>NC_140038.1:3080000-4280000 GCF_963513975.1 Fringilla coelebs | reverse complement strand
CCTGATGTATTTTCACTGCCCGATAACGAGGGTCAATAAATCCTTCCTCTTTTTTGGTGCTCTGGTTTCTGTTTTATTTATCTTGTCTTTCAGATAAGATAGTCCTCCAATCTGGGAAACCACCTAATTATTTCACACCATTTTGTGAGTTAGTTACATGACAAAGCATTGTAACATTTTACAGTCTTTATTATGCTACAGTCTAAAATGTTATATATTATACTACTATTTATAAAAGCTGTTCAGTGCATACATAAACTGACAGATTATACTCTATCAAAAGCAGTAATTACTATAAAAACTGTACTATATCAGGATTTTTGTGATCAATAATAACTTGCAAAAGCTAATACTGATATTTGTTATTTATAATGCAGAGATCATGGGAATGACTTCCAGACTTCAGGCAAGCCCCACTTGCTGGGTGCAGAGGTTATTCCAGGCTTTGCTGACACCTGCCCTTCTCTGGGCTCTGTTTGAGCAAACAAGCAGAGTGTAAAGGTTAAAAAAGGCTCTGTGTCTCCATGGAGAGCTGCCCTGCTTGGAAAATGCACAATGTGGCTGGAGTGTGTATTCTGTTGACATCTGTAAGAGCTGGGGCAGTTCTCTTCTCTTCTTTGGGCAGTTTTAATCTCTTCCACAGCCCATCCTGCCTCCAGGAGATCTCTGCTATTCATGGGCCATTAATTTAATTATCTCCTGTCCATGGCCAGTGAGTGTCCCTGCAGGGCTGATCAAATTCCATCATCCCAAGGGGAGATGCTGTGCCCAGGGCAGGAGCCAAGCATTCCTACCTGGATACAATCTGAGGTTTGGAGCACCCCAGCAGCCTTTGCCCCCTGCATTCCCAGAGGAGCAGCTTTCTCCTGCCCTGCATTCCCAGAGGGAGAGCAGGCCCATCCCCAGCAGCCCTGGAGCTGCAGAGGAAAACTCCCCCCTTGTGCAGGATCCTGCTGCAGCAGAACCACAGCTGGCACTGCAGGAGGGCTGAGCCCCCCTGGGATGGGGCTGTGCCCCCACCCTGACACACAGGGGACAGCGACTGCTCTCACTCAGTGGTTTGTTTATATTATTTATATTGCAATTTTTTTTTTTCTTAATAACTGTTATTCCTGCTCCCATATCTTCGCCTGGGAGCCCCTTAATTTCAAAATTACAATAATTCAGAGGGAGGGGGGTTACATTTTCCATTTCAAGGGAGGCTGCTGCCTTCCTCAGCAGACACCTGGCTGTTCAAACCCAGACAGAAGGTGAAATAGGCTCTGTGTTTCCATGGAGAGTGTCCCTGAGTGTCCCTGTGCTCCTGAGGGGACCGTGGCCCATCCCCAGCTGGGTCCCTGCTCTGCAGCAGCCAGCTGATGGTGAGTGGGCGTGAAAAACACGGTCACTCTCCTGTGAACATTTAAAAAGTTTCAGGCTGATGTAATTAAAACATTTTTAAGGGGTGTCCCCAAAGATAACAGGGGGCTTTTGGCACAATAACCTTTGCTCTGTGCTCCTTGTCTCCCACTGTCCTTTATTAAACTTTTCACATGTTCACAGCAGAGTGGACGTCTGTTTCCCATTCTTCCTTCCGTGCCGGCAGCTGCCTCAGAGGAAGGGGAATGAGGAGGAGGAGGATGCTGAGGTGGAGAAACCACTTTGGGAAGGGCTGTTCTTGGAGAAAAGCTCTGTGCTGTGTGCCACGGGGCGGGCTCCAAAAATAATCGAGCCTGGCAATGCGGTGTGCTCGCAGTCAGCCGCTCCAGGAGCAGCAGCACGGGGTTATTGCAGCCCAGGCTCCCTTCCCATGGGACCGGCCCTTTGCCACCCCTGGGGACCTGGCACCGCCGCAGCAGCCTGTGGCTGTGTGTCCTTGTGTCCGTGTGTCCATGTGCCCCTGTATCTGTGTGTCCATGCATCCATGTGTCCGTGTGTCCATGCACAGTCTGGCTGCAGGCTCTGCCTCTGGGGCAGTGGGATGCAGTGGGGTCAGGGCAGCACGTCCATGTGTCTGTATAACTGTGTGTCCATGCATCCATGTGTCCGTGTGTCCATGTGCAGCCTGGCTGCAGAATGTGCCTCCAGGGCAGTGGGGGACAGGGCAGCGTGTCCATGTGTCTGTATGTCTGTGTGTCCCTGTGTCTGTGTGTCCTTGTGTCTGTGTGTCTGTGTGCAGCCTGGCAGCAGGATGTGCCTCCGGGGCAGTGGGGTGCAGTGTGGGATGGGACAGGGCAGTGTGTCCGTGTGTCCATGTGTCTGTATACCTGTGTGTCCATGCATCCATGTGTCCGTGTGTCTGTGTGCAGCCTGGCAGCAGGATGTGCCTCTGGGGCAGTGGGGTGCAGTGTGGGATGGGGCAGAGCAGTGTGTCTATGTGTCCGTGTGTCCATATATCTGTGTGTCCATGCATCCATGTGTCTGTGTGTCCATGCGCAGCCTGGCAGCAGGATGTGCCTCTGGGGCAGTGGGGTGCAGTGTGGGACGGGGCAGAGCAGTGTGTCTATGTGTCCGTGTGTCCATATATCTGTGTGTCCATGCATCCATGTGTCTGTGTGTCCATGCGCAGCCTGGCAGCAGGATGTGCCTCTGGGGCAGTGGGGTGCAGTGTGGGACGGGGCAGGGCAGTGTGTCCGTGTGTCCATATATCTGTGTGTCCATGCATCCATGTGTCCGTGTGTCCATGCGCAGCCTGGCAGCAGGATGTGCCTCCGGGGCAGTGGGGTGCAGTGTGGGATGGGGCAGGGCAGTGTGTCCATCTGTCTGTCTGTCCATGTGTCTGTGTGCAGTAGGATGTGCCTCTGGGGCAGTGAGGTGCAGGGCAGGGCAGGGCAGCGTGTCTGTCTGTCTGTCCGTGTGTCCATGTGCAGCAGGATGTGCCTCTGGGGCACTGGGCTGCAGTGTGGACAGGGCCGTGTGTCCCTGTGTGCCCCGTGTCTGTGTGTCCATGTGCCCCGTGTCCGTGTGTCTGTGTGTCCCGGTGTCCTGCCCGGCTGCCTCTGCTCTGCTGCCCCAGAGCAGTTTGTTTGCCGTAGCGCCGTGGGGTTTGGAGTCCATTGAAGAAAAGACCTCAGAGAAAACCTTTCAGAGAGAACAGCTCTTTTTCCCCCACACCTGAAGGGATGAGCGCCACGCTGGGAGCGATCTTTGCTGTGTCTTTGCTCTGATACCAAAACCCCCGGCTGATATTTACAGATAGCTGGGCTGCTCTGAGCTGGACTCATTCCCTGCGAGATCAAAACGTGCCCTGGGACTGCAGCAGGAACCTCCGGCTCCTTCCTGCCATCCTGGGAACTTCAGGAGGAATTTTTGCCAGGAATTTTGCCCAGGTGGATGCTCCTGCTGCCTTCCAGCCTGGGGAATGACAGAGAGCACCAAGAGGGTGCTGCCTTTGGGGGAGGAGGCCTCATATCTCCTCAAAATCGGTGGGAAATGGATTTGTAGAGGATTCTCACACATCTGTGTGCAAACTCTGAGATAAGAAATGCTGACTGAGAAATGCCATGGAATAGGACAGACATTGCTGGGAGAGAAATGGAACTGGAAACAGCTTTCAAAGGATGGCCTTGCAAGTAAGACCAGAGAAACAGAACTATGAAAGATGCATTTTACATTATTGGCTTTAAAGCATTTGCAGCATGGTGTGACAAAAGCTGACAGACCAAGAAATGCTGATGATGTAATTAGGAAATAGTTGGCTTCTGATTGTGATGGTGTGAGTGATGACACCTGTATTGTCTCACCCTTCTCATGAGACTGAAAATGGAATAAAAGTTTTTACAACACATCTCTGGGTCAGAAAAGGGTTAAATCTGACAAAAATCCACTTTTTCGCCTTCTTCCTGCTGTCCTTGCTGGGTTTGGGACAGAGCTGGGGGGAGGATGTGGGGAGGAAGCAGGAGGAAGGGAGAAGGGAAAAAGCTCATTTTCCATGCCTGGGGGAGGGAAGGGCTCTGCAAGCACGGCTGGCTCCTCTTCCCTCCACTCCTCCCAGAACAGAGGAGCTTTTCAGCCTGGAAAAGCCTCTGGGAAAGGGCACGGACTGGGAGAGAGGTGGAACCAAAAAGCAGAAATGAGCTGGGAAAGACGGCCTGGCAAAAAGAGCAGAGATTGTGGAGAGTTCCAGCTGGAAAGATGCACTGGAGCAGGAGTACGGGGGGGAAAATAGAGGGGGTGGGGGTTAAATATAGGTTAAAAATAGAGGTAAAAATAGAGGTGATTTGTGTTAAATGCAGGTAAAAATGCAGATAAAATAGAGGTAAAAATAGAGGTGATTTGTGTTAAATACAGGTAAAAATGCAGATAAAAATAGAGGTGATTTGTGTTAAATGCAGGTAAAAATAGAGGTGATTTTTGTTAAAATATAGGTAAAAATAGAGGTGATTTATGTTAAAATATAGGTAAAAATAAGGGTGATTTGTGTTAAACACAGGTAAAAATACAGATAAAAATAGAGGTGATTTGTGTTAAATACAGGTAAAAATGCAGATAAAATATAGGTTAAAATAGTGGTGATTTGTGTTAAATACAGGTAAAAATGCAGATAAAATATAGAGGTGATTTGTGTTAAATACAGGTAAAAATAAAGGTGATTTGTGTTAAAATATAGGTAAAAATGCAGATAAAATAGAGGTAAAAATAGAGGTGATTTGTGTTAAATACAGGTAAAAATGCAGATAAAATAGATGTAAAAATAGAGGTGATTTGTGTTAAATACAGGTAAAAATGCAGATAAAATATAGGTTAAAATAGTGGTGGTTTGTGTTAAACACAGGTAAAAATGCAGATAAAATACAGGTAAAAATAGAGGGGATTCTTCCATATTTTTCCATAACCATTTCTAAATTGACATTTCTCATCTCAAAGTTTACAGATGTGCCAAAAAAAAAAAAAAACCAAAAAAAACCCAACCAGCCACGGAATGGTTTAAACATAGCAGGTCTGGGGTTATTTTAACTCTCACCTTTCCATTTTCAGCTCTGCCCTGTCATCAAAAGGGTGAGGAAGTTTCCTGTGCTCTGCAGCCAGGAAAAAGTCCAAACCAGCCTCACTTTGGGGCTCCCAAAATGCTGGGGTTTCCCCCTCAAGATTATTTTTTTGATTTTTCAAATTTGAGGTTTGAAATTTTTGAGGGAAATTTGAGATTTTTTTTTTTTTTGAGATTTTTAAGCTTTAATTTGAGGTTAATTTAGGTTAATTCCCCAAATTTCTCCCGTGCTGTGTCCCCAGCAGTGCTTTCTGCCAGGCACTGGTGGGGAAATCATTCACCAGGATATTCCTGGGAAGCAGCCTGGGCTCCACCTGGCAAATTCCAGCTGCCTTCTGTCCTCCTGCCCAGTTCCATCCACCTCATCCTGAATCTGAGATCTCCAAAATCCCAAATTTGAGATCTCCAAAACCCCAAATTTGAGATCTCTGAAATCCCAATTTTGAGATCTCCAAAATCTCAAATTTGAGATCTCCAAAATCCCTGGTTCCCTGCACCTCATCCTGAATCTGAGATCTCCAAAATCCCAAATTTGAGATCTCCAAAATCTCTGGTTCCGTGCACCTCATCCTGACTTTGAGATTTCCAAAATTTTGACTCTGGGATCTCCAAAATCCCAGGGTCCATGTATCTCATCCCAAATCTGAGATCTCCAAAATCCTGACTTTGAGATCCTCAAAATCCCTGGTTCTGTGCACCTCATCCTGACTTTGAGATCCCCAAAATCCCAGGCACCCCAATCCTCAGCCCACTGCTCCCCAATCCCCCTGCTCAGCGCTCCCTGATCCTCCTCTCCAGGATCCCCAATCCCTGCTCCAGGCTCCCCAATCCGCTTGCTGCCCTTTCCCATTCCAGGCTCCCCAATCCCCATTCCCGACTCCCAAATCTCCATTCCTGCCTCCCCACTCCCTGTTCCTGGCTCCCCAATCCCCTCAATCCCTCTTCTGCTCCAGGCTCCCCAGTCCCCTCGCTCTGTGTCCCATTCCCGGCTCCCCAATCCCCTGGCCCCGTGTCCCATTCCCGGATCCCCAGTCCCCATTCCCGGCTCCCCAATCCCCCGGCCCCGTGTCCCTCTCCCAGCTCCCCAGTCCCCATTCCCGGCTCCCCAATCCCCTGGCCCCGTGTCCCATTCCCAGCTCCCCAGTCCCCATTCCCGGCTCCCCAGTCCCTGGCTCCCCAATCCCCTGGCTCCGTGTCCCATTCCCGGCTCCCCAATCCCCATTCCCGGCTCCCCAATCCCCTGGCCCCGTGTCCCATTCCCGGCTCCCCAGTCCCCATTCCCGGCTCCCCAATCCCCTGGCCCCGTGTCCCATTCCCGGCTCCCCAATCCCCATTCCCGGCTCCCCAATCCCCTGGCCCCGTGTCCCATTCCCGGCTCCCCAATCCCCATTCCCGGCTCCCCAATCCCCTGGCCCCGTGTCCCATTCCCGGCTCCCCAATCCCCATTCCCGGCTCCCCAATCCCCTGGCCCCGTGTCCCATTCCCGGCTCCCCAGTCCCCATTCCCGGCTCCCCAATCCCCATTCCCGGCTCCCCAATCCCCATTCCCGGCTCCCCAATCCCCTGGCCCCGTGTCCCATTCCCGGCTCCCCAATCCCCTGGCCCCGTGTCCCGCTCCAGGCTCCTCCCGCGCCG
This sequence comes from Fringilla coelebs, assembly GCF_963513975.1. NCBI lineage: Eukaryota > Metazoa > Chordata > Aves > Passeriformes > Fringillidae > Fringilla > Fringilla coelebs. The sequence continues at coordinate 4,273,400 of NC_140038.1, read as the reverse complement.
TTCCCGGCAGGAAGCGCTCTCCGCCAATCGCGCCGGGGCCGCCGCCCGCCGCCCGCGCTGCCTCCGCCGCGGGCCCGGTGAGTGCCGGGGGCTCCGGGGGGCTCGGGGGGCTCGGGGGTGCGCCCGGCCCCCGGGGTGCAGGGAGGGTGGGTGCAGGGAGGGTGGCACTCCGGGATGCTCGGGAATCCCGCTGGAAGCGCCCGCTTGGGTATCCGGGGCTGAAGGCGGCCCGCGGTGCCGGGAGGAAGCGCTGGTTCCCCTTTTCCCCGCCGAGACAAGGGGGAGCCCGCCCTGCCTTCCTCCGGCCCTCGGGGGCATCCCGGATCGCAATCCCTGCCTCCCGGCAAGGATCACCCCGAATCCCAATCCCTTCCTCTCGGCAAGGATCACCCCGAGTCCTTGTCCCTTCCTCCCGGCAAGGATCACCCCGAATCCCAATCCCTTCCTCTCGGCAAGGATCGCCCCAAGTCCTTGTCCCTTCCTCCCGGCAAAGATCACCCCGAGTCCCAATCCCTTCCTCCCGGCAAGGATCACCCCGAATCCCAATCCCTTCCTTCTGTCAAGTATTGCACCCCAAATCCTCATCCCTTCCTCTTTCCCAATATTCCACCTCAAATCTTCATCCCTTCTTCCTTCCCGGTATTTCGCCCCAAATCCTCATCCCTTCCTCCTTCCTGGTATCCCCCTAAATCCCTTCTTCCCCCCAGTATCACCCCAAATCCTCATCCCTTCCTCCTGCCAGGTGTCCCCCTGAATCCCTGTCCCTTCCCAGCCCCAACACCCCACCCCGCAGCCCCGGTGGGATGTGAGGGCTGTGTCCCGTCTCTCCACACCCCATCCCCACGGAGCCCCACGTGAGGCATCCCCGCTGCACGCCCACAACTTGAGCCGGACCTAAAAATAGTCCTGAGCTGAGCCTGGCTCTTGGCTCAAGGAGAGGGGGCAGAGAGTTAACCCAGGCACCCCGAAAATGAGATTTTTATTTAGTTGGCTACTTCTAAAATAATCTTGCTTTAGTTCACTTAGGGGGATGAGTCAGGGTTTTCCTCTCCCCCCATCGCCCCTTCCCTCCTTCCTGGGGTGGGTCTGGTTGGGAAAAGTTCGGGAAAGGGGGTGGGAAAAATCCTGGATTGTTCATTTTGCCTCGTGCACGGGAGGGAAGGAGAGGGGAAACGCTCTTAGGGCTCTTGGGGTAGAAATGTGTCTCAGTTTCCCCCATTCCCCGCGCCTCAGTTTCCCCTTGTGCCTCAGTTTCCCCCATTCCCCATGCCTCAGTTTCATCTTGTGCCTCAGTTTCATCTTGTGCCTTTGTGACTCAGTTTCCCCCATTCCCTATTCCTGTTTTCCTCAGTTTCCTCATTCCCTGTGCCTCAGTTTCCCCTTGTGCCTCAGTTTCCCCCATTCCCCGTGCCTCAGTTTCCCCTTGTGCCTCAGTTTCCCCGTTCCCTGTGCCTCAGTTTCCCCCATTCCCCGTGCCTCAGTTTCCCTCTATACCTGTTTCCCCCATACCTGTTTTCCCTTTGTGCCTCAGTTGCCCCTGTTGTGCCTCAGTTTCCCCTTTGTGCCTCAGTTTCCCCCATTATCCATGCCTCAGTTTTATCTTGTGCCTCAGTTTCCCCTTGTGCCTCAGTTTCCCCCATTCCCTGTGCCTCAGTTTCCCCCTTGTGCCTCAGTTTCCCGCATTCCCCGTGCCTCAGTTTCCCTCAATACCTGTTTCCCCCATACCTCAGTTTCCCCTGTTGTGCCTCAGTTTCCCCTTTGTGCCTCAGTTTCCCCCATTCCTTATTCCTGTTTTCCCCTTATGCCTCAGTTTCCCCGTTCCCTGTGCCTCAGTTTCCCCCATTCCCCATGCCTCAGTTTTATCTTGTGCCTCAGTTTCCCCTTGTGCCTCAGTTTCCCCTTTGTGCCTCAGTTTCCCCTTGTGCCTCAGTTTCCCCCTTTGTGCCTCAGTTTCCCCTATACCTCAGTTTTCCCCTTTGTGCCTCAGTTTCCCCTGTTGTGCCTCAGTTTCCCCCGTTGTGCCTCAGTTTCCCCTGTTGTGCCTCAGTTTCCCCCGTTGTGCCTCAGTTTCCCCTGTTGTGCCTCAGTTTCCCCTGTTCCCTGTGCCTCAGTTTCCCCCTTTGTGCCTCAGTTTCCCCTGTTGTGCCTCAGTATCCCCTGTTGTGCCTCAGTTTCCCCTGTTGTGCCTCAGTTTCCCCCTTTGTGCCTCAGTTTCCCCTGTTGTGCCTCAGTTTCCCCTGTTGTGCCTCAGTTTCCCCCGTTGTGCCTCAGTTTCTCCTGTTGTGCCTCAGTTTCCCCCATTCCCCATACCTCAGTTTCCCCCTTTGTGCCTCAGTTTCCCCCTTTGTGCCTCAGTTTCCCCCGTTGTGCCTCAGTTTCCCCCGTTGTGCCTCAGTTTCCCCCATTCCCTGGACCTTTCCCCCTCTTTGTGCCTCAGTTTCCCCGTGGGAGCCACAGATGTGGCAGTGCCACGACCCCACAGGGGTGACGGTGCCAGTGCCAGGGGCTCCGGGGCAGGGGGGATGGGACAGGGAGGGGACACGGAGGGGACACAACGGGAACCCGGGATGGGCTGGGACAGGGAGGGGACACGGAGGGGACACAACGGGACAGGGATGGGCTGGGACAGGGAGAGGACACGGAGGGGACACAGCGGGACCCTGGGATGGGCTGGGACAGGGAGGGGACACAACGGGACCCCGGGATGGGCTGGGACAGGGAGGGGACACGGAGGGGACACAACGGGACCCTGGGATGGGATGGGACAGGGAGGGGACATGGAGGGGACACAACGGGACCCCGGGATGGGATGGGATGGCACAGGGAGGGGCAGTACGGCGTCCCTACAGGCACAGGACCCCACAGATCCCAGCGGGACCCTGGGATGGGCTGGCACGGCCCAGGGAGGGGACAGAGCGCGACCTGACGTGGCCCAGGGAGGGGACAGGGAGGGACGGGCAGTGGCGCCGCTGCCCGGAGCCGGTGGCTGCGGCGGGAGCAGCGCGGGTCACGCGGCTCCTCGGGAATCCTCGGGCACTCTGCCCTCGCCGCCTGTCTGTCCAATTCCCCTTCTCCGGGCACCCATCCCGGAGCTTCTCCCGCCTCCCTGCGGCCCGCGCCGAGCCTCGCCGCCCCGCCGTGCCGGGAACGCGCAGCCCTGCCCCTTGGAGCTGCTCGGAGCGAAATCCCGGCCCCGGGAAGGGAAGGGGCTCCCATGGCTTCCCCAGGGCACCGCTGCCGGCTCCATCAGTGCCGGGAATGCAGCATCCCTCTGGCTGTGCCAGGCTGGAGCTGAACCCCTTCCCGTAGTGTCTGATAGGGTGGTGCTCCCCAGGAGTGGCTGGTGTGAGATCCCTGGGAATGCCGTGGGATCCCTGGGAATGGCTGCCATGGGATCCCTGGGAATGCCGTGGGATCCCTGGGAATGGCTGCCGTGAGATCCCTGGGAATGGCTGCCATGGGATCCCTGGGAATGCCGTGGGATCCCTGGGAATGGCTGCCGTGAGATCCCTGGGAATGGCTGCCATGGGATCCCTGGGAATGCCGTGGGATCCCTGGGAATGGCTGCCGTGAGATCCCTGGGAATGGCTGCCATGAGATCCCTGGGAATGCTGTGGGATCCCTGGGAATGGCTGCCATGGGATCCCTGGGAATGGCTGCCGTGAGATCCCTGGGAATGGCTGCCATGAGATCCCTGGGAATGCTGTGGGATCCCTGGGAATGGCTGCCATGGGATCCCTGGGAATGGCTGCCATGGGATCCCTGGGAATGGCTGCCGTGGGATCCCTGGGAATGGCTGGTGTGGGATCCCTGGGAATGGCTGCCATGGGATCCCTGGGAATGGCTGCCGTGGGATCCCTGGGAATGGCTGGTGTGGGATCCCTGGGAATGGCTGCCATGGGATCCCTGGGAATGGCTGCCATGGGATCCCTGGGAATGCCGTGAGATCCCTGGGAATGCTGTGGGATCCCTGGGAATGGCTGCCATGAGATCCCTGGGAATGGCTGCCATGGGATCCTTGGGAATGCCGTGGGATCCCTGGGAATGGCTGGTGTGGGATCCCTGGGAATGCCGTGGGATCCCTGGGAATGCCGTGGCATGCCCAGCCTGTTTGTCCCCTTGCTCTGTCCCTCCATCCCAGCACCATCCCAGCCTTTCCTTGTGTTTTCCCCCAGCTCAGCCTTCCCAGAGAGGATCCTCCCCACCAGGATTCCCGCTCCTGCTCCCTCATCCCGGCTTTTCCCGTGCCAAGGATGCCCTTCCCGCTGCTCATCCTGGCATTTGGGCTGGCAGGTGAGTGGGGCTGGTGGCACTGCCCTGCAGGAGATGTCCCCAGTGCCACTGGGATGGGGCTGGAATTGTGCCAGGGCACTGGGATGAGGCTGGAATTGTGCCATGGCACTGGGATGGGGCTGGAGCTGTGCCAGGGCACTGGGATGGGGCTGGAATCCTGCCATGGTACTGAGATGAGCTGGAATTGTGCCATGGCACTGGGATGGGGCTGGAATCCTGCTGGAGCACTGGGATGAGCTGGAATTGTGCCAGGGCACTGGGATGAGCTGGAGCTGTGCCATGGCACTGGGATGGGGCTGGAGCTGTGCCATGGCACTGGGATGAGCTGGAATTGTGCCATGGCACTGGGATGGGGCTGGAATTGTGCCATGGCACTGGGATGGGGCTGGAGCTGTGCCAGGGCACTGGGATGAGCTGGAGCCGTGCCATGGCACTGGGATGAGCTGGAATCCTGCCATGGCACTGGGATGAGCTGGAATTGTGCCAGGGCACTGGGATGGGGCTGGAGCTGTGCCAGGGCACTGGGATGAGCTGGAATCCTGCCATGGCACTGGGATGAGCTGGAATTGTGCCAGGGCACTGGGATGAGCTGGAATCCTGCCATGGCACTGGGATGAGCTGGAATTGTGCCAGGGCACTGGGATGAGCTGGAATCCTGCCATGGCACTGGGATGAGCTGGAACCGTGCTGTGCCACCCCAGCTGGCGCCGTGCTGGAGCACTGGTGCCACCTAGCGCTGCCAGCCTGGCCAGGGCTGGCTCCTCCTGGGGACCGTGTCCCAGCACTGCCACCAGCCCTCCTGTCCCCCGTGGGGACAATCCAGGCTCTGTGCCCCCGAGCAGGTTTGGGTGCCCGTGGCTGCTCCTGGCAGCTGAAGGTGCCTCTGGTTTGTCTGGAATTGTCCCCCTTCCATCAGGGTGGCATGGCCAGTGACAATCCTGAGATGCCACCTCTCCATGTGTCCCTCCCATGAGCATTGCTTGGGTGTTATCCACATCTGCATGCCCGTGGCAGTTCCTGGCAGTTGAGGTGTCCCAATTTGGTGCTGGATATGGAACTGTCCCCCTTCCATTGGGGTGACACAGCTGGTGACAATCCTGAGATGCCACCTGTCCATGTGTCCTTCCCATGGGCATTGCTTGGGTGTTACCCACATCTGGGTGCCCGTGGCTGCTCCTGGCAGCTCCTGGCAGCTCCTGGCAGTTGAGGTGTCCCAGTTTGGTGCTGGATGTGGAACTGTCCCCCTTCCATCAGGGTGACACGGCCAGTGACAGTCCCTAGACGCCACCTGCCCCCATGCCCCTCAATTTTCTCAGACTCCATCCAGCTGCAGAACCCAGGAGCTTCTCCTGCCGGTGTCACAGCTTGTCCCCATCCCCTCCCGCAGCCGCCATGGAGATCCAGGTGCCGGAGGAGCCGGTGGTGGCCCTGTTCGGCCAGGACGCCACCTTGCTGTGCTCCTTCTCCCCCGAGGCCAACTTCAGCGTGGCCGAGCTGAGCCTCATCTGGCAGCTGACGGACACCAAGCGCCTGGTGCACGGCTTCTCGGGGGGCCGCGACCTGCCGCAGGACCAGGGCGGCGGCTACGCCAACCGCACGGCGCTCTTCTACGACCAGCTGCCGCGGGGCAACGTCTCGCTGCTGCTGCGCCGCGTGCGCATCGCCGACGAGGGAAGCTTCACCTGCTTCGTGCGCGTGCGCGACTACGACAGCGCCGCCGTGGCGCTGCAGGTGGCAGGTGAGGAGAGAGGGAGGGAGGGAGAGGGGTGGGAGGTGGGCTGCGGATGAGGGTGGGTTTGGCCAGCTGGAAGAGCGCAATCGCATCCCAGTCCTCGCTCTGGTCGCCCCTCTTGTCCCCACAATGTTCCCTGGGCAGTGTGATCTGTGCCCTGCTGGGGTTCCTGGTTGAGGGGCACCTGGGCCAGCAGGGAGTCTCAGCTGAGGGTAGGTTTGGCCAGCTGGAAGAGCCCAATCTTGGCTGGCCCAGCTCCCTGTCCCAATCCTCGCTCTGGTCCCCTCTTGTCCCCAAAATGTTCCCTGGGCAGCGTGATCCATGCCCTGCTGAGGTTCCTGGCTGAGGGTTCACCTGGGCCAGCAGGGACCCTCAGCTAAGGCTGGGTTTGGCAGCAGGAAGAGCCCAATCCTGGCTGCCACAGCTCCCCATCCCAATCCTCACCCTGGTCCCCTCTTGTCCCCAAAATATTCCCTGGGCAGCGTGATCCATGCCCTGCTGAGACTCCTGGCTGAGTAGCACCTGGGCCAGCAGTGAGGATGGGTTTGGCACCTGGAAGGGCCCATCCCAGTCCTGGCTGGCACAGCTCCCCATCCCAATCCTCACTCTGGTCCCCTCTTGTTCCCAGAATATTCCCTGGGCAGCGTGATCCGTGCCCTGCTGAGGCTCCTGGCTGAGGAGGATCCTCAGCCAGCTGAGGATGGGTTTGGCAGCTGGAAGAGCCCAGTCCTGGCTGGCACAACTCCCCATCCCAATCCTGACTCTGGTCCTCCCTCCTTGTCCCTCACAGCACCTCCCCAAAATATTCTCCAAAACAGTGACAGGGAGGGGCCACCTGGGCCAGCAGTGAGCCTCAGCTGAGGATGGGTTTGGCCAGCTGGAGGAGCCCATCCTGATCAGGGCTGGCACAGCTCCCCATCCCAATCCTCACTCTGGTCCCCTCTTGTCCCCAAAATATTCCCTGGGCAGCGTGATCCGTGCCCTGTTGAGGCTCCTGGCTGAGGAGCCACCTGGGCCAGCAGTGACCCTCAGCTGAGGATGGGTTTGGCAGCTGGAAGAGCCCATCCCAGTCCTGGCTGGCCCAGCTCCCCATCCCAACCCTGACTGCTGTCCCCGCTGTCCCCACAGCTCCCTACTCCAAGCCCAGCGTGCACCTGGAGCCCAGCAAGGACCTGAAGCCGGGCGACGTGGCGGAGGTGACGTGCCACGCGTCGCGCGGCTACCCCGAGGCCAGCGTGCTGTGGCAGGACAGCCGGGGCGCCAACCTGACGGCCAACGTCAGCACCTGGCAGGTGGCCAACGAGGAGGGGCTCTTCGAGGTGCGCAGCGTCCTGCGCGTGCTGCTGGAGCCCGGCGTCACCTACTCCTGCCTGGTGCTCAACGCCGCGCTGCGCCAGCACGGCCACGCCTCGGTCACCGTCACGGGTGAGCCGCTCGGGAGGGGACACTGCCGGCCAGGAGGGGATGGGGAGGGGACACTGCCAGCCAGGAGGGGCTGGGGAGGGGACACTGCCGGCCAGGAGGGGCTGGGGAGGGGACACTGCCAGCCTGAGCCATCCAGGAGGGGCTGGGGAGGTGGCACTGCCAGCCAGGAGGGGCTGGGGAGGGGACACTGCCAGCCAGGAGGGGCTGGGGAGGGGACACTGCCAGCCAGGAGGGGCTGGGGAGGGGACACTGCCAGCCAGGAGGGGCTGGGGAGGTGGCAGTGGCACACTGAGCCAGCCAGGAGGGGCTGGGGAGGGGACACTGCCAGCCAGGAGGGGCTGGGGAGGGGACACTGCCACACAGAGCCGGCTGAGGGACTTGGGAGAGGGAGCACTGCCACCCAGGAGGGGCTGGGAAGGGGACACTGCCGGCCAGGAGGGGCTGGGGGAGGTGGCAGTAGTAGCCAAAGCCAGCCAGGAGGGGCTGGGGAGGGGACACTGCCAGCCAGAGCCAGCTGAGAGACTTGGGGGAGGTGGCACTGCCAGCCAGGAGGGGCTGGGGAGGGGACACTGCCACACAGAGCCAGCCAGGAGGAGCTGGGGAGGGGACACTGCCAGCCAGGAGGGGCTGGGGAGGGGGCACTGCCACACTGAGCCAGCCAGGAGGGGCTGGGGAGGTGGCAGTGGCACCCAGAGCCAGCTGAGAGTGTTGGGGGAGGTGGCACTGCCACCCAGAGCCAGCTGAGAGACTTGGGGGAGGTGGCACTGCCACCCAGGAGGGGCTGGGGAGGTGGCACTGGGTCTCAGAGCCAGCCAGGAGGGGCTGGGGAGGGGACACTGCCACCCAGGAAGGCTGGGGGAGGTGACACTGGCACTCAGAGCCACTCAGGAGGCATTGAGGGAGGTGACCGTGGTGGCACCGGCACCCAGAGCCACCCAGGAGACATCGGGGGAGGTGACACTGGCACCTAGAGCCATCAGGGGAGGTGACACTGGCACCTAGAGTCACCCAGGAGACATCAGGGGAGGTGACACTGGTACCTAGAGACATCGGGGGAGGTGACCCTGGTGGCACATGATCCAAAGCCACCCAGGAGGGGCTGGGGGAGGTGGCACTGCCACCCAGAGCGGGGGTGTTGGGAAGGGATTCCTGGCTGGCGTTCCCAGGGTGCTGTGGCTGTCCCTGCATCCCTGGCAGTGTCCCTTGGAGCAGCCTGGGACAGTGGGAGGTGGCACTGCCCGTGGCAGCAGGGGGTGGCAGCAGGTGGCCTTTAAGCCTTCCATGGGGACATTCCGTGCCCCCAGGGAGCGGCTGTGGGGCTGGGCCATGATCCAGCCTGGATGTGGGGTCACCCCAGGTGGGGGGTCACCCTGGATCAGCCTGGATGTGGGGTCACCCTGGATATGGGATCACCCTGGATATGGGGTCACCCTGGCTCGGGGTCACCCTGGCTTTGGGGTCACCCCTGGCTCGGGGTCACCCCGGCGCCGGGGCGCTGACCAGGCCCGTTTCCGTCCCTCCCGCAAGGCCAGCCCCTGGCCTTCCCGGCGGTGGCGCTGTGGGTGACGGTGGCGCTGGCCGTCTGCGTGCTGGCCCTGCTGGCCCTGCTGGCCTTCGTGTGCCACCAGAAGCTCCGCCAGAGCTGCCGCGAGGACGAGGAGCGCGCCGGTGAGTGCGGGGACACCGGGGGGGGACACCGGGGGGGACACCGGGGGGGACACCGGGGGGGACACCTGGGGACACCGGGGGGGGACACCGGGGGGTGGCACTGCCAGCGCGTCCCCTCCTCATCCCAGCTGCCTCCGGGCTCCTTCCCACGGCCCCCTCCCGTTTTGGGGCACATTCCGTGTTTTTATGGGGTGGTGTCTGCACCACAGGGGGATTTGTTCCCGAAATAGCTCCAGGGATGGCGCTGCCATCCTCGGGAATCACCTTTTCTCCATGGATTTTGCTCCCAATTTCCATTGAGAATGTCCTTTTCTCCATAAATTTTCCTCCCAATTTCCCTCAGGAATGACCTTTTCTCCATGGATTTTTCTCCCAATTTCCATTGGGAATCACCTTTTCTCCACAATTTTCCTCCCAGTTTCTATTGGAAATGAACTTTCCTCCATGGATTTTGCTCCCAATTTCCACTGGGAATGACCTTTTCTCCACGGATTTTTCTCCCAATTTCCATTGGGAATCACCTTTTCTCCATGGATTTTCCTCCCAGTTTCCCTCAGGAATGACCTTTTTTCCATGGATTTTCCTCCCAATTTCCATTGGGAATGACTTTTTCTCCATGGAGTTTTCTCCCAATTTCCCTCAGGAATCACCTTTTCTCCATGGATTTTCCTCCCAGTTTCCCTCAGGAATGACCTTTTTTCCATGGATTTTCCTCCCAATTTCCATTGGGAATGCCTTTTTCTCCATGGATTTTCCTCCCAATTTCCCTCAGGAATGACCATTTTTCCATGGATTTTCCTCCCAATTTCCATTGGGATTGCCTTTTTCTCCATGGATTTTCCTCCCAATTTCCCTCGGGAATGACCTTTTCTCCATGGATTTTCCTCCCAATTTCCATTGGGGATGCCTTTTTCTCCATGGATTTTCCTCCCATTTTCCCTCAGAAATGACCATTTTTTCCTGGATTTTTCTCCCAATTTCTATTGAGAATCACCTTTTCTCCACAATTTTCCTCCCAGTTTCTATTGGAACTTTCCTCCATGGATTGTGCTCCCAATTTCCCTCAGGAATGACCTTTTTCCCATGGATTTTGCTCCCAATTTCTATTGGGAATGAACTTTTTTCCATGGATTTTCCTCCCAGTTTCCCTCAGGAATGACCATTTTTCCTGGATTTTTCTCCCAATTTCTATTGGGAATCACCTTTTCTCCATGGATTTTGCTCCCAGTTTCTATTGGGAATCACCTTTTCTCCACAATTTTCCTCCCAATTTCCATTGGGAATCACCTTTTCCCCATGGATTTTCCTCCCAATTTCCCTCAGGAATGACCATTTTTCCATGGATTTTCCTCCCAATTTCTATTGGGAATCACCTTTTCTCCACAATTTTCTTCCCAATTTCCATTGGGAATGACCTTTTTTCCATGGATTTTTCTCCCAATTTCTATTGGGAATCACCTTTTCTCCATGGATTTTGCTCCCAGTTTCTATTGGGAATGACTTTTTCTCCATGGATTTTCCTCCCAATTTCCCTCAGGAATGACCATTTTTTCATGGCTTTTTCTCCCAATTTCTATTGGGAATCACCTTTTCTCCACAATTTTCCTCCCAGTTTCTATTGGAAATGAACTTTCCTCCATGGATTGTGCTCTCAATTTCCCTCAGGAATGACCTTTTCTCCATGGATTTTGCTCCCAATTTCCATTGGGAATCACCTTTTCTCCACAATTTTCCTCCCAATTTCCATTGGGAATCACCTTTTCTCCATGGATTTTCCTCCCAATTTCTATTGGGAATCACCTTTTCTCCACAATTTTCTTCCCAATTTCCATTGGGAATGACCTTTTTTCCATGGATTTTTCTCCCAATTTCTATTGGGAATCACCTTTTCTCCATGGATTTTCCTCCCAGTTTCCCTCAGGAATGACCATTTTTACATGGATTTTTCTCCCAATTTCTATTGAGAATCACCTTTTCTCCACAATTTTCCTCCCACTTTCTATTGGAAATGAACTTTCCTCCATGGATTGTGCTCTCAATTTCCCTCAGGAATGACCTTTTCTCCATGGATTTTGCTCCCAATTTCCCTCAGGAATCACCTTTTCTCCACAATTTTCCTCCCAATTTCCATTGGGAATGACCTTTTCTTCATGGATTTTGCTCCCAATTTCCATTGGGGATCACCTTTTCTCCATGGATTTTGCTCCCAGTTTCTATTGGGAATGACTTTTTCTCCATGGATTTTGCTCTCAATTTTCCTCAGGAATGACCTTTTCTCCATGGATTTTCCTCCCAGTTTCCCTCAGGAATGACCATTTTTCCATGGATTTTGCTCCCAATTTCTATTGGGAATGCCTTTTTCTCCATGGATTTTGCTCCCAGTTTCCCTTGGGAATTGCCTTTTTCCACAGATCTTTTCCCTGGGTTTGCTCCCAGTTTCCCTCAGGAATTACCCTTTTCCATGGATTTTTTTCCATGGATTTTGCCCCCAGTTTCCCTTTGGAATTACCTTTTTCCCATGTTTTTTTTCCACGGATTTGCTCCCAATTTCTTTTGGGAATGACCTTTCTTTCATGGATTTTTTTCCATGGATTTTACCCCCTGGTTTTCCCTTTGGAATTACCTTTTTTCCCTGGATTTTTCTCCCAGTTTCTCTTGGAAATTACTTTTTTCCCATGGGATTTTTCCATGGGATTTTGCTCCCGGGACCCTCCCGGGATCCCGGTGGGCACTGGAGGGAGGGAAGAGCCTCCCAGTTTGGGGTATCCCAAATTTTGTGGGGATGCAGGGATCCCCCTCCAGGTAGTTTTTAGCTGTCCCTGGGAGCTTTTCCTGCTGGGAATTTTGGGAATGTGGCGCCCAGGAAAGGCCAGGAATGCTGGGAATGGGGTTCCCACCTCGGGATCCTTGTTTTCCAGGGCAAGAGGAGCGGGATGAGGAGGGGGAGGAGCCCAAGACAGGTGGGTGCCCCATCCTGGATAAATCTCCCCATTCCCAAATAAAACCCCCCACTCCATTCCTTAATAAACCTCCCAGTTCCCAAAAAAATCCTCCCTTTTCCATAATAAACTCCCCATTCCCGAATAAAACCGCCCAATCCCTAATCAGCCTCTCCATTCCTTAATAAAACCTTCAAATTCCCAAATCAAACCTCCAAATTCCCAAATAAAATGACAGAATTCCCAAATAAAACCTCCCAATTCCTGAATCAAACCTCCCAATTCCATAATAAAATGACAGAATTCCCAAATAAAACCTCCCAATTCCTGAATCAAACCTCACAATTCATGACAGAATTCCATAATAAAACCTCCCAATTCCTTAATAAACCTCCTCATTTCTTAATAAAATGACAGAATTCCCAAATCAAACCTCCCAATTCCTTAATAAAATCTTCCAATTCCCAAGTAAAACCTCCAAATTTCCATAATAAAACCTCTCCATTCCTTAATAAACCTCCCCATTCCTCAATAAAACCTCCCAATTCCCAAATGAAACCTCCCAATTCCTTAATGAAATGACAGAATTCCCAAATAAAACCTCCCAATTCCTGAATAAAACCTCCCAATTCCTTATTAAGCCTCTCCATTTCTTAATCTTCCAATTTCTGAGTAAAATCTCCCAATTCCTTCCTAAAATGACAGAATTCCCAAATAAAACCTCCCAATTCCTTAATAAAATTATAGAATTCCTTAACAAAACCTCCCAATTCCTTAATAAAATGACAGAATTCCCTAATAAAACCTCCTAATTCCCTAATAAAATCTCCCAATTTCTTAATAAAATCTCTCAATTGCCAAATCAAACCTCCCAATTCCTTAATAAACCTCCCAATTCCTTCATAAAATGACAGAATTCCATAATAAAACCTCCCAACTCCCAAATAAGACCTCCCAATTCCATAATAAAATGACAGAATTCCTAGATAAGACCTCCCAATTCCTTAATAAAGTGACAGAATTCCCAAATCAAACCTCCCAATTCCTTAATAAACCTCCCAATTCCTTAATAAACCTCCCAATTCCTTAATAAAATGACAGAATTCCCAAATAAAACCTCCCCATTCCTGAATAAAATCTCCCAATTCCATAATAAAATCTCCCAATTCCCAAATCAAACCTCACAATTCCTGAATAAAAACTCCCAATTCCTTAATCTTCCAATTTCTGAGTAAAATCTCCCAAATTCCATAATAAAACCTCTCCATTCCTTAATAAACTTCCCAATTTCTTGATAAAATCTCCCAATTCCATAATAAAATGACAGAATTCCCAAATAAAACATCCTCATTACTGAATAAAATGACAGAATTCCATAATAAAACCTCCCAATTCCTGAATAAAATGACAGAATTCCCAAATCAAACCTCCCAATTCCTTAATAAACCTCCCAATTCCCGAATAAAATGTCAGAATTCCCAGATCAAACCTCCCAATTCCTTAATAAACCTCCCAATTCCTGAATAAAATGACAGAATTCCATAATAAAACCTCCCAATTCCTTAATAAAATCTCTCAATTCCTTAATAAAACCTCCCAATTCCTTAATAAACTTCCCAATGTAATAATAAAATGTCAGAATTCCCAGATCAAACCTCCCAATTCCATCCTTTCCCAGCACCCAGCAGCTCCAGGATGCTCCTGGGGATTCCCTTCCTCCCCTGACACAGGACCAAACCCTGGGAATTCTGCAGGGACATTGGGAACGGGGTTGCTTTTGGGGTTTATCCCCCCAAAAATGGGATTGTGGGAATGGGAGGGGACTGACCATGGGGTGCTTTTCCCTTTTCCCAGCTCTGCAGCTGCTGGAAAACACGGAGAGCAGAGAGGGTGAGTGGATGTTCCTGGAAAATCCGGGATAATTCCCATTTTCTCCCAAAAATCCGTGTGGGAAACGTTGGTCGGGTTTTAAGGGGGGATTCCTCCTCCCTATTTTCATTTTCCCACGGGTTTTCCATCAGATTTTCCCAAATTATGGTTTTCCATTTCCCTTTATCCCAGTTTTTCCCATTTTTTCCTGTTCTTTCCCATTTTTTCCTGGTTTTTCCCAGTTTTTCCTGGCATCCAGTGGCTCCTGCATCCCTTATCCCTCCTTTTCCCATCCGCTCTGGATGGGGAAAAGCCTCCCACACCTGACCCTGGAAGGAATTTGGGGGTTTTTTGGGGGGTTTCCAGGGATTTGCTGGGATGATGGGAATTGCTGGGGTTTGAAGAGGATCCAGAGTTTTCCAAGCTGGAAAAGGATCCAGGGATTTCCCAAGCCTGGAAAAGGATCCAGAGTTTTCCAGCCTGGAAAAGGATCCAGAGTTTTTCCAAGTGTGGAAAAGGATCCAGGGATTTGCCAGGCCTGGAAACAGATGCAGAGTTTTCCAAGCTGAAAACGGATCCAGAGTTTTCCAACCTGGAAAAGGATCTGGAGTTTTCCAAACTGGAAAAGGATCCAGAGTTTTCCCAGTCTAGAAAAGGATCTAGGGATTTCTCAAACCTGGAAAAAGATCCAGAGTTTTCCAGCCTGGAAAAGGATCCAGAGTGTTCCAAACCTGGAAAAGGATCCAAGGATTTCCCAAAACTGGAAAAGGATCCAGAGTTTTTCCAAGTGTGGAAAAAGATCCAGAGTTTTCCCAGCCTAGAAAAGGATCCAGAGTTTTCCAGCCTGGAAAAGGATCCAGAATTTTCCAAGCTGCGGCCCCATTAATCCATTAATGTATTAATTTATCAATTTATCAGCGTATCAATTTATTCATTTATCAATTAATTAACTCACCGACGTATTGATTTATTAATTTATTAATTTATCACTCCATTAATTCATTAACCTCCTGATTTATTAATTCATCCATTCATTAATTCATCCATTCCCTCTCTCCCCACCCAGGTCGGGAGCAGGAGATCGATTGACGGCAGCCCCGGCCCCGCCCGCGCGTCCCCGAGCGAGCGGTGACACCCCTGGGGCGGTGACACCCCTGGGGCGGTGACATCCCTGGGGCGGTGACACCCCTGGGGCAGCGACATCCCCGGGCTGGTGACACCCCCAGGCTGGTGACATCCCCATCCTGGTGACACCCCCGGCGTGGTGACACCTCTGGGGTAGTGACACCCCCGGGCTGGTGACACCCCCGGCGTGGTGACACCACCGGGCTGGTGACACCCCTGGCGTGGTGACACCCCCGGCGTGGTGACACCCCTGGCGTGGTGACATCCCCGGGCTGGTGACATCCCCTGGGCAGCGACACCTCCAAGCCAGTGACACCCCCTCAGCAGTGACACCCCCAGGTGGTGACACCTCCAGGCCGGTGACACCCCCAGGAGTGGTGACACCCCCGGGGTGGTGACATGCCCAGGGTGCCCCGGCGCTGCCGCCCGCCCCATCCCGTCCCGTCCTTGCCGGGAGAGGCGGGTGAGGGTCTGCCCAGTGTCCGTGTGTCCGTCTGCGTGTCCCTCCCCGGGGATCATCCCCGTTCCCTGCTCTGGTGCTGCCCCGGGTGCCTTTCCCTGCCCTTCCCTCGGGAATGGCGTCGGGAGCGCGGGGGGCTCCGGCAGCCCCTTCCCCACGCTCCTGTCCCCGCTCCCCGAGTCCCTCCGCGCTCCTCCTGGCCTTAACCGCCATCCCGGCGGGGTCTGTCCCACCGGGAACGATCCCGGGGCGTTTTTGGGAACGGGGCACCCGCTGGCCGGGTGAGCTCCCGCTGTGGGGACACCTGGGGACATCCTGAGCTCGTCATTCCCGTGGGACTGACTGGGGGCTCCGGGCGCGTCCTGGGGACGTGGGGACACCCCGAGTGCTGCTGGAGAGTCCCGGAGCGCGGGAAGGACCCGAGGAATCCTTGGGGAGAGTCCTTGTGTGAATTCCGGGATCGGGAGGGTTTCTCGTGCCTTGACAAATAAACCTGGGACCGTGTCGGTCGATCCCGCCCGGCTCCGTGTGCTCTGCGGGGATTGGCCAGTGGGGAACGGCGTCAGGGTCGGGATTCCCAAGGAAAAGATGGATGGATGGATGGATGGATGGATGGATGGATGGATGGATGGATGGATGATGGATGGATGATGGATGGATGGATGGATGGATGATGGATGATGGATGATGGATGATGGATGGGGATGGATGGATGGATGATGGATGGATGGATGATGGATGATGGATGATGGATGGATGATGGATGGAGGATGGATGGATGGATGATGGATGGATGGATGGATGGATGGATGGATGGATGGATGATGGATGGATGGATGGATGGATGGATGGATGGATGGATGGATGATGGATGGATGGATGATGGATGATGGATGGATGGATGATGGATGGATGGATGATGGATGGATGATGGATGGATGGATGGATGGATGGATGGATGGATGATGGATGGATGATGGATGGATGATGGATGGATGATGGATGGATGGATGGATGATGGATGGATGGATGGATGATGGATGGATGATGGATGGATGACGGATGGATGATGGACGGATGGATGATGGATGGATGGATGGATGGATGGATGGATGATGGATGGATGGATGATGGATGGATGGATGATGGATGGATGATGGATGGATGGATGGATGGATGATGGATGGATGGATGATGGATGGATGGATGGATGGATGATGGATGATGGATGGATGATGGATGGATGGATGGATGGATGGATGGATGATGGATGGATGATGGATGGATGGATGGATGGATGGATGGATGGATGGATGATGGATGGATGGATGGATGGATGGATGATGGATGATGGATGGATGGATGGATGATGGATGGATGATGGATGATGGATGGATGGATGGATGATGGATGGATGGATGGATCCATGGATGGATGGATGATGGACTCCCCTTGTATTTCTGCATTGCTTTCCCATCCCAAAGCTGCTTGGGAATGCAGCTCCTCCCGCCTGGATTGGCCATCAGGAGCCGAGGTGGCGTTTTTGGCTCAGGCACACCTTGGCAAAGCCTCGTGCCAGGAATGCCCTGGGATGGGAATGTGTCCCTGCAGGATGAGGCGCCGGCGGGGAGGACACGGGAACACTGTCCTGGGAGCAGCTGCTGCTCCGACCTCTTTGGATACCTTGGAAAAACGCCCAGAGTGGATTTGGAGCTGCAGATCCCTGCATTTCCCAGAGCAGGACCTGATTTCTCTCCCTGAGAAATCAGCATTTGGGAGTGGAAAAGAGGGATTTGGGAGCTCAGGGAAAGCGGGACTTTTTTCAGATGGATGCAGGACTCAGGGTAAGGGATATTTCTGCTGGGAAAATTGGGAATTGAGGGGGAACGAGTTCCCAAGGCCAGCTGGTTGTTCCTGGGGGTTTTGGTCATCCCCTTGTTGTTCTTCTTGGAGTCGGGAATGATATTCCAGTGACATTCCAGGGTTATCCTTGAGCCCTCCCGAATCCCCTCAGCCAGAAATGTCCGACCCCACTGATTTTCCCTAACACCAAACAGAGATAACGCATCCAAGGGAAGGGAAATTCCCCCTCCCTGATCCTGCCACCTCCTCCAGCATTCCCACATTCCAATCCGTGCCCCATTCCCACCCTCCGGAATGCAGGCTGGTCCCTCGTGGCACATCTCTATCGTGGTCGGGATTTCTCTGTGCTGGATGATTTATTGAGCTCCTTCTATCCAGTAAAAAAAAAAATTAAAAAATTAGAATTCATTTAGCCTGGAAAACCGTTGGGATATTGGGATAGTGGAATGTCAGGACATGGGGATATTGGGATATCGGGATATTTGCTGCCACCTTCTCACTCGGCCTTTATGAGGAGTACGGATTTATTGAAATATATATTTATATTTATATATAGATCTTTTCCAGCCCCTTTCCCAGGGATTTTCCCCCTCCCCCAAACCCTTTCCAAACCCGGATCCGGGCTCAGTTTTTGTTGGGAATTCTCTGCCTGGCCGGGACGTACGGCAGCAACGTCTGCGTGCTCTTATCGGCCACGGTCTGGGTGCTGCTGTTCCTGGTGGCCCTGCGGAGCGGGATCGCGCCGGGGTTCCTCGGCAGCTGCTCCCGAGGCCCCTTCCCGGCGGCGGGATCCTCGGGAACGTCGGCGCCGTCGTCGCCCTCGCCGTCGTCGTCGCAGCACAGGGCGTGGTACAGCACCTTGTCGCTGAAGCGGACGCGCTCCCGCGTCCCCGCCGGCCGCTGGGCCGGCATTTTGGGAACGGCGGCGCTCCCGAAACATTCCTCGCTGGAGGAATCCGGGGTCCCCCCGCCCCCGTGGGGGCCGTTGGCCACCGGGACCCCCCCGTTCATCAGGCGGGCCGGCGGCGGCCGCGGAGGCTCCGGGCAGTCGCCGGGGTCGGAGGGCGTGGAGGCGTCCAGGAAGGAGCAGAATTCCCAGCTGTCCGAGAGGACGTCGGAGGCGGCGAAGTCCAGCGGGCCCAGCTCGAGGCTGGCGCCGCCCCGGTCGCTGCTGGACGTGCTGCTGGCCGTGGCCGGAGTCCAGGCGTCCGGCTCCAGGTCCAGAGCGAAGTCCGAGGTCAGGCGGTCAATCTGGGACACGACCTGCGGAGAGACAGATGGACACGGGGATGGATGGATGGAGGGAGGGATGGATGGAGGGATAGATGGATGGATGGATGGATGGATGGATGGATGGATGGATGTTCCCAATCCTGTCCCCATCCCAATCCCAATCCTGTCCCCATCCCAGTCCTGTCCCCATCCCAATCCTGTCCCCATCCCGGGGTTGATGCCACTCACAGCTGTCCCCATCCCAATCCCACTCCCGTCCCCATCCCGGGATTGGTGTCACTTGTGGCTGTCCCCATCGCAGGATTAGTGTCACTCCGGGCTATTTTTGGGATCATTCCCTATTTTAAGCCGGGGGTTAAGTCCCCCGGTGACACTTGGCTCCCGCGGGGGATTAACACGGAAAGAAGGATTTGGGATTTGCTCCCCCCCCTTCCTCCCTCACAGAGCCTGGCGGTGCTTTTCCAGCTCAAAGCAGGGAAAAATCCCCCCAATTTCCCAGGAATATCCCCTGGGATTCACCCCAAACATCCTCCCTGTTTACGGGGGGAGGATCCCCTCCCAATTCCCTGGGAACATCCCCAGGGATTCATCCCAAACCCGCTTTCCTGCTTGTAGGGCACAAATTCCCAGAAACTGGGAAGCATTCATCCCCCACAAGCAGGGGAAGAGGTTTGGGATGAGGGAATTTGGGGGGAATTGTCCTCTCCAAGCACATGAGGATGACTGGGATGAATCCCTGGAGATATTCCCAGGGAATTGCAGGGGATTTTTTTTTTCCCTATAAACAGAGGAGGAGGTTTGAGATGAATCCCTGGGGATGTTCCCAAGGAACTAAGGGGGAATTCCCAGGAGTGTCCCAACAAAATCCCAGCTGGAATGTTCCCACCCAGCTCAGGCAGATGTGGGACAGCTGGAGCCCCATCCTCGTTTTTCTGGGATTTTGGGGATTTTGGCTGCAGGCCAAGGCTGAGCTTCCTACCAGGGGTTGGGATTGGTGGCTCCAGATCCTGGATTTTGGGCTGGGATCTGATCCAAGGGTGGGATCTGATGGGATCAAAGGGTTGGGATGTCGGGATCCAAAGGGTTGGGATCTGATGGGATCCAATGGGATCAAAAGATGGGATCTGATGGGATCTGATAGGATCAATGGTTTGAGATCCAATGGATCAAAGGATGGAATCTGAGGGGATCAGGGGCTTGAGATCCAATGGGATCCAGCAGTGGGATTTAGTGGGATCTGAGGGATGAGATCCAATGGGATCAAAGGGGTGGGATCTGATGGGATCAAAGGATGGGATCTGATGGGATCAAAGGATGGGATCTGATGGGATCAAGGGTTTGAAACCCAATGGGATCAAAGGATGGGATCCAAGATCTGGGATCCAATGGGATCAAAGGGGTGGGATCTGATGAAATCAAGGGTTTGAAACCCAATGGGATCAAAGGATGGGATCCAAGAGCTGGGATCCAATGGGATCAAAAGATGGGATCCAAGAGCTGGGATCCAATGGGATCAAAGGGGTGGGATCTGATGGGATCAAAGTGGGATCTGACAGGATCCAAAGGTGGGATCCTCTGTTGGCCCCTCCATCCCCACAGGGATTTGGGAAGAGGGTTGGGAAATCAATCCAAGCCCAGGATGGAGAGATAGATCGAGGCCTGGATCCCACCAGAACTGCTCACAAAATCCCCCCCAAACTGCTCCCAGAATCCCACAAACCCAGCTCCCCAAAATCCCCAAATCCCCCCAAACACAGCTCCCAAAATTTCCCCAAACCCCGCTTGTCAATAATTCCCAACCCTTTTCCAGAGCTGTTATTTTTGGGATAACAATCCCTGGACCTTCCCAAGCATTGATCCCATCATTATCAGGGGATTCATTCCCATGGGGAATCACCTACAGGATTTTTCCAGGGAAAAGGCTGGGAGGGAACCCCACTGATCCCATTCCAGCAATTCCAGACAGGATGGGCCCTTCCCATGGGAATTTTTGGGGGGTTTGGATTTGGGATTTTTCCATCCAAGGATTTTAATCATCGCTTTTCCCGGGAATGATTTCGGACACAAAGGGATGGGAAGGAAGGAGGGAGAAAACCGGGATGTCACAAATTCAGGACACTTTGGTGGCCCTGAGGGGATCCCAATCCGTGATCCCACCTCAGCTCGGAGCCACCAGTGAGGAACGCCCGAATTCCCTCCTCTTTTTTGGGAAATCCAGCCCAGGGACACCCAAATTCCCTCCTTGTTTTTTGGAAATCCAGCTCAGGGATTTCCAAATTTCCTCCTCTCTGACACTCAAATCTCCTCCTCTCTTCTGGAAATCTGAAATTCCTCCTTTTTTTTTTTTTGAAAGCCAGCCCAGATACTCCTGAATTTCCTCCTCTCTTTTGGAAAGCCACCTCAGGAATGCCCAAATCTCCTCCTCTCTTCTGGAAATCTAGCCCAGGGAGATCTGAAATTCCTCCTCTTTTTTTGAAATCCACCTCAGGAATGCCCAAATTTCCTCCTCCCTTCTGGAAATCCAGCCCACAGGATCTGAAATTCCTCCTCTTTTTTGGAAATCCAGCCCAGAGACACCCAAATTTCCTCCTCTCTTTTGGAAATCCACCTCAGGGACACCCAAATTTCCTCTGACACTCAAATTTCCTCCTCTCTTCTGGAAATCTAGTCCAGGGAGATCTGAAATTCCTCCTTTTTTTTTGGATATTCACCTCAGGAATGCCCAAATCTCCTCCTCCCTTCTGGAAATCCAGCCCACAGGATCTGAAATTCCTCCTCTTTTTTGGGAATCCACCTCAGGGACACCCAAATTTCCTCCTCTCTTTTGGTAATCCACCTCAGGGATGCCCAAATTTCCTCCTCTCTGACACCTGAATTTCCTCCTCTCTTCTGGAAATCTGAAATTCCTCCTTTTTTTTTGGAAATCCACCTCAGGGACACCCAAATTTCCTCCTCTTTTGGAAATCCACCTCAGGAATGCCCAAATTTCCTCCTCCCTTCTGGAAATCTAGCCCAGGGAGATCTGAAATTCCTCCTCTTTTTTGGGAATCCACCTCAGGGATGCCCAAATTTCCTTTTCTCTGACACCCAAATTTTCTCCTATCCTGGAAATCTAGTGCAGAGACAGGGACACCCGAATTTCCTCCTCTCTTCTGGAAATCCACCTCAGGGACACCCAAATTTCCTCCTCCCTTCTGGAAATCTAGCCCAGGGAGATCTGAAATTCCTCCTCTCTTTTGGAAATCCACCTCAGGGATGCCCAAATTTCCTCCTCTTTTTTGGAAATCCAGCCCAGAGACGCCCAAATTTCCTCCTCTTTTTTGGGAATCCAGCTCAGGGACACCCCAATTCCCTCCTCTCTTTTGGAAATCCACCTCAGGTAAATCCCCCCCCGTCTCTTCCAAACCCGATCCACCCCTTCCCTTCCTCTTCCCCCGGGATTTCCCCACCTCGCGGAGCTCCTTGGCCACCTCCTTGAGCTCCCGCAGGATGCCCTCCAGCTGCCCGATCACCATCCTCATGCGGCCGCGGATGCGCTCCCGCTCTCCCTCGCCCTCGCTAGGGCCGGTGGCGGTGCCGGTGCCGGTGGCGGTGCCGGTGCCGCCGGCGGGCCGCTCCGTGCGCTGCGCATCCCGGCGGCCCCGCGAGTCCATCGTTCCCTAGGCGGCCGGGCCGGTGTCCATGCCGCTGCTGCCCGCCCGGCCCGGCCCGGGCAGCTCTCACCATCTTAACGCCGCCGCTCACGGCCGCACCATGCGGGGACACCGCCGGTGGGGCGGGACGACCACGACGAGGAGGAGGAGGAGGAGAGGAGGAAGGGGTTTGCCGGGATTCCAGCGGGAAAGGGACGCGCGGTGTCGCCGAGGAAGGGTGGCGGGTCCGGCGGTGTCCGGCTGTCCTCCTGCGGGGACAGAGGGACAAGGGCGGGGATGGTCGTCGGGCAGCTCCTTGCCCCAGTTTGTGTGGGATGGGGGGAGGGATGGGGGCTGGGAATGTCGCTGGGAATGTCGCCGGGAATGTCACCCCACCACCACCGTGGCCTCCCTCGGTGCCCCCCACACCGAGCCTGGGCACGGTGGGGCCTCCCGGGGATGGACACCCAGAGGGACAGGGGGACACACAGAGGGACAGAGGGACACGGACAGGGGGACAGGGGACACGGACAGGGGGAGACAGGGACGCCCAGAGGGACAGGGGAACACACACAGGGACATCCAGAGGGACAGAGGGACACACACAGGGACAGAGGGACACACACAGAGGGACAGGGGGACACGGACAGGGACAGGGGGACACACACAGGGACATCCAGGGGGACAGAGGGACACGTACAGGGACAGGGGGACATGCAGGGACAGAGGGACACCCAGAGGGACAGGGGGACACACACAGGGACAGAGGGACACCCAGAGGGACAGGGGGACACGGACAGGACAGGGGGACACACAGAGGGACATCCCGGGGGACAGAGGGACACGTACAGGGACAGCGGGACATCCAGGGACAGAGGGACACCCACAGGGACAGGGAGACATGCAGGGACAGAGGGACACGTACAGGGACAGAGGGACACCCACAGGGACAGAGGGACACACGCAGGGACAGAGGGACACCCACAGGGACAGGGGGACACGCAGGGACCGAGGGACACGGACAGGACCCCCCGGGGGACACGGGGACACTCTGCACTCACCGGCGCGCTCCGGCCGCTCCCGGGCTCCGCTCCGAGCTCTTCCCGCTCCTGTTTTCCTTCCCTCGCTTCCTCCCCCTCCTCCTCCTCCTCCTCCTCCTCGCCGCCGGCTCCCGCCTCCCTCAGGGCTTTTCCGCGGGGGCCGGGGCCGCTCCGCTCCGCTCGCTGTCGCGGGGGGGACACGCTGTTACCGGCGGGGACAGCCCCTCCCGGAGCCCTTCCCGCCGCCATCCCCCCCTCCCGGAGCGCTCCGGATCCCGGCCCCGCCCCGGCCGCGGCGGGGGGAGAACGCGCCGTGCCCCCGAGTGCCCCCCGGGAACCGGGAACGGCGCGGGGGGAGCGGGGCGGGGCGGGGGGAGCCGGGGCGGGGGTGCGCAGGGGAAGGGGGAGCCGGTAGGGCCGCGTTTCCCTCACCGGTACCGGCATCCCCCATTCCCGGTACCGACATCCCCCATTCCCGGTACCGACATCCCCCGGTACCGGTGCATCCCCGGTACATCCTCCATTCCCGGTACCGGTACATCCCCGGTACATCCCCGGTACATCCCCGGTACATCCCCCATTCCCGGTACCGGTACATCCCCGGTACATCCCCCATTCCCGGTACCGGTACATCCCCGGTACATCCCCCATTCCCGGTACCGGTACATCCCCGGTACATCCTCCATTCCCGGTACCGGTACATTCCCGGTACATCCCCGGTACATCCCCCATTCCCGGTACCGGTACATTCCCGGTACACCCTCCATTCCCGGTACCGCCATCCCCCAGCCACGGTACCGGCATCCCCCAGTCCCGGTCCCCGCGTCCTCCGGGGCTCCGGGGATGGAGGGTGCCGGTATCCGCAGCTGCCAGCCCCGCTCTCCGAACCCTCCAGCCCCGAATCCTCCATCCCCCGTTCCCGAATCCTCCAGCCCCGCCGCTTTCATCCTCCATCCCCTCTTCCCGGATTCCCCATTCCCGCTCCCCGCATCCCCCTGCGTCTGTCCCCGCCGCTCTCATCCTCCATTCCCCGAGCCTTCATCCCCGGTTCCCGCATCCTCCATTCCCGGTTCCGCCATCCCCGGTTCCTCCATCCCCGGTTCCTCCATTCCCTATTCCCGGTTCCTCCATTCCCTGTTCCCGCATCCTCCATCCCCTATTCCTGAGCCCTCCATCCCCGGTTCCTCCATCCCCAATTCCCGCTCCCTGCATCCTCCATCCCCGCATCCCCCTCTCCCCGGTTCCCCTCTCCGGGACCCCCGGGACGCACCGGCGGCGCTGCCGGGCTCGGCAGGGCCGGGCTGTCCCCGTGCTCGGGGCGGGCGGAGCCTCCCCCGGTGCCCCCATCCCCGCTCCCGCTCCCCCGGGACGCACCGGAGCCTCCCCGCGGTCCCGCACGCCCGGACCCCCCGTGCCCCTCTCCCGGGGCCCCCCCCCGGACGCACCGGCGGCGCTGCGGGCTCAGGGCCGGGCTCTCCCCGGGCTCCGGGCGGGCGGAGCGGGCCCCGGGCAGGGCCATGAGCGGCGGAGGGCCCGGCCCGGCCCCGCTCCGGCCGCAGCCTCCCCGCGCTCCGCCCGGCCCCGCGCCGGCGCTGCTGTGTCACCGGAGGGGCCGGGCCTGCGCCGGGAAACGGGAATTAAAGGCACCGGGAGCGGGAACGGAGCGGGGAGGGAGCGGGGAGGGAAAGGGAATGGAGCGGGGAGAGAGCGGGAATGGAGCGGGGAGGGAGGGGAGATGGAGCGGGGAATGGAGAGGGGATGGAGCGGGGAGGGAGCGGGGATGGAGCGGGAATGGAACGGGAATGGAGCGGGAATGGAACAGGGAGGGAGGGGAGATGGAGCGGGGAATGGAGAGGGGATGGAGCGGGGAGGGAGCGGGGAGGGAGGGGAGATGGAGAGGGAACGGAGAGGGAATGGAGCGGGGATGGAGCGGGAATGGAGCGGGGATGGAGCGGGGATGGAGAGGGGATGGAGAGGGGATGGAGAGGGGATGGAGAGGGAATGGAGAGGGGATGGAGAGGGGATGGAGAGGGGATGGAGCGGGGATGGAGAGGGGATGGAGAGGGAATGGAGCGGGGAGGGAGGGGAGATGGAGCGGGAATGGAGAGGGGATGGAGAGGGAATGGAGAGGGAATGGAGCGGGAATGGAGCGGGAAGGGAGAGGGAATGGAGCGGGGAGGGAGCGGGGAGGGAGGGGAGATGGAGCGGGAATGGAGCGGGAATGGAGCGGGGAGGGAGCGGGGAGGGAGAAGGGATGGAGAAGGGATGGAGCAGGGATGGAGCGGGGATGGAGAGGGAATGGATCGGGAAGGGAGGGGAGATGGAGAAGGGATGGAGCGGGGAGGGAGGGGAGATGGAGCGGGGATGGAGCGGGAAAGGAGAGGGAAGGGAGAGGGAATGGAGAGGGGATGGAGAGGAAATGGAGAGGGGATGGAGAGGAAATGGAGGGGGAATAGAGTGGGGATGGAGTGGGGATGGAGAGGGGATGGAGATGGAGCGGGAATGGAGAGGGAATGGAGAAGGGATGGAGAGGGGATGGAGAAGGGATGGAGAGGGGATGGGGAGGGAATGGAGAGGGGATGGAGCGGGGATGGGGTGGAAATAGGATCTCAGGAAACCGAGGCAGCTCTGGGGGCATTCCCTTAGGATGAATCGCTCTTTTCCTGCTTTTTCCCCCCTTCCTTTAAAGATGCTCCCACAGCCCCATTCCAGGGGGATTTAG
Source organism: Fringilla coelebs (assembly GCF_963513975.1). Taxonomy (NCBI): domain Eukaryota; kingdom Metazoa; phylum Chordata; class Aves; order Passeriformes; family Fringillidae; genus Fringilla; species Fringilla coelebs. The sequence continues at coordinate 4,247,399 of NC_140038.1, read as the reverse complement.
GGATGATTTATTTGGGATCCAGGAAAAACCCAGCTGGGATGGGGGAGAGCAATCCCAGGAAAGGGAAACATCCATGGATGGATGATGGATGGATGGATGGATGGATGGATGGATGGATGGATGGATGGATGGATGATGGATGGATGATGGATGATGGATGGATGGATGGATGGATGGATGGATGGATGGATGGATGGATGGATGGATGGATGATGGATGATGGATGGATGATGGATGGATGGATGGATGATGGATGATGGATGGATGGATGGATGGATGGATGGATGGATGGATGGATGGATGATGGATGGATGGATGGATGGATGGATGGATGATGGATGATGGATGGATGGATGGATGGATGGATGGATGGATGGATGGATGGATGATGGATGATGGATGGATGGATGGATGATGGATGGATGGATGGATGGATGGATGGATGGATGGATGGATGATGGATGGATGATGGATGGATGATAGATGGATGGATGGATGGATGGATGGATGGATGGATGGATGGATGATGGATGGATGGATGGATGGATGATGGATGGATGGATGGATGGATGGATGGATGGATGGATGATGGATGGATGGATGGATGGATGGATGATGGATGGATGGATGATGGATGGATGGATGATGGATGGATGGATGGATGGATGGATGATGGATGGATGGATGATGGATGGATGGATGGATGGATGGATGGATGATGGATGGATGGATGATGGATGGATGGATGGATGATGGATGGATGGATGGATGGATGGATGGATGGATGGATGGATGGATGATGGATGGATGGATGGATGGATGGATGATGGATGGATGGATGATGGATGGATGGATGGATGGATGGATGGATGGATGGATGGATGGATGATGGATGGATGGATGATGGATGGATGGATGGATGGATGGATGGATGGATGATGGATGGATGGATGGATGGATGGATGGATGGATGGATGATGGATGGATGGATGGATGGATGGATGATGGATGGATGGATGGATGGATGGATGATGGATGGATGGATGATGGATGGATGGATGGATGGATGGATGGATGGATGGATGATGGATGGATGGATGATGGATGGATGGATGGATGGATGGATGGATGATGGATGGATGGATGGATGGATGGATGGATGGATGGATGATGGATGGATGGATGGATGGATGATGGATGGATGATGGATGGATGGATGGATGGATGGATGGATGGATGGATGATGGATGATGGATGGATGGATGGATGATGGATGATGGATGGATGATGGATGGATGGATGGATGATGGATGGATGGATGATGGATGGATGGATGGATGGATGGATGGATGATGGATGGATGATGGATGGATGGATGGATGGATGGATGGATGGATGATGGATGATGGATGGATGGATGATGGATTATGGATGGATGGATGGATGGATGGATGGATGGATGGATGATGGATGGATGGATGGATGGATGATGGATGGATGATGGATGGATGGATGATGGATAGATCCATAGATCCATGGATGGATGGATGGTGTGGGATCCCAGCATGGGAGGGATTCCCTGCACACCCAGGATCCCTCTGGATCCAGACTTCAGGGATATTTTGGAATGGCCTTTCCCAGGGTGATGCCAGGCCTGGGAAGGGTTGGAATTCCCAGTGGGAATCTCCGTCTGTAATTCCCACGTTGTGACAATGGGGACATCCCGGGAAGTGGATTCCATGTTCTCATCCCAAAAATCTGAGACCAGGGCAGGGATTTGGGGAAATATCAGGACAGGGATTTATGGGAAGAACGGAAATGCAGATCCAGGGATGAAATCCATGGAATTGTTTTGGGGAGAGGAGAAACCCCAGTGGGGGATCCAAAGAAATTCCAGCTGCTCCCAGTTCCTGCTTTTCCCATCTCCCATCCCGAGGTGAATCCAGGGAATTTCAGTTTGGCCTCAGGTGGATAAAAATCCCTCGGAGTGGGAGAACTTCCCAAAAAATCCTTCAGGGACCCATGGAGAAAATCTGGGAAAAGTTCATCCTTGGAGAATCCAAGGATTCCCATCTGGGTGGAGCTTTTCCCATGGGAATTCCATGGAAGGCAATGGAAAGGTGGGAATGATTCTATTCCCATTCCCTGATTCCCCTCCCTCACCCTCCTGCCTCCATTTTTTTTCTTGGAATTCCTGGGAATTTTCCAAGGAAAAACCAGAAATTTTATCCCCAGAATAAAAATTCCCGCTGGGAATTTCCCCCCACATTTTTCCAGGATTTACTGGGATCCCCCCCAGCTCTAATTCCCAAACCAATCCTGGGTTTTTTTCCATTTTTTTCCCGTTCCCTTCGCTGTTTTGATGGGAAGATCAGTTCCTTTCCCCACCTTTTCCCCATTCCTGCTTTTCCTGGGATTTTAAATCTGGAATTTCCTGGGCCCAACTCCGCAGCTGCAGAAAATCCGGAGCTGCTCCAGATTTCCTCTGGCTGGGGTTGGGAATTCTGGGATGCTCCGGAATTCAGGATTTGGAGCCTTCGGGATGCGGCTCCAAAAAAAAAAAAAAAATCCCATCCTGGATAGTTTTCCTGCCAAAATTCCCATTTTTTTGGGGAAAATTCCATGGGTTTGGAGTCCCCCCCAGTCCTGATTCCAGCAGGAGGGAATTCCAGGCTTCCTGGAATATCCAGGTTTGGGAATGTGCCAGGGATTCATTCCCTGTGGGAGGAAGGGATGGAAATTCCCATGGGATCAGGATCTTCTGGAGCCCCTGGACCATGGGATTCGTTCTGTGGAGATGCTGGACTGGACTTGATTTGGGATTTGGAGATTTGGGGATTTGGGGATTTGGGGATTTGGGATTTGGGACCACGGATTGGAGATTGAGGATTTGGGAATTGGGGATCTGGAATTGGGGATTTTTGGGATGTGGGAATTGGGGTTTGAGATTTGGATTTGGGATTTCAGATTGGGGATCTGGGATTGGGGATTTGGGGTTTAGGGATTTGAGAATGGGGATTTGGGAATCCTCTCCACCCCTTGGACGGATCTGGGAATTTCGCCTGCCCTGATGTTGGGATCAGAGCCTTCCGGAACCTTCTGGAACACGGGGAATTCCCGCTGGCAATGCCGGCACGGAGGCGATTCCCCAGTTCCAGCCGAGATTTTGGGATTCCCCGCCCTCGCTATCCCGAGAAATCCCGATCCCAAAAATTCCCGGGTTTTCCCGGGATTGGCCGCTCCAGCGCGGGCTGCGGGCGCCCCCTGGCGGCGCCGACACCGGCGGGATTCGGGATCCGGGATTCGGGATTTGGGATTTGGGATCCGGGATCTGGGATTCGGGATTTGGGATTTGGGATTCGGGATTTGGGATTTGGGGTCCGGGATTTGAGAGCTGTGGTTTGGGATTTGGGGCTTGGGATTTGGGGGTTGGAAATCTGGAATCCGGGATCCGGGATTTGGGATACAAGGTTTGGGGTTTGGGATTTGGAGTTTAGGATCTGGAATCCGGGATTTGGGATCTGGGATTTGGGATCCGGGATTTGGGGTTTGGAGATTTGAGAACTGAGTATTTTGAATTTGGGATTTGGGATCTGGGGCTTGGGATTCGGGATTTGGGGTTTGGGATCTGGGGTTTGGAAATTTGAGAACTGAGTATTTGGGATCCGGGATTTTGGGTTTGGGATCGGGCATTTGGGAATTGTCCCGGATTTCCATCCCGCCCTGCTCCATCAATTTCGGCATTCCCAGAGGGGGAAACCCCTGGATTTTTGGGGGGATCCAGAGGGGTTTGGAGCCCCACCAGCCACGGGGTTTGGGATTTGGGGATTCCCTCCTCGAATCCCATTTTTTTAAAATTTAACATCCCGAGGAAATAAAAAGGAGTTTCCAGCCAAATTCCCGATCAATTCCAGGCGTCCTCCGCCATAATTCGGGATTTCATATCCAGGGGGAAAACTCCAAATGGCCCCAAAGAGGCAGAATCTGGGAGAAAAATCCAATTTTTGGGCAGGGTTTTCCTTTGGGAAGGGGATTTTTCCGCGGAAATCGGGAAGTGGTGGGAATTGGGCGGGAAAAGGGATCCCCGAAGGGTTCAAAAAACGGGGAAAAGGGAAATTCCACCTTTTTTTTTTTTTTTATATCCCGACTGGATGCAATTCCCGCCTTCTCCAGGAGGGCAGGACCCGCTCTGGAGGCGCTTCCCGGGACGGAATCCCGAGGAATTCCACCCAAAATTCCCTCCGGGGGGTCATCCCTGGGTTTAAAAAGTGGGGAAAAGTGAAAATCCCAAGGTTTTTGCCCGCCTGGATGCACTTCCGGAGTGCGGGAACCGCGCTGGGAGCGAATCCCGCGGAATTCCGGCAGAATTCCTCCTGGAGGAGGAGGAGGAGGAAGAGGGAGAGGGAGGAAGGCTCGGGAAAGGGGGAGAAGGAAAAAGAGGAGGAAAAGGGAGAGGAGGAGGAAGGCTTGGAAAAGAAGGAGAAGGGAAAAGAGGAGGGAGAGGGAGGAAAGTTTGGAGAAGGGGAAGGAGGAGGAGGGACGGGAGGAGGAGGAAAAAGAGGAGGAGGAGGAGGGGTCGGAGGAGGAGGAGAAGGGAGGAAGGCTTGGAAAAGGAGGAGGAAAAAGAGGAGGAGGAGGAGAGGAGAAGGAAGCGGAGGGAGGAAGTCTTGGAAAAGGAGGAGAAGGAAAAAGAGGAGAAAGAGGAGGAGGAGAAGGAAGAAAAGGAGGAGGAAAAAGAGGAAAAAGAGGAGGAGGAGGAGGAAAAAGGAGGAGGAGGAAAAAGAGGAGGAGGAGGAAAAAGAGGAGGAGGAGGAGGAAAAAGAGGAGGAGGAGGAGGAGGAGGCGCTCCCGGCGCGCTCCGAGCGGGACGGGCCCGAGCGGCGCTGCCCCGGCCGGGGGTGCCAGCACCAGCGGCGCCACCAGCGGTGCCACCAGCGGTGCCACCAGCGGTGCCACCAGCCGTGCCAGCCGCACGGGGACGGCGGGCGGCGATGGCGGCGGGGCTGTGGCGGCGCGGGGCGCTCTGGGCCGCGCTGCTGCTGCTGGCGGCGGCTCAGGAGCCGTGGCGGCAGCTGATCCAGTGGGAGAACAACGGGCGGCTCTACAGCCTGCTCAACAGCGGCGCCGAGTTCGTGCCCGCCGGCCAGGAGCGGCCCGCGGGCAGCCGCCTGTGGCTGGCGGGGACCGCGGGGACAGCGGGGACAACCGGCAGCGTCCGCCGCCAGGCCCCCGCCTCGGGGACAGTGCGGGGACAAGCGCGACATCCCTTCGGGTTCGGCCAGGTGCCGCCCAACTGGCGGGACGGCCCGCCGGGCGACGGCGCGGGGGGACAGCGGCGACAAGCGGCGCGCGGGCGGCAGGCGGGCGCGACAGCCTCGGGGGTGGCCGTGTCGTCGTTCGCCTTCGCCTCGGCGGGACAGCCGCCTTTTGTCGCCGCGGGGGTGGCGGGACAGCCGCCTTTTGTCGCCGCGGGGGTGGCGGCGCACGGGGAGCGCCACGAGGGGGTCCCCGCGTCGCGGAGCGCGGTGGCGGCGGGGACAGCGACGGGGACAGCGATGGGGACAGGAATGGGGACGGGGATGGGGACAGGGTTGGGGACAGGGTTGGGGACAGCGATGGGGACAGGGATGGGGACAGGGATGGGGACAGGGTTGGGAACGGGGATGGGGACACCTATGGGGACAGGGTTGGGGACCCCGCTGAGGACAGGGAGCGGAGCGGCGTTCCCGCTCCAGCCCCGCGCGCTTCCCGAGGATTTCGGGGAGGAGCCGCAGCCCTTCGGAGCGGCGGGGGTGCCGCTGGACCGCCGCTACTCCCACAGCCTGTACCACGACGGCGACGGCGAGGCGCAAACCGGGATGGGATCCATGGAAAACCTGGGATTCGGGGCGCAGTTCCCGCCCCGCGAGGCGCAGCCGCCGTTCCGGGCGCCCGAATCCTTTGGGGTGGCTCATCCCGAGCCCTTCATTCCCGAAATTCCTCAGGCCGTGCCCGACAGCCAAGCCCGGCTCAGCGTGGGCAGCGTCTACAGGCCCAGCTTTGGGGCCAGGGGTGAGTCTGGGCTTTCCTCGGGACGGGCGGAATTCCCGGGATTCGCCGCGGGGGGTTTGGGAATGATGGGAACGGGGAGGGGGGGCTGGGATCGGGATGGCGCTGGGCCCTATCCGGGGTCATCCCATAATTTTGGGATGGGGCCGTGCCGTGTCCCAGGGCATCCTAAATTTGTGGGATGAGGTTGGGCTGTGCTCCAGGTAATCCCAAATTTGTGGGATGGGGCTGTGCCGTGTCCCAGGGTATTCCTGGGATCCGTCCCAGGTATTCCCAAATTTGTGGGAGGGGGCTGCGCCGTTATCCCGGCCATCCCATAATTTTGGGGTGGGGCCGTGCCGTGTCCCAGGGCATCCCAAATTTGTGGGGTGGGGCCGTGTGGTGTCCCCAGCTCACCCTGCATCCATGGGGTGTTCCTGTGCTGCGGGTTGGGATCACACCGGGATGGGATGGGGATGCATCCCGGTTATCCATGGGCTGTGTTTATCCCATATTTCCACGGGATATTTGGGATGGGACAGAGCTGGATCCCATTTTTCCATGGGATATTTAGGATGGGACAGGGCTGGATCCCATTTTTTCCATGGGATATTTAGGATGGGACAGGGCTGGATCCCATTTTTCCATGGGATATTTGGGATGGGACAGAGCTGGATCCCATTTTTCCATGGGATATTTAGGATGGGACAGGGCTGGATCCCATTTTTCCATGGGATATTTGGGATAGGACAGGGCTGGTTCCCATTTTTTCCACAGGATATTTGGGATGGGTCCCAGTTATCCCAGCCATTCCTGGATTTTTGGGAATGCCAGAGGGATCCGTGCCCCGGGGTCACTCCGGGGTCGCTCCCTCTCCATCCCAATAAAATCCCATGGATTTGGGCTGAGCTTTCCAAGAGTTTCTCACCCCTCGGAGCCGCTCCCAGCCCTTCCCTCGGGAATCCCATCCCAGCCTGACCCCGTGCCCTGCCCAGCCCCATCCCAGTTTTCTGGGAAAAGCCATCCCAGAGGATTTGGGGCAGTGGGAAGAGCCCAGCCCTGCCCTACGCAGCCAGGGAGGGAACGCCACGGGAAAAACTCGGGAATTTTTGGGATGGCAGAGAAGCCGGGAATGGGGCACAAGGAGGAGGTTGGGGAAGGATGGGAGGGATTTGGGGGCGCATTCAGGGAATGCCAGAATTCCCGAGGCTCTGGAGGGACACCCGAGGACAGCTGCCCCGCCGCTGACCCGGCAAAGATTCCGGCCAAATTCCCGGGGAAGGAAAGATCCCGGCCAAATTCCCCGTTGGCAGCGTCCGTGTCCTTCCAGGATCCCGCCAGGTGCCGGTGGCTCCGCCAGGGAATTCGGGACACCCAAATTCCCGGAGCTTCCCCCTTTTCCCGGGGAAATTTCACGGGAATCCGGCCCGTCCCCTCAAATTCCGGGTGGCTCGCGGCGTTCTGGGAATGTTGTCACCTCCCTGTCACCTCCCGGGGATCCTAATTGGAGCCAAGGACGGCCGGCAGCCGGCGTTAATCGTTAATTATTAATTAATAAGGGTTAATTCCGCGGCCAAAGCTCCTCGGGAGCCTCCTAATCCCGGCCGGATCTGCCAGGAATGTTCGGCATTGCCGGCCCCCGGCCGGGGTTAATGAGGGGAGGAATCCGAGCCCGCTGCTTCCCGCGGGGAATTCTCGGCCTTCCTGGGGGAATGGGCGCCGGGGGAAAGCTGGGAAAATTCCAGGCCTGATCCAGAGGTGGGAGGGACGGGAGCAGCTCCTGGGCTGGGGAAGGGGAGGGGATCCAGACCCCGAAAGTTTTCCCTACCCAGATCCCAAACCCGATTCCATTTCCGGGGGGTTTCTTCATCCCGATCCCGTCTCTGGGGGCTCCTCATCCCATCCCAATCCCGATCCCATCTCCAAAATTTCCTGACCCAATCCCAACCCCAATCCCATCTCCAGGGGTTCCTCATCCCAATCCTGACCCCAATCCCATCTCCAGGGGTTTCTCACCCCAATCCTGACCCCAATCCCATCTCCAGGGGTTTCTCACCCCAATCCTGATCCTGATCCCATCTCCAGGGGTTCCTCACCCCTATCCTGACCCCGATCCCATCTCCAGGGGTTCCTCATCCCAATCCCCACCTGGATCCCATCTCCAGGGGCTTCCTGATATCTGATCCCATCTCCAGGGGTTCCTCATCCCAATCCCGACCCCAATCCCATCTCCAGGGGTTTCTCACCCCAATCCCGATCCTGATCCCATCTCCAGGGGTTCCTCATCCCAATCCCGACCCCAATCCCATCTCCAGGGGTTCCTCATCCCAATCCTGACCCCAATCCCATCTCCAGGGGTTCCTCATCCCAATCCCGACCCCAATCCCATCTCCAGGGGTTCCTCACCCCAATCCCAACCCCGGTCCCCTCCTCCAGGGGTTTCCTCATCCCAATCCCCACCTGGATCCCATCTCCAGGGGCTTCTCCATCCTGATCCCAACCCCAATCCCATCTCCAGCGCTTCCCTCACCCAATCCCAACCCAGATCCCATCTCCAAAACTTCCTGGCCCCAATCCCTGCCCAGATCCCATCTCCAGGGGTTCCTCATCCCAGTCCCAATCCCAATCCTCTCTCCAGGGGTTCCTCACCCCAATCCCAATCCTGATCCCATCTCCAGGGGTTCCTCATTGCATCCCAGTCCAGATCCCATCTCCAAAACTTCCTGGCCCCAATCCCTGCCCAGATCCCACTTCCAGGGGTTCCTCACCCCTATCCCGACCCCGATCCCATCTCCAGGGGTTCCTCATCCCGATCCCAATCCTGATCCCGTCTCCAGGGGTTCCTGACCCCAATCCCGATCCCGATCCCATCTCCAGGGGTTCCTGACCCCAATCCCATCTCCAGGGGTTCCTCATCCCGATCCCTGCCCCGATCCCATCCCCGGTGGTTTCCCAACCCCGATCCCAACCCGGATCCCATTCCCAGTAGGGTTTCTCCCCCTGACCCCTCGGATTGGGTCCCCAGGGTTGCTCGTGGAAGGAAAGAGGGGTTTGGGAATTCCATGGGGCGCTGGGAATTTGGTGCCGCCCCCAAACGGGCTGGAGGGTGTCGGAATTCCCAGGAAAGCCTCCCTGGGGTGGGGTCAGATTTGGGAATGGGGTGGGATTGCTGGGATTCCATGGGGATGGAGGAGGGATTGGGATTGGGAATGGGAATGCGATTGGGATTGATAGGATTGGGAATGGATTGGGGATGGGATCGATGGAAGGGGATGGGACAAGATTGGGATTGGGATTGCGATGGGATTGGGATTGATGGGATGGGATTGTGAATGGAATTGGGACTGGGAATTGGGATGGGATTGATGGGATTGATGGGATTGTGAATGGGATTGGAATTAGGATTGGGAATGGGATGGGGTTAATGGGATGGGATTGATGGGATTGGGATTGTGAATGGGATTGGAATTAGGATTGGGAATGGGATGGGGTTAATGGGATGGGATTGATGGGATTGATGGGATTGGGATTGGAATTAGGATTGGGAATGGATTGATGGGGTTGGGATTGTGAATGGGATTGGAATTGGGATTGATGGGATTGGGATTGGGATTGGAATTGGATTTGGGACTGGGAATTGGGATGGGATTGATGGGATTGGGATTGTGAATGGGATTGGAATTAGGATTGGGAATGGGATGGAGTTAATGGGATGGGATTGATGGGATTGGGATTGTGAATGGGATTGGGATTGGGAATGGGATGGGATTGATGAGATTGGGATTGTGAATGGGATTGGAATTGGAACTGGGAATAGGATGGGATTGATGGGATTGGGATTGTGATTGGAATTAGGATTGGGAATGGATTGATGGGGTTGGGATTGTGAATGGGATTGGAATTGGGATTGGGATTGGGATGGGATTGATGGGATTGGGATTGTGAATGGGATTGGGATTGGAATTAGGATTGGGAATAGGATTGATGGGGTTGGGATTGTGAATGGAATTGGAATTAGGATTGGGAATGGGATGGGGTTAATGGGATGGGATTGATGGGATTGGGATTGTGAATGGAATTGGGATTGTGATTGGATTGATGGGATTGTGAATGGAATAGGAATTAGGATTGAATTGATGGGATTGTGAATGGAATTAGGATTGGGAATGGGGTTAATGGGATGGGATTGATGGGATTGATGGGATTGGGATGGGAAGCTGGAATCCCCAGGTCTCTCCGGCTGTCCCCATTCCCGCTCCCTCCGTTCCCAGCCTCCCCCGCTCCCGCTTTTCCGCGGCTCCCGGCGGGATTTTCCCGCTGATCCCGCACACCTGCACAAACAGCGCCCACCATCCCGATTTTCCCTGGATTTTTGGGAAACCTCGGCAAAACCCCCCCTGGAATTTGGGGTGGGACAATTCCGGAGGTGGGGATCCCGATAATCCCGTGAATTCCAGAGGTTTGACCCTGTAAAAACAGCGGGGCCGAATCCAGCGGGAAAGGGGGAAAATCCAAATCCCATAAAACTCCCCGTTGGTCCTGGAGTCGGATTTCGCTCCAGGGCTTCCAAGAATTCCTTGGAATAAACAACAGCAGGGGAGGGGGAAAAAAAAACCAAGAAAAATCTGAAAGGATGGAAAACTTTTCCTTGGCCGGCCCGGGGTGGTTTTCCATGGGTTTTTTTGGAATTTTTTTTAAGGGATGGGGGAGAAGTTTTTTTTCTGAGCTCTCCCGGTTTTTTTTTTAATTTTTTTGGGTCCCCCTCGGGAATTACATCAGCGGGAATGGGGCAGGAAATGAGCTCCAAAGGAATGACGTGATCCCTCCCGGGAAGGCAGGCCCAGAAACAAGGAGGCATTGTTCTCCTTTCCAGGGAAAAACGGGGAAAAATGGGGAAAATGGGGAAAACGGGGAAAAACGGGGAAAAACGGGGGAAAGTGGGGGGAAAACTGGGGAAAATGGGGAAAAATAGGGAAAAAATGGGGAAAAATGTGGGGAAACAAGGAAAATGGGGGAAAGAGGGAAAAGGGGGGAAAACAGGGAAAACCAGAGGAAAATGGGGGAAAATGGGGATAAAAATGGAAAAACAGGGATAAAATAGGGGAAACAGGGAATAACAGGGGAAAATGGGGAAAAATGGGGGAAAACAGGGGGAAGTGGGGGGAAAACTGGGGAAAATGGGTGAAAATGGGGAAAAAATAGGGAAAAAAGTGGGGAAAATGGGGGGAAAGAGGGAAAAGTGGGGGAAAGAGGGAAAAGGGGGGAAAACCAGGGGGAAATGGGGATAAAAATAGAAAAAAAGGGATAAAATAGGGAAAAGCAGGGAATAACAGGGAAAAGGGGGAAAATGGGGAAAATGGGGAAAAAATAGGGGAAAAAGTGGGGAAAAAATGGGGGCAAATGGGGAAAAATGAGGGGAAACAAGGAAAATGGGGGAAAGAGGGAAAAGGGGGGAAAACCAGGAGAAAATGGGGATAAAAATGGAAAAACAGGGATAAACTAGGGAAAAGCAGGGAATAACAGGGGAAAATGGGGAAAATGGGGAAAAATGGGGAAAAACAGGGGAAAGTGGGGGGGAAAACTGGGGAAATGGGTGAAAATGGGGAAAAATAGGGAAAAAAGTGGGGAAAATGGGAGGAAATGGGGAAAATGGGGGAAAGAGGGAAAAAAGGGAAAACCAAGGGAAAATGGGGAAAACCAGGGGAAAATGGGGATATAAATGGAAAAACAGGGATAAAATAGGGAAAACAGGGAATAACAGGGGAAAAGGGGGAAATGGGTGAAAATGGGGAAAAAATAGGGAAAAAAGTGGGGAAAAATGGGGGGAAATGGGGAAAAATGGGGGGAAAGAGGGAAAAAGGGGAAAACCAGGGGGAAATGGGGATAAAAATAGAAAACAAGGGATAAAATAGGGAAAAGCAGGGAATAACAGGGAAAAATGGGAAAATGGGAAAAATGGGAGAGAAGGGGGGAAAGCGAGGAAAAATTGGGAAAACCAGGGGGAAAATTGGGAAAAATTGGGGGGAAAATGGGGAAAACCATGGAAAAACTTGGCCCCAGTGCCTGTCCCCAGGGATGTCCCCAGGGTCATTCCCAGATCCCAAACGTGTCCAGGTCCCCAGGAGCTGTGTCCCCTGGGATGTCCCCGGTCCCTGTCCCCAATCCCTGCTCTCAGCGGTGTCCCTGTTTTCCCAGCTGGTCTCCTGGATCTGATCCCGGTTTTCCCCAATCCCAGATTTTCTCAATCCCGATCCCATTTCCCAGCAGATCACCCGGATCTGATCCCAGATATTCCCAATCCCTGTCCCCAATCCCAGATTTCCCCAATCCCGATCCCATTTCCCGGCAGGTCTCAGACCTGATCCTGGATTTCCCTAATCCCAGATTCTTCCCATCCCAATCCCATTTCCCGGCAGGTCTCAGACCTGATCCCAGATTTTCCCAATCCCTGTCCCCAATCCCAGTCCCGTTTCCTGGCAGGTCTCCTGGACCTGATCCCAGATTTCCTCAATTCCAGATTTCCCCAATGCCGGATTTCCCCCATTCCGGATTTCCCCAATCCCTGTCCCCAGTCCCATATCTCCCCAATCCCAATCCCTTTTCCTGGCAGGTCTCAGACCCAATCCCAGATCTCCCCAATCCCGGATTTCCCCAATCCCGATCCCGATCCCGTTTCCCGGAGGTCTCTCGGGCCTGATCCCGGATTTCCCCAATCCCGGATTTCCCCAATCCCTGTCCCCAATCCCATATTTCCCCAGTCCTGATCCCATTTCCTGGCAGATCTCAGACATGATCCCAGATTTCCCCAATCCCGGATTTCCCCAATCCCTGTCCCCAATCCCATATTTCCCCAGTCCTGATCCCATTTCCTGGCAGATCTCAGACATGATCCCAGATTTCCCCAATCCCGGATTTCCCCAATCCCGGATCTCCCCAATCCCGATCCCGATCCCGTTTCCCGGCAGGTCTCCCAGACATGATCCCGGATTTCCCCAATCCCGGATTTCCCCAATCCCGGATTTCCCCAATCCCGGATTTCCCCAGCCCATCCCGATCCCGTTTCCCGCAGGGCTCCCAGACCCGATCCCGGATCTCCCCAGCCAATCCCGATCCCGATCCCGTTTCCCGGCAGGTCTCCCAGACCCGATCCCGGATCTCCCCGATCCCGGATCTCCCCAATCCCGATCCCGATCCCGTTTCCCGCAGGGCTCCCAGACCCAATCCCGGATCTCCCCAGCCAATCCCGATCCCGATCCCATTTCCCGCAGGGCTCCCGGACCTGGTTCCCGACCCCAACTACGTGCAGGCCTCCACGTACGTGCAGAGAGCGCACCTGTACTCGCTGCGCTGCGCCGCCGAGGAGCGCTGCCTGGCCAGGTGGGACACGCCGACGGACGGACGGACGGACACACCGACAGACCGACAGACCGACAGACCAACACACCGACACACGGACAGGGGGCACACGGACACACCAACACACTGACACACGGACACACGGACACATGGACACATGGACACACGGACACACCGACATACGGACACACGGACACACCGACACACGGACACACTGACACATGGACACACGGACAGGGGGCACACGGACACACGGACACACCGACACACAGACACACGGACACACGGACACACGGACACATGGACAGGGGGCACACGGACACACGGACACATGGACACATGGACACATGGACAGGGGGCACACGGACACACTGACACACCGACACATGGACACACGGACACACCGACACATGGACACACGGACAGGGGGCACACGGACACACGGACACACCGACACACCGACACACGGACACACTGACACACTGACACACGGACACATGGACACATGGACAGGGGGCACACAGACACACCGACACACGGACACATAGACACACGGACACATGGACACACGGACACATGGACACACGGACACACAGACACACAGACACACGGACACACAGACACACGGACACACAGACACACAGACACACCGACACACGGACACACTGACACATGGACACACGGACAGGGGGCACATGGACACATGGACACACCGACACACGGACACACGGACACACCGACACACCGACACACTGACACACGGACACACGGACAGGGGGCACACGGACACACGGACACACCGACACACCAACACACAGACAGACTGACACACGGACACACGGACAGACCGACAGACGGACACATGGACAGGGGGCACACGGACACACGGACACACGGACACACGGACACACGGACACACGGACACACGGACACACGGACAGGGGGCACGCGGACACACGGACACACAGACACACGGACAGACGGACAGACGGACAGACCGACACACGGACACACGGACAGATCGACACAAGGACACACGGACACACAGACACACGGACAGTGGGCACACGGACAGGGGGCACACAGACACACGGACACACAGACACACCAACACACGGACACATGGACACACGGACAGGGGGCACACGGACACACGGACACACGGACAGACAGACACACGGACAGACCGACACACCAACACACGGACACACGGATGCCAGGGGGACAGGACACGGGAGAGATGGGACACGGGATATGAGATATGGGATATGGGATAGGGGATAGGGGATATGGGATAGGGGATATGGGATATGGGATATGGGATATGGGATAGGGGATATGGGATATGGGATATGGGATATGGGATAGTGGATATGGGATATGGGATATGGGATATGGGATAGGGGATAGGGGATAGGGGATATGGGATATGGGATATGGGATATGGGATATGGGATAGGGGATAGGGGATAGGGGATAGGGGATATGGGATAGGCAGGATCTGGGAATGGTTCACGGGATCTGGGGATGGGAAACAGGATGTGGGAACGGGACACGGGATACAGGAATGGGGTACGGGATCTGGGAATTGTGAAATGGGATTCCAGGAACGGGAACAGAGCATCTGGGAATGGGAAACAGGATCCCGGGAATGGGAGAGAAGATTTCTGGGAATGGGAAATGGGATCCTGGGGATGGGATCGCTCTGGGGTTGGGGGGATGTGGGGGGAAAAGGGGGAGGGATGGGAGAGAGGGAGGGGAAAGGGAAAAGGGAAGGGAAAAAGGGGAAAAGGGGGAAAAAAGGGGGGAAGGAAAAGGGGGAAAAGGGAAGGGGAAAAGGGAAAAGGGAAAAGGGAAAAGGGAAAAGGGAAAAGGGAAAAGGGAAAAGGGAAAAGGGAAAAGGGAAGGGAAGGGAAGGGAAGGGAAGGGAAGGGAAGGGAAGGGAAGGGAAGGGAAGGGAAGGGAAGGGAAAAAATGGAAAAGGAAAAGGCGCCGGGAACAAGCCCAGAATTCCCTCCCGTTTATCCCTTCCGTTCCCATGGAGCAAATTCCCTGCGGAAAAGGGGATCCCCCCGAAGGGCACCCCCACTGTCCCTGCTGTCCCCGCTGTCCCGGTGTCACGGCTGTCCCTGTCCCCAGCACGGCGTACGCGGCCGAGGCCACCGACTACGACGTGCGGGTGCTGCTGCGCTTCCCGCAGCGCGTCAAGAACCAGGGCACCGCCGACTTCCTGCCCAGCCAGCCCCGCCACCGCTGGCAGTGGCACAGCTGCCACCAGTGAGTGTCCCCAGCGTCCCCAACCCCGGCCCACCCCGGGCTGGCAGCTACAAGGGCTGCGGTGGCACTTTGGTGGCCCTTTGGTGGCGTTTCCCCGTTTGGTGGCACTTTGGTTTTGGGGTCTTCCTTCAGCTCTTTGTCCCCAAAGCCACCATCCACGGTAGTGGCAGTGTCACAGCTGCCACCACTGAGTGTCCCCAGTGTCCCCAATCCTGGCACCCAGCCCAGTGGCAGCTCCAAGGGCTGCGGTGGCACTTTGGTGGCACTTTGGTGGCGTTTCCCCGTTTGGTGGCTTTGTTTTGGGTGTCACTGTGTGGTGTCACCTTCTATGAACTCTTTGTCCCCAAAGCCACCGTAATGGTGGCAGTGGCACAGCTGCCATCACTGAGTGTCCCCTATGTCCCCAACCCCAGCCCACCCCCTGCTGGCAGCTCCAAGGGCTCTGGTGGCACTTTGGTGGCCCTTTGGTGGCATTTCCCCGGTTGGTGGCTTTGTTTTGGGGTCTCCCTTCAGCTCTTTGTCCCCAAAGCCACCATCCACGGTGGTGGCAGTGTCACAGCTGCCACCAGGGAGTGTCCCCAGCGTCCCCAACCCCGGCCCACCCCAGGCTGGCAGCTACAAGGGCCGCGGTGGCACTTTGGTGGCACTTTGGTGGCCCTTTGGTGGCACTTTGGTGGCATTTCCCCGTTTGGTGGCTTTGGTTTTGTCACCTGAGTGCCACCTGAGTGTCCCCAAAGTGTCCCCAGAGTGTCCCATGATTTATCCCATAGCTTGTCCCCTGACTGTCCCCTGATTGTCCCCAGAGTGTCCCCTTAAATGTCCTCTGAGTGTCCCATGATTTATCCCGCAGCTTGTCCCCTGATTGTCCCCATGATTGTCCCTGATTGTCCCCTTAGATGTCCCCTGATTGTCCCCATGATTGTCCCCTGATTGTCCCCTGACTGTCCCCTGACCCTGCCCATGATTGTCCCCTGATTGTCCCCTTAGGTGTCCCCTGATTGTCCCTGATTGTCCCCCTCGGTGTCCCCTGACTGTCCCCCTGATTGTCCCCTGACTGTCCCCATGATTGTCCCCTGACTGTCCCCTTAGGTGTCCCCACTGTCCCCAGAGTGTCCCCTTGAATATCCCCTGAGTGTCCCGTGATTTATCCCATTGCTTGTCCCCTGACTGTCCCCAGAGCATCCCCAAAGTGTCCCCAGAGTGTCCCCATGGTGTCCCCACGATGTCCCCAAGCACCATCACAGCATGGCGGAGTCCGGTCACTATGACCTGCTGGATGTCACCTGAGTGCCACCTGACCCTAACCTGATTGTCCCTCTAAGTGTCCCCACTGTCCCCTGAATGTCCCCAAAGTGTCCCCACAGTGTCCCCACCGTGTCCCCATGGTGTCCCCAGGCACAACCACAGCATGGCGGAGTTTGGCCACTCTGACCTGCTGGATGTCACCTGAGTGTCCCCAGAGCATCCCCAAAGTGTCCCCAGACCATCCCCACGGTGTCCCCAGCCTGTCCCCACGCTGTCCCCTCGCTGTCCCCAGGCACTACCACAGCATGTCGGAGTTCAGCCACTACGACCTGCTGGATGTCACCTCGGGCCGCCGGGTGGCCGAGGGACACAAGGCCAGCTTCTGCCTGGAGGACACCACCTGTGACTTCGGCCACCTCAAGCGCTACGCCTGCACCGCCCACACCCAGGTGACACCGCGGGGACAGCGCCCCTCCTCACTTCTGTCCCTTTCTTGTCACTTTCGTCCCCTTTTTGCCCCCTTTTCTCCATCTTTTTGTGCCTTTTTGTCCCTTTTGTCCCTTTTGGTCCCTTTTGTCCCCATTTGTGGCACTGCCACACCCAGGTGACATCGACAGGACAAAGGCCTTTGTCACTCCTGTCCCGTTTTGTCCCTTTTTGTCCTCTTTTCTCCCTTTTCTGCCCCCTTTTTAACATTTTTCCCCATTTTTCCCCATTTTTCCCCATTTTCCCCATTTTTCCCCATTTTTCCCCATTTTTCCCCATTTTCCCCCATTTTTCCCCATTTTTGCCCAATTTCCCCATTTCTCACCCCATTTCCCTCCCTAGGCTCTTGGCCTGGACTGTTACACCCACAGGATCCCTTTTTTGTCCCTTTTTTTGTCCTTTTTCACCCATTTTAAAACCATTTTCACCCTTTTTTTTTCACTATCCCCCATTTTTTCCCATTTTCTCCCATTTTTGCCCAATTTCCCCATTTGTCACCCCATTTCTCCCCCTGCAGGGTCTCACCCCAGGCTGTTACCCCACCCCATTTCCCTCCATTTTTTCCTCATTTTTTAACCTTTTTTCTCCCTTTTTTAAAATTTTTTTTCTCATTTTTCCCATTTTCTCCCATTTTTCCCCAATTTCCCCATTTTTTACCCCATTTCCCCCCATGCATGTTCTCCCCCTGGTCTGTAACCACACCCAAGCCTTCCCATTTTCTCCCTCCTTTTTTCCTCATTTTTTAACCTTTTTTCTCCCTTTTTTTTCCCATTTTCCGCCTTTTTTTCTCATTTTCCCCATTTTCCCCCAATTTTTACCCAATTTCCCCATTTCTCACCCCATTTTCCCCCTCCATGATCTCACCCCAGACTGTTACAACACCGACACCCACAGAACCCTCTTGCTCCCATTTTCCCCCATTTTTTCCCATTTCCCCCCATTTTAAACCTTTTTTCTCCATTTTTTCCCCATTTTTCCCCATTTTCTTCCCATTTTTTTCCATTTCTCCCATTTTTACCCAATTTCCCCATTTCTCACCCCATTTCCCCCATTCATGGTCTCCCCCTGGTCTCTCACCACACCCAAGCCTTCCCTTTCCTCTCCCATTTTTTCCTCATTTTTTAACCTTTTTTCTCCTTTTTTTCCCCATTTTTCCCGATTTTTTCTCATTTTCCCCATTTTCCCCCATTTTTGCCCAATTTCCCCATTTCTCACCCCATTTTCCCCCCCTCAGGGGCTCAGCCCTGGCTGTTACGACCCCCAATGTTTCCGTTTTTCCCCCCATTTCCCCCCATTTCCCCCCATATTTTCCTCATTTTTTAACCTTTTTCTCCCCCTTTTTTTCCCATTTTCCCCCCATTTTCCCATTTTCTCCCATTTTTGCCCAATTTCCCCATTTTTTACCCCATTTCCCCCATTCATGTTCTCCCCCTGTTCTCTCACCACACCCAAGCCTTCCCTTTTCTCCCTCATTTTTCCCTCACTTTTAAACCTTTTTTTCTCCCTTTTCTTTCCATTTCCCCCCATTTTCCCCCATTTTTTCCCATTTTTTCCCATTTTCCCCCATTTTCTCCCATTTTTGCCAAATTTTCCCATTTTTTACCCCATTTCCCCCATGCATGTTCTCCCCCTGGTCTCTCACCACACCCAAGCCTTCCCTTTCCTCCCTCATTTTTTCCTCATTTTTTAACCTTTTTCCTCCCTTTTTATTTTCATTATTTCCCCCATTTTTCCCATTTTCCCAATTTTTCCCAATTTTTCCCCATTTTCCCCAATTTTTGCCCAATTTCCTCATTTCTCACCCCATTTCCCCTGTGCATTGTCTCACCCCAGGCTGTTACCACACCCAAGCCTTCCCTTTTCTCCCTCATTTTTTCCTCATTTTTTAACCTTTTTCCTCCCTTCTTTTTCCCATTTTCCCCCATTTCCCCCCATTTCCCCCCATTTTTCCCCATTTTTCCCCATTTTTGCCCAATTTCCCCATTTCTCACCCCATTTTCCCCCTCCATGATCTGAGCCCTGGCTGTTACGACCCCCAATGGTTCCATTTTTTCCCCCCATTTCCCCCCATATTTTCCTCATTTTTTAACCTTTTTCCTCCCTTTTTTTTTCATTATTTCCCCATTTTCCCCATTTTCTCCCATTTTTGCCCAATTTCCCCATTTCTCACCCCATTTTCCCCCTCCATGATCTCACCCCAGGCTGTTACAACACCGACACCCACAGAACCCTCTTGCTCCCATTTTCCCCCATTTTTCCCAATTTCCCCCCATTTTTAACCTTTTTTCTCCCTTTTCTTTCCAATTTTTCCCCATTTTTTCTCATTTCCCCCCATTTTTCTCCCATTTTTGCCCAATTTCCCCATTTTTTACCCCATTTCCCCCATGCATGTTCTCCCCCTGGGCTGTCACCACACCCAAGCCTTCCCATTTTCCCCCCATTTTTCCCTCATTTTTTAACCTTTTTTCTCCCCTTTTTCCCCAATTTTCCCCATTTTTTCTCATTTTTCCCATTTTTTCCCAATTTTTTCCCATTTTCTCCATTTCTCACCCCATTTTCCCCCTCCATGGTCTCAGCCCTGGCTGTTACAACCCCCAATGGTTCCCTTTCCCCCCCCCATATTTTCCTCATTTTTCAACCTTTTTCCTCCCTTTTTTTTTTAATTTTCCCCCATTTTTCCCCATTTTCTCCCATTTTTGCCCAATTTCCCCATTTCTCACCCCATTTTCCCCCTCTCAGGGGCTCAGCCCTGGCTGTTACGACACCTACAACGCCGACATCGACTGCCAGTGGATCGACATCACCGACGTCCCGCCCGGCAACTACATCCTCAAGGTTGGGGACAATTTGGGGACATTTGGGGACATTTTGGGCTGGAAAATCCCAATTCCAGCCCGGATCGGGAATTTCCCACCCCTGGATGTTTTTTCCAGGGGGATTTTCCTCCTTTTTTCCCTTTTCCTCCTTTATTTTTGGGATTTTTTCCTGATTTTCCCATTTCCCTCTTGATTTTTTGGGGTTTTTCCCCCCTGATTTTCCCATTTCCCTGCTCATTTTGGAGATTTTTCCTTTCCTTTTTTCCACTTTGAGATTTTTTTTCCTTTTCCTGATTAATTTTTGGGATTTTTTTTCCCCCATTTTGGGATCTCCCCAAATTTTCCCTTTTGGGATTTCTTTCCCTTTCCCCCATTCCCACCCGATTTTCCCCATTTTTTTTTCCTCTTGCTGATTTCTGGGATTTTAAATTTTTTTTAAAATTTTTCCTGGATTTTTTGCCCCATTCCAGGTCCAGGTCAATCCCAAATATTTGGTGCTGGAGTCGGATTTCACCAACAACGTCGTGCGCTGCCACATCCACTACACCGGGCGCTTCGTGTCCGCCTCCAACTGCCGCATCGCCCAGTAGGGCTTCCCAAAATCCCCTGATCCCAAAAATCCCTGATCCCAAAAATCCCTGATCCCAAAAATCCCCATCCCAAAAAATCGCATTCCAAAAATAAACCCAAAAAACCACATCCCAAAAATACCCTGATCCCAAAAATCTACATCCCAAAAATCCCTGATCCCAAAAAACCCTGATCCCAAAAATGCCCTGATCCCAAAAAATCCCCTGATCCCAAAAATCCCTGATCCCAAAAATACCCTGATCCCAAAAATCCCTGATCCCAAAAAATTGCATTCCAAAAATAAACCCAAAAAACCCTGATCCCAAAAATCCCTGATCCCAAAAATCCACATCCCAAAAATCCCTGATCCCAAAAAAACCCCGATCCCAAAAATCCCTGATCCCAAAAATCCCTGATCCCAAAAATACCCTGATCCCAAAAAATCCCCATCCCAAAAAATCTACATCCCAAAAAACCCCAATTCTAAAAAAACCCTGACCCCAAAAAAACCCTGATCCCAAAAAATCCCCTGATCCCAAAAATCCCTGATCCCAAAAATCCCTGATCCCAAAAATCCCCATCCCAAAAAACCCTGATCCCGAAAATGCTCTGATCCCAAAAATCCCTGATCCCAAAAATACCTGATCCCAAAAATCCTCATCCCAGAAATAAACAATCCCAAAAAATCCCCATCCCAAAAAAACCCTGATCCCAAAAATCCCAATCCCAAAAAAATACTCATCCCAAAAATCCCCATTCCAAAAATACCCTGATCCCAAAAATCCCCATCCCAAAAAATAAACAATCCCAAAAATACCCTGATCCCAAAAATACCCTGATCCCAAAAATCCCTGATCCCAAAAATCCCTGATCCCAAAAATACCCTGATCCCAAAAATCCCTGATCCCAAAAATCCCTGATCCCAAAAATCCCTGATCCCAAAAATACCCTGATCCCAAAAATCCCTGATCCCAAAAATCCCCATCCCAAAAATACCCTGATCCCAAAAAATCCCTGATCCCAAAAATCCCTGATCCCAAAAATACCCTGATCCAAAAAATCCCTGATCCCAAAAATCCCAATCCCAAAAAAATACTCATCCCAAAAATCCCCATTCCAAAAATACCCTGATCCCAAAAATCCCTGATCCCAAAAATACCCTGATCCAAAAAATCCCCATCCCCAAAAATCCCTGATCCCAAAAATCCCTGATCCCAAAAATACCCTGATCCAAAAAATCCCTGATCCCAAATATCCCAATCCCAAAAAAATACTCATCCCAAAAATCCCCATTCCAAAAATACCCTGATCCCAAAAATCCCCATCCCAAAAAACCCTAATCCCAAAAATCCCCATCCCAAAAAAAACCCTGATCCCAAAAATCCCCATCCCCAAAAATCCCTGATCCCAAAGATCCCCATCCCAAAAAATAAACAATCCCAAAAAAACCTGATCCCAAAAAAACCCTGATCCCAGAAAAACCCTGATCCCAAAAAATCCCCATCCCCAAAAATCCCTGATCCCAAAGATCCCCATCCCAAAAAATAAACAATCCCAAAAAAACCTGATCCCAAAAAAACCCTGATCCCAGAAAAACCCTGATCCCAAAAAATCCCCATCCCAAAAAATCCCCATCCCCAAAAAATAACCAATCCCAAAAAAACCTGATCCCAAAAATCCCCATCCCAAAAAATAAACAATCCCAAAAATACCCTGATCCCAAAAATCCCCATCCCAAAAATACCCTGATCCCAAAAATCCCCATCCCAAAAATCCCCATCCCAAAAAAACCCTGATCCCAAAAATCCACATCCCAAAAATCCCCTGATCCCAAAAATCCCTGATCCCAAAAATACCCTGATGCCAAAAATCCCCATCCCAAAAATACCCTGATCCCAAAAATCCCCATCCCAAAAAAATACTCATCCCAAAAATGCCCTGATCCCAAAAATCCCTGATCCCAAAAATCCCCATCCCAAAAATCCCTGATCCCAAAAATACCCTGATCCCAAAAATACCCTGATCCCAAAAAAACCTCAGTTCTAAAAAAACCCTGATCCCAAAAAAACCCTGATCCCAAAAAACCCTGATCCTAAAAAATACCCTGATCCCAAAAAATCCCCATCCCAAAAAAACCCGATCCCAAAAAAATCCCATCCCAAAAAACCCCAATTCTAAAAAACCCTGACCCAAAAAAAAAAAACCCATAACCCATCCCAAAAATCCCCTGATCCCAAAAAATCCCCATCCCAAAAAATAAACAATCCCAAAAAAACCCTGATCCCAAAAAATCCCATCCCAAAAAATCCACATCCCAAAAATCCCCTGATCCCAAAAAATCCCCATCCCAAAAAATCCCCATCCCAAAAAATCCCTGATCCCCAAAAATCCCCATTTCCCATGGAATTTTAGGGGATTTGGGGTGGGAATTGGGATTTTCCCCCTTTCCCACAGAATTTTCTGGGATTTGCCCATTTTGGGGTGGGAATTTGGAATTTCCCCATTTCCCATGGAATTTTCTGGGATTTGGGGCAGGAATTGGGATGATTTTCCCCATTTCCCACGGAATTTTCTGGGATTTTCCCCACAGATCCTGACGGCAGCCCCACCTCAGGGACGTCGCCTGTCCCCTTTCCCGGGAAGTTCCCCAGGCGGCTCCGCTGCGTTCCCGAAATTCCCCAAATCCCCCAAATTCCCCCTTTTCCCAATAAAAAGCGGGGAAGCCACGAGGACTCTTGGGAATCGTTTTTATCCCGAATTTTCCCGGCGTTCCCGGGGGGAATCCAAGGCCGGAATCAAAGCGGAGACCCCGAAATGCTCCATGAAATCCTCGTGATCCTACAAATCCTCGGGAATTTCTGGGAATGTCCCCAAGGGAGGGAAAGAAACGGCTCTGGGAATTTGGGGAGGGAAATCCCGTCCATATTTTTTGGTTTTTAGGGAATTTTTCTGGTTTTCCCAATTTTTCTGAAGGCTGAGAGAGCAGAAGTTGGGATTTGGGGAATTTTGGGCTGGGAATGGGGTCGGAAATGGGGACAGTGGGATGGGATGGGGACATGGAGATTGGGAATGGGGACGTTGGGATTGGGGACACCGGGAATGGGATTGGGGACACTGGGAATGGGATTGGGGACAGTGGGATTGGGGACACTGGGAATGGGGACACTGGGATTGGGAATGGGAACAGTGGGAATGGGGACAGTGGGGTGGGATGGGGACATGGAGATTGGGAATGGGGACGTTGGGATTGGGGACACTGGGAATGGGATTGGGGACACTGGGAATGGGATATTGGGAATAGGGACATTGGGAATGGGGATGCTGGGAATGGGGACGCTGGGAATGGGGACATTGGGATTGGGGGCATTGGGATTGGGGGCATTGGGATTGGGGACATTGGGAATGGGGACACTGGAAATGGGGACATTGGGAGTGGGATTGGGGACATTGGGAATGGGGACATTGGGAATGGGAATGGGGACATTGGGAATGGGGACACTGGGACACTGGGATTGAGAATGGGGACATTGGGATTGGGGACACTGGGATTTGGAATGGGGACACTGGATTGGGAATGGGGACATTGGGATTGGGGACATTGGGATTGGGAATGGGGACACTGGGAATGGGGACACTTGGAATGGGGACACTGGGAATGGGATTGGGGACACTGGATTGGGAATGGGGACACTGGGATTGGGAATGGTGACATTGGGATTGGGGACATTAGGATTTGGAACGGGGAGACTGAGAATGGGATTGGGGACATTGGGAGTGGGGACACTGGGAATGGGAATGGAGGCACTGGGATTGGGAATGGTGACACTGGGATTGGGAATGGTGACATTGGGATTGGGGACACTGGGAATGGGGACAGTGGGATTAGGGACACTGGATTGGGAATGGGGACAGTGGGATTGGAAAAAGGGACATTGGGATTGGGAACACTGGGAATGGCATGTGGACATTGGGAATGGGTACAGTGGGAACGGGATGGGGACATTGGGAATGGGACTGGGGACATCGGGATTGGGGACATCAGGATGGAAATGGGGACAGTGGGATTGGAAATAGGGACATTGGGATTGGGAATAGGGACATTGGGATTGGGAATGGGGACGTTGGGATTGGGGACACTGGGAATGGGACTGGGGACACTGGAATGGGAATGGGGACAATGGGATTGGGGATATCAGGATGGGATTGAGGACATCGGCATGGGAATGGGGACACTGGGATTGGGGACACTGGGATGGGACGCCCCATCCCCGGGATTTCCTCCCAGAGTGACCCTCGGACTCCCGGGATTTATTGGGAATTCCGTTGGTCCTTATGGGATTTATCGGGAATTCCGTCAGTCTTTGGGGGGATTTACTGGGAATTCTGTCCGTCATTCCGGGATTATCCGGGATTTCCGTCTGTCATTCCGGGATTGTTTGGGATTTCCATCAGTCCTTGTGGGATTTATTGGGAATTCCGTCAGTCCTTGTGGGATTTATTGGGAATTCTGTCCGTCATTCTGGGATTGTTCAGGATTTCCGTCCGTCATTCCGGGATTTATCGCGATTTCCATCAGTCCTTGTGGGATTTATTTGGATTCCCGTCCGTCATTCCGGGCTGTCCGTGGTTCCCGCCGTCCGTCATTCCGGGCTGTCCGTGGTTCCCGCCGTCCGTCATTCCGGGCTCACGGGGAATTCCGGCGCCGGAGGCCGATGGCCAGGGCGGCTCCGGCCGCGGCCACGCCGGCCACCGCACAGGCCAGCGCTGTCCCCAGGGCCAGCGGGGCCACCGCGCCTGGGGGGACAGCGGGTGACACCGCGGGGGGCGGGGATGGCACCGGGTGACACACAGGGTGACACGGTGCCACACAGTGACAACAGTGCCACCAGTGTCACACAGTGTCACACAGTGTCACCGGTGTCACCCAGTGTCACACAGTGTCACACAGTGTCACCAGTGTCACCCAGTGTCACCAGTGTCACCCTGTGTCTCACAGTGTCACCAGTGTCACCCAGTGTCACCCAGTGCACCCAGGGTCACCTGTGTCACCTGGCACCAAACAGTGACGCCAGTGTCACACAGTGACACACAGGGTGACCTGGCATCACACAGTGTCACCCAGTGTCACCAGTGTCACCCAGTGTCACCCAGCATCACCCAGCACCACCCAGTGACACCAGTGTCACCCTGTGTCTCACAGCGTCACCAGTGTCACCAGTGTCTCGCAGTGTCACCCAGTGTCACCTGGCATCACCCTGTGTCTCACAGTGTCACCCAGTGTCACCTTGTGTCACCAGTGTCACCCAGTGCCACCAGTGTCACCCTGTGTCTCACAGCATCACCAGTGTCACCAGTGCCACACAGTGTCACCCAGTGCCACCAGTGTCACCCAGTGTTACCAGTGTCACCCTGTGTCTCACAGTGTCACCCAGTGTCCCCAGTGTCCCCAGTGTCCCCGGTGTCCCCGGTGTCACCTCAGGCACTCACCCTGGTGGCCCTCGTGGCGCTGGCCCCGCTGGGCACTCGACAGCAGCACGGGACCGATGACAACGTCAGCCTCGGAGGTGGCACCTGGGGACATGGGGACATGGGGACAGTGAGGGACAAGGGGCAGTGAGGGGGGATCACCCCACGCCCACAGTCCCCCCGTCCCGGTGTCCCCCTGTCCCAGTGTCCCGGTGTCCCCATGTCCCCCTGTCCCAGCGTCCCAGTGTCCCCTTGTCTCAGTGTCCCCACGTCCCCCTGTCCCCTGTTCCAGTGTCCCCCTGTCCCCCTGTCCCCCTGTCCCCATGTCCCCCTGTCCCAGTGTCCCAGTGTCCCCATGTCCCCCTGTCCCCTGTTCCAGTGTCCCCCTGTCCCCCTGTCCCCCTGTCCCCATGTCCCCCTGTCCCAGTGTCCCAGTGTTCCCCACGTCCCCCTGTCCCCCTGTCCCCATGTCCCCCTGTCCCCCTGTCCCAGTGTCCCCACGTCCCCCTGTCCCAGTGTCCCCCTGTCCCCATGTCCCAGTGTCCCCCTGTCCCCATGTCCCCATGTCCCCCTGTCCCAGTGTCCCCCTGTCCCCCTGTCTCCCTGTCCCCATGTCCCCATGTCCCCATGTCCCCCTGTCCCCAATATCCCCAGTGTCCCCCTGTCCCCATGTCCCCCTGTCCCCCTGTCCCAGTGTCCCCCTGTCCCCATGTCTCCCTGTCCCCCTGTCCCAGTGTCCCCCTGTCCCAGTGTCCCCCTGTCCCCCTGTCCCCCTGTCCCAGTGTCCTCCTGTCCCCATGTCCCCCTGTCCCCCTGTCCCAGTGTCCCCCTGTCCCCGGTATCCCCAGTCTTCCCACACTATCCCCGCTGTCCCCACTGTCCCCTCACCGTCCCCGCTGTCCCTCACCGTCCCTGCTGTCCCTCACTGTCCCTGCTGTCCCACACTGTCCCCACACTGTCCCCTCACCGTCCCCGCTGTCCCTGCGCTGGCGGTGGCTGTCCCATGTCCCCGCTGTCCCCACACTGTCCCCACACTGTCCCACACTGTCCCCACACTGTCCCCTACCGTCCCCGCTGTCCCTGCGCTGGCGGTGGCTGTCCCATGTCCCCGCTGTCCCACACTGTCCCCACACTGTCCCCACACTGTCCCTCACCGTCCCCGCTGTCCCTGCGCTGGCGGTGGCTGTCCCATGTCCCCGCTGTCCCCTCTGTGTCCCCACACTGTCCCCTACCGTCCCCGCTGTCCCTGCGCTGGCGGTGGCTGTCCCATGTCCCCGCTGGCCGCGGGCCGCGCTGGCCGCAGTTGCCCAGCTCGCAGCAGCTGCAGATGTCCCTTGTCCCCTCCACGGGCGCCCAGCTGTGACACCGAGGGGACAGCGTCAGCCAGGGCCACCGCGGCCGGCAGGGACACCGGGGAGGGGACAGCAGGGAGGGGACAGCGGGGAGGGAACAGCGGGGAGGTGACACTGGGGAGGGGACACCAGGGAGGGGACAGCGGGGAGGGAACACCGGGGAGGTGGCAGCGGAGAGGTGGCACCATGGAGGTGACAGCGGGGGGATGGCAGCAGTGAGGTGACACCAGGAGGTGACAGTGTGGCACTCACGCGTTGCGCGCCTTGCTGAAGGAGCAGGCCTTGTTGAGCGCGTCCGGGCTCTGCTCGGCCGGTGTCACCTTCAGGTGACAGGTGATGTAGATCTGCGCAGGGGACACTGCTGGGGACACGGCGGGGACGCGGGGTGGCGCCGGTGTCCCCGGTGTCCCCGCTGTCCCCCGCCTTACCAGGCTGCGGGGGTCGCCGGCGAAGCGGAAGGCGTCGATCTGGAAGCGCAGCACGTCCTGCCGCGGGCGGGGGGTGACAAAGGACGAGCTGGTGGCATCCGAGCGCCCGTCCACCAGGCAGCTGTGGGGACAGCGGGGTGACACCATGGGGACAGGGTCACACCATGGGGATGGGGTCACAGCCATGGGGACAGGGTCACAGCCATGGGAACAGCAGGGACACAGCCATGGGGACAGAGAGGTCACAGCACAGGGACAGTGGGGTCACAGCTCTGGGGACAGCAGGGTCACACCACGGGGACAGCAGGGTCACAGCAATGGGGACAGCAAGGACACAGCCACGGGGACAGCGGGGTCACAGCATTGGGGACAGCCGGGTCACACCACGGGGACAGGGTCACAACACAGGACAGGGTCACACCACGGGGACAGCGGGGTCACAGCCATGGGGACAGCAGGGACACAGCCATGGGGACAGAGAGGTCACAGCCCTGGGGACAGAAGGGTCACAGCCATGGGGACAGGGTCACACCATGGGGACAGGGTCACACCACGGGGACAGCGGCGTTACAGCCATGGGGACAGGGTCACACCACTGGGACAGGGTCACATCCATGGGGACAGCGGGGTGACACCCCGGGACACCAGGGTCACACCACAGGGACAGCGGGGTCACACCATGGGGACAGGGTCACAGCCATGGGGACAGCAGGGACACAGCCATGGGGAGAGTGGGGTCACACCATGGGGACAGTGGAGTCACAACCCTGGGGACAGAGGGGTCACAGCCACGGGGACAGCAGGGTCATAGCCATGGGGACAGGGTCACACTATGGGGACAGGGTCACACCACGGGGACAGGGTCACAGCCCTGGGGACAGCAGGGACACAGCCATGGGGACAGTGGGGTCACAGCCATAGGGACAGCAGGGTCACAGACATGGGGACAGAGGGGTCACAGCTCCAGGACAGCAGGGACACAGCCCTGGGGACAGAAGGGTCACAGCCATGGGGACAGCGGGGTCACAGCCCTGGGGACAGAGAGGTCACAGCCATGGGGACAGCAGGGACACAGCCCTGGGGACAGAGAGGTCACAACCACGGGGACAGAGTCACACCACGGGACAGGGTCACACAGCTCTGGGGACAGCAGGGACACAGCCATGGGGACAGCAGGGTCACAGCCCTGGCTGGCACCACAGCATCCCTGAGTGTCCCCAGACCTCAAAGTGTCCTCAAGTGTCCCCAGATTGTCCCCAGATGTCCCCAGATGCCCCCAGCGCACCCATTGATGTCGATGATGGTGCAGTGGGGCAGGATGAGATGCCACCCTCCCCCTGACCCCAAAGAGTTCCTAAATGCCCCCAAAGGTCCCCAGATGTCCCCAAACCATCCCCAGATGTCCCCAAATGTCCCCAGATGTCCCCAGATGTCCCCAAACCTCACCAGATGTCCCCAGATGTCCCCAGCAGTGCACCCAATAAAGTCGATGATGACGCAGTGGGACAAGGAGAGCTCACCACCCCCTGGATGTCCCCCAGACCCCAAACCATCCCCAAATGTCCCCAAATGTCCCCAAACCATCCCCAAATGTCCCCAAACTGTCCCCAAACCACCCCCAGCTGTCCCCGTCGCACCCGTTGAAGTCGATGATGGTGTAGTGGGACAAGGAGAGCTCGCCACCTCCTGGATGTCCCCCAGACCCTAAACCACCCCCAAAAGTCCCCAAACCATCCCCAAATGTCCCCAAATGTCCCCAGCTGTCCCCAAACCATCCCCAAATGTCCCCAGCTGTCCCCGCTGTCCCCAGCACACCCGTTGAAGTCGATGATGGCGCAGTGGGACAAGGAGAGCTCACCACCCCCTGGATGTCCCCCAGACCCTAAACCACCCCCAGATGTCCCCAAACCATCCCCAAATGTCCCCAAACCATCCCCAAACGTCCCCAAACCATCCCCAAATGTCCCCAAACCATCCCCAAACGTCCCCAAATGTCCCCAAACGTCCCCAGCTGTCCCCGTCGCACCTGTTGAAGTCGATGATGGCGTAGTGGGACAAGGAGAGCTCGCCACCTCCTGGATGTCCCCCAGACCCCAAACCATCCCCAAATGTCCCCAAACCATCCCCAAATGTCCCCAAATGTCCCCAGCTGTCCCCAAACCATCCCCAAATGTCCCCAGCTGTCCCTGCTGTCCCCGTCACACCCGCTGAAGTCGATGATGGCGTAGTGGGACAAGGAGAGCTCACTCTCTCCTGGATGTCCCCCAGACCCCAAAGTGGCCCCAAACATCCCCAAACATCCCCAAATGTCCCCAAACCATCCCCAAATGTCCCCAAACCATCCCCAAATGTCCCCAAACCATCCCCAGCTGTCCCCGTCGCACCCGTTGAAGTCGATGATGGCGTAGTGGGACAAGGAGAGCTCACTCTCTCCTGGATGTCCCCCAGACCCTAAACCACCCCCAAAAGTCCCCAAACCATCCCCAAATGTCCCCAAATGTCCCCAGCTGTCCCCAAACCATCCCCAAATGTCCCCAGCTGTCCCCGCTGTCCCCGTCACACCCGTTGAAGTCGATGATGGCGTAGTGGGACAAGGAGAGCTCACTCTCTCCTGGATGTCCCCCAGACCCCAAAGTGGCCCCAAATGTCCCCAAACATCCCCAAATGTCCCCAGCTGTCCCCAATGTCCCCAGCTCACCCGTTGAAGTCGATGATGGCGTAGTGGGACAAGGAGAGCTCACTCTCTCCTGGATGTCCCCCAGACCCCAAAGTGGCCCCAAACCATCCCCAAATGTCCCCAGCTGTCCCCATCTGTCCCCAATGTCCCCAGCTCACCCGTTGAAGTCGATGATGGCGTAGTGGGGCTCGCTGCCGGCGCCGGGGCCCAGCGTGGCCACGCAGGAGTCGACGAAGAGCCGCAGCGGGACGTGGCTGTGCGCGCCCACCTCGGCCTGGATGTTCAGCACGTCCCCCAGGCGGAAGGCCGAGAAATCCCGCTCCGAGCTCCAGTCCTCTGGAAAACCCCAAAAGGGATCAACCCCAAACAAACCCCAAAAGGGATGGGAAATGGGGGATCCTGAGAAATCCCGCTCCGAGCTCCAGTCCTCTGGAAAACCCCAAAAGGGATCAACCCCAAACCGATCCCAAAAGGGGAAAAGGGATGGGAAAAGGGGAATCCCCAAAAATCCCACTCTGAGTTCCAGTCCTAAGGAAAACCCCATGGGAAAAGGGATAGGAAAGGGGGGATCCCAATAAATCCTGCTCCGAGCTCCAGTCCTCTGGAAAACCCCACGGGATCAACCCCAAACGAACCCCAAAATGGTAAAATGGATGGGAAATGGGGGATCCCAAAAAATCCTGCTCCGAGCTCCAGTCCTCTGGAAAACCCCCTGGGATCAACCCCAAACAAACCCCAAAAGGGATGGGAAAAGGGAATCCCCAGAAATCCCACTCTGAGCTCCAGTCCTCTGGAAAACCCCATGGGGAAAGGGATGGGAATGGGGGAACCCCAAAAAATCCCGCTCCGAGCTCCAGTCCTCTGGAAAACCCCAAAAGGGATCAACCCCAAAGTGACCCCAAAAGGGGAAAAGGGATGGGAAAGGGGGATCCCAAAAATTCCCACTCTGAGTTCCAGTCCTATGGAAAACCCCACGGGATCAACTCCAAACGAATCCCAAAAGGGATGGGAATGGGGGAACCACAAAAATCCCACTCCGAGCCCCAGTCCTCTGGAACACCCCAAAAGGGAAAAGGGATGGGAAAGGGGGAATGCCAATAAATCCCGCTTCGAGCTCCAGTCCTCTGGAAAACCCCAAAAGGGATGAACCCCAAAGTGACCCCAAAAGGGGAAAAGGGATGGGAAATGGGGGATCCTGAGAAATCCCGCTCCGAGCTCCAGTCCTATGGAAAACCCCAAAAGGGACGAACCCCAAAGTGACCCCAAAAGGGGAAAAAGGATGGGAAATGGGGGATCCCAAAAAATCCCGCTCTGAGCTCCAGTCCTCTGGAAAACCCCATGGGAAAAGGGATGGGAATGGGGGAACCCCAAAAAATCCCGCTCCGAGCTCCAGTCCTCTGGAAAACCCCAAAAGGGATCAACCCCAAAGTGACCCCAAAAGGGGAAAAGGGATGGGAAAGGGGGGATCCTGAGAAATCCCGCTCCGAGCTCCAGTCCTCTGGAAAACCCCAAAAGGGAAAAGGGATGGGAATGGGGGAATGCCGAGAAATCCCGCTCCGAGCTCTGGAAAACCCCAAAAGGGATGAACCCCAAAGCGACCCCAAAAGGAGAAATGGGATGGGAAAAGGGGGATCCCAAAAAATCCCACTCTGAGTTCCAGTCTTCTGCAAAACCCCAAAAGGGATCAACCCCAAACGGATCCCAAAGAGAAAAAGGGATGGGAAAAGGATGGAAAAGGGGGAAGAGGGCATGGGGAAATGTGGGAAATGGGGGAAAAGGGATGGGAAAGGGGATGGAGAAATGGGGGAAATTAGGGAAAAAGGGATGGGAAAGGGGGAATCCTGACAATGCCCTCTCAGAGCTCCAACCCTCTGGAAAACCCGATGGGATCGACCCCAAAGCGATCCCAAAAGGGGAAAAGGGGCGGGAAAGGGATGGGAAAGGGAGGGATGGAGAAATGGGGGATGGAATGAGGGAAAAGGGGATGGAGAAAAAGGGGGAAAGTGGGAAAAGGGGGGATGGGAAAGGGGATGGGAAGGGATGGGAAGGGGTGGGGAAGGTGGGGAAGGGTGGGAATTCCCGATCCCGCACCGTTCATGAGGCGCAGGGAGAAGAGGAGCTTCTCCTGGGAGGCCAGAGCGGAGTTGAAGGGAGCCCAGGTGGGACGGATGGAGCCGCTGGAGACGTTATCCCGCCTGGAAAAGGGAACGGGGACACTGGGAATGGGGGCACTGGGAATGGGGACACTGGGAATGGGGACAGTGGGAATGGGGACATTGGGAATGGGATTGGGAATGGTGGCATTGGGAATGGGGACAGTGGGAATGAGGGCATTGGGAATGGGGACACTGGGAATGGGGACATTGGAAATGAGCACACTGGGAATGGGGGCATTGGGAATGGGGGCACTGGGAATGGGGGCACTGGGAATGGGGGCACTGGGAATGGGGGCATTGGGAATGGGGCACTGGGAATGGGGGCACTGGGAATGGGAATGGGGGCATTGGGAATGGGGGCATTGGGAATGGGGACACTGGGAATGGGGGCATTGGGAAT
The DNA here is from genome assembly GCF_963513975.1 of Fringilla coelebs. Taxonomy (NCBI): domain Eukaryota; kingdom Metazoa; phylum Chordata; class Aves; order Passeriformes; family Fringillidae; genus Fringilla; species Fringilla coelebs. Next base: position 4,214,143 of record NC_140038.1, on the reverse strand, counting down.
GGGGACATTGGGAATGGGGACATTGGGAATGGGGACACTGGGAATGGGATTGGGAACGGGGACACTGGGAATGGGGGCATTGGGAATGGGGACACTGGGAATGGGGACATTGGGAATGGGATCCCTGGGAATTCCGAGAAGGTGGGATGGGATCCAGGGTGGGAATGGGATTCCTGAGAATTCTGGGAGCACGGGATGGGATCCGGGGCGGGAACGGGATTCCCGGGAATGCCGTGAGCGCAGGATGAGATCTGGGGCAGGAATGGGATTCCCAGGAATGCTGTGAGTGCGAGATGGGATCCGGGGCGGGAAGGGGATTCCCGGGAATGCGGTGGGACCTGGGGTAGTGGCACTCGATGGGGACGACGGCCGGGTCGCTGCGCACGATGGCCGGGTTGGCGCCGGGGCTGGGGGCGTAGCTCAGGAGAGTGCGGTAGATCAGGGAGTCGGGAGTGACCTGGGAACGGAAACCGGGAATTCCGGGGGAAAGGGAACCCAGAACATGAGGGAATCGGGAGAAATGAGGGAATCCAGAGTGGCCTGGGAATGGAAACCGGGAATTCTGTGGGAAAAAAAGGGTTCCTCAATCCCGAGTGAGTGGGAATTGGAAGGAATGAGAGGATCCGGGGTGATCCGGGAAGGATAACCAGGAATTCTGTGGGAAAAGGGAATCCAGAAAATGAGGGAATGGAAAGAAACTAGGGAATCCAGAGTGACCTGGGAATGGAAACTGGGAATTCCGGGGAAAAGGGAATCCAGAAAATGAGGGAATCGGGAGAAATGAGGGAATCCAAAGTGACCTGGGAACGGAAACCGGGAATTCCGGGGGGAAAGGGATCCCTCAGTCCCCAGGGAGAGGGAAGGGGAAGGAGCCGGGGGATCTGGGGGGATAAAAACCGGGAATTCTGGGGAAAAGGGTTCCTCGATCCTGAGTGAGTGGGAATTGGAAGGAATGAGAGGATCCGGGGTGATCTGGGAATGATAACCAGGAATTCTGTGGGGAAAAGGGAATCCAGAACATGAGGGAATTGGGAGAAATGAGGGAATCCGGAGTGACCTGGGAATGGAAACTTGGAATTCTGTGGGAAAAGGGAACCCAGAAAATGAGGGAATGGAAAGAAATGAGGGAATCCAGAGTGACCTGGGAACGGAAACCGGGAATTCCGGGGAAAAGGGATCCCTCAGTCCCCAGGGAGAGGGAAGGGGAAGGAGTCGGGGCATCTGGGGTGATCCTGGAATAAAAAATGGGAATTCTGTGGGAAAAGGGAATCCAGAAAATGAGGGAATGGAAAGAAATTTGGGAATCCAAAGTGACCTAGGAATAGAAACCAGGAATTCTGGGAGAAAAGGGTTCCTCAATCCTGACTGAGCGGGAATTGGAAGGAATGAGAGGATCCGGGGTGATCTGGGAATGACAACCAGGAATTCTGTGGGAAAAGGGAACCCCAAAAATGAGGGAATGGAAAGAAATGAGGGAATCTGGAGTGACCTGGGAATGGAAACTGGGAATTCCAGGGAAAAGGGTTCCTCAGTCTTGAGTGAGGGGGAATTGGAAGGAATCAGGGGATCTGGGGGAATAAAACCCGGGAATTCTGTGGGAAAAGGGAATCCAGAAAATGAGGGAATGGAAAGAAACTAGGGAATCCAGAGTGACCTGGGAATGGAAACTGGGAATTCCGGGGAAAAGGGAATCCAGAAAATGAGGGAATCGGGAGAAATGAGGGAATCCAAAGTGACCTGGGAACGGAAACCGGGAATTCCGGGGGGAAAGGGATCCCTCAGTCCCCAGGGAGAGGGAAGGGGAAGGAGCCGGGGGATCTGGGGGGATAAAAACCGGGAATTCTGGGGAAAAGGGTTCCTCGATCCTGAGTGAGTGGGAATTGGAAGGAATGAGAGGATCCGGGGTGATCTGGGAATGATAACCAGGAATTCTGTGGGGAAAAGGGAATCCAGAACATGAGGGAATTGGGAGAAATGAGGGAATCCGGAGTGACCTGGGAATGGAAACTTGGAATTCTGTGGGAAAAGGGAACCCAGAAAATGAGGGAATGGAAAGAAATGAGGGAATCCAGAGTGACCTGGGAACGGAAACCGGGAATTCCGGGGAAAAGGGATCCCTCAGTCCCCAGGGAGAGGGAAGGGGAAGGAGTCGGGGCATCTGGGGTGATCCTGGAATAAAAAATGGGAATTCTGTGGGAAAAGGGAATCCAGAAAATGAGGGAATGGAAAGAAATTTGGGAATCCAAAGTGACCTAGGAATAGAAACCAGGAATTCTGGGAGAAAAGGGTTCCTCAATCCTGACTGAGCGGGAATTGGAAGGAATGAGAGGATCCGGGGTGATCTGGGAATGACAACCAGGAATTCTGTGGGAAAAGGGAACCCCAAAAATGAGGGAATGGAAAGAAATGAGGGAATCTGGAGTGACCTGGGAATGGAAACTGGGAATTCCAGGGAAAAGGGTTCCTCAGTCTTGAGTGAGGGGGAATTGGAAGGAATCAGGGGATCTGGGGGAATAAAACCCGGGAATTCTGTGGGAAAAGGGAATCCAGAAAATGAGGGAATGGAAAGAAATGAGGGAATCTGGGAATAAACCCCAGGAATTCCACGGGTCTCCAATCGGGGGTATCAGCAGGGTGAGTGGGAATTCCGAGGAATCAGGGAATTTGGGGGGGATTTGGGAGTAAAAGTGGGGAATTCTCTGGGAGAGGCCGCCCTTCATCCCAGCAGCACCGCTGGGATGGCTGGGAATGCTGGGGGAATCCATGGGAATGGGGGAAAAGGGCTGGAAAAGGGATGGAAAAAGGATGGAAAAGGGAATGGAAAAATTTCAGTTTTCAGGGAGCTGGATTAAACCCGAGGGAAAAGAGGCTTTTCCCAGAGGAATGGGAAAATTCCCAGGAAATCGCGGCTCCTCCTTCTCCGGGAATGATCCCGGATGCAGCCCCTGGATCTCCGTAAAACCGGGAAGAGGCGCGGCTCCGGAGCCGCTCCCGGTGGGAATCCTGGGATGGGATCGGGACTCACCTGGATCTCCCCCCCCCGACACCTCCGGATCTCCTGGAGCCTCTCCCGGGCGGAATCCCAGGATCGGGGCGGGATCCCGGGATCGGGACAAGGACTCGGGAATCCGCACGATCTCCGGGAGCCGCTCCCGGTGGGAATTCCGGGATCCCGACAGGACTCACTTGGATCTCCCCGGGCACCGTGAGAGCCGCTCCCGGTGGGAATCCCGGGATCGGGACAAGGACTCGGGAATCCGCACGGACCCGGGGAGCCGCTCCCGGTGGGAATCCCGGGACAGGAGCGGAATCCCGGGACGGGAGTGGGACTCACCTGAATTTCCTTTAAATCTGGGATCCGGACAGGCCCGGGAGCCGCTCCCGGTGGGAATCCCGGGATGGGAACAGGACTCACCTGGATCTCCCCTAAATCTGGGATCCGGACATGCCCGGGAGCCGCTCCCGGTGGGAATCCCGGGGCAGGAGCGGAACCCCGGGACAGGAGCGGGAGACTCACCTGGATCTCCCCTAAATCTGGGATTTGCACGAGCCCGGGAGCCGCTCCCGGCGGGAATCCCGGGACAGGAGCTGAACCCCGGGATGGGAGCGGGACTCACCTGAATTTCCTTTAAATCTGGGATCCGCACGGACCCGGGAGCCGCTCCCGGCGGGAATCCCGGGACAGGAGCGTAACCCCGGGATGGGAACGGGAGACTCACCCGTGTCTCCCCTAAATCTGGGACTTGCACGAGCCCGGGAGCCGCTCCCGGTGGGAATCCCGGGGTGGGAACGGGACTCACCTGGGTCTCCCCTAAATCTGGGGCTTGCACGAGCCCGGGAGCCGCTCCGGGCGGGAATTCCGGGATCCCGACAGGACTCACCTGGATCTCCCCGGACACCGTGGGAGCCGCTCCCGGTGGGAATCCCGGGACAGGAGCGGAATCCCGAACAGGAGCGGGACTCACCTGGATCTCCCTTAAATCTGGGATCCGCACGGACCCGGGAGCCGCTCCCGGCGGGAATCCCGGGACAGGAGCTGAACCCCGGCATCGGGACAAAGCCTCGCGAACCCGCACGGACCGGGGAGCCTCTCCGGGCGGGAAATCCCGCCGGGAATCCCTCGGGGAACACGGCAGGACTCACCTGGACGGTGCTGCCGCACTCGTGCAGGCCGGCGCTGAAGGTGACGGTCTTGCGGGCCGCATCCAGGCGGGAATGCTTGCAGGCGGCGGGGCCCAGGCTGAGCTCGGCGGCGCTGACCAGGCGGCCGGTACCGAACAGGTCCCGGTGCACCGTCACCACCAGCTGCGCCTCCTGGCACTGCACCTCCACCGGCAGCTGCGAGCGCGGCCGCCACACCGGCGCCTCCTCCGCCCAGCCCCCGGGGCCGGGGTCGCTCCACGCCGCCTCCCACCGAGGGGGCGCCGCGCCCGCCGGGACCACCAGGAGGAGGAGGAGGAGTTGGAGCTGGGAGCGCATCCCGGGAATTCTCGGCGGGTCGGCAGCGCGCAGCCCCGGCGCGCTCGGAGGGTTTTTATCCCGCCGGGAAGCGACCGCCGGTGTGGAATTCCAAGGGCGCCCCCCGAGCGCGCCCCCGTCATTTCCGGGGGGAGAGGGGTCGGGAGGAGCGATCCCGGCCGGGAATTTGGGTGTTTTGGGGTTTTTTTTGGGAATTGTTTATCCCGGCAGGAGCCGCGGAGCCGAGCGCAGAGGGAATTGTTTGGGCTCGGCGCTGATAAGGAGCGAGACGAGGCTCCGCTCTTCCCGGGATGCAGAATTCCAGGGATAACCCTGGAACGCTGCTCTCCCCTCGGATCAGGAATTTTGGGGGTTCCAGACACCACCCCCCCAAAAAAAAATAGGATTTGGGTTTGGATCATCGGGAATGACGGAGGCTCCCCCGAATTCCAGCCTCGCGAGCGAGGTCGGAGCCAAAATTCCTTCTTTTGTATTTTTTTTTTGGGATAGAGCGTGGCTTCCCCTCCCCCTCTTCCCAAAAATCCTCCCCCAAGGTTTCTCCCGGGATCCCGAATTCCAGGGATAACTCCGCAGCGCTGCTCTCCTCTCTCGGATCAGGAATTTTGGGAAGAGGAAGAGAGAGAGGGGAGGAAGAACGTCCTGTCCCAAAGGAAAAATGGGAATTCCGGCCAAAATTCCTTCTTTTTTTTTTTTTTAAAAAAAACCAGGACAAGGGGAAAAGAACGGCCCGGGAGGATCCCTGGCAATTTGGGAATTCGGGATCCCGGGGATGAGGATTTTTGGGAAGAGGGGGAGGGGAAGCCACGCTCTATCCCGAAAAAAAAAAAAAAAAAGGGAAGAATTTTGGCTCCGACCTCCCTGTCGGGGCTGGAATTTTGGGGTCTCAGGGGATCCGAACCCCTCCGGGTGCAAAAATTCCTTTTTATTTTATTTTTATTTATTTATTTTATTCTGGGATACAACCTGGGATTTCTCCTCCCCGCCCCCAAAAAATCCCAAATTTTCCCCCCAAAAAATCTTCGTCCGAGGCTCTGGGATGATCCCGAATTCCTGGGATTCCCGATTTTTGGGGGAGAGGAGATTCTATCCCAAAGGAAAATAGAAATAGGATTTGGGTTTGGATCATCAGGAATCATCGAGAGCCCAAAATTTTCTTCCCTCCCAGCTCTTCCCATCCCATTGGATCCAAGGAAAAGGGGAAAAAAAAACCAGGGAAAACTCCCCGGGAATAATTTCCGTGGATTTTTCCAGGTTTATTCCAAATTTTCCTCATTTTTGTGGTTTTTTTTTTCCATTCCTTTTGTTATCCCCATCCCAGATTTTAATGGAATTTTAAAATGGAATTTCTTTTTTCTTTTCTCTTAATGGAATTTATTTTCATGGAGTTTTTCAAATGGAATTTTTCAAAATGGAATTTTTTTAAAATGGAATTTCTGTCCCTCCTCATCTCCCCTCCCCTTTCCCAGTTTTTCCCCAAATCCCAAAATTCCTCTCCCCCCCCCTTTTTTTTCCCCCCTGGAAAAAAAATCCCCCCGGATTTGGGATTTTTTTTTCCTTTTTTGTCCCAAAAAGGAATTCCCGATGTTTTGGAGCCAGAACCGACTCAGCATTCCCAAAAAAATTATTTTTTCTGGATCATCACCAACCCCTCAGCTGCTTCCAGGGGTTTTTCCGCTCATCCCAAAATCCCCAAATCCCTTTTTTTTTTTTAAATTGTTTTTTTTTAGGGATTTTTTTTCCCCCTCTGTGTTTAAAATCCTGCGGAAATTCCCGGAATTCCAGAGGCTGAGCTCCTGCGTCAGGGAGATATCGGGAATTCCGGGAATTTCCCCCCTCAGGGAGGGGAAAATCCTTGGATTCAAGGCTCCTCCTCACCCCGGCCTCTCTTTGGGATTTGGGGGGAGGAGGGAAAAATAAAAAATCCCTCGGGATGGAGCCAGAGGGAAAAAAATCCGGGAATTCCAGGGGGGTTTTCCATAGGGAAAAGGGGATTTCTGATTTCCAGGGGAAAAAAATGGGAGTGGGATTTTTTTTTGGGAATTCCCGAGGAGCTGGGAAAGCACCAAATCCGGGTTTTTTTTTCCTTAAAAATTGAGGTGGAATTCCGGGAGCTCCGAGAATTCCAAGGGTTTTTCCTCTATCCCGGATTTCTTTGGGGTTTTTTTATTCCCAGATTTTTCCCCGTGGTTTTCCCTCTTTTGGGAATTTGGGCTCTTCCCGAGTTTTTAGGATCAAAATCTCTCTGGAATCCCAGGAAAACCCAGGAGTGATCCCAAAAAAAAATAAAGGATTTTTTTTTGGGGGGAAGGAATCCATGAGGATTTGGGGGATGGGAATTCTTTCCCTAATCCAAGGATTTGGGATCCCCCTCGGAATCTCATCCCAAGGAATTCCAGCCACAATTCCCGGTTTTTTTCCTCAGCCAGGAATCCCCAATCCGAGGGGGAGCAGCGAATCCCGGCTCTTCCCTTCCCACAAATCCCCAAATTCGTGGAAAAATCCCCAAATTTCCCTGAGAATTCCCAAGTTTTTCCTTTCCCAGCCCTGCAGAATCCCGGGATTTGGGGATGGCAGCGGGAAAATCCCAAATCCCATTAAATAAATTTAAAAAAAAAAAGGGAATTTCAGAGCCGTTTTTTGGGATGGGGGGGAAGGGAATTCCGAGCTCAGGAATTCCAAGGATTGTTTATCCTGGGGGGGATCCGAGAATTCCAAACAATCCTTGGAGCTGGGATCGGAATTCCGGGGGTTTGGAATTCCTGAGGAGGGGGGGGAGGGGTGCAATTCTCTCCTCTCTCTCACCCCAAACTGGGGATTTTTATCCCAAAAAATCCATCCTGGATTTGGTTCCCATTTCCAGATTTTCCAGCAAGGATAAAAAAAAATCCATGGAAAAAAAAAAAGGGAATTTGGGAAGAGTTTTTCCCCTTTTCCCAGAGGTTTTTTATTGGGAAAAATCCCTGCTGGGGAAGGGGATCTGATTCCAGAGGGATTCCTGGGATTTTTTTGGGATCAGGGACCTCCAAAGGGAGGAAAAATCGGGAAAAATCCCATCCAAGATCCCAAATTCCCTCCTCATCCTGCTGGGAAAAGTCTGATCCCAAATCCTGGTGGGAATTCCGAGCTCCTCCCCCTTTTCCAAGGGCCAAAAAATCTGGGAAAATTTGGATTTTTGGGATTTGGGATCGCAGAATATTCCCAGTTTTCCCAATCCCATGGTGAGATTTGGGATCCCGGAATTCCCAGTCCCAAACTGGGATTTGGGATTCTAGAATTCCCAATCCCAGATTGGATTTGGGATCCCAGAATTCCCAGTTTTTGCAATCCCAAACTGGGATTTGGGATCCTGGCATTTCCGGTCCCAAAATGGGATTTGGGATTCCGGAATTCCCAATCCCAAAATGGGATTTGGGATCCCAGAATTCCCATTTTTCCCAATCCCAAGGTGAGATTTGAAATCCTGGCATTCCCAGTCTCAAACTGGGATTTGGAATCCCAGAATTCCCAATTCCAAGGTGAGATTTGGGATCCCAGAATTCCCATTTTTTCCAATCCCAAACTGGGATTTGGGATCTTGGAATTCCCAATCCCAAACTGGGATTTGGGATCCCAGAGTTCCCAATCCCAAACTGGGATTTGGGATCCTGGCATTCCCACTTTTCCCAATCCCAAACTAGTATTTGGGATCCAGGAATTCCCAGTCTCAAACTGGGATTTGTGATCCCAGAGTTCCCAATCCCAAGAGGGGATTTGGGATCCTGGAATTCCCAATCCCAAAGTGGGATTGAGACTGGAATTCCCAGTCTCAAAATGGGATTTTGGATCCCTGAGTTCCCAATCCCAAAGTGGGATTTGGGATCCCAGAATTCCCAATCCCAGATTGGATTTGGGATTGCAGAATTCCCACTTTTCCCAATCCCAAGGTGAGATTTGGGATCCGAGAATTCCCAGTCCCAAACTGGGATTTGGGATCCCAGAGTTCCCAATCCCAAACTGGGATTTGGGATCCTGGAATTCCCAATCCCAAACTGGGATTTGGGATCCTGGAATTCCCCATCCCAAACTGGGATTTGGGATCCTGGAATTCCCAGTTTTCCCAATTCCATGGTGAGATTTGGGATCCCAGAGTTCCCAGTCCCAAAATGGAATTTGGGATCCCAGAATTCCCTTTTTTTGCAATCCCAAACTGGGATTTGGGATCCTGGAATTCCCAATCCCAACCTGGGATTTGGGATCCCAGAGTTCCCAATCCTAAAATGGCATTTGGGATCCTGGAATTCCCAGTTTTTGCAATCCCAAACTGGGATTTGGGATCCTGGAATTCCCAGTCTCAAACTGGGATTTGGGATCCCAGAGTTCCCAATCCCAAGAGGGGATTTGGGATCCTGGAATTCCCAATCCCAAACTGGGATTTGGGATCCTGGAATTCCCAGTAGCAAACTGGGATTTGGGATCGTAGAATTCCCACTTTTCCCAATCCCAATGTGGGATTTGGGATCCCAGAATTCCCATTTTTTTCCAGTCCCAAACTGGGATTTGGGATTCCAGAATTCCCAATCCCAAATTGGATTTGGGATCCCAGAATTCCCAATTTTTGCAATCCCAAACTGGGATTTGGGATCCCAGAATTCCCAGTCTCAAATTGGGATTTGGGATCCCAGAATTCCCACTTTTCCCAATCCCAAATTGGATTTGGGATCCTGGAATTCCCATTTTTTGCAATCCCAAACTGGGATTTGGGATCCTGGCATTCCCAATCCCAAACTGGGATTTGGGATCCCGGCATTCCCGGTTTTCCCAATCCCGGATTTCCCTCTCCAGCCCCTCCAAACCCTTGGGAATTCCTTTGGGCTGGATTTCCCGGGAATTTCCTGGGATTTCCTGGGATTTCCTGGGAATTTCCTGGGATTTCCCGGGAATTCCGGGCCATCCCTTTGGGATATTGGGAATCCCCCCGAGGGAGGAGTTGGGGTTTCCGTGGGAATTCCAGCCGGGAGCGGGAGGATCCCCCCGGGAATTTTTGGGGTCGGGAACGGGGACCCCAAATGGGGCAAATCCCAGGGAATGGCAGGGTCCCCATCCCGACCCTGACCCCGGGGGTGGGGACACCTGGGGACACCGGGACAGGGTTTGGGGACACCCGGGGACACCAGAGAAGGGTTTGGGGCCACCTGGGGTTGGGGACATTCGAGGGACACCAGGACAGAGTTTGGGGTGACTTGGGGCTGGTGGCACTCAGGGGACACCACCAAAGGGTTTGGGGTCACCCGGGGTTGGGGACACTGAGGGGACATCACAAAAGGGTTTGGGGACACATGGGGACACCAGAGAAGGGTTTGGGGACACCCGGGGTTGGGGACACTCGGGACTTTGGGGTCACCTGGGGTTGGGGACACTCCAGGGACACCAGGACAGAGTTTGGGGCCACCTGGGGGTGGTGACACTGAAGGATTTGGGGTCACCCAGGGTTGGGGACACTGAGGGGACGTCACAAAAGGGTTTGGGGACACCTGGGGACAGAGTTTGGGGCCACCTCAGGTTGGGGACACTCAAATTTTGGGGTCACTCGCATTGGGGACACTTCAGGGACACCAGGACAGAGTTTGGGGCCACCTGGGGTCGGATTTTGGGGTCACCTGGGGCTGGTGGCACTCAGGGGACACCACAAAAGGATTTGGGGTCACCTGGGCTTGGGGACACTCAAGGATTTGGGGTCTCTTTCTTTGGGGACACTCGAGGGACACCAGGACAGAGTTTGGGGCCATCTGGGGTCAGGGTGACACTCGAGGGTTTGGGGACAGAGTTTGGGGTGACTTGGGGCTGGTGGCACTCAGGGGACACCATAAAAGGGTTTGGGGTCCCCTGGGTTTGGGGACACTCCAGGGACACCAGGACAGTTTGGGGTCACCTCAGGTTGGGGACACTCAAATTTTGGGGTCACCTGGGGCTGGGGACACTCAGGGGACACCAGAGAGGGGTTTGGGGCCTCCTGGGGACAGGGGGGCACTCGAGGGTTTGGGGACACCTGGGGTTGGTGGCACTCGAGAGACACCAGGACAGAGTTTGGGGTCACCTGGGACTGGTGGCACTCAGGGGACACCACAATAGGTTTGGGGTCACATGGGGTCAGGGTGACACTCGAGGGTTTGGGGTCATTCGGGTTGGGGACACTTGAGGGACACTGTGGAAGGGTTTGGGGTCACCCGAGGTGGTGGCACTCGAGGCTTTGGGGTCACTCGGCTCGGTGACACAAGGGACACCACCAAAGGGTTTGGGGTCACCTGGGCTTGGTGACATCGCAGGGACACCAGCGCCAGCTTCGGGGTCACCTGAGGTGACAAACCCCAGCGGTGCCACCTGAGGTGACAAACCCCAGCGGTGCCACCCCGGGTGACAAACCCCAGCGGTGCCACCTCGGTGACAATTCCCCGCATCTCCGGGATCCTCCCGCGTTCCCGCCCCGCTCTGGCGACACTGGCGGAGGTGGCGTTGTCGCCAGAGCGGGGACGGGGACAGGAAAGAGGAGCGGCGGCGCTTCCTGGTGGCTTTGTCATGTGACGGCGGCGGAGCGGATCCGGTCCCGATCCCGATCCCGGTGAGCGGATCCCGGTCCGGGAAGGCGGGGATGCGGGACCGGGAATGGGGCGGGGATGCGGGACCGGGAATGTCCCCGGGATGGGGCGGAGCTGGCGCGGGGACAACGGGCACGGAGCGGGCCCGGAGCGGTGCGGGCGGGGCTCGGCCACCGGAACCGCCCCCACGGTACCGGCGGCGCCTTCCCGGAGCCGGGATCCCCTTCCCGGTCCCACATCGCCGTCCTATATCCCCATCCCGGTCCTATATCACCATCCCGGTCCCACATCCCGACCCCACATCCCGATCCCGGTCCCACATCCCACATCCCGGTCCCACATCCTGATCCTGGTCCCACATCCCGATCCCGACCCTATATCCCGATCCCGGTCCTACATCCCACATCCCACACCCCGGTCCCATATCCCATATCCTACATCCCGACCTCAAATCCCAATCCCGATCCCACACCCCAATCCCGGCCCCACATCCCGATCTCCATCCCAGAATCCCCATCCCGATCCCAAAATCCCCATCCCAGAATCCCCATCCCAATCCCAAAATCCCCATCCCAGAATCCCCATCCCAATCCCAAAATCCCCATCCCAGAATCCCCATCCCAGAATCCCCATCCCAATCCCAAAATCCCCATCCCGATCCCAAAATCCCCATCCCAAAAGCCCCATCCCGATCCCAAAATCCCCATCCCAAAAGCCCCATCCCAGAATCCCCATCCCGATCCCAAAATCCCCATCCCACAATCCCCATCCCGATCCCAAAATCCCCATCCCACAATCCCCATCCCGATCCCAAAATCCCCATCCCACAATCCCCATCCCGCACCCCTCCGGTCCCCGCCCTCCCGGACTCCTCCGGCCCCGCCCCGCAGCTCCGTCCGTCCGTCCGTCCGTCCGTCCGTCCGTCCCGCCGCGCCCCCGCAGGTACCGGGGGGGACCCGCGGTGGGGTTGTAGGGCGGGGAGGGAACGGGGGGTCCCGGCTGTTCATGGGGGCCCCAAATATTTATGGGGGCGGCGGAGGGGGCGGATGGTCCGCGCTGCCGAGAGGGGGGGGACAGGGGACAGGGACAGGGACAGGGACAGGGATGGGGACAGGGACAGGGACAGGGCTGGGGACAGGGCTGGGGACGGGGACAGGGCTGGGGACAGGGGACAGGGACAGGGATGGGGACAGGGACAGGGACAGGGACAGGGCTGGGGACAGGGACAGGGACAGGGCTGGGGACAGGGCTGGGGACAGGGACAGGGCTGGGGACAGGGACAGGGCTGAGGACAGGGCTGGGGACAGGGATGGGGACAGGGACAGGGACAGGGACAGGGACAGGGACAGGGACAGGGACAGGGCTGGGGACAGGGACAGGGCTGAGGACAGGAACAGGGCTGGGGACAGGGCCGGGGACAGGGGTGGGGACAGGGCTGGGGACAGGGACAGGGCTGGGGACAGGGACAGGGCGGGGGACAGGGATGGGGACAGGGACACGGACACGGACAGGGATGGGGACAGGGACAGGGCGGGGGACAGGGACAGGGACAGGGCTGGGGACAGGGCTGGGGACACATCTGGGGACAGGGATGGGGACAGGGACAGGGCTGGGGACACCTCTGGGGACAGGGCTGGTGCTGGGGACACCGCTGCCGGGGCGGTTTTGGGGTCGCTGCCGGGGAGGTTTTGGGGTCGCTGCCGGGGGGGTTTTGGGGTCGCTGCCAGGGGGTTTTGGGGTCGCTACCCGGGGGTTTTGGGGTCGCTACCCGGGGGTTTTGGGGTCGCTGCCGGGGCGGTTTTGGGGTCGCTGCCGGGGCGTTCCCACTTTGCCGAGGCAGGAAGGGGCGGTGGCGGTGGCGCTGACGGCACCAACCCCGTTTTGCTTTCGTTTCCGCGGCGCTCGGGAAATCCCAAATTCCAGGCAGGCCGAGAGCTCGGGGAGGAGCCTGCGAGGGGCGGCAGAGCCGAACCCCGAGCGCGATTTAGGGCGCCGAGCCCCTCTCCCCCCATCCCTCAGCATAACCCCGCACCCCCGCAGATGGAGACGGAACCGGAGCCAGAACCGCAACCGGAGCCAGAACCGCAACCGGAGCCGGCCGCGCCGCTCCGAGCGGCGGAGGGCGAGGATGAGGACGAGGAGGAAGACGAAGATTTCCAATTCCTGCGGTGCGACGGCTGCGGGCAGGACTCGGCGCGGCCGCGGCTGCTGCGCTGCCTGCACACGCTGTGCCCGGGCTGCCTGAGCGACACCAAGCAGTGTCCGCGCTGCCGGGCGGCCACGGGCGCTCCGGCCGTGGAGAACCTGCTCTTCTGCAACCTGCGGAGCCGCCTGCAGCTCTGGCGGCAGATCCGCAGCTCGGGCGGGCCCGGCTGCAGCCGCTGCCGCGCCGAGGCGGCGCTGGTGTGGTGCGCGGACTGCGAGGAGTTCTTCTGCGGGCGCTGCCTGGAGGAGCACCAGTGGTGGCACAAGAAGAAGGAGCACAGGGTGCGCAGGTTGGAGGAGATGCGGGCGGGCTCGGCGCGGCAGTTCCTGCAGGATACGCGGGGATCCTGCAGTCTCTTCTGCTCCAGTGATAGCCACCCCGAGGAGAGCCGCGTCTGCAGGTGGGAGCGCCGTGAATGCACCGGCACGGCACGGCCCCGAATGGGGGCGGGGGATAAAGCTTGGCACGGCCACAAAGCTTGTCCTGGCCCCAAATCTCATCCTGGCCCCAAATCTCATCCTGGCCCCAAACCCCGTCCTGTCCCCAAACTTGGTCCTGGCCCCAAATCTCATCCTGGCCCCAAACCTTGTCCTGTTCTCAAACCTTGTCCTGGCCCCAAACCCTGTCCTGGCCCCAAATCTCATCCTGTCCCCAAACCCCATCCTGTCCCCAAACCCCATCCCACCCCCAAAGCTCATCCTGTCCCCAAACCTCTTCATGTCCCCAAATCTCACACTGTCCCCAAACCTCATCCTGGCCCCAAACCTTGTCCTGGCCCCAAATCTCATCCTGGCCCCAAACCTCATCCTGGCCCCAAATCTCATCCTGGCCCCAAACCCCATTCTGTCCCCAAACCTTGTCCCGGCCCCAAACCTCATCCAGGCCCCAAATCTCGTCCTGTCCTCAAACCCCATCCCATCCCCAAAGCTGTTCTCAAACCTTGTCCTGTCCCCAAACCTCGCCCTGTCCCCAAACCCCGTCCTGTCCCCAAACCTGGTCCTGTCCCCAAACCCCATTCCATCCTCAAACCTTGTCCTGTCCCCAAACCTTGTCCTGTCCCCAAACCTTGTCCTGGCCCCAAACCCTGTCCTGTCCCCAAACCCCATCCTGTCCCCAAACCCCGTCCTGTCCCCAAACCCCGTCCTGTCCCCAAAGCTCGTTCTGTCCCCAAACATCGTCATGTCCCCAAATCTCATCCTGTCCCCAAACCCCATCCCATCCCCAAACCTTGTCCTGTCCCCAAACCCTGTCCTGTCCCCAAACCTCGTCCTGGCCCCAAACCCCATCCCATCCCCAAAGCTCGTTCTGTCCCCAAACGTCGTCATGTCCCCAAATCTCACACTGTCCCCAAACCTTGGTCTGTCTCCAAACATTGCTGTGGCCCCAAATTCCATCCTGTCCCCAAACCTCATCCTCTCCCCAAACCTTGTCCCGGCCCCAAATCTTGTCCTGTCCCCAAACCTCATCCTGTCCCCAAACCCTGTCCTGTCCCCAAACCTTGGCCTGTCCCCAAATCTCACACTGTCCCCAAACCTCATCCTGTCCCCAAATCTTGTCCTGTCCCCAAACCCCATCCCATCCCCAAACCTTGTCCTGTTCTCAAACCTGGTCCTGTCCCCAAATCTTGTCCTGCCCCCAAACCCCCTCCTGTTCCCAAATCTCATCCTGTCCCCAAACCTTGGCCTGTCCCCAAATTTCACACTGTCCCTAAACCTTGGCCTGTCCCCAAATCTCATCCTGGCCCCAAACCTTGGCCTGTCCCCAAATCTCATCCTGGCCCCAAACCTTGGCCTGTCCCCAAATCTTGTCCTGGCCCCAAACCCTGTCCTGTTCCCAAACCTTGTCCTGTCCCCAAATCTCATCCTGTCCCCAAATCTTGTCCTGGCCCCAAACCCTGTCCCATCCCCAAACCTTGTCCTGTCCACAAATCTTCTTCTGTCCCCAAACCTTGTCCTGTCCCCAAACCCCATCCCATCCCCAAACCTTGTCCTGTTCTCAAACCTTGTCCTGTCCCCAAACCTTGTCCTGTCCCCAGACATTGTTGTGGCCCCAAATCACATTCTGTCCCCAAATCACATCCCATCCTCAAATTTCATCCTCTCCCCAAATCTCATCCTGTCCCCAAACCTCGCCCTGTCCCCAAATCTCATCCTGTCCCCAAACCTCATCCTGTCCCCAAATCTCATCCTGTCCCCAAACCTCATTCTGTCCCCAAATCTCACCGCGCTCCCAAACCTCCCCCGTCCCCAAATCTCGTGCTGTCCCCAAACCTCGTCCCCTGCCCAAAACCTCCTCCCTTCCCCAAAACTCATCCTCCTCCCCAAACTCATTCTGCCCCCAAATCTCATCCCACCCCCAAACCTCGTCCTGTCCCCAAATCTCCCGTCCCCAAATCTCCTGTCCCCAAATGTTCTGTCCCCAAATCTACTGTCCCCAAATCTCCCGTCCCCAAATCTCCCGTCCCCAAATGTCCTGTCCCCAAAGCTCTGCCAAGGGGGTTTGTCCCCTGTGTTTGGGGGCTGATGGCAGTGACCCCACAGAGACCCCAGGGAGCCAGGGCAGCTCCAGCGGGGATTTGGGGAAAAAGTTCCAGAGGGGGCTGGGCACGGCCTGGGATGGGCACTGTCCTGGAGTGGGCACTGACCGCTGACCATCGCTGGCCACTGTTCGTCCCTGACCACTGACCATCCCTGACCACTGACCATCCCTGACTGCTGACCATCACTGACCATCACTGACCATCCCTGGCCACTGTCCACCCATGACTGCTGACCATTGCTGACCATCCCTGGCCACTGACCATCCCTGACCACTGACCATCCCTGACTGCTGACCATCACTGACCATCACTGACCATCCCTGGCCACTGTCCACCCATGACCATTGTCCATCCCTGACCACTGTCCATCCCTGACCCCTGTCCATCCCTGCCCCTGTCCATCCCTGCCCCTGTCCATCCCTGTCCATCCCTGACCCCTGTCCATCCCTGTCCATCCCTGACCCCTGTCCATCCCTGTCCATCCCTCATCCCTCTCCATCCCTGTCCATCCCTGCCCCCTCTCCATCCCTGTCCATCCCTGTCCATCCCTGCCCCTGTCCATCCCTGTCCATCCCTGTCCATCCCTCTCCATCCCTCACCCCTGTCCATCCCTGGCCCCTGTCCATCCCTGTCCATCCCCGTCCATCCCTGTCCATCCCTCATCCCTGTCCATCCCTGTCCATCCCTCATCCCTGTCCATCCCTGTCCATCCCTGGCCCCTGTCCATCCCTGTCCATCCCTGTCCATCCCCGTCCATCCCTGTCCATCCCTCATCCCTGTCCATCCCTGTCCATCCCTTATCCCTGTCCATCCCTGACCCCTGTCCATCCCTGTCCATCCCTGTCCATCCCTTATCCCTGTCCATCCCTGACCCCTGTCCATCCCTGTCCATCCCTGTCCATCCCTGTCCATCCCTGACCACTGACCATCCCCGTCCATCCCTGTCCATCCCTGTCCATCCATGACCCCTGTCCATCCCTGTCCATCCCTGTCCATCCCTTTCCATCCCTGTCCCTCCCTGTCCCCGTTCCCCGCATCATCTCCCGCCTGTCCCTCCCCTCTCGCAGCCCCGCTGTCCCCTCTCCTGACGCCACCCTCCTGTCCCCCTGCCAGCATCTACTGCCCTCGCTGCGAGCGTCCCCTGTGCTGTCCGTGCGCGCTGCTGGACACTCGCCACGCTCCCTTCCGCGACCTGCGCGCCGAGAGCCGCCGCCGCCAGGACGAGCTGCGCTCGCTGCGCCGGGACCTGCGGCGCCTCCGCCGCGCCTTCGAGGCGGCGCTGGCGCGGCTGCGGGGCGAGGCGGCGCGGCGGGACGAGCAGCGGCAGCGGCTGCGGGAGCGCGTCCGGGCCAGCGCCGAGCGGCTGCAGGAGCTGGTGCGGAGCGAGGCCGAGGAGCTGCGGGCGCTGCTGGAGGAGGCGCGGCCGGAGCGCGGCCGGGGCGCGCTGGCGGAGGAGCTGCGCGGGGCGGAGGGCGCGCTGCTGCGGCTGGAGGCGGCCGAGAGGCTGGTGGAGAGGCTGGGGCGCTACGGCGGCGAGCAGGAGCTGATGGACATGCAGCCCTTCGTCAAGGCGGCGCTGCTGGAGCTGCGGAGGATGCGGCCGCCCGAGCCCCCCGAGCTGCGGGAGCCCCCCGACTTCGCAGAGTGCCGGGCGAGGCTGCGGGCGCTGGTGGAGCGCGTCACGGGCCGGCCGGGTGAGCGCCGCGCCGGGCCGGGCCGGGCCGGGCTGGGCCGGGACGGGCTGGGACGGGCTGGGCTGGGACGGGCTGGGGAGGGAGCTCTGGACTGGGCCGGGCCGGGCCGGGCTGGGCCGGGCTGGGCCGGGCTGGGCCGGGCTGGGACGGGCTGAGGAGGGAGCTCTGGGCTGGGCCAGGCTGGGCCGGGCTGGGGAGGGAGCTCTGGGCTGGGCCGGCTGCAAAGCAACCTCCGTGAGCAGGGGCAGCGCTGGATTCTTCTTCTTCTCTTTTGTCTCCTTCTTCTCCTCCTTCTCCTTCTTCTTTTTCTTCTCCTCTTTTCCTCCTTCTCCTTGTTTTCCTTCCTTTTTTCTTCTTTTCCTCCTTCTTCCCCTCCTTCTTCTTCCCCTCCTTCTCCTTCTCCTTCTCCTTCTCCTTCTCCTTCTCCTTCTCCTTCTCCTTCTCCTTCTCCTTCTCCTTCTCCTTCTCCTTCTCCTTCTCCTTCTCCTTCTCCTTCTCCTTCTCCTTCTCCTTCTCCTTCTCCTTCTCCTTCTCCTTCTCCTTCTCCTTCTCCTTCTCCTTCTCCTCCTTCCTCCTTCCTCCTTCCTCCTTCTCCTCTTCCTCTTCCTTCTCCTCCTTCCTTCATTTCTTCTTTTTCCTCTCCTTCTCCTCCTCCTCCTCTCCCCATTTCCCTGCCCCTCACCCCCAGAGCCGGGATTTTCCCCGTTGTTTTTCTGGAGCCCCTTTGGGTGTCCCCCGATCCCGCTGGCTCTGGGGACGCTCATCCCCGGCTCCCCAGACCCCCCAATCCCCAGGACCACCCCAATCCGGCGGGAATGGTTTGGAGCTGCCGGGCGGGACCTTCCCGGCTCCAGGGCTCCGGCTCGGGGTCTCATCCCGCTTCTCTCTGTCCCCAGATGTCCCCGAGCTCGAGGTGGCCCTGGAGAACAGCCTGGTGAGACATCGGGGTGCACCCCAAACCTGCACCTCTCCTCCCTCACCCCAGGGTTCCCAGGCTTTCCTCACCCACCCCTTCCCACATCCCACCATCCCGGGGGAATTCCATGACCGTGCCTCAGTTTCCCCATCCCCAGGGGCGCTCCCATGGGTCTCCACGGGGCCCGGGTCCGTCCCGACTCCCCGCTCTTCCCGCAGGAAGAGGATCCCACCCATCCCAAAGCCCCCAGCGTCTCCCCCGGCCTGGAGGAGATCCAGGTGGAGGAGGTGAGGTCCCTCCATCCCATCCAGGTGAGATCTGATGGGATCCCAATCCCAATCCACCCCAATCCCAACCCCAATCCCAATCCCAACCCCAACCCCAATCCAACCTCAATCCCACCCCAATCCCATCCCAATCCCAACCCCAATCCCAACCCCAGTCCCAATCCCAATCCACCCCAATCCCACCCCAATCCCACCCCAATCCCAATCTGCCCCAATCCCAACCCCAATCCCAATCCCAATTCCAACCCCAAACCCAATCCCACCCCAATCTGAATCCCAACCCCAATCCAATCTGAATCCGACCCCAATCCAAATCCCACCCCAATCCCAACACTAACCTGAATCCCAATCCCACCCCAATCCCAATCCCACACAAATCCCAATCCCACTCCAATCCCAATCCCACCCAAATCCCAACTCCAATCTGAATCCCAATCCCACCCCAATCCCAACTCCAATCTGAATTCCAGTCTCACTCCAATCCCAACCCCAATCTGAATCCCAATCCCAACCCCAATCCCACCCCAATTCCAACCCCAATCCCACCACAATCCCAACCACAATCCCAATCCCACCCAAATCACAATCCCACCCCAACCCCACCCCAATCCGACCCCAATCCCAATCCCACCCCAACCCCACCCCAATCCCAACCCCAATCCCACCCCAACCCCAGCCCCAATCCCAACCCCACCCCAATCCCACCCCAATCCCAATCCCAATCCCAATCCCACCCCAATCCCACCCCCATCCCAATCCCAATCCCACCCCAATCCCACCCCAATCCCAATCCCAATCCCGCTCTTCCAGCCCCTCCCCTGCTGGCCGAAGCGGCCGCAGCCCAGCGCGGAGCGGGCCAGCCAGGTGTCCCCCAAAATCCTGAAGCTGGAATGTGACCACGAGCCGGGCCCCAGCCGCCCCACATCCCACTGGGAATGCCGGGCACAGCCGGGACCCGCCCCGGCACGGCACAACTGCGACCGGGAATGTCACCGCGGCGGGGACACAGGTGGGCACCACCGGGAATGTCACCGTGCGGTGACACAGGTGGGCACTGGGAATGTCACTGTGCGGTGACACAGGTGGGCACCACCGGGAATGTCACCGTGTGTGTGACACAGGTGGGCATCACCGGGAATGTCACCATGGCGGTGACACAGGTGGGCATCACCGGGAATGTCACCGTGCCCGGTGCCCCCTCCGCCGGAGCCTGTGGGAGCATTCCCAGGCCACTGTCCCACGGGAATCCCGGGCAAGGGCGGGGATGGTCCAGATCCACAGGGGAGGGATCCGTGGGGTGAGGGATTTGTGGGGTGAGGGATCCGTGGGGTGAGGGATCTGTGGAATTCAGGATCCATGGAGTGAAGGGTCCATGGGATGAGGGATCCGTGGGATGAGGGATCTGTGGGGTGAGAGATCCATGGGGTGGAGGATCCATGGGGTGAGAGATCCATGGAATGAGGGAACCACGGGGTGAGGGATCCATGAGGATGAGGGATCCATGGAATTCAGGATCCATGGGGTGGGGGATCCATGGAATGAGGGAACCACAGGGTGAGGGATCCGTGGAGTTCAGGATCCATGGGATGAGAGGCCTGAAAGATAAAGGATCCATGAGGATGAGGGACCCATGGAATTCAGGATCCATGGGGTGGGGGATCCATGGAATTCAGGACCCATGGAGTTCAGGATCCATGGAATTCACGATCCATGGAATTCACGATCCATGGAGTGAGGAATCCATGGGGTGAGGGAACCACGGGTGGGGGATCCATGGAATTCAGGATCCATGGAATTCAGGATCCATGAGGATGAGGGATCCATGGAATTCAGGATCCATGGGGTGGGGGATCCATGGAATTCAGGGCCCGTGGAATTCCGGATCCAGGCAGTCACCCCCACCCCGGGGGTCGCCCCGCTCGGTTCCTGGCGCTGATCCCGGGGGGGGATTTGGAATTTTTGGGATTTCCCTTGCAGAGGGCGGCAGCATCCTCATCTGCAGCTCGGACGACAGCGACGAGGACACCGTGGTGGTGACGGTGACGCCGGAGCCACCCCCCTGCTGACATCCCGCCGGATCGGGATTGGGATCGGGATCGGGATCGGGGTCGGGATCGGGGTCGGGATCGGGATCGGGATTGGGATCGGGATCGGGATCGGGATCCTCCGGGCGCATCCCGCCCTTCCCGGACTCCCGCTCGGCCTCTCCTCTTCCTGGCCCATCCCAAATTTATTCCTGGATCTGCTGGGATCTCCCCTTTAATCCTTCGAGGTTTCCTGGGAATGCTCCGCTCCTCTTAAATCCCATCCGGGTGGATCCCCAAAAAAAAAAATTTTGGGATGGGGCTTGGGGTCTGTGCCGGTGGATCCCGTTCCTGAGCGCCCCCAAAGGTGGGGAGATGATCCCGAGGGTGGGATCCCCCATCAGCGCTTGGAGCAGGGAATTCCTCGGGATCAGGATCGGGATTGGGATTGGGATCGGGATCGGGATTTGGATTGGGATTGGGATTGGGATTGGGATTGGGATTTGGGATTGGTGTCGGTTTCCTGCTGTAATGAGGGTTTAAAATCCCGATTTTTTAAATATCTCCCCTCAATAAAGCTGCTCCGGGATAAAATTCCAGCTGCTTCCTCCTTTTTCCCCACCCATCCCCAGCAGAGGGAAAACTGGGAATTCTGGGGGGGAAACCTGTCCCTGCTCCCGGCACGGATCCCGTTTTAAGGATGGGAGAAAATCCCCGAGGGCAAGGAGAGGTCCCAGGGATGAAATTCCCACATTCCGTGAGCGGGGCAGCCTGATCCAGCAGCGTTCCCACAAAAATCCGGGAAAGGAGGGAAGTGGAATTTCCCTTTCCCAGGAAAATGGCCCGGGATTGTCCAGAGGGAAAAGAGGGAAGGAATTCGGGGCTCTGCTTTTATCCCAGATCCCATTTTTAATTTGGGACACTCCCAGCTCCAGGAATGTTTTCCATGGATTAAATTCCCAGGATTTGCACATTCCTGCCTCAATCCCGGCTGGGTTTGGGATCCCCAGATCCCAATTTTGGGGTTCCTCAGGAATGTTTTCCATGGATTAAATTTCAGGGATTTTTGTGTTCCTGCCTCAATCCCGGCCGGATTTGGGATTCCGAGATCCAATTTTTGGGTCTCCCCATTCCAGGACCAGTTTCCATGGATTGAATTCCTGGGATTCCTGCCTCAATCCCAGCTGGATTCAGGGCTCTGCTTTTATCCCAGATCCCATTTTTCATTTGGGACACTCCCAGATCCAGGAATGTTCTCCATGGATTAAATTCCTGGGATTTGAGTGTTCCTGCCTCAATCTCGGCCACATTTGAGATTCCCAGATCCCGTTTTTGGGGTTCCTCAGGAATGTTTCCCATGGATTGCATTCCCATTCCTCGCTCCCAGGGCTGTTCCCACCCAGCCAGGATTGGGGTCCCTTTGTCCGGGATTTTGGGGACACGGGGACACCGGCCTGCGGGTGGCACCTGGCCCTGTCCTGGTGTCCCCTGCAGGTGACACTGGGTGTCCCATGGGGGTGACACTGGTTGTCCCATGGGGGTGACACTGGTTGTCCCATGGAGGTGGCACTGGGTGTCCCCTGCTGGTGACACTGGGTGTCCCATGGGGATGGCACTGGGTGTCCCCTGCTGGTGACACTGGGTGTCCCCATAGAGGTGACACTGGGTGTCCCATGGGGGTGACACTGTGTGTCCCATAGAGGTGGCACTGGGTGTCCCCTGCAGGTGGCACTGGGTGTCCCATGGAGGTGACACTGTGTGTCCCACGGAGGTGACACTGGGTGTCCATGGAGGTGACACTGAGTGTCCTATAGAGGTGACACTGGGTGTCCCATACAGGTGACACTGTGTGTCCCACGGAGGTGACACTGTGTCCCCATGCAGGTGGCACTGGGTGTCCCGTGGAGGTGGCACTGGGTGTCCCATGGAGGTGACACTGGGTGTCCATGGAGGTGACACTGAGTGTTCAATGCAGGTGACACTGCTGTGCCCAGTGTCCCCTGCGGTTGGCACTGGGTGTCCCCTGCAGGTGTCACTGTGTCCTCTGCAGGTGGCACTGGGTGTCCCATACATGTGACACTGTGTCCCCATTCAGGTGGCACTGTGTCCCATGCTGGTGGCACTGTGTCCCATGCAGGTGGCCCTGAGTGTCCCCTGCAGGTGGCACTGGGTGTCCATACAGGTGACACTGTGTCCCCATGCAGCTGACACTGGGTGTCCCCTGCAGGTGGCACTGGGTGTGTATAGAGGTGGCACTGTGTCCCCATGGAGGTGGCACTGGGTGTCCCACAGAGGTGTCACTGTGTCCCCTGCAGGTGTCACTGTGTCCCCTGCAGGTGGCACTGTGTGTCCGTGCAGGTGTCACTGTGTCCCCATGGAGGTGGCACTGGGTGTGTATAGAGGTGGCACTGTGTCCCCATGGAGGTGGCACTGGGTGTCCCACAGAGGTGTCACTGTGTCCCCTGCAGGTGGCACTGTGTCCCCTGCAGGTGTCACTGTGTCACCTGCAGGTGGCCCTGAGTGTCCCCTGCAGGTGTCACTGTGTCCCCATGCAGGTGGCACTGTGTGTCCGTGCAGGTGTCACTGTGTCCCCATGCAGGTGGCGCTGGGTGTTTACAGAGGTGTCACTGTGTCCCCTGCAGGTGTCACTGTGTCCCCATGCAGGTGTCACTGTGTCCCCATGCAGGTGGCACTGGGTGTCTGTGCAGGTGGCGCTGGGTGTCCGTGCAGGTGGCCCTGGTGTCCCCTGCAGGTGGCGCTGGGTGGCAGTCGTGTGTCGCGGGCGGTGTCCCTAGCGCGGCTGGCTGTCACACGGCAGTGCCACCACCAGGGGTCCCCCTTGCACAGCGGCTCGCGGGATGGCGCGGCTCTGGGGACACTGGGGACACTGGGGACACCGGCACGGGGACACCGGCACGGGGACACTGACACGGTGACCCTGTGACACTGTGACACTGTGACACTGTGACCCTGTGACACTGTGACACTGGCCCTGTGACACTCACACATGTGACACTGGGGACACTGGGGACACCGGCACGGGGACACTGACCCTGGGACACTGTGACACTGTGACCCTGTGACACTGTGACCCTGTGACACTCACACATGTGACACTGTGACACTGTGACACTGAGATGTGTTACAATGACACTGGTGATACTGACATGGTGACACTGACACATGTGACACTGGCCCTGTGACACTCACACATGTGACACTGGGGACACTGGGGACACTGACACGGGGACACTGACCCTGGGACACTGACCCTGTGACACTGACACGGTGACCCTGTGGGACTGTGACACTGAGATGGTGACACTGACACGTTTGACACTGGCCCTGTGGCACTGTGACACTGAGAAGTGTTACAGTGACACGGTGGCACTGACATGGTGACACTGACATGTCTGACACTGACACACTGACCTGTGACAATGACACCGTGACCCTGTGACACTGGTGACACTGACACGTGTCTGACACTGACCCTGTGACACTGGCACCGTGACCCTGTGACGCTGATATGGTGACACTGGTGACATCGGGGACACTGACACTGTGACACTGACACGGTGACCTTGTGACACTGGTGACACTGACACGTGTGTGACACTGGTGACACTGACATGTCTGACACTGGCCCTGTGACACTTACACCGTGACCCTGTGACACTGATATGGTGACACTGGTGACATCGGGGACACTGACACTGTGACACTGACACACTGACCTGTGACACTGGCACTGTGACCCTGTGACACTGGTGACGCTGGCAGGATGACACTGACACTGGTGACACTGACCCTGTGACACTGACACCGTGACCCTGTCACACTGATATGGTGACACTGGTGACACTGACATATTCGACAATGACCCTGTGACACTGACACTGTGACCCTGTGACACTGGCGACACTGACACGTGTGTGACACTGACCCTGTGACACTCACACATGTGACACTGGTGACATTGACACTGTGACACTGACACTGGTGACACTGACACTGTGACCCTGTGACACTGGCGACACTGACACGTGTGTGACACTGGTGACGCTGACACTGGTGACACCGACACGTGTGACACTGGTGACACTGACACTGGTGACACTGACACCGTGACCCTGTGACACTGGTGACACTGACACGTGTGACACTGGTGACACTGACACTGGTGACACTGACACGTGTGACTCTGACCCTGTGACACTGGTGACATTATTCCCAATCCCACAGCGATCCCAAAGGATCCAGGACATTATTCCTACCCCAACAGGGATCCCAAAGGATCCAGGACGTTATTCCCAATCCCACAACAATCCCAAAGGATCCAAGACATGATTCCCAATCCCACTGCCATCCCAAAGGATCCAGGACGCTATTCCCAATCCCACAACAATCCCAAAGGATCCAGGATATTATTCCCAATCCCACAATGATTCCAAAGGATCAGGACGTTATTCCTACCCCAACAGGGATCCCAAAGGATCCAGGACGTTATTCCCAATCCCACAGCGATCCTAAAGGATCCAGGACGTTATTCCCAACCCAGCAGCGATCCCAAAGGATGCAGGATGCTATCCCCAATCCCACAGTGATCCCAAAGGATGCAGGATGCTATTCCCAGAATCCTGGGCTGTGGGATGGGATGAGCTTGTCCCTGCCTTGATCCTGCCCCAAAGTTCATCCATCCCCAAAATCGGGGCTGGCACTTCCAGAGGGGCAGAACAGCTCCCAAAAACCCCAAATCCTGGAGAAAGGTGTCCAAAAATTCCACAAAAATCCCACTGTCCCAAATTTCCCTTCCAACCAGGAAATTCCCATTTTCCGGGTGTCTTTAGGGCGGTGAATGGCTCTGCTGGAATGACATCGATGATCCCGATAGGATGGGATCAATAATTCCCGGCCCCTTCAATCAATTCCCAAAGCAACACTGGGAAAAGGGAGCCAGGGGAAAATGGGATGGGAAAATAATGGGATAAATCTGGTGTGGGATGGAAACAGATCTGTGCCCTCCATGGATCCATGGATCCATCCTTCCATCCATGGATCCATCCATCCATCCATGGATCCATCCATGGATCCAAGCATCCATCAACGGATCCATCCATCATCCATCCATCATCCATCCATCATCCATCCATCCATCCATCATCCATCCATCCATCCATCCATCCATCCATCCATCCATCCATCCATCCATCCATCATCCATCCATCCATCCATCATCCATCCATCCATCAATCATCCATCCATCCATCCATCCATCCATCCATCCATCCATCCATCATCCATCCATCATCCATCCATCCATCCATCATCCATCCATCCATCCATCATCCATCCATCCATCCATCCATCCATCCATCCATCCATCCATCCATCCATCCATCCATCCATCCATCATCCATCCATCCATCCATCCATCCATCCATCCATCCATCCATCCATCCATCCATCCATCCATCCATCCATCCATCCATTCTTTGGAATGCCGACCGTGCCCGGCACGCACAGCTGGGGGCGGGGCCTCTCTCTGTCGCGACTCGGCCCTGTCGGCGACACCGGGCGGAGCCGCTCTCTCTCCCCCGGTCCCCGCCGTTCCCCCCGGCCGTGGCGGGGCGGGGACACCGGGCTCGGGCTCGGCGGGCGGGGATCGCTGCCTGCCCGGATCGATGTTTCCCGCCCGGGGCTCGGTGCCGCCCCGCGCTCCCCGCATCCCGCTCCCGTCCTCCCTCCGGGCTGTCGGCACGGCCCCGGAATTCCCGCGTGGATCGGGAAGAGCGGCGCGGGAGGAGGCTCCCACCCGCTTCTCCTCCATCCTCCGCGGGATGCGCGGGCGGGACGGGGGGAGCCGCGCCCCGACGGCATCGCCGCCGCTCCGGGGGAACCGCTGAGCGGCGGCGGAGCGGCGGAGAACACCCGCGGGCCGAGCCGGACCGGCGCCTCCGCTTTTCTGGGGGGTTCTTTCTGTATTTTCGGGGGTACCGGCGGTGCGGGAGCGGCCGCGGGCGGCGCCGGCCGGGTGGGTGGGTGGGTGGTGGGCTGGGAGAAGGAAGGGGGTGGCGGGCGGGCGGGCGGTTGGAGGGGGAGGCTGTCAGAAATGCAAATCGCTGCCTCTCGCTGTGCCTCGGCAGCCCAGAGCCCGCACGGCCCCGCCGCCGCTCGCAGCTCAGCCCCGGCAGGCGCGGGGGCAGCGGGCGGGGTCCCCCCGGTCCCCCCGCCCCTCGGCCGGCTGGCAGGAGGAGGATGAGGAGCGGCGGGAAGGGGTGAGGGTGGCGGAGAGGCACCTAGGAGAGGGTGAGTGGCGGGGGACAGGGGACAGGAGAGGGGGAATAGGGCGGGGATGAAGTAGGGAGAGACGGGGGAGAGAGAGGGAAGGGAGAGGCGGAGGAGGGGGAAGCGAGAGAAATAATTGGGGAAGGAGAGATGAAAGGAGAGGATAAAGAAAATGGAGGTTAATTAGTTGGTTATTGCCGGGGGGAGGAAAAGCCTGACAGAGCCGGGAAAAAGAAAGTGAGAAGGGTGGGAAGAGCCGGCTGGGAAAGGGAGAAGGAAGGACCCGATCGAGCCGAGGAATAGAGAGTGAGGAGGGTGGGAAGAGCCGGTCGGGGGAGAGGGAAGGAAAACCGGACCGAGCCGGGAATAGAGAGTGAGAAGGGTGGGAAGGAGAGAAGGAAAAACGTGATCAAACGGAGAAATAGAGAGTGAGAAGGGCGAGAAGGGGAGAAGGAAAAACGGGATTAAATCGAGAAATAGAGAGTGAGAAGGGGAGAAGGAAAAACGTGATCAAACCGAGAAATAGAGAGTGAGAAGGGGAGAAGGAAAAACCTGATCAAACCGAGAAATAGTGAGAAGGGCGAGAAGGGGAGAAGGAAAAAACCGATCAAAGGGGGGAAAAGAGAGCGAGAAGGGTGAGAAGAGCCGGCCAGGGACGGAGAGAAGCAAAACCCTGACCGAGCCGAGAAAAAGAGAGCGAGAAGGAAGGGTGGGGAGAGCCGGCGGGAGGGCGAGGGAAGCGGGGGAGAGGGCGCGGAGGGGATGCGCGGGAGGCAGCGGGCGGCAGCCGGGGGGAGCCGGGCGCAGACAATGGGGCGCGGCCCCGCCGCCTCCACCTCCCGCCGCCGGGCGGGGCCGGGGCGCGCTGGCGCTGAGCCCCGCGCTGTCCCCTGCCAGGGGGACATGGCCCCGCTGCTGGCGCTGCTGCTGGCGGCCCTGCTGGGCTCGGGCCGGGCGTGCCCGGAGCCGTGCGCTTGCGTGGACAAGTACGCGCACCAGTTCGCCGACTGCGCCTACAAGGAGCTGCAGGCCGTGCCCGCGGGGCTGCCCTCCAACGTGACCACGCTGAGCCTGTCGGCCAACAAGATCAGCTCGCTGCCCCGCGGCGCCTTCGCCGAGGTGACCCAGGTGAGCTCGCTGTGGCTGGCGCACAACGAGATCGCCGCCATCGAGCCCGGCGCGCTGGCCGTGCTGGCGCAGCTCAAGAACCTGGACATCAGCCACAACCAGATCGCCGAGTTCCCCTGGCGGGACCTGCGCAACCTGAGCGCGCTGCAGCTGCTCAAGATGAACAACAACCGCATGGCGCGGGTGCCGCCCGACGCCTTCCGCACGCTCAAGGACCTGCGCTCGCTGCGCATCAACAACAACCGCTTCGCCACGCTGGCCGAGGGCATCTTCGACTCGCTGGGCTCGCTGTCGCACCTGCAGATCTACAACAACCCCTTCGAGTGCTCCTGCGCGCTGCAGTGGCTGAAGCGCTGGATGGAGAGCACGCTCATCTCCATCCCCGAGAAGGACTCCATCGCCTGCGCGCTGCCCGAGCGCCTCCGCGGCGTGCCGCTGGCCCGGCTGCCCGAGCTGCGCTGCGCCGCGCCCGCCGTCAGCCTCGCCTTCTCGCCCGACCTGGACGCGGCCGAGCTGCCCGACGGGCTGACGCTGAGCCTGCACTGCGCCGCCAGCGGCTCGCCGCCGCCCGAGCTGCGCTGGAAGATCCGCACGGCCGGCCAGAGCCTGGAGCTGGGCGGGAGCGGCGCGGAGAGCGCGGCCAAGGAGGAGCCGCGGCCGGAGCCCGAGCGCTTCGTGGCCTTCAAGAACGGCACCTTGGTGATCCCGCGCCTCAGCAAGCGCGAGGAGGGCACCTACACCTGCGTGGCCACCAACGAGGTGGGCACCAACCACTCCTCGGTCAGCGTGGCCGTGGCGGGCCCGCAGAAGTACCCGCCGGCGCCCGGCGGAGACCCGCGGGGCGGCAAGGGGCAGGCGGGCGACGGGAAACCCGGCGCCGAGGCGGCCAAGAACAGCGTGCTGACCCCGGAGGAGAGGGGCAAAGCGCTGGGCCCCACCCGGCAGAGCCGGCCCGGCTCGGCGGCGGCGGCGGCGCCGGAGCCTGAGGGCCGGGCTCGGATCCCGGTGGAGCCGCCGGGGCTGGAGGGGAAGTGCGGGGCCTCGGCGGGCGGCTCCAAGTACGTCTCCAACCACGCCTTCAACCAGAGCGGCGACTTCAAGCGGCACAGCTTCGAGCTGGGCGTCATCGCCCTGGACGTGGCCGAGCGCGACGCCCGAGTGCAGCTGACGCCCACCCAGCCCGGCGGGGGCCACCTGGGCGTGCTCTACCTGTGCCAGCAGGGCCGCCAGGGCCGCCACGCCCTGCTGCAGTGGTCGCAGATCGAGGCCGGCGTGAACTCGTACTGGTTCCAGGGCCTGAGTCCCGGCACCAACTACTCGGTGTGCCTGAGCTCGCCGGGCGAGGAGTGCCGGGTGCAGGTGGTGTTCACCACCAAGAAGGAGATCCCGTCACTGATCATCATCGTGGTGGTCAGCATCTTCCTGCTGCTGCTGGCCACGCTGCCGCTGCTGGGCGCCACGTGGTGCCACCTGCTCGCCAAGCTGCAGGCCAAGCCCTACAAGCTGATCATGAAGGCGCAGAACCCCGACCAGATGGAGAAGCGCATGGCCGCCGACTTCGACCCCCGCGCCTCCTACCTGGAGTCCGAGAAGAACTTCGGTCCCGCCGAGGCCGAGGAGGAGGAAGAGGAGGAGGAGGAGGAGGCGGGGGATGAGGAAGGAGCGCGGTGGCGGCGCGGCAGGGAGGGGGAAGGCGCGGCGGAGCTGGAGCGGGAGGAGAGCGTGGCCGCCAGCTCCATGGCGGAGTCGCAGTCCAAGGGCGGCGCCGAGGAGTTCGAAGTGCGCTCCGAGTACAGCGACAAGCTGCCGCTGGGCGCCGAGGCCGTCACCATCTCCCCGGAGATCAACGGCAACTACCGGCAGCGGCCCCGCTGAGCCCCCCGGATCCCCCCCGCCCCCGCTCCCACACCCCTCGCTCTACCCGGGGAAAAACCTCCGGGAACGAGCGGAGCCATCCCCGCCTCTCCTCCCCCTCCTCCTCCTCCTCCTCCTCCCCCCCTTTTCCTTCTCGCCGGGATGAGCCTCCCACGATTTCGTTTCCATTTCGGGCGCCGCCGGTGCTCGCAACAACGATTCCCTCTCCCCCGCCTCCCTCCGCCGCCCGCCGGCGCCGGCTTCGCTTTCCCCTCCGAGTGAAAAAACGAAAAAAACCCCGAGAAAACGGCGAAAAGCCAAAAGCCCCCTAGCCCCAAATCCTCCCTGCTGCAATCGGTTCAGTCCCCGCCGCCCTCTGCTCCCCGGTTCTCTCCTGCCGAGCCCGGAGCCGTCCCCGCCGCTCCCCGGTGAGCGCCCGCCGCGCTCCGGCGCATCCCGATTTTCCCCGGCGCGGGTGCCGACATTCCCGGTCCACGCCACTCCCGCCCGTTTTTCCCCGCTCCCCGATGGATCCCGGGGCTCCTCGCTCCCCGCCACTCCCGGGCGATGCTCCCCGCGCCCCGCTGGGCGCCGACATTCCCGGTCCCCGCCGCTCCCGGGCGGTTCTCTCCAGCCCCGATGGATATTGGTGCTCCCCGATCCCCGCCACTCCCGGGAGCTCATCCCCGGTCCCCGCCACTCCCGGGAGCTGATCCCCGCTCCCCACCACTCCCGGGAGCTGATCCCCGCTCCCCGCCACTCCCGGGAGCTCATCCCCGCTCCCCGCCACTCCCGGGAGCTGATCCCCGCTCCCCACCACTCCCGGGAGCTCATCCCAGATCCCCACCACTCCCGGGAGCTCATCCCCGGTCCCCGCCCTCCCGTTCCCGGTGTGTCCCGCTCTCCCCGTTCAGCACCGGCCTCGCCGGGACAGCTCCGCCGTTCCCCGCTCCCCCGCTCCCCGGTTCCCGGTCCCGTCCCGTCCCCTCGGTGTGTTTTGGGTAGAGTAGCCTTGTAGCCAAGTGTGTGTGCCGCAGACGCGCCCGGAGCCCGCGGCCGAGGTCGCCACGGTCCCCACGGTGGCCGCGGTGGCCGCGGTGGCCGCCAGCCCCGCCGGCCGCCGGCCCCGGTGCGGCGGAGAGCCGCGGGCGCTGCCCCTGCGCGCTTCTGTCCGTGACGAGTCAATAAAAGGGATTGAAAGTGGAGCCGCCTCTGTGCTTTGGGGGGAAAAACCGCGATTTTGTCCCCGGGGCGGGGAGGGGACAGCCAGGAGGTGGCACCGCCGCCGCCGCCTCCTTTTATTTTATGTCTTTTACACGTTTTTATTTTTAATATCGTAAAAAACATCGGTTCATTTTTTCCCGGCCATAAAGCAGGCGCGGAAATCGCGTTTGCGTGAGAACGGAACGGCCCGAATCCATTAAATTTTCCCTATAAATTCACCCCGGAGAGGGGAAAAAAAAAGAAAAGGAATTCCATTTTCCCCCCGGTGAGCGTCGGAACCCGCTGGAGCAAGGAAACATCCCACGGATTTGTGTGTTTTCCATCGTTTTGTGTATCATTTTCCAGATCGTTCTCTGGCATTTTAATTATCATTTCTATCATTTTTATATCCTTTTAGGTACGCTTTCCATTATTTTAGATACGTTTTTATCATTTTGGATGCGATTTCTGTCATTTTATTTATCTTTTTTTTTTCCTGCCGCTTATTTCATTTTTGATGGAATTTCTACAATCCCGCCTCTCTTTTTTTTTTTATAAAAACCAACACTTCAAAGCTCGCTGCTTTTTTTTTTTTTTTTGCCTTTTTTCTCCCCAAACTCCTCTCCCTGCTGGTGCCACCTCGATCCCCAACGGCTCCCAGCACTCATCCCAAAATTCCCGCTGGATTTCTACTCCCAACCCCATCCCACAGATGAAATCCCCCCCACCCCCGGCAATCCAAAATTCCTTTCTCCAGGTCAAAAATTCCCCAAATTCCCCCCAAAATCCCCCAAATCCCGGGAGTCCGAGGCTGCTCCAGGTGTTTGGATCTGCCTGGATATTCCCATCCTTGTTGACATTCCCACAAATTGCTGCCGTCCCCGTAATTAATTGCGCACATCCCCACACAAATTGTTGCCGTTCCCGTAATTAATTCCGGATTTTCCCACAATTGCCGCCATTCCCATCGTGGCTGGAATTCCCATAATTGTGAATATTCCAATAATTGAGCGCGGTGCTGGGGGAGTCACGGCGGGAATGGAAAAGAACAATCATTCCAGCTGCCTTTAATTAGGGAGCCGCGGATTCCCGGGAATCCGGGATGAGGCCGGGATTTGCTGCTCTCCAGGAGGCCACGAATAAAGGGAGGGGGTGGGGAATCTGCGTTTTTCCCGGAAAAAAAAAAAAATTCCTGCTGGGAATGCCCCAAAATCCTCTGGGTTTGTCCCCACGGCTGGAATGAGCCGGGAGCTCACCAGGGAATTCCAGCCCCGCGGCGGGAATGGCCCAGCTTGAGGAGCCAGGAATTCCCAGTTTGAGCAGTTGGGAATTCCCAGTTTGACCAGTCAGGAATGTCCCAGTTTGACCAGTTGGGAATTCCCAGTTTGACCCAATTTGGAATTCCCAGTTTGACCAGCTGGGAATGCCCCAGTTTGACCAGGTGGGAATGTCCCAGTTTGACCAGTCAGGATATTCCCAGTTTGACCAGTCAGGAATGTCCCAGTTTGACCAGGTGGGAATGTCCCAGTTTAACCAGTCAGGAATTCCCAGTTTAACCCAATTAGGAATTCCCAGTTGGACCATTCAGGAGTGTCCCAGTTTGACCAGTCTGGAATTTCCCATTTTGACCCAATTAGGAATGTCCCAGTTTGACCAGTTGGGATTGGCCCAGTCTGACCCGTTGGGAATGTCCCAGTTTGACCAGTCGGGAATTCCCATTTTGACCAGTTTGGAATGTCCCAGTTTGAACCAATTGGGAATTCCCAGTTTGACCAGTCAGGAATTCCCAGTTTGACCAGTTGGGAATGTCCCAGTTTGACCAGTCAGGAATTCCCAGTTTGAGCACTTGAGAATTCCCAGTTTCACCCAATTAGGAATGTCCCAGTTTGACCCAATTGGGAATTCCCAGTTTGACCAGGTGGGAATTTCCCAGTTTGACCAGTCAGGAATTCCCAGTTTGACCATTCGGGAGTGTCCCAATTTAACCAGTTTGGAATGTCCCAGTTTGACCAGTTGAGAATTTCCCAGTTGGACCAGTTGGGAATGTCCCAGTTTGACCAATTGGGATTGGCCCATTTTAACCAGTTAGGAATTCCCAGTTTGAGCAGTTGGGAATTCCCAGTTTAACCAGTCAGGAATTCCCAGTTTCACCCAATTAGGAATGTCCCAGTTTGACCCAGTTAGGAATATCCCAGTTTGACCAATTGGGAATGTCCCAGTTTGACCAATTGGGATTGGCCCAATTTAACCAGTCAGGAATTCCCAGTTTGAGCAGTTGGGAATTCCCAGTTTGACCAGTCAGGAATTTCCAGTTTCACCCAATTAGGAATGTCCCAGTTTGACCAATTGGGAATGTCCCAGTTTGAACCAGTCAGGAATTCCCAGTTTGAGCAGTTGAGAATTCCCAGTTTGACCAGTCAGGAATGTCCCAGTTTGACCCAATGGGGAATTCCCAGTTTGACCCAATTGGGAATGTCCCAGTTTGACCATTCAGGAATGTCCCAGTTTGAAGCAGTCAGGAGTATCCCAGTTTGACCAGATGGAATGTCCCAGTTTGACCAGTCAGGAATTCCCAGTTTCACCCAATTAGGAATGTCCCAGCTTGATGAGTCAGGAATTCCCAGTCTGAGCAGTTGGGAATGTCCCAATTTAACCAGTTGGGAATGTCCCAGTTTGACCCAATTGGAAATGTCCCAGTTTGACCCAATTGGGAATGTCCCAGTTTGACCAGTCAGGAGTATCCCAGTTTGACCAGTTGGAATGTCCCAGTTTGACCAGTTGGGAATGTCCCAGTTTGACCAGTTGGGAATGTCCCAGTTTGACCAGTTGGGAATATCCCAGTTTGACCAGTTGGAATGTCCCAGTTTAACCAATTGGGAATGTCCCAGTTTGACCAGTTGGAATGTCCCAGTTTGACCAGTTGGAATGTCCCAGTTTGACCAGTTTGGGGTGGACAGGGACCGTTCCCATTCCCATTCCCATTCCCGGTGGGATCTGCGGGATGAAATCCTCCCAATCCCGATTTTCCGACCTTTCCCTGGGAATTCTCAGGGACACAAGGAGGTGGCGCTGCTGCCACCACCGGTGCCATCCCTGGTGACATCCCCGGTGCCATCCCCGGTGACATTCCCAGTGCCATTCCCGGTGCCATTCCCGGTGACATTCCCGGTGCCATCCCCGGTGACATTCCCGGTGCCATCCCCGGTTCCATTCCCGGTGCCATCCCCGGTGCCATCCCCAGTGACATTCCCGGTGCCATTCCCGGTGCCATCCCAGTGCCATCCCAGTGCCATTCCTGGTGACATCCCCGGTGCCATCCCCGGTGCCATTCCCAGTGACATCCCCGGTGCCATTCCGGTGACATTCCCAGTGACATTCCTGGATTTGGGAATTTCCTCCTCCCTCCTGACCCAGCCCTGGCCCCACAACCCCTCTGTGGGGTCACCCCGCCACCCTGTGACCCCAAACCCTGTCCCCAAACCTTGTCCCCAAATGCTGTCACCAAACCCTGTCCCCACCCTGTCCCCTCCTCCTGTCCCCAAACCCTGTCCCCAAACCCTGTTCTCACTCCTTGTCCCCAAAGCCTGACCCCAAACCCTGTCCCCAAAGCCTGACCCCAAAGCCTGTTCTCACTCCTTGTCCCCAAACCCTGTCCCCAAACCCTGTCCCCAAACCCTGTCCCCAGTCGCTGACCCCAAACCCTGTGCCCAATCTCTGACCCCAAACCCTGACCCCAAACCCTGTCCCCAAAGCCTGACCCCAAATTGTCCCCACTCCCTGTCCCCAAACCCTGACCCCAAACCCTGTCCCCATCCCCTGTCCCCAAACCCTGTCCCCAAAGCCTGACCCCAAATTGTCCCCAAACCCTGTCCCTACTGCCTGTCCCCAAAGCCTGACCCCAAACCCTGTCCCCAAAGCCTGTCCCCAAACACTGTCCCCATCCCCTGTCCCCAAACCCTGTCCCCAAACCTTGTCCCCACCCCGTCCCCAAACCCTGATCCCAAAGCCTTTCCCCAAACTGTCCCCAAACCCTGTCCCTACTCCCTGTCCCCAAAGCCTGACCCCAAACCTTGTCCCCAAACCCTGACCCCAAAGCCTGACCCCAAACTGTCCCCAAAGCCTGACCCCAAACAGTCCCCAAAGCCTGACCCCAAAGCCTGACCCCAAACCCTGTCCCCAAAGCCTGACCCCAAACTGTCCCCAAAGCCTGACCCCAAACCCTGACCCCAAATTGTCCCCAAATCCTGACCCCAAACCCTGTCCCCATCCCCTGACCCCAAACCCTGTCCCCAAACCCTGACCCCAAACGGGGCTTTGGGGGATTTGGGGGGTCAAGGGTTTGGAAGGGGGACAAGATTTTAGGGGATTTGGGGGTCCGGGGGGAGAAGTTTTGGGGTGCAGAGTTTGGGGTGATGGGGTTTTAGGGGATTTGGGGTGCAGGGTTTGGGGTGATGGGGTTTTGGGGGATTTTGGGGTGCAGAGTTTGGGGTGATGGGGTTTTGGGGGATTTTGGGGTGCAGAGTTTGGGGTGATGGGGTTTTGGGGGATTTTGGGGTGCAGAGTTGGGGTGATGGGGTTTTGGGGGATTTTGGGGTGCAGAGTTTGGGGTGATGGGGTTTTGGGGGATTTTGGGGGGACTAGAGTTTGGGGTGATGGGGTTTTGGGGGATTTTGGGGGGAACTGGAGTTTGGGGTGATGGGGTTTGGGGGGATTTGGGGTGCAGAGTTTGGGGTGATGGGGTTTTGGGGGATTTTGGGGGGACTGGAGTTTGGGGTGATGGGGTTTTGGGGGATTTGGGGTGCAGAGTTTGGGGTGATGGGGTTTTGGGGGATTTGGGGGAGCAGAGTTTGGGGTGATGGGGTTTTGGGGGGACTGGAGTTTGGGGTGATGGGGTTTTGGGGGATTTGGGGGACTGGAGTTTGGGGTGATGGGGTTTTGGGGGATTTGGGGGACTGGAGTTTGGAGTGATGGGGTTTTGGGGGATTTTGGGGTGCAGAGTTGTGGTTGGACAAGGTTTTAGGGGATTTTGGGGGGGCAGAAGTGTGGGGTGACAAAGTTTTGGGGATTTTGGGGGGCAGGGATTCGGGGCAGTGGGATTTTAGGGGATTTTGGGGGACAAGGAATTGTGGTGCTGGGTTTTTTAGGGGGCGGGGAATCGAGCTAAGGGATTTTTGGGGGGATTTGGGGGGCAGGGATTTGGGGTGATGGTTTTTAGGGGATTTTGGGGCTCAGGGGTGTGGGGTAATGAGGTTTTGGGGATTTTGGGGTTCAGGGCTGTGGGGTGATGAGGTTTGGGGGATTTTGGGGTTCAAGGGGGTGTGCTGACAGGTTTGAGGAGATTTTGGGGTTTAGGGGTGTGGGGTGATGAGGTTTTGGGGGATTTTGGGGGGCAGGGAATTGGGGTGACGGGTTTGAGGGGATTTTGGGGTTCAGAGGTGTGGGGTGATGAGGTTTTGGGGGATTTTGGGGTTCAGAGGTGTGGGGTGATGAGGTTTTGGGGGATTTTGGGGCTCAGGGGTGTGGGGTGATGAGGTTTTGGGGGATTTTGGGGCTCAGGGATTCAGGGGTGATGACGTTTTAGGGGATTTTGGGGCTCAGGGCTGTGGGGTGATGACGTTTTAGGGGATTTTGGGGTTCAGGGGTGTGGGGTGACAGGTTTGAGGGGATTTTGGGGCTCAGGGGTGTGGGGTGATGAGGTCTGAGGGGATTTTGGGGTCAGGGGTGTGGGGTGATGAGGTTTGAGGGGATTTTGGGGTTCAGGGGTGTGGGGCGATGAGGTTTTGGGGGATTTTTGGGTTTAGGAGTGTGGGGTGATGGGTTATAGGGGATTTTGGGGCTCAGGGATTCAGGGGTGATGAGGTTTTGGGGGATTTTGGGGGACTGGGGTGTGGGGTGATGAGGTTTTGGGGGATTTTGGGGTTCAGGGGTGTGGGATGATGAGGTTTTGGGAGATTTTGGGGCTCAGGGCTGTGGGGTGATGAGCTTTTAGGGGATTTTGGGGTTCAGGGATGTGTGCTGACGGGTTTTGGGGGATTTGGGGGCTCAGGGGTGTGGGATGCTGAGGTTTTGGGGGATCAGGGGTGTGGGGTGATGAGGTTTTGGGAATTTTGGGGTTCAGGGATGTGGGGTGATGAGCTTTTGGGGGATTTGGGGGTTCAGGGCTGTGTGCTGACGGGTTTGAGGGGATTTTGGAGCAGCCGAGTTCGGGCCCCGCGGGCGGGAGCGGGTCGGTGCCATGGAAAACAATCCGGGCCCGGGGGACGGGGAGGGGACGGGACGGGAGGAGGAGGAGGAGGAGGAGGAGGAGAAGCCGAGGAGGGCCCGGGAGCGGCGGGGCCGAGTCCAGCGGAGCGGGGACACCGGGGCTCCACCGGCGGTGACGGGGCGGGGGCGCGGGGCCCGGGGAGCGGGGCTGGAGCGGGGGAAAAACGGGAAAAAAAAACGGGAAAAAAACCCAAAAAACTCCGGGAAAGGAGGGGAAGAAGGAAGGAGGCAGGGCGGTTATTCACGGCTCTGGAATGCGCCGGGAGGCGGCGGGGGAGCCCCGGGGGGCTCTGGAAAAAGGGTGGGATGCCAAAATCCCGGGATTGCCCTCCCCAGTCCCCGGGAGATGGGGTCTGTCCCTCCCCGGGCACCCCGAAATGTCACCTGGAGCTGCCCCAGAGCCAGCGGGGCGCCTTGGCCACCCCTCAGCTGCCGACGGGGTTTATTCCCGAGAGATTCCCGCTGGGAATGGCCGGGCTGGGGATGGAGGGCAGGGGAATTCGCCCGCCAGGCTCAGACAAAGGGGGTCTGGCTGCCAGCTGCTGGGAATTCCGAGCGGGAACGAACCTCTGGAGAGCCCTGGAAAAGTCGCCGAGAGGGGAATGAGGAGTTAAGTCGGGAAAAATTCCCTTCCCGAGAATTCCAGCGGCCGCGGGGACCCCACAACCCCTGGCTGAGAGAAGGCGCCGGGATTTTTTCCACGACGAGCCCGCTGGAAATCCCGAAAATCCCGTGATTTATGGGAAGGCCGGGCTGGGAAAGCGCCGCGGCGGCTCCGTTCCTCCCCGGCCCAGCGGGAGGAACCCGGAACCCCCCGGCTCCCGCTCCTCATCCCGAACCATCCCAAACCCGGAAAAGCTTTTCCAGAGGGGGAAGGACGAGCTCGAGGGGGAGAGGGCGAACCCCCCCACGCCGGGGCCGGGATTTAGGGAATCTCCCGATCCGATTTTGGGCTCATTTTGCTCTGTCCCCGGCAGGACGCGAGGATGAGGCCGCCGCTGGTCGTCCTGGCGCTGGCCACGCTGCTGTCCCCAAGCCTGGCCTGTCCCACGCTGTGCTCCTGCTCCACCAAGAAGAACGGGCGGCTGCTGGCCGAGTGCGCCTACCGCGAGCTGCGCGACGTCCCGCGGGGCCTGTCCCCTAATGTCACCATCCTGACGCTCTCCGCCAACCGCCTGGGCCGCCTGGGCCGCGCCTCGCTGGCCGAGGTGCCCGAGCTGCAGTCGCTGTGGCTGGGCTACAACCACATCTCCACGGTGGAGCCCGGCGCCTTCGCCGCCCTGCCGCACCTCAAGAACCTGGACCTGAGCCACAACCGCCTGGCGGATTTCCCCTGGCAGGACCTGCGCAACCTCAGCGCGCTGCAGATCCTCAAGCTGAGCAACAACCGGCTGGCCGCCGTGCCCCGCGGCGCGCTGGCCGGCCTGCGGGAGCTGCGCTCGCTCTGGCTCAACGACAACGAGCTGGCCACGTTGGCCCGCGGAACCTTCGAGGGGCTGCCGGCGCTGGCGCAGCTGCAGCTCTTCCACAACCCCTTCAACTGCTCCTGCAAGCTCTTCTGGCTCAAGGAGTGGGCCCATCACACCTCCGTGGTCCTCTCCAGGGCCGGCTCCACGCTGTGCGCCGCGCCGGCGAGGCTGCGGGGACGGCCGGTCACCGACATCCCCGGCGCGCTCTGCGTGCCGCCCTCGGCGCAGCTGACCTACCTGTCCGGTCCGGCGGCGTCTGGTCCTCGGGACGGGCTGACGCTGACCCTGCACTGCAGCGTGGCCGGCAGCCCTCCGCCGGAGATCCGCTGGCGGATCCGCACGGCCGGCCGCCGCGTGGACATCCACGGGCCCACGGTGGCGCGGGACGGCGGCGCCAAGGCGGGCCGGCAGCGCTTCCTGGCCTTCAAGAACGGCACCATGGCCATCCCCGACTTCGGCAAGGAGGACGAGGGCACCTACACCTGCCTGGCGGTCAACGACGTGGGGACGCGCGACGTCTCCGTCAACGTGGCGCTGGCCGGCTCGGCCAACCCGGCCGAGGAGCTGCCCCGGGATGACCCCCAGGCCGGGCACCCCGGCGGGCACAGCTGCGCCAAGGGCGACGAGCTGGACCCGTCCGGCATGGGGGAGAAGCTGGTCATCGTCTACCGCGTGTCCGGCCAGGCCCGCAGCGGCGCGGGGGGCCGGGAGTTCCAGCTGGGAATTCTGGCGCTGGGGTTGCTGCTGCTGCTCTGGTGAAGGGTGAGCGGCTGCTCGGGATTCCCGTTTTTCCGTAGTTTTTCCTCTCGTAGCGCCTTTGCTCAGCTTCTGGCATCCGGGAGCGCTCCGGAGCCCGGCGGGGTCGCGGCGGGCCCGGCCCTCGGCGTTCCCGTTCCTGGAGGAGCTCAGGGAACGCGGGGCGGATCCAGCCCGGATCCAGTGGGGATCTGCCGCCAATTCCCGGCTGTCCCAATGCGCCACTTCCCGCTGTTCTCCCTGCCCGGGTCCGGGGAGGTGACGGCGGAGGTGACGATCCTGCCCCAGAGCCGCCACAGCTCCGCTGGGGAGGGATCCGAGGATAAAATCCTTGGGAATGGGGTCCTGGGGGACACGGATGGGACAGAGGATCGGGACTGCCCCGCGGCCTCGGATCAGGAAGAAATTCCCGGGTTTTATCCCCGTAGGAGCATCCCGAGCGCCTCCAAGGCCCCTGGAATGCTGCGGGAATCCCAAAAACCCCCAGACCAGAATCCCAAAAACCCGTCCGGGCTGGACCCACCGGGAATGAGCCAAAGATTCCCGAACATTCCCGGTGGGAATGGGGGGAAAGATTGGGAATGGCAGAGAAGCTGAGCTGCCTTGAAGCCATAGACTCCCGAATTCCAGGTGGGACAAATATTCCAGGTGTCCCGGGAAACCCTCGGGGGATTTTGGGAATGTCCACGGCCCCTGGAATTCCCACGGGGATCTGGGCACGCCCCGGCCTTGTAATGCCCTGTAGGGACAGCCATAAACGCCGTTAATTAATGCCGTTAATTAATGCCTGTAATTAAGAAATACCCATCATAAACACCTGTAACAAAGAAAGGATTTTAATAAATACCTTGAATTAATGATTACTTTTTTTATAAACGCCTTGAATAAACTCTTTTTTTTAAAAATTTTAAATCTAAACCAGCCGGGCTTCGCTTGGTCTGTGCATCCCAAAATCCCCAAAAAATCCCCCAAAAATCCCCCCAAAAATCCCCCAAAAATCCCAAAAAATCCCAAAAAATCCCCCCAAAATCCCAAAAAATTCCCCAAAAAATCCCCAAATTCCCAGAGATGGCTCCTCCCCAGGTTGTCCCCAACCCTCCTGGATCAGGGGATGCTTCTGCCATTCCCAGCTATCCCAAATCTGGAGAATCCCCAAATCTTTCCTCATTCTGGAGCATCACCCCAGTTTTCCCAAACCCTTTCTAGTCCCAGAGAATCCCAGAGAATCCCCCCAAATCCTTCCCACTGCTGGAGCATCCCAAGATCCCCCCAAATTTCCGTGTTCCACCCGCCCCCAAAATCCTGGGATACCCCAAAATCCCTCCCTGCAGCAGCCAGGATCCCCAAAATCAGAGCCTGGAGCTCTCCAGCACCGAAATTCCTTATCCAGAGTGATTTTTTTAGGGAAAGAGCTCTGTGGGGAGCTCCTGGATTCCCATAAATTTTTCCCCCACAGTGGGATAAAAATCGTGGCCCCGATGGAAATTTTGAGTTCATTTCACAGGATCCGACTTTTAAACTCCATTTTATCCCCGGGAATGGCAGGATCCAGGAATATTCCTGAAATTCCAGCTGGGAAAATGGGGGATGATGAAGATGCAGATTTGGGGTTTCCAGGAAGGGGAAGAAAAATCCCAAATCCCGCCCAGGGCGCTGCCGCTATCCCGAAAACCACAGGAATTCCACGGATCTCCAGGGAGCCTCGGGTGGGGCTGTGGATCCCGAAATTCAGCCCCGCCCGTAGCAGGGAGCTGCTGCAGATTTTGGGGATTTTTAAAGGGATTTGAGAGATTTTTGGGTGTTTTTTAAAAAGAGATTTTTGAAAGGGATTTTAGGGATTTTTAACGGAATTTTTTCCAAGGGGTTTTAGGCTGTCTTTGGGGTCGGGATGGGCTGGGAAGGAATTCCGGGAATCGGCCCCCAAAGGCATGGGAATCGCCAGCAGCGCCCTTGGACCATGCTGAGGGTGCTGGGAACATTCCAGAAGGGAGGAATGGGGTCCTTGGGATCCTGCAGAGAGCAGCTCTGGCCACTTCCAAGGAAATCCCGGCATGATCCGGCAGCTCGGTGCGGGGTGGGGCGGAGAATTCCCAAGGGAATCTTGGGGCCTTTGGGATCCACCAGGAACATGCTGATTCCAGCCCAAAAAGTTGGGATTGAAGAGCAGGAAGAGGCGATCCAGCTCCGCTTTGTTCCCATCCCCAAATTTTGGTGTTTTGCCCCCAAAATTCCCCGTTCCCATTCCCTTCCCAAAGCTCTGGGAACGCGAGGGGAGCGGTTTTCCCATAAAACCGCCCTGAGGCGGGATCACGGATCAGATCCCGACATTCCCAGCTGGAGCAGGTCCCTGTTCATCCCAACCATTCCCTGGATTCGGGGCTGGGATGGTCCCAAATCCTGCTGGAAGGGGGAATATCCAAGGAAAACTGCGCATTCTGGGAGTAGGAACCAGGTCTCTGTTTTATTCCCCTTCCTCTGATCTTCCCAGCGAGGATTTCCATGGATCCCAGCCCCGGAAAACGCCGGGATCGCCACAAAACCAGGAAGGGAAGAGGGCGGGGAGCAGGGTGGGATTTGATCCTTCAAAAATCGGGGAGGGGGAAAAACGTCCCAGGAGCGGAGCCCAGACGGAGCCGGGGTGGCGAAGGGAGAAGCCGGGAATGGGAATTTCCTCCCGCGTGGAGCTGCCGGGGAAATTCCCGGTGGTTGAGAGTTCCTTGGGCCGGCTGGGGATCCCTCTGAGCTCCTCTCCCAGTTCCCTGGGAATTGTCCCGTGCTGGAAAAGCTGCTGAGAGCCGGGCCGGTGGCAGGAGTGAATCCCAAAATATTTTTGGGATGCTGGGAGCGTTTTCCTCGGCTCGGCTCCGCACAGGCCGGGCTGGGTGATGTCACCTCCGGACGGCAGGAGCGGCTGGGCGTGGATTTAGGGATGAACCCTCGGAGACAGTCCGGGAGCTGGGAAAGGGCATGGGAAGCGCCCAAAATTCGGGGATGGGGATGATGGGAGATGGGATGGGCGGGAATTCAGGGCCGGGGAAGGCGGAGCTGGGCGCCGTTGGCGGCGGGATCGGCCAGCGCGGTTTTTCGGGAAGCGGTCAGCGAGGGGTTGTGCAGGAGCGTGTAGGCCACCCACCAGCGGGCTCGGATCCGCCGGGATCGCGGCCTTCCCGGAGCCGGAGGCTTGGGATGCATCAGCTGGAGGCCTGGAAGGAGACGGGATTGAGGGCCGGGAAAAGAGGCAGGATGAGGAGCGGAGGGATGGGTTCCGGCTGGGAAAGGGGAGCTCGGGGCGGAATTCCGGGCTGGGAGGGAATTCCCAGAGGAGATGCGGCCACTCCTGGATGCACAAAGCGCCCGAGGAAAGGTTGGACTGGGATAGGGGGAGGTGTCCTTGGATGGGATTTCCAATGGAAAGCGTTCCAGGATTCCCGGATTGCAGCCCCAATTCCCTGGAGGCACCAAGATCCCATCACATCCCAAAGAGACACATCTCTACCATGGAGTGGGATCAGCCCTTGGATGGATGGATGGATGGATAATGGATGGATGATGGATGGATGGATGGTTGATGGATGGATGATGGATGGATGGATGGATGGATGATGGATGGATGGATGATGGATGGATGGATGGATGGATGATGGATGGATGGATGGATGGATGGATGATGGATGGATGGATGGATGGATGGATGGATGGATGGATGATGGATGGATGGATGGATGGATGGATGGATGATGGATGGATGGATGGATGGATGGATGGATGGATGGATGGATGATGGATGGATGGATGGATGGATGGATGGATGGATGGATGATGGATGGATGGATGGATGGATGGATGGATGATGGATGGATGATGGATGGATGGATGGATGGATGATGGATGGATGGATGGATGATGGATGGATGGATGGATGGATGATGGATGGATGATGGATGGATGATGGATGGATGGATGATGGATGGATGGATGGATGGATGATGGATGGATGGATGGATGGATGGATGGATGGATGGATGGATGGATGATGGATGGGTGATGGATGGATGATGGATGGATGGATGGATGGATGGATGGATGGATGGATGGATGATGGATGGATGGATGGATGATAGATGGATGATGGATGGATGGATGGATGGATGGATGGATGGATGGATGGATGGATGATGGATGATGTCCCTTCCCCCGCTGTCCCCGGTGCCCAGGTCCCACCTTCCTCCAGCGGTGTGTCCCGTGGCGCCGTGGTCGGCTCGTTCCGGCCGTGCTGGAGCAGCAGGATGCAGAACGCCTTCAGCAGCGGGTGGCACTGGCTGACCTCCACCCGCAGGTAGTGGCAGTAGGTGCGGTACCCTGCGGGGACACCGCGCCCTCGCTGGGGACAGCATTCCCAGTTCCCTCCCCGGAGCCCAGGGACGGATCCCGCTCTGCTCTCCGTGCTCCCACAATCCCGGCAGGAAGAGCAGGGGTCACCCTGATTTCCCCTGAGCTCCCCTCTCCTTTATCCCTGGAGATGAGGTGAAACCCCGAAGCTCATCCCGCTTTTTTTGGGGATAAACAGCCAGACCCAGCCGGCACCACCTGGCCCAGGTGTTCCATTCCCAGCGTTCTGAAGCCACCCTCAATCCCAGCAGGAAAAACAGAGGAAGGCCCGAGGTCCCTTTATCCCGAGACGTGAGGTAACCCCTGGTGGAACCCCAAAGGCCATTCCCCATGTTTTTGGGATCAAAGAGCAGGACCAAGCAGCAATCAGGAGAAACCACCATCCCAATCCCAAACCACCCTCAATCCCACCGGAAAAACGTCCTTTCCTCTTTAACCCAGCACACGATGTGACCCCTGGTGAATCTCCAAGCTCACCACTCACCTTTTTGGGACAAAAAGCCGGAATCAGGAGACGCCACCCTCTCCAGGTGCCACCCTCCGTGCCAGCAGCTCCGGGTCCCACCCCGCCCCCCCGGTGGTGTCCCGGTGTCCCCCCGCCGTCCCACCTGGGTCGAAGGTGTCCACGCCGCGGTGCAGCAGGCTGACGTCCAGCCGGCAGAGGTGGACGGCGTTGTAGAGGCCGGAGATGAGCAGGCGCCACAGGGCGGCCATGGCGCCCACCAGGACGTTGGTGGGGAAGAGCAGGAAGGTGACGATGAACAGCGCCCGCCTGCGGGGCACGGGGACAGGTGACAGGGGGACACATGGGTCACTCTGTCACCTCTTGGGTTGTGG
Source organism: Fringilla coelebs (assembly GCF_963513975.1). Classification (NCBI taxonomy): domain Eukaryota; kingdom Metazoa; phylum Chordata; class Aves; order Passeriformes; family Fringillidae; genus Fringilla; species Fringilla coelebs. The sequence continues at coordinate 4,169,238 of NC_140038.1, read as the reverse complement.
GTGGTGACACCACCTCTGAGGGAGGGACATCGGCCATTGGTTTGGGATGGACACCAGGAGAGCCTCTGTGTCCTGCCAGGCGGTGGCACAGGACACTTGTGTCCCTCTGTCACCTCTTGGGTCTTGGGTAGTGACACCATCCCTGAGTGAGGGACATCTGCTGGTGGCCTGGGATGGACACCAGCTCCAGGGGAGTCCCGCTGGCCTGACAGGAGGACACTTGTGTCCCTCTGTCACCCCAGTCTCAGGTGGTGACACCAGCCCTGCGTGAGGGACATCTGATGGTGGCCTGGGATGGACAGCAGGAGAGCCTCTGTGCCCTGCCAGGAGGTGGCACAGGACACTTGTGTCCCTCTGTCACCCTGGTCTCGGGTGGTGACACCATCCCTGAGTGAGGGACATCTGCTGGTGGCCTGGGATGGACACCAGCTCCAGGAGAGCCTTGCTGCCACCTCTGGAGGATGTTCAGGTCCCTCTGTCACCCTGGTCTCAGGTGGTGTCACCAGCCCAGAGTGAGGGACATCTGCTGGTGGCCTGGGATGGACACCAGCTCCAGGGGAGTCACGCTGGCCTGGCAGGAGGACACTTGTGTCCCTCTGTCACCTTGGTCATGGGTGGTGTCACCATCCCTGAGTGAGGGACATCTGCTGGTGGCCTGGGATGGACAGCAGCTCCAGGAGAGCCTCTGTGCCCTGCCAGGGGGTGGCACAGGACACTTGTGTCCCTCTGTCACCCTGGTCACGGGTGGTGTCACCATCCCTGAGTGAGGGACATCTGCTGGTCATTTGGGATGGACACCAGGAGAGCCTCTGTGCCCTGCCAGGGGGTGGCACAGGACACTTGGGTCCCTCTGTCACCCTGGTCATGGGTGGTGGCACCATCCCTGAGTGAGGGACATCTGCTGGTGGCCTGGGATGGACACCAGCTTCAGGAGAGCCTTGCTGCCACATCTGGAGGATGTTCAGGTCCCTCTGTCACCCCTGTCTCTGGTGGTGACATCACATGGGAGTGAGGGACATCTGCCAGTTTGGGATGGACGCTGGTTCCAGGGGAGTCACGCTGGCCTGGCAGGAGGACACTTGGGTCCCTCTGTCACCCTGGTCATGGGTGGTGTCACCATCCCTGAGTGAGGGACATCTGCTGGTGGCCTGGGATGGACAGCAGCTCCAGGAGAGCCTTGGTGGCCTGACAGGAGGTGGCACAGGACACTTGTGTCCCTCTGTCACCCTGGTCACGGGTGGTGTCACCATCCCTGAGTGAGGGACATCTGCTGGTCATTTGGGATGGACACCAGGAGAGCCTCTGTGCCCTGCCAGGAGGTGGCACAGGACACTTGTGTCCCTCTGTCACCTCTTGGCTCTTGGGTGGTGACACCACCCCGAGTGAGGGACATCTGCTGGTGGCCTGGGATGGACGCTGGCTCCAGGGGAGTCACGCTGGCCTGGCAGGAGGACACTTGTGTCCCTCTGTCACCCTGGTCACGGGTGGTGTCACCACCCCTGAGTGGGGGACATCTGCTGGTGGCCTGGGATGGATGCTGGCTCCAGGGGAGTCACGCTGGCCTGACAGGACCCTTGTGTCCCTCTGTCACCCTGGTCACGGGTGGTGACACCATCCCTGAGTGAGGGACACCCGCCAGCAGTGACGGATCCCACCCGGCCGATCCCGAGGGATCCGGGCCTGCCCATCCTTGGGAATGGGGCCGGTGGAGCAGGGCCACCCTCGCCGGTGTCCCCACACCGAAATCCAGGACACCTGGAGGTGCCACCTGTGGAATTGCTGCCACCCCTGCCCCGGGGACACCGGGGGACGATGGCGCTGTGCCCGTACCTGTTGGTGATCTCCTTCTGCAGGGAATGGCGCTCCAGGAACTGGGAATGGGCCAGGAGGTGCTGCAGGAGCACGGCCAGAACCAGGGTCAGCCAGAAGGGCCTGGAAGGGCGGGACGGGCGCTCGGGAATGGCCCAAAACACCGGGAATGGCCCCAAAAACACCGGGAATGGCCCCAAAAACACCGGGAATGGCCCCAAAAAAGGGGAATGACCATAACATCGGGAATGTCACAAACATCGGGAATGTCCCAAAAAAAGGGGAATGACCCAAAACACCGTGAATGGCCCCAAACACCGGGAATGACCCAAAAAAGGGGAATGGCCCCCAAAAAGGGGAATGTCCCAAACACCGGGAATGGCCCCAAAAAAGGGGAATGTCCCAAAAAAAGGGGAATGTCCCAAACACCGGGAATGTCCCAAACACTGGGAATGACCCAAACACCGGGAATGTCCCAAAAAAAGGGGAATGACCCAAAACACCGGGAATGACCCAAAACATAGGGAATGTCACAAACACCGGGAATGACCCAAACACCGGGACTGTCACAAAAAAAGGGGAATGTCACAAAACACTGGGAATGCGCCCAAAACACCGGGAATGCCCCAAAACATCAGGAATGCCCCAAAACACCGAGAATGTCCCAAAACGCCAGGAATGACCCAAATCCCCAACCCAGGCAGGAACCTCCAGTGGTGTTGGAAAAACCCCAGTGGAGAATCCCAAACCCATCCAGGGCCATTCCCTGGGGTTTCCAGCCCTTCCCGAGGGCTCACCACATGTTCCGGACGATCCCGAAGAGCGGGATGGACACTGGGAATGCCACAAAACATTGGGAATGCCCCAAATAACCGGGAATGACCCAAATTCCCAACCCGGGCAGGAACCTCCATTGGTGTTGGAATAACCCCACATCCCAAACCCATCCCGGGCCATTCCCTGGGGTTTCCAGCCCTTCCCAGCTCACCACATGTTCCGGATGATCCCGAAGAGTGGGATGGACACTGGGAATGCCACAAAACATTGGGAATGCCCCAAATAACCGGGAATGACCCAAATTCCCAACCCGGGCAGGAACCTCCATTGGTGTTGGAATAACCCCACATCCCAAACCCATCCCGGGCCATTCCCTGGGGTTTCCAGCCTTTTCTGAGGTCTCACCACATGTTCCGGATGATCCCGAAGAGCGGGATGGACACTGGGAATGCCCCAAAACATCGGGAATGCCCCAAATTCCCAACCCATGCAGGAAATTCCATCGGTGTTGGAAAAACCCCACATCCCAAACCCATCCAGGGCCATTCCCTGGGGTTTCCAGCCCTTCCCGGCTCACCACATGTTCCGGATGATCCCGAAGAGCGGGATGGACACTGGGAGTGTCCCAAAACACCGGGAATGCCCCAAATCACCAGGAATGCCCCAAAACACCGGGAATGCCCCAAATAACCGGGAATGCCCGAAATCACCAACCCGGGCAGGAACCTCCAGCGGTGTTGGAAAAACCCCACATGGAGCATCCCAAACCCATCCAGGGCATTCCCTGGGGTTTCCAGCCCTTCCCAGCTCACCACATGTTCCGGATCATCCCAAAGAGTGGGATGGACACCAGGAGTGTCCCAAATCACCGGGAATGCCCCAAATTCCCAACCCATGCAGGAAATTCCATCGGTGTTGGAAAAACCCCACATCCCAAACCCATCCAGGACCATTCCCTAGGGTTTCCAGCCCTTCCCAGCTCACCACATGTTCCGGACGATCCCGAAGAGCGGGGAGCTGGTGCCGAGCTGGAGCGGGATCACCACCAGGAAGGTGAAGGCCACGAAGCAGAGGAAGAAAATCACCTGCTGGATCAGGAGACCTGGAATGGGAGCACGGGGCGGGAATCCGGGATGGACAGACGGCTCCCATTCCCCAAATCCCGTCTTTCCCGACCATCCCACGGAAACCCCGCCAGTCCCCACAAGCAGGCCTGCATTCCCAAGGGGTTATCCCCAAAATTCCTGGGGGTGGAGTGAAGGTTTTCCCTCTTTTTGGGGTCCCCCTCCCCATTCCCAGGATGATCCAGGCTGGGATGGGGATGAGGAACCCCCGGGAGGTGCCAAGGAACAGAGCCTTCCGCAGCTTTTCCCGCTCAAATATTTGGGATCGAGCCAAACCCAGGCATCACCCCACCCCTTCCTCCTCTTGGAATTCCCAATACAATTTTTCCCATTTTTTCCAATTATTTTTTTCTGGTTTTTCCCAATTCCCAACCATCCCACACTTCCAATATGTGCCAGATCCTGTTTGAGGAAAAGGGGATTAAAATCCTTCTGGAAATGGGGCAAAAACCAGGAATTCCTGCTTAATCCTTAATAAAATCAGGATCTCCATCCCATGATCCCAAAATTCCGTCACCCAGGCATCATTCCACCCCTTCCCAATTTTTGAATTCCCAACCCAATTTTTCTGATTTTTTCAAATTATTTTTCCAGTTTTTTCCCTATTCCCAACCATCCCACGCTCCCAAAACCCGCCAGATCCCGTTTGAGGAAAGGAAGCTAAAAACCCTTCTGGAAATGGGGCAAAAACAGGGAATTGCTGCTCAATCCCAAGGAAAATCAGGATCCCCGTGCTGTGATCCCAAAATTGCATTACTCACACATCATTCCACCCCTTCCCAATTTTTGAATTCCCAACCCAATTTTCCTGATTTTTTAATCAATTTTTTTCAATTATTTTTCCATTTTTTTCCCCATTCCCAACCATCCCACACTCCCAAAACCCGCCAGATTCCATTTGAGGAAAGGGGGATTAAAATCCTTCCGTAAATGGGGCAAAAACCAGGGAATTGCTGCTTAATCCTTAATAAAATCGGGATCCCCCATCCCGTGATCCCAAAATTCCGTTACCCAGGCATCCTTCCACCCCTTCCCAATTTTTGAATTCCCAATCCAATTATTCTAATTATTTTTTCCATTTTTTTCCCAATTCCCAACCATCCCACGCTCCCAAAACCCGCCAGATCCCGTTTGAGGAAAGGAAGCTAAAAACCCTCTTGGAAATGGGGCAAAAACAGGGAATTCCTGCTCAATCCCGAGGAAAATTGGGATCCCCATGCTGTGATCCCAAAATTCCATTACTCACACATCATTCCACCCCTTCCCAATTTTTGAATTCCCAACCCAATTTTTCTGATTTTTTTAATCAATTTTTTTCAATTATTTTTCCATTTTTTCCCCAATTCCCAACCATCCCACGCTCCCCAAATCCGCCAGATCCCATTTGAGGAAAGGGGGATTAAAATCCTCTTGGAATTGGGGCAAAAACAGGGAATTCCTGCTTAATCCTTAATAAAATCGGGATCCCCCATCCCGTGATCCCAAAATTCCGTTACCCAGGCATCCTTCCACCCCTTCCCAATTTTTGAATTCCCAACCCAATTTTTCTGATTTTTTTTCCAGTTTTTTCCCAATTCCCAACCATCCCAAAACCGGTCAGATCCCGTTTGAGGAAAGGAAGCTAAAAACCCTCTTGGAAATGGGGCAAAAACGGGGAATTGCTGCTCAATCCCGAGGAAAATCGGGATCCCCGTGCCGTGATCCCCAAATCCCGGTACCCAGGCAGGCGAAGGCCGCCTGGAAGCTGGAGAAGGCCATCCAGCAGACGAGGGATTCCCGGGAAGGCCGGAGGATGTGGGCCTTGGAGAAGACGTCCAGCACGGCGCCCTGGTACAGCGCCCGCAGGTTGGACCTGGCGGGAAACGGCCACGGATCGGTCCCGGCCCGGGAATGGGGACAGGGACGGCGGGAATGGGGACAGCGGGAATGGGGACAGGGACAGCGGGAATGGGGACAGTGGGAATGGGGACATTGGGAATGGGGACAGGGACATGGGGAATGGGGACAGGGACATTGGGAATGGGGACAGGGACAGCGGGAATGGGGACATCGGGAATGGGAACATGGGGAATGGGGACAGGGACATTGGGAATGGGGAAAGGGAACTGGGGACAGGGAACTGGGGGGAGGGACATTGGGAATGGTAATGTCGGGAATTGGGGACAGGGACATTGGGAATGGGGACAGGGGGAATGGGGACATTGGGAATGGGGACGTCAGGAATGGGGACAGGGACATCAGGAATGGGGACATCGGGAATGGGGACAGGGGGAATGGGGACAGACAGGGACATCGGGAATGGGGACATGGGGAAAGGGGACATTGGGAATGGGGACGTCAGGAATGGGGACATGGGGAATGGGGACATGGGGAATGGGGACAGGGAATTGGGGAGAGGGACATTGGGAATGGGGACATCGGGAATGGGGACATCGGGAATGGGGACCGGGACATTGGGAATGGGGACAGGGACATCGGGAATGGGGACGTCAGGAATAGGGACATGGGGAATGGAGACAGGGACAGCGGGAATGCGGACATCGGGAATGGGAACATGGGGAATGGGGACAGGGACATTGGGAATGGGGACAGGGAATTGGGGACAGGGAACTGGGGAGAGGGAACTGGGGAGAGGGACATTGGGAATGGTAATGTTGGGAATTGGGGACAGGGACCTTGGGAATGGGGACATGGGGAATGGGGACAGGGACATTGGGAATGGGGACAGGGACAGCGGGAATGGGGACATGGGGAATGGGGACAGGGACAGAGGGAATGGGGACAGGGACATCGGGAATTGGGACATGAGGAATGGGGACAGGGACATCGGGAATGGGGACATGGAGAATGGGGACAGGGACAGAGGGAATTGGAACGTCGGGAATGGGAACGGACAGGGACATTGGGAATGAGAATGTCGGGAATGGGAATGTCAGGAATTGGGGACAGGGACATCGGGAATGGGAACATTGGGAATGGGGACAGGGATATCGGGAATGGGGATGAGGATATTGGGAATGGGAACATTGGGAAAGGGAACAGGAACATCGGGAATGGGGACAGGGACATCAGGAATGGGGATATTGGGAATGGGGACGGGAATACTGGGAATGGGAATGGGGACATCAGGAATGGGTGCGGGGACATTGGGAATATTGGAAATAGGAATGGGAAGACCAGGAATGGGGATGGGGACACTGGGAATGGGAACATTGGGAAAGGGGACAGGGACATTGGAAATGGGCCTGGAAACATTGGGAATGGGGCTGGGGACATTTGGAATGGGGCTGGGAAACCTGGGAATGGGGCTGGGAACATCAAGAAAGAGAATATTGGGAATGGGGCTGGGGGTATCAGGAATGGGGCTAGGAATATTGGGAATGGGAATATCAGGAATGGGGATACTGGGAATGGGGATATCGGGAATGGGGATACTAGGAATGGGAATATTGGGAATGGGGATATCGGGAATGGGGATACTGGGAATGGGGATACTGGGAATGGGGGCGGGGCCGGCCCCACCCACCTATGCATGGCCAGGCTCCGGAGCAGCATGGCGCAGGTGAGCAGGCAGCACAGCACCAGCGAGCAGACGTAGCACACTGCGGGAAAACAGGAAAAAATTCCTGGATTTGGGGTCGGGAGCGACGCTGGGAGCGGGGTTTGGCTGGGAATTGTGCCCTGGGAAAGAGGGATGGGCACCGTGCCTCAGTTTCCCTCCTTTTGTCAATCCCTCCTTCAGCTCCCGAGGGGGGGTGGACAGGACGGAGGGAGGGAAAATCCAGGAAAATCCAGGAAAGGGGAAGGGAAATCCAGGAAAACCCCGGGAGCGAGCTGGGATGGGGGTCTTGGGAAAAGGGATCAGCGGGAAAGTGGGAGAAGGGAAAAAACGGGATGAGAGAGGTTGGGGGATCCAGGAAAAGCCCCGGAAATCCTCTGTGGAGCTGGTGGGATCCCGAGGAAGGAGGGGAGCATCCCTGCCAATCCCTGGTCCCTGGAATTCCCTGATCATCCCTGGAATTCCTTTATCCCTGAAATTCCCTCAGCCCTGCTATTCCATGACCCCTGGAATTCTCCTCATCCTTGCTATCCCTTCATCCCTGAAATTTCCTCATCCCTGAAATTCCCTGATTCCTGGAATTCCCTCAGCCCTGAAATTCCCTTCATCCCTGAAATTTCCTGATCCCTGAAACTCCCTGATCCCTGGAATTCCCTCATCCCTGAAACTCCCTGATCCCTGGAATTCCCCTTATCCTTGCTATTCCTTCTTCCCCGCTCTTCCCTCATCCCCCATCCAAGGATTTCCACTCTCCAGGGATCCAGGGCCCATCTGTTCCCTTCCAGCACGTTTCCAAGCCTGCAGCATCTGCCACCTCTTCCCTCCGGCTCTTCCCTCCGGCTCTTCCCAACGGCTTTTCCCGGAGTCTCTTCCCGCTTTGGCACGCGCCAGCCTGGCACAGCCCCATCCCCGCCGGCTGCTCCCGAAATCCCGCTGGAATCCGCCCCATCCCATCCCCCCCCCCCGGCCAGGAATCTTTCTGATATCCTCCTGGAATCCTCTGCATTCCGTCCTCCCAGAATCCTTCTGGAATCTGCCCCGTCCTGCCCTCTGGGTGGGGAATCTTCTGGAAATCCCCCTGGAATCTGCCCCCATCCCACCCTCCCAAAATCCCTCTGGAATCAACCCCGTCCCATCCTCTGGAAATCCCTCTGGAATCTGCTCCATCCCATCCCCCCCAGGCCAGGAATCTTTCCCAAATCCTCCTGGAATCCTCTGCATTCCGTCCTCCTGGAATCCTCCTCATCCCGTCCTCTGGGTGGGGAATCTTCTGGAAATCCCCCCTCTGGAATCTGCCCTCATCCCATCCTCCCAAAATCCCTATGGAATCTTCCTCATCCCGTCCTCTGGGTGGGGAATCTTCTGGAAATCCCCCTGGGATCCGCCCCATCCCTGCCAACCACTCCCAAAATCCCCTTGGATTCTTCCTCATCCCATCCTCCCAGAATCCCTCCGGAATTCCCCTCATCCCGTCCTCTGGGCTGGGAATCTTCTGGAAATCCCCCCTCTGGAATCTGCCCCATCCCGTCCTCCTAAAATCCCCCTGGAATCAACCCCGTCCCGTCCTCCAGGAAATGAATCCTCCCAAAATTTCCCCATGGAATCTGCCCCATCCCATCCTCTGGAAATCCCTCTGGAATCCGCCCCCATCCCGTCCTCCCAGAATCCTTCTGGAATCCGCCCCATCCCATCCTGTGGGTGGGGAATCTTCTGGAAATCCCTCTGGAATCTGCCCCCATCCCATCCTCCCAGAAACCCTCTGGAACCCTCCCAATCCCATCTTCTGGGCAAGGAATCCTCCCAAAATCCCCCCATGGAATCTACCCCACGGAATCCGCCCCCTCCCATCCTCTGGAAATCCCCTTGGAATCTGCCCCATCCCATCCTCCAGGCGGGGAATCCTTGGGAAATCCCTCCGGAATCCCTTCTCGAGCGTTGATCCAGCCGAGATGGGGATTGCGATCTGGACTGGGACTGGGACTGGGATTGGGACTGGGATTGGGATCAGGATCTGGATTGGGATCAGGATAGGGACTTGGATTGGGACTGGGATTAGGATCAGGATCTGGACTGGGACTGGGACTGGGACTGGAACTGGGATCAGAATTTGGACTGGGACTGGGATCGGGGTCAGGATCAGGATTGGGACTGGGATCAGGATTAGGATCGGGATCAGGATTGGGATCCAGATCCGGATTGGGATTGGGATTGGGATTGAGATCCAGATCTGGATTGGGATTGGGGTCTGGATTGGGATCAGGATCTTGATTGGGGCTGGGATCAGGATCAGGATTGGAATAGGGATCTGGATCAGGATTGGGATCCGTATCTGGATTGGGATTGGGAATAGGATCAGGATCAGGATTGGGATCTGGATTGGGATCTGGATTGGGATTTGGATTGGGATTTGGATTGGGATCTGGGTCAGGATTAGGATTGGGGTCTGGATTGGGATTGGGACGGGGATCAGGATTAGGATCCAGATCAGGATTGGGATTGGGATCTGGATTGAGTTTGGGATCAGGACTGGGATCCCGATCCGGATTGGGGTTGGGATGGGGATCTGGATCTGGATTGGGATGGGGATGGGGATCGGGATCAAGACTGGGATCCCGATCCGGATTGGGGTTGGGATGGGGATCTGGATCTGGATTGGGATGGGGATGGGGATCGGGATCAAGACTGGGATCCTGATCTGGATTGGGGTTGGGATGGGGATCTGGACTGGGACTGGGATTTGGATTGGGACGGGGATCGGGATCCGGATCAGGACTGGGATCCTGATCTGGATTGTGGTTGGGATGGGGATCTGGATCTGGATTGGGATGGGGATCTGGATCCGGATCAGGACTGGGATCCCGATCCGGATTGGGGCTGGGATTGGGATCTGGATCAGGATTGGGATGGGGATGGGGATCAGGATCTGGATCATGACTGGGATCCCGATCCAGATTGGGGTTGGGATTGGGACCTGGATCTGGATCAGGACTGGGATCCCGATCTGGATTGGGTTTGGGATTGGGATCTGGATCTGGATTGGGATGGGGATGGGGATCTGGATCAGGACTGGGATCCCGATCTGGATTGGGTTTGGGATTGGGATCCAGATCGGGATCGGGATGGGGATCTGGATCTGGATCAGGACTGGGATCGGGATCCGGATTGGGGTTGGGATGGGGATCTGGATCGGGACTGGGATTGGGATCTGGATTGTGGTTGGGATGAGGATCCGGATCGGGATGGGGACGGGGCTGAGGCTCCACCTTCCAGGGCCCAGAGGAAGTGTCGTGCGGTGCGCAGCTCCTGCTCCATGTCCCCGGGCACGGCCGCGCCCTGCGAGGGCACCAGCCCGAACTGCACCAGCAGCACCACCACGTCCTTGGTCATTCCCGCCCGGACGATCCGCAGCGGGGGCACCACGGCCAGCAGCAGCAGCACGGCCATCTGCGGGGACGGGGGGCCGCCTCAGCTCCGGCTCCGATCCCGCGGGATTTCGGGATTTACGGCTCGGATCCCGCGGGATTTTGGGATTTACGGCTCGGATCCCGTGGGATTTTGGGATTTACGGCTCGGATCCCGTGGGATTTTGGGATTTACGGCTCGGATCCCGCGGGATTTTGGGATTTACGGCTCGGATCCCGCGGGATTTTGGGATTTACGGCTCGGGTCCCGCGGGATTTTGGGATTTACAGCTTGGATCCTGCAGCATTTCGGGATTTACGGCTCGGATCCCACAGGATTTTGGGATTTACGGCTTGGATCCCACAGGATTTTGGGATTTACGGCTGGGATCCTGTGGGATTTTGGGATTAACTGACAGGATCCCACGGCATTTCAGGATTTACAGCTGGGATCCCGCAGGATTTTGGGATTTACAGCTGGGATCCCACAGCATTTCAGGATTTACAGCTGGGATCCCGCGGCATTTCGGGATTTACAGCTGGGATCCCGCGGGATTTTGGGATTTACAGCTGGGATCCCGCGGCGTTTCGGGATTTACGGCTCGGATCCCACAGGATTTTGGGATTTATGGCTCAGATCCCACGGATTAAGAGCTCAAATCCCATGGGATTTACTGACTGAATCCCACGGCATTTCGTGATTTACAGCTGGGATCCCTCAAGATTTTGGGATTTACGGCTCAGATCCCACAGGATTTTGGGATTTACAGCTGGGATCCTGCAGGATTTTGGGATTTACAGCTGGGATCCCGCAGGATTTTGGGATTTATGGCTTGGATCCCGCAAGATTAACAGCTCAGATCCCATGAGATTTACAGCTCAGATCCCACGGCATTTTGGGATTTACAGCTGGGATCCCGAAGGATTTTGGGATTTACAGCTGGGATCCCACAGGATTTTGAGATTTATGGCTCGAATCCTGCAAGATTAACAGCTCAAATCCCATGGGATTTACTGACCAGATCCCATGGCATTTCGTGATTTACAGCTGGGATCCCTCAAGATTTTGGGATTTACAGCTCAGATCCCACAGGATTTTGGGATTTACAGCTGGGATCCCGCGGGATTTTGGGATTTACAGCTCAGATGCCGCAGGATTTTGGGATTTACAGCATGGATCCCGCAGGACTTCAGGATGCATGCCTCGGATTCCACAGGATTTAGCGATTCATGGCTCAAATCCCTCTGGATTTCGTGATTTATGGTCGGATTCCATAGGATTTCAGGATTTATGGCTCAGATCCTGCAGGATTTGCTGCTCGGATCCCCTGGGATTTCGCGATTTATAGCTCAGATCTCATGGGATTTAGGAATTTAGGGCTCGGATCCCACAGGATTTACAGCACGGTTCCCACAGGATTTCGGGATTTCACGGCTCAGATCCCCCGGGATTTATGGATTTACAGCATGGATCCATGGGATTTAGGGATTCATGGCCTGGATCCCAGGGTGTCTAAGGCTTGGATTCCATGGGATTTTGGGATCTACAGCCCGGATCCTGCGGGATTTTGGGATTTACAACTCAGATCCCGCGGGATTTCGGGAATTCCAGAAGGAATTTTAACCCCATTCCCGGGGGATCCTCCGGGAATGTCACCTGGTAGACGGCAACGACGGCCACGGTGACGGACACCACCAGCTTCAGTGGGATCCGGAATCCTGGAGGGGAAAAGTTGGGAATTTGGGGTGCTGGAGCAGGATCCACCGGCAAAGGGAACGCCCTTTGGAATGGGATTTCCGCAGGGAATTCCCGTCGGGAACGGACGAATGGCTCCATCCTGCTTTTCCATGGAAACCCAGGGCATTCCCTGCCCCCTCCGTGGATGGGAATGGCTCTGCATTCCCGGGATTTCACCCCCTCAGTGGGAATTGCAGGACAATTCCCTGCTCCAGCCTCCGGCTGCTCCCATCCTTCCCTGGCCAAGCTTTCCCGGGAAAAGCGTGGCTGCCCCAAAACTCCCTGGAATTGTCCCAGGACCCCCTTTCCCATGGATTTATGGGGCCTGCAGGGGGTTCCCATCATTCCCAGGACCCTTTCCCATGGATTTATGGGGTGTCCCTGGAGTTCCCAGCATTCCCATATCTCCTTTCCCAGGATTTATGGAGTCTCCATGGGGTTCCCATCATTCCCACCATTCCCAGAACCCTTTTCCATGGATTTATGGGGTTTCCATGAGGATCCCATCATTCCCATCATTCCCAGGACCTCTTTTCCATGGATTTATGGGGGCCTCCATGGGTTTCCCATAATTCCATGGATTTACAGGGCTTCCACGGGATTCCCATCACCCCCAGGACCCCTTTTCCATGGATTTGCAGATCCCTGTCCCCGGCTGGATTTGGGCTCCAAGCCGGGCCGGGTCGGACAGGGCTTGGAGCAACCCGGGATTTTTTGGGATCGCCCTGGCTGATCCATAAATCCCAAGCCCCGATCCCAGGAGATTTTCCAGGCGCCCACCTTCCTCGGGAATGTAGACGTAGGAGAGCAGGTAGGAGCGGATCCGGGAGCCGAGGCTCTCCTCCATCTTGACAGAGCTGTGGGGGGTGGGAGAGGGTGACATTCCCCACCTCGGGAATGGGAATTGCTGGGAATGGGAATTGCTGGGAATGGGAATTGCTGGGAATGGGAATTTCCATCCTTACCTCCCCTTCCGGCCCCGCTTGGACAGCAGGGCCTTGAGGTACTTCCTGTAATAGCTTTTCCCGGAAATCTGGGAAGAACGGATGGATTTGGGTCCCGGCCACCCCCTCATCCCGGGCGGATCCCCACGGGAATTCCCGAGGGCGGGGACACGTGGTGTCGGTGCGGAAAAGCGGGAATAAAGCGGGATTTTGTTCCCAAACCCCGCTGGGATCCCTCGCTAGCCCGGCCGGGGTCGCCTCAGGCCTTTCCCGCTTTTCCCTCCTCTCTTCCCAACAAAACCCCCAGCTCTGGGGATTATCCCGGAAAACCAGGAGAGCCCGGGGCTGGCCTGAAGGGAGCCGTGGGTGGCGGGAGCTTCTGGTGTGAGGGATTTATCCCGGAGGAATTTCCTGAGCCCGCCGCTGGTGTGGGGACGGCAAAGGAGAGCCCTCGGCAGCAGGGGGAGGGGAACACGCGGGGATCCCAACCCTGATCCCAATCCCAGTCCTGGGATGGCAACGGAGAGCCCCCGGAGGTAGGGCTGGGAGGGGAACACAGAGATCCCAATCCCAATCCTGATCCCAATCCCAGATCCCAACGGAGAGCCCCCAGAGGCAGGGCTGGGAGGGGAACACGTGGAGCTCCTGATCCCAGTCCCAATCCCGGTCCCAATCCCAATCCCAATCCCAGTCCTGATTGCAATCCTAATCTCAATCCCAATCAGGCTGTCAATCCCAATCCTGATCTCAATCCTGATCCCAATCCCAATCCCAATCCAGATCCTGATCTCAATCCCAATCCCAATCGCCATCCCAATCCCCATCCCAATCCCGATCCCAATCCCAATCCCAAACCTGATCCTGATCCTGATCTCAATCCATATCCCAGTCCCAATCCCGCTCCCAGTCCAGATCCCAATCCCAGTCCAGATCCTGATCCCAATCCCGATCCTAATCCCAATCCCCATCCCAATCCCAATCCCCATCCCAATCTCAATCCTGATCCCAATCCCAATCCCGATCCCGATCCCTATCCCAATCCCAATCCTGATCTCAAACCCAATCCCTATCCCTATCCCAATCCCAAATTCCCGATAATTCCCAACCTCCATGTCCGTACCCGGGGCTCAGGGCTGTCCCCGCTGCAGAGGCTGCGCAGGAGCAGCGATGGGTACCAATCCCAATCCTGATCCCAGTCCTGATCCCGATCCCAATCCCAATCCCCATCCCGTTCCCGATCCCAATCCCAATACCGATAATTCCCGATAATTCCCGATAGTTCCCGTGTCCGTACCCGCGGCTCGGGGCCGTCCCCCCGGCGGAGGCTGCGCAGGAGCAGCGCCGGGTACCAGAGGCTGAGCAGGGACAGGGACAGCAGCACGGGGACGTGGGACAGCAGCGAGTACAGACGGTGGATCTGCCGGGGACACGGGGACACTGCCACCCCCAGGGGACACGGGGACACTGCCACCACCCTGGGGACACGGGGACACTGCCACCACCACGGGCACTGCCACCACCAGGGTCACTGCCACCACCCCTGGGTCACTGCCACCACCCCAGGGGACACGGGGACACTGCCACCACCAGGGGCACTGCCACCACCCTGGGGACACGGGGACACTGCCACCCCCAGGGGCACTGCCACCCCCAGGGTCACTGCCACCACCCCAGGGGACACGGGGTCACTGCCACCCCCAGGGTCACTGCCACCACCCCTGGGGACACGGGGTCACTGCCACCACCCCTGGGTCACTGCCACCCCCCTGGGGACATGGGGGCACTGCCACCACCAGGGGCACTGCCACCCCCCTGGGGACACAGGGTCACTGCCACCTCGGGCCACCTCGCTGTCCTTTTCCTGGCCTTGGGGACACCCCAGGAGGTGACAAGGGAGCCACAGCCCACCAGGGCCACCCACAAGGTGACAAGGGAGCCACAACCCACCAGGGCCACCCATGGAGGTGACAAGGATGCCACATCCCATCAGGGCCACCCCCAGATGGGACAAAGGAGCCCCATCACCTCAGGGCCACCCCAGGGAGCCACCACCCAGCAGGGCCACCCCAGGAGGTGACAAAGGAGCCACAACCCATCAGGGCCACCCCAGGGAGTGACAAAGGAGCCACCACCCATCAGGGCCATTCAAGGAGGTGACAAGGGAGCCACAACACATCGGGGCCACCCCAGGAGGGGACAAGGGAGCCACATCACCCAGAGCCACCCCAGGAGGTGACAAGGGAGCCACAGCCCACCAGAGCCCTCCCAGGAGGTGACAAGGGAGCCCATCCCCCCAGGGCCACCCCAGGAGGTGACAAGGGAGCCACCACCCATCGGGACCACCCCAGGAGGTGACAAGGGTGCCCCATCCCCCAGAACCCCCCCCAGGAGGTGACAAGGGAGCCACAACACACCAGGGCCACCCATGGAGGTGACAAGGATGTCACAACTCCTCAGAGCCACCCCAGGAGGTGACAAGGGAGCCACAACCCATCGGGGCCACCCCAGGAGGTGACAAAGGAGCCACAGCCCACCAGGGCCACCCCAGGAGGTGACAAGGGAGCCACCACCCACCAGGGCCACCCCAGGAGGTGACAAGGGCGCCCATCCCCCCAGAGCCACCCCAGGAGGTGACAAGGGAGCCACAACCCATCAGGGCCACCCCAGGGAGTGACAAGGCAGCCACCACCCATTGGGGCCACCCCAGGAGGTGACAAGGGAGCCCCATCACCTCAGGGCCACCCATGGAGGTGACAAGGGAGCCACCACCAATCAGGGCCACCCCAAGGGAGCCACCACCCACCAGAGCCACCCCAGGAGGTGACAAGGGCACCCCATCCCCCCAGAGCCACCCATGGAGGGGACGAACGAGCCACCACCCACCAGGGCCACCCCAGGAGGTGACAAGGGCACCCCATCCCCCCAGAGCCCCCCCAGGAGGTGACAAAGGAGCCACAGCCCATCAAGGCCACCCCAGGGAGTGACAAAGGAGCCACCACCCATCAGGGCCACCCCAGGAGGTGACAAAGGAGCCACCACCCACCAGGCCCACCCCAGGAGGTGACAAGGATGTCACAACCCATCAGGGCCACCCCAGGAGGTGACAATGGCGCCCATCCCCCCAGGGCCACCCCAGGAGGTGACAAGGGCGCCCATCCCCCCAGGGCCACCCCAGGAGGTGACAATGGCGCCCATCCCCCCGCAGAGCGCCCCAGCGAGCCGTGCCAGCGCGGTGCCAGCGCGGCGGCCGTGCCACCCACCTGTGGCGCCAGGGGACACTGTGCGCGGTGCCAGGCCTGGGCGCCGCAGTGTCCCCAGGCCAGCAGTGTCCCCGCGGCGTAGCCCAGGCGGTGCCGGGGGCCGGCGCAGGCCAGCAGGGGCGAGTAGAGCGCCGGGAAATAGAGCAGCCACAGAACCTTCCAGAACTCTGCACGGCCACCGCGCCCGTCAGTGCGGGGAGGGCGGCACCCGCGGGGGACACGGCGCAATGGGGACATGGCAACCACCCTGGGGACATGGCCACTGCCCTGGGGACACTGCCACTGCCCTGGGGACATGGTCACCACCCTGGGGACACTGCCACTACACTGGGGACACAGCGCCCTGGGGACATGGCAACCACCCTGGGGACACACTGCCCTGGGACACTGCCACCACCCTGGGACACTGCCACCACCCTTGGGACACTGCCACCACCCTGGGGACATGGCAACCACCCTGGGGACATGGTCACCACCCTGGGGACACACTGCCCTGGGACATGGCCACCACCCTGGGACACTGCCACTGCCCTGGGACACTGCCACCACCCTGGGACACTGCCACTTCACTGGGGACACTGCCACCACCCTGGGGACACTGCCACTGCCCTGGGACACTGCCACTGCCCTGGGGACACACTGCCCTGGGACACTGCCACCACCCTGGGACACTGCCACCACCCTGGGACACTGCCACCCCCCCAAGGATACCAAGTCACTGTCACCACCCGAGGACATGGCCACCCCCCTGGGGACATGGGGTCACTGTCACCAGCCCACCCAGCCTTTCCCAGGGATGGGATTTGGGAATTCCAAGCCCTTCCCAGGTGGGGTTTTTGGGAATTCTGAGCCCTACCCAGAGGCGGGATTTGAGAATCCTGAGCCCTTCCCAGGGATGCCATTTGGGAATCCCGAGCCCTTCCCAGAGTGGGGATTTCAGAACTCTGAGCCCTTCCCAGGAGGGGATTTTGGGAATTCTGAGCCCTTCCAAGGTGGGGATTTCGGAACTCCAAGCCCTTCCCAGGTGGGGATTTTGGGTGTTCCGAGCCCTACCCAGAGTGGGGATTTTGGGAACTCCAAGCTCTTCCCAGGGATGCCATTTGGGAATCCCGAGCCATTTCCAGGTGGGGATTTTGGGAATTCCAAGCCCTTCCCACGTGGGGGTTTTGGAAATCCTGAGCCCGTCCCAGAGTGGGGATTTGGGAATTCCGAGCCCTTCCCAGGGATGCCATTTGGGAATTCCAGGCCGTTCTCAGGAGGGGATTTTGGGAACTCTGAGCCCTTCCCAGGAGGGGATTTTGGGAATTCTGAGCTATTTCCAGGTGAGGATTTGGGAATCCCGAGCCCTTGGCGGGGTGGGGATGTTGGGGACTCCGAGCCCTTCCCAGGGATGCCATTTGGGAATCCCGAAGCGTTCCAGGAGGGGATTTGCGCGCAGGCTGTCTCACCGCGGGCGGCGGGCGATGCGGCGGCTGTCCCTGTGTCTGTCCCCTCTGTGGCTGTCCCCCCGTGTGTCGCTGTCCCCGCTGTCCCTGTCCCCGGGGGCGGCAGCAGCGGCGGCGGGCGCGGCTCCAGCAGGGCTCGGCCCAGCTCGGCGCAGAGCAGCGCGAAGACGGCGGCGGCCACGGCGCGGTGCCCGTCCTGCTCCAGGAGATTGCCGGGGCTGCGGCGGGAATGCCGGTCGGGAATGCCGCCCAGGGATGGAGGGAATGCCCCATCCTGCCCAGGGACCGAGGGAATTCCCACTCCTTCCCAGGGACGGAGGGAATTCCCACTCCTTCCCAGGGACGGAGGGAATTCCCACTCCTTCCCAGGGACTGAGGGAATTCCTGCTCCTTTCCATGGAGGGATGGCGGGAATTCCCACTCCTTCCCAGGGATTTTGGGAATTCCCGCTCCTTGCCAGGGAGGCACTTTGGGAATTCCTGCTCCTTCCCAGAGAGAGACTGCAGGAATTCCCACTCCTTCCCAGGAACGGGATTTTGGAAATTCCCACTCCTTCCCACGGAGGGACTGAGGGAATTCCGGCTCCTTCCCAGACAGGGACTGCAGGAATTCCCGCTCCTTCCCAGGAACAGAGGGAATTCCAGCTCCTTCCCATGGAGGGATTTTGGGAATTCCCGCTCCTTTCCATGGAGGGACTATGGGAATTCCCGCTCCTTCTCAGAAAGGGACTCCAGGAATTCCTGCCCCTTCTCAGGCACTGAGGGAATTCCCACTCCTTCCCAGGGATTGCGGAATTCCCACTCCTTCCCAAGGAGGCACTTTGGGAATTCCTGCTACTTCCCAGGGATTTTGGGAATTCCCGCTCCTTTGCGTGGAGGAACTGCAGGAATTCCTGCTCCTTCCCAGGAACAGGATTTTGGGAATTCCTGCTCCCTCCCAGGGAGGGGCTGAGGGAATTCCTGCTCCTTCCCAGAGAGGGAATTTGGGAATTCTGAGTTGTTTCCAGGGAGGGACTGAGGGAATTCCCATTCCTTCCCAGGAATGGACTGAGGGAATTCCCGCTCCTTCCCAGGGATTGCAGGAATTCCTGCTCCTTCCCAGGAATTATGGGAATTCCCACTCCTTCCCCGGGAGGCACTTTGGGAATTCCCGCTCCTTCCCAGAGAGGGGATTTGGGAATTCCTCCTCCCTCCCAGGGACTGAAGGAATTCCTGCTCCTTCCCAGGGATTTGGGGAATTCCAGCTCCTTCCCACGGAGGGACTGAGGGAATTCCCACTCCTTCCCAGGAACCGGATTTTGGGAATTCCCGTTCCTTCCCAGGGAGGGACTGAGGGAATTCCTGCTCCTTCCCAGGAATGGGATTTTGGGAATTCTGAGCCCTTTGAAGGAATGGGATTTGGGAATTCTGAGTAGTTTCTCAGGGAGGGGATTTTGGGAATTCTGAGCTCTTTCCGGGGAGAGATCAGTGGGGTTTTGGGAATTCTGACCCCTTTGTAGGACGAGATTTTGGGAATTCTGAGCCCTTCCCACAGAGGGATGAACGGGGTTTTGGGAATTCCGAGCACTGTCCATGGAAGGGAATTTGGGAATTCCGAGCCATTTGCAGGGAGGGGAATTTGGGAATTCCAAGCCCTTTCCTAAGGAAGGATCAGCAGGGTTTGGGAATTCTGAGTCGTTTCCAGGGATGAGATTTTGGGAATTCTGAGTCATTTTCCAAAGAGGGGATTTTGGGAATTCTGAGTCATTTTTGGGAAGGGATCAGGGGGATTTTGGGAATTCTGAGCCCTTTTCAAGGAGGGGATTTTGGGAATTCTGAGCCCTTTTTGGGAAGGGATCAGGGGATTTTGGGAATTCCATACCTGAGCAATCCCGGGACGCCGTTCCAGCAGCTGAGGTGGAGCCGGCGGCGCTTGACCAGGAAGGACAAGGCCAGGATCACGGCCAGCTGGAACGGGAGGGAAATCCATGGAAAAGGGTCCTGGGAATGGTGGGAACCCCAGGGAGACCCCATAAATCCATGGGAAAGGGTCCTGGAGTGCTGGGAACCCCATGGAAAAATCCATGGATAAATCCATGGAAAAAGGGTCCTGGGAATGATGGGAATGATGGGAAGCCCATGGAGACTCCATAAATCCAGGGAAAAGAGACCTGGGAATGGTGGGAACTCCAGAGACACCCCATGAATCCATGGAAAAGGGTTCTGGGAATGATGGGAATGATGGGAATCCCATAGAGACCCCATAAATCCATGGAAAAGAGACCTGGGAATGATGGGAATGATGGGATCCTCATGGAGAACCCACAAATCCATGGAAAAGGGTCCTGGGAATGATGGGATCCTCATGGAAACCCCATAAATCCGTGGAAAACGGTCCTGGGAATGATGGGAATGACGGGAACCCCATTGAGACCCCACAAATCCATGGGAAAGGGTCCTGGGAATGATGGGAATGATGGGAACCCCATGGAGACCCCATAAATCCAGGGAAAAGAGACCTGGGAATGATGGGAATGATGCAATCCTCATGGAAACCCCATAAATCCATGGAAAGGGGGTCCTGGGAATGATGGGAATCCCAAGGAGGACCCATAAATCCATGGGAAAGAGACCTGGGAATGGTGGGAATGATGGGAACCCTATGGAGACCCCAGAAATCCAGGGAAAAGGGACCTGGGAATGATGGGAATTATGCAATTCCCTTGGACACCCCATAAATCCATGGAAAAGTGTCCTGGGAATGATGGGATCCTCATGAAAACCCCATAAATCCAGGGAAAACGGTCCTGGGAATGATGGGATCCTCATGGAGACCCCATAAATCCACGGAAAAGGGATCTGGGAATTATGGGAATGATGGGAACCCCATGGACACCCCATAAATCCATGGAAAGGAGATCTGGGAATGATGGGATCCTCATGGAAACCCCATAAATCCATGGAAAAGGGATCTGGGAATTATGGGAATGATGTGAATCCCATGGAGAACCCATAAATCCATGGAAAAAGGGTCCTGGGAATGATGGGAACCCCATGGAAAACCCCATGAACCCATGGGAAAGGGTTCTGGGAATGATGGGATCCTCATGAAAACCCCATAAATCCATGGAAAAGGGATCTGGGAATTATGGGAATGATGTGAACCCCATGGAGAACCCAAAAATCCATGGAAAGGAGATCTGGGAATGATGGGATCCTCATGGAGACCCCATAAATCTACAGAAAAGTGACCCAGGAATGATTTGGGAGGAATTTTGGAGTTCCTGTCCCCCAGGGAAGCGAAATCCGGGAATTCCGGGAATTCCAGGGCGGGAAAATCCATCCCAGACGGGCGGGAATGAGGGATTGGGGATTTTTTTGGGGTTTTTTTGGGAATTTTGGGGCGGATACTCACGGAAAGGGTAGCCATGACGGCGTGGTACATCCGGGGGGAGATGGTGGGGTGGCATTCCGGGATGGCGTCGGGAAAAAGGCTGGAAAAACGGGAAAATCCCGGATTTTTTGGGATGGGAACACACTCTAAAAGGGTCGGGAAAAAGGATGGGAAAAAATGGGAAAAATCCGGGATTTGGGACGGGAATAAATCTGGGAATGGCGGGGCCGGAGGGAAAAGTTCCAGGAATGAATCTGGGAATGAGCAAAATTCCCAGGATTCTCAGAGGGTGCAAAATTCTGGGATTTGTTCTGTGGGGGAGGAGGAATCAGGGACAATTTTGGGGACGTTTTGGGGACATTTTTGGGGACACTTTGGGGACGTTTTGGGGACATTTTGGGACATTTTGGAGACACTTTGGGAACATTCTGGGGACATTTTTGGGGACAATTTTGGGGATGTTTTTGGGCCGTTTTTGGGGACATTTTGGGAATATTTTGGGGCCATTTTTGGGGACATTTCAGGGGACATTTTGAGGACACTTTGGGGACACTTTTGGGGACAATTTTGGGGACAATTTTGGAGGCCTTTTGGGGACATTCTGGGGACATTTTTGGGGATATTTTGGGGACATTTTGAGGACATCTTGGAGAACTTTTGGGGACACTTTGGGGACATTTTAGGGATGTTCTGGGGACATTTTGGGGACAGTTTTGGGACATTTTGGGGACAATTTCGGAGGCATTTTAGGGACATTTTAGGGACACTTTGGGGGACATTTTTGGGGACAATTTTGGGCCATTTTGGGGGACATTTTAGGGGTATTTTGGGGACATTTTAAGGCCATTTTTGGGGACATTTTGAGGACATCTTGGAGAACTTTTGGGGACACTTTGGGAATATTCTGGGGACATTTTTGGGGACATTTTTGAGGACAATTTTGGGGACATTTTGGGGACACTTTGGGGACATTCTGGGGACACATTTGGAGACCTTTTGGGGACATTTCAGGGGAAATTTTAGTGATATTCTGGGGTCATTTTGGGGACACTTTTGGGGACACTGGGGACAATTTTGGAAGCCTTTTGGGGACATTTTTGGGAATATTTTGGGAATATTTTTGGAGACATTTCAGGGCCTTTTTTGGGGACATTTTAGGGATGTTCTGGGGACATTCTGGGAATACTTTGGGGACATTCTGGGGACAATTTCAGAGGCCTTTTTTAGGGACATTTTGGAGACCTTTTGGGGACATTTTGGAGAACTTTTGGGGACACTTTGGGAATATTCTGGGGACAATATTGGGGACAATTTTGGCCATATTTTAGGGACATTTTGGGGACAATTTTGGAGGCCTTTTGGGGACATTTTGGGGACATTTGGCGGCCAATTTTGGGGATGTTTTTGGGCCGTTTTGGGGACATTTTGGGAATATTTTGGGGCCATTTTTGGGGACATTTTGGGGACATTTTGGGGACACTTTGGGGACATTCTGGGGACAATTTTGGGGACATTTTTTGGGGCATTTTTGGGATATTCTGGGGTCAATTTGGGGCATTTTGGGGCCATTTTGAGGCCATTTTGGGGCCACTTTTGGGGCCACTCTGGGGACATTTTGGGGACATTTTGGGGACGTTTTGGGGACATTTTGGGGACATTTTGGGGACATTTTGGGGCCACTCACTCGTCGCGGGGCGCGGGCTCGGTGGACTCGTAGATGTACCAGTCGGATCCCAAATCCTCATCCAGGAAAATTCCCGGCTCCAGGGGGGAATCCCGAAATCCCACGGAGCCGTTGGGGGCCATGGCTGCCCCTCCCCCACCGGGACCTCCCCTCGGCTGGAAAAGCGGGAAAAAAATGGGAAAAATGGGGAAAATCCCGGGAAAATGGGAAAAAACACGGGAAAAGTGGGAAAACCCCCAAGAAAGTGGGAAAAATGCTGGGAAAGTGGGAAAAAACCCCAAGAAAAATGGGGGAAAACCCTGGGAAAAATGGGGAAAAACCCCGGGAAAATGGGGAAAAAAACCCAGGAAAAATGGGAAAAATGCTGGGAAAACAGGGAAAAACGTCGGGAAAAATGGGAAAAACCCTGGGAAAAGTGGAAAAAACCCCAGGAAAGTGGGAAAAACTCTGGGAAAGTGGGAAAAACCCCGGGAAAAATGGGAAAAATGCTGGGAAAGTGGGAAAAACCCCGGGAAAGTGGGAAAAAACCCAGGAAAACTGGGGAAAATGCTGGAAAAACAGGGAAAAATGCTGGGAAAAATGGGGAAAACCCTGGGAAAACTGGGAAAAATGCCGGGAAAATGGGAAAAGCCCCGGGAAAGTGGGAAAAAACCCGGGAAAACTGGGAAAAATGCTAGGAAAACTGGGAAAAACCCCGGGAAAAAATGGCAAAAATGCCGGGAAAGTGGGAAAAACCCCGGGAAAAATGGGGAAAATGCTGGGAAAGTTGGAAAAACCCCGGGAAAAATGGGAAAAACCCTGGGGAAAATGGGGGAAATGCTTGGAAAAATGGGAAAAACCCCGGGAAAGTGGGAAAAACCCCAGGAAATATGGGGAAAAACCCGGGAAAGTGGGAAAAACCCTGGGAAAAATGGGAAAAATGCTGGGAAAACTGGGAAAAATGCCTGGAAAAATGGGGAAACCCCTGGGAAAGTGGGAAAAAAACCGGGAAAAATGGGGAAAATGCCGGGAGAAATGGGAAAAACGCCGGGAAAAACACGAGGAAAAGAAGGGAAAAAATGTGGGGAAAATTCTTGGGAAAGCAGGGATAATGCCAGGAAAAGCGGGGGCTGGAAAAGTGGGAAAAAACTCCGAGAAAAGCGGGATAGGGACGGGAAAAGTGGGAAAAATGCCGGGAAAAGTGGGATGAGGGCTGGAAAAGTGGGAAAGAGGTGGGGGAAATCCCGGGAAAAGTGGGAAAAATCCCGGGAAAAGCGGCTCCGCTCCCAGTTCCCAGGGCCGATCCCGAGGCTCCGGAGCTGCTCCCGCCTTTGTTTGGGTTTTCCTGGGAATTCTCGGAGCTGGAAAAGCCGCGCGAAGGTCGCGGGGAGGGAAGGGAGGGGAGGGTGGGGGAGGGGCAGCGGCGCTGTCCCCAAAGTGCCACCAGCGGCGACACGGCCAGCCCGGGAATTGTCCCCAGCGCCATCCCGGGAATTGTCCCCAGCGCCATCCCGGGAATTCCGCACCGCTCTGGCGCCGGGACAGCCCCAAAAATGTCCCCGGATGCCACCGGAGGGGTTTGGGGACATCCCCGGGGCTTGGGGACACCCCGGGAGCGGCTCGGGGATGTCCCCGATGTCCCCAAGGCCGGGAGGGACAGCGGGACCGGCCCTGGGGGCATTCCAGGATTTGGGGACATGGCTCGGGAATGTCCCCGAGGGATGGCGGGATCAGCTCCGGGGTCACCCTTGGGGACAGGGCAGGGATGTCCCCGTGTCCCCAAGGGAGGGTGGCAGCGGCTCCAGGATGTCCCCAAGGTCCCCAGGGCTGGGAGGGGACAGCTGGGGCTGGCTCTGCTCCGGAATTCCATCGGGATCGGGATCGGGATCGGGATCGGGATCGGGATCGGGATCGGGACTGGGACGGCTCCAAGGGATCCCCGCCGCTGCCCCCCAGCAGTGGCACTGCCACCAAGTGTCCCCAAGTGTCCCCAAGTGTCCCCAAGTGTCCCCAAGTGTCACCCACTGCCACCCCCCGGCGCAGCGGCCCCCGCAGCTTTTCCTGGGATTTCCACCCCTCCATCCCGTGCCAGGATGGAAAATTCGGGATTTGTGCCTCCCTTCCCAAAAATCCGCTGGGAATCAGAGCCCGGTTTGGGATCCCACAAATCCCAAATCCCACCCTAAACCCCATTCCCAAAATCCCATTCCCAAAATCCCATCCCCAATCCCAAATCCCAAATGCCAAATCCCAATTCCCAGTTTGGGATCCCACAAATCCCAAATCCCACCCCAAACCCCATTCCCAAAATCCCATTCCAAAAATCCCATCCCCAATCCCAAATCCCAAATCCCAATTCCCAGTTTGGGATCCCATAAATCCCAAAATCCTGTTCCCAAAATCCCATCCTCAAACCCATCCCAAATCCCAGTCTGGGATCCCACAAATCCCAAATCCCACCCTAAGCCCCATTCCCAAAATCCCATTCCCAAAATCCCATCCCTAATCCCAAACCCCAAATTCCAAATCCCAGTTTGGGATCCCATAAATCCCAAATCCAATTCCCAAAATCCCATTCCCAAAATCCCATCCTCAAACCCATCCCAAATCCCAGTTTGGGATTGCAGCAATCCCCAGATCTTACCCCAAATCCCAAATCCCATCCTGGGTTTGGGAGCTGGGGAATGGGGTTTGGGATTTGGGAATGGGGTTTGGGACTTTGGGATTGGGGTTTGGGATTTTGGGAATGGGGTTTGGGATTTTGGGAATGGGGTTTGGGATTTGCCTTTGGGATGTGAGAATGGGGTTTGGGACTTGGGAATGGGCTTTGGGATTTGGGATTTTGGGAATGGGCTTTGGGATTTAAGAATGGGGTTTAGGAATTGCCTTGTGGATTTGGGAATGGGGTTTGGGACTTGGGAATGGGACTTGGCAATGGGGGTTTGGGATTTTTGGGAGTGGGGTTTTGGATTTAAGAATGAATGGGGTTTGGGAATTGCCTTTGGGATTTGGGAATGGGGTTTGGGACTTGGGAATGGGGTTCGGGATTTTGGGAATGGGGTTTGGGATGTGGGAATGGGGTTTGAGATTTTGGGAATGGGGTTTGAGATTTTGGGAATGGGGTTTGGGAATTGCCTTTGGGGTTTGGGACTTGATATTTTGGGAATGGGGTTTGGGATTTTGGGAATTGCCTTTGGGATTTGGGAATGGGGGTTGGGATTTTGGGAATGAGGTTTGGGATGTGGGAATGGGGTTTGGGATTTTGGGAATGACGTTTGGGATGTGGGAATGGGGTTTAGGATCTAAGAATGGGGTTTGGGAATTGCCTTTGGGATTTAGGATTGGGACTTGAGATTTTGGGAATGGGGTTTGGGATTTTGGGAATGGGGTTTGGGAATTGCCTTGTGGATTTGGGATTGGGGTTTGGGACTTGGGAATGGGGTTTGGGACTTGGGATTTTGGGAATGGGGTTTGGGATTTTGGGAATGGGGTTTGGGAATTGCCCTGGGGATTTGGGAATGGGGTTTGGGAATTGCCTTGGGGATTTGGGATTGGGGTTTTGGGATTTTGGGAATGGGGTTTAGGAGTCCCTGACTTTTCCAGCCTCCCAGGACACAGGGAACAGCTCATTCCTGGCTGTCAGGGCAGGGAAGGCTCATTCCCGATTTTCCAAGAAGGCTCATTCCCAATTTTCCGGGAACTCTCATTCCCGGCTCATTCCCGATTTTCCGCCTCTGGAGCATCCCCGGGAATTGTCCCCCCGATGGAATTGGATCCCCCAGCTCCTTCCTGACTCCCAAAATCCCGAAATCCCCCCCAAAAAAAGGGCGGGAACGCCGAGATCCCAGCGGGATCCGCATTCCCGGCCGGGCCCTTCCCAGCTCCCGCGTTTTCCTTGGAATCCGATCCCGCCGCTCCTCCCGCGACCTTGGAGCGCTCGGGGGAAACTCCCGCCCATCCCCCAGCCCCGGCTCCCGGGAACTTCGGGATCCGGGATAAAACCGGGAATGGCATCCGGGAGGGAATTCCCGGAATAAAACCGGGAAGAGAAAAAGAGATCCGGGAGGGAATTCCCAGATCCCAAAATAAAACCGGGAAGGAAAAAAGGGATCCGGGAGGGAATTCCCAGATCCCGCAATGAAAGCGGGAGTGGGAAAAGGGGATCCAGAGTAAAACCGGGAATGGGATCCAGAAGGGAATTCCCAATTCCTGGAATTAAACCAGGAAGGGGGAAAGGGGATCCAGAAAAAAAAACTGGGAAGGGAAAAGGGATCAAGGAGAGAATTCCCAGAGAAGAGCTGGGAATGGAAAATGGATCCAGGAGGGAATTCCCAGATCCCGGAATAAAACTGGGAATGGGATCCAGGAGGGAATTCCCAAATCCCAGAATAAAACTGGGAATGGGATCCAGGAGGGAATATCCAGAATAAAAGTGGGAATGGAAAATGGATCCAGGAGGGAATTCCCAGTTCCTGGAATAAAACCGGGAATGGGGTCCAGGAAGGAATTCCCAAATCCCAGAATAAAACCGGGAATGGGAGAGAGATCCAGGAGGGAATTCCCTGATCCCAATCCAGTTTTTGTTCCAAGTTTCATTCCAGGGTTTTCCAGGGAATTCTTGGGCTGGGGGTTGGGATCATCAGGATTGCCCTCAATTCCCAATCCTGATTCCCTGCAAATCCTAAAAAATGGATTTAGGAGCAGATCCCAGCCCCAAAAGTCCCCACACTCGGCAATCCGGCCCCAAAATGATCCCAAAAAACTGCGGGAACCCCCAAATCCTCTCCCAGGTATTTTTTTGGGAAAAGCCTCTGGAAAAGCAGCCCCGGAGTTCTCCAAACCCCACAAACATCCCAGGGGTTCCCAAGGAATTCCGGGACCATCCCAAGGGATTGAGGAGCTTCTTGCCAACCCCATTCCTGAGCCCACCCCAAAATCCCTGCGGATCCCCCATTCCCAAAATCCCAGGAGAACTGGGAGCTGCTCCAGCTCCTCCCAACCCCATTCCCATTCCCAATCCCATTCCCAATCCCATTCCCATTCTCCTTGATCCCACCCCAAAATTCCCCCCAAAATCCCCACAGTTCCCCCATTCCCAAAATCCCAGGAGAACTGGGAGCTGCTCCAGCTCCTCCCAACCCCATTCCTGATCCCATTCCCAACCCTATTCCCAATCCCATTCCCAACCCCACTCCTGATCCTATTCCCAACCCCATTCCTGTTCTCCTTGATCCCACCCCAAAATTCCCCCCAAATCCCCGCATTTCCCCCATTCCCAAAATCCTGGGAGTTGTCCCAGGTCTTCCCGACCCCATTCCCAATCCCATTCCCAACCCCATTCCCAACCCTATTCCCAATCCCAAATCCGTTCCCAAACCCATTCTAAATCCCACCCCAAAATCCCCACAGTTCCCCCATTCCCAAAATCGTGGGAGCTGCTCCAGCTCTTCCCAACCCCATTCCCGACCCCATTCCCGATCCTATTCCCAACCCCATTCCTGTTCTCCTTGATCCCACCCCAAAATCCCCACAGTTCCCCCATTCCCAGAATCCTGGGAACTGTTCCAGGTCTTCTCAACCCCATTCCCGACCCCATTCCCGATCCTATTCCCAATCCCATTCCCAACCCTATTCCCAATCCCGTTCTCTCCTGATCCCACCCCAAAATTCCCACCCCAAAATCCCCGCAGTTCCCCCATTCCCAAAATCCTGGGAACTGCTCCAGCTCTTCCCAACCCCATTCCCAACCCCATTCCCAACCCCTTTCCCAACCCCATTCCCAAACCCCATTCCCAATCCCATTCCTGACCCCATTCTCCTTGATCCCACCCCAAAATCCCTACAGTTCCCCCATTCCCAAAATCCTGGGAGCTGCTCCAGCTCTTCCCAATCCCATTCCCAATCCCATTCCCAACCCCATTCCCGACCCCATTCCCGACCCAATTCCCGACCCCATTCCCGACCCCATTCCCAACCCTAACCCCATTCCCAAACCCCATTCCCAATCCCGACCCCATTCCCGTTCTCCTTGATCCCATCCCAAAATCCCCCCCAAATTTCCCCGCTTCCCCCATTCCCAGAATTCCCAGAATCCCAAATCCCGATCCTGGGATTCTGCAGCCCGCAGGGAAAGGGATCCCAGGGGGTTAAACCCACGCTGGGGGGTGGAATTTGGGAATTTTGGGGGGAATTTTTGGGAATTCCCGCCCCCCCCGGGCAGGATTTGGGTCCTCTGGGGGGTGAAATCCCTGCTGGGGATGGGGGTGGGGTTGGAATTTGGGATTTTTTGGGATTTTCCCGATCCTGGGACTCTGCAGCCCGCGAGAAAAGGGAACCCGGGGGTTAAATTCCTGCTGAGGGGGCGGAATTTGGGAATTTTTTGGGATTTTCCTGATCCTGGGACTCTGCAGGGAAGAGAAAACCCGGGGGGTAAATTCCTGATGGGGGGTGGGGCTGGAATTTGGGAATTTTTTGGGATTTTCCTGATCCTGGGACTCTGCAGCCCCCAGGGAAGAGAAAACCCGGGGGTTAAATTCCTGCTGAGGGGGCGGAATTTGGGAATTTTTTGGGATTTTCCCGATCCTGGGATTCTGCAGCGAAGAGAAACCCGGGACCAAAGCGTCGCTGGGTGGGGGTGGGGGGGCAAAATTTGGGATTTTTTTGGGATTTTTGGCAATTCCCTCACCCCCCGCGCAGGATTCGATCCCAAAATTCCCATCCTGGAATTCCCGGCCGATCCAGGAGAGGAAAAACCTCCGAGACCACAAAAAGGGGTAGGGGAAAAAGAGGGAAAAAAACCCCAAAACCGCCAAATCCGCGTTTACCTTTTCCTCCTTCCCCTCCTTCCGGCGACTCCCCCGGGCCGGGCTTTGCTAAGCTCGGTCTAAAGGCCGGCCCAGCCCGGCCGTGCGGCTCGGGAGGATCCGGGAACTGCGGGAACTTTGGGAAAACTTTGGGATCTTTATCCCCTCCATGGAGCCTTGGGCGGGGGCCAGGCGCGGGGCTTTAGGGATTTAAACCCGGCCCAGGAGCCGCCCCGAGCGGGTTTAGGGATTTAAACCCGGCCCAGCGGGGTTTGGGGCCGAGCTTTGTGGGTGGGGAGCGGGGAGGGGGGGAGGAGGAGGCGGCTCCGAGGTTTTCCCGGGATTTGGGATGTGCTGGGATGGACGGGGAAGGTCGGGAATGGGATGGGAGGTGTGGGATGAGGAGCGGCGGGAGAGGAGCGCGATCCTTTTCCCGAAATCCTACAAATTTAATCGGGGTTTTTTGGGATTTTGGGGCCAAACTCCCCATCCATGGGATGATCCCACAGGGATTGGGGTGGGCAAAGCCAAACCCCTTCCTTTCCCCAAAATTCCACAAATTTATCGGGGTTTCTTGGGAATTTGGGGCCAAAACCCCATCCATGGGATGATCCCCGAAATCCCACAAATTTATCGGGGTTTTTTGGGAATTTGGGGCCAAACCTCCCTGGGATGGAGGGGGAGCTGATCCCAATCCTTTCCCCAAAATCCCACAAATTTATTGGGGTTTCTTGGGAATTTGGGGCCAAACCTCCTTGGGATGGAGGGGGAGCTGATCCCAATCCTTTCCCCGAAATCCCACAAATTTAATCGGGGTTTTTTGGGAATTTGGGGCCAAACCGCCCATCCATGGGATGATCCCACAGGGATTGGGGTGGGCAAAGCCGAACCCCATCCTTTCCCTGAAATCCCACAAATTTATCGGGGTTTTTTGGGATTTTGGGGTCAAACTCCCCATCCATGGGATGATCCCACAGGGATTGGAGTGGGCAAAGCCGAACCCCATCCTTTCCCTGAAATCCCACAAATTTATCGGGGTTTCTTGGGAATTTGGGGCCAAACCTCCCTGGGATGGAGAGGGGGGAGAGCAGGGATTGGGATCGGGATGGGGATGATCCCACAGGGATCGGGATGGGCAAAACTGAGCCTGATCCTTTCCCCAGATCCCGAGGCTTTATTGGGATTTGTTGGGAATTTCGGGGGGAAACCTCCCTGGGATGGAGGGGGAGCTGATCCCGATCCTTTCCCCAAAATCCTACAAATTTAATCGGGTTTTTTTTGGATTTTGGGGCCAAACCCCCCATCCATGGGATGATCCCACAGGAATTGGGATGATCTCACAAGGATCAGGAGGATCCCACAGGGATCAGGATGATCCCACAAGTATTGGGATGATCCCACAGAGATTGGGATGAGCCCCCAGGATTGGGATTATCCAACAGGGGTTGGGGTGATCCCACAGGGATTGGGATGGTCCTGCAGGGATTGGGATGATTGAGAGGATCCCAGAGGGATTGGGATGATCCCACAGGGGTTGGGATGATCCTATAGGGATTGGGATGATTCTGCAGTGATTGGGATGATCCCAAAAGGATCAGGATGATTGGGAGGGTCCCACAGGAATTGGGATGACCCCACAAGGATTGGGATGATCCCACAGGGATTGGGATGATCCCACAGGGATTGGGATGATCCCACAGGGATTGGGATGATCCCACAGGGGTCAGGATGATCTCACAAGGTTTGGGATGATCCTATAGGGATTGGGATGATCCCGCAGGGGTTGGGATGATCCAATAGGGATTGGGATGATCCTGCAGGGATTGGGATGATCCTATAGGGATTGGGATGATCCCATAGGGCTTGGGATGGTCCTACAGGGGTTGGGATGAGCCTGCTGGGATCAGGATGATCCCACAAGGATCGGGATGATCCCACAGCGG
Source organism: Fringilla coelebs (assembly GCF_963513975.1). Classification (NCBI taxonomy): domain Eukaryota; kingdom Metazoa; phylum Chordata; class Aves; order Passeriformes; family Fringillidae; genus Fringilla; species Fringilla coelebs. The sequence goes on along the minus strand of NC_140038.1, from coordinate 4,137,400 downwards.
TCAGGATGATCCCACAGGGATCGGGATGATCCCACAGGGGTTGGGATGATCTCACAAGGATCAGGATGATCCCACAAGGATTGGGATGGTCCTGCAAGGATTGGGATGATTGGGAGGATCCCACAGGGATCGGGATGATCCCACAATGATTGGGATGATCCTATAGGGATTGAGATGATCCCACAGTGGTCGGGATGCACCAATCCAAGCCCGATCCTTTCCCCAACCCCCAAATCCCAAATCCTGCCGTTTTCTTGGCGTTTCTTGGGATTTTTGGGAACACCAAACCCCGGGATCATCCCCGAGGATCCCACAGCGAACGTGGGAAAGGGACAGAAAAGATTTTGGGATGCCAGGAGGGCACGGGCAGCAACCCCGAGCCCATCCCCCATCCCACAAATCCCGGAGCCGAGGAGGGGGAAAAACCTCGGGAATGCGAACAAATCCCCACGTGACGCCAAATCCCGGCAAAATTCATCCGGCCGGAAAATCCCGTTGAATTTTTAGCCCGAGCCTCGTGACCCCGAGGGATCCTCGGGATTTGTTTCGCTTTTTTCCCCACTTTTCCCAGGGTTTGGTTTTTAAAGGGGAAAACCCTGAAGGAGATTCCTGGGAAATGGGTGGAATTCCGAACCCTCGGGATTGGGGGTTTTTTTCCTTAATCCTAAATTAAAATATTCCCTGGGGAAATCTGCCCCCATTCCTGTTGGGATCAACAGACCCCTCCAGATATCCTGGGAAAAGTTGGAATTCCAGGAATTTGGAGTTTTTTTCCTGGGAAGGGGGCTTGGATTTGGTGCTGCTGGGAACCTCGAGGGTGGTCCTGGAAAAGCAGGAATGGGAAAAGCAGGAAAAACATCCTGGATTATCCAGGGACATGGGAATTCCAGGGAATTCCCTCGGGAGCTTCCAGCAGTGGGGAATTCCCGTTTTTCCAGGATCCAGGGAATTGCAGCATCATCCATCTCACCCCCATCCCAATTCCGTGGGATCCTCATCCTGAATCCCACGGAATCCTTATCCCAGTTCCGTGGGATTCCCATGGGATCCTCATCCCGATTCCCAAGGAACCTTCATCCCAATTCCCACCTCGCCCTCATCCTGATTTCCATGGAATCCTCATCCCAATTTCTGTGGGATCCTCATCCCAAATTCTGCCTCATCCCGATTTCCGTGGCATCTTCATCCCAATTTTTCCTTCATCCTCATCCCAAATTCCTCCTCATCCTTATCCCGATTTCCATGGGATCCTCATCCCAAATCCTGCCTTATCCCGATCCCCACCTCATCCTGATTCCTGCCTCATCCCCATCCCCAAGGACCGGGACAGCCCAGGAGGCTTCCAGGGAGCTGTGGGATCCATTTGGGAATTCCAGGCAAGGGATTTTGGGGGCTGGGATTTTGGGATCGGGAATTTTGGGGTCAGGAATCTTGGGGCCAGAATTTCAGGGCTGGAATTCTGGGGCCGGAATTTCAGGGCTGGAATTTTGGTGCCAGGATTTTGGGATCGGGAATTTTGGGGTCAGGAATTCTGAGGCTGGAATATTGGGGCTGGAATTTCAAGGCTGGAATTTCAGAACTGGAATTTCGGGGCTGGAATTTTGGTGCCAGGATTTTGAGATCGGGAATTTTGGGGCTGGAATTCTGGTGCCGGAATTTTGAGGCTGGAATTTTGGTGCCAGGATTTTGGGGTCAGGAATCTTGGGGTCAGGAATTTTGGGGCCAGAATTTCAGGGCTGGAATTTTGGTGCCGGGATTTTGAGGCCGGAATCTTGGGGCTGGAATTTTGGGGTCAGGAATTTTAGGGCTGGAATCTTGGGACTGGAATTCTGGGGCTGGAATTTCAGGGCTGGAATTTTGGTGCCAGGATTTTGGGATCGGGAATTTTGGGGTCAGGAATTCTGAGGCTGGAATATTGGGGCTGGAATTTCAGGGCTGGAATTTTGGTGCCGGGATTTTGGGATCAGGAATTTTGGGATCGGGAATTTTGGGGCTGGAATTCTGGGGCCGGGATTTTGAGGCTGGAATCTTGGGGCTGGAATTTCGGGGCTGGAATATTGGGGCTGGAATTTTGGGGCTGGAATTCCGGCTCCTTGCAGGTGCCTGGGAATCCCCCCCTCCCCCCCCCAAAAAAAATCCCCAAACTTCCCCTCCCCGGGGCCTCCGGCGCCATTTGATCCCAATCCTTTTTTTTCCCCGGGATAATCCTGTTGTTTCAAGCCTGGAATGTGGGATTTTCATGGAATGTGGAGCTGTCTGGGACAGGAGCCACCTGCGGGCCCGGCTCGCCTTTCATCCCGAAAAAAATGTGGGAACTTCATCCCAAAAAATGTGGGAATGTGGGAATTTCATCCCAAAAAAATGTGGGAACGGGCCCTGGAGGAGGCTCCAGCATTCCTGAGAAACTTTGGAATTCCTGGGAATGGGAATGGGGATGGATCAGGGATGGATCCTGAATCCAGACATGGCTGATCCAGAATTTGGGAATCTCTCCCTGAATTCCCAGGATTTGGAAGATCCAGAATTTGGGAATAGCTTCATAAATTCCCAGGATTTCAAGGATCCAGAATTTGGGAATCTCTCCCCAAATTCCCAGGATTTCAAGGATCCAGATTTTGGGAATCTCTCCCTGAATTCCCAGGATTTCAAGGATCCAGAATTTGGGAATCTCTCCCTGAATTCCCAGGATCCGGAATTCGGGAATCTCTCCCCTAATCCAGATGTGGCTGGTCCAGAATTTCCAGAGTTTTTCCCTGAATTTCCAGGATTTGGCTGATCCAGAATTTGGGAATCTCTCCATAAATTCCCAGAATTTCAAGGATCCAGAATTTGGGAATTTCTCCTCAAATTCCCAGGATTTCAAGGATCCAGAATTTGGGAATCTGTCCCCAAATTCCCAGGATCTGGCTGATGTGGAATTTGGGAATTCTCAATTACAGCCTCAGGAATTCTGGTGGATCCAGGTCCCAGAACCCCCAAAATCCCGGGAATTCTGAATTCCGGTGCCACATCCATCGGTTCTGGATTCCTGGTGGGAATTCCACTCCAGCTCCAGAGCTTTGGATGATGAATTCCCAGGAATTGGAGCCTTTGGATGGTGAATTCCCAGGAATTGGAGTTTTGGATGGGGAATTCCCGGGAAGTGGAGTTTTGGATGATGAATTCCCAGGAATTGGAGCCTTTGGATGGTGAATTCCTGGGAATTGGAGCCTTTGGATGATGAATTCCCAGGAATTGGAGCTTTTGGATGGGGAATTCCCAGGAATTGGAGCCTTTGGATGATGAATTCCTGGGAATTGGAGCCTTTGGATGGTGAATTCCCGGGAATTGGAGCTTTTGGATGGTGAATTCCTGGGAATTGGAGCCTTTGGATGATGAATTCCTGGGAATTGGAGCCTTTGGATGGGGAATTCCCGGGAATTGGAGCTTTTGGATGGTGAATTCCTGGGAATTGGAGTTTTGGATGGGGAATTCCCAGGAATTGGAGTTTTGGATGGGGAATTCCCAGGAATTGGAGCCTCAGATCTGGGATTATCCCATGGATCATTCCCAGTAGCAGAGAGGGAAAAAGGGAAAGGAGGGGAAAAAAGAGAGGGAATAAAATGGGAAAAGGGAGGGGGAAATAGAGGGAAAAAAGAGGGGAAAATGTGGGGGAAGGGGAAAAGGAAGGGGGAAAAAAGTGGGAAAAAGGAGGGGGGAAAGAGGGAAAATGGAGCAGAAAATGGGGGGGGGAAGTGGGAAAAATTGGGGGAAAAATTGGGAAAAGGAGGGTGAAAAAGAAGGAAAAAAGAGGGAATAAAAAGATGGGGAAAGGTGGGGAAAAATCAGGGGGGGGAAGAGGGAAAAAAGGGAAAAAAATTAAGGAAAATGTGGGGAGAAAGGAGGAAAAAAAGAGGGGAAAAAGAGGAAAATGGCGGGGAAAAAATTGTGGAAAAAATTGGGGAAAAGAGGGTGAAAAAGAAGGAAAAAAGAGGGAATAAAAAGATGGAGAAAGGAGGGGGGAAATCGGGGGGAAAAGAGGGGAAAAAGGAAAAAAAGAAGGAAGAAGTGGGGGGAAAGGAGGAAAAAAAGAGGGGGGAAAAGAGGAAAATGGTGGTGAAAAAAATTGTGGAAATCTTGGGGAAAAGAGGGAAAAAAATGTGGATTTGGGATTGGGGGTTTGCCCCTCTGGATTGTCCATGGGAAAAAAATTCCAGCTCCTGGAGATTCCGGGGGAAAAAAAAAACCCAGGGAAGAAGAGGGCAAAAAATCCCCTGGGAGCAGGATGAGCACAAAGCAGGAATTCCACATTTTTTGGGTGAAAAAAGAAGGAAAAAAGCTGGGAAAAAAAAAATCTCCGGGTTTTTCCATCGGCTTGCCTGGAAAAAGCTCCAATTCCCAGATTTAATTCCCGCAATTTTCCGGCGTGGCCACCCTGGGAGGAAAGGAAAGGAAAAGTGGGACGGGATGGGGGAGGGGGTGGGAGAATTCTGGGAGGAGAATTCCAGGCGGGAAGGGAGGAGGATTCCATTAAGGAACGCCGGAATCGGGGAGGAAAATGAATTTGGAGGTTTGGAATTCCTGATGGATCTCCGGGGAAATTCCGGGAGTTGGGGTGGGATGGAAGGAGGAGGGAACTGCCGGGGAAATGGTGGGATCGTTAACGAGCTCTGCTCCGCGGGGAAATTCCCGAAAAATCGTCAGGATGGGGAAAAGAAATGGAATTTATCCAGCTCAGCCTGGATCCAAGCGAAAATCCTGGCTGGATCCAAGGGAAAATCCTGGATGGATCCAAGGGAAAATCCTGGATGGATCCAAGGAAAAAATCCCAGCTGGATCCAAGGGAAAATCCATGGGAAAATCCAGACTCGATCCAAGGAAAATCTGAGGGAAAATCCTGGCTGGGTCCAAGTTGAAATCCAGCCTGGATCCAAGGAAAAATCCATCCTGGATCCAGGGAAAAATCCCAGCAGGATCCAAGGGAAATCCCAGCTGGATCCAAGGAAAAATCCAAGGAAAATCCCAGCTGGATCCAAGGAAAAATCCCAGCTGGATCCAAGGAAAAATCCAGCCTGGATCCAAGGGAAAATCTGAGGGAAAATCCTGGCTGGATCCGAGTTGAAATCCAGCCTGGATCCAGGGAAAAGTCCAGGCTGGATCCAAGGAAAAATCCTGGCTGGATCCAAGGAAAAATCCAGGCTGGATCCAAGGAAAAATCCAAGGGAAAATCCATCCTGGATCCAAGGAAAAATCCAGACTATATCCAAGGAAAAATCCAAGGAAAAGTCCAGACTGTATCCAAGGAAAAATCCTGGATGGATCCAAGGGAAAATCTGAGGGAAAATCCTGGCTGGATCCAAGTTGAAATCCAGGCTGGATCCAGGGAAAATCCAGGCTGGATCCAAGGGAAAATCCAAGGAAAAGTCCAAGGAAAAATCCAGACTGGATCCAAGGAAAATCTGAGGGAAAATCCTGGCTGGGTCCAAGCTGAAATCCAGCCTGAATCCAAGTTGAAATCCATCCTGGATCCAGGGAAAAATCCCAGCAGGATCCAAGGGAAATCCCAGCTGGATCCAAGGAAAAATCCAAGGAAAAATCCAGACTGGATCCAAGGAAAAATCCCAGCTGGATCGAAGGGAAAATCCAAAGAAAATCCAGCCTGGATGTGAGGAAAATCCCAGCCGGATGCAAAGGAAAATCCAGCCTGGATCCAAGGGAAAATCTGAGGGAAAATCCTGGCTGGATCCAAGTTGAAATCCAGCCTGGATCCAGGGAAAAGTCCAGGCTGGATCCAAGGAAAAATCCAGGCTGGATCCATAGGGGTGGAATGGGACCAGATCCATAGGGATGGGAGCAGATCTATAGGGATGGGATGGAAGCAGATCCATGGGGATGGGATGGGATGGGATGGGATGGGATGGGATGGGATGGGATGGGATGGGATGGGATGGGATGGGATGGGATGGGATGGGATGGGATGGGATGGAGCAGATCCATAGGGATGGGATGGAGCAGATCCATAGGGATGGGAACAGATCCATAGGGATGGGATGGAGCAGATCCATAGGGATGGGATGGAGCAGATCCATAGGGATGGGATGGAGCAGATCCATAGGGTTGGGATGGAGCAGATCCATAGGGATGGGAGCAGATCCATAGGGATGGGAGCAGATCTATAGGGATGGGATGGGAACAGATCCATGGGGATGGGATGGGATGGGATGGGATGGGATGGGATGGGATGGGATGGGATGGGATGGGATGGGATGGGATGGGGCAGATCCATAGGGATGGGATGGAGCAGATCCATAGGGATGGGACCAGATCCATAGGGATGGGATGGAGCAGATCCATAGGGATGGGATGGGAGCAGATCCATAGGGATGGAATGGGACCAGATCCATAGGGATGGGAACAGATCCATAGGGATGGGATGGAGCAGATCCATAGGGATGGGATGGGAGCAGATCCATAGGGATGGAATGGGACCAGATCCATAGGGATGGGAACAGATCCATAGGGATGGGATGGAGCAGATCCATAGGGATGGGATGGGAACAGATCCATAGGGATGGGATGGGAGCAGATCCATAGGGATGGGAGCAGATCCATAGGGATGGGATGGGAGCAGATCCATAGGGATGGAGCAGATCCATAGGGATGGGATGGAGCACATCCATAGGGATGGGATGGGGCAGATCCATAGGGATGGGATGGGAGCAGATCCATAGGGATGGGGCTGTCTCAGGATTTGCTGGGATGTCCCAAGGGATCCATTGGATTTCAGCATCCCTGGCTCTGGGATATCCCGACCGTTTTTTGGGATGCCCTGGCTCAATTCCAGGATATCCCGACAATTTTTTGGGATGCCCTGGCCGCATTCCAGGATATCCCGACCGTTTTTTGGGATGCCCTGGCCGCATTCCAGGATATCCCGGCCCAATCCCAGGATATCCCGACCATTTTTTGGGATGCCCTGGCCGCATTCCAGGATATCCTGACCGTTTTTTGGGATGCCCTGGCCGCATTCCAGGATATCCCAGCCCAATCCCAGGATATCCCGACCGTTTTTTGGGATGCCCTGGCCCAATCCCAGGATATCCCAGCCCAATCCCAGGATATCCCGACCATTTTTTGGGATGCCCTGGCCACATTCCAGGATATCCTGACAATTTTTTGGGATGCCCTGGCCCAATCCCAGGATATCCCAACCGTTTTTTGGGATGCCCTGATCCAATCCCAGGATATCCCAACCATTTTTTGGGATGCCCTGCCCCAATCCCAGGATATCCCAGTCCAACCCCAGGATATCCCGGTCCAATTCCAGGATATCCCAACTGTTTTTTGGGATGCCCTGGCCATATTCCAGGATATCCCGACCGTTTTTTGGGATGCCCTGGCCCAATCCCAGGATATCCCAGCCCAATCCCAGGATATCCCGACCGTTTTTTGGGATGCCCTGGCCGCATTCCAGGATATCCCGGCCCAGCCCTGGCTGCTCCAGCCCTTCCCCCTCCCTGGCGTGTCCCGCCGCCGCCTGTTTAAATCCGTTATTCCCGTTATTCCCGTTATCCCGCTCCGGGCGTTTAGCGCCCTGAACGGAGCCTGGGGAGCCATCAGGCAGGAAAAGCATTCCCGGCCTCTCCATCTTGCTCCGGAATTGATGGAGTCCCGGGAGTGGGATAAAGCTGCCGACAGCCGCTCGTAAATCACCGACAGCAGGGAGGGCGCGGGGCAGCGGCTGCGCCGGATCGCTCCTGGATTTATCCCGGATTCTCCTGGATTTATCCTGGATTGATCCTGGATTTATCCAAATTCTCCTGGATTTATTCCAAATCGTTCACAGATTATCCCAGATTGCTCCTGGATTTATCCCAAATTGGTCCCGGATTTATCCTGGATTGCTCCTGGATTTATCCAAATTCTCCTGGATTTATCACAGATTGTTCCTCAATTTATCCCAAATTGCTCCCAGATTTATCCCAGATCGCTCCTGGATTTATCCTGGATCCCTCTTGGATTTATCCAAATCGCTCCTGGATTTATCCAAATTCTCCTGGATTTATCCCAAATCACTCCAAGATTTATCCCGGATTGCTCCTGGATTTATCCCAAATTGCACCCAGATTTATCCCAGATGGCTCCCAGATTTATCCTAAATTGCTCCAGGATTTATCCCAAATTCTCCTGGATTTATCCCACATTGCTCCTCAATTTATCCCAAATCGCTCCCGGATTTATCCAAATTCTCCTGGATTTATCCCAGATTGCTCCTGGATTTATCCAGATTCTCCTGGATTTATTCCAAATTGCTCCCAGATTTATCCCAAATCGCTCCTGGATTTATCCCGGATTCTCCTGGATTTATCCTGGATCACTCCTGGATTTATCCAGATTCTCCTGGTTTTATCCAAATTATCCTGGATTTATCCTGGATTGCTCCTGGATTTATCCTGGATTATTCTTGGATTTATCCCAAATTGCTCCCAGATTTATCCCAAATTGGTCCTGGCTTTATCCTGGATTATTCTTGGATTTATCCCAGATTGCTCCAGGATTTATTCCAGATTGCTCCAGGATTTATCCTGGATCGTTCTTGGATTTATCCCAGATTGGTCCAGGATTTTTCCAAATCCTCCTGGATTTATCCAAATGCTCCTGGATTTATCCTGGATCCCTCTTGGATTTATCCAAATTCTCCTGGATTTATCCCAAATCGCTCCTCAATTTATCCAAATTCTCCTGGATTTATCCCAAATTCTCCTGGATTTATCCCAAATCGCTCCTGGATTTATCCCAATTCTCCTGGATTTATTCCAAATTGCTCCCAGATTTATCCCAAATTGCTCCCAGATTTATCCCAGATTGCTCCTGGATTTATCCCAAATTGCTCCAGGATTTATCCAAATTGCTCCTGGATTTATCCCAGATTGCTCCTGGATTTATCCAAATTCTCCTGAATTTATCCTGGATTGTTCCTGGATTTATTCCAGATTGCTCCAGGATTTATCCCAAATTGGTCCCAGATTTATCCTGAATTGCTCCAGGATTTATCCAGGATCGGTCCTGGATTTATCTGGAATCTCTCCCAGACTTATCCTGGATCACTCCTGGATTTATCCTGGATTCTCCTGGATTTATCCAAATTCTCCTGGATTTATCCCTAATTGCTCCCAGATTTATCCAAATTCTCCTGGATTTATCCTGGATTGCTCCAGGATTTATCCAAATTGCTCCTGGATTTATTCCAGATTGCTCCAGGATTTATCCAGATTCTCCTGGATTTATCCAAATTGGTCCTGGATTTATCCTGGATTGCTCCTCAATTTATCCAAATTCTCCTGGATTTATCCCAGATTGCTCCAGGATTTATCCAAATTCTCCTGGATTTATCCAAATTCTCCTGGATTTATCCCAAATTGGTCCCGGATTTACCCCGGATTCTCCTGGATTTATCCCAAATTGCTCCTGGATTTATCCCAAATCGCTCCTGGATTTATCCCAAATCACTCCAGGATTTATCCTGGATTGTTCTTGGCTTTATCCCAGATTGCTCCTGGATTTATTCCAAATTGATCCTGGATTTATCCCAAATCATTCCCGGTTTTATCCAGGATTGGTCCTGGATTTATCTGGAATCTCTCCCAGACTTATCCTGGATCACTCCTGGATTTATCCCAAATCACTCCTGGATTTATCCTGGATCGTCCCAGGATTTATCCCAGATTGCTCCAGGATTTATCAGAGCCATTCCTGGACAGCCAAGGAATTTTGGGCTGCCATTCCCAGATATCCCAGGGCCATTCCTGAATATCCCAGGGATGTGGAGCTGCCATTCCCAGATATCTCAGAGCCATTCCCAAAGATCCCAGCAATTCCAGGCTTCCATTCCCGGCTATCCCAGGGATGTGGAGCTGCCATTCCTGGATATCCCAGGAATTCTGGGCTGCCATTCCCAGATATCCCAGGGATGTGGAGCTGCCATTCCTGGATATCCAAGGAATTATGGGCTACCATTCCTGGATATCCCAGAGCCATTCCCTGATATCCCAGCAATTCCAGGCTGCCATTCCCAGATATTTCAGCAATTCCAGGCTGCCATTCCCGGATATCCAAGGAATTTTGGGCTGCCATTCCCGGCTATCCCAGCCATTCCGCGCTGCCGTTCCCGATCCCGCCGTTCCCGCTCCCGGCCGGCAGCGATTCCTTCCCGCGGCTCCGCTGGGGCCCGGGAAGTGTTGATGGAAACACGAATTATTCCGGCTGCAGGCGCCGCTAATCACCGCGCCGTGAATAATTAATGACCCTCGTTAATGAGCTGCTCGGGGCGGCTCCGGGAAGGAATGCTCGCCGGGATCCAGGGATGCTCCCAACATCCCGGATTTTGGGGCACACACCGGGAATGTCTGTTCCCTCCACCCCCCCAGCGGGAAGGAGCAGAGAATTCCTGGGAAACAAAGCAGGGAAAGGAATTCCAGGAGGGAATTCCGGGGCTCCTGTTGGATCTGGAATTTTTTTTTTTTTGGGAAGAGGGGAGCAAGCACGGCGGGGGTGAGGGTGAGAGCTGGAAAACCGGGAATGTGAAAGGAAAACCGGGAAAAAAATCCACAACGTCGGGTCTGGAGCCGGGAATGTTCTGAGGTGTGGGAACAGGGAGAGCAGGGCGGGAATTCCCAGCGGGAATTCATCCAGCTCGGCTTGCAGGGAGAGCTTGGCTGAGCTTGGCCGGGGCCCGGAGCAGTCTGGGATATTTGGGAAGTGTCTGTGGATATGGGATCAGAGAAGTTTGGGATCCTGGGAAGTGTCCATGGAATGGGATGGAAGTGCCCATGGAATGGGATTGGGGCAGTCTGGGATATTTGGGAAGTGTCCACGGAATGGGTCAGAGAAGTTTGGGATATTTGGGAAGTGCCCATGGATATGGGATCAGAGAAGTTTGGGATACCTGGGAAGTGTCCATGGATATGGGATGGAAATGCCCATGGAATGCCCATGGAATGGGATGGAAGTGTCCATGGAATGGGATCGGAGCAGTTTGGGATATTTGGGAAGGGCCCATGGATATGGGATTGGAGCAGTCTGGGATATTTGGGAAGTGTCCATGGAATGGGATGGAAGTGCCCATGGAAGTGCCCATGGAAGTGCCCATGGAATGCCCATGGAATGGGATGGAATGCCCATGGAATGCCCATGGAGTGCCCATGGAATGCCCATGGAAGTGCCCATGGAATGCCCATGGAATGCCCATGGAAGTGCCCATGGAATGGGATGGAAGTGCCCATGGAATGCCCATGGAATGGGATGGAAGTGCCCATGGAATGCCCATGGAATGCCCATGGAGTGCCCATGGAAGTGCCCATGGAATGCCCATGGAATGCCCATGGAATGCCCATGGAAGTGCCCATGGAATGCCCATGGAGTGCCCATGGAATGCCCATGGAATGCCCATGGAAGTGCCCATGGAATGCCCATGGAGTGCCCATGGAAGTGCCCATGGAATGCCCATGGAATGCCCATGGAATGCCCATGGAATGCCCATGGAAGTGCCCATGGAATGCCCATGGAATGCCCATGGAATGGGATGGAATGCCCATGGAATGCCCATGGAATGGGATGGAATGCCCATGGAAGTGCCCATGGAATGCCCATGGAAGTGCCCATGGGATGCCCACGGAACGGGATCAGCTCAGGATTCCCTTCCCACCGAATCCTTCCGGGATTTTTGGGATGTTGGGGGCTGGCAGGGCCGAGGGGATCCGGCAGAGCAGCCCTGCCCCATTCCCGCCCGGAATTCCGGCTCCCTGTGCCGAGGATCCCTCGGGATGGGCCGGGAGAGCTCCCGGCTGGCTCGGGGTCACCTCCTGTCACAGCGCCTGTCCCCAGGGAGGGACACCGGGGGACACTGGGGGACACTGAGGGACATGGAGGGACACTGAGGGACACTGAGGGACACTGAGGGACACGGGAGGGACACAAAGTGACACGGAGGGACACCGGGTGCCAGCCGGGCTCAGGTGTCACGCAGGATTTGCGGGCGCGGCTCTGAGCGATTCCGCCTTTATCCCCCGATCCCAGACTTACATCCCAGAATTCCAGCTTTTTATACCCAAATCCCAGCTTTTCATCCCCTCATTCCAGTATTTTATCCCCAAATTTCAGTTTTTAATCTTCCAATTCCAATTTTGTATCCCCCAATTCCAGCTTTGTATCCAGGAATTCCATCTTTTCACCCCCTGAATCCCAATTTTTTTACTCCAAATCCAGGTTTTTATCCTCAAATCCCAGCTTTAAATCCTGGTTTTTCATCCCTGAATTCCACCTTTTTATCCCCCAAATCCACCTTTGTATCCAGGAATTCCAGGTTTTTCATCCCTGAATTCCGGCTTTTTATCCTCCAATTCCACTTTTTATCCCCTAATTCCATTTTTTTGTACCCAAATTCCACCTTTTTATCCCCAAATTCCAACATTTTATCCGGGAATTCCAAGGTTATATCCCTGAATTCCGGCTTTTTATCCCCCAAATCCACCTTTGTATCCAGGAATTTCGGTTTTTTATCCCTGAATTCCGGATTTAATCACCCAATTCCACCTTTTTATCCCCCAATTCCAGCTTTTTATCCCCTAATTCCATCATTTTATCTGGGAATTCCAAGGTTATATCCCCGAATTCCAGTTTTTATCCCCCAAATCTGCCTTTGTATCCAGGAATTCCGGCTTTTTATCCCTGAATTCCAGATTTAATCCCCCAATTCCAGTTTTTTATCCCCAAATTCCAACATTTTATCTAGGAATTCCAAGGTTATATCCCTGAATTCCAGCTTTTCATCCCTGAATCCAAATTTTTTAACCCCAATCCAGGTTTTTCATCCTCAAATCCCAGCTTTAAATCCTGGGTTTTCATCCCTGAATTCCGGCTTTTTATCCCAGAATTCCGGATTTAATCCCCCAATTCCAGCTTTTATCCCCAAATTCCAACATTTTATCCGGGAATTCCAGGTTTTTATCCCCGGATCCCGGTTTTCCCGGCCCCCATCCCGCCTTTTCCCGGCCCCATTCCCGCTTTTAACCCGTTCCGTGCCGTGTCGTGCCCGGCCCCGCTGCCGCGCCAGACGCGCCCGTCTCGCACCCGCCGGGGGGGCGGCAGCTGCCGGCAATTAACGAGCCCGTTAATTAACCAGCCCATTAATTAACGAGCTCATTAATTAACGCCGCGGGGTCCGTCCCAGCGCCAGGGGGGGCAGGGAGGTGACCGAGGGGTGGTGGCACCTCGGGGGTGGCCCAGGGGTGGTGGCACCTCGGAGGGATCCCCTTGAAGGGCTTTGATCCCAGTCCTTGTCCCCAAGAGTGACATGGAGGGGACACCAGGTGGCCCAGGGATGGTGGCAGCTCAGAGGTGGCCCAGGGGTGGTGGCAGTGGCCAGATCCCAGTCCTTGTCCCCAGAGGTGACAGGGAGGGGACAGCGGGGGTGGTGGCACCTCGGAGTGGCCAGAACCCCTTGAAGGGCTTTGATCTCAAACCCTGTCCCCAAGGGTGACATGGAGGGGACACGAGGTGGCCCAGGGGGTGGTGGCAGTGGTCAGATCCCTTTGAAGGGCTCTGATCCCAGTCCTTGTCCCCAAGGGTGACAGGGAGGGGACATGAGGTGACCAAGGGGGTGGTGGCAGTCACCAGATCCCCAACAGGCTCTGATCCCAGTCCCTGTCCCCGAGAGTGACAGAGAGGGGACAGGAGGTGGCCCGGGGTGGTGGCAGTGGCCAAAACCACCCAGGTGGGCTCTGACCCCAGTCCCTGTCCCCAAGGGTGACAGGGAGGGGACAGGAGGTGGCACAGGGTTGGTGGCAGTCACCAGATCCCTGACAGGCTCTGATCCCAATCTTTGTCCCCAAGGGTGACATGGAGGGGACAGGAGGTGGCCCAGGGGTGGTGGCAGTGGCCTGATCCTCCCGGGTGGGTTCTGATCCCAATCCCTGTCCCCAAGGGTGACAGGGAGGGGACAGGAGGTGGCACAGGGGTGGTGGTGGCACCTCGGAGTGGCCAGAACCCCTTGAAGGGCTTTGATCTCAAACCCTGTCCCCAAGGGTGACATGGAGGGGACACGAGGTGGCCCAGGGGTGGTGGCAGTGGCCAGATCCCCAACAGGCTCTGATCCCAGTCCCTGTCCCCAAGAGTGACAGGAAGGGGACAGGAGGTGGCCAAGGGTGGTGGCACCTCCGAGGTGGCCCCAGGGGTGACAGAGAGGGGACAGCAGGTGGCCCGGGGTGGTGGCACCTCGGAGGTGGCCCAGGGGTGGTGGCAGCTCAGGGACACAGGGTGGCACGCTGGGCTGGCCTGGGGACGCTGTCGTGTCCTCCCAGAGAGGGTGGCACCGCGGTGACATTGTCACAGCCATCGGGGCCACGGGGTCAGGGAGAGGCTGAGATGAAATGAAATGAAAATAAAATAAAATAAAATAAAATAAAATAAAATAAAATAAAATAAAATAAAATAAAATAAAATATTAAAAGAAAATAAAATAAATAGAATACAATAAAAATACAATACAATACAGTACAATTAAATTAAATTAAAAAATAAAATAAAATAAAATATTAAAAAATACAATACAATTAAATTATATTAAATTAAAATAGGCTTGATAAATAAAAAAGGGTTTGATAAAAGAGGGGCTGATAAAAGAGGGATGGATAAATGGAAGGGTTTTGATAAATGAGGTAAAAGAGGGGCTGATAAATTAAATAAAAGGAGCTGATGAATTAAAGAAAAGTGGATTTGATAAATCAATAAAGGGGGTTGATAAATTAAATAAAAGGGGTGGATAAATTAAATAAAGGAGGTTGATACATTCAATAAAAGGGGAGTTGATAAACTCAATAAGAGGAAAAAATGGAAATAAAATAAAATATAAAATAAAATAAAATAAAAATAAAATAAAAAAATAAAATAACGGTTCGATAAATAAAAGGGGGTTGATAAATTAAAAAAGGGTTGATAAATTAAATAAAAGGGGTTGATAAATTCAATAAAATGGATCGATAAATTAAATAAAAGGGGTTGATAAATTAAATGAGTTGATAAATTAAATAAAAGGGGTTGATAAATTAAATAAAAGGAGTTGATAAATTAAGTAAAAGGAGTTGATAAATTCAATGAAAGGGATTGATAAATTAAATAAAAGGGCAGTTGATAAATTCAATAAGAGGAAAAAAATGAAAATAAAAATGAAATAAATGGAAATGAAATGAAATGAAATAAAATAAAATAAAAAATTTAAAATCAAATGAAATAAATGAAATAAAAGAAAAGAAAATAGGATAAATAAAATAAAATAAAAATTAAAATAATATAAAATAAATAAAATAAAATAAAATAAAATAAAATAAAATTTAAAATAAAATAAAATAAAAATTAGAATAAAATAGAATAAAAATTAGAATAAAATAGAATAAAATAGAATAGAATAAAATAGAATGGAATAGAATAAAATAAAATAGAATAAAATAGAATAGAATAAAATAAAATAAAATAAAATAAAAATGAAAATAAAATAAAAAAATAAAATAAAATAAAATAAAATAAAATAAAATAAAATAAAATAAAATAAATAAAAAACTTAAAATAAAATAAAAGAAATGAAATAAAAGAAAAGAAAATAGGATAAATAAAATAAAATAAAATAAAATAAAATAAAATAAAAATTAAAATAAAATAAAAATAAAATTAAAATTAAAATACAATAGAATAAAATAAAATAAAATAAAATAAAATAAAATAAAATAAAATAAAATAAAATAAATATAAAGTATGCAGTGTTGTGGGCAGCAGGAGCAGCTGGTGCATTATGCAGGAGCCGGGGGAGCCAATTAAGGGCCGGGGCTTCGATCGCCGCTGCCAGCGCCGGCCCGGGGCTGCTCTCCATGGAAAAGTGGGAATGCAGCTCTATGTCCATGGAAAAATGGGAATGCAGCTCCTTCTCCATGGAAAAGTGGGGAATGCAGCTCTATGTCCATGGAAAATGGGAAATGCAGCTCCTCTTCCATGGAAAAGTGGGGAAAACAGCTCATTTTCCATGGAAAAGTGGGAATGCAGCTCCTTCTCCATGGAAAATGGGAAATGCAGCTCCTTTTCCGTGGAAAAGTGGGGAATGCAGCTCCTTCTCCATGGAAAATGGGGAATGCAGCTCCTTCTCCATGGAAAAGTGGGGAATCCTGCTCTTTCTCTATGGAAAAATGGTGAAAGCTTCTTCTTTTCCATAGAAAACTGGGAAAAACAGCTCCATGTCCATGGAAAACGGGAAAAGCTGCTCCTTTTCCATGGAAAAATGGGGAAAACAGCTCCTTTTCCATAGAAAACTGGGAAAAAAACAGCTCCTTTTCCATGGAAAATGGGGAATGCAGCTCCTTTTCCAAGGAAAAATGGGAAATGTGGCTCCTTTTCCATGGAAAACAGGAAAAGCTGCTCCTTTTCCATGGAAAAGTGAGGTCAGGGCCTTCTTTTCCATGGAAAACCAAGAAAAGCAGCTCCTTTTCCATGGAAAAATGGGAAATGCAGCTCCTTTTCCATGGAAAAATGGGAAAAGTGGCTCCTTTTCCATGGAAAAATGGGAAATCCGGGTCCTTTTCCATGGAAAAGTTGGGAAAGCAGCTCCAGGAGCATCTCTGGAGGGAGGATTTTCCTTTTTCCAGGGAAAAGGAGCCCCCTGTGCCAGGGAAGGTTCCGGAAGGGCTGCAGCCTTGGCAGGGATAGGGTCAGGAAAAGGTGGGAATGTCGTGGGTGGATGGGTGGATGGATGGATGGATGGATGGATGGATGGATGGATGGATGGATGGATGGATGGATGGATGGATGGATGGACGGACATTCCCAATCCCCCATCCCAAATCCCCCATTCCCAATCCCCCATCCCAAATCCCCCATTCCCAATCCCCCATTCCCAATCCCCCATCCCAAATCCCCCATTCCCAATCCCCATCCCCAAATCCCCCATTCCGCATTCCCAAATCCCCCATTCCCAAATCCCCCATTCCCCATTCCCAATCCCCCATCCCAAATCCCCCATTCCCAATCCCCCATTCCCAATCCCCCATCCCAAATCCCCCATTCCCAAATCCCCCATTCCCAAATCCCCCATTCCCCATTCCCAATCCCCCATTCCCAATCCCCCATTCCCAAATCCCCCATTCCCCATTCCCAATCCCCCATTCCCAATCCCCCATTCCCAATCCCCCATTCCCAAATCCCCCATTCCCCATTCCCAATCCCCCATTCCCAATCCCCCATTCCCAAATCCCCCATTCCCCATTCCCAATTCCCCATCCCCAAATCCCCCATTCCCCATTCCCAATCCCCCATTCCCGTTCCCAGGGGGTTTCAGGACATTCCCAATCCCCCATTCCCAAGTCCCCCATTCCCCATCCCCCATTCCCAATCCCCCATTCCCAATCCCCCATTCCCAAATTCCCCATTCCCAAATCCCCCATTCCCAAATCCCCCATTCCCAAATCCCCCATTCCCAATCCCCATTCCCAAATCCCCCATTCCCATCCCCCATCCCCAGGGTTCCCAGCCCCTCCCCCTCTCCAAGGCCCCGCCCTGCCCCGGGCGGCGCGCGGCCCCAATCAGGGTAATTAGCGCAATTAGAGCGAGCCCCGCCCCTCCCCCCGCTCCTTCCAGCGCCCGCTCAGCTCCTCAAGGCCGCGACACCGCCACCGCCGGGAATGGCCTGGCCATGTCACCTGTCCCCAGGGCTGCAGTGTCACCTGTCCCCAGGGCTGCGGTGTCCCGTGTCACCTGTCCCCAAGGCTGCAGTGTCACCTGTCACCTGTCCCCAAGGCTGCGGTGTCACCTGTCACCTGTCCCCAAGGCTGCGGTGTCCCCTGTCCCCAAGGCTTCCCTGGCCCTGGCCCCTGTCCCCAAGGCAGCCGTGTCCCCTGTCCCCTGTCCCCATGGCTGTTGTGTCTCCTGTCCCCAAGGCTGCAGTGTCCCTTGTCCCCAAGGCTGCCCTGGCCCTGTCCCCTGTTCCCCCATGGCTGCCCTGTCCCCAAGGCTGCAGTGTCCTCTGTCACCTGTCCCCAAGGCTGCCGTGTCCCCTGTCCCCAGGGCTGCCCTGTCTCCTGTCACCTGTCCCCCTGTCCCCATAGCTGCTGTGTCCCCTGTCTCCATGGCTGCCCTGTCCCCGTCCCCTGTGCCCAAGGCTGCCCTGGCCCCTGGCCCCTGTCCCCCCATGGCTGTTGTGTCCCCTGTCCCGTGTCCCCAACTCTGGGGTCCCCTTGTCCCCATCTGCAGTGTCCCCTTGTCCCCATGGCTGCCCTGTCCCCCCATGGCCGCCTTGTCCCCAACTGTGGGGTCCTCTTGTCCCTACCTGCCATGTCCCCTGTCCCCTGTCCCCAAGGCTGCTGTGTCCCCCCATGGCTGCCGTGTCCCCAACTGTGAAGTCCCCTTGTCCCCAACTGTGAAGTCCCCTTGTCCCCATCTGCAGCCCCATGGCTGCCCTGTCCCTCTGTCCCCACTTGCCCTGTCCCCCTGTCCCTGAGCTGCGGGGGAATAAAATAAAATATAGAATGTAAAATAGAACATAGCAAACAGAAAACACAATAGACCAAAATAAAATGTAAAATATAAGAGATAAGAGATAAGAGATAAGAGATAAGAGATAAGATATAAAATATAAAATATAAAATATAAAATATATAATATAAGGTATAAAATGTAAAATGTAAAATATGAAATATAAAATGTAATATGTAAAATATAAAATATAAAATACAATAGAATACAACAAAATTACATGAAATGAAATTAAAAGAAAAATAAATAAAATAAAATCATAAAATAAAATAAAAAATAAAATAAAATAAAAAATAAAATAAAATTAAAATTAAAATTAAAATTAAAATTAAAATTAAAATTAAATTGCATTAAATAAAACAAGAAAAACATACAAAAAATAAAATAAAATAAGATAAAATAAAATAAAATAAAATAAAATAAAATAAAATAAAATAAAATAAAATAAAATAAAATAAAATAAAATGAAATGACTCCGTGCCCCGCCCTCAGCCCGTGCCGGGAGGAGCTGCAGCTCTCAGGGCAGCAACAGCGGCGGCGCTGGGAAAAGCGGGGTCAGGGCGCGGGAAATGGCTCTGCCCGCAGGGATAATGGCTGGGCTGGGATAAACCCTTATCTCGGCTCTTATCAGCCTGAGCAGGCCTTATCACACCGTGTAATCCCTTATCATCGGCTGTCATCTCTTATAATCCCTCATCATCCCTTATCACCCCTTATCATCCTTTATCCCCCTTATCACCCCTTATCATTGCTTATCATGCCTTATCACCCCTTATCATCCTTTATCCCCCTTATCATCCCTTATCACCCCTTATCATTGCTTATCACCCCTTATCACCCCTTATCATCCTTTATCACCCCTTATCACCCCTTATCATCCTTTATCCCCCCTTATCACCCCTTATCATCCTTTATCACCCCTTATCACCCCTCATCATCCTTTATCCCCCGTTATCACCCCTTATCATCCTTTATCCCCCCTTATCATTGCTTATCATGCCTTATCACCCCTTATCATCCTTTATCACCCCTTATCACCCCTCTTCATCCTTTATCACCCCTTATCATGCCTTATCACCCCTTATCATTGCTTATCATGCCTTATCACCCCTTATCATCCTTTATCCCCCCTTATCACCCCTTATCATCCTTTATCACCCCTTATAATTACTTATCTGACCTTATAACCTCTTATCATTTCTTATCACCCCTTATCACCCATTATAAAACCTTACCCCCCCTTATAATCCCTTATCAGCCCTTATCAGCCCTTATCATCCCATATCGCCCCTTATCAGCCCTTATCAGCTCTTATCAGCCCTTATCATGTCTGGCAGTCCCTTACCACCCTTTATCATCCCTTATCATCCCATAGTGATAACGATGGGGAATCCATCCTGGAACATCCCAGGAAAAAATCCAGAATGTTCTCATCCCTTGGGCCCTAAATCCAGAGCGTTCCCATTCCTGGGACCCTAAATCCGGAACATTCCTTGACCCTAAATCCAGGACGTTCCTTGACCCGAACCCAGAGCATTCCCATTCCTCAGACCCTAAATCCGGAATGTTCCTTGACCCTGAACCCAGACCATTCCCATTCCTTGACCCTAAACCCAGAACATTCCTTGACCCTAAATCCAGACCATTCCTTGACTCTGAACCCAGCGCGTTCCCATTCCTCAGATCCTAAATCCAGAACGTTCCTTGACCCTAAACCCAGAGCGTTCCCATTCCTCGACCCTAAATCCAGAACATTCCTTGACCCTGAACCCAGAGTGTTCCCATTCTTCTGACCCTAAATCCAGAACGTTCCTTGACCCTAAACCAAGACCATTCCCATTCCTCTGACCCCAAATCCAGAACATTCCTTGACCCTAAATCCGGAACGTTCCTTGACCCTAAATCCAGACCATTCCCATTCCTCAGACCCTAAATCCAGAACGTTCCTCGGACCCTGAACCCAGAGCGTTCCCATTCCTCAGACCCTAAATCTGGAACATTCCTTGACCCTAAACCCAGACCATTCCCATTCCTTGACCCTAAATCCAGAACATTCCTTGACCCTGAACCCAGCGCGTTCCCATTCCTTGACCCTAAACCCAGACATTCCTTGACCCTAAATCCGGAATGTTCCTTGACCCTGAACCCAGCGCGTGCCCATTCCTCGACCCTAAATCCAGACCATTCCTTGACCCTGAATCCAGAATGTTCCCTGACCCTAAATCCAGAACGTTCCTTGGCCCTGAACCCAGTGTGTTCCCTTTCCTTGACCCTAAATCCAGAACATTCCTTGACCCTAAATCTAGAACATTCCCATTCCTCAAATCCTAAATCCAGAGCATTCCCATTCCTTGACCCTAAATCCAGAGCATTCCTTGACCCTAAATCCAGAACATTCCTTGACCCTAAATCCAGAACATTCCTTGACCCTAAATCCAGAACGTTCCTTGACCCTAAATCCAGAACGTTCCTTGACCCTAAATCCAGAACATTCCTTGACCCTGAACCCACAGCCTTCCCATTCCTTGACCCCAAATCCAGAACATTCCTTGACCCCAAATCCAGAACATTCCTTGACCCTAAATCCAGAACATTCCTTGACCCTGAACCCACAGCCTTCCCATTCCTTGACCCTAAATCCAGAACATTCCTTGACCCTAAATCCAGAACATTCCTTGACCCTAAATCCAGAACATTCCTTGACCCCAAATCCAGAACATTCCTTGACCCGAACCCAGCCCGTTCCCATTCCGAGCCTGTGTTCCCATGTCTGTCCCCACCCCCGGCACTTTTGGGGTTCCCAGGGCGACCCCAAACCTCCCACCGGCCCCATTAAACCGCGGGGGAGCCAATTAACGAGCCCAGCCAATTAATGGCGCATTAATTGCTGCAGGTGGCGGATAAAGGGTCCCCGAACACCCCGTAATTAATGAGCCCCCATAATTAATTAATGAGCCCCAAGCCCCCCGTAATTAACCCCGGGGATGCTAACGAGGCCCTCGTTAGCGTTCCCAGCCCCTCGTTAGTCCCGGGCTAATTAACCCCCGGAGCCTGGAACGGGATTTGGGATCGAGGGCGTGGAAAAGCCGGGAACAAATCCCGATGTCCCTGCCCCGATCCCAAAAGGCCGCCAGGAAATCCCGGCCTTGACCCCAAAGGAAAACCCCGGAAGGGCCGGGAGGAGCTGGGGGTTTGGGATTTGGGGTTTGGGATTTGGGGTCTGGGATTTGGGGTTTGGGGTTTGGGGGCTTGGGAATTTGGATTTGGGGTTTGGGGTTTGGGGGTTTGGGGTTTGGGATCTGGGAATTTGGATTTGGGGTTTGGGGGGTTGGAGTTTGGGGTTTGGGATCTGGGGTTTGGGATCTGGGGTTTGGGAGATGGGAATTTGGATTTGGGGTTTGGGATTTGGGATCTGAGGTTTGGGACCTGGGGTGTGGGATCTGGGATTTGGGGTTTGAGATTTGGGGTTTGGGATTTCAGGTTTGAGGTTTGGGGTTTGGGATCCAGGGTATGGGGTCTGGGGTTTGGGGTCTGGGGTTTGAGATTTGGGGCTTGGGATCAAGGATCTGGGGTTTGGGATCTGGGGTTTGGACTTGGGGTTTTGGATCTGGGGTTTGGGGTTTAGGATTTGGGATTTGGGATCTGGGATCTGAGGTTTGCGGTTTGGGATTTGGGGCTTGGAGTTTAGGATCTGGGGCTTGGGGTTTCAGATTTGGGGTTTCACATTTGGGGTTTGGGATCTGGAGCTTGGGGTTTGGGATTTGGGTTTTGGGGTTTGAGATTTGGGGTTTGGGGTTTAGGACCTGGGGTTTGGGATTCGGGGTTTGGGATTTAGGGTTTGGGGTTTGGGATTTGGGGTTAGGGGTTTGGAATTTGGGGTTTAAGATCTGGGGTTTGGGATTTGGGATCTGTGGCAGGTGGGGACGGGAATGTCCAGGACTGGCGTGCGGGATCCCGGCCATCCCTGGCGCCCCGTTTGGGGCACAAACAGGAACTTTGGGACATCCCCTCCCCGGGGTGTCACTGCTGGCGACTCTTTGGGATTTCACCCTCCCCGGGCTGAGGGCACCAGGAGGGGCGATGACCCCACAACATCCCGCAGCAATCCCCCAAAACAAACCCCACAAAATCCCGGCACGGGGACAAATCCCGCGGGATTGGGGCCGGATTTGGGTACGAGAGCGGCTCCTTACAAAACCAACCTGCCCCGATCCCTGATCCTGATCCCTGATCCTGATCCTGATCCCTCATCCCTGATCCCTGATCCCTATCCCTGATCCCTGATCCTGATCCCTGATCCTGATCCCTGAACCTGATCCTGATCCCTGATCCTGATCTCTGATCCTGACTCCTGATCCCTGATCCCGATCCCTCATCCCTGATCCCTCATCCCTGATCCCTGATCCTGATCCCTGATCCTGATCCCTGATCCTGATCCCTGATCCCTGATCCTGATCCAGATCCCTGATCCTGACCCTGATCCCTGATCCTGACCCTGATCCCTGATCCCTGATCCTGATCCTGATCCTGATCCCTGATCCTGATCCCGATCCCTGATCCCGATCCCTGATCCTGATCCCTGATCCTGATCCCTGATCCTGATCCTGATCCCTGATCCTGATCCCTGATCCCTGATCCCGATCCCTGATCCCTGATCCCGATCCCTGATCCCTGATCCCTGATCCCTGATCCCTGATCCTGATCCCAACCAAAACTGGGGGGATTTCTAGCCATGGGGACTCCAGCTGTTCCCAGATGTTCCCACCACCCCAGGATGTTCCCAGATGTTCCAACCCCGGCTCCAGCTGTTCCCAGATGTTCCCAGGATGTTCAAACCCCAGCTCCAGCTGTTCCCAGATGTTCCAACCCCGGCTCCAGCTGTTCCCAGGTGCCAAACCCTAAACGTCCCAGATACCAAACCCCAAATGTCCCAGGTGCCAAACCCCAAATGTGCCGGGTGCCAAACCCCAAATGTGCCGGGTGCCAAACCCCAAATGTGCCGGGTGCCAAACCCCAAATGTCCCAGGTGCCAAACCCCAAATGTCCCGGGTGCCAAACCCCAAATGTCCCAGATGCCAAATCCCAAATGTCCCAGATGCCAAATGTCCTGGGTGCCAAACCCCAAATGTCCCAGAGGCCAAACTCCAGCTGTTCCCAGGTACCAAACCCCAAAGGTCCCAGGGGCCAAATCCCAAATGTCCCAGGTGCCAAATCCCAAATGTCCCAGATGCCAAATCCCAAATGTCCCACGTGTTCCCACCCCAAATGTCCCAGGTACCAAACCCCAAATGTCCCAGGGGCCAAACCCCAAATGTCCCAGGTACCAAACCCCAAATGCCCCAGCTGCCAAACCCCAAATGCCCCAGCTGCCAAACCCCAAATGTCCCAGGGGCCAAACCCCAAATGTCCCAGGTACCAAACCCCAAATGCCCCAGCTGCCAAACCCCAAATGCCCCAGGTACCAAACCCCAAATGTCCCAGGTACCAAACCCCAAATGCCCCAGGTACCAAACCCCAAATGTCCCAGGTACCAAACCCCAAATGTCCCAGGGGCCAAACCCCAAATGCCCCAGGTGCCAAACCCCAAATGTCCCAGGTACCAAACCCCAAATGCCCCAGCTGCCAAACCCCAAATGTCCCGGGTGCCAAACCCCAAATATCCTGGATGCCAAACCCCAAATGCCCCAGGTGCCAAATGTCCCAGGGGCCAAACCCCAAATGTCCCAGATGCCAAACCCCAAATATCCCAGCTGCCAAACCCCAAACATCCCAGCTGCCAAACCCCAAATATCCCAGCTGCCAAACCCCAAACATCCCAGCTGCCAAACCCCATTCCCGCCCTCCCCACCCCATAAACCCTCCTCCCAACGAGACAAATCCTTTTCCAAAAGGGGAATTTCCACATTTCCCCATCCCCGGCCCGGCCAGGCAGGAGTTAAGCCGCGCCTAGCTAGGCTGGGGGCAGGGAAGGGCCGAGCGCAGCCGGCGGCATAAAGAGCGGGCGGTTTTCAGCTCTTTGGGGTTTTTTTAAATTTATTTATTTATTTTTTTGTCCCCGTTTCCATGCAAAGCTCCCACTGCCGCCTGTCACATCAATCGCGGCCCCCGCGCTAATTGCAGGGGGGTGGCGATGTCACCGCGCCGGGGGACACGCGACAGCCGGGCCGGGCGGGGCAGCGGTGGCGGCTTGAACGGGAATTGTTTGGGGTTTTTTTTTTTGGGTTTTTCCCGTTCCTGGGGTGTCCGGGATGTGCTGGGATGGGGAAAGGGGAATAAATAGGAATTTAAAGGGGGATTTTGGGGGTTTCCTGTCCCTGGGGTGTGCGGGGCTTTTGTCCCAGTTTGGGGCTGGGGAGGGGAAGGAGATGCTGGAATTGGATCTGGCCCCCTGCCCTAAATCCCGGATCCGTCCCCCATTCCCTGCCCCAAGTCCCAAATCCATCCCCCATTCCCTGCCCTAAATCCCAAATCCATCCCCCATTCCTGGCCACTTCCCAATCCTCTCCCTGCCCCAAATCCCGAATCCATCCCCTATTCCCTTCACAATCCTATTCCCTGCCCCAAATCCTGAATCCATCCCCCATTCCCTGCCCCAAATCCCAAATCCATCCCCTATTCCCTGCCCTAAATCCCAAATCCATCCCCCATTCCCTGCCCCAAATCCTGAACCCATCCCCCATTCCTGCCCCAAATCCCAAATCCCTGCCCCAAATCCCTGCCCCAATCCCGGCTCCTGCCGTCCCTCCCCGCCCCTCGGGCTGCAGGACAAAGCCACCAAGGGGCCTTGGGGACATTCCCGCTGTCCCCGGGGACATTCCCGCTGTCCCCGCAGCCCTGCTGTCCTTGGGGACATTCCCGCTGTCCTTGGGGACATTCCCGCCGTCCCCGGGGACATTCCCGCTGTCCCCATCCCGGTTTCTCCCAGATTTCAGCGGGGCCGAGGGATCCTGGCGTGACCCCTGAGCCGGGCTTTGGGAACAGGGCCGGCCTTGTGCAGGGCCGGGATTTGGGGATTTGGGGATTTGGGGATTGCAGGAAGGGCCCTTCCCCCCATCCCCACCCCCTCCTGCTCGTTAGGCAGCCGGGTGTTAATTACCGGTTGTTAATTAACCCTGCCTGGGCTCGGCCATTTGGGATTTCTCCGTCCGCCAGGTGGGAATGGGATCCCATAAAATCAACCTGGTGGGAATGGGATCCCCCAAATTCCACCTGGTGGGAATGGGATCCCCCAAAATTCCACCTGGTGGGAATGGGATCCCCCAAAATTCCACCTGGTGGGAATGGGATCCCATAAAACCCACCTGGTGGGAATGGGATCCCAAAATTCCACCTGGAGGGAATGAGATCCCACAAATCCCACCTGGCGGGGATGGGATCCCCCAAAATCAACCTGGTGGGAATAGGATCCCCCAAATCCACCTGGTGGGAATGGGATCCCCTAAATCCACCTGGCAGGAACAGGGCTGGGTGTGACCCCACTGTGGGGCTGGGTGTGACCCTATAGGGGCTGGGTGTGTGACCCCACTGTGGGGCTGGGTGTGTGACCCTATAGGGACACTGGGTGTGACCCCACTGTGGGGCTGGGTGTGACCCTATAGGGGCTGGGTGTGACCCCACTGTGGGGCTGGGTGTGACCCTATAGGGGCTGGGTGTGACCCCACTGTGGGGCTGGGTGTGACCCCATAGGGACACTGGGTGTGACCCCACATTTTGGGGGCGCCGAGCCTCGCCCCCACGCCGAACCCGCGATCTGAGCCTTCCTCCCGCCTCCTCCCCCTCCCGCGGGCCGGAGCTGCCGGAGGGAGGCGGAGAGGGAAGGGAAGGGAAGGGAGGGAAGGGAAGGAGGAGGGAGGGAAGGAGCCGCGACCTTCTCCTCCCCGCTCCTCAAGTGCCTCCGCCGCACCTTCACACTCGCCGTTGCCGCGGCAACCGCAGCTCCGGGGCTCGCTTTTGTTCCCAAAACCGCGGAGGAGGGAGCGGGGCAGGGCCGGAGCAGCGGGAGCCGCGCTGGGGCCGCTCCTTCCCCGGGAGGGGCGGAGGGGATGGGGCAGAGCTCGGGCTGGGGCGGATCTCCAACCCCGGGGGGGACAGAGTTCCATCCCCGGGAAGGGACAGCGGAGATGGGGCAGAGCTCGGGCTGGGGTCTCTCCATCCCCGGGAAGGGCAGCAGGACCGGGGGACAGATCTCCATCCCCGGGGAGGACAGAGCTCCATCCCCCGGAAGGGCGGTGGAGATGGGGCAGAGCTCCATCTCCGAGAAGGGCAGAGCTCGGGGGGACAGAGCTGGGGCTGGGGCCGTTCCTTCCCTGGGAGGGGCAGCGGAGATGGGGGACAGATCTCCAACCCCGGGGAGGACAGAGCTCCATCCCCGGGAAGGGCAGAGCTCGGGCTGGGGCCGCTCCATCCCCGGGAAGGGCGGTGGAGATGGGGCAAAGCTCGGGCTGGGGCCGTTCCTTCCCCGGGAGAGGCAGTGGATGGGGGGCAGAGCTCCATCCCCGGCAAGGGCAGCAGGACCGGGAAGGACAGATCTCCATCCCCGGGAAGGACAGATCTCCATCCCCGGGAAGGACAGCAGGACCGGGGGGGACAGAGCTCCATCCCCGGGAAGGGCAGAGCTCGGGGGGACAGAGCTGGGGCTGGGGTCGTTCCTTCCCCGGGAAGGACAGATGTTCATCCCTGGGAAGGACAACAGGACCGGGGGACAGATCTCCATCCCTGGGAAGGGCAGCAGGATCGTGGGGACAGAGCTCCATCCCCGGGAACGGCAGAGCTCGGGGGGACAGAGCTGGGGCTGGGGCCGCTCCATCCCCGGGAAGGACAGATCTCCATCCCCGGGAAGGACAGCAGGACCGGGGCGGGGGGCAGATCTCCATCCCTGGGGGAGGAAAAGCTTCAGCTCCAGCCGGGGCCGGGGTCAGAGCTCGGGCCGGCCCCGGAGCGCGGATCCAGCTGGTGGAGCACAGGTTGCTCCGTGCGCTGAATTTTGATGGCGGCCCGGAGCAGAATTCCCTGGATCAACAGGGCCCCGGGAGGCCATAAATAAAATATCGCGGAAAAGAGGCCGGCGGAACTGCGGGTGGGCCGTGAGGCGCTGGATTGTCACCAAAATCAGCGCGGTTTTCCAGCAATTCCGGGCTCTTCCTGCGCGGGAGGGACCCCCGGGTTCGGGTGGGCACCGGCACGGATTTGGGATTTGAGGTTTCGGGAAGGAAATCCCTGCCTGCTTCCCCCTGCCCCGGCATGGATTTGGGATTTGAGCTTTGTTTTGGAAGGAAATCCCTGCCTGCTCCCCAGTCCCCGCCGTTTCCCGGGGATCTTTCCCTCATTTAAACGTTTCCGGGGGGTTTGGAGGGATGAGCACAAACACAGCCGCCGGGAATTGGTGGGATTGGCGGATCCCTGGCACTGCCGGGAGCCCGAGGAATGATTAATCCCGGCCATCTGGCCTGGCCGCCAGCCTCCTCCTCCTCCTCCTCCTCCTCCGCATCCCTCAGGGCTCTCCCCCACACGCCCTGCCTCAGTTTCCCCACCTGTAGGCCGCGCTTTGTTCCCGGCGGGATGAATTCCTGCTGCCTGGAGTGGGGGGGATGTTGGGAAAGGCCGGGAGGAGGAGGAGGAGGAGGGGGAGGGGGGAGCGCGGCCGCTCCGCTTCCAGAGGTTAATGGCTTTCCCCGGGCTCGGGATAATGGGATTCCAGGATCCCGCGCGTCCTCTCGCCTGTCGCTTCCCATCAGGTCCGCGCTTGGCTTCACCTTCAGCAGGACCCCCCCTCTGCGGGTTTGTTGGGTTGGTTTTGGGATCCCGGGGGTTTAACCCTTCCCTGGCATGGCGGAGAGCTGGAATTCCTGGCCGGGAGTTGGGGGATCCACCTGTGGGAGCGCTGGGTGCTCTGCGCTCACTCTGGGGTGTCCCCGTGGTGCCCAAAGCCGCTTTTCCACCAAAAAGGATGGATTTGGGCACGGCCCAAGCGGAGCAAACCCGCGGCGGGGCGGGGGGGATGCAGAGAGCCGCAGCCCAGCCGCCAAGCTCCGGGAATTCGGGATTCATTTATTTCTGGGATAAATTCATTTTTGGGGTCTTCTCTCCCGCTCACCCCTTGCGATCCAGCCCCGGCCGTGCCCAGGATCCCGGCGGGATGAAGGCCGCTCCTTCCCCCTCCTCCTCCTCCTCCTCCTCTTCCTCCCCCCGGTCCCTTTGTCGCGCCGCTCCAGGTGGCCGCGGGTGGCGGTGCCAAAACGTCCTCGCGGATCAGAGCACCGGCGGTGACATCGCCCGCGGAGCCGCCATCTGTCCCCGGCCCGGCCCTCCGCCAGAGCCCCGGGGGACAGCGGGGACGTCGCGGCCGCCGTGCCGGTGACAGGAGCCAGGCGGGCGACAAGCGGGGTCACACCCCGAGCGTGGCTTTTGTCCCCAAGGCCGGGAGGAGCCGCCGGAATCCCGGGGGTGCGGGGAGGTTTCCCCGCCGGACTGGGCTTGGAGAGGGCTGGGAAAGGTCGGGAGCATCCGGAGGGTGGAGAGAGTTTTCCCGAGGATTGCCGGTGCCCAAATCCCGGCTGTGTCCCCGCCGAAAATCCATCGGGAAAAGGCGGTGCCGGGGCGCGGGGCATCCCGAGGCTGTCCGGGATCTGCTCCCGTCCCAAAGCCGGGGCGGAGGGAGATCCCGGTGCTTTTCCCGGGAATGGGAGCTCGTTCCCGAGGGAGCTGCTGTCGATAAATTCCCGGCGCTGGGATGGAGGTGGCAGGGGTGACCTTTGGAAAGCGCTGCCGGTGACATTCCCGACATCAAGGCGATGTCGATGCCGATGATGGATTGTGGGTCTGGGGGTGGATGTGAATCCCAAAGCTCCATAGGAGGTGGAATTCCAGTTTGGGAAGGGGATTGGGGGTGGCAGATGGACACGGAGTGGCCCGAAAAGCACAAATGCCCTCAGAAATCCCAAATTCATTGGTTTGTTCTGAGAAATGGATGGATGATGGATGGATGGATGGATGGATGGATGGATGGATGGATGGATGGATGGATGATGGATGGATGGATGGATGATGGATGGATGGATGGATGGATGGATGGATGATGGATGGATGGATGATGGATGGATGGATGATGGATGGATGATGGATGGATGGATGGATGATGGATGGATGATGGATGGATGGATGATGGATGATGGATGGATGGATGATGGATGGATGATGGATGGATGGATGATGGATGGATGATGGATGATGGATGGAGGGATGATGGATGGATGGATGGATGGATGGATGGATGATGGATGGATGGATGATGGATGGATGATGGATGATGGATGGATGATGGATGGATGGATGGATGATGGATGATGGATGGATGGATGATGGATGGATGATGGATGGATGATGGATGGATGATGGATGGATGGATGATGGATGGATGGATGATGGATGGATGGATGATGGATGGATGGATGGATGGATCCATAGATCCATGGATGGATGGATGATGGATGGATGGATGGATGGATGATGGATGGATGGATGATGGATGGATGATGGATGATGGATTTATGATGGATGGATGGATGATGGATGGATGATGGATGGATGGATGATGGATGGATGATGGATGGATGGATCCATGGATGGATGGATGGATGGATGGATGGATCCATGGATGGACCAGGGTTTCTGGGATGCAGACCCCCCTCCACACCTGGATGACCCTCCTAACACAGAATTCCCAAACAATCCCACAGAAATCTGCGATCTCCACCCCACCCTTCCCTTCTGGCCGACCCCAGACCAATCCCAACCCCACCACAAACTCCATTTCCAACCCCATCCCACCCTTCCTCTTCCTCCCACGGGCACCGAGATCCCGACCGGGACCGTCCCAGCTGCAATCCCGGGAATGCTGAATCCCACTGGGATCACTGGGAGCCACAGGGACAAGGACAAGGACAAGGCCGGGGCTCTCTGGAGCTGCCACCCCCTCCCCATCCCGCCCAGCGGGGTCGGATCCCACTTTTATCCCTTGGAAATTTTTTCCCGAGGCTCTGCGAGGAGCAGCGCCGCCAATCCGCCGCTTTTCCGGGAATTTCAGCACGTGCCGGTATTCCCAGGAAACCTGAGCAGCAGGGGGGGGGGAAAGGCCAGGCTGCTTAACCCCGGTGACAAATGTCCATCTGTCCCCGTCCCCGGGGCTTTTCCCGGGAATCACGGCCCGGGGAAGGGCGGGATGCGCCGCCGGCCCCCGATCGATCTCATTTCCACAGGCCCAAATCCCCTCCGCCGGCAGAATTTGGGGATGGAGCGGCTCTGGAATGAGGAGGGAAAAGGGGGGATCGGCGCCATGAATTATTCACGGCGCCCGGGATTAATCCCGGCGCTTCCAGCTGGCGCTAAATTATCGCTCCCGGTCATGCGGGAAAACGCCTTTGGAATTCATTTCCCTGATTATTGTTTGGATCTGAGAGCTGCCAGGGGCTGTTTTCTTTGGATCTTTTTTTTTTCCTTTCTTCCTCAACCTCTCCCATTCCTGCCGCGAGGGATGGAAGAGCTGGGAGCGGAGAGGAAAACCAGGGAAGCAGATCCGGATGATTTATCCGGAGCGATGGGAATGAGGGGAGACAATTCCCGCCGAGCGGGGCCGCGGCTCCGCACGCCAGCCCCGCCCGGGGCTCGGCGGTGTCCCAGGGAAATCGGGATTTTCCGAGGAAAGTCACGGTTTTCCAAGAGGAATCGGGATTTTCCAAGGAAAGTCACGGTTTTCCAAGAGGAATCGGGATTTTCCGAGGAAAGTCACGGTTTTCCAAGAGGAATCGGGATTTTCCAAGGAAAGTCACGGTTTTCCAAGGAAAAAAAAAATCCCGGTTTTCCAAGGGAAGCCACGGTTTTCCAGGGAAGGTCAGGATTTTCCAAGGAAGGTCACGATTTTCCCTGGATCTGGGGATTTCACAATCCCTGGATCAAGAGAATCCCACAATCCCCGAACTGAGGGATCCCACAATCCCAGAATTAGAGAATCCCACAATCCCGCAATTGAGGAATCCCACAATCCCTGGATGTGGGGATCCCACAGTCCCTGGATTTGAGGATCCCACAACTCCTGGATCCAAGGAACCCCACAACCCCAGAATTGAGGAATCCCACAATCCCTGGATCTGAGGAATCCCATGATCTCAGAATCGTGGAACCCCACAATATCTGGATTTGAGGATCCCACAATCCCTGGATCTGAGGAACCCCACAACTCCCGGACTGATGAACCCCACAATCCTTGGATCTGGAGAATCCCACAATCCCAGAATTGAGGAATCCCACATCCCTGAATTTGGGGGTCCCACAATCCCATAATTGAGGAACCCCACAATCCCTGGATCTGGAGAATCCCACAATCCCTGCCCATCCCTGGATCTGAGGAACCCCACAATCCCAGGACTGATGAACCCCACAACCCCAGAACTGAGAAATCTCACAGTCCCTGGATCTGAGGAACCCCACAATCCCAGAACTGAGGAATTCCACAACCCCAGAACTGAGGAACCCCACAATCCCTGGATCTGGAGAATCCCACAATCCCTGGATCTGATTAACCCCACAATCCTATAATTGAGGAATTTCACAACCCCTGGATCCGAGGAACCCCCAATCCCTGAATTGAGGCATCCCACAATCCCTGCCCATCCCTGGATCCGAGGAACCCCACAACCCCAGGCCCGATGAACCCCACAACCCCAGAACTGATGAACCCCACAACCCCAGAATTGAGGAATCCCACAATCCCCTAATTGAGGAATCCTACAATCCCTGGATCCGAGGAACCCCACAACCCCAGAACTGAGGCATCCCACAATCCCAGAATTGAGGAACCCCATAATCCCTGAATTTGGGGGACCCCTGGATCCGAGGAACCCCACAATCCCAGAATTGAGGAACCCCACAATCCCAGAATTTGGGGATCCCACAACCCCTTTGTCTTTGTGAAAATCCCAGAGCCCCCACACCCAGCACCGGAGCAAACCCAGACAACGTTTTCCCATCGCACCCTCGGAAAAGGCTCCGAACCCCCAAAATTTCCCCTTTTCCCCCTTTTCCCTCATCCCCCGCGGAGAACAAAAGCCTTTGACATCTGCGGGAGACAAAGAAATCAAAGACTTGAGCAAAACGCTGCTGTTCGAGCGCATTAACGTCGGGAAACTCCACCTTTCCCAGCTTTTTTCCAGGTTTTTCTTCCCCCGAGGCAAACAGCTGAATTCCTTCTCCCTCTCGCCGCTCCTCTTTTCCCTTTATTTTTATTTTTTCCCACCCCAAATCCGGCGTTTCACCCTCAAAAAAAACCCCGATTTAAATCCCAGGGGATGAATCGCCCGGCTCGGAAAAAAAACGCAAATCCCGAGGGGGTTTTGTTTCCATCCCAGATTTAATCACCGGTTTAGGCCGGGTTTAACCCGGCCCGACCTCGCTCGGCACCTGCGACCTCCGGGCTGTCACCCGAGCGGGGGTTTGGGGACATCCAGCGCCTGGAAAAGAGGGGAAATCAGGGAAAAGCTGCTGATGGCGCTTAAACAGATTTAATTTATGGGATGGCTGCGCTGAAAGCCCCGCCGGAGCCGCGGCTGGCGCCGAGTGTCGCTGATTGTCACCGCGCCAGGCCGGAGCTGTCACCGAGCCAGCCCCGCCACCGGACCCGCCCCGGGCTGGCCAAAAAAAACCGCGCCGGGATCGCCTCCGGTGCCCGCGCTTGAGGCTGGTGTGAGCGCCGAAATGGGGGGGTTTGTCCTCAAATCGCGGGGGAAAGGTTTGGGTTGGGGATTCTGGGTTTTGTCCCCAGGAAAGGTTTGGGTTGGGGATCCCAGAATTGGGGTTTTTATCCTCAGATGATGGGGGAAAGGTTTGGGTTGGGGATCCCAGAATTGGGGTTTTATCCTCAAATCATTGGGGAAAGGTTTGGGGATCCCAGAACTGGGGTTTTATCCTCAAATCATTGGGGAAAGGTTTGGGTTGGGGATCCCAGAATTGGAGTTTTGTCCTCAAATGATGGGGGAAAGATTTGGGTTGGGGATCCCAGAATTGGGGGTTTTATCCCCAAATCACGGGGGAAAGTTTTGGGTTGGGGATCCCAGAATTGGGGGTTTTGTCCTCAAATGATGGGGGAAAGGTTTGGGTTGGGGATCCCAGAATTGGGGGTTTTGTCCTCAAATCATGGGGGAAAGGTTTGGGTTGGGGATCCCAGAATTGGGGGTTTTATCCTCAAATAATTGGGGAAAGGTTTGGGGATCCCTGAATTGGGGGGTTTATCCCCAAATCATTGGGGAAAGGTTTGGGTGGGGATCCCAGAATTGGGGGTTTTATCCTCAAATGATGGGGGAAAGGTTTGGGTTGGGGATCCCAGAATTGGGGTTTTGTCCCCAGGAAAGGTTTGGTTTGGGAATCCCAGAACTGGGCATTTTATCCCCAAATCACGGGTGGAAAGGTTCGTTTTGGGGATCCCAGAATTGGGGGGTTTATCCCCAAATAAAGGGGGGAAATGTTCGTTTTGGGGATCCCAGAACCGGGGGTTTTATCCCCAAATAAACGGGGAAAAGGTTAGGTTTTGGGATCCCAGAATTGGGGTTTTATCCCCAGGAAAGGTTTAGTTTGGGGATCCCAGAACCGGGAGTTTTATCCCCAAATAAAGGGTGGAAAAGTTCGGTTTGGGAATCCCAGAACCGGGCGTTTTATCCCCAAATAAATGGTGGAAATGTTCCTTTTGGGGATCCCAGAACCCCTCACCAATTCGGGTTGGACGGACCCCCAATCCCTCCAGCACCGCCCTGCCCAGCCCCACCTCCCCCGTCCGTCTGTCCATCCTCGGCCACCCCAGGCACCAATCCCTCCCCGCCGCCATTCCCACCCCGCCCAGCTTGATTGACAGCTGCCAATCACCCCGCCCGGCGGCGGCGGCCCGGGATGTCTTTGTTAGAGCGCTCGGTGCCGCTCCCGGGGGAGCGCTCGGGGCAGCGTTAATTGAATTACCGGCCCGGCCCGGCGGCCGCAGCTGCTTGGGCCCGGTAATTGCGGGC
The DNA here is from genome assembly GCF_963513975.1 of Fringilla coelebs. NCBI lineage: Eukaryota > Metazoa > Chordata > Aves > Passeriformes > Fringillidae > Fringilla > Fringilla coelebs. Next base: position 4,102,811 of record NC_140038.1, on the reverse strand, counting down.
GCGGCCCCGAGCGCGGCGATCCGCCGAGCCGGGTCCCGGGGGGCCGCACCGATCATGGCGCTAATGAGGGGGAACGGGCGGGCGGGCACCGAGCGGCTCCCGGGGCCGCTCCCGAGACCATTCCTGTTCATTCCCGGGGCCATTCCCGCTCATTCCCGGGGCCATTCCCGGGGCCTTTCCCGGAGCCATTCCCGATCATTCCCGGGGCCGCTCCCGGGGCCATTCCCGGGGCCATTCCCGTTCATTCTCGGGGCCATTCCCAGAGCCATTCCTGGAGCCGCTCCCGGGGCCATTCCCGGGGCCATTCCCGATCATCCCCGGGGCCATTCCCGCTCATTCCCGGGGCCTTTCCCGGGGCCATTCCCGCTCATTCCCGGGGCCATTCCCGGGGCCATTCCCGGGGCCATTCCTGGGGCCATTCCCGATCATTCCCGGGGCCATTCCCGGGGCCTTTCCCGGAGCCATTCCCGGAGCCATTCCCGATCATTCCCGGGGCCTTTCCCGATCATTCCCGGGGCCATTCCCGGAGCCATTCTCGGGGCCGCTCCCGGGGCCATTCCCGCTCATTCCCGGGGCCACTCCCGCTCATTCCCCGGGCCATTCCCGGAGCCATTCCCGATCATTCCCGGGGCCATTCCCGGGGCCATTCCCGATCATCCCCGCGGCCATTCCCGGGGCTGCTCCCGGGGCCATTCCCGCTCATTCCCGGGGCCATCCCCGGAGCCATTCCCGGGGCTGCTCCCGGTTTTTTCCGGGGCCGCTCCTGGAGCCATTCTCAGTCATCCCCGGAGCCATTCCCGGTCATTCCCGGGGCCATTCCCGATCATTCCCGGGGCTGCTCCTGGAGCCATTCCTGGAGCCATTCCCGGTCATTCCCGGAGCCATTCCCGGGGCGGTTCCCAGAGCCATTCCCGGTCATTCCCAGAGCCATTCCCGGGGCGGTTCCCAGAGCCATTCCCGGTGATCATTCCCGGACTCATTCCCCATCATTCCTGCAGCAGCCGCCGGTTCAGTTCCCGGTCGCTCCCGGACCGATTCCGTCATTCCTGGATCCATTCCCGACCATTCCCGGGATCAGCCCCGGGATCAGCCCCGGGAATGGCTCCGGGAATGACGGAATCAGCCCGGGAGCGCCTCTCTGTCGAGGCTAAGCCAGGCCTAGGCCCGGCTCAAAGCCCCCCATCCCCTTGGGGCTGTCCCGGGCTAGCTCGGCGGTGCCGTGCCGTGCCGTGCCGTGCCGTGCCGTGCCCGGAGCCGCTCGCCCCCGGGCAGCCGCGCTCCCTCCGTCCCGCCCTCATCCCATTAGGCTCCCGCTTCCCGGCCTAACCCGATTAGGCCGAGCCCATCAAAGCCCGGCCGGAGAGGGAAATGAGGGCCCGGGAAATCGAGTTAGCGCGGCTGCCGGCAGCGTCTGGCACGGCTCTGGCACGGCCGGGGGGCACAGCGGGGGCAGCCGGGCTGCTCCTCCTCCTCCTCTTCCTCCTCTTCCTCCTCCTCCTCACCTCGGACCCACAAAAGCCCCGAACCCCAAAACCCCGAACCCACAGCTCCTCCCTGTCACTCCCACTGGGGCCTTTTGGGGACCTGGATTTTGGGGTCCCTCACCTGAACCCCCAAAACCTTTCCTGGTGCCGACCCTCAGCTCCTTCCCATCGCTCCTGGGGCGTTTTGGGGACCTGGATTTTGGGGTCCCTCACCCTGAAGCCCCAAAACCTTCCTGGGTCTGACCCCCAGCTCCTCCCTGTCATTGCAGTGACCTTTTGGGTTTGTTTGGTTGGTTTTTTCCTTTTAATACATTTTTTTGTGTCCCTTTCATCCAAAATCCAGGTCCCCCAAATGAACATTTTCCCCTTTTTCCCCCTGGTTTTCCCTGGTTTTTTCCCTGTTTATTCCCTGTTTTCTTCCCTGTTTATTCCCTGTTTTTTTCCCTGTTTTCTCCCCTGTTCCCCCTCCCCCATTTTCCTCTTTTTTTTCCCCTGTTGTTTTTTTTTTCCTGTTTCCCCCCTGATTTTTCCCTGTTTCCCCCTGTTTTTCCCTGCTTTTCCCCTAATTTCCCCCCCTATTTTCCCACTTTTTCCCCCTGTTTTCCCCCTAATTTTTCCCCTGTTTCCCCCCTGTTTTTCCCTATTTTTTCCCTGTTTTTCCCCTGTTTATTCCCTGTTTTTCCATCTGTTTTTTCCCTGTTTATTCCCTGGTTTCCCCCTTGTTTTTTCCCTGTTTTCCCCCCTGTTTTTTTCCTGTTTATTCCCTGTTTCCCCCCCTGTTTATTCCCTGTTTTCCCTCCTGTTTGCCCCCTGTTTATTCCCTGTTTTCCCCCTGTTTTTCCCTGTTTTCCCCCCCTGTTTATTCCCTATTTCCCCCCTGTTTTCCCCCCTATTTCCCCCCTATTTTCCCCCTGTTTTTTCCCTGGTTTCCCCCCTGTTTTTCCCTATTTTCCCCCTGTTCCCCCCCTGTTTATTCCCTGTTTTTCCTCCTGTTTTCCCCCTCTTTTTCCCTGTTTTCCCCCCTGTTTTTCCTCCTGTTTTCCCCCCTGTTTTTTCCGTTTCCCCCCTATTTCCCCCTGTTTATTCCCTGTTTTTTCCCTGTTTTTTCCCTGTTTCCCCCCTGTTTATTCCCTGTTTTTCCCTATTTTCCCCCTGTTTATTCCCTGTTTTCCCCCTGTTTTCCCCCCGTTTTCCCCCCTGTTTTTTCCCTGTTTTCTCCCTGTTTATTCCCCGTTTTCCCCCCTGTTTATTCCCTGTTTCCCCCCTGTTTATTCCCTGTTTCCCCCCTGTTTATTCCCTGTTTCCCCCCCGTTTCCCCCCTGTTTATTCCCTGTTTCCCCCCTGTTTTCCCCCCTGTTTTCCCCCTGTTTATTCCCTGTTTCCCCCCTGTTTTCCCCCTGTTTTCCCCCTGTTTATTCCCTGTTTTTCCCTGTTTTCCCCCCTGTTTATTCCCTGTTTCCCTCCCCTCCCGCCCGGAGCAGGAATTATCGTCAGAGCCATCTCCTGCCAGCGCCGGCGGTAATCGGGAGTGACACCCCGCTAATGGGGACACGCCACCCCCGGGGCGGGGACAGCGCGGGGACAGCGCGGGGACAGCTCCCGGTAATCACAGAGCGGGGACAGCTCGGTGACACCCCGGTGATCGCAGCGCGGGGACAGAGCGGGGACACCTCAAGGACAGCTCGGGGACATCTCAGGGACAGCTCGGTGACACCCCGGGGATCACAGCGCGGGGACAACCCGGGGACAGCTCAGGGACAGCGCGGGGACAACTCGGGGACAGCTCCCGGGGATCACAGCCCGGGGACAGAGCGGGGACAGCTCGGTGACATCCCGGGGACCACAGCCTGGGGACAGAGCGGGGACCACAGGTCAGGGACACCTCGGGGACACCTCTGGGGGATCACAGCCCGGGGACAGCTTGGGGACACCTCGGGGACAGCCCGGGGACTCCTCAGGGACAGGTCCGGGTGATCACAGCCCGGGGACAGATCGGGGACACCCCGGGGACACTGCGGGGACAGCCCGGGGACAGAGCGGGGATCACAGGTCGGGGACACCTCGGGGACATCTCTGGGGGATCACAGCCCGGGGACAGCTTGGGGACACCTCGGGGACAGCTCGGGGACTCCTCAGGGACAGATCCTGGTGATCACAGCCCGGGGACAGAGCGGGGACACCCCGGGGACAGATCCCGGTGATCACAGCCCGGGGACAGAGCGGGGACAGCTTGGGAACACTGCGGGGACAGAGCGGGGACCACAGGTCGGGGACATCTCGGGGATACCTCTGGGGGATCATAGCTCGGGGACAGGGCGGGGACACCTCGGTGACACTCCGGGGATCACAGCCCGGGGACAGAGCTTGGGGACACGTCGGGGACAGCCCGGGGACAGCTCGGGGACCACAGGTCGGGGACACCGCGGGGATCACAGAGCGGGGACAGCTCGAGGACAGCTCGGGGACACCGCGGGGATCACAGAGCGGGGACAGCTCGAGGACAGCTCGGGGACACCGCGGGGACACCCTGGGGACACCCTGGGGACACCTCGGGGACAGCTCCGGGGGATCACAGCCCGGGGACAGAGCGGGGACACCCCGGGGACAGAGCGGGGACACCTCGGGGACAGCTCCCAGTGATCACAGCTCGGGGACAGCTCCGGGACACCCTGGGGACAACCCGGGGACACCGCGGGGGGATCACAGCTCGGGGACACCCCGGCGACAGCTCGGGGACTCCTCGGGGACACCTTGGGGACAGCTCGGGGACACCCTGGGGGCAGCTCCGGGGGATCACAGCTCGGGGACAGACCGGGGACACCCCGGCGACAGCTCGGGGACACCCTGGGGACAGCTCGGGGGGACAGCACGGGGGGATCACAGCCCGGGGACAGCTCGGGGACAGCTCGGGGACACCGCGGGGACACCCCGGGGACAGCTCGGGGGGATGACACCCTGGTGACACCGCGGGGACACTCGGGGATCACAGCGCTGTCACTTCTCCCCTGGCGGCCGCTCCTGATCAAGCCCCGCTCCCGGCGCTGCCCGCGGCTGCGGGGGAAAAAATAATGATAAAAAAATGTCAGAAATGCTGGAAAATGGTTAAAAATGAAATAAAAAGGAATAAAAGGGGAAATCCCACTGGGGATTGTCCCCAAATCCTTGGTGTCCCCTGTCCCCCGTCCCAAATTCCGCCTTTTTATCCCGTTTTTCTGGGATAAATCCTCGGGATCCTCTCCTTGATGGCTTCATTAAAAATGACAAAAATACATAAAAATTTAAAAATACCTTAAAAAATTTAAAAAATCACATTAAAAATGGGAAATTACTGCTTTTAGGATTTCTCCCCCAATCCTTTACCACCCCCCCATCCCAAATTTCCCCTTTTTTTCCCCGTTTTCCTGGGATAAATCCTCGGGATCCTCTCCTTGATGGCTTCATTAAAAATGACAAAAATACGCTAAAAAAAAGAAAAAAATTTAAAATTATAAAAAAATTAGGAAATCGCTGCTCCCCCATCCCATTTTAGGATTTTTTTCCCCCAAATTCCCTTTTTTTTTTTTTTTCCCCTGCCCGTGTTTTCCTGCCAACAATCCCTCGGGATCCTCCCCTTAATGGCTTCATTAAAAAATAATTTAATAATTAAATATAAAAACCCTTAAAAATAAACCTTAAAAAAAAGGGAAAATCGCCCTCCCCCATCCCGATTTGGGATTTTTCCCCCCAAATCCTTTCCTCCCCCACCCCCCATCCCAATTTCTCCCTTTTTTTTCCCCACCTCGTGTTTTCCCGGCTTCTCCAGGGGAATAAATCCTCGGGATCCGCTCCTTAAAACACGAGAAAAAAACCCCAAAAAAAACCACAAAAAAATTAAAAATAAAATTGAAATAAAACCCCAAAATCGCCCTCCCGCACCCCGATTTGGGATCTTTTCCCCCAATCCCAAATTTCCACCTTTATCCCAAATTTCCCTTTTTTTTTCCTGTGTTTTCCTGGGATAAATCCTCTCCTTAAAAAATAAAAATAAATACAATATATATTAAAAAAAAACCCAAAAAAAAGAGAAAATCGCATCTCCCCGCTCCCATTTTTGGGATTTTTTTTGGTGTTTTTTCCTCCTCCCCGATCCCAAATTTCCCCTTTTCCGCGGCCTCTCCCGATGAATAATTTACAGCAGCACTTAACGATCGAGGGGGCGGAATTTTCTTTTTTTCCTGCAGCCTCTTCAAACATTTGTTCTCCTCCTCCTCCTCCTCCTCCGAGCCTTCCTCCCCCCTCCCACCCCGCCCTTCCCCCCACCCCCAAACCTGCCGGGATTTACGGCAAAAAAAAAAAAGAATTTTGGAATATTTTTAATTTTTAAATTGAATTTTTTAATTTTAATTTTTTTAAATTTTTTAAATTTTTTAATTTTTAATTTTTTTAATTTTTTAATTTTTTAAAATTTTTATTTTGTTTTTGTTTTGAATTGATTTATTTGGGTTTTTTTTTTTTTTTGCCTTTCTCCCGTGGTTTTGTGAAGAGAAAAGGAGAAGGGGAGGGAGGGCGGAAAATGCCGGAAATCGGCCCAAAAATCCGCGCAGGGGAGGGGGAGGGGAGGGAGAGAGAGGGGGAGGGGAGGGGAGGAGGAGGAGGAGGAGGGTGAGGATGAAGATGAGGATGAAGGGTGAGGATGAAGAGTAAAGGATGAGGATGAAGGTGAGGATGAAGAAGAGGGTGAGGGTGAGGATGAGGATGAAGATGAGGGTGAAGATGAGGATGATGGTGAGGATGAGGATGAGGATGAAGATGAGGATGAGGAGGAGAGTGAGCATGACAATGAAGATGAAGGTGAGGGTGAGGATGAGGAGGAGGGTGAGGATGAAGATTTAGGATGAAGATGAAGGATGAAGGGTGAGGATGAAGATGAGGATGGGGATGAGGATGAGGATGGGGATGAAGGTGAAGATGAGGATAAAGATGAGGATGAAGATGACAGTGAGGATGAGCATGACGATGAAGATGAGGGTGAGGGTGAGGATGAAGATAAAGATGAAGGATGAGGGGTGAAGATGAAGAGTAAAGGATGAGGATGAAGATGAGGATGAAGATGAGGGTGAGGACAAAGAGTGAAGGTGAGGATGAGGATGAGGATGAGGATGAGGATGAGGATGAGGATGAGGGCGAGTGTGAAGTTTTAGGATGAAGATGAAGGAAGAAGGATGAGGATGAAGGTGAGGATGAAGATGAAGGTGAGGGTGAGGATGAAGATGAGGAGGCAGATGAGGGTGAGGATGAAGATGAGGAGGCGGGTGAGCATGATGATGAAGATGAGGATGAGGGTGAGGATGGGGATGAGGGTGAGGGTGAAGATGGGGGTGAAGATGAAGATGTAGGATGAAGGTGAGGATGAAGAGGAAGAGTAAAGGATGAGGATGAAGATGAAGATGAGGATGAGCATGAGGATGAGGGTGAAGATGAGGATGAGGATGAACATGAAGATGAGGATGAGGGTGAAGATTTAGGATGAAGATGAAGGATGAAGGTGAAGATGAAGAGTAAAGGATGAGGTTCAAGGTGAGGATGAAGAGGGTGGGGATGAAGATGAAGATGAAGATGAAGATGAGGATGAAGATTTAGGATGAAGATTAAGGATGAAGGGTGAGGATGAAGATGAGCGTGAGGATGAAGATGAGGACGAGGATGAGGACGGGGATGAGAGGGAGATTTAGGATGAAGATGAGGGTGAAGATGAGGATGAGGATGAGTATGATGATGAAGATGAGGGTGAGGGTGAAGATTTAGGATGAAGATGAAGGATGAAGATTTAGGATGAAGGTGAAGACGAAGATGAGCGTGAGGATGCAGATGAGGATGAGGATGAGCATGAAGGTGAGGGTGAGGATGAGGATGAAGATGAAGATGAGGATGAAGGTGAGAGGGAGATTTAGGATAAGGATGAAGGAGAAGATGAAGAGTAAAGGATGATGATGAAGGTGAGGATGAGGATGAAGGTGAAGGTTAAGGTGAGGGTGAGGGTGAAGATTTAGGATGAAGATGAAGGATGAAGGGTGAGGATGAAGATGAGGATGGGGATGAGGATGGGGATGAGGATGGGGATGAGAGGGAGATTTAGGATGAGGATGAAGGTGAAGATGAAGATGACGATGAGGATGAGGATGAAGATGAGGATGATGATGAGGGTGAGCATGATGATGAAGATGAGGGTGAGGGTGAAGATTTAGGATGAAGATGAAGGATGAAGGGTGAAGATGAAGAGTAAAAGATGAGGATGAAGGTGAGGGTGGGGATGAAGATGAGGATGAAGGCGAGGATGAGAGTGAAGATTTAGGATGAAGATGAAGGATGACGGTGAAGATGAAGATGAGCGTGAGGATGAGGGTGAGGATGAGGATAAAGGTGAGGATGAAGGATGAAGATGAAGAGTAAAGGACGAGGATGAAGGTGAGGGTGAGGATGAAGAGTGAGGATGAGTGTGAGGATGAGGAGGAGGGTGAGGATGAAGGTTAAGGATGAAGGGTGAGGATGAAGATGAGGATGAGGATGAGGGTGAGGGTGAGCATGATGATGAAGATGAGGGTGAGGGTGAAGATTTAGGATGAAGATGAAGGATGAAGGTGAAGATGAAGAGTAAAGGATAAGGATCAAGGTGAGGATGAAGAAGAGGGTGAGGATGAAGATGAGGATGAGGATAAGGATGAGGGTGAAGATGAAGATGAGGGTGAGGATGAGGATGAAGATTTAGGATGAAGATGAAGGATGAAGGTGAAGATGAAGATGAGCGTGAGGATGCAGATGAGGATGAGGATGGGGATGAGCACGAGGGTGAGGGTGAGGATGAAGGATGAAGGTGAAGATGAAGAGTAAAGGATGATGATGAAGGTGAGGATGAGGATGAGGATGAAGGTGAAGGTTAAGGTGAGGGTGAGGGTGAAGATTTAGGATGAAGATGAAGGATGAAGGGTGAGGATGAAGATGAGGATGGGGATGAAGATGAGGATGAGGATGGGGATGAAGGTGAGAGGGAGATTTAGGGTGAGGATGAAGGTGAAGATGAGGATAAAGATGAGGATGAAGATGACAGTGAGGATGAGCATGACGATGAAGATGAGGGTGAGGATGAAGGTGAAGATGAGGATGAAGATAAAGATGAAGGATGAAGATGAGGGGTGAAGATGAAGAGTAAAGGATGAGGATGAAGATGAGGATGAAGATGAGGGTGAGGGTGAGGATGAAGATGAAGATGAGCATGAGGATGAGGATGAAGATGAGGAGGCAGACGAGGGTGAGGATGAAGATGAGGATGAAGGTGAGGATGGGGATGAGGGTGAGGATGGGGATGTAGGATGAAGATGAGGATGAAGATGAGGATGAAGATGAAGAGTAAAGGATGAGAATGAGGATGAAGATGAGGGTGAGGATGAGGATGGGGATGCGAATAAAGATGAGGATGAGGATGAAGGTGAAGGAGGATGAGGGTGAAGATGAAGGATGAAGATGAAGATGTAGGATGAAGATGAAGGATGAAGGGTGAAGATGAAGGTGAATAGGAGGGTGAGGATGAAGATGAAGGATAAAGATGAGGATGAAGGGTGAAGATGATGATGATGAGTAAAGGATGAGGATGAGGATGAAGATGAAGCTGAAGGATGAAGGGTGAAAATGAAGGTGAATATGAGGATGAGGATGAAGGGTGAAGATGATGATGAGTGAAGGATGAGGATGAAGATGAAGATAAAGATGAAGGATAAAGATGACGATGAAGGGTGAAGATGAAGAGTAAAGGATGAAGATGAGGATGAAGATGAGGATGAGGATGAAGAGTAAAGGATGAGGATGAAGGGTGAAGATGAAGATAAAGACGAAGGATGAAGATGAGGATGAAGGTGAAGATGAAGAATAAAGGCTGAAGATGAGGATGAAGATGAGGATGAGGATGAAGATGAAGATGAGGGATGAAGGATGAAGATGAGGATGAGGATGAGGATGAAGGGTGAAGATGAAGAGTAAAGGATGAAGACGAGGATGAGGCTGAAGATGAGGATGAGGCTGAAGATGAGGATGAGGCTGAAGATGAGGCTGAAGATGAGGATGAAGATGAGGATGAGGATGAAGATGAAGAGTAAAGGATGAAGAGCAGGCTGAGCCTCCGGCGCCATCTAGCGGCCGTGCACGGCCGCAGCGCCGCTTTGCGCTCGGGACGGGAGCCCCGATTAATTAACGGCTCCCGTTAATGAGTGACGTCACGCGGGCTCACAGCCAACCCCAAACGGCGCGCGGGGTCCCCGGGGACAGAGGGACAGGGGGACAGGGGGACAGGGGGACAGCGGGGCTGGGAACGGCCCCGGAGCCGCGGCGCCGTCCCGGGAGGGATTTGGGGTGACCCAGGAGCCCCGGTTTGATCCCAGTGGGGATTTGGGGTGACCCCGAACCCCGGTTTGGGATTTGGGGTGACCCCGAACCCCCGGCAGGGATTTGGGAGAGATTTGGGGTGACACAAGAACCACGGTTTGAGATTTGGGGTGACCCCGGAGCCTCAGTGTGATCCCAGCAGGGATTTGGGGTGACCCAGGAACCCTCGGTTTGGGATTTGGGGTGACCCAGGAGCTCCAGTTTGGGATTTGGGGTGACCCAGGAGCCCCGGTCCGGGATTTGGGGTGACCCCCGAGCCCCGGTTTGGGATTCGGGGTGACTCGGGAACCCCGGTTTGGGATTTGGGGGGCATTTGGGGTGACCCAGGAGCTCCAGTTTGGCATTTGGGGTGACCCGGGAACCCCCGATTTGGGATTTGGGGTGATCCTCTCCTTTTGTTCTTTCCCTTTTTTTCTCTCCTTTCCTTTTTTTTTTTTTTTCTTTCCTTTTTCTTCCTTTTTTTCCTCTCGCTTTTTTTTCCTTCTCTCCTTTCCTTCTCCTTTTTTCCCTCCTTTTTTTCTTTCTCTTTTCCTTTATTTTTTCCTTCTTTCCTCTTTTTTTCTTCCCTTTTGTCCCTCTTTTTTTCTCCTTTCCGTTTTTGCTTCTTTCCTTTTTTCCTTTCATTTTCATTTCCTTTCTTCTCCTTTTTTTCCTTCCCTCTTTTTCCTTTTTTTCTCCTTTTCTTTTTTTCTTTTTATTTCCTTTTTTTTTATTTTTCCCTTTTTCCCTCCCCTTTTTTTCCTCTTTTTTGTCTCCTTTCCTCTTTTCTTTTTTTCTCCTTTTCCCCCCTCTTTTTCCTCCTTCCTTCCTTTCCTTTTCCATTTTCCCCTCCCTTTTTTCTCCTTTCCTTTCATCTTTTTTCTCCTTTCTTTTTTCTTTTTTATTATTTTTCTTTTTTTTCTTCTTTCTTCTTCTTTCTTTCTTTCTTCCTTCTTTCTTTTTCCCTTCCCCTCCTTTTTTTCCTTCTTTTCATTTACTTTCCTTTTTCCCCTCCCCATTTTTTCTCCTTTCTTCTTTCTTTTTTCTTTCATCTTTCTTTTTCCCTTTCCCCCCTCATTTCCATTTATTTTCCTTTTTTCCTTTTTTCCTTTTTCCCTCATTTCCTTTCATTTCCCCGCTCCCTTTGAGCCGCCCTCCTCCCGAGCCTTATCTCGCAGCTCCAGCTCCTCTCACACCCCGCGATCCTCCCCTATCAGCTCCGAGGCCGCTCCCAATTAACCCCCGACCCAATTAATTAACTCCCGACCCAATTAACCCCCTCCTGGAACCGCCACGAGCAACTCCACCCCGTCTTCCATCGGATAAACCGCCCCAAAAATTCCTTTTTACCCCCCAGGAATTGGAATTCCGCAGGATTTCAGGAGCAGGAGGGAACAAACAGCGTTTTCCCCGTGGGATTTTGTGTTTTTCCCCTGTTGTTTCTGGATTTTCCCCCTGTTTTCCCCCCATTTCTGCATTTCCCCCTCATTTCCCCGGATTCCGCTCATTTCCCCCCATTTTTCCCTCATTTTCCCCCGTTTTCCCCCATTTCCACGCATTTCCCCTCATTTTCCCCCATTTCCCCTCATTTCTCCCCATTTTTTCATCATTTCCCCCCATTTCCCCTCATTTTCCCCCATTTTCCCCTCACTTCCCCTCATTTTTCCCTTGTTTCCCCCCATTTTTCCTCTAATTTCCCCCATTTTCCCCCATTTCCTCTCCTTTCCCCCCATTTTCCCCTCATTTTCCCCTCATTTTCCCCATTTTCCCTCATTTTCCCCACATTTCCCCCCATTTTTCCCCCATTTCCCCCATTTCCTCTCCTTTTCCCCATTTTCCCTCATTTTCCCATTTTCCCTCATTTCCCCCCATTTTTCCCTCATTTCCCCCCCATTTCCCCCTCATTTTCCCTCATTTACCCCATTTCCCCCCATTTTCTTTCCTTTTCCCCCTTTTCCCCTCATTTCCCCCAATTTTCCATAATTTCCCCCATTTCCCCTCATTTTTCCCCATTTTTCCCCATTTTTCCCCTCACTTCCCCTCATTTTTCCCTTGTTTCCCCCCATTTCCCCTCATTTCCACCCATTTTTCTCCATTTCCCCCATTTCCCCTCATTTTCCCACATTTCCCCCCATTTTTCCCCCATTTCCCTCATTTCCCCCCTTTTCCCCTCATTTCCCCCATTTTCCCCTCATTTCCCCCATTTCCTCTCCTTTTCCCCCATTTTCCCCTCATTTCCCCCCATTTTTCCCCCATTTCTGCCCATTTCCCCCCATTTTCCCCCCATTTCCCCCCATTTCCCCCCACTTCCCCCCATTTTCCCCTCATTTTCCCATTTCCCCTCATTTCCCCCATTTTCCCTAATTTCCCCCATTTTTCCCCCATTTTCCCCCATTTTCCCATTTCCCCCTCATTTCCCCCTCATTTCCCCCTCATTTTCCCCCTCATTCCTCTCCATTTTCCCTCATTTCCCCCCCATTTTCCCCTCATTTCCCCCATTTTTGCCTCATTTCCCCCATTTTCCCCTCATTCTCCCCCTCATTCCTTCCCCATTTCCCCTCATTTCCCCCCATTTTTCCCTCATTCCTTCCCCATTTCCCCCCATTTCCTTCCCCATTTTTCCCCTCATTTTCCCCCATTTCCCCTCATTTCCCCCATTTTCCCCTCATTCTTTCCCCATTTCCCCTCATTTCCGCCCCAAAATTTTCCCGAATTTTTCCCACCCCCATTTTCCCCGGATTTTCCCCAAATTTCCCCCCCTATTTTCCCCACATTTTTCCCCATTTCCCTCTCCATTTTCCCCACATTTTCCCCATTTCCCCCACAATTTTCTCACATTTTTCCCTAATTTTCCTCAATTTCCCCCAGATTTCCCCCCAATTCCCCCCTCCCCATTTTCGCCCCACATTTCTCTCCCATTCCCCCCGGATTTTCCCATTTCCCCCGAATTTTTCCCTCATTTCCCCCCTCATTCCTTCCCCATTTCCCCCATTTTTTTCCCATTTTCCCTCATTTCCACCCCAATTTTCCCCGAATTTTCCCCCCCTCATTCCCCCCTCATTCCTTCCCCATTTTCCCCATATTTCCCCCCATTTTTCTCAATTTCCACCCCTATTTTTCCCCAAATTTCCCCCCCTCATTTTCCCCGGATTTTCCCTCCATTTCCTCCATTTCCCCCACATTTCCCCCTCATTTTCCCCACATTTTCCCCACATTTTCCCCACATTTTTCCCATATTTCCTTCTCCATTTTCCCCAGATTTCCCCAAAATTTCCCCCACAATTTTTCTCACATTTTTCCCCATTTTTCCCGGAATTTCCCCCATTTTTCCCCCCATTCCTCCCTCTCTCCGGGGATCCCCGCTGGGATTTCCTGGCTGAGAGGGATAAACCCGGGATAATCCCGGGATAATCCCGGGATAATCCCTAATTCCCCAATTGTTGGGAAAATGAGGATTAAAGGAGATCAGAGAGAGGGAAAAACAGTTAAAAACATTTTTTTAAAATTCCATTTTTTTCCCTTTTTTTTTTCACCTGTCACAGCAGCTCACGAGGCCCTGGGGAATTTGGGATGGCTCCGTTTGCTCGGATATTCCCGTGGGATCGAGAGGGGAAAATGTGGGAAAAATGGGGGAAAATGTGGGGGAAGGTTTGGGGGAAATGTGGAAAAATGTGGGGGAAAATGGGAGGAAATGCAGGAAAAATGTGGGAGAAACGAGGGGAAAAGGAGGGGGGAAATGTGTGGAAAATCCTGGGAAAATAGGGAGGAAGTGTGGAAAAATCTGGGAAAAATGTGGGAAAATGTGGGGGGAAGTTTGGGGGAAATGGGGGGAAAATCTGGGAAAAATTTGGGGGAAATGTAGGGAAAAGTGGGAGGAAATCCAGGGAGAAATGTGGGGAAAAAAGAGAGGGGAAATGTGTGGAAAATCCTGGAAAAATAGGGAGGAAATGTGGAAAAATTTGGGGGGAATCTGGGGGAAATGTGGAAAAATGGTGGGGGAAATGGGAGGAAATTTGGGGAAAAATGTGGGGAAAAAAGAGGGGGGAAATGTGTGGAAAATCCTGGAAAAATAAGAAGGAAATGCAGAAAAATGTGGAGGGAAATGGGGAAATATCTGGGAAAAATAAGGGGGGGAGGGGGAAATTTGGGAAAAATTTGGGGGAAATGGGGAAAATCCTGGGAAAATCCTGGGAAAATAGGGAGGAAACGCAGGAAAATGTGGGGGGAAAAGTGAGGAAATACAGGAAAAAATGGGGAGAAATGTGGAAAAATGGGGGGAAATTCGGCAAAAGTGGGGGGAGGGGGAGAGAGTGTGGGGAAAAACATGGAGAAAATCCCAGAAAAATGTGGGAAATGTGGGGAAGAAGTGGGGAAAATAGGAGGAAATCCAGGAAAAATGGGGAGAAATGTGGAAAAATGGGGGGAAATTGGGGAAAGTGTGGGGAAAATGTGGGGGAAATATGGGAAAAATTGGGGGGAAATGCAGAAAAACAGGAGAACGTTGCTTTTTTCCCCCTTATCCCTAAAATTTCCCAAAATCCTCCGGTTTTGGGGCCTCCTGGGGTGGTTTTGAGGTCGATTTCCCAGAGGGATCGGCGGAAATCCCACAGAGCGATTTGTTAAACAAATATTAGGGAAAAAATTAAAAAAAACCTAAATAAATAAAATAAAATAAAATAAATAAATATTGGGGATTAGCAAATGCGGGGAAGGGATGAAAGGATCCCAAAGCTTCAGAGAGGGAAAAAAAAAAGGGATAAATATTCAAAAGTGGAATTTCAAAGGCGCCTTCCCTGCCTTTCATCCGCGGGAAGCGGCGGCGCCGGGAGATCCGGCGGGAATTCGGGCAAAGATGGGGCGGGAAAGGCGGGAAAAATCCCAAAAAACTGCCGGGAAATCGACCCCAAAGCGGGCGGGGGTGGGGAGGGGTCGGGGTGCGGCTGGGATTGGGCCAGGGGGGGTTTGGGGTCACACCTGGAATTCCCTCGTGTGGATTTTGGGGTCACCTGGAATTCATCCGTGTGGATTTTGGGGATTTCCTGGGAATTCGTCTGTGTGGATTTTGGGATCACCTGGAATTCCCCCATATGGATTTTGGGGTCACCTGGAATTCCCTCGTGTGGATTTTGGGATCACCCCTGGAATCCCCCCATTTAAGATTTTGGGGTCACCTGGAATTCCCTGGCGTGGATTTTGGGATCTCCTGGAAATTCCCCCATATGGATTTTAGGATCACCCCTGGAATTCCCTTGTGTGGATTTTGGGGCGTCCCTGGAATTCATCCATGTGGATTTGGGGATCACCTGGAATCCCCCCGTATAGATTTTGGGATCTCCTGGGAATTCCCCTGTGTGGATTTTGGGATCACCTGGAATTCCCCCATGTAGGTTTTTGGGGTCACCTAGAATTCCCTCATGTGGATTTTGGGGTCACACCTGGAATTGCCCCATGTGGAGTTTAGGGTGTCCCTGGAATTCATCCCATGTGGATTTGGGGATCACCCCTGGAATTCCTCCATGTGGATTTTTGGGGTCACATGGAATCCCCCCATATGGATTTTGGGATCACCCCTGGAATCCCCCCGTGTAGGTTTTTGGGGTCACCTGGAATTCCCTCGTGCAGATTTTGGGGATTTCCTGGGAATTCCTCTGTGTGGATTTTGGGATCACCTGGAATTCCCCCATGTAGATTTTGGGATCACCCCGGGAATCCCCCCATTTAAGATTTTGGGGTCACCTGGAATTCCCTTGTGTGGATTTTGGGGCGTCCCTGGAATTCATCCCATGTGGATTTGGGGACCACCCCTGGAATTCCTCCATGTGGATTTTGGGGTCACATGGAATCCCCCCATATGGATTTTGGGATCACACCTGGAATCCCCCCATGTAGATTTTTGGGGTCACCTGGAATTTCCCCGTGTGGATTTTGGGATCTCCTGGGAATTCCCCTGTGTGGATTTTAGGATCGCCCCTGGAATTGCCCTGTGTGGATTTTGGGGCGTCCCTGGAATTCATCCCATGTGGATTTGGGGATCACCCCTGGAATCCCTCCATGTAGATTTTTGGGGTCACATGGAATCCCCCCATATGGATTTTGAGGTCACCGGGAATTTCCCTCATGTGGATTTGGGGATCCCCGGGGTGTCCCTGGAATTCATCCATGTGGATTTTGGGATCCCCCCTGGAACTCCCCCGTGTGGATTTCGGGATCCCCCCCAGAATTCCCGGTGCGGATTTGGGGATCCCCGGGATGTTTTTTTGGGATCCCCGCCGTGATTCGGGATCCCCGCGGGGCCGGGACCGGAGCCGGAGCCGCTCCGGGGCGGGGCTGCCGAGGGCCGGCTCCGCTCTGTTGTGGCAACGGCACCGGGAACGGCGGCGGATCCGGGAAAACATCCCGGGAACGGCAGCTCCGGGAAAAACATCCCGGGAACGGCAGCAACGGGAAAACATCCCGGGAACGGCGACTCCGGGAAAAACATCCCGGGAACGGCAAATCCGGGAAAAACATCCCGGGAACGGCGGCGGATCCGGGAAAAACATCCCGGGAACGGCGGATCTGGGAAAAACATCCCGGGAACGGCAATTCCGGGAAAACATCCCGGGAACGGCGGCGGCTGCGGGAAAACATCCTGGGCACGGCGGGGGCTGGTCCCGCTGCACCCCCGGCACCGTCCCGTGAGTGCCTGCGATCCCCGGGATTCCAGGGATTCCTGGGAATTGTTTGAGAAGGGTTTGGGTTCGGGAATGGGATCGGGAATGGGACATGGGGATGGGGATGGGGATGGGGATGGGAATGGGGAATGGGGAATGGGGAATGGGGAATGGGAATGGGAATGGGAATGGGGATGGGGAATGGGGATGGGAATGGGAATGGGAATGGGGAATGGGGAATGGGAATGGGGAATGGGATGGGAATGGGAATGGGAATGGGGAATGGGGAATGGGGAATGGGGAATGGGGATGGGAATGGGAATGGGGATGGGGAATGGGGATGGGGATGGGGATGGGGATGGGGATGGGGATGGGGATGGGGATGGGGATGGGAATGGGGATGGGAATGGGGAATGGGGAATGGGGAATGGGAATGGGGAATGGGGAATGGGGAATGGGGAATGGGGAATGGGGATGGGAATGGGAATGGGGATGGGGATGGGGATGGGGATGGGGATGGGGATGGGGATGGGGATGGGGATGGGGATGGAGATGGGAATGGGGATGGGGAATGGGGATGGGGAATGGGGAATGGGGAATGGGGAATGGGGAATGGGGAATGGGGATGGGAATGGGGAATGGGGATGGGAATGGGGATGGGAATGGGGAATGGGGAATGGGGAATGGGGATGGGAATGGGGAATGGGGAATGGGGAATGGGGAATGGGGAATGGGGAATGGGGAATGGGGATGGGAATGGGGAATGGGGATGGGAATGGGGATGGGAATGGGGAATGGGGAATGGGGAATGGGGATGGGAATGGGAATGGGAATGGGATGGGAATGGGGATGGGGATGGGGATGGGGATGGGGATGGGGATGGGGATGGGGATGGGGATGGGGATGGGAATGGGGAATGGGGATGGGAGATGGGGAATGGGAATGGGGAATGGGGATGGGAGATGGGACACAGCAGGATCGGGATCAGGATGGGGGTTGGGATGGAGATGGAAATTGGGATTGGAAATGGGAATGGGAATAGGACATGGGAGGAACAGCAATGGGACAGTGTGGAAATGGAAATGGGACAGGGTGGGATTGGGAATGGGACAGGGTGGGATTGGGAAGGGGACAGGGTGGGATTGGGAAGGGGGCAGGGTGGGATTGGGAAGGGGACATGGCAGGATCAGGAATGGGAGAGCCAGGAACAGGACTGGGACACCCTGACCCTGCTGGCCCCGATCCCTGTCCCCACCGTGTCCCCGCTGTCCCCGCTGTCCCCGCCAGCTGTGTCCCCCCCCGGGATGTCCCTGCCAGCCCCGGGCCGGGCCCTGCCCCGGCAGGAGCCATTCCAGAGGCTCGGGAACATCCCGAGGCTGGAATGCCCCTTGGAACGCCGGCCTGCCCCAGCCCTGCCGGCTGTCCCGGGACACGGCCAGGAGAGCACGGTGAGTGACACCGGGGACACACAGAGCCATGTCACCAGGGTGGCCCGGGAGGGGACAGACCCGGGCCTGGCTGCTGTTCATCCCGGGAATGATGGATGGATGGATGGATGGATGGATGAATGATGGATGGATGGATGATGGATGATGGATGGATGGATGGATGGATGGATGATGGATGGATGATGGATGGATGGATGATGGATGGATGATGGATGGATGATGGATGGATGGATGGATGGATGGATGGATGGATGGATGAATGATGGATGGATGGATGATGGATGATGGATGGATGGATGGATGGATGGATGATGGATGGATGGATGGATGATGGATGGATGGATGATGGATGGATGATGGATGGATGGATGGATGGATGGATGGATGAATGATGGATGGATGGATGATGGATGGATGGATGGATGATGGATGGATGATGGATGGATGGATGGATGATGGATGATGGATGGATGGATGGATGGATGGATGGATGGATGGATGGATGGATGATGGATGGATGGATGGATGATGGATGGATGGATGGATGGATGGATGGATGATGGATGGATGGATGGATGATGGATGGATGGATGACGTGCCCTGCTCCCCAGGGCTGTGACAGTCACCGCCTGGCGCTGCAGAGGATGGCAGGTGACCTGCTGTCCCTGCGCCGCCGCGTCGCCAGCCTGGAGGCCGAGAACGGGCATCTGCGGCAGAGCCTGGCCCGCCTGCGGGAGCCGGCCCCGCTCCGCGGCACCGAGCTGGACGTGCTGACCCGGGACGAGCTGCTGGACCGGCTGGGTGCGCGCGGGCACGGGCAGGGGACAGGGGGCACTGCCACCCGGCGTGGGGACAGGGACAGGGCGTGTCACCCTGGGACACTCAGGGCACATGGGACACCGCCGCCCTGCGTGGTGACAGGGACGGGGCGTGTCACCCTGGGACAGGGCACGTGGGGCACTGCCACCCTGCGTGGTGACAGGGACATGGTGTGTCACCCTCGGGCAGGACACACGAGGCACTGCCACCCTGCGTGGGGACAGGGACGGGGCGTGTCACCCTGGGGCAGGGCAGGGCACATGGGACACTGCCACCCTGTGTGGTGACAGGGACATAGTGTGTCACCCTGGGGCAAGGCATGTGGGGCACTGCCACCCTGCTCAGTGACAGGGATGTGGCATGTCACCCTGGGGCAGGGCACGTGGGACACTGCCACCCTGCGTGGGGACATGGACGGGGCGTGTCACCCTGGGGCAGGGGACACGGGGCACTGCCACCCTGTGTGGGGACAGGGACGTGGCGTGTCACCCTGGGGCAGGGCATGTAGGGCACTGCCACCCTGCTCGGTGACAGGGACGTGGCATGTCACCCTGGGCATGGGCAGGGGTGTGCAGGACACTGCCACCACATGGTGTGGCATGTCCCCCTGGGCACGGGAAGGACACGCTGGCCACTGCCACCCCGAGTGGGTGACAGTGACAGGGTGACAGGGACATGGTGCTTCCTTATAGCCACCATGGGGTTTGAGCTGGACACTGCCACCTGGGGTGGGTGACCGAGATGTGACATGTCACCGTGGGGCTGGGCAGGGCCATGCTGGGCACTGCCACCCGGGGTGGTGACACGGCTGTCCCCGCAGCCACCCCGGGATGGTGACAGGGCTGTCCCCGCAGCCACCCTGGGGTGGTGACAGGGCTGTCCCCGTAGCCACCCGGGGTGGTGACAGGGCTGTCCCCACTGCCCCCCGGGGTGGTGACACGGCTGTCCCCGCAGCCACCCTGTCCCGGGAGCTGGCGGCGGGCGCGGCGGAGCTGCGGGCGCTGCGGGACCGGGTGCAGCGGCTGCAGAACGAGCTGATCCGGGTACGGCGCGGCGGGCACGGCGGGCACGGCGGGGCCGCCCGGGGCTCGGGGCCGTGCCCGGCACTCCCGGGGCTTCTCCCGCAGAAGAACGACCGCGAGAAGGAGCTGGTGCTGCTCCAGCGGCAGCTGCGGCGGCGCCGGGACCGGGCGGCCGAGGCCGGGGTGCTGGAGCGGGCGCTGCGGCAGCAGGACAAGGTGACACGGCTCGGGTGACAAGGTTTGGGGACACCGCGAGCCCCCACGGCACGGCACGGAGCGGATTGCGGGGACACGGTGCCCTGTGCGCAGGTGATCGAGGCCATGGAGCAGCTGCTGCTGCGGGACAGGAGCGCCGAGAGAGCCGCGGGTGGGTGCGGGGGACAGCGACACTCGGGGATGTCCCCAAGTGTCCCCGGGGGCGTCCGGGGTGGGCAAAAGGGGACAGCGACACTCGGGGATGTCCCCGGGATGGTCCGGAGTGGGCAGGAGGGGACAGCGACACTCAGGGATGTCCCCAGCTGTCCCCGGGATGGTCCGGAGTGGGCAGGAGGGGACAGCGACACTCGGGGGGTCCCCAAGTGTCCCCGGGATGGTCCGGGGTGGGCAGGAGGGGACAGCGACACTCAGGGATGTCCCCAGCTGTCCCTGGGATGGGCAGGAGGGGACACGGGTGGGTCCCCCTTGCGGAAGGGACAGGGACACTCAGGGATGTCCCCAACCCTCCCTGGGATGTCCCCAACCCTCTGGGGACTGGGGTGGTGCAGGGGGGGTGCGAAGGGGACAGGGACACTCGGGGATGTCCCCAACCCTCAGGGATGTCCCCAACCCTCCCTGGAACGGTCCATGGTGGGCAGGAGGGACCCATGGATGGGGACACAGGGACACTCAGGGATGTCGCCAACCCTCAGGGATGTCCCCAACCCTCCCTGTCCCCCCCCGGCAGGGGATCCCTCATTCCCGAGCCCCCGGGCACGGCAGAGGCCGGGGCTCACTGTCCCCCTGTCCCCGCGCGGGGAGGGACACGGGACACGGCCCGCTGTCCACCCAGAGGTGCCACCGCTCAGGTGCCACCGCTCAGGTGCCACCTCACAGGTGCCCCCCCACAGGTGCCACCCTGGCGGCGCTGCTGGCCCAGAAGCGGCTGAGGGAGGAGCCGGCCGGACCCGCCCCGGCCGCGGTGAGAGCGGGAGGGGACACGGGGGTGGCACCGCGACAGAGGGGACACGGGGGTGGCACCGCGACAGAGGGGACACGGGGGGGGCACCGGGACAGAGGGGACACGGGGGGGGCACCGGGGACAAAGGGGACACGGGGGGGGGGCAAAGGGGCAGAGGGGACACGAGGGGGGGCAAAGGGGACAGAGGGGACACGGGGGGGCAAAGGGGACAGAGGGGACACGGGGGGGGGGCAAAGGGGACAGAGGGGACACGGGGGTGGCGCCGGGGACAGAGAGGACACGGCACGGGGCTAGCACCGGGGACATGACACCGGGGGTGGCAGCGGGGACAGAGGGGACACGGCATGAGGGTGGCACGGGGGGCAGAGGGGACACGGGGGGGGCAGCGGGGACAGAGAGGACACGGCGCCAGGGGTGGCAGAGGGGACAGAGGGGACACGGGGCTGGCAAAGGCGACAGAGGGGACACGGTGGGGGGGCAAAGGAGACAGAGGGGACACGGGGCTGGCAGTGGGGACAGGGGACACGGGGGTGGCAGCGGGGACAGAGGAGACACGGGGGTGGCAGAGGGGACACGGGGCTGGCACCGGGGACATGGCACCGGGGGTGGCAGCGGGGACAGAGGGGACACGGGGGTGGGAAAGGGAACAGAGGGGACACCGCACGGGGGTGGCAGCGGGGACAGAGGGGACAGAGGGGACATGGGGGTGGCAGCGGGGACAGGGGGACACGGGGGACAGAGGGGACACGGGCCGTGCCGCAGGGGCTGCGCGGGGCCGGTGAGAAGCTGGAGCTGCTGGCGCGGCTGGAGCGGGCGCAGGGCCGGGCCCGGGCGCTGGAGCGGCAGGTGGGGCACCCCGGGTTTGGGGTCACCCCCCGGGTTTGGGGTCACCCCCCGGGTTTGGGGTCACCCAGAGCCTTTTGGGGTCATCCATCGTGTTTTGGGGTCACCCAGAGTGGGGTGGGTCCCCCAGTGAGGTCTGGGGTCCCCATGGTGGTGTGGGGTCTGTCCCATCCCGGTTTTGGGGTCCCATCCCGGTTTTGGGGTCTGTCGCATCCCATTTTTGGGGTCCCATCCCGGTTTGGAGTCTGTCCCATCCCGTTTTTGGGGTCCCAGCCCGTTTTGGGGGTCTGTCCCATCCCGTTTTTGGTGTCCCATCCTATTTTTGAGGTCCCATCTCGTTTTTGGGGTCTGTCCCATCCCGATTTGGGGTCCCAGCCCGGTTTGGGGGCACCCACCGGGTTTGGGCTCTGTCCCATCCCGTTTTGGGGTCCCAGCCCGTTTTGGGGTCCCATCCCGTTTTGGGGTCTGTCCCATCCCATTTTTGGGGTCCCAGCCCGTTTTTGGGGCCTGTCCCAGCCCGTTTTTGGGGTCCCATCCCGTTTTGGGGTCTGTCCCATCCCATTTTTGGGGTCCCAGCCCGTTTTTGGGGTCCCAGCCCGTTTTGGGGTCTGTCCCAGCCCGTTTTTGGGGTCTATCCCAGCCCATTTTGGGGTCCCCCATCCCGTTTTGGGGTCTGTCCCATCCCGTTTTTGGGGTCTGTCCCAGCCCGTTTTTGGGATCCCATCCCGTTTTGGGGTCCCAGCCCGGTTTGGGGTCTGTCCCATCCCGTTTTTGGGGTCCCATCCCGTTTTGGGGTCTGTCCCATCCCGTTTTGGGGTCTGTCCCAGCCCGTTTTTGGGGTCCCCATCCCAATTTTGGCGTCCCAGCCCGTTTTTGGGGTCCCATCCCTTTTTGGGGTCTATCCCATCCCATTTTGGGGTCCCACCCCGTTTTTGGGGTCCCCCATCCTGTTTTGGGGTCTGTCCCAGCTGCAGGAGGCCGCCCGGAGCTGGGCCCGGGGCCAGCAGCAGTTGGGGACGCGCCTGCGGGAGCGGGAGCACGGCCTGGCCCTGCCGAGCGCGGGGACACGGGGACAACGGTGACACTGGTGACACTGCCGACCGACGGGGACCCCACCATGTCCCTCAGTGTCCCCAGTGGTCCCCCAATGACCCCAATGACCCCAATGTCCCCAGTGTCCCCAGTGTCATACAGTGACCTACAATGTCCCCAATGTCCCCAGTAACCCCAGTGTCCCCAGTATCCCCAGTGTCCCCAGTGTTCCCAATGTCCCCAGTGTCCCCAGTCTCCCCAGTCTCCCCAATGTCCCCAGTATCCCAATGTCCCCAATGTCCCCAGTATCCCCAGTATCCCCAATGTCCCCGATGTCCCCAGCGTCCCCAGTGTCCCCAGTGTCCCCACCATCCTCAATGTCCCCAATGTCCCCGGTGTCCCCAATATCCCCAATGCCGCCAATGTCCCCAATGTCCCCAGTGCCCCAGTGTCCCCAGTGCCCCCAGTGTCCCCAGTGTCACCAGTTACCCCAGTGTCCCCCAGTATGCCCAGTGTCCCCAGTGTCCCCCAATATCGCCAATGTCCCCAATGTCCCCAGTGTTCCCAATGTCCCCAGTATCCCCAGTATCCCTGCTGTCCCCAGTATCCCCAATGTCCCCAGTGTCCCCAGTCTCCCCAATGTCCCCAATGTCCCCAATGTCCCCAGTATCCCCACTATCCCCAATGTCCCCGATGTCCCCAGCGTCCCCAGTGTCCCCAGTGTCCCCACCATCCTCAATGTCCCCAATGTCCCCGGTGTCCCCAATATCCCCAATGCCGCCAATGTCCCCAATGTCCCCAGTGCCCCAGTGTCCCCAGTGTCCCCCAGTGTCCCCAGTGTCCCCAGTATCCCCAGTGTCCCCAGTGTCCCCAATGTCCCCAGTGTCCCCCAATATCACCAATGTCCCCATTGTCCCCAGTGTTCCCAGTGTCCCCAATGTCCCCAGTGTCCCCAATTCCCCCAATGTCCCCAGTGTCCCCAGTGTCCTCAGTGTCCCCAATGTCCCCAATGTCCCCAGTATCCCCAATGTCCCCAATGTCCCCAGTGTTCCCAATGTCCCCATTGTCCCCACTGACCCCAGTGTCCCCAATGTCCCCAGTATCCCCAATGTCCCCAGTGTCCCCAGTGTTCCCAATGTCCCCAGTGTCCCCAATGTCCCCAGTGTCCCCACTAACGCCAATGTCCCCAGTGTCCCCAGTGTCCCCAACATCCTCAATGTCCCCAGTGTCCCAACATCCCCAGTGTCCCCAGTGTCCCCAACATCCCCAATGTCCCCAGTGTCCCCACTCACCCCAGTGTCCCCCAGTATCCCCAGTGTCCCCAATATCCCCAATGTCCCCAACATCCCCGCTGTCCCCAGTGTCCCCGGTGTCCCTGCCCACCCCCGAGGGTGCTGTTCCCCCCCCCGGGTGCCCTCCCTGTGCCCCCAGACCCTTCGGGCCCTTCCCGAGCCCCCCCGGGCACTGCCCCCCCTGCCCCGCCCCCACAGGCGGGCGCCTTTCCCATGGAGCAGAGGCCAGGCAGAACATTCCAGAACATTCCAGAGGCTCCAGGACATTCCAGAGGTTCGGGGGGAGCCCGATGGGACCCCCGGCAGCCAGAGGGGACCCCCCCAAATCCCCCTCCCCGCGGGGCGGCCCCGCTTTGTCCGCCCCGCACGGCGCAGCCTGGAGCCGCGGCCGCGTCCCCGGGGGCGTCCCCGCTGTCCCCAAAGGCCACGTCGGGGGAGGCGGGGTGTCCCCGGGGTGTCCCCTGCTCAGGGCTGGCCCTCGAGGGGCCGCAGGGTCAGCTGGATGGGCCGGTCCGGGATCAGGATGAGGTCGAACTTGGTGCCGATCTCCACGGCCCGCATGGTCTCGATCTTGAAGTTCTCCAGGATCTGGCGGGGAGGGGACACGGCCGTGGGGCGCGTTGGGGACACTGGAGCACGGCCCCGGGTGACCTTCGAGGCCACTCTGAGCCGAGACAAACCAGGATTACACAGGATGGACCCTGCGGCCACCACGCTGTCCCCTGGGGTCGGGGACCCCACGGGGACAGACCCCGCGGCCACCGCGCCGTCCCCTGACATTGGGGACCCTGTGTGACAGACCCCGCGGCCACCGCGCTGTCCCCTGACATTGGGGACCCTGTGTGACAGACCCCACGGACACCGCACTGTCCCCTGACATCAGTCACCCTGTGTGACAGACCCCGCGGCCACCGCGCCGTCCCCTGACATTGGGGACCCTGTGTGACAGACCCCACGGCCATTGTGCTGTCCCCTCATGTTGGGGACCCTGTGTGACAGACCCCATGGCCACCACACTGTCCCCTTGCCCCCAGCACAGACCCCATGGCCACCACACTGTCCCCTGGCATTGGGGACCCCGTGGGGACAGACCCCACAGCCACCATGCTGTCCCCTGACATTGGGGACCCTGTGTGCCACCCCCCGCGGCCACCACGCTGTCCCCTCACATCAGGCACCCTGTGTGACAGACCCCATGGCCACATGCTGTCCCCTCAAGTTGGGGACCCCGTGTGCCACCCCCCACGGCCACCGCGCTGTCCCCTGGCACTGGGGACCCTGTGGGATTAACCCCATGGCCACCGCGCTGTCCCCTCATGTTGGGGACCCTGTGTGACAGACCCCATGGCCTCCACACTGTCCCCTGACATTGGGGACCCTGTGGGATGAACCCCAGTGCCACCACGCTGTCCCCTGACATCAGGCACCCTGTGTGACAGATCCCACGGCCACCACGCTGTCCCCTGACATCGGGGACCCTGTGTGACACACCCCACTGCCACCACGTTGTCCCCTGGTATTGGGGACTCTGTGGGATGAACCCCATGGCCACCACGCTGTCCCCTCACATCAGTCACCCCGTGTGACAGACCCCACGGCCACCACGCTGTCCCCTGGCACTGGGGACCCTGCGGGATTAACACCATGGCCACCATGCTGTCCCCTCGTGTTGGGGACCCTGTGTGACAGACCCCATAGCCACCATGTCCCCTGGTGTTGGGGACCCTGTGTGACAGACCCCAGTGCCACCGTGCTGTCCCCTGGCATTGGGGACCCTGCAGGATGAACCCCACGGCCACCACGCTGTCCCCTCAGGTCGGGCACCCTGTGTGACAGACCCCATGGACATTGGGGACCCTGTGGGATGAACCCCGTGGCCACCGCACTGTCCCCTCATGCTGGGGACCCTGTGTGACAGACCCCACGGCCACCGCACTGTCCCCTCATGCTGGGGACCCTGTGTGACAGACCCCATGGCCACCACACTGTCCCCTCGCCCCCAGCACAGACCCCAGTGCCACCACATTGTCACCTGGCATTGGGGACCCTGTGTGACAGACCCCATGGCCACCACACTGTCCCCTCGCCCCCAGCACAGACCCCAGTGCCACCACATTGTCACCTGGCATTGGGGACCCTGTGTGACAGACCCCATGGCCACCACACTGTCCCCTCGCCCCCAGCACAGACCCCAGTGCCACCACATTGTCACCTGGCATTGGGGACCCTGTGTGACAGACCCCATGGCCACCACACTGTCCCCTGACATCAGTCACCCCGTGTGCCACCCCCTGCGGCCATCACGCTGTCCCCTCACATCAGGCACCCTGTGTGACAGACCCCATGGCCACATGCTGTCCCCTCAAGTTGGGGACCCCGTGTGACAGACCCCACGGCGACCACGCTGTCCCCTGACATCAGTCACTCTGTGTGCCACCCCCTGCGGCCACCACGCTGTCCCCTGACATCAGTCACCCCGTGTGCCACCCCCCACGGCCACTGCGCTGTCCCCTCACATCAGTCACCCCGTGTGCCACACCCCATGGCCACCGCGCTGTCCCCTGGCACTGGGGACACTGCGGGATTAACACCATGGCCACCACGCTGTCCCCTCAGGTCGGGGACCCTGTGTGACAGACCCCACGGCCACCACGCTGTCCCCTCAAGTTGGGAACCCTGTGTGCCACCCCCCGTGGCCACCGCGCTGTCCCCTGACATTGAGGGACCCTGTGGGATGAACCCCACGGCCACTGCGCTGTCCCCTGGCATCAGGCACCCTGTGTGCCACCCCCTGCGGCCACCGCGCTGTCCCCTGACATTGGGGCCCCAGTGTGCCACCCCCTGTGGCCACCATGCTGTCCCCTGACATCAGTCACCCTGTGTGCCACCTCCTGCGGCCACCGTGCTGTCCCCTGACATCAGTCACCCCGTGTGCCAGACCCCATGGCCACCACGCTGTCCCCTCGTGTCAGGGACCCCCTATGACAGATCCCACAGCCACTGCGCTGTCCCCTGACCCCAGTCACCCCGTGTGCCACCCCCACTGCCCCCGCACTGTCCCCTGACCCCAGTCCCCCCGTGTGCCACCCCCTGCGGCCACCACGCTGTCCCCTGACCCCAGTCCCCCCGTGTCCCCCCGGGGCTGGGGACAGGGCCACTCACGTGCATGAGGAAGAGCTGCATCTCGGTCTCGGCGATGCGGCGGCCCAGGCACTGGCGGGGCCCGAAGCCGAAGCCCAGCCCCAGGAAGGGTTTGGGGCCGGCCTCCAGCCAGCGCTGCGGGCGGAACCGCTCGGGCCGCGCGAACACGGACGGGTCACGGCCCATGGCGTACAGCCCCACCTGCACCAGCGTCTGCGCCCGCCGCACAGGGCCACCGTGTCACCGTGTCACCGCGGCACAGGGCCACCGTGTCACCGTGTCACCGCGGCACAGGGCCACCGTGTCACCGCGGCGCTGTGTCATCATGTTACCACGTCCTGGTGTCCCTGTGTCCTGGTGTCCCTGTGTCCTCATGTCCCCCCATGTCCCTACATCGCCACATCCCTGTGTCACCGCATCCCCACACCCCCATGTCCTGATGTCCCGCTGTCCTGCTGTCCCCCCGTCCCCGTATCCCACTGTCCCCGTGTCCCGCTGTCCCACTGTCCCCCCGTGTCCCGCTGTCCCCATGTCCCACTGTCCCGCTGTCCCCGCTGTACCGCTGTCCCCGTGTCCCACTGTCCCGCTGTCCCACTGTCCCCATGTCCCGCTGTCCCACTGTCCCCATGTCCCGCTGTCCCCCTATCCCACTGTCCCACTGTCCCGCTGTCCCTGTGTCCCTGTGTCCCGCTTTCCCACTGTCCCTGTGTCCCTCTATCCCCCTTTCCCGCTGTCCCGCCATCCGGCTGTCCGGCTGTCCTGCTGTCCCACTGTCCCCATGTCCCGCTGTCCCACTGGGCCCATGTCCCACTGTCCCTCCCTCTGTCCTGCTGTCCCCCTATCCCTCTGTCCCTCTGTCCGGCTGTCCCCCTATCCCACTGTCCCCCTATCCCCCCATCCCCCTTTCCCACTGTCCCGCCGTCCAGCTGTCCGGCTGTCCCCATGTCCCGCTGTCCCCATGTCCCCATGTCCCACTGTCCCACTGTCCTGCTGTCCCTCTGTCCCCCTATCCCCCTATCCCCCTTTCCCGCTGTCTGGCAGTCCGGCTGTCCCCCTATCCCCTTTTCCCGCTGTCCTTCTGTCCCACTGTCCCTCTGTCCCGCTGTCCCCCATCCCCCTTTCCCACTGTCCCGCCATCCAGCTGTCCGGCTGTCCCTGTGTCCCGCTGTCCCTGTGTCCCGCTGTCCCCATGTCCCCATGTCCCACTGTCCCGCTGTCCCCGTGTCCCTGTGTCCCACTGTCCCGCTGTCCGTCTGTCCCCCTGTCCCCCGTGTCCCGCTGTCCAGCTGTCCGGCTGTCCCCCTATCCCCCTTTCCCGCTGTCCCTCTGTCCCACTGTCCCGCTGTCCCGCTGTCCCGCTGTCCCCATGTCCCTCTGTCCCGCTGTCCCCCATCCCCCTGTCCCGCTGTCCCGCTGTCCCGCTGTCCGTCTGTCCGTCTGTCCGTCTGTCCGTCTGTCCGTGCTCACCCCGGGCGGGATGCGGTAGTCCTGCAGGATGACCTCGTGCGTGATGTACCTCTGCAGGGTCACGGCCACCGGGTGCAGCCTGCGCGACACCACACGCGACACGTGCCACCGGGGCGTGGGGACACTCCGGCAGGAAGGGCGTGTCCTCCTCACCTGGGCTCCTCCTCCTCACCTGAGCTCCTCCTCCTCATCACCTGAGCCCCTCCTCCTCACCTCAGCCCCTCCTCCCCTGAGCCCTTCATCCTCCTCCTCTTCCTGCTCACCTGAGCTCCTCCTCCTCAACTGGGCTCCTCCTCACCTGAGCCCTTCCTCCTCCTCCTCCTCACCTGAGCTCCTCCTCCTCCTCACCTGAGCCCCTCCTCCTCACCTGAGCCCTTCCTCCTCCTCCTCCTCACCTGAGCTCCTCCTCCTCCTCACCTCAGCCCCTCCTCCTCCTCACCTGAGCCACTCCTTCTCCTTACCTGAGCCACTCCTTCTCCTCACCTAAGCTCCTCTCCTCACCTCAGCCCCTCCTCCTCACCTGAGCAGCCCTCCTCCTCACCTGGGCTCCTCCTCCTTCTCACCTGAGCCCTTCCTCCTCTTCACCTGGGCTCCTCCTCCTCCTCACCTGAGCCCCTCCCCCTCACCTGAGCCCCCCCCCTCACCTGAGCCCCCCCCTCACCTGAGTGTCTCCTTGATGGCGGCCTTCAGCAGCCGGGTGGATTTCAGCATCTTCTCGCGGTCTCCGCCCGCCTCCCGTTTGGCTGCCAGGACCTCGGCCCGCAGCTGCTCCTGCACGCCCGGGGCCCGCGCCAGCTCCAGCATGGCCCACTGCAGGGTCATGGACGTCTGGGGACAGACACAGCCTGCCAGGACCTGCCCGACCCTGCCGGGACCTGCTGAGTGCTGCCAGGACCTGCTCAGCCCTGCCAGGACCTGCCCAGCCCTGCCAGGACCTGCTCAGCCCTGCCAGGACCTCGGCCCGCAGCTGCTCCTGCACGCCCGGGGCCCGCGCCAGCTCCAGCATGGCCCACTGCAGGGTCATGGACGTCTGGAGACAGACACAGCCTGCCAGGACCTGCCCAGCCCTGCCAGGACCTGCTCCATGCAGCCAGGACCTGCTCAGCCCTGCCAGGACCTGCTCAGCCCTGCCAGGACCCGCTCCTGCCTAGCCCACAGCTGCCAGGACCTGCTCGGCCCTGCCAGGACCTGCTCAGTGCTGCCAGGACCTGCTCAGTCCTGCCAGGACCTGCTCAGCCCTGCTGGGACCTGCTCCATGCAGCCAGGACCTGCTGAGTGCTGCCAGGACCTGCTCAGCCCTGCCAGGACCTGCTCAGTGCTGCCAGGACCTGCTCAGTGCTGGCAGGACCTGACCAGAGCTGCCAGGACCTGCTCCTGCCTGGCCCAGAGCAGCCAGGACCTGCTCAGCCGTGCCAGGACCTGCTCAGCCCTGCCAGGACCTGCTCAGACTGCCAGGACCTGCTCAGCCCTGCCAGGACCTGCTCAGCCCTGCCGGGACCTGCTCCATGCAGCCAGGACCTGCTCAGCCCTGCCAGGACCTGCTCAGTGCTGCCAGGACTTGCTCAGTGCTGCCAGGACCTGCTCTTGCCTGGCCCACAGCTGCCAGGACATGCTCAGGGCTGCCAGGACTTGCTCAGTGGGACCAGGACCTTTTCCTGCTGGCTTGGTGCTGCCCCATCCATCACCCAACCAGGACCTTCCCCCTGCCCCATCCATCACCCACCAGGACCTTCTCCATGGCTGTCCCACTCAGCACCAACCAGGACCTTCTCCCTGACCCAACCAGGAACTTCTCCCCGAAGCACCCATCACCAACCAGGACCTTCCCCCTGCCTGTCCTAGCACCACCCAGGACCTTTTCCCTGTCCCATCCATCACCCACCAGGACCTTCTCCCTGCCCCACCCAGCACCAACCAGGACTTTCTCCCTGCCCCAACCAGGACCTTCCTGACCAACTCAGGACCTTATCCCTGCCTGTCCTATCACCAACCAGGACCTTCTCCCTGCCTGTTCCATCCAGCCTCACTCAGGACCTTCCCCCTGCCCCAACCAGGACCTTCTCCCTGACCCAACCAGGACCTTCTCCCTGTCTCATCCATCCCCCACCCAGGACCTTCTCCATGGCTGTCCGACCCTGTCCCAACCAGGACCTTCCCCCTGCCCCATCCAGGACCTTCTGCCTACCCCACCCAGCACCAACCAGGACCTTATCCCTCTCCCACCCAACACCAACCAGGTCCTTCTCCACGGCTGTCCCAACACCAACCAGGACCTTCTCCCTGTCTGTCCCACCCAGGACCTCCTCCCTGACCCAACCAGGACCTTCTGCCTATCCCACCCATCACCAACCAGGACCTTATCCCTGTCCAGCCCAGGACTTTCTCCCAGCCCCACCCAGGACCTTCTCCATGGCTGTCCTAGCACCACCCAGTACCTTCTCCCTGACCCAACCAGGACCTTCTCCCAGCTCCAACCAGCACCAACCAGGACCTTCTCCCAGCACCAACCAGGACCTTCTCCCTGTCCAGCCAAGGACCTTCTCCCAGCCCCAACCAGCACCAACCAGGACCTTGCCCCTGCCTGTCCCAACACCACCCCAGCTCTTCTCCCTGTCCCACCCATCACCACCCAGGACCTTCTCCCTGCCCCACCCATCCCCACCAGTCTCTTCTCCGTGCCTGTCCCGCCCTGCCCCACCCGTCCCTTCTCCCCGCCCCAGCGGGTCCCTTGTCCCCTTGTCCCTTGTCCCCTTACCGTGTCCACGCCGCCGGCCATCATCTCGGTGACGCTGGCGCGGATGTCGTCCAGGGGCAGCGCGTCGCGCAGGATGAGGTTGCCCAGGATGCCCAGGTGCTCCTGGCGGCCCTGGCGCCGCAGCCGCAGCTCCCGGTACACGCTCTGGATGCACTTGTCGGCTGAGGGGACACCGCGGGGACACCGTGGGGACACCGCGGGGACGTCAGCGTCACCGGGCCTCGGGGCGCTCGGCCGTGGGGAGAAGGGTTTGGGGGAGGGTTTAAGGTTTGCGTGTGAGTTTTGGGGTGAGAAACGTTGATTTGGGAATGGGGTGGAGCGTGTCCTCAGAGGAAGTGTCCTCGGAAGTGGCAGGGCGAGGTGTCCCCAGAGAGGTGTCCCCAGAGGTGGCAGGGCGAGGTATCCCCAGAGGTGACAAGGTGAGGCATCCCCAGAGGTGGCAGGGTGAGGTGTCCCCAGAGAGGTGTCCCCAGAGGAAGTGTCCTCAGAGGTGGCAGGGCGAGGTGTCCCCAGAGGTGACAAGGTGAGGCATCCCCAGAGGTGGCAGGGTGAGGTGTCCCCAGAGGTGTTTCCAGAGGTGACAGGGCAAGGTGACAGGATGAGCTGAGAGGGTGAGGTGACAGGGCATGGTATCCCCAGAGGTGACAGGGCAAGGTGTCCCCAGAGGTGACAGGTGAGGTGGCAGGGGAAGGTGACAGGGTGAGGTATCTCCAGAGGTGACAAGGTGAGGTGTCCCCAGAGGTGTCCCCAGAAGTGGCAGGGCAAGGTGGCAGGGTGAGGTGTCCCCGGAGGTGTCCCCAGAGGTGGCAGGGCAAAGTGATAGGGTGAGGTGACAGGGTGAGGTGTCCCCAGAGGTGTCCCCAGAGGTGTCAGGGGCGGTGGCAGGGTGGGGTGGCAGGGCGGGGTGTCCGAGAGGTGTCCCCTGAGGTGGCAGGGAGAGGTGACAGGGCAAGGTGGCAGGGCGAGGTGACAGGGTGAGCTGACAGGGTGAGGTGTCCCCGGAGGTGTCCCCAGAGGTGGCAGGGAGAGGTGACAGGGTGAGGTATTCCCAGAAGTGACAAGGCAAGGTGTCCCCAGAGGTGACAGGTGAGGTGACAGGGTGAGGTATCCCCAGAAGTGACAAGGCAAGGTGTCCCCAGATGTGACAGGGTGAGGTGTCCCCAGAGGTGTCCCCAGAGGAGTCCCCAGAGGTGGCAGGGTGAGGTGGCAGGGCGAGGTATCCCCCAAGGTGTCCCCAGAGATGTCCCCGAGGTGTCCCCAGAGGTGTCCCTGAGGTGTCCCCTGAGGTGTCCCCGCGGTGTCCCCGCGGTGTCCCAGAGGTGTCCCCGAGGTGTCCCAGAGGTGTCCCAGGCGTGTCCCCGCGGTGTCCCCGCGGTGTCCCTGAGGTGTCCCCGAGGTGTCCCTGCGGTGTCCCAGGGCTGTCCCTGCGGTGTCCCCGTGGTATCCCCAGAAGTGTCCCAGAGGTGTCCCAGAGGTGCCCCAGAGGTGTCCCCACGGTGTCCCCGAGGTGTCCCCAGAGGTGTCCCAGAGGTGTCCCCAGAGGTGTCCCAGAGGTGTCCCCGAGGTGTCCCTGCAGTGTCCCCGCAGTGTC
The DNA here is from genome assembly GCF_963513975.1 of Fringilla coelebs. Lineage (NCBI taxonomy): Eukaryota > Metazoa > Chordata > Aves > Passeriformes > Fringillidae > Fringilla > Fringilla coelebs. The sequence goes on along the minus strand of NC_140038.1, from coordinate 4,069,696 downwards.
CCCAGAGGTGTCCCAGAGGTGTCCTAGGGCTGTCCCTGCAGTGTCCCTGCAGTGTCCCTGAGGTGTCCCCAGAGGTGTCCCCAGAGGTGTCCCCACAGTGTCCCAGGGCTGTCCCCGCGGTGTCCCCAGAGGTGTCCCCAGAGGTGTCAGAGGTGGTGGCAGGGCGAGGTGGCAGGGCGAGGTGTCCCCAGAGGTGTCCCCGCGGTGTCCCCGCGGTGTCCCCTGAGGTGTCCCAGGGCTGTCCCCGCGGTGTCCCCGCGGTGTCCCTGTGCTGTCCCCAGAGGTGTCCCCGCGCTGTCCCCGCGCTGTCCCCGCGCTGTCCCCGCGGTGGCACTGACCCTGGTAGAAGATGTCGTCCCAGGCCTGCACGTGCTGGCGCCAGGTGTGGCTGCGCAGGCGCCGCAGCAGCGCGGGCGGCAGGTACAGCATGGGCGCCGTGGTGTGGAACATGCGCGACACCGCCTCGATGAAGCGCTGCGCCTCGGGCTGCACGAAATCCTGCAGCAGCCCCAGGCGCTCGCCGTACAGCACGTGGCACACCGCTGGGGACAGCAACATGTCATTGTCATTGTCATTGTCATTGTCATTGTCATTGTCCCCATCCCCATGGCCACAGGGACCAGCCTGTACAGCACGTGGCACACCGCTGGGGACAATTAGTCTCATTGTCATTGTTATTGTCCCCATGGCCACAGGGACCAGCCCCAGGCGCTCACCGTACAGCATGTGGCACACCGCTGGGGACAATGGGCAGTGTCATTGTCATTGTCATTGTCCCCATGGCCACAGGGACCAGCCCCAGGCGCTCGCCGTACAGCACGTGGCACAGCGCTGGGGACAGCAACATGTCATTGTCATTGTCATTGTCCCCATGGCCACAGGGACCAGCCCTGTACAGCACGTGGCACACCCCTGGGGATGGGACAATTGGCAGTGTCATTGTCATTGTCCCCATGGCCACAGGGACCTCCCTGTAGAGCATGTGGTACACCGCTGGGGACAGCCATTGTCATTGTCATTGCCATTGCCATTGTCATTGTCATTGTCATTGTCATTGTCATTGTCATTGTCCCCATGGCCACACAGACCTCCCTGTACAGCACGTGGCACACCGCTGGGGACAGGGACAGGGACAGGGACAGTGACATCCTCCTTCTCTGTCCTTTCACCAATCCCTGAGGCTTTGGCTGGTGGTTTTGGGGGTTTTTGGGTTTTTTGGGGGGTTTTAGGTTTTTTTGAATTTTTGGGGTTTTTTTGGGGGGTTCTTTTGGGGGGATTCTTTTGGGCTTCTTTTGGGTTTTTTGTGTGGTTTGGGGTTTTTTGGGGGGTGATCCTTTTGGGGTTTTTTGGGGGGTTTTTTGGGGGTGATTCTTTTGGGATTTTGGGGGTGATTCTTTTGGGGTTTCTTTGGGGTTTTTTTGGGGGTGATTCTTTTAGGGTTTTGGGGTTTTTTTGGGGTGATTCTTTTGGGGTTTCTTTTGGGATTTTTGGGGGGGGTTTTGGGGTGATTATTTTGGGGTTTTTGGGGGTCTTTTTGGGGTGATTCTTTTGGGGTTTTTTGGGGGTGATTCTTTTGGGGTTTCTTTTGGGATTTTGGGTTTTTTTGGGGGTGATTCTTTTGGGGTTTTTGGGGGTGATTCTTTTGGGGTTTCTTTTGGGATTTTGGGGTTTCTTTTGGGTGATTCTTTTGGGAGTTTTGGGGGTTTTGGGGTGATTCTTTTGGGACTTTTGGAGGTTTTTTGGGGTGATTCTTTTGGGATTTTGGTGGTGATTCTTTTGGGGTTTCTTTTGAGGTTTCTTTGGGGTTTTTTTTGGGCAATTCTTTTGGGGTTTTGGGGGTTTTTTTGGGGGGTGATTCTTTTGGGGTTTCTTTTGGGATTTTGGGGTTTTTTTGGGGGGGCGATTCTTTTGGGGTTTCTTTGGGGTTTTTTTTGGGCGATCCTTTCAGGGTTTTTGGGGTTTTTTTTTGGGGTTTCCCCCGTCACTCACACTCGAGGGCGAAGCGGAACAGCTCCTGGCTGAAGTCGCCGCTCCAGCAGCCGCCCGGCCGCGCCTGGGCCCGCGCCCGCCGCACGAAGTCCTCGCCCACGGCGCTGAGCAGCGGCACCAGGGCGGGCAGGGCGGCGGGCGCCAGCGCCTCCCGGTTCAGCAGCCGCCGCTCCGAGCGCCACGCCTCGCCCGTCCTGCGGGGACGCGCCCCGTCACCCCCGGGGACACCGCGATGGCCCCGAGAGCCCCCCGGTCACAGCCCCGGCGGGACTGCGGGGGCGGGAGCGCGGATTTGGGGTCCCCCCACTCACTCGAGGGGCTCGGATTTGGGGTCCCCACTCACTTGAGGAGCCCGGACTTGGGGTCCCCACTCCTAGGGATTTGGGGTCCCCACGCCTGGGGTTTGGGGTCCCCACTCCCTTTTTGGGGTTCCCCCGTGTCTGTGTCCCCACTCCCTTGAGCAGCCCCGATTTGGGGTTCCCATCGTGTTTTGGGGTCCCGCCCCGTGTTTGGGATCCCCCCGTTTTGGGTCCCCCCTCCCTTGAGCAGCCTGGGTTTGGGCTCCCCCCATGCCGGTGTCCCCCCCGTGTTTGGGGTCCTCCCGTGTTTTTGGGGTCCCCCCTCCCTTGAGCAGCCCGGATTTGGGCTCCCCCCATGCCGGTGTCCCCCCCGTGTTTGGGGTCCCCCTCCGATTTTGGGGTGCCCTCACTTGAGCAGCCCGGATTTGGGGTCGCCCCCCGTTTTTGGGGTCCCCACTCCCTTGAGCAGCCCGTGTTTGGGCTCCCATCCGTGTTTGGAGTCCCCCTCGGGACCCCTGGGTTTGGGGTCTCCCCCCGTGTTTGGGGTCCCCCCATGCCGGTGTCCCCCCATGCCGGTGTCCCCCCCGTGCCGGTGTCCCCCCGGTGTTGTGTCCCCTCACTTGAGCAGCACGCCGTAGGGTTTGTTGCGGAAGTCCCTGTAGGCCACCCAGGGGGGGACGCGGAAGCGCTCGGGCAGGGCCCCCTCGGCCTGGAACAGCGCGGCCGCGTCCGCGGGACTCACGATGTTGACGCTCTCGTAGGCACCCAGCTTCTCCCTGGGGACACGGGGACATCGCCACCCGGCCCGGGGCCCGGCCCCACGGCGGGGAACCGGCCTGGCCTGCCCCATGGGTGGGGCCTGTCCTGTCCCCATGGCAGTGTCCTGTCCCATGGCAGTGTCCTGTCCTGTCCCATGGCAGTGTCCTGTCCTGTCCCCGTGGCAGTGTCCTGTCCCCATGGCAGTGTCCTGTCCTGTCCCCATGGCAGTGTCCTGTCCTGTCCCCATGGCAATGTCCTGTCCTGTCCCCGTGGCAGTGTCCTGTCCCCATGGCAATGTCCTGTCCTGTCCCCATGGCAGTGTCCTGTCCCCATGGCAGTGTCCTGTCCTGTCCCCATGGCAGTGTCCTGTCTCCATGGCAGGGTCCTGTCCTGTCCTCTCCTGTCCCCATGGCAGTGTCCTGTCCCCATGGCAGTGTCCTGTCCCCATGGCAGTGTCCTCTCCTGTCCCCATGGCAGTGTCCTGTCCCCATGGCAGTGTCCTGTCCTGTCCCCATGGCAGTGTCCTGTCCTGTCCTGTCCCATGGCAGTGTCCTGTCCTGTCCTCTCCTGTCCCCATGGCAGTGTCCTGTCCCATGGCAGTGTCCTGTCCTGTCCTCTCCTGTCCCCATGGCAGTGTCCTGTCCCATGGCAGTGTCCTGTCCTGTCCCATGGCAGTGTCCTGTCCTGTCCTGTCCCCATGGCAGTGTCCTGTCCTGTCCCCATGGCAGTGTCCTGTCCCCATGGCAGTGTCCTGTCCTGTCCCCATGGCAGGGTCCTGTCCTGTCCCCATGGCAGTGTCCTGTCCCCATGGCAGTGTCCTCTCCTGTCCCCCCTGGCAATGTCTTGTCCCCGTTATCCCCAAATCCCGCACCCACACGGCCCTGTGCCACAGTCCCTGTCCCCTCCCAGGGTAGGGGGGTGTCCCCCTTACCCACAGCCCCTGTCCCCTCCCAGGGCACGGGGGGTGTCCCCCTTACCCACAGCCCCTGTCCCCTCCCAGGGCACAGGACCTGTCCCCTCTCAGCCCGCGGTCCCTGTCCCCTCCCCTCTTGTCCCTCACGGTGTCCCCAAGCCGGGCCAGGCTCCTCCAGCAGCTCAGCCCCGGACTGGGAACGCGGCTGGGCTGGGGACAGGGCAGGGGACACGGGGAGGGGACACGGGGAGGGGACACGAGCAGGGGACACGGGGAGGGGACACAGGGAGAGGATTCAGGGAGGGGACAGGGGCAGAGGACTGGGCAGGGGACGCCGGGAGGGGACACGGGGAGGGGACACGGGCAGAGGACTGGGCAGGGGACACGGGGATGTGATACAGGGAGGCGACACGGGAGGGGACAGGGGCAGACGACTGGGCAGGGCACACAGGGGGGTGATACGGGCAGGGGACACGGGGAGGGGACGCCGGGAGGGGACACGGGAGGGGACACGGGGAGGGGAGAGGGGCAGAGGACGGGGCAGGGGACACAGGGATGTGATACGGGGAGGGGACACGGGAGGTGACACAGGGAAGGGACACAGGGAGGGGACACGGGGAGGGGACAGGGGCAGAGGACTGGGCAGGGGACGCAGGGGGGTGATACGGGGAGGGGACAAGAGGAGGGGACACAGGGAGGGGACACGGGGAGAGGACAGGGGCAGAGAACCGGGCAGGGGACACGGGGAGGGGACACGGGAGGGGACACGGGAGATGACACGGGGAGGGGACACGGGGAGAGGGCAGGGGCAGAGGACCGGGCAGGGGACGCCGGGAAGGAACAAGGGGATGGGACACGGGAGGGGACAAGGGGATGCGACACGGGAGGGGACAAGGGGCAGGGGACAAGGGGAGGGGACACGGGGAGGGGACACGGGGAGGAGGGGACAGGGCGGGCTGACCTGTAGATGGGCCCGAAGCGGCGGAACTTGGCGGCCATGCTGAGGTGCAGGTTGCTGAGGCCGCCCTCCCGCCAGAAGCGGTACAGGTTGAGCCAGCCCGCCCGCCACTCGCCCGGCACCTGGTTAAAGGGCCGGGGGACAGCCGAGGGGACAGCCGAGGGGACAGCCGAGGGGACAGCCGGGGGGACAGCCGAGGGGACAGCCGAGGGGACAGCCGAGGGGACGGCCGAGGGGACAGCCGGGGGGACAGCGCCGGCAGCCCCGCCGAGCCGGCGACAGCGCGCGGCTGCGGCTCGGGGACATCCCCGCAGGGCCTTGGTGACAACGCGGGCGAGCATGGGGAGGGTGGCCCGGAGGGACGCGGTGGCCTCGCTCTTATGGCGAGCCCCGGAGCCGCTCCCGCCGGGGACAGCCCCCGCCGCCGCCAGGTGACACGGTGGCCTCGGGAGAAGGGCGGGATGTGCCCCGGAGCGATAACAAGGACGGGTCGGGCCACCCCGGGCGGGGACAGCCTTGGGGGCCGCCAGCCAGGGTCACCCGGCGGGGGGTGGCCTTGGGGACTCGGTGCCACTGCTGGGGGCGCCTCGCGGGCCGCGGGATGGGGGCGGGCCCGGCATTCCCGGGCTCCATCCCAAACCCAAACTCCAAACTCCAAAAACATCCAAAACCCCAAAAACCCCCAAAACCCCAAACCCCAAACTCCAAGTCCCAAACCCCAAAAACACCCCAAACTCCAAACCCCAAACTCCAAAAACATCCAAAACCCGAAACCCAAACCCCCAAAACCCTCAAAACCCCAAACCCCCAAACCCCCAAAACCCCCAAAACCCCAAACCCAAAACCCCAAACCCCCAAAACCCCCAAAACCCCAAACTCCAAACTCCAAGTCCCAAACTCCAAACCCCAAAAACCCCCAAAACCCCAAACCCAAAACCCCAAACCCCAAAAACCCCCAAATCCCAAACCCCAAATCCTAAACTCCAAACCCCCAAAACCCCAAAAACCCCCAAAACCCCAGATCCCAAACCCCAAATCCCAAAAACCCCAAAAATCCCAAACCCCAAACTCCAAATCCCAAACCCCAGATCCCAAACCCCAATTCCCAAATCCCAAATCCTAAATCCCAAACCCCAAAACCCCCAAACCCCAAAACCCCCAAACCCCAAAACCCCTAACCCCCAAAAACCCCAGATCCCAAACCCCAAATCCCAAACTCCCCCTGCGAGTTTTTGGGAACGGCTTTTGGGATGGCCCAAGCTGGGGATGAAGCTTGTCCCTTGTCCCCTGTCCCATGTCCCCTGTCCCCTGTCCCTTGTTCCTTGTCCCTTGTCCCCTGTCCCCTGTCCCCTGTCCCATGTCCCCTGTCCCTTGTCCCATGTCCCATGTCCCATGTCCGATGTCCCTTGTCCCTTGTCCCATGTCCCATGTCCCTTGTCCCATGTCCCCTGTCCCATGTCCGATGTCCCTTGTCCCCTGTCCCCTGTCCCATGTCCCATGTCCCCTGTCCCATGTCCCTTGTCCCCTGTGCCCTGTCCCATGTCCCATGTCCCATGTCCGATGTCCCATGTCCCATGTCCCGTGTCCCTTGTCCCTTGTCCCCTGTCCCCTGTCCCATGTCCGATGTCCCATGTCCCATGTCCATGTCCATGTCCATGTCCCCTGTCCCATGTCCCATGTCCCATGTCCCATGTCCCATGTCCCCTGTCCCCTGTCCCATTCCCATGTCCATGTCCATGTCCATGTCCCATGTCCCATGTCCGATGTCCCCTGTCCCTTGTCCCCTGTCCCCAGGCCCGACGGCAGCAGCCAGCGCTGGGGGCGGGGCACAATCGGGATGGGGACATGGGGGTCCCCTCTTTGGGGTGTCCCCGGGACAGGGACGAGCAGCGGGGCTGGCGGCGGATGCGACATCGGCGACAGGCACCGGGGGGCGCGCCGGGCCCGTCAGTGCCACCGCGCGGGGACAGCGCCTCGTCCCCGCCCTCCGCGGAGCGCCGAGCTGTCCCCTGCCAGGCCACAGGCACTGTCCCCTCGTCCCCCCAGGTCCCTGTCCCTTCCTGTCCCCTCCCATGCCCACGGTCTGTCCCCTCCTGTCTCTGTCTCCATTGTTGTCCCCAAGCCCCGCGCCTTGGGGACATGGTGACACAGGGCCACCCCCTCCTGTCCCCCTGGGCTGCCACCGTCCTGGGTGGGACCCGCTGTGTCCCCTCCTGCCATGGACACGGGGGCAGGGCCCAGGGGACACCGAGGGACACCGAGGGACACTGGGGGACACGGAGGGACACTGGGGGACACTGAGGGACACCGAGGGACACGGAGGGACACTGGGGGACACCGAGGGACACTGGGGGACACTGAGGGACACAGGAGGGACACCAAGGGACACAGAAGGACATGGAGGGACACTGAGGGACACAGAGGGACACAGAGGGACACAGAGGGACACTGAGGGACATGGAGGGACATAGAGGGACATGGAAGGACATGGAGGGACACCGAGGGACACGGAGGGACACAGAGGGACACTGAGGGACACTGAGGGACAGGGAGGGACACTGGGGGACATGGAGGGACACTGAGGGACACTGGGGGACACTGAGGGACACTGAAGGACATGGAGGGACATGGAGGGACACTGGGGGACACTGAGGGACACCAAGGGACACGGGGGGACACCAGGGGACACTGAGGGACATGGAGAGACACTGAGGGACACTGAGGGACACAGAGGGACACAGAGGGACACAGAGGGACACAGAGGGACATGGAGGGACATGGAGGGACACCGAGGGACACTGGGGGACACTGAGGGACATGGAGGGACACGGAGGGACACAGAGGAACAGTGGGGGACATGGAGGGACACTGGGGGACACTGAGGGACACTGGGGGACACCGGGGGACACTGGGGGACATGGAGGGACACTGGGGGACACTGAGGGACACTGGGGGACATGGAGGGACACTGGGGGACACTGAGGGACACTGGGGATCCCTCGGCAGGTCCCTATAGGGGTATCTATGGGGCAGGGGGATCCCTCCGCAGGTCCCTATAGGGGTATCTATGGGGCTGGGGGTCTCCGCCCGCTCCCGGCTCCTGCCTCCTCCCTTCCTCCCGCACGGGAATTCCGTGCCGAAAGAGGGATGGAGGCAGGGAAAGGTTTCGCTTTTCGGCTGCCGAACCTCGCCCCGGTGAGGAGCGGGGACCGCCGCGTCCCCTCAGTGCCACCACCCCCGGGTCCCCTCAGCGCCACCCGGCTGTGTGTCACCGCTGCAGCCCCGAAATATTTCCCTGCGGGCCGAGAGCACCGGGAACGGACCGGGACGAGCCCCGGGCCGGCCCTGCCTTTGTGCCGGGGCCGATTTGATGGAGGCTTCGGTCGCTCCCGCCTTTTCCAGCACCTTCCGAAATCCCCAATTCCCGTTCACTTTTCCCAAAAATCCGGAGCATCCCAGGCAGGAGGAGGGGGATGGCTCCACACCACGGACCCCGCCGCTGCTCCCACCCCTCCCTTCCCAGGGCTGCTGCTCGCTCCCTCCTTTGGGATTTCCAGCGGGAATTCGCTGCTGGATCAAAACAGGAGCCCCAAAAGAGGGGCTGGAGAGAGCAGGACACGGGAAAAGGCCAGGGGAGATCCCACCCCCCATCATTCCCAGTGAGAACCACGGCGCCCTCCTGCTTTTTTCCACTCTTTATTCCAACCATCCGCTTTGGTTACAGGTCTGAAAGGGTTGGGGGAATTTTTTTTTTTTTTTTTGGTAGCTGTTCCGGTGTTTTTGCTTTTTATTTTTTTAATTTTCCTCTCCTGTGATCCGCCCCCGCCTGCTGTAATATTATAAAATCCTACAAGACAGAAACGAGCAGTCGACATAATAAATATCTGTTAGTCCACAAAGTTAAAGTGCTTTGAGAAGGGCTGTGAGAAGCTCTGTCCTGGACTGGGGATGGGGAACATCTCGGGGATGTAGTGCAGTAGGAAGCTCTGCCCCGCGGCCCCTCGGGCTCTCCTGAGTGAGCGGGAGCCGGGACAGGCATTGGAAGCACGGCCAGGGTGTCCCCTGGGTGTCCCCGCCCAGGGCAGGGCCGCTCCGGGCCGGGCGAGGTTGGGACAAGGAGCGGGACCCCCCTGGGCAGGGGGAAAATCCCGATTTTCACAGTTTAGTCTCGCTCCGAGACCTCCGAGAGCGCGGGGGAAGCGGAGCCCGGGGCTGCCCCGGGGGACAGGGACAGAGGCGGGGACAGCGGTGCCCTGAGATCCGCGGCCGCTTTCCCTGAGGACGCCGGGGCCCCGGTGGGAGCGGGCCCGGCCCCGCCGCGCTGCCCCTCGGCCGCCCGCGGAGCTTTTGTGCGTCTCCAGCGCCTTCCCAGCGCCTCCCGCTCCGCTCCGGGCTCCGCTCCCGCCTCCCCTTCCCTTCCCATCCCCGCACCCCCAATCCAGCCACCTTCCGAGGCTTTTCCATGCAAATTCCCACCGCGGCCGCGCCCGTTCCCGACCTCCCTCCCACACCAAAGCCGGCTGCAAACAAAAAACAACGACCCGAGCGCCCCTCGAGCGGGAGGCGACTCGCCGGGGGCGCGTCCCCCCAAAACCTCGGGAGGCAGCGGGCGCCCCGCAGTCCGGAGGAGGCCGAGGGCCGGCTCCTCCTCCTCCTCCTCCTCATCTTCATCATCATCACATGCAAGGAGCGGCCGCGCCCTGAGCATCAGCGCATGCACGGCCGGCCGGCGGGGCCGCCACCGCGTGTCGCAGCCTCCTCCCGCGGCTCCGCCAGCGAGGCCGGCGGGGAGCGAGGCTCAAAGTCCCGCGGAGCGCGGGCAGGGCGAGCGGGACGGCGTCAGTGGAAGAGCTCGGCCAGGGCCACCACGAGCAGCAGCTGGAGCCAGGAGGCCAGCGGGGCCGGGGCGCGGCCGCGCTGCCACAGGAAGCGCTGGCGGTCCAGCAGGCGCTCCTTGACCAGCGCCTGGCGGAAGCCGTCCTCCTCGGACACACAGACGTAGTGTCCGTAGTGCTCGCGGCGCACGCTGGGGATGAAGTGGAAGCAGTCGTGCTGCGGGTGGGAGGTGTTGCAGCTCTTGATGAGCACGTCCTCGTGGTACCAGTTGTAGGTGGCGTAGTGGGACTCGATGGAGCAGTTGAGGTAGTAGCGGGAGAGGGGCATCACCGAGATGTTCCGGAAGTCGTCTGCGGGGACACGGGGGTGAGGGGGGTGAGCTGGGCGCAGGGTGGGGTTTAGGGGGGTGGAGGGAGCCTCAGAGGGGCTTCTGAGAGAGAGCTGCTCGGAATTTCTGCTCTGGACTGCTGTTCCTGCTGCCACGTCCCTGCCCGAGCGCCCCTTGATTTCAAAAGGATGGATTCGGAGGGAGGGGGTTTGCATTTTCTGTTTCAGGGGGGCGCCTGCCTTCCTCAAACCGAGACAGATGACCTGTCCAAACTCATCCAAACCCGCCCAAACCCATCCAGACCCATCCAGACTCACCCAAACCTGCCCAAACTCATCCAAACCCACCCAAACCCATCCAAACTCACCCAAACCTGCCCAAACTCATCCAAACCCACCCAAACCCATCCAAACCCACCCAAACCTGCCCAAACTCATCCAAACCCACCCAAACCCATCCAAACCCACCCAAACCCATCCAAACCAAACTCATCCAAACCCACCCAAACTCATCCAAACTCATCCAAACCCACCCAAACCCATCCAAACCCACCCAAACCTGCCCAAACTCATCCAAACCCACCCAAACTGTATCAAACCCAACCAAACCCACCCAAACCTGCCCAAACCAAACCAAACCCACCCAAACTCATCCAAACCCACCCAAACCAACCCAAACTCATCCAAACCCACCCAAACCCATCCAAAACCATCCAAACCTGCCCAAACCCACCCACTCACCCAAACCCATCCAAACCCACCCAAACTCACCCAAACCCGCCCAAACTCATCCAAACCCACCCAAACTCATCCAAACCCACCCAAACCTGCCCAAACCCATCCAAACCCATCCAAACCCACCCAAACCTGCCCAAACCCATCCAAACCCACCCAAACTCATCCAAACTCACCCAAACCCACCCAAACTCATCCAAACTCATCCAAACCCACCCAAACCCACCCAAACCCACCCAAACTCATCCAAACCCACCCAAACCCATCCAAACTCATCCAAACCCACCCAAACTCATCCAAACCCACCCAAACCCACCCAAAGCCTGCAGAACCCAACAATTCCTTCCCCAGCCACAGCATCTCCGCGTACCTTCCTTGACGTCGCCCCTCTGGCAGCTTCCTCGCCACGAGTCCAAGTTCAGGTTCTGGAGCGCCTCCCTGGGGGATGGGAACGGGAATAAGCACCAACAGAACTTCGGGAAGCGGCGGCTCAGGGATGGGAATCCCCTACATCTGTGGGGTGAGCGGGAATCTCCCCCTCCCATTCCAGTTTCCAAAGGTTGGAAGTGACCAACATGAGACCCAGCAGCAAGGAGAGGGGTTGGGTGCCCAAAACCCTTAAAGGGATGGATGGATTTGCACAGAGCACCCCAAAGTTTTGGGAAAAGGTGTTTGGGTGTTCAAAACCCTTCAAGGGAGGGATGGATCCATACAGAGCACTCCAAACTCTTGGGGAGAGGGTTGGGTACCCAAAACTCCTCAAGGGACAGAGAATAGAACCCCATATGCATAGAACCCCAAACTCTTGGGGACAGGGATTGGGTGCCCAAAACCCTTCAAGGGATGGATGGATTCACACAGAGCACTCCAAAGTTTTGGGAAAATGTGTTTGGGTGCCCAAAACCCTTCAATGGAGGGATGGATCCATGAAGAGAACCCCAAACTCTTGGGGAGAGGGGTTGGGAGTCCAAAACTCTTCAAGGGAGGGATGGATCCATGAAGAGAACCCCAAACTCTTGGGGAGAGGGCTTGGGTGCCCAAAACCCTTCAATGGAGGGATGGATTCGCACAGACCACTCCAAAGTTTTGGGAAAAGGTGTTTGGGTGCCCAAAACCCTTCAAGGGAGGGATGGAACCGCACAGAGAACCCCGAACTCTTGGGAGAGGGATTGGGTGCCCAAAACCCTTCAAGGAAAGGATGGATCCATGAAGAGAACCCCAAACTCTTGGGGACAGGGGTTGGGCGCCCAAAACCCTTCTAGGGAGGGATGGATCCACACAGAGCACCTCAAAGTTTTGGGGACAGGCGTTGGGTGCCCAAAACCTTTCAAGGGAGGGATGGATTTGCACAGAGCACCCAAAAACTTTGGGGAGAGGCATTGGGCTCCCAAAACCCTTCCAGGGAGGGATGGATTCACACAGAGCACCCCAAACTCTTGGGGACAGGCGTTGGGTGCCCAAAACCCTTCAAGGGAGGGATGGACCCGCACAGAGCACCCCAAACCTTTGGGGACAGCGCACCCACCCCAAACCCACGCGCGCGCCCGGCCCGGGAGAGGAGTGCTGGGGCTGTGGGCGTTTTCCTGGCGGGACTGGGGTGGGAATGGCCCCCCACACCTGCTGAGGGCCAGCGAGAGGCAGGAGCCGTTGGCCCAGCCGCAGTAGGGGTCCCTGGCCAGCACGCAGCTGTGGCAGTTGTTGCGGTAGGCCCCGCACATGTCCATGGGCAGCTCCAGGACGCGGCTGCTGGAGCCCACGTAGAGCACGGCCTGCGGGAGGAGAGAGAGCACAGGGCCAGGGAAGGTCAGCGAGGAGCTGGAGGTGCTGGAAGGAGGCCAAGGAGGTGCTCCGAGGGTGGAGCTGCCCTGGAGCCAGGCTGGGAGAGCTGGGGGTGCTCACCGGGACAGGAGAAGGCTCAGAGCCCCTGCCAGGGGGAGAGGGAATTTGGAGTGGCAGGACACAGGGAATGATGGCTTCCACTGGATGGGATAGTGGGAAGGAATTGTTCCCTGGGAGGGTGGGGAGGGGCTGGGATGTGGTTGGATCCCTGGAAGTGCCCGAGGCCAGGGTGGGCATTGGGACTTGGAGCCACCTGGCACGGTGGAAGGTGGGACTGGATGATCATTAAAGGTCATCATAGGGTGATCACTAAAGGTCCCTTCCAACCCAGATAGTTCCACGGTTTCACTCCCAGAGCCCGGGGCTGGCACTGACCCACCCTTGCCCGTCCCAGCCCGCAGCAGGGACCCACCCTGGCGTGGTCCAGGATCATGGACTGGATGGGATCCTTGTTGGGGAACACCTGGATCTCCACGATGTTCTGCACCCCGTCTGGCAGCTCCACCACCTTGTGGATGGACCCCTTGTCTGGGGAGAGAGAGGGCACAGCCCTGCTGAGGCACCCTGAGAGGGCCTGACACCCAGAGAGGGCAGGAGCAGCACCCCGAGGGAACAGGGCTGGGATCCTCGGGGTTCCCCCTTCCCAAAGGGATCCCTTCTCCCCTCAGGACCCCCAGGTGACTCCTGTCCATCCCACAGCCCTTCCTGCTGGATCAAGCTGCCCAGGGGGACCCTGCAGGGCACTGGCTGTGTTTAGACCCAAATTCTGCAAATTCTCCATTACTCTGTCCCTGTTTCTCTCTATTTCAACTCTATTGCTCTGTTTCTCTATTTCTCTCTATTTCTCTTTAACTCTTTCTCTGTTCCTGTATTTCTTTTTCTCTCTGTTCCTGTATTTCTGTTTCTCAATTTGTTTCTCTGTTTATTCCTGTTTCTCTATTTCTCGTTCTCTCTTTAACTCTCTCTCTCTCTCTAACTCTGTTGCTCTATTTCTTTATTTCTCTCTATTTCTCTGTTTCTCTCTAACTGTCTCTATTTCTCGTTCTCTCTTTAACTCTGTTTCTCTCTCTCTGTTGCTCTATTTTTTTGTTTCTCTCTTGTTCTACCTCTCTTGTTCTGTTTCCCTATTTCTCTCTCTCTGTTTCTCTCTGTCTCTCTTTCTCCTTCTCTCTTTAACTCTGTCTCTCTCTAACTCTGTTGCTCCATTTTTTAATTTCTCTCTTTCTCTATTTCTCTCTGTCTCTATTTCTCTGTGTCTACCTCTCTAGCTTTGTTTGGCTATTTCTCTCTATTTCCCTGTTTCCAACTGTAAAATCCCAAATCCACCACGCATGAGCCCCAGTCCAACCCACCAAGCGCTCTTTCTCCACCACAAAATCAGCAATTTAAACCCCTGCGGGTCCCTCCACATCCCCCAGACGGGAGGCACCGGGACGGCTCGGGCAGCCCCAGAAAGCGACGGAGCCGCTCCTTGGGGACGGATCTCACCGACCGCGCCCGCCTCCCCCGCCCGGAGCCCGGCTGTGCCCGAGGTTCGGCGGCTCGGCGAGCGCACGGCCGGCTGGGCACGCAGCCCTGCCCGCGGGGAGCGTCCCCCGGGCGGTGTCGCCGCACCTGTGGCCAGGTAGAGGACGTTGTGGCGCTGCCCGTCGGCCGCGGCCACCTCGTGCACGCCGATCTTCTGGTAGCGGTGCTTGTTGTGGAACAGGGGGCTCCGGGACGGCGACAGCGGCTCCACCCGCTCCTCCACCTCGGGGTGGCTGTCGGCGATCTTGAAGGTCTCGCTCGGCGTGTGCTGCCCCGAGGGGACGCACTGCGGGACAGGGGACAGGAGGGGACAAAAGGGACCGGAGTCAGAGGGTGCTGCCCCGAGGGGATGCACTGCGGGACAGGGGACAGGAGGGGACACAAGGGAGCGGAGTCAGAGGGTGCTGCCCCGAGGGGACAAAAGGGACCAAGGGGACAAAAGGGACCGGAGTCAGAGGGTGCTGCCCCGAGGGACAAAAGGGACCGAGGGGACAAGAGGGACCGGAGTCAGAGGGTGCTGCCCCGAGGGGATGCACTGTGGCAGAGGGGACAGAAGGGGACAAAAGGGACCGGAGTCAGAGGGTGCTGCCCCAAGGGGACAAAAGGGGACAAAAGGGACAAAAGGGACCGGAGTCAGAGGGTGGTGCCCCAAGGGGACAAAAGGGGACAAAAGGGACAAAAGGGACCAGAGTCAGAGGGTGCTGCCCGAGGGGACAGAAGGGGACAAAAGGGACAGGAGTCAGAGGATGCTGCCCCAAGGGGACAGAAGGGATAGGAGTCAGGGGGTGCTGCCCCGAGGGGATGCACTGCAGGCAGAGGGCACAGAAGGGGACAAAGGCACCGCACCAGAGGCGGGCAGGGTGCTGAGGATGGCAGAGAGAGGGGACAGCTGTGCCCGGGAGTGTTGCCACTGTGCCCGTGCCAGGTGCCCTCTGCCATCCTCTCCTCGTGCTTTCCATGATCGGAGCCGTTCCAGCCTCCCTCCGTGTCCCGGGATCCCCCGGCCTCCCGCGGGGCGGCTCCTGCCCCTCCCCTCCCTCACCTGGCCGGGTTTGACCTCGGGGGCGGGGCCGTTGTAACCTTTGAGCCGCGATGTCCTGAAGACGTTGTCGATGTCCCCGAAGGAGTAGACACAGACGGCAGAACTTCCCCTGAGGGGACAAGGGCAGGCTGAGGGGGGACACAGCGCCCACCACCACTGCTCCAGCTGTTTTCCCGAGGGAAAAGAGGGCTGGAAGGGAGGGTTTGGGCCAGGGCCCCTCACCAGGTGTTGGTGAAGAGCCCGTAGACCTTGGAGCGCCGCCAGTCGCCCGCGGGGACGAAGAAGACGTCCTGGAGCCAGTTGAAGTTGCCCTTGGTGACGGGGTCCACGCAGATCAGGGTGGCCTTGAGGAAGGTGGTCCACTTGGAGGCTGAGAGGGAGCTGGTTCCTCCCCTGTCCTCCTGGGGGACAGGGACAGCGGGGAGGGAGTCAGGGCCCGTCCCGAGGGGGAACCGCGGGGCGCCGCCGCAATCCCGGCCGGGCGGAGCGGGGAATTCTCTCCCCTGCCAGGCTGAAGGACGAGGCTGTGCCCGCTCAGAGGGGCCAAACCAAGCTTGGGTGTGCCCATGGGGTTGGCACCTGCCCTGTCCCCCCCACCAGAGCTGTCCTGGCTGCCAGCCCATCCTGTCCCCAAGGTACCTTACACAGCTGGGCCACCCGGGAGATGTTCCGGGGCGCCTCGGGGCTCTTGTCCGGGTTGTCCTCGCGGAAGAAGTAATAAATCTTGTCCTGGTGAGGCTCCTCGTGCCTCAGCGTGGTGGCCTTGACAAACTGAGGGTCTGGGGGGGCAAGGGACAGAGCTTGGAGCTGATTTCATCCGGGAAGCCAGCGGTGGGACGCGGCTGGGGCCCAGGGGAAGGACAGCTCCGAGCCCAGGCTGCCCCTGCCGAGGCCTTGGGAAGGCTGAGCTGGAACTGAGACTAGGCTGAGCTCAAGAATAAAGCAGGGATTTATTAAAAGGACCTCCCCAATGAATCCACCTCGGGCAGCATAAGATGAAACCAAAAATGGTCCCCAAAATGTTCTGCTCCATTTGCATATTGGGAGTTAATTGCCCAATTACAGTTTCAGGTTATGAAATCACATCCTTCTTGTTTTTCTCTCTTCGGCCCATGTTGTTTATGCCCTTGGGGCTGAGATCCTGTTTTTCATCCCAATAATCCCCCATTTCTCCCTCTGGGAAGCCACCCTTCCTCAAGGCCAGGGAAGTGGAGCAGGCTCCTTTCCCCGTGTCCCCTCCCTGTCCCTGCCCCGGGTTTGGCCCTGGCTGGCCTGGGTTTGGCTCCTGCCCGCACTGGAAGTTGCCCAGCGCATTTTGCACAACCCAGTTTCCTCCCAGCCTCCTTTCCCCGTGCCCCAAGGACAGGGAAGTCACTTTTGTGCTGGTTTGGGACAGGGCTGGGGGGCAGCTGGCTCCCATCTGTCAGATTGAGCTTAGGGGGGCACCTGGGCAGTACAGCTGCACCACAAACTGGAGTTTCTGTCCAGGGCACGGTGGGGAGCAACATTCGGCCGTGCTGGGTCTGCCTCAGCACGGAATTCCATCACCAGAGAACCGAGAATCTCCGGTCCTTGAGGTTCAGAAGGTGCTTTAGGAAGATCAGGGACCCAAAACTAGCAATTGGTGACGGGATTGGCAGCCTCACACCAATAATCGTCACCGCTGGGTGTTGGCCACTCCTTGGCTGGCACTGGCTGTGACACCAAACAGGTGACAAAGGGCTGGGCTCCAGCTGGTCAAACCTTTGGTGACTTGGCTAAAGCAGCCCAAACATCCCCTTTTTGTCGGATTTATGGTTTTATCTGCATTGCATGAAGCAAGCAAAGCAAAACAAAGACGTTTTGCTTCATCTGACACCCCCACAAGAGGCTCTGGAGCTTCTCCTGCCAGCACTGGGGGTGGGGGGCAGAGTCCCGTGGGGATCCCCCCGGTGGGAAGGTCCCCCTGCCAGGAATGTCCCCCCAATGGGAATGTGCCCACTCACTCTGCATCACGGTGTCGCTGGTGTAGAGCTCCCCCCCGCCCCTCACGCGGCGGAACCGAGGGATCTTCCCGTTCTGCTGGCTCTTCTTGATGGTGGAGTAGATGTCCTGGCCTGTGGGCAGAGGGTGAGGAGGAGGGAAAGCAGCCAGGACGGCCTGGGCATGGCAGGGATGGCGGATGGGGAACGGGAATCCCAGCCCTGGCACCCAGCCCTTGGAGGGCGGCAGGGACAGATTCTGGGGAGGGTCCTCAAACTGGTCCCCACACCAGGCCTGGAGCAGTGGGAGCACTGCAGGCCCTTCTTCTCCTTCCCAGGTCACCCCTGACCCAAAACATCCCCGATTCAGGTCCCTCCTTGCCAGGTCCCTCTTGACCCAAAACATTCCTGATTGATGTCCCTCCCCCCAAGGCCCCTCTTAACCTAAAACATTCCTGATTCAGGTCCTTCCCGGGTCCCTCTTGACCCAAAACATTCCTGATTCAGGTCCCTCCTCCCAAGGCCCCTCCCCACCCAAAGCATTCCCAATTCAGGTCCTTCTGAGGTCCCTCTTTACCCAAAACATTCCTGATTCAGGTCCCTCCTCTCAAAGTCCCTCTTGACCCAAAACATTCCTGATTCAGGTCCCTCCTTCCACGATCCCTCTCGACCCAAAACATTCCCAATTCAGGTCCTTCCCGGGTCCCTCTCGACCCAAAACATTCCTGGTTCAGGTCCTCCTTCTGAGGGTCCTCTTGATCCAAAACATTCCTGATTCAGGTCCCTCCTTCTGAGGTCCCTCTTAACCCAAAACATTCCCAATTTAGGTCCCTCCTTCTGAGGTCTCTCCCCACCTAAAACATTCCTGATTTAGGTCCTTCCCAGGTCCCTCTCAACCCAAAACATTCCTGATTCAGGTCCCTCCTTCTGTGGTCCCTCTTGACCCAAAACATTCCTGATTCAGGTCCCTCCTTTCAAGATCCTTCCTGACCCAAAACATTCCTGATTTAAGTCCTTCCTTCCACGATCCTTCTTGACCCAAAACATTCCTGCTTCAAATCCTTCCCAGGTCCCTCTTGACCCAAAACATTCCTGACTCAGGTCCCTCCTCCCAAGGTCCCTCCCCACCCAAAGCATTCCTGATTCAGGTCCTTCTGAGGTCCCTCCTGACCCAAAACATTCCAATTCAGGTCCTTCTGAGGTTCCTCTGGACCCAAAACATTCCTGATTCAAGTCCTCCTTCTGAGGTTCCTCCTGACCCAAAACATTCCCAATTCAAGTCCCTCCTTCCAAGATCCCTCTTGACCCAAAACATTCCCGATTCAGGTCCCTCCTCCCGAGGTCCCTCTTAACCTAAAACATGCCTGACTCAGGTCCCTCCTCCCAAAGTCCCTCCCCACCCAAAACATTCCCAATCCAAGTCCCTCCTTCCCAGGTCCCTCCTGACCCAAAACATTCCCAATTCAGGTCCTTCCCAGGTCCCTCCTGACCCAAAACATTCCCAATCCAAATCCCTCCTTCCCGGGTCCCTCCCCACCCAAAACATTCCTGATTCAGGTCCCTCCTTCCCAGGTTCCTCCTGACCCCAAACATTCCCAATTCAGATCCCTCCTTCCCAGATCCCTCCTGACCCCAAACATTCCCAATTCAGATCCCTCCTTCCCAGATCCCTCCTGACCCAAAGCATTCCCGATTCCCAACGTTCCTCCCACGCAGAGCCCCCATCCCACGCCCCAGTGGGACTCTCCCACCTCTGTCCTGAAGGGATGTGCATTTCCACGGAGACAAAATGAGGAGAGCCAAGGGGACAAAGCCCTCAGAGCAGCCTCGGGGGGCTGCTGTTTGTCCCAGCACAACAAAACCGCAGGAAAACGGGAAAGCATCCCACTAACCATCGACAACGACAAGGGTGTTGGAGTCAGGGGTGAAGGGAGCGATCCCTCTCCCATCCCAGGGCAGGCTCTCCTTCCTCTGCGTCTGGGGAAGGACAGAAGGGGCTGCTGAGCGGGCTGGGGCCGGGTTTTCCCCGGCCGGGGCGGGGGAAGGGCGCGTACCACATTCCAGCAGGTGGGAGCGCAGGCGCCGGTGCCGCACACCAGGAGCCCGTCCCCGTAGTGCTCCACCAGGGTCAGGTAATTCCGGCTGTCCTCCTGCGGGGGGAGAGGAGCCCGGCCGTGGCACAGAGCCCCCTGCGTCGCGCCGCTTCCCAGGAACTTCCCGGGCTGTCCCGCCTCGCCTCATCCGGAGGGAGCTCATGAGGAGCAGGGGCAGCTCCTTCAACCCAAATACTCCAGCGCCCCCATCCCGTTATTCCCTCCTTCAACCCAAATACTCCAGCGCCCCCATCCCGTTATTCCCTCCTTCAACCCAAATACTCCAGCCCTCCTCATCCTGCTGTTCCCTCTTCAACCCCAATCCTGCCCATCCCATTATTCCCTCTCCAACCCAAATCCTCCCCATCCTGCTGTTCCCTCTTCAACCCAAATCCTCTCCATCCTGCTATTCCCTCTGCAACCCAAATCCTCCCCACCCCGTTATTCCTTCAATCCCAATCCTCCCCACCCCGTTATTCCTTCACCCCAAATCCTCCCCGTCCCATTATTCCCTCTTTAACCCAAATCCTCCCCATCCCGTTATTCCCTCTCTAACCCAAATACTCCCCATACTACTGTTCCCTCTTCACCCCAAATCCTCCCCACCCCATTATTGCTCTTCAACCCCAATCCTCCCCATCCCGTTATTCCTACAACCCCAATCCTCCCCATCCCGTTATTCCTCCAACCCCAAATCCTCCCCATCCCATTATTCCTCTTTAACCCAAATCCTCCCCACCCCATTATTCCTTCACCCCAAATCCTCCCCATCCCGTTATTCCTTCAACCCAAATCCTCCCTATCCCGTTATTCCCTCTTCACCCCAAATCCTCCCCACCCCATTATTCCTTCACCCCAAATCCTCCCCACCCCGTTATTCCTTCAACCCAAATCCTCCCTATCCCGTTATTCCCTCTTCACCCCAAATCCTCCCCACCTCGTTATTCCTCTCCAACCCAAATCCTCCCCATCCCATTATTCCTTCACCCCAAATCCTCCCCATCCCGTTATTCCCTCTCCAACCCCAATCCTCCCCACCCCGTTATTCCCTCTTCAACCCAAATCTTCCCCATCCCATTATTCCCTCCTTCACCCCAAATCCTCCCCATCTCGTTATTCCTTCAACCCCAATCCTCCCCATCCCGTTATTCCCTCTCCAACCCCAAATCCTCCCCATCCCATTATTTCTTCAACCCCAAATCCTCTCCACCCCATTATTCCCTCCTTCAACCCAAATCCTCCCCATCCCGTTATTCCTCTTCAACCCCAAATCCTCCCCAAATCAACCCCAAATCCTCCCCGTTATTTCTTCAACCCCAAATCCTCTCCACCCCATTATTCCCTCCTTCAACCCAAATCCTCCCCATCCCGTTATTCCTCTTCAACCCAACTCCTTCCCAGCCCGTTATTCCTTCAACCCCAATCCTCCCCACCCCGTTGTTCCTTCACCCCAAATCCTCCCCATCCCGTTATTCCCTCTCCAACCCCAATCCTCCCCATCCCGTTATTCCTTCACCCCAAATCCTCCCCACCTCGTTATTCCCTCTTCACCCCAACTCCTCCCCACCCCGTTATTCCCTCTCCAACCCCAATCCTCCCCATCCCGTTATTCCCTCTCCAACCCCAATCCTCCCCACCCCGTTATTCCCTCTCCAACCCCAATCCTCCCCATCCCGTTGTTCCCTCTTCACCCCAAATCCTCCCCATCCCGTTATTCCTTCACCCCAAATCCTCCCCACCCCGTTATTCCTCTCCAACCCCAATCCTCCCCATCCCGTTGTTCCCTCGCGGGTGGGACCTACCGAATTCCCAGAGGACAGGCACTGCCCTTCATTTCTCACTGGGAACTCTTCCTAGGAGAAAGGAGAGGGAAACATTTCCATTCCTGCTCTTCCAATGCCACCAGGCGTGGGCTCAGCGCGCCACAAGGTCACCAAAACCCTCGAGGTGTCCTTGTCCCCCAGCCCAGCGCCTGGAATCCAGCAGGAAGGCCGGGCTGGATGCCAGGGACGAAATCTGAGCATTGCAGCTCCCAGTTCAGAAAGGATCCCGGGCTGGAAACAGCCAGGGTGGATTCAGAAGGGATCCCAGGATGGGAACATTTGGGATGGATCCAGAAAGGATCCCTGGATGGGAACATTTGGGATGGATCCAGAAAGGATCCCTGGATGGGAACATTTGGGGTGGATCCAGAAAGGACCCCAGGATGGGAACATTTGGGATGGATCCAGAAAGGATCCCTGGATGGGAACATTTGGGATGGATCCAGAGAGGATCGCTGGATGGGAGCATTTGGGATGGAGCCAGAAAGGATCCCATGCTGGAAACATCCAGGGTGGATCCAGAAAGGATCCCAGGCTGGAAACATCCAGGATGGATCCAGAAGGGATCTAAAGCTGGAAATATCCAGAGTGCATTTAGAAAGGATCCCCAGAAAACATCTAGGATGGATCCAGAAGGGATCCCCTGGATGGAATATCCAGGATGGATCCAGAAACGATCCCAGGCTGGAAACATCTGCCCTGCGGGGCAGTGAGAACCTCGGAGGGATCCCACCTGCCCCTGGCCAACAGAGGAGATTTAAACCTAATCCTAATCCTAACTCCAACTCTAACCCTAAACCTAACTCTAACCCGGAGGGATCCCACCCAAGGTAGAACCTGCCCATGGACAACACAGGAGATTTAAACCTAATCCTAATCCTAACTTCAACTCTAACCCTAAACCTAACCCTAACCTGGAGGGATCCCACCCAAGGAAGAACCATGGCCAACAGGGAAGATTCAACCCCAACCCCAGCCTAACCCTAACCCCAACCCCAACCATTCTCTCCTGCTGGGATTTTGCTCATCCCAGGCTCATCCAGGCCTGGAATGTGGGCTGGGAGATGGATCCTGGACCCTTTTTTCGGGGTCTTGCTCCGAGCCCGTCGGCGGCGCCTCTCACCGTGTAGTTCTCACGCGTCGCAAAGTCGTAGTAGTAGAGCCTGCCCTCGCCCCCGACGTAGATGGAGGAGGTGTTTTCCTGGTGGAAGAACACTGGGAACCTCTCCCTCCGCGGGAACACATATTCCTTGGCACCTGGGAAGGGCACACACCTCAGGGAGCTGCTCTGGGGGCAGCTACAGATCCCATCCCTTCCCGTGCCCTTGGAGGATGGCCAGGGTTTGGATCCCAGAAGGGATGGACAGGGTTTGGATCCCAGGAGGGATGGACAGGGTTTGGATCTCCAGAAGGATGGCCAGGGTTTGGATCCCAGGAGGATGGACAGGGTTTGGATCCCAGGAGGATGGACAGGGTGTGGATCTCCAGAAGGGAAGGAGAGAATTTGGATCTCCAGGAGGGATGGACAGGGTTTGGATCCCAGGAGGGATGGACAGGGTTTGGATCCCAGCAGGGATGGACAGGGTTTGGATCTCCAGGAGGGATAGACAGGGTTTGGATCTCCAGGAGGGATGGACAGGGTTTGGATCTCCAGGAGGATGGACAGGGTTTGGATCTCCAGAAGGATGGACAGGGTTTGGATCCCAGGAGGATGGACAGGGTTTGGATCCCAGGAGGGATGGACAGGGTTTGGATCCCAGGAGGGATGGACAGGGTTTGGATCTCCAGGATGGATGGACAGGGTTTGGAACTCTAGGAGGGATGGACAGGGTTTGGAACTCCAGGAGGGACGGACAGGGTTTGGATCCCAGGAGGGATGGACAGGGTTTGGATCCCAGGAGGGATGGACAGGGTTTGGAACTCCAGGAGGATGGACAGGGTTTGGATCTCAGGAGGGAAGGAGAGAATTTGGATCTCCAGGAGGGATGGACAGGGTTTGGATCTCCAGGAAGGATGGACAGGGTTTCTATTCCAGGAGGGATGGACAGAATTTGGATCTCCAGGAGGATGGACAGGGTTTGGATCTCCAGAGGGATGGACAGGGTTTGGATCCCAGGAGGGATGGACAGGGTTTGGATCTCCAGGAGGATGGACAGGGTTTGGATCTCCAGGAGGGATGGACAGGGTTTGGATCCCAGAAGGGTTGGATCCCAGGCCAGAGCCCACGTCTGACAGATGAAAGTTTCCCCATCCCAAACCATCCCCCCCAGGCTCCATGTCCCAGACAGGAACAAAAAGCGACAGCCAGCTCCCAGACGTCCCAGCCGGCAGCAGATCCGCCCGTCTGCCCCTCTGCCCTTCCTCTTTCACATCCCACCTCCTCCAGCCCCCCTTCCCTCCAAACCCGCTCCGTTCCCGCTCCGTGGGGCGGACGGGGCCGGCCCTGCTCCCGCCGTGATCCCGCAAACCGAGGGGTGTGCGGGGATCCCTCCGGGGCTCGGGGCTGCCCTCTGCCCGGCGCTCCGAGCTCTCCATTCCCGCTCTTCCCTTTCCCAAACTCAGCCGCCTCTGCCCTGGGCAGCGCTCCCAGCGCTCGGCCAACGGCGGGGAGCGCCGCCGGAGCTGGCAGCCGGCACCGCCGGGCAATTAATTAGCGGCGCGTGGCTCTTAATTGCCACGGGCTGGCGCTTGGCACTGCCCAGCAAGGTCGGAGATCATCGGGGCGCTGAATTCCCGCTGGGTTTGGGGGGTTATTCCCATCTCCTGCGGGTCCCTCATCCCTTAAAACAAGCAGGGTTTCCCCAGCAGGGCTTGGGGAAGCTGCCAGAACCGCCCAGGTTCGGGCTGGGGACACGGCGTGGGGACAGCTCTTTGTGCTCTTCCCGCGGGACCATCCCTTCCTGTCCCTGCGCCCTGCCCAGCTTTCCCGGTGCCCAAAGGTTCCGAGAAACCAGCGAGCCCGAGGAGCTGGCACAGAACCTTCCAGGCTGATCCTGTAGCCAGGCTCGGTCCCAGCCTGCCCAGGACGGGCACAACCCCCTCCACACCCTCTCCCTTCCCAAAAACCCCGCTCAAGCGCCGTGACCCCATCCCCAACACGCCTCGAGGGGTCCCTCACCCCTTAAAACCAGCAGAATTTTCCCAGCAGGGCTTGGGGAAGATGCCAGAACCATCCAGGTGCGATTTGGGGACACAATGAGGGGACGGCTCCCCTGGGACCCTCAGCCCGACTGATCCCGGTCCCCGCCCGCCTCTGTGCCCAAAGGTTCTGAGAAACCGCTGAGCTGGAGGAGCTGGCACAGAACCTTCCAGGCTGATCCTGCAGCCAGGCTCGGTCCCAGCCTGCCCAGGACAGACACAACCCCCTCCACACCCTCTCCCTTCCCAAAAACCCCGTTCAAGCACCGTGACCCCATCCCCACCACGCCTCGAGGGGCTCTGCCCAGACCTCCCCAAACTTTCCTGTCTTTGAAACCCCAGCCCCTGAATCCCTGCTAACCCAGGCAAATCTCCAAGCTTCGACTCGGAGCTCCAAGCTCAGCTCCCCCTCCTCTCCCGCTGCCCTGAGGCTCCTTCGGGGGCTCTTCCCGAGATCCCCGAGCCCCGCTGAGCTGCGAGCCGCAAACAAAGCCGCCCTAAACAATCATTTGGCCGGCGCCGAGGTTGTTGTTTATCCTGCAGCTCCCCGGGGACTGAATCAGAGCCGAGAGAGGAAACGGCTCTGCCAGCATCCAGCGAGCCGGGCTGGGCTCGGAGCTGGCAACGGAGCCGCCGAGCGCTTCCAGCAGCGGCTGCTGGGCTCCCTGAGCCCCGGCTCGGCCCGCTAGGGCTGCTCCTAGGCCCTGCAGAGCTGATCCTAAACCCTGCAGAGCTGATCCTAAACCCTGCAGAGCTGATCCTAAGCCTTGCAGAGCTGGTTCCAAGTCCGGCTCTGCCTGCAGCAGTTTGGGTTAGGGAGGGGGTTGGATCCTGGTGGGATGGGGGAACATCCCTGCACCCCAAAATGAAGGTCTGGGGTTTGATCATTCCTGAACCCCAAACTGTGGGTCTGGGGTTGGATCATCCCTGCACCCCAAATTGAAGGTATGGGGTTTGATCATTCCTGCACCCCAAATTGTGGGTCTGGGGTTTGATCACCCCTGCACCCCAAATTGTGGGTCTGGGGTTTGAACATCCCTGCACCCCAAACGGCGGGTCTGGGGTTTGATCATCCCTGCACCCCAAACTGAAGGTCTGGGGTTTGAACATCCCTGCACCCCAAATTTCAGGTCTGGGCTTTGATCACCCCTGCACCCCAAACTGCGGGTCTGGGGTTGGATCACCCCTGCACCCCAAATTGTGGGTCTGGGGTTTGAACATCCCTGCAACCCAAATTGCAGGGCTGGGGTTTGATCATCCTGCACCCCAAACTGAAGGTCTGGGGTTTGATCACCCCTGCACCCCAAATTTCAGGTCTGGAGTTTGATCATCCTTGCACCCCAAATTGTGGGTCTGGGGTTTGAACATCCCTGCACCCCAAACTGAAGGTCTGGGGTTTGATTATCCCTGTACTCCAAAATGAAGGTCTGGGTTTGATCATTCCTGCACCCCAAACTGAAGGTCTGGGGTTTGAACACCCCTGCACCCCAAACTGCGGGTCTGGGTTTGATCATCCCTGCACCCCAAATTTCAGGTCTGGGGTTTGAACATCCCTGCACCCCAGACTGCAGCTCTGGGCTTTGAACAGCGTCAGGAGATGATGATGAGGAGGCAGAGGGCATCACCTCAGCGCCAGACAAACACGGAATTATTGGGAATGGCAGAGACCCTAAAGTTCATCCCGTTCCCCGCTGTGCCAAGGGCGGCAGGGACACCTCCCGGGGCGCTCCAAGCCTGGCCTCGGACACTGCCAAGGACGGGGCCGTGTCCCATTGTGTCCCCAAAGAACGGGACATCTCTCCAAAGCTGCTTTTGAGGCTGGAACGGAGCGCCCGTGCCCTCGGAGCGCTCGGCCCCGCCGCCCCCGGATCCGCCCCCGGAGCTCCGGGGCACACAGGGCTCATTCCCGGAGCCTGGCTGACCCCTCCGAGCCCCCGTGCCCGCGTTCGCCGCCAGCCCCGCGGCTCGGGCGGCCATCAATGGCACCACTGTCCCTGGAAATGTCCCCGCCGCGGGGCCTGAGCGGGAGAAAGGGAGAAAGGGCGGCTTTGTGCTCGGCAGAGCTCCCGGCGGAGGGGAGGAGCGGGGACAGCGAACCGGGGAGAGGGACATCCTGGAGGGAAGGGAGCAGGGATGGGAACCAGGAGATGCTCCAGATGTTATAAATACACGTTATAATATTGGCTTTTTGCACATATCAATGGATTTTAGATGTGTGGTGCTGAAGTGACTCTGTTATAAAGATCCAGTTTTTATTTCTGCTGGCACGGCACAACACCCAGTGAGCACAGCATGAGCACACCTGCACACATCTGCCAGCCAGCAGCACTCACCCTCTGCTGGAGGGGATAAAAAGGGACTAAAACCACAACCCAGGAATCCACATGGCCTAAAAATGCAGATCCAAAAAAGAGACGAGCTAAACAATTCTTGGAACACGTAAAGCAGTTTGGGGAGAAGCTGACTGTGCACAAGGGGCTGTGAATGTGCCAAGGGCTGATGGAATTAAAAGGTGTTTAAGGGGTGTCCCCAAAGATAACACAGGCTGATGCCATAATAACCTTTGCTCTGTGCTCCTTGTCTCCCACTGTCCTTTATTAAACTTTTCACATGCTCACAGCAGAGTGAACTTGTGTTTCACAGAGAGACAGGAGCAGCCCCGCTTTCCATCCAGCCTTTGGTGACAGAGCAAGCGGCTCCCTGCGGGACTGAGAGCCCCTGGAGAAGCACCAGGGCATCCCAGAGCATCCCAGAGCATCCTGGAACATC
The DNA here is from genome assembly GCF_963513975.1 of Fringilla coelebs. Lineage (NCBI taxonomy): Eukaryota > Metazoa > Chordata > Aves > Passeriformes > Fringillidae > Fringilla > Fringilla coelebs. Next base: position 4,042,688 of record NC_140038.1, on the reverse strand, counting down.
CTGGAGCATCCCAGAGCATCCCAGAGCATCCCAGAGCATCTGGGAGCATCCTGAAGCATCCCAGAACATCCCAGAGCATCCTGGAACACCCTAGAATATCCAGAACATCCCAAAGCACCCGGGAGCATCTCGGAGCATCCCAGGGCACCCCAGAGCATCCCAAAGCATCTGGGAGCATCCCAGAGCACCCCAGAGCATCCTGGAGCATCCAAGAACATCCTGAAGCATCCCAGAGCATCCCAAAGAATCCTGGAGCATCCTGGAGCATCCCAGAACATCCCAAAGAAGCCTGGAGCATCCCAGAACATCCTGGAGCATCCTGGAGCATCCCAGAACATCCCAAAGCACCCTGGAGCACCCCAGAACATCCTGAAGCATCCCAGAGCATCCTGGAGCATCCCAGAACATCCTGAAGCATCCCAGAGCATCCTGGAGCATCCCAGAACATCCTGAAGCATCCCAGAGCATCCTGGAGCATCCCAGAGCATCCTGGAGAACCCCAGAACATCCTAAAGCATCCCAGAGCATCCCAAAGAATCCTGGAGCATCCCAGAACATCCCAGAGCATCCCAGAACATCCCAGAGCATCCCAAAGAATCCTGGAGCATCCCAGAACATCCCAGAGCATCCTGGAGCATCCCGGAACATCCTGGAGCATCCGGGAGCATCCCAGAACATCCCAGAACATCCTGGAACATCCCAGAGCATCCCAGATCATCCCAGAACATCCTGGAGCATCCCAGAACATCCCAGAACATCCTGGAGCATCTCAGAACATCCCAGAGCATCCCAGAAAACCCCAGAGCATCCCAAAGCATCTGGGAGCATCCCAGAACATCCCGGAGCATCCCGGAGCATCCCGGAGCATCCTGGAGCATCCCAGAACATCCCGGAGCATCCCAGAAAACCCCAGAGCATCCCAAAGCATCTGGGAGCATCCCAAAACATCCCAGAGCATCCCGGAGCATCCCAGAGCATCCCAAAGAATCCTGGAGCACCCCAGAACATCCCAGAACATCCCGGAGCATCCTGGAGCATCCCAGAGCATCCCAGAGCCGGCTGTTCCCACCCCCGGAGCAGAGGGGCAGCGTGGGCTGCAGCCTCTCCCGGCAAACCTCCCTCCCGGCCCGCCTGGGGCTGAATCAGCACCGCCACCGCCTCCTCCTTCTCCTCCTTCTCCTTCTTTTCCTTCTTCTCCTTCTCCTTCTCCTTCTCCTTCTCCTTCTCCTTCTCCTTCTCCTTCTCCTTCTCCTTCTCCTTCTCCTTCTCCTCCTTCTCCTTCTCCTCCTCCTCCTCCTTCTCCTTTTCCTTCTCCTCCTTCTCCTCCTTCTCCCTCTCCTTCTCCCTCTCCCTCTCCCTCTCGCTCTCCCCGCATTCCCGGCTGGCAGCGCCTCCCGCAGCCCAGACGCTCCTGAGTCACCGGCTCGCACCACTCCCGGCTCCGGAAAAAAAAAAAAAAAAGGGAATTTGTGGGATTAAGCCCCGTTCTGACTTCTTCTAATTGCGAGTTATAAATCTATATTGTCTCACCCTTCACACCAGACTGAAAAGTGAATGAAAGGTTTTAAAACGCCTCTCAGTTGCCCCATCTCTGGGTGAGGAAAGGGTTAAACCCGACAGGAATTCTGCGGGAATGCCGTGGTGGGGCAGGGGAGGGTGGAGGGGTTAAAATCGGGATCTGAAATAAAGCATTTATCTGAGATATTTATCTGAAATAAAAGGAAGTGGAAGCGGGACGGGAGCAGAACCTGCCGGGTCCCGGGAGCTGGGGCGGGCACCGGGCAGATCCTTCACTTCCTGCCCAGAATTCCTGCAGAGTGGGAATAACCTTGGGATGTCAGGTGGGAGAGCAGGGAAGGGAGCCTGCCTGGCCCTGGAATTGTCCACTCCTGGAACTGCTCTCACCTGGAACTGCCCTTTCCCTGGAACTGCCCTCTCCTGGGATTTCCTGTCGCTGGAATTGCCGGCTCCCTTAAATTGTCCCTTCCCTGGAATTGTCCCTTCCCTGGAATTGTCCCTTCCCTGGAATTGCCCTCTCCTGGGATTTCCTGTCACTGGAATTGCCTGCTCCCTTAAATTGTCCCTTCCCTGGAACTGCCCTTTCCCTGGAACTGCCCTCTCCCGGGATTTCCTGTCACTGGAATTGCCGGCTCCCTGGAACTGCCCTTTCCCTGGAATTGCCCTCTCCTGGGATTTCCTGTCACTGGAATTGCCTGCTTCCTTAAATTGTCCCTTCCCTGGAACTGCCCTTTCCCTGGAACTGCCCTCTCCTGGAACTGCCCTCTCCTGGGATTTCCTGTCACTGGAATTGTCCCTTCCCTGGAATTGCCCTTTCCCTTGAATTGCCCTCACCTGGAATTGCCCCCTCCTGGAATTGCCCTTTCCCTTGAATTCCCTCTCCCTTGAATGCCCCCTCCTGGAATTGCCCTTTCCCTGGAATTGCCCCCTCCTGGAATTGCCCCTTTCTCTGGAATTCCCTGCCCCTGGAATTGCCCTCTCCTGAAATTGCCCTTTCCCTTGAATTCCCTCTCCCTGGAATTGCCCCCTCCTGGAATTGCCCTTTCCCTGGAATTGCCCCCTCCTGGAATTGCCCTTTCCCTTGAATTGCCCTCACCTGGAATTGCCCCCTCCTGGAATTGCCCCCTCCTGGAATTGCCCCCTCCTGGAATTGCCCTTTCCCTTGAATTGCCCTTTTCTCTGCAATTCCCTTTCCCTGGAATTGCCCCTCCTGGAATTGCCCCTTTCTCTGCAATTCCCTTTCTCTGGAATTGCCCCTTTTCTCTGCAATTCCCTGCCCCTGGAATCGCCCCCTCCCGGCATTGCCCTCCCCTGGCACCGCCCGTTCCCACACGTCCCCCCGGCTGAGCGGTGCCACCCCGAGCTCTCTCTCCTGTCGCCTGTCGCAGCACGGGGACACGCGGCCGAGCCGCCGGCACGTGGCAAACCGGGATTGGCACGGGGCGAGCCGGGACTGGCACGGGGCAGACCGGGATTGGCACGGGGAGCCGAGATTGGCACGGGGAGCCGGGACTGGCACGGGGCAAACCGGGATTGGCACGGGGAGCGGGGATTGGCACGGGCGCGGTGCCGAGCGCTGGCAGCGCCGCGGAGCCACCCAGGCGGTCCCCGAAAAGTGTCGCCGCGACGCCTGGCAGCGCTGTCACTCGCGGTGGCCCCGATGGCACTGCCACCTGCTCCGCTGCCCGCGCAGCCTCCGAGCGTTGCCCGGCTCGGATTGCTTTCCCCGCCGCCGTGACACGTTCCCACCTCGGTGACAGCGCGTCCGGCCGCGACCGGCGCTGGAGGCAGCAGGGAACGCTGACTGGAGGGCTGGGAATGTGGGAGTGTCCCTGGATGTCACCTGCGCGCTCAGCCCGGCTCTGAGTCAGGGCGAGCAATCCGGGCGCTCCACATCGAGCCCGCGGCTGGGATAGCGCCGGGAGCCGCCTGGATGCGGGGACACCGATCCCTGTCCCGCTCCCGATGAGGTGGCACCGGTCCCTGTCCCATTGCCAGTCTGGATGCAGGGACACCGATCCCTGTCCCACTCCCGATGAGGTGACACCAATCCCTGTCCCACTCCTGATGAGGTGACACCGATCCCTGTCCCACTCCTGATGAGGTGACACCAATCCCTGTCCCACTCCTGATGTGGTGACACCAATCCTGCTCCAGGTCTGGATGCAGTGACACTGATCCTTGTCCTTCTCCCACTGTGGTGACACCGATCCCTGTCCCTTTCCTAGTCTGGATGTGGTGACACTGGTCCCTGTCCCACTCCTGACGTGGTGACACCAATCCTGCTCCAGGTCTGGATGCATTGACACTGATCCTTGTCCTGCTCTCACTGTGGTGACACCAACCCCTGTCCCATTGCCAGTCTGGATGTGGTGACACCAATCCCTGTCCCACTCACGATGTGGTGACACCAGGCCCTGTCCCACTCCTGATGCGGTGACACTAATCCCACTCCCGGTCTGGATGTGGTGACACCAACCCCTGTCCCACTCCTGATGTGGTGACACTGATCCCTGTCCCACTCCTGATGTGGTGACACCAATCCTGCTCCAGGTCTGGATGCAGTGACACTGATCCTTGTCCTTCTCCCACTGTGGTGACACCGATCCCTGTCCCTTTCCTAGTCTGGATGTGGTGACACTGGTCCCTGTCCCACTCCTGATGTGGTGGCACTGATCCCTGTCCCATTGCCAGTCTGGATGTGGTGACACTGATCCCTGTCCCACTCCCACTGTGGTGACACTGGTCCCTGTCCTGTTCCCAATGAGGTGACACCGATCCCTGTCCCACTCCCGATGCAGTGACACCAGTCCCTGTCCTGTTCCCGATGCAGTGACACCAATCCCTGTCTCATTTCCAGTCTGGATGAGGTGACACAGATCCCTGTCCCGTTCCCGATGCAGTGACACCAGTCCCTGTCCTGTTCCCAATGAGGTGACACCGATCCCTGTCCCATTGCCAGTCTGGATGTGGTGACACCGATCCCTGTCCCGTTCCCGATGCAGTGACACCGATCCCTGTCCCGTTCCCACTGTGGTGACACCGATCCCTGTCCCGTTCCCAATGCAGTGACACCGATCCCTGTCCCATTCCCAATGAGGTGACACCGATCCCTGTCCTGTTCCCAATGAGGTGACACCGATCCCTGTCCCGTTCCCGATGAGGTGACACCGATCCCTGTCCCGTTCCCGATGAGGTGACACCGATCCCTGTCCCGTTCCCGATGAGGTGACACTGATCCCTGTCCCATTCCCAATGAGGTGACACTGATCCCTGTCCCGTTCCCGATGAGGTGACACCGGTCCCTGCCCCACTCCTGATGCAGTGACACCGGTCCCTGTCTCATTTCCAGTCTGCATGCGGTGACACCGGTCCCTGCCCCACTCCCTGTCCCCGCAGGATGTGTGACAGCAGCGCAGGTCCCTTTTCCTGGGAATGTGATTCAGGGCCACTCCCTGAGTCACTCAGGACTCCATCCCAGCTCCCAAACCCCGCAGTGCACCTGGAGTTCTGTCATTCCCCCAGGCCAGGCCGGGCTGGGGGGACAATCCCTTCATCTCCCACCTTCCCACCCTCTCCCAGAGGGGACAGGGACACCCCAGGGTCCCCTCTGTCCCCAGAGCAGGACTGGATTCCCCCCTGCCTCCCTCCTCCCCGAGCTCCAGCCGAGCTGCATTTTCTCTCTTTTCCTTTTTTTTTAGACATTCTATAAATTCCCAAATTGAGGCATTTCAGGAAGAGGAAATATGTCTCCAAGGAGCTGCTGTGCTAAGTTTTCCTTCCAGCGTGACTTTGCTCAAAGGGAACAGTGTGACACCGAGTGGGGGGAGGGCACAGCGGGGACAGGAGTGTCCCATTCCCATGGGATGGACGCCTCGGGATGGAGCCTGCAGCAATGGGGTTTTTTATAGGAGCAGCCTGACTGTAAATGAGGCATTTCAGGAGTTTTGGGCAGGTTTGCTTTGACCTGCCAGGGGAAATTGGAAGGGTTGTGACTGCGAGGTCGCAGCCCCATCCCACACCTCGTGAGAAGTGACACATTTCACATTTTCTGGAGGGGTTTCCGAGAAGGAGGCGAAAGGAGAAACACGAGAGGCAAGAAATGTGTGGAGACCACTTCCCCTCTGCTGGGCCCTCCTGCTCCCAGCCTCTGCCAGGGCTGCACCCCAGGAGCAGGGTCCTGCTCCCCAGGGACACCCCTGTGGAGAAGGAGGGCCTGGAAGGAAAGGTGAGGGATCCCCCCAGGCTGAGGGATCGCCCCAGGGCAGCCCTGCCGTGTTTCGCCTTGCCCCGGGCCCCAACCTGAGTCATTTCACAGAGGAAGCAGAACCAGCAGAGCAGAAGTGACAGCAACACCTCCAGGTTCCTGTCCCATCCCCCAGGACCTTCCTTGGGGTCTAGATCCCACCCTGGCCCCACTTTTGCTCCCTCCACATTTCTGTCCCATCCCCCAGGAGCTTCCTCCAGGTCCAAATCCCACTCTGGCCCAGCTCTCACTCCATCCATATTCCTGTCCCAACCCTCAGGATCTTCCTTGGGGTCTAAACCCCACCCTGGCCCAAATTTGCTCCCTCCATGTTCCTGTATCAACCCCCAGGACCTTCCTTGGGGTTTAAATCCCAATCTGGCCCCACTTTTGCTCCCTCCATATTCCTGTCCCAACCCTCAGGATCTTCCTTGGGGTCTAAACCCCACCCTGGCCCCAATTTGCTCCCTCCACGTTCCTGTATCAACCCCCAGGACCTTCCTTGGGGTCCAAACCCCACTCTGGTCCTGCTCTCACTCCCTCCAGGTTCCTGTCCCATCCCCCAGGAGCTCCCTTGGGTTCCAAACCCCACTCTGACCCCAATTTGCTCCCTCCACGTTCCTGTCCCATCCCCCAGGAGCTCCCCTGGATTCCAAACCCCACTCTGGCCCTGCTCTCCCTCCCTCCACGTTCCTGTCCCAACCCCTCCAGGAGCTCCCTTGGGTTCCAAACCCCACTCTGGCCCCACTTTTGCTCCCTCCAAGTTCCTGTCCCATCCCCCAGCAGCTCCCTTGGGTTCCAAACCCCACCCTGACCCCAATTTGCTCCCTCCATGTTCCTGTTCCAACCCTCCCAGGAGCTTCCTCCAGGTCCAAACCCCACTCTGACTCAGCTCTCACTCCTCCATGTTCCTGTCCCAACCCTCAGGAGCTCCCTTGGGGTTCAAACCCCACTCTGACCCCAATTTGCTCCCTCCACCTTCCTGTCCCATCCCCCAGGAGCTCCCTTGGGTTCCAAACCCCACCCTGGCCCCATTTTTGCTCCCTCCACATTCCTGTCCCATCCCTCAGGAGCTCCCTTGGGTTCCAAACCCCACTCTGACCCGGCTCTCCCTCCCTCCACGCTCCCCTCTCCCGCCCAGCTCGGAGCTGACAGGATCGTGGCCGCCTGTCCCTGCTTTCCTGCTCTCCCCGTCCCTGAAAGGAGCAGGGAACCCCAAAAACTCCTGGGGAACCAGACAGAAAGCTTCTGGCCGAGGTGAGCTTTTCATTCCCCGCTTCCCTCGGCCGGGGAACACGCCGCTCCCCGCCGCGGCTGTGCGTCCATCCCACCCGGAGGCTGGAACGCGGACCAGCGAGTCCTGGTGGAATTCCCGGTGCTCCAAAGCCAGCCCAGCCTCCCTGGTGCCCCCGGGGCAGGGCAGGGCAGGGGCCGGGCTCGCAGCGATGCCTTCCCGCAGCCGCATCCCAGGAAGGAGCGTTGAAAGGTTTTCCAAAGCGCTTTCCCATCAGCCCGGGCTGGGTAAAAAGCCCTGACGGGAATTTTGCCGTTCCCTCCAAGCTGCAGGAAAGGCTGCGGTTCCCAAAAGCAGGACTGGCGCTGCGGGCTGCTCTCCTCCCCATTCCCCAGCCGCTCACTCGGAACCAGCACAGGCAGGGAGAGAGGGACTGCAGGGACACACAGCCCTAAACCCCACTAAGGAGCTGGCAGGAAACCCCAAAAAGAAAAAGCAGCTTGAGCCACATCACACCTCTGTCTCACCCCGAGATCCGCGGCCCCAGGGCTCATCCGGAGTTTCTCATTCCCCACCCCGAGCCGCTTTGGAGATGAGCAGCGATTCATCACCCGCCAACAGAGCTCGGCGTTCTCCCTTTCTTATCTTATCTCATCTCATCTCTGCCTCCCCAGCCCTTCCGAGCTCCTCTCCGAGCCAAGGGCACGGCCTTGCGCGACCACCACCACCACCCTCACCCAGCGGGGTTTTCCTCTCCAGCCGGGAATTCCTCCATCCCGCTTTTCCCCGGCCCCTTTTCCCCCCTGTCCCTGCGCTGCCCTGGGGAGCTCGCTGCCCTGCCCAGCTTTTCCCGAGCCGGGCAGACAATGGAGCCCGCGTTAGCAGGGATAATCCATCCCACAAAAGCCGGCGATCCCGATGCCCGGCAGGGCCACGCTGCAGAGCGCTCTCGGAGCACACAAACGCGCTTTTTCAGAGGCACTCTCCGAAAGGAAATATCCTGGCACGTCAAGCATTCCCCAGCTATTTCTGGGAGCGCCTTGGGGGGGGGGGGAAAAAAAAATCCCTTTTGGTTTGGGAACCGAGCTGCTGGGTTTGGGATTGGGATTTGGGATCTTCTGGCAGCTCTGCTGCTGATATCCCCGCTCCAAGGCGGAGCTGGAATTGCTCCCAAACACCCACTCAGCCAGCAACAAAAGGGACCCCTAACCTGCGCCCCACGGGGAACGAGCCCTGGATTCAAAGCCGGGGCTCTGCTCACCCCACGCTGGGGGAAGGCCGGAATTCTCCTGATTAAACATCAAACCCCTGGCTGGCGGGCTCGGCAGCGATCCCATGAATACTAACGCGGCCCCACTCTCGCTCCCCCCATAATTATGCAGCACCGGAGCTGCAAGGCGAGGCCGGAGCCTTTGATTCGGTGGATTTCTGCCATCCGGCGGGGCCGGCCTTCCCCGCTGCACCCCACGGCTGCCGGGGCTAAATTTAGAGCCAGGTTTTGCCACTTTCCAAAAGCTCTGCTCTGCGGGGCCGGTCCCAGGCTGCGGTGATGGAATTTTATCCAACAATGGCACAAGCGCTGCTGGGTGTTGTGTCAATGCAACAAAGGATGGATTCGGTGGATCCCGGGAGCCCCTCCCAGCCCAGGAAAGTCAAATCCAGGCTCTGATTTCCCAGGAAAGGCATTCCAGGGGGAAAAGCTGGCCCGAGCAGCTCCAGCAGCAGAACAACCCTGCTCCATCCACTTCCCTATCCCAGATCCCTGCAGCTGGAAAACCCTTCCAGGTGCAAGGCAGGGCCACCTTGGTGTCCCCAGGGAGGTTCTGAGCAGGAAGATCCAGAGGTTTTATCCCTGTGGAATGCAGGTGAGGCCCTTCCCAGCGGGATCAGGGACGGCCCTGCTGTGCCCTTCTCAGTGGGATTGGGAAGGATCCCAGGAGGATCAAGAATGGCTCTGCCATGCCCTTCCCAGTGGGGTCAGGAAGGATCCCAGTAGGATCAAGAATGGCTCTGCCATGCCTTTCTCAGTGGGATCAGGATGGATCCCAATGGGATTGGGAAAGGCCCCACTGTGCCCTTCCCATTTGGGATTGGGAAGGATCCCAGTAGGATCAAGAATGGCCCTGCCATGCCCTTCCCAGAAACATAGGGAAGGATCCCAATGGGATTGGGAACGGCCCCACTGTGCCCTTCCCATTTGGGATTGGGAAGGAGTCCAACAGAATTGGGAATACCCCTGCCATGTCTTTGCCACTGGGATTGGGAGGGGCCCCACCATGCCCATCCCAATGGGATTGGGAAGGATCCCAGTAGGATCAAGAACGGCCCTGCCGTGCCCTTCTCAGTGGGATCAGGATGGATCCCAGTGGGAATGGGAATGGCCCCACTGTGCCCTTCCCAGTGGGATCAGGAATGGCCCCACTGTGCCCTTCACAGAGGGATTGGGAAGGATCCCAGGGGTATCAGGAATGGCCCAACCATGCCCTTCCCAGTGGGACTGGGAAGGATTGCAGTGGGATCAGGAAGGGCCCTGCCATGCTCTTCCCAGAAGCATTGGGAAGGATCCCAATGGGATTGGGAATGACCCTGCCATGCCTTTCCCAGTGGGATTGGGAATGCCCTCACCGTGCCCTTCCCAGTGGGATCAGGAATAGCCATGCCACGCCCTTCCTAGGGGGATTGGGAAGGATCCCAGTGGGATCAGGAATGGCCCTGCTGTGCCCTTCCCAGTGGGATTGGGAAGGATCCCAGTGGGATCAAGAATGGCTGTGCCGTGCCCTTCCCAGTCGGATCGGGAAGGATCCCAGTGAGATTGGGAATGATCCCATTGTGCCCTTCCCAGTAGGATCAGGAATGGCCCTGCCCTGCCCTTCTCAGTGGGATTGGGAAGGATCCCAGAGGGATCAGGAATGGCCCTATTGTGCCCTTCCCAGTAGGATCAGGAAGAATCCCAGTGGGATCAAGAATGGCCCCACCAAGCCCTTCCCAGAGGGAACAGGAATGGCCCCACCAAGCCCTTCCCAGTGGGATTAGGAATGGCCCTGCTGTGCCCTTCCCAGAGGGATCAGGAATGACCCCGCCGTGCCCTTCCCAGAGGGATCAGGAATGGCCCCGCCGTGCCCTTCCAGCCTCCTCCTGCTGCTTCCCACACCTGCCCTGCACTCCAGGTGAGTGCCAGCCCCGGGCCATTCCGGGTTTGTGCCCTCCCCGGCACCCTCTGCGTGCCCGCTGAGCCGGGACACGGATTTCCCACTCCAGCCCTGGCTGCAGCTCCGCGTTCCCCAGAGCCGGAAAGCCCCGGGGGCAGGAATGCGAAAGCAGACTTCCCAAAACGCCGAGAGATCCCAGCACAGCCGCGGCCGGGGCAGTGCGAGGGCAGGGGTCCGGCTGGGACCGGCCTCGAATTCCTCAAGGAAACTCCCGAAACTCGCTCTGCCCGTCCCTCCCACCCGCCAGACCGGAATATTTGCCCCCAGTGCATAACGAGACGCGGAATCATCGGTGCCCCGACCCAGCGAAGCGAGCCGGGGAGGGGACAGGTGACAAGAGCTGAGGTGTCATTAAGGGCTGTCTCACCCTACACCTCAATTACTCCACATCCTGCTCCCACGGCGTGCCACACGGGTGGGGCAGGGGCTGGCAGCAAAAGGGTGCCCGGCAGGAGGAACCAGCCCTCCCTATTTCTGGAGCAGCCTGGAATAGCCACGGAGCTGGCTGGAACCCATTTCCCCTCCTCGCTCACCTCCCAGCCCTTTTTAGGATGCGAGATTTTCCCTAAAAAGCACCTTGGGCTTGGATTTATTCCGTGCTCGAGCTTAGATTTAGTTTGTACTCAAGCGCTCGGCTCTAAATTTAGTCTGTCCCATTTAAGGCACCGACTGCATCACCCACAGAACACCTTCCCAGGCCGGTTTTCAGCAGTTCTGTCCCCAAATTGGCTGCTGCAGAGCTGGGAGTTTGGTCAGGAATTTGCATCTGGCTTTTTTTTTCCAGCCACAACTTCCACCAGTCGTGCCCTGCCTGTTGTTTTTGTGTCGTGCTCTTGCAACAGGAGGTGCCTGTGATTCACTCCATTTGTTTGGTTTGCTTTTCTTCTTTTTTCAATCTGCGCACAGCAAAACATATTTCTTTTTTTTCCTTTTACTTTTTTTTTCCCTTCCCCAACCAACATTTTCAGTTCCCAGCATCCCCCAACCCTGTGAAAAAGGAGAAAATAGCACTGCTGGGAAAGCGAGCAGCTTTCTCCTGGAAATGGTGATGCTCTGAGAGCTTGGTGGGAAAACTGTCCTACAAAGATGTTTCACACCACGGGACCACAAAAAAACCCCAGAGATGCTGTCACCGAGGAGAAAAGCTGCTGCTGGCACCAGAAATCCCTCGTTTGCCACAACAGGAGGAGATGAGGACCTGAAGGATCATCTCATGCCACGGTCAGGGACACTTTCCACTGTCCAAGGGTGCTCCAAGCCCCTGGCTTTGGGCACTGCCAGGGATCCAGGGGCAGCCACAGCTGCTCTGGGAATCCATTCCAGCCAGGAATTCCTTCCCAACCTGGCAGCGTCCACCCCTTCCGTCCACCCCTGCCCTCTGGCAGCGGGAGCCATTCCCTGCGTGCCGTCACTCCATCCCCGCTCCCAAGCCCCTCTGCAGCTCTTTCCAGAAGGTTCTGGGGGGGGCTCAGCCCCGCCGTGCCAGGGCACGGAGAGCTCCCCGCTAGCCCTGCTGACACAGCTCTCCCAGTCAGGGAGGCAGCCAAGCCTAGCAAAGCCCAGGAGCTGTTCCAGGCCGATTCCCAGAAGTGCCAATCCAAGAGGCCGCTGTACCCCGGGGCGGGCTGGAGCCAGCTCACCCCGCCGAGGGTCAAGTGTGTAATCCTGCCTTTCCCTCCTTATCTCTGCTGCCTGCGGCTTTCAGCTCACCTGTTAATGAGCTGGGAATAATTAAACAGCCGGAGCCCAGCCCACCCCGCGGTGGGATGAGTTTTCCTCGGCGCTCAGCACGTGTGGCTGAGCAGGGACGAATTGCTGAGCGTGGCAGCAGCTCCAGCCCAGCCTGCGCTGCAAAGGCCGCGGGCTGCAGCAGCCCAAGCCCGCCCCAGGCTCCGTGCCACGCTCAGCGTTTTGCGATGCTCGGTGACTTTCCGGTCAGGAGACAGCCGGGCTGGGCTGTCCCCTCCGCTGTCACCCTTCCCCGGGACACGCGGGGAAAGCTCCGTGCGGGATGCGGCCGCACCTTTGGCAAAGCGCAGCCCAGGCGGGCAGGGGAAAATCCAGGGAGGATGAGGAGGGAAGGGATGATGGGAACACTCCCCGAGGCACTCGGAGCCCTCCGCAGGACACGGGGAAGGAGCAGCGGCCGGGGACACTCCCGGGTCAGCCTCCAAAGAGAACGGGGCAAAAATGCCTCGAGCAGCGATGTGGAGCTGAGCTTTGCTCCGGCCTCTGAGAGGAGGGAACCCTGCAGAGCCACGAGTGACCACTTGCCCAAGGCCACCTGTGCGGGCTGCAGGGCCACGGAGCTGCAGGACAGTGAGCTCCAAAGTGGTGGGAATCGTTAGAGGAGCGGCTCCGAGCAGCAGGACCGGCCCGCGGTGCTCCTTTGTCGGCAAGGGTGAGCCCGGGGTTGTGCCCCCTCAGCCTGGCGGTGTTTTGTCCCAGATCCCCACGTCCCCTCAGATATTTCTTACTGGGACTGGGGGCCAAAGCAGCGGGAGCTGCAGGGAAGGCAGGGTTTGGTGGACCCTGGGAAGCTCCAGATGTCACCAAAGCGGTGGAATCGAGCCTTTGGGTGTCACAGACTCAGTGTGCGCGGTGCTGGTGAGGGGAGCGAGGCCGAGGGATGGAAAAGCAGCTGCAGCTTTGCCCGGTTTCCTGCGCTGCAGGCAGGGAGGGATGGCCCCTGCAGAGAGCCCGGCTCTGCCCAGCCCCACAAATCCGCACCCTCGTCCTCCTCGGGGCTGGGACACGTGGAGGTGCCTTTGCCGAGCCGCATCACCTGCTGCCTGTGCGGGGCCGTGGCGTGGAAGAAATTTAATTAGGGGAGAGCTGCCAGCTCCGGCAGAGCCCAGGGCCAGCCCTGCACCACTGCAAAGGCAGCGGCGGGCCCGGAGCGCCGCTCCCCACCCCCAGGAGCGGGGAGCCGAGCTGGAAATCAGCCCTGCGAGCCGAAAAGCAGCGCTGCGAGCTGGAAATCAGCCCTGCAGCTCCATCCCCCGCGCACGGCCGGCGAGGGCCGGGCTGGGAGCGGGCTGCAGCTGCGGCAGCCACGTGCTGAGCCCGGAACGCTGAACATGCTGAGCTTTCAGTGAACCCGGGCCACAGGGAAGTTCAGCGCCGAGGGCTGGCGGCCACAGCAGCCCCCGGCCCGTCTCTTCATCCTCCTCCTCCTCCTCGCTCACCCACTGCCCTACTTCGGGAGGGTAGAGGTGACACCAAGGAGATGTGAACTAGGACACGGCTCGCTCCCTGAGTGCAATCCCGCTTGGCTCGGGGCCCTCCCGAGTTCTCCGAAATAATTACAGGCACAGAGAAGCACAGGAAGGAGAGCAGGTGAAAGCCCTGATTGGTTTCGGTGACAGGTGCCACCCAGACTCGGGTGAGCGACGAGCGACAGCATCGTGCAGGGACACAGGTGGGGATCGGCCGCTCCATCCCTCCCTGTCCCTCGATTTCCGAACCCCGCCGCTGTAGGGAACAGCGGGAACGTCCCCGGAGCAGCAGCTCCCGTCCCCTTTTCCCGCAGCCACCGCCGGTGACGCCATAGCGGAGCAGCCTCCGCTGCCCTGCGCGCCGGTGCCTCTCCCCTTTGTGTGACAAGGTGACAGCAGAGGCCACCCCCGAGCCGCGCACACGGCCAGCACCCCCCGAGCCGCGCTGCCAGCCCCGGGAAGGGCACGCAAATGCCAGCGGAGGAGAACAGATGGCACGGAACGGAGCGGGGGAAATGGGCGTTCTCGGAAGTTGCCAGGGAATGGGGAGCAACAGAGGAGCCCTTGTGCTGCAGAGCCCGCCCGGCAAAGCCAACGGGGTCTTTGTTCCAGCCGGCCCGGAGGGGATTCATCCCAAAACTCGGGATGAAACCAGCGCCGACACACCAGGCTCGGAGCCTTGAAAACATTTCTTTGTTCGGGTTCGCCCAGATCCGATCTGGTTACAAAGTCCTTACGTGCCGTTTGTAAATTTTCCCCCGAGACCGGCGGTCCTCGGCAAATATTTACTCCCCAAACTCGTCTGCAGCTAACAGGGCGAGTTCAAGCAGATAAATAAGTGCATTAACTATGTAAATATATACTTCTCCTTTCTGCAAGTTAGGAAATGTGTCAGAGCTTTTTGACAGCCTTTAATATACCCAGCAGACAGGGGAGGAAAAAACGCTTTTCGACAGCCTTTAATGTGCCCAGCTCGTAGTAAAATGCTTTTAAAACATTAAAAAAAAGAAAAAGAAAGAAAGAACGGTCTAAAAACCCAATTAAAAGCCAACAGCCTCAGCCCACAGGCGTTCAACGAGAGCCAAAAGCCTCCCCGAGGACACAAAAGAAATAAAAATAACCCGAGTGCTCAAAGGACGAGCCCCAGGTAGGAAGGAGCCGGCGCGGGGAGCAGCCGCATCCCGAGGGCGCAGCCCGGGACTCACCTTGGGGAGCCGCGATGATCCTGGGGTTCACCTTGGGGCGCCCCGCTGCCCACGTGCCCAGCTGGCCGAGCCACAGGGCCACCAGGAGGGCAACAGGCGACTTCCTCCGGCCCATTCCTAGTCCGGGAGCGAGCCGGGATCGGCAGCCGGGCGGGCCGACAGCTGCATCTGCCCGCGTACAAAAGGCTGCGAGCGCCCGGGCGCAGCCAATGGTGCGGGGAGGGCGGGCCTTGCGCAGGGAAAGATGGAGTAAAACCTCTAGCAGCTCGCCTTTACACACCTGAGCTCCGGCACGGCGTTTACCGGGGGGCTTTGGGGGCTTTTTGTGGGTTTTCCGTCTTCTCCGCGGTGAGGGGATGATGCAGGTGTCGGTGGTTTTGTGCCCCGTGGAAAAGTCGCAGCCGGGCCGGGGTTTGCGAAGAACTTCCCGCGGGGGCTGCGGAGGGGAAACAGAGGTTGGGACGAGTGAGAGCGAACGGAAATAGGGGTAGAGAGGCGGTGGTGTGACACGGGGCTGTGCCCTGAGCCAGGCGCGGTGACAGGAGGGGAACGGCTGGATGGGGGCAGCTGGATGCAGGAGGAGCGGGATGCGGCAGGGGCAGCAGAAAAGGACCACTCCTAGGGACAGCTGAGTGTCACCACGGGCCCCCCGCGCTGTCACACCCCCTCTCCCGAGCGCACGTGGCAGGGAACGACATCCCCGAGTGGATGTCACGCTCCGGGAGCCGGCGGGAAGCTGAGCCCTGCCCGAGCATCCCGAAGCTCGGTGACGCGGCTGCTGCCCCAAAGGACATCCCGCGGGTGGCACGGTCACCTTTTTATTGTCGCACAGGTCCCACCGGGGAGGCCCGGGAGCCTTTGTGGCTGTGCTTAATGAGAGGAGCGGGGCATTCCGAGCACGGAGAGCGAGCCGGGACGTGACCGGAATGGGAGAAGCCCACCGGGAAGGAGCCGCAGCTGCGCCCTTTAAAGAAGCGGCGATTGAAGCTCGGCCCCGCTCCGCTCCTGGAGGGACGAGCAGGGGCAGGGCAAGGGGGGCAGGCTGAAAGGAGCAAAAATAAATTAATGAGCCGGCTAATGGTGGATTTGAAGGAGCCACAGGGATTTCCCGGCGTTTCTTTGTGTGTGTGGGTTCATCTTTCTTTGGCCACGCAGCTGCCGGGGTAATTACAGGGGTAATTACAGGGGGAAGACACAACGCTCACTTCTGGACGTGGTGATTTCCAGCCCTGAAGCGCTCTGAGCTCAGCCCGAACTGCCCCGGGGGCAGCTGCAGATCCCTGTTCGCTCCCTGAGCTGCCAGACCCCGTTATCACTTGGTTTCCAGCAGGAAAAAAAGAGTTTTCTTCCTGAAAAAGGGTTTTTTTTTCCCCAAAAACACCCCTGAAAAAGGAGGGTTTTCCCCCAAAAACACTCCTGAAAAAGGAGTTTTCAGGCTCAAGCTCCCCTCTGGATTTTAGGAGTGTTTGGGGTGGAAGGGATTTTGGTGTCCAACACCTCCCACTGCCCCAGGGTGCTCCAAGCCTGTCCTGGAGCGCTTCCAGCTGCTCTGGGCAGCCTCACAAGGAAGGGTGAAGGCAGCCAGGGGGGAGCCTGGCTCCCAGAACCATGAGATCATTATCTGAGAAAGCGATTCCAGGATATGGGCAGGATGTGGAGAACACAACCCCCAGGAAAATCCAACCCTCCAGAGCAGCACAGCTTCCCCAGAGCCCATTTCCAGCCTGGCCCGGTGTGCAGGAGGCGTTGGAATGAAGAACACCCTTCCCAAAGCAGGGAAGGAGCTCCCAGATTGAGTTTGCTAGCTCAGGAGCAGGCAGCAGCAGATTCCAGGCAGCAGCTCAGCCCCTTCCTGCAGAAATTTCCATCTGCTCCACTCTGGGATCAGAACTTCCCCAGCACAACTCGTGAGCAGCTTTCTCCCAGATCATGCGCCTCGCTTCCAGCACGGATCAGGAGGCAGCCTCCCCCAGGAATCTTGTCAGAAGCACAGATTTTTTTCCCCAAGAGGAACAGTTTTATTCATCATGTTTGTGGCCCAGGCAACCCAGAGAGCTCAGATTGCACTTGGCACCCGAGCAGGCTTGTGGTGATTTTATCCACAAAACCAGATCTGTTACCTTCCCTCGGCCAGGAATGTGACCCTTGGAAGCACCAACAGGGCGGATCTTCCAAGGAAAAAAGGAACAGCAAGAGAAATCTCAGCTCTGGCTAAGCCAGGCAGGACCTGTGCTGTGCCACAAAGCAGGTGTGACACTGACAGAGGGACCCTGCTGAGCTGGACTGAGGATGTTGCTCATCCCCTTTTCCAATGGGATCAGCTGGGCACAGGATGAGGATGTTCCTCATACCCTTTTCCATTGGGATCAGCTGGACACAGGAGGAGGATGTTCCTCATCCCCCTTTTCCATCATCCCTTCCCAGACAAGGTTGGGATCAGCTGGACACAGGATGAGGATATTTCTCATCCCCCTTTTCCCTCATCTAGACAAGACTGGGATGAACTGGACAAAGGATGAGGATGTTCCTCATCCCCCTTTTTCCATCATCCAGACAAGATTGGGATGAACTGGACAAAGGAGGAGGATGTTCTTCATCCCCCTTTTCCATGAGCACTTCCCAGAAAAGGTTGGGATCAGGTGGACACAGCAGGAGGATGTTCCTCATCCCCCTTTTCCATGAGCACTTCCCAGAAAAGGTTGGGATCAGGTGGACACAGGAGGAGGATGTTCCTCATCCCCTTTTCCCTCATCTAGACAAGACTGGGATGAACTGGACAAAG
The DNA here is from genome assembly GCF_963513975.1 of Fringilla coelebs. Classification (NCBI taxonomy): domain Eukaryota; kingdom Metazoa; phylum Chordata; class Aves; order Passeriformes; family Fringillidae; genus Fringilla; species Fringilla coelebs. Next base: position 4,025,276 of record NC_140038.1, on the reverse strand, counting down.
GATGAGGATGTTCCTCATCTCCCTTTTTCCATCATCCAGACAAGACTGGGATGAACTGGACAAAGGAGGAGGATGTTCTTCATCCCCCTTTTCCATGAGCACTTCCCAGACAAGGTTGGGATCAGGTGGACACAGGATGAGGATGTTCCTCATCCCCTTTTCCACTGGGATCAGCTGGACAAAGGAGGAGGATGTTCCTCATCCCCCTTTTCTATCCTCCCTTCCCAGATAAGATTGGGATCAGCTGGACACAGGAGGAGGATGTTCCTCATCCCCCTCTTCCATCCTCCTTTCCCAGACAAGACTGGGATGAGCTGGACACAGGATTAGGATGTTCCTCATCCCCCTTTTCCATCCTCCCTTCCCAGACAAGCTTGGGATGAGCTGGACACAGGATGAGGATGTTCCTCATCCCCCTTTTCCCTCATCTAGACAAGACTGGGATGAACTGGACAAAGGATGAGGATGTTCCTCATCTCCCTTTTTCCATCATCCAGACAAGATTGGGATGAACTGGACAAAGGAGGAGGATGTTCTTCATCCCCCTTTTCCATGAGCACTTCCCAGACAAGGTTGGGATCAGGTGGACACAGGATGAGGATGTTCCTCATCCCCTTTTCCACTGTGATCAGCTGGACACAGGAGGAGGATGTTCCTCATCCCCCTTTTCCATCCTCCCTTCCCAGATAAGATTGGGATGAACTGGACACAGGATGGAGGATGTTCCTCATCCCCCTTTTCCATCACTCTTCCCAGACAAGGTTGGGATCAGCTGGACACAGGATGAAGATGTTCCTCATCCCCCTTTTCCATCATCCATTCCCAGATAAGATTGGGATGAACTGGACACAGAATGGAGGATGTTCCTCATCCCCTTCTCCATCACTCTTCCCAGACAAAGCTGGGATGCTGCACCTGGAAAATCCTGTACTAAAGCTGTGGGAGGGACTGACAGCCCAGGAGGCTGGGACAGAATTTTTTGGAAGATCAGATCTCCCAGCCCTCATTTTGGGAACAGGCTGCCTGAGAAGGCTGGCTTTGGAGTGGCAATCAGTGAAATCCCCTCACAGCTCCTCGTGGTGCTGACAGAGTGAGGAGGGAAGTGAGCAGAGCAGATCCTTTATCAGCTGCTGCAGTTTCTGCTCTCCACACCCAAATTCTCTCCCACAGCTCACATTCCTTGCAGGCAGCAACCAAAAATCCTCAACCATCCCTCCCCAAGGCCACGGCCCTACAGAATTTGGGAACTTCCCAGCTCTCCAGGCTCACCTCTTCAAGCTGGATTGAGTTTGGGGGCTCTGAGCAGTTGGCACAACTTCCCCCCTGGGTCCTGCCAAAGTGCCACCAAAGGAGCCCAAATGAGCTCAGAGCCACCCCCAGGGCTTTACAAACCACTCAGGTAAGGGCTGGAGGAGCCATGTGCCCCCCAAGATGAGGTTTCCCAGTAGATTTCACCCCCCAAGAGATTTGGCCAGAAGGGAACTCGTGACCGAGCTGATTTGCACTCTGATTTTGAGAGCAGCACAAAACCCCAGCTGGGAGTCCCCTTCCTCCTGTGCCTCCAGAGGAAAGCCCAGGGGCTTGCCCAGGACCTTCCAGACCAGTGTCACAACGTGATTTACTGGTCACAGTCACCAAACCCCCTCTGGAGCATCACATCTGAAGGTGTCACATCCTCAGAGGGCGTGGGAAATGGATTTGTAGAAAATTCTACAAGTTTGATATTTGATAATAAACAAATAGTATGTTTACACAGTGTGTATATTTACACACTATGTAAACAAAAAATAGTAGGTTTACAGAGTATGTATTTGTATGTAAACAAATATCAAACTTGGGGAAATTTCTCCAAATTCATTTCCCACAAGAGGGGACTCGCTGCTGGGGCAGGAAACGAGGCAGGGGTGCCAAAAAGGCAGAGTTAACAAAATCCAGCGTGGAGTCTCAGCCAGTGGAACAAGGTTAGAACAACACAGAGGACAGGAATGGGTGGCTCTGCTCACCAGGCTCCCACCCTGAGAGCTCCATGGCAGCTCCCTGTGAGGTTCCAGCAGGTTCAGAGCGTTCTGCAGCTCCTGAGCCTTCCTTCCCTGAGTGCTGTGCTCCAGGGCAGCACTGCAGTGGGGATGGCCACGTCTCAGGCTCCCCAAAACGAGATTCCCACATCTGCCAGCAGCTCTGGAATGCCCAGGTAGGGTCCAGCACCACCATCCCCCACCCAAGATGATAACACCCCTTATCAGCCTCAGCAGAGACACAAAATCCTCCTGCACACAGCTGGTTAAGGTCTGACCCCTCTGCAATCTGCCTGGAATTTCAGCCAGCATTTTTCTGCAGGGAGTCCAAACAAACTCACCTGGCTCTGAAGAAGCTGCTGGGCCAAGTGCCAGAGCCCTCTCTGGCCTCATAAACCCAAGCTCAGGAAAAGCAAACTCCTTGGCTGTGACCTTGGAGCTCTTCCAGCAGCAGGATCTGTCTCGACAGGAAGGGAGAGACGGAAAAAGAGGGGAGGGAAAGGTCCCTGTGCTGCTTCTCCTCCACAGTGTGACCCCTGAGAGCCACCCCCGGGCCTGGTGACGCAGAGGGACGGTGGCTGTGGTGACACAGGGACAGCACACACAGGGAGTGCTCCATCTCTTCCAGCAGCATGTCCCCAGAGATCCTTTGGCTCGTTTCTGCACTGGGCTGGGCAGGGAAGAGCTTCCCTTTCCTCCCGTGTCCCATCTGTCCTTCCTGATGCTGTCTGTCACCTGCTCTGGGACAGGGATCAGCTCAGGGGGGAAATGGGGATAGCTGATGCCTCAGGTTTAGCTTTTCTATTTTTCAGATTTAGTGGGTGGGTCTGGGCTTCATATGAGGGGATGGTGAGCTCTGCACAGAGCAGGGAGACAAAACAATTCCTGCTCCAGCTGGGCACCAAGGACAAAGGATCCAAATCTTGGGCTCCAGAGCAGAAACAACATCCCTGATCCTGGGATCCATGGAGAGCTGCAATCCCTGATCCCATGGAGAGCTGCAATCCCTGATCCTGGGGATCCATGGAGAGCTGCAATCCCTGATCCTGCCCTGATCCCATGGAGAGCTGCAATCCCTGATCCTGGGATCCCATGGGAGCTGCAATCCCTGATCCTGGGATCCCATGGAGAGCTGCAATCCCTGATCCTGCCCTGATCCCATGGGAGCTGCAATCCCTGATCCTGCCCTGATCCCATGGAGAGCTGCAATCCCTGATCCTGCCCTGATCCCATGGGAGCTGCAATCCCTGATCCTGCCCTGATCCCATGGAGAGCTGCAATCCCTGATCCTGGGGATCCCATGGAGAGCTGCAATCCCTGATCCTGAGATCCCATGGAGAACTGCAATCCCTGATCCTGGGATCCCATGGGAGCTGCAATCCCTGATCCTGCCCTGATCCCATGGGAGCTGCAATCCCTGATCCTGGGGATCCCATGGGAGCTGCAATCCCTGATCCTGGGGATCCCATGGAGAGCTGCAATCCCTGATCCTGCCCTGATCCCATGGGAGCTGCAATCCCTGATCCCATGGGAGCTGCAATCCCTGATCCTGGGGATCCCATGGGAGCTGCAATCCCTGATCCTGGGGATCCCATGGGAGCTGCAATCTTTGACTGAAGACAGAAGAACCAGCAGGATGGGACTGCATGGGCTGGAGCTGTAATTAGACAATTAACTCCAATATGCAAATGGCCCAGAAGTTATAAAAGTGACAGAGCCCACGACCAGCTGTCCATTTTTGTGACCATTTCGGTTCACCTTGGCTGAAGCCCTGGCTGGGCTCTTGTGCTGCCCAAGGTGGATCCATGGAGGCCTCCTAATAAATTCCTGCTTTATTCTTGAGCTCTGTCTGGCCTCTGCTCTAGGTCAGCCTTCACAAGGCATTAAAACAGCTGGGAACTCATCTGAGCAGACAGCAGCTGGCAGGAGCTGAGGTGATTAAATGCTGTGTAACTGAGAATCCTCCGGGGTCAGAGCTGCTGGGCAGCCAGAAAAAGCCCACAAAGGGATCCTGAGGGGCCAGGAACAGCACACAGACCCACAGGATTCACAGAATGACCAGGTGGGAAGAGACCTTCAAGATCATCAAATCCAACCCAGCCCCAACACCTCAGCTGAACCCTGGCACCCAGAGCCACATCCAGGCTGTGTTAAACACACCCAGGGATGGGGACTGCAGCACCTCCCTGGGCAGGCAAATCCAATCCAGAACTTCAATCCAGCACCATGCAGGGAAATGCTCAGGAGCAGCAGCACACAGATCCTGCAGCACACAGATCCTGCAGCACACAGGGAGTGCTCAGGAGCAGCACACAGATCCTGCAGCACACAGATCCTGCAGCACACAGGGAGTGCTCAGGAGCAGCACACAGATCCTGCAGCACACAGATCCTGCAGCACACAGGGAATGCTCAGGAGCAGCAGCACACAAATCCTGCAGCACACAGGGAATGCTCAGGAGCAGCAGCACACAAATCCTGCAGCACACAGGGAATGCTCAGGAGCAGCAGCACACAAATCCTGCAGCACACAGGGAATGCTCAGGAGCAGCACACAGATCCTGCAGCACACAGATCCTGCAGCACACAGATCCTGCAGCACACAGGGAATGCTCAGCAGCAGCACACAGATCCTGCAGCACACAGATCCTGCAGCACACAGGGAATGCTCAGGAGCAGCACACAGATCCTGCAGCACACAGATCCTGCAGCACCCAGATCCTGCAGCACACAGGGAGTGCTCAGGAGCAGCACACAGATCCTGCAGCACACAGGGGATGCTCAGGAGCAGCACACAGATCCTGCAGCACACAGATCCTGCAGCACACAGGGAATGCTCAGGAGCAGCACACAGATCCTGCAGCACACAGGGGATGCTCAGGAGCAGCACACAGATCCTGCAGCACACAGATCCTGCAGCACACAGGGAATGCTCAGGAGCAGCACACAGATCCTGCAGCACACAGGGGATGCTCAGGAGCAGCACACAGATCCTGCAGCACACAGATCCTGCAGCACACAGGGAATGCTCAGGAGCAGCACACAGATCCTGCAGCACACAGATCCTGCAGCACACAGATCCTGCAGCACACAGGGAATGCTCAGGAGCAGCAGCACACAAATCCTGCAGCACACAGATCCTGCAGCACACAGGGAATGCTCAGGAGCAGCACACAGATCCTGCAGCACCCAGATCCTGCAGCACACAGGGGATGCTCAGGAGCAGCACACAAACCCCCAGAATTTCACAGAATCACAGAATGACTGAGTTGGAAGAGACCTTCGAGGTCATCACTCAGCCCCAACTCCCCAGCTGAACCCTGGCACCCAGAGCCACATCCAGGCTGTGTTAAACACCCAGGGATGGGGACTGCAGCACCTCCCCAGGTAGACAATTCCAGAACTTTAATCCAGCACCATGCAGGGAAATGCTGGGACCTGCTGGGCTGGCTCCTCCTGCCCCAGTGACATCAAGGGACAATGTCCTTGCTGGCTGCCCTGTCCTTGTCACCTCCTCCTGCCCCAGTGCACCCCAAAATGAACCCTCACAGCTTTACTGGACGTGCCCCAGTCCCACAGCTCCTCCTGGGCCACCCCCAGGGGTGACACAGAGGCCACAGCTTGGCCAGCTGAAGGACAAACCTCGTGTGGGGCCTGTTCCCAACACCCAGCTCTGAAAGTGCCCCGAGCTCTGACAGCCAGGTGCTGGGAAATCTCTTGGAAATGGGTTTTTCTCTGCTCACCCTGCTCCAAAGTTTTGCTCCAGTCTCTGTTCTTGGCCCTTGAAGGAAAAAAAGGAAATTCTGGATCCCCTCTGATGCTTTTATGGCTCCTGGAGTGGAACCCCACAGCTCCAACTCAAGGCCTGAATTAATTCATCCCTGCTGAACCAGCAGACCCTGCTCTTAAATCAGCATTTATTTCAGAGATAGAGGGGGGGGAAAAAAATCCCTCTCAAAGGGATTTTGGGACACGTTTATGAATATTAGAACACTATAAATATAAAAGGGAACATAAGGAAATAGAAATATTCTCACAGGGTGACATTTTCAGCCCATTTCTGCTTTCACCAAATTAAAATAGTTTTTATTGTGGATCACGTGGGGCCTCTCAACTCTGTAACCTTAAAAGGGAGCTTTGAGGGCTGAAATCAGAGCTCCCTTTTTGTCACTTCTAACAGGAAAATGATTCATGGAGGGAAGGGAGCAAACCCCACAGGACACAGGTCACTGGGATGTGTCACCTGCCCTGTCTCCATGCTGTCACCTCATCAGCTGTCCCAAATTCCCAAATCAGAACTTTGCTCCTTTCTCCAAAGTTTCCCTGAGAAAGAGCAAGCCCAAAATGTCCTTATTGCCAAGGACACCTCTGTCCCCTCTTCTTTTGTCCCTTCCCTGAGACCCCTCAGCTCACTGAACCAGCACACAGCTGGGAAAGGAAGAAAAACTCAAAATTTTGGTGTGTTCTGGCATTTTCTACAAGGACAAAGCCGGGAGCAGCCAGGAAACCTCTGCAGAAAAAGAAAGTTGATGGGCAAAGGCTGTGCCAGACAAATTCCTGCTGCTGTTCCTGCTGGATGTACCTGCCCAACAAATCCTGGAGAATCAGGGAAAGTCACCTTCACTGGTTTTCTGGAATTTATGTGCTCAGGGCAAGGTGTGGAGCCCCAGGATGTGACTGGGAATACTCAGGCTGGGGGAGCAAGGAGCCAGCATTGCTTGAGGCACTGCAAAAGCCACTTGGGAGATTCTGCTCTGCCTCCACTCCACCTTTTTGCTGGAAAATGAACCAGCAGAGACAAATCAGCCCAAAATGAGAGAGACAAGGAAAAGAAGGGCTCCAGAAAACACATGGTGCAGGGCCCAGCCAAACCTCCACCCCCTCCAGGTGTCCAGCAGTGGGATGAAAAACAGGATTATGGAAAAGAGGGGAGGAAAAGCAGCTGCTGCCATCCATCCCTGCTGTCACAGCTTGTCCTGGCAGCCCCAGTGAGACCAGCAGGGAAGCAGACCAAGATCAGCTCTTTGATGTCACAAACAGAAGGTCCCTGCTGACGTTGGGGAACTGTGGCCTGACCTCCTCCTCTTCCAGGGTCAGGCAACACCTACTTCCCAGTCTGCTCCCAGTAAAGCCCAGCTGGGGCTGCTGGGCTGGAGAATGGAGTGTGAGAGGGGCAGGAGGGATGAAGTGAGAGCCAAGCAGAGCAGATCCACTCTGCTCCCAGCGTGGCAGGGGAAGCTGCCAGGGCACCTCCAGGGATGGAGCACAAGGAACAGGCATCACTTTGCTCTGTCTCTGTCGTGCTCAGCCACTCACAATGAGTGACAAGGACCCTAAAGCCACCCTGCCATGGGCAGGGACGCTGCCAGGGATCCACTGCCCACCCTCAGAGGGAGCAATTCCTCCCTGATACCCAACCTAACCCTGTCCTTTCAAGCCTTTCCCTGCTGTTCTGCCCTTCAAAACCCCTGAGCATTCCTCCCACGTGAGGCTGCCAGCAGGAACGCGCAGCCCCGGGGCGGCTGCAGAACCGCTCCCAGCCCCCTCCGAGCTGCCTCTCTGCTGCAGGAGCTGCTGCAGGAGCTGCTGCAGGAGCTGCTGCAGCAGAGCTCCGTCGCTGCCCAGCCGTGCAGGAGGCAGCAGAGCCTCTCCCCCTCCCCGCAGCTCCCCCTGTGCTCAGGCACGGCTCTGCCGGGGCGAGGGAAGCGATGTCGTGAGCGGCAGCGCTGCCAACTTCTCCTCTGCTGCAGCCAGTGCATGTGCCTGAGCTGCTGCTCCCAGCCAAGCCCTGCCGTTTGGGAAAGGAAATCTGGGAAAAGTCACTTCCAGCCCCAAAAGAAAAAAACCCCAAAAAAATCCAGGCAGTTCTCGGCTCGCTGGGGGCGTTGGGAAGCAGAAATAGCAGAGAAAACGGCTTCATGCCAAACGTGGGTCAACAGAGGGATCAAATATCCCAGGAGTGACACGAAAAACACAGTTTTGGGACAGCAACCAGCCCTAAATGGAGAATCCAGGTGGTGCAGGAAGGCGAACTGGACGTGCTGGTGGCCAGGAGAGCCTGCAATGCTCCCCAGCTGAGGGCAGGAGCATCTGCGATCCGGCTAATCCGCGGTTATCCCGGAGGATTGGGGCTGCCAGCAGGGGAAGGGAGGATGCTGTGCATGTGCTCTGTCCTGCCCTGCAAAGGCAGGATCCAGCGATGGGAAGGGATTAACGAGTTTTCTTACACATAAAATCCCAGTGTGTGCCGAGAGCAGAGACCCGGGAGGGTGTCAGGAAAGCCATTTACGTCCATCACATCTTATCTGCTCCAGACTGAGCACAAAACCAGCCCCTCCTTCCTTCCCTCGGGCATTAATCCTCTCGACAGGATTAAAGCCTATCAGCGCAGGGCTCCCCGCGGAGAACAATCCCGCGTGTGCGGGGTGACACCGAGATGCTATCAGCGAGGATCACAGAGCTCGCCCGGGGATTAGAGGGCAGCCCAGCAGCCCGGAGGTGAAGCAGGAGAGCGCTCTCTGCTCCCAGAACCCGCTGCCGTTTTCACGCCTCGTTAACGCAGTCGGAGCGATGCCGGGCCCGGCTCCAGGCCTGGCTTGTGGCTGCCCCCTCTGATTGCAATTACAGGCAAACGCCGTTAATTGGCTTTGCAGCCACCGCACGTGGTGGAACCCACACCGGGCATTTCTCCAGCTCCCACTCAGCCCTTGTCATTTCTTTGTCACTGTCACCTCGTGGTGGCCGTGCCCTCTGCTGAAAGCACCGCATTCCACCGAGGCAGAGCTTTCACTGGTAGGAATCCATAAAATCAGGAGGGTTTTGGGAAAGCTGCAGAAAGCATGCCTCAGAGACAGCAGAACTGCAATTAGACCTAAGTGATAGCCATGAGATTTGTCAGCAGAGAAGTTATATAAGATGTAGAAAAGAAGGACAACTAGAACAATGGTCTGTGTATTAACACTTGGCCAGAATAACTCCTCAAGCTGCAGAAAAGTATATCTAGTGAGATATGAGGAAGTTTTAAGCTTAATAATAGAGCTGTGTGCATTGCAAATTAAGGCTTACAAGCAGGTACTGTATTTGAGATAAGCAAACATTGTTTTAACAGAAGGGACGTGTGCTTATAGTGCTGGGATGGAACTACTGCCAATGTGCTTTTGCTTTGTCTGACTGGTCAAAAAACTTTTAAAGTCAGTTGTAAACACTGAGTTCTTTGCTGCTGGCATCTTCCCATTGTCATAACCAAGTAATGAGAGTGATGCTGGAAAATAAACCAGCTTGAGACGTGTTCCACAGCAGTCCTGTCCTGTTTGTGATTTGCACACAACCCCTGGCCAGCGACGCTTCCCCTTCCTGCCCTGCTGGGAGCTGCAACACAAGGCAGGACAGAGCACGACCCACACAGCAGGCAGGGAACTGAGCAGGGCCCATTTAATGCAGGGACTGAAACAACAGGCAGAGGGTGGTGACAGATAAAACACAGCACAGCCGGAGGGGCCACGTCCCCAGCACCGAGCCACCTCTTCCCTTCTCCGTGCCGAGTCCTGAGGAGGTCGGAGAGAGGATTTGGAGCTGCCCTCGGCGCTCCCCACGCACAGAGCCAGCCCAGCTGCTGCCTCAGCACAACTCACCAGTCCTGCAGGAAGATTTAGGGGGCCCCCCCAGCAAAGATGAGCTCCAGGGCAGCCTGGATGTCCCCTCCTGTGGCCTGCAGGGCCCGCAGGCTCAGCTCATCGTCGTGGATCCCCATGTCCCGCAGCTGCTGCAGCTGGGGCTGCCACTGGCTCTGCTCACAGCAAACAGGAGAAGGTTGGGATGAGAATCCCAGCAGGAAAACCCTTCCCACTGCCCAGTGTTATAAATACACGTTATAATATTGGCTTTTTGCAAATATTAAAATGGATTTTAGATGTGTGGTGCTAAAGTGACTCTGTTATAAAGATCCAGTTTTTATTTCTGCTGGCACGGCACAACACCCAGTGAGCACAGCATGAGCACACCTGCACACATCTGCCAGCCAGCAGCACTCACCCTCTGCTGGAGGGGATAAAAAGGGACCAAAACCACAACCCAGGAATCCACATGGCCTAAAAAAGCAGATCCAAAGAAGAGATGAGCTAAACAATTCTTGGAACACGTAAAGCAGTTTGGGGAGAAGCTGACTGTGCACAAGGGGCTGTGAATGTGCCAAGGGCTGATGGAATTAAAAGGTGTTTAAGGGGTGTCCCCAAAGATAACAGGGGGCTCTTGGCTGATGCCATAATAACCTTTGCTCTGTGCTTCTTGTCTCCCACTGTCCTTTATTAAACTTTTCACATGTTCACAGCAGAGTGAACGTGTGTTTCACCCACCTCAGCTGCTGTGCAAACAGCTCCTGAAAGTTCAGTCATGCTGCAAAGTCCCCAAAGCCACCACCCCCCGTGAAAAATGTGGTCTGTTCTTTTGGTAAAATGTAAAAGTTTAATAAAGAACAATAGGAGATAAAGACAGTAAAGATTATGGCTGGGTGTGTCTTTGAGGGATATTTAAAAAATATATTAGCTACTACTATGACTATGTCTAAGTTTTTTCTTAATAGCAGAAATAAAAGTTCTTTAGAGTATCCATCTTCATATTTGCAAAAAGCCAGCAATAAAATATGAATTTATAACACCTCCCTCCCAGTTCCACCCAGTACTTCTGCAGTGGCTGTGATGATGCCTTAGGACTTTAGCTTTTATATTTTCATACATTTGTAATAATCCTGCAATTCTTTGTATAATCCTAAACTCCATGTACAGTGTGAGCTGCTGCTTTCCCATTTTGGGCAGACACAACAATTCCTCTCCAGGCCTGGCAATCAAGGACACTTCACTGCCTCAGGCCCCAGAAATGTAAACAAAAGTGAGCAGGAGGAACAAACTTTGGGTAAACTACTTCATTACCCAAAGGTTTAATTAAAGATTAACCCCCAAGATGAAAATGGAGCAAATTTATAGAAGTGTGAAAACCTGTGAGCCATCATCCATTTTTGGGTGTAGGCCCTGTGGGGCTTTATCTGCTCAAAATGCACCTGAAGGCCATTCAATAAATATAACTGCTTTTTATTCCCTTAATTTTGTCTGGCCTCTGTTCTTAGGAACTTGGGGTAAATGAGTTCATTACCTGGAAGATTAACCCCCAATATGCAAATGGACCACATTTATAGAAGTATGAAAACCATGAGCCCTTGTTCATTTTTGGGTGTAGTCCCTGGGGAAGGAGGGCAGCTTCACCTGCCCCAAATGCACCTGAAGGCCCTTCAATAAATAGAACTGCTTTTTATTCTCTTTATTTTGTCTGGCCTCTGTTTTTAGGAACTTGGGGTAAATGAGATCATTACCTGAAGGTGTAATTAGAAGATTAACCCCCAATATGCAAATGGACCACATTTATAGAAGTATGAAAACCTGTGATCATTGCTCCATTTTGGGTACAGCCCCTGGGGGGGCTTCATCTGCCCCAAATATCCCTGAAGGCCCTACAATAAACAGAACAGCTTTTTATTCCCTTCAAGTTGTCTGGCCCCTGTTTTTAGGTAGCCCAGTGATATCCCACCACAGGAGGCAGCTGGGAGATGCAGGGGGATGCAGGATTCAGGGGGCTGCCACTGACCTGGAGGCTGGGCTGCCCTGAGGCCTGCAGGGCGTGCTGGAGGGCCTGGCTGAACAGGTCGTTGGTGATGGGTGTCCCCGACTGCACGCTGGATGACATCGGGGACGTCCCGGAGGAGTGGCCCTAGGAGGAGGTGACAGGTCAGGAGAAGGAACCAGCACAGAGCAACACCTGCAGCACCCCCTCATCCTCCATCCCAAGGGGAAGGGAGCTCCTCCAGCAGGGAGGGGAGGCGTCCCAGAGCGGATCCAGGCTGTGCTGGCTGTCCCTGGGATTGTGTGGAAGATAGGGATCCCATGGATTTGCATGAGGGAAGGCACAGGTAGGTGTGCCAGGGCTGGGATCACACAGGGAATGCAGAGGCAGGTGTGCCAGGGCTGGGGTCACACAGGGAACTCTTCCTGAGGGAATGCAAAGCCAGGTGTGCCAGGGCTGGGATCACACAGGGAATGCACAGCCAGGTGTGCCAGGGATGGAGTCACACAGGGAACTCCTCCCTCAGGGAGTGCAGAGCCAGGAGTGCCAGGGCTGGGATCACACAGGGTACTCTTCCTTGAGGGAATGCAAAGCCAGGTGTGCCAAGGCTGGGATCACACAGGGAACTCTTCCTGAGGGAATGCAGAGCCAGGTGTGCCAGGGCTGGGATCACACAGGGAATGCAGAGCCAGGTGTGCCAGGGATGGGATCACACAGGGAACTCTTCCTGAGGGAATGCAGAGCCAGGAGTGCCAGGGCTGGGATCACACAGGGAACTCCTCCTTGAGGGAATGCAGAGCCAGGTGTGCCAGGGATGGGGTCACACAGGGAACTCCTCCTTGAGGGAATGCAGAGCCAGGTGTGCCAGGGATAGGATCACACAGGGAACTCCTCCTTGAGGGAATGCAGAGCCAGGTGTGCCAGGGATGGGATCACACAGGGAACTCTTCCTGAGGGAATGCAGAGCCAGGAGTGCCAGGGCTGGGGTCACACAGGGAACTCATCCCTCAGGGAGTGCAGAGCCAGGTGTGCCAGGGCTGTGATCACACAGGAACTCCTCCCTCAGGGAATGCAGAGCCAGGAGCGCCAGGGCTGGGGTCACACAGGGAACTGTGCCCTGAGGGAATGCAGAGCCAGGAGTGCCAGGGCTGGGATCACCCAGGGAAATCTTCCTTGAGGGAATGCAGAGGCAGGAGTGGCAGCCCAGAGCATTGCTGGTGCTGGCTGTTCCCTGGGTGCCCGGGGTGGGATCAGAGGGAAGAGAACCCATCCCTGAGGGAATGCAGAGGCAGGTGTGGCAGCCCCAGGTGTTACCTGTGTGCCTGGGGTGGGTGTGTGGGAGCTGCTCTCGGGGGTGCTGGCCAGGGCCAGGGCTGTGGCCAGCTCGCTCTGGGTGATGGGCCGGGGCCCTGCTGCTCCCGCGTAGCCCAGCGAGGCCGGGCGCGAGCCGGACGTGCTGCTGGAAGGGGTGGACCTGGTGCTCTGTGTGGGGAGAGAGAAAAGCCCCAGCTGTGACCTCTCCCAGTGTTTGTGTCCCAGTCAAACCACAGATCCCTGTCCTACCATCCCCAAATGTTCCAAGGGTGGAAATTCTGAAAGACAAACAAGCCAGAGCGGGATGTGCTTTTTTCCACAGAGTCAGCTGTGGAAACTGGCAGGAAACCTTTCAATCTATCATCCACCAGCCCCAAACCAGAGTGATGTTAGCCTGGAACACAACAATTCCCTGTTACAGGCACGTTTGGACCCACACATCCAGTTTTTCATACAGAACCCTTTGTCCTATGGAGAGAAAGAGTGCAGAAAGGCAGGGATCAACATTCCCACGCTCCACTATGGCTGTGAGGGCATTTCCTCTGCTCCATTTTCCTGTTGTGTGCTCAGTAGTGAGGAAAACCCTCTCCTGAGCAGCATGAAAGCAGCCAGGATCAATATGTTTGTCTCCACATGCCCCTGGGGAGCCAGGGCAGCTCGTGCTGCTCACAGACAGGAAAGGAAGAGCTTGGGAGTCTCAGGGCTACAAATTAAACCCAAAATGAGGTGCTCACCAATTTGGCTGCTTACCTGGTGGAAGTCATCTTCATCATCAGAGAGCCCCTCAAAGAGAAAGCCACCTGCACCAGAAAGGGGAATAAAAGCATGTGGCAAAGCAGCAGGAATCAGGAGCAGATCCCTGTGGAGTTTATGGCTGAGCAGCCAGGACAGGCTCAGCACCAAGCTCCCCTTCCACGGGGACTTACCTGGCATGTCCCGGTAGGAGCCCAGGGCCATGGCGCGCGAGGACGTGTCCGGGGCTGGCAGCGGGGTGCTGCCCGCCACCGAGTGCAGCACCAGCACGATGGCGTTCACCAGGGCGGGGTGAGCCGGGATCAGCCTGGGCACAAAGGGGCACAGCTGAACCAGGGCATGGGGCAGGCCAGGAACCAGCCCTGAGGCACCCGGGACACAGCCACCAACCCCCTGACTCAGCAAGAACTCCTCCAGGCAGCCAGGGATCTTTCTGGAGCCATGCTGAACCTGGCCTCGGATCCTTCTGGAGCCATGCTGAACCTGGCCTCGGATCCTTCTGGAGCCATGCTGGACCCGGCCTTGGTTCACCACAAATCCTTCTGGAGCCATGCTGGACCTGGCCTTGGTTCCTTCTGGATTCATGCTGGACCTGGCCTTGGTTCACCAAGGATCCTTCTGTATCCATGCTGGACCTGGCCTTGGATCCTTCTGTATCCATGCTGGACCTGGCCTTGGATCCTTCTGGAGCCACGCTGGACATTGCCTCAGTTCACCAAGGACCCCTCTAGACCCAACCTTGCCTCGGTTTACCAAGGATCCCTCTGGATTCACATTAGACCTTTCCTCAATTCACCAAGGATCATTCTGGACCCGGCCTTGGCTCACCAAGGATTCTTCTAGACCCATGGTGGACCCAGCCTTGGATCCTACTGGATCCATGTTGGACCTTGCCTTGGTTCACCAGAGATCCTTCTGGGTTCACGTTGGACTGGCCTTGGTTCTCCAAGGACCCTTCTGGACCCAACCTTGCCTTGGTTCACCAGAGATCCTTCTGGATTCACATTAGACCCTTCCTTGGTTCTCCAAGGATCCCTCTGGACCCATGTTGGACCTTGCCCTGGTTCACCAAGGATCCTTCTGGATTCACATTAGACCATTCCTTGGCTCTCCAAGGATCCTTCTGGACCTATGCTGACTTTTCCAAGGTTCCCATGGGAGCAGCTCTCTGCTGTGAGCAGTTCATCCAGGTCTGAACCCTGATCTAGAGATGATGATGGCCCTGCCTCCCAACTCTGGATGCACCCAAGTGGTGGATCTGTGTTTCCTGAGAGAGGAATGACCCAGCCTGGCAGGCAGGAGCAGAGCTCTGTCCCACCCAGGTGACACACAGACACTGCTGAATCACTGCCCCAGCTGGGGAACTTACGTGTCCAGCATGCTGGGGTCTGCAAACACAGAGAACAGATCCTTGTCCTGCAGAACTCCTGTAAAAGACCAGGAAAGGCAGTGAGACAGGATACAACAAACAGGAGCCAGTCACACAAAAGCTGCAGGGACAAATAAATAGGAATTGTTTTTCAGGAAATGAGTCATGAGTAAACACCACAAATACTTCCATTGTTCCTCTGAAGCCTTTGTGTTCCTGGAGAGGCCACACACCCAAGGGACAAAAGGGACCAAAAGGGACGGGGCTTTTTCCTGCAGACCCGTGGGTGCTCCACCTCAAGGGCAGGATGGAAGCTGGCGCCAGCTCCCTGCAGCCAGGCTGTGACTGCATCCCAAATTCCACCTGCCTCGGGCTGCCACCATCCCACAACAGGCTGGATCTAATCAACCATTCTGTAACATCCCAAATTCCACCTGCCTCGGGCTGCCACCATCCCACAACAGGCTGGATCTAATCAACCACTTTGGAGCACTTTGCAGCAGGGAGAGAGCTCCATCCCTCCTTTCCCTGACCCTTCTGAAGCCAAGGACAGAGCTCCATCCCTCCTTTCCCTGGCCCTTTTGAAGCCAAGGACAGAGCTCCATCCCTCCTTTCCCTGACCCTTCTGAAGCCAAGGACAGAGCTCCATCCCTCCTTTCCCTGGCCCTTCTGAAGCCAGGATCCATCCCCAAGGAGAGAACTCCATCCCTCCCTTCCCTGACCCTTCTGAAGCCAGGATCCATACCCAAGGAGAGAGCTCCATCCCTCCCATCAGTGGCCCTTCTGAAGCCAAGGAGAGAGCTCCATCCCTCCCTTCCCTGGCCCTTCTGAAGCCAGGATCCATCCCCAAGGAGAGAGCTCCATCCCTCCTTTCCCTGACCCTTCTGAAGCCAAAGACAGAGCTCCATCCCTCCTTTCCCTGGCCCTTCTGAAGCCAGGATCCATCCCCAAACATCACCAATGGAGCACAACTGACACCTCAGCAGTCACCACCTCTCATGCTCCACAAAGGGACAAAAAAAATGAAAGTTTTTTTGAACTCTCCCTTCTCCCTGTCAGGAATCCAACCCTTCCTCAGATCCTGGATCACAGCCAGACTCACCCAGAGCCACAGGGTCGCTGCTGAGGCCAGGAGTAGCCACAATGATCTGATCCAGGGATTCCTTGTTTCCCAGCATCTTGAAGACCTGCCAGGGAAAGCAGAGCAGGTTGGGAATGTCACCCACTGAGGGGCTGTCCCCAGAGGGAGGGGACAGCTGAATTCCCCCTGGGAGCAGAGCACTCACAGCATCTCTGTAGGCAGGGCTGCTGTGCAGGGCGGTGTGCAGCACACGGAATTCCCGGACTGCTGCCACCTTATCCACGGGCTCTGAGGGGAGAAAACACCACAACAAAACACAGCTGGGCCTCTGTCGGCCCTCAAAGCCACTCCACAGCCCACTGAGACCGCCATGCTGCGACAGGGATCCTCTAACATCCCTGGATCGGGTGCAGTCACTGCAGAGTAATGACTTGCTGCTCCCTCAGATCATAAAAATAGTCAGGAATATCCTCCCACATGTGCCATTAGAGGAATGCCAGCTCAAGCTCCTGTTTTTGTACAGTCAGGCACACAGCAGCCTGCTCATCCCCGGGGCTTCGCTCCAGATCCTTTGGCAGCACCCTAGAATGGATCACGGGCAATTAAGGAAGGGATGATCCCTCTCCACGCTGCACAGCTCATTCCTTTACTCTTGTGTCAGCAGGAAAACCAACACCCAGGTGCTGCTGGGAGAGGTGGGGAGCTCCCAAACACGGGGATTCATTCCCCTGGAAACCTCCACAGCAGTGAATCCCTAGGGAAGCTGTTCCTCAGTCCCTGATAAAACAGATCCCAAGGAGAATCCAAGGGGCAATGCCCACAGCTCCTCACCTGGTTTCTGGTCAGGCTCAGGCCAGGACTTGCGCAGGACATGGACAGTGGAGCCAGACTGGATTCCATAAAAATCCAGGGTCTGGTCATCCCTCAGCTTCCGGCCACAGTAGATCAGGTCTGGGGGAAAAACACCTGAAGATAAACACCAGCAGTGCTCTCAGAACCAGCTGGGCGTCTCTAGGTGTGCCTTGGAGCCCAAGGGGTTACTGAGCAGCTGTAGCTGCTCCAAATGGTTAGGGAACAACACAGGGAAGTTGTGGAGCTGAGAATCAGGAGGGAAATCACAGAGCTGATCTAGAGGAGATGGCAGAGTCACCACCTGCGTAAGAGATGACCTCCCTCTCAGCTCTCATGAGAGCTCTCACAAGGACACAGAGCTGGTGGAAAGCCCAAATATTCCCGAGCAAGGGCACTGCCGCGGCTGGAGCGCCGTGATCCCAAGGAGAAAGGGAACGAACACCGACCGAGCCCTCCCACCAGCAGCAACAGGATGTGGCGTCCCGGCCGCGGCGAGGACGGGCCGAGGGTGTCCCCAAGCGGCGGGACGGGGCACGCACCGATGAGCTCGGGGTCCGGCATGGATTCCTGCAGCTTGCCCGTGATCAGCTGCTTGAGGTGCGAGATGCTGCAGCCGCCCAGCGGGCACTCGCCCAGCTCGGTCTCCGGCAGGCGCAGGATGGCTTTGGGGGCCAGCGGCTGCTCGGCCAGCTTCACGGCGATGTGCCACTCCGGCAGGGCCATGGCGCCTGGGGACACGGCCGAGTCACACCCCGCACGCAGCGAGCCCTCCCTCACCATCGGCCCCAGCCAGACACAGCCCCAACCCCGGCCCCCAGGGGGATCCCGGCCGTGGCTCCCCGTCCCCAGAGCCCCAACCCCCGCCTCAGCTCAGGGGGGTCCCGGCTGTGCTCCCCTCAGAGCCTCCCCTCAGCTCAGGGGGATCCCGGCCGTGTTCCCCACAGAGCCTCCCCTCAGCTCAGGGGGGTCGGGACATGTTCCCCCCAGACCCTCAGCTCAGGGGGATCCCGGCCGTGTTCCCCCCAGACCCTCCTCTCCCCTCAGGGGGATCCCCCGGCCGTACTCCCCCAGACCTTCCCCTCAGCTCAGGGGGATGCCGGCCGTGGCTCCCCGTCCCTACAGCCCCGATCCCCCCCTCAGCTCAGGGGGATCCCGGCCGTGGCTCCCCGCCCAGCGCTCAGGGGGATCCTGGCTGTTTTCCTCCCAGAGCCTCCCCTCAGCTCAGGGGGATCCCCCGGCCGTGCTCCCCCAGACTTTCCCCTCAGCTCAGGGGGATGCCGACCCTGTTCCCCAGACCCTCAGCGCAGGAGGACATTGGCTGTTCTCCCCTCAGACCCTCCCCACCTCACGGGGGCCCGGCCGTGCCCCCCCAGGCCCTCACAGCTCCGCGCTACCTCACCCCACCGGACCGGAAGCGGAAGCGCTGTGGGGAACGCGGTGCGCGCTGGGAAATCGAGTCCGACAGAGCAGGCGGTAACGCCCTCTCGAGGCTAAGGCGCTGCTGATTGGCTGGCTCTGCCACGACCAGCCAATGGGCGGGCGGCCGAGGGTTTAAAGGGAGGAGCGCGGCGAGGGGCGCGCAGTCCCGTGACGCTCCCCCGCCACGGATGTCTGTAATTAACGCTTCCTCAGTAATTAAGCGGCTGCCATCCCTCCCCCGTGGGCGAGCAGCTCCCGTCGATACCCCACCAACGCCGGAGGGCTCAGCTGTGGGCAGCTGCCCGCTCTTCAGCGCTATCCGCTGCTCCATCTCCTCACCCTCTCCCAAAAAAGGAGAGGCCACTGCTCCGGTGACCAAATCCTGTGCCAAGGCAGCGACTTTTTCTGACAAGAAGAGCTGTTTGTGTTCTAAAAAAAGCCAAGTTACCATGAAAGTCCAGTCAGGCTGCAAGAGCCACATTCCAGGCACGCTTTGCTGCCTAACAGCTCTTAAAATGGTCTGAGCAGCACAGGGGCCGTGATGGGACTTAAAGAGAATTCAGAAAACAAAATTCAGGCTAAGCATTAACTTCAAGCCAGGCCAGAATCCCAAAACCTTTCACCCAGTAGTTCTTCGTGGCAAAGAGGATAGATAACCCAACCCTGAAAGAAAGCAAGCAAAATCAGCTTTTTTTTTTTTTTAGTGTTTAAACCTGGGAAGTTTATTTCTTTTCCTACAAAGGTGACAAACCAAACCAGGAGGTGACAAACCTAACTTTAGTGTCATCCTATCCGCATTACACAGGCAAAGTGAACAACCCTCTGCCTAAGGAAGAAGAGCAGGAACCTAACAAGCCATTAAAACACACAAAGACTAATTAACTAATTAGTACCTGGACGAGGGGATGGGAGCAACAACACGCTCTGGCGGTGCTGCCAGCAGGGTGGGCTCAGGGGGTGCTGCCAGCAGGGTGGGCTCAGGGGGTGCTGCCAGCAGGGTGGGCTCAGGGGGTGCTGCCAGCAGGGTGGGCTCAGGGGGTGCTGCCAGCAGCCCCTCTAGAAGCATTTCCTGTGCACGATGGAGGGCCCGGACTCGTCGTACTCCTGCTTGCTGATCCACATCTGCTGGAAGGTGGAGAGCGAGGCCAGGATGGAGCCCCCGATCCACACGGAGTACTTGCGCTCAGGGGGGGCGATGATCTGCACCAGGAGAGAGAGACAGAGGGGTCAGAGCTGTTCCAGCCCCCCTGTGCCCACCCTGCCCTCCCTGGCACTCTGAAAAATCCCTTGAAGCTTCAGCCTCTCTCCCTGTCTTGCTCCTTTGGAATGCAATTTTGAAGATTGTTTAGCCAGCATGTGAATTGTTTTGATTTAGTGACCAAGCTGTGACTCCTCAGAGCCTTGACACGAGTTTTTATTATTCATTCTCATGAAGCCTTCTGATGTGTTTTTTCTTTTCCTTCAGTATAGTGTGGTGGAGTTTGTGGGTCTCCAAGACAAGGGAAGGGATGAGAATCTTGCCTCCATGTTTCAGAAGGCTGATTTATTATTTTATGATATATATTAGTGTCACAGATGTATTTTCTGAAAATTCCTTTCCCTAGGATTCTTCCTCCTGAGAAGCTGAGAGGCCTCAGAAACAAAATGGAAACAATAATTATCTGATGGTTGGTTTCATGTGGTTGTTTTTAATTAATGGCCAATCCCAGTCTAGCTGTCTCAGACTCATCAGTCACAACATTTTATTATTATTCCTTTACTTTTCCTTGCTAGCTTTGTGATGAAATCCTTTCTTCTATTCTTTTACATTAATTAATAAATCAGCCTTCTGAGAACATGGAGTGATTCCCCATCTTTTCCTTTAGTATAGTTTTAGTATAGCATTCTTTTAATATAAGATAATAATAAATCAGCATTCTGAGGACACAGAGTGATTCCTCATCTTTTCCTTTATTATAGTTTTAGTGTAGCATTCTTTTAATATAATATAATTAGATATAAATAAATCAGCATTCTGAGAATGTGGAGTCAGATTCCTCATCTTTTTCTTTAGTATAATTTTAGTGTAGAATTATTTTAATATAATCTAATAAAATAATAAATCAGCCCTCTGAGAACACAGAATGATTCCTCATATTTTCCTGTAGTATAGTTTTAGTATAGCATTCTTATAATATAATATATAATAATATAATATATATCATATAATCAGCCCTCTGAGAACATGGAGTGATTCCTCATATTTTCTTTTAGTATAGTTTTAGTATAGCATTCTTTTAATATAATATATAATAATATATATAATATAATCAGCCCTCTGAGAACATGGAGTGATTCCCCATCTTTTCCTTTAGTATAGTTAGTGTAGCATTCTTTTAATATAATATCATAAAGTAATAAATCAGCCTTCTGAGAATGTGGAGTCAGATTCCTCATCTTTTTCTTTAGCATAGTTTTCTTTTAATATAATATCATAAAAGAATAAATCAGCCTCCTGAGAACATGGAGTGATTCCCCATCTTTTCCTTTAGTATAGTTTTAGTATAGCATTCTTATAATATAATATATATAATATAATCAGCCCTCTGAGAACATGGAGTGATTCCTCATATTTTCTTTTAGTATAGTTTTAGTATAGCATTCTTATAATATAATATATAATAATATATATAATATAATCAGCCCTTTGAGAACATGGAGTTAGATTCCTCATCTTTTTCTTTAGTATAATTTTAGTGTAGAATTCTTTTAATATAATCTAATAAAATAATAAATCAGCATTCTGAGAACATGGAGTGATTTCCCCATCTTTTCCTTTAGTATAGTTTTAGTATAGCATCCTTATAATATATAATAATATAATATATATAATATAATCAGCCCTCTGAGAACATGGAGTGATTCCTCATATTTTCTTTTAGTATAGTTTTAGTGTAGCATTCTTTTAATATAATATCATAAAATAATAAATCAGCCTTCTGAGAACATGGAGTGATTCCCCATCTTTTCCTTTAGTATAGTTTTAGTGTAGCATTCTTTTAAGATAATAAAATAATAAATCACCCTTCTGAGAACATGGAGCATTTACTCATATTTTCCTTTAGTATAGTTTTAGTATAGCATTCTTATAATATCATATAATAATAAATCAGCCCTCTGAGAACATGGAGTGATTCCCCATCTTTTCCTTTAGTATAGTCTTAGTGTAGCATCCTTTTAAGATAATAAAATAATAAATCACCCTTCTGAGAACATGGAGCATTTACTCATATTTTCCTTTAGTATAGTTTTAGTATAGCATTCTTATAATATCATATAATAATATATAATAATATATATAATATAATCAGCCCTTTGAGAACATGGAGTGATTCCCCATCTTTTCCTTCAGTATAGTTTTAGTGTAGAATTCTTTTAATATAATCTAATAAAATAATAAACCAGCATTCTGAGAACATGGAGCGATTCCTCATATTTTCTTTTAGTATAGTTTTAGTGTAGCATTCTTATAATATATAATAATATAATATATATCATATAATCAGCCCTCTGAGAACATGGAGTGATTCCCCATCTTTTCCTTTAGTATAGTTTTAGTGTAGCATTCTTTCAATACAATATAATAATAAATCAGCCTTCTGAGAATGTGGAGTCAGATTCCTCATCTTTTTCTTTAGCATAGTTTTCTTTTAATATAATCTAATAAAATAATAAATCAGCCTTCTGAGGACATGGAGTGATTCCCCATCTTTTCCTTTAGTATAGTCTTAGTGTAGCATTCTTTTAAGATAATAAAATAATAAATCACCCTTCTGAGAACATGGAGCATTTACTCATATTTTCCTTTAGTATAGTTTTAGTATAGCATTCTTATAATATCATATAATAATAAATCAGCCCTCTGAGAACATGGAGTGATTCCCCATCTTTTCCTTTAGTATAGTCTTAGTGTAGCATTCTTTTAAGATAATAAAATAATAAATCACCCTTCTGAGAACATGGAGCATTTACTCATATTTTCCTTTAGTATAGTTTTAGTATAGCATTCTTATAATATAATATATAATAATATATAATAATATATATAATATAATCAGCCCTTTGAGAACATGGAGTGATTCCCCATCTTTTCCTTTAGCATAGTTTTAGTGTAGCATTCTTTTAATATAATAAAATAATAAATTAGCCTTCTGAGAACACGCAGCCAGACTCTCATGTCCCACCTCATCCCGGTGACCCTGACCACCCCCACGGAGCCCTGCCCACCTTGATCTTCATGGTGCTGGGAGCCAGGGCGGTGATCTCCTTCTGCATGCGGTCGGCGATGCCGGGGTACATGGTGGTGCCCCCGGAGAGCACGGTGTTGGCGTACAGATCCTTCCTGATGTCCACGTCGCACTTCATGATGGAGTTGAAGGTGGTCTCGTGGATGCCGCACGACTCCATGCCCAGGAAGGAGGGCTGGAAGATGGACTCGGGGCAGCGGAAGCGCTCGTTGCCGATGGTGATGACCTGCCCGTCGGGCAGCTCGTAGCTCTTCTCCAGCGAGGAGGAGGAGGCGGCCGTGGCCATCTCCTGCTCGAAGTCCAGCGCCACGTAGCACAGCTTCTCCTTGATGTCGCGCACGATCTCGCGCTCGGCCGTGGTGGTGAAGCTGTAGCCCCTCTCGGTGAGGATCTTCATGAGGTAGTCGGTGAGGTCGCGGCCCGCCAGGTCCAGGCGCAGGATGGCGTGGGGCAGGGCGTAGCCCTCGTAGATGGGCACCGTGTGGGTGACGCCGTCGCCGGAATCCATCACGATGCCCGTGGTGCGGCCCGAGGCGTAGAGGGACAGCACGGCCTGGATGGCCACGTACATGGCCGGGGTGTTGAAGGTCTCGAACATGATCTGCGTCATCTTCTCCCTGTTGGCTTTAGGGTTGAGGGGCGCCTCGGTCAGCAGCACCGGGTGCTCCTCGGGCGCCACGCGCAGCTCGTTGTAGAAGGTGTGGTGCCAGATCTTCTCCATGTCGTCCCAGTTGGTGACGATGCCGTGCTCGATGGGGTACTTGAGGGTGAGGATGCCCCTCTTGCTCTGCGCCTCGTCGCCCACGTAGCTGTCCTTCTGGCCCATGCCCACCATGACGCCCTGGTGCCGCGGCCGCCCCACGATGGAGGGGAAGACGGCGCGGGGCGCGTCGTCCCCCGCGAAGCCCGCCTTGCACATCCCCGAGCCGTTGTCCACCACCAGGGCAGCGATCTCCTCGTCCGCCATCCCGCCCGGCCTGAGGGCAGAGAGACAGCATGGTGGCACTTCCCTGCAGGAATTTAGCCCTGAGGGGTCTGCGGGGTGAGGCAGGGAGGTAAAAGATCTCTGGTCCCCGAGAGGACGAGCACAGGGGCTGTGGAAGGTGTCCCCCGTCCATGGCAGGGGGTGGGAATGAAAACATCCTTGAGGTTCTTCCAAGGCAAAACGTTCTGGGATTCCCACTCCTTTCCCAAGGATCTGAGGGGAACCCCCTCCCCACCAGCACAGACATGAGGAAATTAAGGTCCCCAGCACTGAGCACCATCCCCCTTCCCTGCCAGAGCCCAAACACACCCGGGGGAAGCCCTAATCCCACCCCAAGGACCACAGCAGGGGATCCCGACCTTCCCTCAGGGCCCAGACAGACACGGGGGAATCCCAAGTCCCTCACTCAGAGCCTGGACAGACGTGAGGGGAAGCCCCAGCTCTGCCTGACGGCCCAAACAGGTATGAGGGGGAGCCCTAACCCTGTCCTAGGAGGCCAAATAAACACTGAGGGAGCCCTAACCCTAAGAGGCCAAATAGACATTGGGGAACCCCTAAACCTGCCCTGAAAGGCCAAACAGACATTGGGAGACTCCTAACCCTGTCCTAAGGGCCTAAATAGACACTGAGGAACCCCGAACTCTCCCAATGGACACGGATGGGACCCCAAGCACCGTCTGAGGGCCTAAACAGACATGAAGGGACCCTAAGTCCTTCCCCGAGAGGCACACCCCTAAAATCCCCCCCGAAAACCCAAACACACACGGAGAAGCCTCTAAATCCCCCTGAGAGATCCTGAACCCTACGCTGAAGGCTCAAAGGGCCACAGGGAACCCCTCTAAACCCACCTTCACAGCTCGAACAGACATAATGAGACTTAACCCTCCCACCGAGGGACCCCTAAGCCGCGCCTCAAGGTCCAAACAGACACGGGGGAGACCCCGGAACGCCATCCCCGCCGTCCCGCCCGGCTCCGGGCGCTCGCAGCGCCCCGCTCACCCTCACGCGCTCCCTCAGCCCCCGGCGGCGCCTCCTCCGCGACTGCCGGGCCCGCGCGCCGCGCGCGCTTTTTATACCACCCGGAACCGGAAGCGGGCCGGCATTGCGTTCTCTGATTGGCTGTGACTTTCCCTCCCTCCCCTCCTCCCCGCGGGCCGTTCCCGGAAGCGGTGAGGGAACTTCCGGTGCTTCCGGCCGGGCGAGGAAGGGGCGGGAGAGGGGAAGGAGGAAGGGAAAGGAAAGGAAGGGAAAGGAAAGGAAGGGAAGGGAAAAGAAGGAGGGGAGGACGGAAGGAAGGAAGGAGGAGCTGAGGCGGCCGCGCACGGACCGGCGGGACCCGCCACGGGAGGTAACGGGGATAGCGCGGTGCTGAGGGGCGGGCGCGGTTCGGGCCCCTCGGTATTTCCGCCTGAGGGGAGGGTGGGAGCCCTCGCTGCTTCCCGCCGTGGGACGGCGCTTCGTGAATTAATTAGGCCGTTAATGAGTTAATTAGCGGGCCCTCGGTGCGGGTTGGAGTCTCCGCAGGCGGTTCCCGAGCGCTGCTTGCCGCCGGAGCGGCTTTAAAGGGGGAGATAAAGGAAATAAAACCCGGCGGGGGTGGGAGAGTCGGTGTGGGCCCCGCGGAGTGCGGGGAAAACGGGGGGGAACGGGAAAGTGAGGGGTGGGGGGCACAAAAAGTGACACTAAAAGTGAGGGAGGGATGCAAAATGCAGGGGAGAGAGCCTGAAAGTGAGGGAGGGACACAAAAAGTGACCCTGAAAGTGAGGGAGGGATGTGAAATCCAGGGGAGAGACCCTGAAATTGAGGGAGAGAAGGCAAAAGTGACAGGGGGAGACCCTGAGAGTGAGAGAGGGACACAAAAAGTGAGGGAGGGACGCCAAAAATGACACTAAAAGTGAAGGAGGGATGCAAAATGCAGGGGGGAGAGCCTGAAATTGAGGGAGGAAAGGCAAAAGTGACAGGGGGAGACCATGAGAGTGAGGGAGGGACACCAAAAATGACACTGAATGTAAGGAAGGGACACAAAAACCTGGGGAAAGAGACCAAAAATGACCCTGAAAGTGAGGGAGGGACACAAAAAGTGACGCTAAAAGTGAGGGAGGGATGCAAAATCCAGGGGAGAGAGCCTGAAATTGAGGGAGAGAAGGCAAAAGTGACAGGGAGAGAGCCTGAAAGTGAGGGAGAGAAACCATAAAAGTGAGGGAGGAACACAAAAAGTGAGGGAAGGATGGCAAAAGTGACCCTGAATGTAAGGAAGGGACACAAAAACCTGGGGAAAGACACCAAAAATGACCCCGAATGTGAGTCAGGGTCACAAAAAGTGAGGCAGGGGTGCCAAAAATGACCCTGAAAGTGAGGGAGGGATTCAAAATCCAGGGGAGAGACCCTGAAATTGAGGGAGAAAAGGCAAAAATGACAGGGAGGGACCCTGAGAGTGAGGGAGGGACACCAAAAATGACCCTGAATGTAAGGAAGGGACACAAAAACCTGGGGAAAGAGACCAAAAATGACCCTGAAAGTGAGGGAGGGACACAAAAAGTGACCCTGAAAGTGAGGGAGGGATGCAAAATCCAGGGGAGAGAGCCTGGAATTGAGGGAGAGAAGGCAAAAGTGACAGGGGGAGACCCTGGAAGTGAGACAGGGACAAAAAAGCAGGGGAGGGACACCGAAAGTGTCCCTAAAAGTGACAGGGGGATGCCAAAAGTGATGGGGGGGAGAGCCTGAAAATGAGGGAGAGGCACAAAAATGAGGGGGGAACAGCAAAAATGACCCTGAATGTAAAAAAGGGACACAAAAACCTGGGGAAAGAGACCAAAAGTGACCCTGAAAGTGAGGGAGGGACACCAAAAATGACACTAAAAGTGAGGGAGGGATGCAAAATCCAGGGGAGAGAGCCTGAAATTGAGGGAGAGAAGGCAAAAATGACGGGGGGAGAGCCTGAGAGTGAGGGAGGGACACAAAAAGTGAGGGAGAGAAACCATAAAAGTGAGGGAGGGACACCAGAAATGACACTAAAAGTGAGACAGAGCCACAAAAAGAGACCCTGAAAGTTAGGGAGGGACACAAAAAGTGAGGGGGGGACACAAAATCCAGGGGAGAGATCCTGAAATTGAGGGAGAGAAGGCAAAAGTGACAGGGGGAGACCCTGAGAGTGAGGCAGGGACACAAAAAGTGAGGGAGGGAAACCCTAAAAATGAGGGAGAGACTCCAAAAGTGACCCTGAAAGTCAGAAATGGACACAAAACCTGGGGAAAGATCCCCAAAAATGACCCTGAAAGTGAGGCAGGGCCACGAAAGGTGGCACAAAAGGTGCAATCCCATTTTTTTTCCCTAAAATATTCCCATTTTTTATCCCCAGAGTGCCAGGAGGGAGGTGCCAGGAGCTCGGGGTGGGTTTGGGGTTGGTTTGTCATTTGTTCCCCCCAGCTGGGTGTGGGGTGAAACCCCCCCAAACCCCAAAATGGGGGTGGGATGAACCAGATTTGGTCACTTTGCCCTCAAGAAGGGATAGGGATGTGTACATATATATATATATATATATGGAGATCTAGATATATAATTTATTTATTAAATTACTTTTATTATTTATTTCTATTTTTTCCTGTGAATTGGCAGGGGTTTAGCCACAGAGTGAGAGGACAGAAGAATTTAGGGATAGCCTGGCATGGCTAAATATATATATATATATATTTGTTTGTTTGTTTATTTATATTTTTATATTTTATATATATTTTATATATACATATATATACATATATATACACAAATACATGTGGATCTAAAAATACATATGGATATAAATATATATGTGGATATAAATATATATGTGGCTATATATGGATATAAATATATGTATATGTGTATATATATACATATATACACATACACATATATATATATAAAATTTATTTTTCAAGTTATTTTTTATTATTTATTTCTATTTTTTCCTGTGAAGGCACAGGGGTTTAGCCACAGAGTGAGAGCACAGAAGAATTTAGGGATAGCCTGGCATGGCTGTATATATATATATATATATATATACATATATATACATGTATATATATGGATCTTAAAATATATATGTATATAAATATATATCTGTGTATATATGTATAAATATATATAAATATATATCTGTGTATATATGTATTTATATCTGTGGATATAAATACATATATGGATATACAGAGATATAAATATATGTATATGGAGAGATATAAATATATATGGATATATATAAAAAAACTTATTTTTTTAGTTATTTTTTATTATTTATTTCTATTTTTTCCTGTGAAGGGGCAGGGGTTTAACCACAGAGTGAGAGCACGGAAGAATTTAGGGATAGCCTGGCATGGGTGTCTATACATATACATATAGATAGATATAGATATATAGATATATAGATATAGATAGATATAGATATAGATAGATATAGATATAGATAGATATATATACATATATATATATAGATAGATAGATTTAGATATACATATATAGATATATATATACATATAGATATAGATTTACATCTACAGATATATATATATACACACACACAGACATCTCTCTATAGATATATATATCTATATATACACATATACGCATATATATATAGATATAAATATATCATTTATATGGATAAAAAGATATATGGATGTGTGTGTATATATATATATAAAAATTTATTTTTCAATTTATTATTTATTTCTATTTTTTCAATGAAGTGGCAGGAATTTATCCACGAAGTGAGAGCAGAGAAAAATACTTTTTTTTATTATTTTCATTATATTTTTTCCCTCTAAGCCGGGCCAGGCTCCCCTGGCTGTGTCCCCTTTAGCTCAGCGCTCCTTTAGCGGAGCCCCGGGACCCCTTCGGGCCGAGCGGCCCCGCACATCCCGGCCCGGCCCCGCCGATCCTTTCCCGCTGCCCGCTCCCTCCGTGCCCTCCCTCCGTTCCCGGGCCGGAGGTGCAAGCGGCGGCAGCGTTGGCCGCTCTGCCCCAGCCGCGTTTGTCCCCCCGGCAGATCGTCCTGCGCGGCTCCCGCCGGGGCCGCCAGCCATGCGCACGGCGGGATGAAGCTGCAGGCGGTGGTGGAGCAGCTGCAGAAGCAGCAGCAGCAGCAACAGCAGCAGCAGCAGCAGCCAGCGGTGCTCATGGATTGCCGGGAGCGCCGCCGGGAGCCGCAGGTGCCGTTCCCGACACCGCCGCCCTTCCCCGGGCAGCCCCGAGCCGGGCGAGCCCCGGCGGTGTCCCCCGCTGTCACCCCCGGTGTCACCCCCGCGGCGGGCAGAGCCCCCGCTGCAGCCGGCCGCGCCTTGGAGCACAGCAACTCTGAGGAGGAGGAGGAGGAGGAGGATGAAGAGGAGGAGGATGAGGAGGAGGATGAAGAGGACGGCAGCGCGGTGCCCGGCCGGGAGAGCTGCCCTGCCCTGCCGTGTTTCCGCGCTCCCAAAGGCGCCCACGGCAAGGGCCGAGCGGGCTGCGGGGCCGGCCCCGCGCTGGGCGCCCAGCAGGGCCGGGAGGAGCCGGGCACGGACCCCGCCCAGCGCTCGGCAGCGCCCGCGGGGCGCCCCGGATGGCGCCTGGACGAGCCGCAGCTCAAACAGGTCAGTGCTGCACAGCCGCTCCTGTTCCCTGCCCTTCTGTACCAAAATCATCCCAGTCCCTGCACAACCTCCCCTGTTTCCAACCATTTCTAACCAAAATATTCCCACTCCCTGCAGAACCTCTCCTGTTTCCACCCATTCTGTACCAAAATCATCCCAGTAGAACCTCTCCTGTTCCAACCATTCTGTACCAAAATCATCCCACTCCCTGCACAACCTCTCCTGTTTCCAACCATTTCTCTACCAAAATCATCCCAGTAGAACCTCTCCTGTTTCCAACCCTTTTTGTACCAAAATCATCCCAGTCCCTGCAGAGCCTCTCCTGTTTCCAACCATTTCTCTACCAAAATATTCCCATTTTTCCCCCAGAGTGCCATGAGGGAGGTGCCAGGAGCTCAGGGCATGTTTGGGGTTGATCTGTCCATTGTTCCCCCCAGCTAGGTGTGGGGTGAAACCCCCAAATGGGATATGAGATGTGTGATGACCCAAATTTGGTCACTTTTCCCCCAAGCTGGACAATCTGGGGGCACACAAAGTGCAAATTTGGTGTTTATTTCCAGGATTTCTCCCCATTGCTGCTCTCACCTCCAGCCCCTGCTGAAAGTTGGATTTAGGGCCAGCCCAGCAAATTCTCCTAAATCAAAAATGACAGGAAATAATCTGAATTTCACTCATAATTCTGTTATTTTAGAGCAGAATCTCTCCTGTTTCCAACCATTTTGTACCAAAATAATCCCATTTTTTCCCCTGCTGTGCTTCCTCCTGCCATGAAATCCCAGCAGAAATTGGCTTTATGGGTTTCCCTGCTCTGTGGGAGCCTTTGTGGGGTGGGATTTTGGGGGGAAATCTGGTGGTTTGGTCATTTGAGGTGCAGGCTGTTAATGCCTCACTGGTGTTGTGGCTTGTCAGAGCTTTGGGATGTTGGGATTGGGGATTTTTGAGTGCAGGGAGTGTGACCTGATCCTGGGAGGCAGAGAACTTTGTGTTGTAGGGGGAAGGGGAAGGGGGAAAGGGAAAAGAAGAAGGGAAAGGGGGAAAGAGAAAAGAGAAGGGAAGGGGGAAGGGGAAAAGGAGAAGGGGAAGGGGGAAAGGGAAAAGAAGAAGGGAAAGGGGGAAAGGGAAAAGAGAAGGGAAAGGGGGAAAGAGAAGAGAGAAGGGAAGGGGAAAAGGAGGAAGGGGAAAAGGAGAAAGGGGAAGGGAAAAGAAGAGAAAAGGGGAAAGGGGAAGGGCAAAAGTGGAAGGGGATGGGGAAAACGGGAAGGGGAAGGGGAGAAGGAGAAGGGGATGGGGAAAAGGGGAAGGGGAAAAGGAGAAGAGAAAAGGGGAAAGGGAAAGGGGAAGGGGAAAAGGAGGAAGGGGAAAATGAGAAGGGGAAGGGAAAAGGAGAAAGGAAAGGGGAAAGGAGAAAAGGGGGAAGGGGAAAAGGAGGAAGGGGAAAAGGAAAAGGAGAAGAGAAAAGGGGAAAGAGAAAAGGAGAAGGGAAAGGGGAAGAGGAAAAGGAGGAAGGGGAAAAGGAAAAGGAGAAGAGAAAAGGGGAAAGAGAAAAGGAGAAGAGGAAGGGGAAAAGGAAAAGGAGAAAGGCAAAAGAAAGGAAAGGAGAGGGGAAAAGGAAAGGGAAAAGGAGAAGGGAAGGGGAAAAGGAGAAGGGAAGGGGAAAAGGAGAAAGGAAAGAGGTAAGGGAAAAGGAAAGGAGAGAGAAAAGGAAAGGGAAAAAGAAAAGGCAAAGGAAAGGAGAGAGAAAAAGAAAAGGCAAAGGAAAGGAGAGAGGAAAGGAAAGGGAAAAAGAAAAGGGAAAGGAAAGGAGAGAGAAAAAGAAAAGGCAAAGGAAAGGAGAGAGGAAAGGAAAGGGAAAAAGAAAAGGGAAAGGAAAGGAGAGGAGAGGGAAAAAGAAAAGGCAAAGGAAAGGAAAGGGAAAAAGAAAAGGCAAAGGAAAGGAAAGGGAAAAAGAAAAGGCAAAGGAAAGGAGAGAGAAAAGGAAAAAAGAAAAGGCAAAGGAAAGGAGAGAGGAAGGGCAGAGGAAGCAAGGAGCCGCTGTTGGTGCCTCGTGGGAGGTTGATCCCACCCGTGAGAGCAGAATCGCTGCTCCTTGAGCTGGGAGCCAGCCAGGGGATGGTGGGAGGGTTTCCTTTGTGGCCAGAGGGGTTCAGTGCTCCCTGTCCCTCCCCAGCTCCTCAGGGAGCAGCTCTGGCCTCTGAAACCCCCAGGGAAGCCCTGGCTGCTGGCTTTTCTCCAAGGGGCAGGGAGTTGCTGAAATGTCACTCAGGTTTGTCACTCAGGGCCACTGCCTCAGGATTTGCTGGGTGGGAGTGTGACAGCTTCCTCTGGGTGGGGAGAAGGAGCAGGGCTCAGGTCTTCAGGGATCTCTGCCTTTAAAAAGCCAAATCTGCTTGCCTTACTCTGGGCTGGTTTTGTTCTTGCCCAGCTGGTGCTTCTCCCTCCTGTTGGCAGAGCCCTGCACATCTCACTGCTCATTCTGGCCATGAAACCAGGCAGAGGGGGAAAAAAGGGGGATAAAACATCACCCCGGGGTTGGCACAATGTGCCTTGGCCCATTCCTGAAATTTGGGAAACCACTTCAATGCAGGAACCCAAAATGCCCAGGAAAAAATCCCAATCAAACCATTTCTGCTGCTGTGAGACCTCCTGGAGCAGGAAAAATCCCAATCAAACCATTTCTGCTGCTGTGTGATCTCCTGAAACAGGAAAAAATCCCAATCAAACCATTTCTGCTGCTGTGTTACCTCCTGAAACAGGAAAAAAATCCCAATCAACCATTTCTGCTGCTGTGTGACCTCCTGAAAGAGGAACAAAATCCCAGTCAAACCATTTCTGCTGCTGTGTGACCTGAAACCGGAAAAAATCCCAATCAAACCATTTCTGCTGCTGGTGACCTCCTGAAACAGGAAAAATCCCAATCAAACCATTTCTGCTGCTGTGTGATCTCCTGAAACAGGAAAAAAAAAATCCCAATTTAACCACTTTTACTGCTCTGTGACCTCCTGAAACAGGAAAAAATCCCAATCAAACCATTTTAGGGAAAGGCAGGAGTGGGAGGAATCCATGGACACCAGGTTGAGGAGTGAGTTATAAAGGAATAGCAGGAGCAGCTCTGGAGAAGAATGGGGAAAAAGTGGCAGGAAAAGGACAGGTCCCCCTGATATCCCAAGGTTTTGATGGGAAAAAGTGGCAGGAAAAGGTCAGGTCCCCCTGATATCCCAAGGTTTTGATGGGAAAAAGTGGCAGGAAAAGGTCAGGTCCCCCTGATATCCCAAGGTTTTTGGAGGTGGAGTGATTTGGATCAGATGGAGCTGCTGATTCCCAGTTCAGAGCTGGGGGATAAAACCAGGAAAGGGAGAAAACTGAGTGGGGAGTTCTTAATTCCTTGGAATCTTTAATATCCAGGCATTTTTTTTCCTTTGCTTTGTCTCTTTAATATCCAGAAAATCCAGGATGAAACAGATTCTCCCAATTTTTTTCCAAAATGATTCTTGGATTAGATTTTTATTTTTCAGCTTCTTTCACCAGTCCTGTGCCCTGCTCCTGGAGCATTCCTGGCATTGGAAATGGGGAGGAAAAAATCATTTTATTCCTTCCATCAAGGCTTGCTTGTTCTTCTGGAAGCTTTGGGGTAAAGAATCCCTTGGAATTGTGAGGCTGGGATTGCTCAGAGAAATCTGGGATCCACCAGGAAAACAAAACCACTTCAGTCCCATCCCAGGAAATCGTTGGCAGGAGGAGGAATCATCAGGAATGTGAGAATAAATAAATCCCAGATTTCCAGGCTTCAGCTTGGAAATCAGAAATGGGAGAAGAAATCCCAAATTTCCATCTTGGAAATGAAGGAATGTGAGGAAATGAGGGATGGAGAAATCCCAGATTTCCAGGCTCCAAATCCCTGATTTCCAGCTTGGAAATCAGGAATGTGAGAATGAAGAAATTCCAGATTTCCAGACTCCAGTTTGGAAATCAGAAATAGAAGAAGAAATCCCAAATTTCCAGCTTGGAAATGAGGAATGTGAGAATGAAGAAATTCCAGATTTCCAGGCTCCAGTTTGGAAATCAGAAATAGAAGAAGAAATCCCAAATTTCCAGCTTGGAAATGAGGAATGTGAGAATGAAGAAATTCCAGATTTCCAGGCTCCAGTTTGGAAATCAGAAATAGGAGAAGAAATCCCAAATTTCCATCTTGGAAATGAGGAATTTGAGAATAAATCAATAAATGCAGATTTCAGGCCCAGGTCCTGCTCCTTGCCCTTTTCCAAGGAAAGGAAAAAGGAAGGAAATCCAGAGGATTCCTCAAGAAAAGGGAAAAGGAAAGGAGAGGAAGATGGAAATTCAGAGGATTCCCAAGGAAAGGAAGGGGAAGGGATTGGAAATGGAAATTGAGAGAATTCCCAAGGAAAGGAAAATGAAAATTCAGAAGATCCCCAAGGAAAGGGAAATGGGAATTCAGAGGATCCCCAAGGAAAGGCAAATGGGAATTCAGAGGATTTCCAAGGAAAGGGAAATGGAAATTCAGAGGATCCCCAAGGAAAAGCAAATGGAAATTGAGAGGATTCCCAAGGAAAGGGAAGGCAAATGGGAATTCAGAGGATGCCCAAGGAAAGAAAAGAAAAGGAAAATGGAAATTGAGAGGATCCCCAAGGAAAAGCAAATGGGAATTCAGAGGATTCCCAAGGAAAGGGAAATGGAAATTCAGAGGATTTCCAAGGGAAGGGAAATGGGAATTCAGAGGATCCCCAAGGAAAGGAAAGGAAAATGGAAATTGAGAGGATTCCCAAGGAAAGGGAAATGGGAATTCAGGGGCCCCCCAGCTCCTCCCCTGCAGAGCCCAGGGGTGATTGAGGATCCCGAGGCAGGGAAGGGAGGCAGACAGATCCCTGTGGGGTCTCTGCAGTGCCACATTTCCTGTAGGATTGCTGCCAGCAGCTGGAATCTTCCATCCCCCTGCACTTGTGCTTTTCTCACTCTGGGATCAATCAGTGAGGATCACTGAGGATCCCTCTTCTCACCCCAGATCAATCCTGGCTCCTCTGGCTCTTTGGGAACAGCAGGAATTCAGAGAGCCCAGCTTTTCCTCAAGGATGAGGCAGCACCTTCCTGTTTGTGAAAGGAACTCCATTTAAAAAAAAAAAAAAAAAAGCAATTAATGGTGAAAGCTCAGCCCTTCCCCATCCTGCCTGCCATTCCTGGGATCACTCAGATGTTTTCAGGGGCTGCTTTGAAGCTCTGTTATTAGCAGGGCTTGGTTGCCATTCCAGGAGCTGCTGTGGGCAGTAATTACCCCCTGGCTCTCCCTGCCTGAGAACTTGCAGCTGGGGGCAGCAGCCCTGATCTTATCAGCCTTTGCTCTACAAGAGTTTTCTTTCTCTGAGCATCTGTTTCACTTCCTAGAGGTTTAACTCTGCCCACAAAAGGAATTGCTGTGGGTTCTCTGGTAATCCTGAAATTGCTGCACAGATCCCTTTTCATTGACTCCACCCACGGGGGCAGGGGAGGGCTGATCCCCCAGGTGGGTGCTGCAGCAGATTCCTGGCTAAAAAACCTAAAAAAACTCTTTAAAACCCCTTTAAAAACCCTGCAAAACCCCTTTAAAACCCCTGGAGGTGCAGGCTGAGCCTGGCTTTCCCAGGAGGAGTTTTTGCTCCCCTGCTCTGGAAGCTTTTTTGTCCTGCAGAGGATGGGGAGTGTTTGGCGCCGTGGCAGCTCAGGGGTTAACTCTGGGCGGGCAGAGGTGCTGTGCTCACCTGGCCTTGGCTCTGCTCAGGTGTTCCAGGGCTGGGGAGGGGCCCCAGGGTGGGATCCTGGAGTTGGGGCTGTGCCTGGCAGGGGGGAGGGGGCAGCTGGGGGGGCTTGGGGTGTTGGTGGCTCAGGGAGGGCTCTGGTGGCACAGAGGGGTCTCTGGTGGCCCCTGAGGTGTTGATGGCACAGGGATGGCTCTGGTGGCACAGGGATGGATCTGGTGGCACAGGGATGGCTCTCTGAGGTGTCAGTGGCACAGGGATGGCTCTGATGGCCCAGGGAAGGCTCTGGTGGCACAGGGATGGCTCTCTGAGGTGTCAGTGGCACAGGGATGGCTCTGGTGGCACAGGGATGGCTCTGGTGGCACAAGGATGGCTCTGGTGGCACAGGGATGGCTCTCTGAGTTGTCAGAGGCACAGGGAAGGCTCTGGTGGCCCAGGGAAGGCTCTGGTGGCACAGGGATGGCTCTCTGAGGTGTCAGTGCCACAGGAATGGCTCTGGTGGCACAGGGAGGGCCCTGGTGGCCCCCAAGGTGTCAGTGGCACAGGAAAGGCTCTGGTGGCACAGGGATGGCTCTCTGAGTTGTCAGTGGCACAGGGATGGCTCTGGTGGCACAGGAATGGATCTGGTGGCACAGGGAAGGCTCTCTGAGGTGTCAGTGGCACAGGAATGGCTGTGGTGGCACAGGAAGGGCTCTCTGAGGTGTCAGTGGCACAGGGATGGCTCTGGTGGCACAGGGATGGCTCTGGTGGCACAGGGGGGGCTGTGGTGGCCCCCAAGGTGTCAGTGCCACACGGGGGGCTCTGGTGGCACAGGAAGGGCTCTCTGAGGTGTCAGTGCCACAGGGAGGGATGTGGTGGCCCCCAAGGTGTCAGTGGCACAGGAAAGGCTCTGGTGGCACAAGGATGGCTCTCTGAGGTGTCAGTGCCACAGGGAGGGGCTGTGGTGGTCCCAGAGGTGTTGGTGGCCCATGGATGGCTGTAGTGGCACAGGGATGGCTCGCTGAGGTGTCAGTGGCACAGGCAGGGCTCTGGTGGCACAGGGATGGCTCTGGTGGCACAGGGATGGCTCTCTGCAGTGTCAATGACACAGGAAGGGCTCTCTGAGGTGTCAGTAGCACAGGGAGGGCTCTGGTGGCACAGGGAGGGCTCTGGTGGCACAGGGAAGGCTCTCTGAGGTGTCAGTGGCACAGGAATGGCTGTGGTGGCACAGGAAGGGCTCTCTGAGGTGTCAGTGGCACAGGGATGGCTCTGGTGGCACAGGGATGGCTCTGGTGGCACAGGGGGGGCTGTGGTGGCCCCCAAGGTGTCAGTGCCACACGGGGGGCTCTGGTGGCACAGGAAGGGCTCTCTGAGGTGTCAGTGCCACAGGGAGGGATGTGGTGGCCCCCAAGGTGTCAGTGGCACAGGAAAGGCTCTGGTGGCACAAGGATGGCTCTCTGAGGTGTCAGTGCCACAGGGAGGGGCTGTGGTGGTCCCAGAGGTGTTGGTGGCCCATGGATGGCTGTAGTGGCACAGGGATGGCTCGCTGAGGTGTCAGTGGCACAGGCAGGGCTCTGGTGGCACAGGGATGGCTCTGGTGGCACAGGGATGGCTCTCTGCAGTGTCAATGACACAGGAAGGGCTCTCTGAGGTGTCAGTAGCACAGGGAGGGCTCTGGTGGCACAGGGAGGGCTCTGGTGGCCCCTGAGGTGTCAGTGGCACAGGAATGGCTCTGGTGGCACAGGGATGGCTCTCTGGGGTGTCAGTGGCACAGGGATGGCTCTGGTGGCACAGGGATGGCTCTCTGAGGTGTCAGTGACACAGGGGGGGCTCTGGTGGCACAGGGATGGCTCTCTGAGGTGTCAGTGGCACAGGGATGGCTCTGGTGGCACAGGGATGGCTCTCTGAGGTGTCAGTGGCGCAGGGAAGGCTCTGGTGGCACAGGGAGGGCTCTGATGGCCCCTGAGATGTTGGTAGCACAGGGAGGGGCTCTGGTGGCACAGGAATGGCTCTGGTGGCACAGGGATGGCTCTCTGAGGTGTCAGTGGCACAGGGATGGCTCTGATGGCCCAGGGAAGGCTCTGGTGGCTCAGGGATGGCTCTCTGAGGTGTCAGTGGCACAGGGATGGCTCTGGTGGCACAAGGATGGCTCTGGTGGCACAAGGATGGCTCTCTGAGTTGTCAGAGGCACAGGGAAGGCTCTGGTGGCCCAGGGAAGGCTCTGGTGGCACAGGGATGGCTCTCTGAGGTGTCAGTGCCACAGGAATGGCTCTGGTGGCACAGGGAGGGCCCTGGTGGCCCCCAAGGTGTCAGTGGCACAGGAAAGGCTCTGGTGGCACAGGAATGGATCTGGTGGCACAGGGATGGCTCTGGTGGCACAGGAAGGGCTCTCTGAGGTGTCAGTGGCACAGGGATGGCTCTGGTGGCACAGGGAGGGCTCTGGTGGCACAGGGAAGGCTCTCTGAGGTGTCAGTGGCACAGGGATGGCTCTGGTGGCACAGGAATGGCTCTGGTGGCACAGGGATGGCTCTCTGAGGTGTCAGTGCCACAGGGAGGGGCTGTGGTGGTCCCAGAGGTGTTGGTGGCCCATGGATGGCTGTGGTGGCACAGGGATGGCTCGCTGAGGTGTCAGTGGCACAGGGAGGGCTCTGGTGGCACAGGGAGGGCTCTGGTGGCCCCTGAGGTGTCAGTGGCACAGGAATGGCTCTGGTGGCACAGGGATGGCTCTCTGAGGTGTCAGTGGCACAGGGAGGGCTCTGGTGGCACAGGAATGGCTCTGGTGGCACAGGAAGGGCTCTCTGAGGTGTCAGTGGCACAGGAAAGGCTCTGGTGGCACAGGGAGAGCTCCCTGAGGAGCCCTCTCTGTGTCCCCTGGCAATGGGAAATGTCCCCAGAGCCTCCCCAGAGCAGCAGGAGGAGGTGCAGCAGCTGGCCCAGCTCAGGTGACAGCAGGTGACAGCAAGTGACAGCCATCCCTGCTGCTTTGGTGGCCATATGGCCCAAGCCTGGTGCCCTCAGCTGCCCTGAGCTCCTTTTCCCTGGAGGTGCCCTCCAGACCCAGGGTGGAGCTGTGGAAAATGGGATGGATTCATTCTGCTCTAATCACCCTTTTTTATTTTAATTTCCTAGAAAACAACCCAAATGTGTCCTGTTGAACTTCTCCAAAGTTTTATTCCTGGGAATTATCCCAAGTTCAACCCCACTGGTGGGAGGGAATTGCCTCCTTTAATCCCTCTCCTTTTTATCCCTCAAATGGAGTGGAATAAACTCTCAGCATGACAGAATTCCCTCTGGAAGCAAAGCCTGCCTCTGGATTTATATCCAGGGAAGGGTCAGAGAGCTGAACCTGCACAAATCCAGCCTGGGAAATCCTTTTCTCCTGCCTGCTCTGGCTGATGCTGGGTTTGATCCCACTGAACAGTTTGAGGAGCAGCTGGATGCTTCCATAACGAGCCAAAAATCTGTGGGTTAATCCCTGCTGGAGAGAGAGACAGAGAGAGGACATGGGGATGGATCCTCCTGGAATTGATCCTGTGCCACAAACAGCTGACACAGCAGCAGTGGCAGCAATCCCCCTGGAATGGCTCCTGGGGGTGGCTGGGTAATTGACTCTGCAGCAGCAATTAGTGCCTCAAACCCAATCAGTGGGCATTAGGGAGCTGGGCATGAGCTGTGCATCCTCCTCCTTCAGTGGGAGCCTCACAGCTGGGTGGTGCTGGGGGTTTGGGGTGCTGCAGCTCCTCCAGAATTCCCAGGGGCTGCTTTTGGGGTGCTGGGGCCTTTTCTGTCCATGGGTTTGTCCACATTGATTTGGCTCTTCCCTTTTCCAGCCCGTGCTAGATCGGGACGTCGTGGAGTTGTTCTCAGGGTGTCTGGATTAATCTCAGGGTCATTCTGCCTTTCCATCCAGCTGGAGCTGCTGGTTACTTCAGAATTCATTTCTCCACAATTCCCAGGGGCTGCTTTTGGTGTCCTGGGACCTTTTCTCCCCATGAGTTTGTCCAGGTGGATTTTGCTCTTCCCTTCTCCAGCCCACCCTGGACCAGGACTTGG
The DNA here is from genome assembly GCF_963513975.1 of Fringilla coelebs. Classification (NCBI taxonomy): domain Eukaryota; kingdom Metazoa; phylum Chordata; class Aves; order Passeriformes; family Fringillidae; genus Fringilla; species Fringilla coelebs. Next base: position 3,986,212 of record NC_140038.1, on the reverse strand, counting down.
TGGAGTTGTTGTTCTCAGGGTGCCTGGATTTATCTCAGGGTCATCCTGGCCTTCCATCCAGCTGGAGCTGCTGGGTTATTTCAGATGCTGGGAGCTCCTCCACAATTCCCAGGGGCTGCTTTGGGGTGCTGGGACCTTTTCTCCCCATGGGTTTGTCCAGGTGGATTTGGCTCTTCCCTTTTCCAGCACATGATAGATCAGGACTTGGTGGAGTTGTTGTTCTTGGGGTGCCTGGATTTATCTCAGGGTCATCCTGGCTTTCCCAGCTGGAGCTGCTGATTTATTTCAGAATTCAGAATTCATTTCTCCACAATTCCCTGGGGTTGCTTTTGGGGTCCTGGGGCCTTTTTTCCCCATGAGTTTGTCTGGGTGGATTTTGCTCTTCTTTTTCCAGCACACACTGGACTGGGATTTCACAGAGTGAATTGGTGTTCTCAGGGTACTTTGATTTAGCTCAGGGTCATCCTGGCCTTCTATCCAGCTGGAGGTGCTGGGTTATTTCAGAATTCAGAATTTATTTCTCCACAATTCCGAGGGGTTCCTTTTGGGGTGCTGGGACCTTTTCTCTCCATGGGTTTGTTCAGGTTGATTTGGCTTTTCCCTTCTTTAGCCCACCCTGGATTGGGACTTTTTGGAGTTGTTGTTCTCAGGGTGCCTGGATTTATATCTTTATTTTATTCAACAATAAAATAATAAAATATGTCTTTATTTCACACACTCATAGATTCCAATTCACCCCTAAGTTTTAGAAGATTTTTTCATTTTAGTTTCGCTTTTTATTTTAATTTAAACCTTAAGACCCCTAAAAACCCCTAAACACCCCTAAAACTCCTAAACAATCCTAAAACCCCTAAAAACCCCTCAAACCCCTACAAAACCCTCAAACCCCTAAAAACCTCTCAAACCCCTAAAAACCCCTCAAACCCCTAAAAACCCATAAAAACCCCTCAAACCCCAAACCCCTAAAAACCTCTCAAACGCCAAGCCCCTAAAACCTCTAAGAACCCTAAAACCCCTAAACAACCCAAAAACCCCTAAAACCCCTAAACAACCCAAAACCCCCTAAAACCCCAAAACAACCCCAAAGCCCTAAACAACCCCAAAACCCCTCAAACCCCTAAAATCCTAAAAACCCCTCAAACCCCTAAAAACCCTAAGACCCCTGAAAACCCCTAAACATCCCTAAAACCCCTAAACAATCCTCAAACCCCTAAAACCCCTAAAAACCCCTCAAACCCCAAAAACCCCTAAAAACCCCTCAAACCCCTAAAACCCCTAAAAACCCCTAAAACCCCTAAAAACCCCTAAAGCCCCTACAAAACCCTCAAACCCCTACAAAACCCTCAAACCCCTAAAAATCCCTAAAAACCCCTAAAACCCCTAAAAACCCCTAAAACCCCTAAAAAACCCTCAAACCCCTAAAAACCCCTCAAACACCAAGCCCCTAAAACTTCTAAGAACCCTAAAACCCCTAAAAACCCCAAGACCCCTAAAACCCCTAAACAACCTAAAACCCCTCAAACCCCTAAAAACCCCTAAACAACCCTAAAACTCCTAAACAATCCTAAAACCCCTAAAAGCCCTACAAACCCCTAAAACCCCTAAAAACCCCAAACCCCTCAAACCCCTAAAAAACCCTCAAACCCCAAAACCCCTAAAAACTCCTAAAACCCCTAAAAAACCTTCAAACCCCTACAAAACCCTCAAACCCCAAAAACCCCTAAAAACCCCTCAAACCCCTAAAACCCCTACAAAACCCTCAAACCCCAAAAACCCCTAAAACCCCTAAAAACCCCTCAAACCCCTAAAAACCCCTAAAACACCAAGCCCCTAAAACCTCTAAGAACCCTAAAAACCCTAAGACCCCTAAAACCCCTTAAAACCCCTCAAACCCCTAAAATCCTAAAAACCCCTCAAACCCCTAAAAACCCTAAGACTCCTAAAAACCCCTAATCAACCCTAAACCCCTAAACAATCCTAAAACCCCTAAAAACTGCTCAAACCCCTAAAACCCCTAAACAACCCCAAAACCCCTCAAACCCCTTAAAACCCCTCAAACCCCTAAAAACCTTAAGACCCCTAAAAACCCCTAAACAACCCTAAAACTCCTAAACAATCCTAAAACCCCTCAAACCCCTAAAAACCCTCAAACCCCTAAAAACCCCTCAAACCCCTAAAACCCCTAAAAAACCCTCAAACACCTAAAACCTCTAAAAACCCCTCAAACCCCTAAAAACCCCTCAAACCTCAAACCCATAAAAACCCCTCAAACCCCTAAAAACCCCAAAAACCCCTAAAAAACCCCAAAACCCCCTAAACCCCTCGCCCCTGGAGCTGTGCCTCCACCCCGAGCTGTTTTCCCTCCCCAGAACGGCGGCAGCTGGAGCGAGGAAGGCGACGGCGGCCGGGGAAGGGAAATCTCCCGGGACTTCGCCAAGGTACGGCCGGGGAGCTCGGGGAACTGGGGGAAATTTGGGGGATTTGGGGGAGCTTGGGGAGTTTGGGGGATTTGAGGGACTTGGAGGATTTAGGGGAACTTGGGGGATTTTGGGGAACTTGGGAAATTTGGGGATCTGGGGGAACTTGGGCAATTTGGAGAATTTGGGAAATTTGGAGAACTAGGGGAACTTGGACAATTTGGTGAACTTAGGGAATTTTAGGGGAACTTGGGAAATTTGGGCAGTTTGGGGGATTTGGGCAGTTTAGGGAATTTGGGGAACTTGGGCAATTTGGGGGATTTGAGGGAACTTGGGGAATTTGGGCATCTTGGGGGATTTGGGGGAACTTGGGGGATTTGGGCAGTTTGGGAAATTTGGAGAACTTGGGGAATTTGGGCAACTTGGGCAGTTTGGGAAATTTGGGGAACCTGGGGGATTTGGGGGATTTGGGCAGTTTGGGAAATTTGGGGAACTTGGGAAATTTGGTAAATTTGGGGAACCTGGGGAATTTGGGGGATTTGGGCAGTTTGGGGGATTTGGGGAACTTGGGGAATTTGGGGGATTTGGGGTACTTGGGCAATTTGGGGGAACTTTGGGCATTGGGGGGAACTTTGGGCATTGGGGGGAACTTGGGAAATTTGGGGGAACTTGGAGAATTTGGGGTTCTTGGGAAATTTGGAGAACTTGGGAAATTTGGGGAACTTGGGAAATTTGGGGTACTTGGGAAATTTGGAGAACTTGGGGAATTTGGGGGGCTTGAGGGATTTGGGCAATTTGGGGAACTTGGGAAATTTGGGCAGTTTGGGAAATTTGGGGAACTTGGGGGACTTGAGAAATTTGGAGAATTTAGGCAGTTTGGGAAATTTGGGCAACTTGGGCAATTTGGGGGAACTTGGTCAATATGGGGGAATTTGGGAATTGGGGGGAATTTGGGAAATTTGGGGGAACTTTGGGAATTTGGAGAACTTGGGCAATTTGGGGAGCTTGGGAAATTTGGGGAGCTTGGGGAACTTTGGCAATTTGGGGAATTTGGGGAACTTGGGGAATTTGGGGAATCTCCCCCTGATCCCTGGCAGGGAATTCCTGGGAAATCTCCTTTGTTCTGCAGTTTGGGGCTGGTTTGTTGCCTCGTGCTGGGTTCAAATATTGAATTCTGATCAAAATAAGAATGAACAATCAAAATTTGGGTGTTTAAAAGATTTCATCCAGTTTTTTCTCCAGCTGGGAGAATATTTCTCACTTGAAACTAAGGCAGGAATCCAGCCCCAAAATCCTCCTCTCTTTTGGGATACACTGCCCAGGGAACTTCATTTTAATGATTGGGCTGTTTCAAGCCCAAATTAGAAATAATAAATATTAATAAATAGTTTTATTTTATAAATATTTAGCTTTTATAAAATATTCATATTTATAGAACTGCAATATAAAATTTGTTTTATAAATATGTCTATTTTATAAATATTGATATTTCTAGAAATCTAATAGAAACTTTTCTATTTTATAAATATTTATTCTATGTAATATAAATATCAAATCTTTATAAATAATAAGATATAAATAGTAAATTAAAAAATTATTCCCTGGGCTGCTTTCTGGCATTTCTGAAGGCTTTTGGTTCATTCCAGCTCTGGGCATTTATTCCATTTTTGGGGATGTTTTCAATTCCTGGGGATCTTTTGCAGCTCTGGGGATCCATTCTATTTCTGGGCATCTTTTTCATTTTTCCTTTTGCACCTCTGGGGATCCATTTTATTTCCTGGGATCCATTCCACTTCTCTCCATTCCATTTCTGGGAGCCATTTCAATTTCTGGGGATCCCATTCCATGTCTGGAATCCATCCCATTTCTGGGCATCTTTTTCATTTTCATTTTTCTTTTCCATCCCTGGGGATCCCATCTCATTTTCCATTTCTGGGCACCCATTCCATTTCTGGGGATCTATTTCATTTTCATTTCTCTTTTCCATCTCTGGGAATCTTCTCCATTTCTGGGGATCATTTTCATTTTTCTTTTACAGCTCTGGAGATTCTTTCCATCTCTGTGGATCCATTCTATTCCTGGGGATCTTTTCCAGCTCTGGGGATCCATTCAGTTTCTGGGCATCTTTTTCATTTTCATTTTTCTTTTCCATCTCTGGGGATCCATTCCATTTCAAGCCATTCCATTCCTGGGAATCCATTCTGTTTCTGAGAATCCATTTTACTTCTGGGAATCCTTTCCATTCCTGGGGATCTTTTCCATTTCTGGGGATCCATCCCATTCCTGGGCATCCTTTCCATTTTGGGGGATCCATTCCATTTCTGGGAAACCATTCTCTTTCTGGCAATATTTTTCATTTTCATTTTTCTTTTCCATCTCTGGGAATCCTTTCCATTCCTGGGAATTCTTTTCATTCCTGGGGATCTTTTCCAGCTCTGGGAATCCATTCTATTTCTGGGGATCTTTTTCATTTTAGTCTTTCTTTTCCATCCCTGGGAATACCATCCCATTTTCCATTTCTGGGCACCCATTCCCTTTCTGGGGATCTGTTTCATTTTCACTTTTCTTCTCCATCTCTGGGGATCCATTCCAGCTCTGGGGATCTTTTCCATTCCAGGGGATCCATTCTGTTTCTGGGAATCCATTTTACTTCTGTGGATCCCTTCCATCTCTGTGGATCCTTTCCATTCCTGGGAATCTTTTCCATTCCTGGGGATCTATTCCAGCTCTGGGAATCCTTTCCGTTCCTGGGAATCTTTTCCATTCCTGGGAATCTTTTCCATTTTAATCTTTCTTTTCCATCCCTGGGAATCCCATCCCATTTTCCATTTCTGGGCACCCATTCCCTTTCTGGGGATCTATTCCATTTTCATTTCTCTTTCCCAGCTCTGGGGATCCATTCCAGCTCTGGGAATCTTCTCCATTTCTGGGGATCATTTTCATTTTTCTTTCCCAGCTCTGGGCATCCTTTCCATTCCTGGGGATCCATTCCATTCCTGGGGATCTTTTTTATTTTTCTTTTCCATCTCTGGAAAAGAAAATTTTCATTTTTCTTTTCCTTTTTTTCCATCCTTTTCCATTTCTGGGAATCCATTCTATTTCTGGGAATCCATTTTACTTCTGGGGATCCTTTCCATTCCATTTCAATCCATTCCATTCCTGGGGATCTTTTCCAGCTCTGGGAATCCATTCAGTTTCTGGGGATCTTTTTCATTTTCATTTCTCTTTTCCAGCTCTGGGAATCTATTCAGTTTCTGGGGATCTTTTTCATTTTAATTTTTCTTTTCCATCCCTGGGAATCCCATCCCATTTTCCAGCTCTGGGCACCCATTCCCTTTCTGGGGATCTATTTCATTTTCACTTTTCTTCTCCAGCTCTGGGGATCCATTCCAGCTCTGGGGATGCCATTTCATCTCAGGGGATCCATTCCATTCCTGTGGATCCATTCCATTTCTGGGGATCATTTTCATTTTTCTTTTCCAGCTCTGGGAATCCATTCCATTTCTGGGGATCTTTTCCAGCTCTGGGGATCTTTTCCATTTCTGGGAATCCTTTCAGTTTCTGGGGATCTATTTCATTTTCATTTTTCTTTCCCATCTCTGGGGATCCATTCCATTCCTGGGAATCTATTCTGTTTCTGGGGATCCATTCCATTTCTGGAGATCTTTTCCAGCTCTGGGGATCCATTCCATCTCTGGAAATCTTCTCCATTTCTGGGGATCATTTTCATTTTTCTTTTCCAGCTCTGGGGATCCTTTCCATTCCTGGGGATCCTTTCCATTCCTGGGGATCCATTCCAGCTCTGGGAATCCATTCCATTTCTGGGGATCATTTAATTTTTATTTTCCAGCTCTGGGAATCCATTCCATTCCTGGGAATCTTTTCCATTTCTGGGGATCCATTCCATTTGAATCCATTCCATTCCTGGGGATCCATTCCAGCTCTGGGAATCTTCTCCATTCCTGGGAATCCATTCTGTTTCTGGGGATCCCTTCCATTCCTGGGAATCCTTTCCATTCCTGGGGATCTTTTCCAGCTCTGGGAATCCATTCAGTTTCTGGGGATCTTTTTCTTTTTCATTTTTCTTTTCCAGCTCTGGGGATCCATTCCATTCCTGGGAATCTTCTCCATTTCTGGGGATCATTTTCATTTTTCTTTTACTTCTGTGGATCCATTCTATTCCTGTGAATCTTTTCCATTCCTGGGGATCTTTTCCAGCTCTGGGAATCCATTCAGTTTCTGGGGATCATTCTCATTTTTCTTTCCCATCCCTGGCACTCCCATCCCATCCCTGGGGCTCCGTGTCCCTCCCCCTGGAAGCAGCCAGGGTTCTGGAACGTTCTGTGTGCTGGGAGCTGTGCCCTCACTGTGCTCTGTCCCCCAGCTGTACGAGCTGGACAGTGACCCCGAGAGGAAGGAGTTCCTGGATGACCTCTTCATCTTCATGCAGAAGAGGGGTGAGTGACCTTCCCTGGCATCCCAGGGCCAGAATTCTCCCCTCCTCAGGCTGCAGAAACAAATCCTGCAGTTTGGGGCCCTTCCCTTGGCATTTGAGGACAGCAGTAGGGAAGATCTGCCCTGTAAATTAAATTAAATTAAATTAAATTAAATTAAATTAAATTTTAATTAATTTAAATTTATTTTTAAAATTAAATTATTACATTAATTTCAATTAATTAATTTGAATTAAATTCACCTTCACTTTCTGATGTAGTGCTGCTGTTGTCCATGCCCAGGAACCTTTTCCTGGAATTCCCAGGGATCCCAATTCAGTTCTCAGAGCAGACTGGGGATAATTGAAATGTGTTTAATTGGGGGAACATGGAGCCCCTCTGAATGTTTGGGGTGCCCTCTTGTCCCTCCAAGGCTGTCAGTGGCCCAGGGGGGCTCTGGTGGCCCCTGAGGGGTCAGTGGCACAGAGCAGAGTGTTTATAAAATCCCAATCCAGGGCTGAAGAGCTGCCTGCTTCCCAAAAAACCCAAATCCAGCTTTTCTCCTGAGGGCAAAGTGTTTTTAAAATCCCAATCCCAAACTGCAGAGCTGCCTGGTTGCCAAAAAGCCCAAATCTGTCTCCATGGGATCTCCATCTCAGGGATTGCAGCTCTCCATGGATCCCCAGGATCAGGGATTGCAGCTCTCCATGGGATCCCCAGGATCAGGGATTGCAGCTCTCCATGGATCCCAGGATCAGGGATTGCAGCTCCCATGGGATCCCAGGATCAGGGATTGCAGCTCCCATGGGATCAGGGCAGGATCAGGGATTGCAGCTCCCATGGGATCAGGGCAGGATCAGGGATTGCAGCTCTCCATGGGATCCCCAGGATCAGGGATTGCAGCTCCCATGGGATCAGGGCAGGATCAGGGATTGCAGCTCCCTTGGGATCCCCAGGATCAGGGATTGCAGCTCCCATGGGATCAGGGATTGCAGCTCTCCATGGGATCCCCAGGATCAGGGATTGCAGCTCTCATGGGATCCCCAGGATCAGGGATTGCAGCTCTCCATGGGATCAGGGCAGGATCAGGGATTGCAGCTCCCATGGGATCCCAGGATCAGGGATTGCAGCTGTCCATGGGATCCCCAGGATCAGGGATTGCAGCTCCCATGGGATCAGGGCAGGATCAGGGATTGCAGCTCCCATGGGATCCCAGGATCAGGGATTGCAGCTCTCCATGGGATCAGGGCAGGATCAGGGATTGCAGCTCTCCATGGATCCCCAGGATCAGGGATTGCAGCTCTCCATGGGATCCCCAGGATCAGGGATTGCAGCTCCCATGGGATCAGGGATTGCAGCTCCCATGGGATCAGTGTTTTCAGCTCTCCATGGGATCTCCATCTCAGGGTTTGCAGCTCCCATGGGTTCCCTGTTCCTTTTCCTGCCAGCTCTGCAGACCCACTCCCCATAAATCTCAGGCTGAACCAGGCAGGATTTCTCCTTGGAGAGGGATTTGAGCAAAGCAGGAGCTGAGACAGCTCAGGGCTGGAGTTGATTTGCTGCTGTAAAATGAATTTTCCCTCTGTTCAGCTGGGAGTTCCCACACCCCACGGAATTCCTGTGCCTCCCTTCGAAGATGAAACCAGAAATTCTGTTTTTCTTGAGATTTGGCTCAGTGTTTATTTTAAATCACTGTGGACTTCCCCAATTTCCTGGGGAAAAACCTGTTCCTTCTGGCTGCCTGATCCAGCATCTCCCCTGAACATATTTAGAGTGGGAAGAGCAGCTTTTTATTTACCTGTGGTTTAAAAATGTCTTTTCCCTGCCTATTTTTCACTGCAGTGGGAGTGAAAAAAATCCCATTTCGGTGGGATTTCAACATCTCTGTGCTGAACAAACCCTGGGGATTCTCACCTCCTTTGTTCCTTGCTGTAAAATGGACACTTGTGCCAGGAAATTGGATAGGGTGGGTGGGAGGTGATGAAAAAGCAGAGCTGGGTGTGATTAAATGCTCTTTGTGCAGGACAAGTCGTGGCTTAGGCTGCTGGAAATCCCTGTGTGGAAGGGAATCTGTGGCTTGGAGGCCAAGGGAACCCCTGAAATTCACCTCAAACCTACTTTTGGGGCAGTTTTCCTCATTCTGCACCTCCTGTGAGCTCTGGCTGCCAGGTCTGCTGAGGGTGGAGAGGAGGAGAACAAAGCCCTGGCTGGGAGGGAGAGGATGGTCCCAGTTCATCCCTCAGCCAAACCCCCTCACCCAGGTGATTCCCAGGTGTGTCCCCAGCCATTCCTGGAGCAGGGAGACTGTGTTGATTTACTGATGACACTGAGCTCATCACCAATTGTGCTTTTTTAAAAGTTCTGTTCAAGGCACCTCCTTTTTCTTCCAGATTTTCTAATTCCCCAGTTGCTGTTTATGGCCTTCCTCTGGGAAACCCTTAATTCCAGAAATCCACACTGTTAATCAGCAATTGTGCATTTTTATAGTTCTCTTCAAGGCAGCTCCTTTTTCTTCCAGATTTTCTATTTCCCCAGTTGCTGTTTAACCCCTCTGATGGTTGCTCCTGTTTTAAAGAAGCTTTGGGTGATCTGGGCACCTGTGGGTGCACCCCCACTCTGTCCCACATTTCTCTCTTAACAGTTGCTAATCAATAAGGCCTAATTAAGAAACTGTCATCAGTTTCTAGATGTCATTTTTAGGGTAACACAAAATTATTTTGCTAAAGACATCCTGAATTTCTGCTCATTGTAGGGACCAAATCTGATGCATCTGCTGCAGTTTGAGGGGTTAGGGAGGGGAAAAAGCTTTTCAGGAGAAATTTAGGTTGGATATTAGGAAAAAGGTTTTTTAAAGGTTGATAAAGTTCTGGAATGTTCTGCCCAGGGAAGTGGTGCAGTCCCCATCCCTGGGTGTGTTTAACAGAGCCTGGATGTGGCTCTGGGTGTCAGGTTTTAGGTGAGGTGTTGGGCTGGGTTGGATTGATGATCTTGAAGGTTTCTTCCAACCCAATCCTGTGAATCCTGTGGGAGACATTCCCTCCAAGGCCACAGGTGTTTACGGCCTTCCTCTGGGAGACCCTTTATCCCAGAAACCTGGATTGTGGCTGCCTTTCTGCTTTCCCTTTCCACATTTATCAACTCTGCATCCTCCCTTTCCCAGGGGAACAGGCTCCTTTTGCCCCTCATTTGGCTGGGATGAGCCGAGTGATGGGGCTGGGATGAGCCAAATTACAGAGCTGGGATGAGCCAAGGGATGGGGCTGGGATGAGCCAAATTACAGAGCTGGGATGAGCCAAATTACAGAACTGGGATGAGCCAAGGGATGGGACTGGGATGAGCCCAGTGATGGAGTGGGATGAGCCAAGACAGGGAGTTGGGAAGCCAAATTATGGAGCTGGGATGAGCCAAGGGATGGGGCTGGAACAGACCAAGTGATGGGGTTGGGATGAGCCAAATTACAGAGCTGGGATGAGCCAGCTTATGGGGCTGGGATGAGCCCAGTGATGGAGCTGGGATGAGCCAAGATAGGGAGTTGAGAAGCCAGATTATGGAGCTGGGATGAGCCAAGTGGTGGGGCTGGGATGAGCCAAGATATGGGGCTGGCATGAACCACGTGATGGAGCTGGGATGAGCCAAATTACAGAGCTGGGATGAGCCAAGGGATGGGACTGGGATGAGCCCAGTGATGGAGCTGGGATGAGCCAAGATAGGGAGTTGGGAAGCCAAATTATGGAGCTGGGTTGAGCCAAGGGATGGAGCTGGGATGAGCCAAATTACAGAGCTGGGATGAGCCAGGTTATGGGGTTGGGATGAGCCCAGTGATGGAGCTGGGATGAGCCAAGACAGGGAGTTGAGAAGCCAGATTATGGAGCTGGGATGAGCCCAATGATGGGGCTGGGATGAGCCAAATTACAGAGCTGGGATGGACCAAGGGATGGGGCTGGGATGAGCCAAGAGACAGGGTTGAGATGAGCCAAATTATGAAGCTGGGGTGAGCCCGGTGATGGGGCTGGGATGAGCCAAGGGATGGATCTGGGATGAGCCAAGGGATGGGGCTGAGATGAGCCAAGGGATGGGGCTGAGATGAGCCACGTTATGGTGTTGGGAAGCCAAATTGTGGGGCTGGGATGAAACAAGTGATGAGGCTGGGATGAGCCAGGTTATGGAGTTGAGATGAGCCAAATTACAGAACTGGGATGAGCCAAGGGATGGGGCTGGGATGAGCCAAGTTATGGAGTTGGGATGAGCCAAATTATGGAGTTGGGAAGCCAAGATATGGGGCTGGGATGAGCCAAGGGATGGAGTTGGGATGAGCCAAGGGATGGGGTTGAGATGAGCTAAATTATGGAGCTGGGACAAGCCCGGTGATGGGGCTGGGATGAACCAAGTTATGGAGTTGGGATGAGCCAAATGATGGAGCTGGGATGAATCAAGTTATGGAGTTGGGATGAGCCAAGTGATGGAGCTGGGATGAGCCCAGTGATGGGGCTGGGATGAGCCAGGTTATGGGGCTGGGATGAGCCAGGTTATGGGGCTGGGGTGAGCCAAGAGACAGGGTTGAGATGAGCCAAATTATGGAGCTGGGGTGAGCCCAGTGATGGGGCTGGGGTGAGCAAAGTTATGGAGTTGGGAAGTCAAGTGATAGGGCTGGGATGAGCCAAGATATGGAGTTGAGATGAGCCAAGGGATGGGGCTGGGAAGCCAAGTTATGGAGCTGGGATGTGCAAAGTTATGGGGCTGGGGTGAGCCAAGAGACAGGGTTGAGATGAGCAAAATTATGGAGCTGGGGTGAGCCCAGGGATGGGGCTGGGATGAGCCAAGTTATGGAGTTGGGAATCCAAGTGATGGGGCTGGGATGAGCCCAGTGATGGGGCTGGGATGAGCCAAATTACAGAACTGGGAAGAGCCAGGTGATGGGGCTGGGATTAGCCCAGTGATGGGGCTGGGATGAGCCAGGTTGTGGGGCTGGGATGAGCCAAATTACAGAACTGGGGTGAGCCAAGGGATGGAGTTGGGATGAGCCCAGTGATGGAGCTGGGATGAGCCCAGTGATGGGGCTGGGATGAGCCCAGTGATGGAGCTGGGATGAGCCCAGTGATGGAGCTGGGGTTCTGCTGAGAGGCAGGAGAAGTTATTTTCTGAGGAAACTGGGAGAGGAGGATCTTCCTGTGTCTGGGGGCAGGAGCCTTGCAAGTACAGTAAAACGAGTTTACCATCAAAAGGCAACAAGTCTTGTGCCGTGGCCCCGGCTCTGACCTTTCCCTCTGGAATTCTGCCCCCTGGCCCCGGGCTCATTAATCCTGGCGCTGCCAGATGACAGTAATCCATCACAGCCCTGACAGCCCTGCCCGGCTGGGCTCTGCCCTTCAGCCTTTCCTGTGGCAGCGCTGCGACTTTGCCAATAAAACCCTTCCTTTATCACCCTCCCCGGGCCGGCCGCGGGGAGGAGGGGACACCGAGTCCCTCTGGAAAACTCCGGGAATTCACCGGGACTCGCCCTCTGCAGGGCAGTGCCGGGGGAGCACGTGGGAACTGGGATTACTGCAGGGAAAATGGAATTATTGCAGGGGAAAATGGAATTATTGCAGGGGAAATGGAATTATTGCAGGGGAAGATGGAATTATTCGAGCTCCCAGGAGCGGTTCCGTCCCTGTGAAGTTTCTTAGCTGCACAAATAAATTTTATTTTGCATGGGAAAACCAAACCTGGTTTTTGCAATAATTCCTCAGCACCCCCAGCACAGCTTTGCTTTAAACAGAACCAAAGTGCCCCAAAATTTCATTTATAAATTCAGCTAAACAGGGATTTATACAGAAACTCGCATTTAGCAACACACAGAATATAAATTTATCCAGTGATCAAAACCTTTTTCACCCCAAAATAAAATTCCTTTGTGCAGCTGAGAAATTTTACAGCAGGGACAGAACTGCTCCCAGGAGCTGCTGAAATTTTCCCCCAGGAAAACTTCTTCCCCTCAGCTTTGCTTTAAACAGGACCAAAGTGCCCCAAAATTTCATTTATAAATTCAGCTAAACAGGGATTTATACAGAAACACACATTTATAAACTCAACTAAAGAGGGCTTTATTCTGGGAGGGGAAGCAACCTCGAGGTTTTCTCTCAGTGGATGAATTTATATTCTGTGTGTAAACACATTTAGCTGAGTGTTTCTGTATAAATCCCTGTTTAGCTGAATTTATAAATGAAATTTTGGGATTTTTGCTCCTGTTTGAAGCACAGCTGAGGGAGGGAAGGTGCTCAGGGGGTGCTGAAATTATTGCAGCTCCTGGGACAGTTCTGTCCCTGCTGTAAAGATTCTCAGCTTCACAAAGAAATTTTATTTTGGAGAGGAAACCAAACTCGAGGTTTTATCTCAGTGGATAAATTCATATTCTGTGTGTGATAGAGTTTATAAATGTGTGTTTCCATCTAAATCTCAATTTAGCTGGGTTTATAAATGAATTTCTGGGATTTTTGGTCCTGTTTGAAGTACAGCAGAGGGAGGGAAGGTGCTCAGGGGGTGCTGAGGTGATGGAATTATTGCAGCTCCTTTATATAAAATAACTCTGGAGAAGGGTAGAAGTGTTTTTTGGGGAAAGGCTGGGTATTAAAGACCAGATATTTGTTAATATTTTCTGAGTGGCTGAGAGCTTCCTCCACAGCCCTTCCCTTTCACTCTCCATCTGGATGAAATCCCCTGCTGGACAAATCAATGCCATTCCTTTAATTGGATTGGGAAAAATGGGGTGAGAGGGGCTGCATCCCCCCCCAGCCCAGCAAAGGCTGTGCTGCTGTGGCTGAAGAATGAAAAAAAGGGAATTTTGGGCTGTCCAGGAGGCTGTGGAAGGAAATATTTCCCTGTTTTCCCTGTGGGTGTGACTCAGTGACAGCTGGAGGAGGTAACCTGATCACACCCCGATTCCCAGGGCTGCTCTCACCCCCAGACAAAATGGATATTGAGGAAAAAACAGAGGAAATTGGGGATTTTTGGGGGGGAGTTTGGAGGGTTTGGAATCCCCTCTGTGCTCTCTGTGGCCCTGAAATGTGGGGATATTGACAAAATGGATATTGAGGAAAAAACAGAGGAAATTGAGGGTTTTGGGGGGGAGTTTGGAGGGTTTGGAATCCCCTCTGTGCTCCCTGTGGCCCTGAAATGTGGGGATATTGACAAAATGGATATTGAGGAAAAAACAGAGGAAATTGAGGATTTTGGGGGGGAGTTTGGAGGGTTTGGAATCCCCTCTGTGCTCCCTGTGGCCCTGAAATGTGGGGATATTGACAAAATGGATATTGAGGAAAAAACAGAGGAAATTGAGGGTTTTGGGGGGGAGTTTGGAGGGTTTGGAATCCCCTCTGTGCTCCCTGTGGCCCCTGAAATGTGGGGAGGGGTTGTGGGATCTGCTCCTTGGACAGGGGAACAGGCTGGGATTGATATAAATTGAAAAACACTTTGGATCTGTGGGGTTTCAGCCCTTTGGAGCTGCTGCAAAATTGGGCTGTTTTATCCAGCATCTCGTTAACCTGTGGGAATTGCCTCGTGGGATTCCCAAAGAAAAGAGAGGGGGGGAAAAAGAAAAATCCCCCTTGGATGTCTGACAAGGACATCTGCAGGGCTCCTTTCATGGCACGGAATAAAGTCATTTATTGGGCCATAAAGGGGGGGTGAGGGCTGCCAGCAGTGGCACCAGCCTCCCCTGGGGACTGGGGACTCCACAATTGTCCCCTCCCAGCCTTCCTGCCAGGCTGGGGCTGCCCATTGTGGGGACAGGATGGGCTGGGCGGCCCTTTGATCCAGGACTGAGCTCCCCAGGGCAAATAAAAGCTCGGCCACTTGAGCTTTTTATTATTCCTTCTTCCTCTCCCTGCCTCAATCTCCTCGGTCTGGGCGTTGGCACTTCCAGGAGCTGCCGAAGGGGGAGGTTAAAAATCAGATTTTCTTCCATGTTGACCCAAAATTCACAGTTCCAAGTGGGAAGGATGGAGCAGGACCTGGATTTGGGATGCTCAGAGCTGCTGTGGCCTCCTCAGGGAATTGTTTGGGAGGCTGGAAGCCCTGTGGAGGAGCAGGATTTATTTACCTCTCCATCTGGTATTTGCAGGGGTCCCCAGGATGAAGTGAAGAGATGAGTCTGGCTCCATGTTCTCAGAGGGCTGATTTATTATTTTATGATATATTATATTAAAGAATGCTATACTGAAACTATACTAAAGAGAAAGGATATAGACAGAAGGTTTAACAAGAATGATAATGAAAATCTCATGGCTGACTCCTCAGTCTGACCCAGCTGGCTGTGATTGGTCATTAATTAAAAACAATTCACATGGAGCCAATCAAATAACCACCAGTGGGTAAACGATCTCCAGAGCACATTCCAAAGAGGCAAAACAGGGAGAAGCAATCAGATAATTGTTGTTTTCATTCCTCTCTGAGGCTTCTCAGCCTCCCAGGAGAAGAAATCCTGGCAAAGGGATTTTTCAGAAGATACCACAGGGACATCTCCAGGTTGTTCCAGATGTTGGACGTGTGAGGGAGGGTGGAATTCTGTGGGGGAGAGATGTTTTGCAGTGCTGATTCCCTTGGTCCTGCTGTTTTTCCCAGGCAAACAGCACATCCTGAGGGAGTGTTTTTATCCAAGGATTTTAACCCTGAGCTCATAAAACCCGTTCAATAGTCCCAACTTCCCCTCTTTCTATTCCAGGAGCTGCAGGTTTTTATTGCCCTGCTAATTCCCTTTACCCACAGGAAAGGGTTTTCCATGGAAAGACCACGAGCCAGGCTGCAAATTCCCTGAATTTCCTGTTAGGGCAGAGAGAGCTGGATCCCCCTGAGCTGCCCTCATCCTGTCCATGCTCCTTTTTCCAGGAACTCCCATCATGGCCAGGCAGATGCTGGATCTGCTGCTCTTGGAGCAGACAGAGCTGCATCCCCTAAGCTTCCTGTGCCCTCATCCTCTCAGTGCTCCTTTTTCCAGGATCCCCATCAGGAGAATCTCCATCATGGCCAAGCAGATTCTGGATCTCTTCCTGTTAGGGCAGACAGAGCTGGATTTCCCCCTGAGCTGCCCATACCCTCATCCTCTCAGTGTTCCTTTTTCCAGGAACCCCCATCATGGCCAAGCAGAACCTGGATCTGCTCCTCTTGGGGCAGACAGAGCTGGATTTCCCCCTGAGCTGCCCATGCCCTCATCTGGTCCCTGCTCCTTTTTCCAGGAACTCCCATCACAGCCAAGCAGAACCTGGATCTCTTCCTGTTAGGGCAGAGAGAGCTGGATCCCCCCAATCTGCCCATACTCTCATCCTCTCCTGCTCCATTTTCCAGGAACTCCCATCAGCAGGATCCCCATCATGGCCAAGCAGATCCTGGATCTCTTCCTGTTAGGACAGAGAGCTGGATCCCCCTGAGCTGCCCATATCCTCAACCTCTCAGTGCTCCTTTTTCCTGGAACTCCTAGCAGCAGAATCCCCATCATGGCCATGCAGGTCTTGGATCTGCTCCTCTTGGGACAGACAGAGCTGAATCCCCCTGAGCTGCCCATGCCCTCATCTTCTCTGTGCTCCTTTTTCCAGGAGCTCCCATCGTGGCCAAGCAGATCCTGGATCTGCTCCTGTTTGGGCAGAGAGCTGGATCCCCTGAGCTTCCTGTGCCCTCATCCTCTCAGTGCTCCTTTTTCCAGGAACTCCCATCAACAGGATCCCCATCATGGCCAAGCAGATCCTGGATGTGCTCCTGTTAGGACAGAGAGCTGGATCCACCCAATCCACCCATGAGCCCGTGCCCTCATGCTGTCCCTGCTCCTTTTTGCAGGAACTCCCATCAACAGGATCCCCATCATGGCCAAGCAGATCCTGTTGGGGCAGACAGAGCTGGATCCCCCCAAGCTGCCCATGCCCTCATCCTCCCTGTGTCCCTTCCTTGTAGGAACTCCCATCAACAGGATCCCCATCATGGCCAAGCAGATCCTGTTGGGGCAGACAGAGCTGGATCCCCCCAAGCTGCCCATGCCCTCATCCTCCCTGTGTCCCTTCCTTGTAGGAACTCCCATCAACAGGATCCCCATCATGGCCAAGCAGATCCTGGATCTGCTGCTCTTGGGGCAGACAACTGGATTTCCCCCAGTCTGCCCGTGCCCTCATCCTGTCTGTGTCCCTTCTTTCCAGGATCCCCATCATGGCCAAGCAGATCCTGGATGTGCTCCTGTTAGGACAGAGAGCTGGATCCACCCAATCTGCCCGTGCCCTCATGCTGTCCCTGCTCCTTTTTGCAGGAACTCCCATCAACAGGATCCCCATCATGGCCAAGCAGATCCTGGATCTCTTCCTGTTAGGACAGAGAGCTGGATCCCCCCAAGATGCCCCTGCCCTCATCCTGTCCATGTTCCTTCTTTCCAGGAACTCCCATCATGGCCAAGCAGATCCTGTTAGGGCAGACAGAGCTGGATCCCCCCAAGATGCCTGTTCCCTCATCGTGTTCATGTTCCTTCCTTGCAGGAACTCCCATCAACAGGATCCCCATCATGGCCAAGCAGATCCTGTTGGGGCAGACAGAGCTGGATCCCCCCGCGCTGCCCGTGCCCTCATCCTGTCCGTGTCCCTTCTTTGCAGGAACTCCCATCAACAGGATCCCCATCATGGCCAAGCAGATCCTGAATCTATTCCTGTTAGGACAGAGAGCTGGATTTCCCCCTGAGCTGCCCCTGCCCTCATCGTGTCCATGTTCTTCCTTCCTTGCAGGAACTCCCATCAACAGGATCCCTATCATGGCCAAGCAGATCCTGGATCTGTACATGCTCTACAAGCTGGTGACGGAGAAGGGCGGGCTGGTGGAGATCATCAACAAGAAGATCTGGAGGGAGATCACCAAAGGCCTTAACCTGCCCACCTCCATCACCAGCGCCGCCTTCACCCTGCGCACACAGTGAGTCCGGGCAGGAGGGGGGAACTGTCATAAATGGAAATATGTACAGATTGAAATGGAAAACTAATCATATCTCTAGAAATACAGTAATATTTTGTATAAATATGTATGTATAATAAATATATAAATAATATATACATATTTTAAACATATAGATAATATATAAATAGATATATAAATAGATTTTTTATATTACATTACATTACATTATATTATATTTATTATGTATAATATAATATGGTATATTGTACTATACTATAATATAATATGGTATAATATAATATAATATAATATAATATAATGTAATGTAATGTAATGTAATGTAATGTAATATAATGTAATGTAATATAATGTAATGTAATATAATGTAATGTAATATAATGTAATGTAATATAATGTAATGTAATATTACATTACATTACATTACATTATATTTATTATGTATAATATAATATGGTATAATATGTTATACTATATTATAATATAATATTATGTTATATTATATTATATTATATTATGTATAATATGGTATAATATGATATATCATACTATATTATAATATATTTATATTTAAAATTTATATAAATAAATAATTATATAAATATATAAATACATATAAATAGATTATAAATATAAAAGTACCTATTTCTATTTATTACATAAAATAATATTTTATTTAAAAATTTTTAAATTTTATTTTATTTAAATGAAGAATATTATATTTATAAATATATTAATATTTCATATCTATTAAAAAATATATCCAGAGGGAATTCTGGATGATTTATAGCTGATATTTCAATTGTGAGGGAATTCTGGATGATTTATAGCTGATATTTCAATTGTGAGGTTATTCTGGATGGTTTATAGATAGTATTTCAGTTGTGAGGTAATTCTGGATGGTTTATAGCTGATATTCCAGTTGTGAGGGGATTCTGGCTGATCCTTTGAGGATTTTTCATGTGTGAGAGAATTCTGGATGGTTTATAGCTGATATTCCAGTTGTGAGGGGATTCTGGATGGTTTATAGAGGATATTTCATTTGTGAGGGGATTCTGGCTGATCCTTTGAGGATATTCCAGTTGTGAGGGAATTCTGGATGGTTTATAGCTGATATTTCAATTATGAGGTAATTCTGGATGGTTTATAGATAGTATTCCAGTTGTGAGGGGATTCTGGATGGTTTATAGATGATATTCTACTTGTGAGGGGGTTCCGCCTGCCTCTCCCCCCTTTTGCGATCAGCAATATCTCATGGCGCATTTCCCTACAAACTCTCAGCCCATCCATACCAACCCACACTTCCACACCCACCATGCCCCTCAGGACGTGTCCCCCGTCCCCATGCCACCCTGTCCGTGTCCCCCTCCAGGTACATGAAGTACCTCTACGCCTACGAGTGCGAGAAGAAGTCCCTGAGCTCCCCGGCCGAGCTGCAGGCCGCCATCGACGGCAACCGGCGTGAGGGCCGGCGGCCCAGCTACAGCTCCTCGCTCTTCAGCTACTCGCCGTCGCCGCCGGGGCCGCCCTCGCTGCTGTCCCCGCCCAAGATCCGCTTCCCCGTCATCGGCGTGGCGCCCGGCAGCGCCCCCGGCAGCCCCCGCCTCTCGCCGGCCCTCAGGAAAGGTCAGCCGGGAGCGGGCGGTGGGCTGAGGGCATGGCGCCCGGAGGAGGGACAGCCTCAGGGAGTGTGGCCGGGATGAGGGAACCCTTCAGGGAGTGTCCCCTGGCTGAGGGACCGTCCTGCCAATGTCCCCTGGCTGAGGGACACCCTCAGGGAGTGTGGCCTGGAGGAGGGACCCCCTCAGGGAGTGTGCCACGGAGGAGGGACCCCCCTCAGGGAGTGTCCCCTGGCTGAGGGACCCCCTCAGGGAGTGTCCCCTGGATGAGGGACACCCTCAGGGAGTGTCCCCCAGCTGAGTGACCCCTCCTGGCAGTGTCCCCTGCCTGAGTGACCCCTCCTGGAAGTGTCCCCCTGCTGAGTGACCCCTCCTGCCAATGTCCCCCGGCTGAGTAACCCCTCCTGGCAGTGTCCCCTGCCTGAGTGACCCCTCCTGGCAGTGTCCCCCGGCTGAGTGACCCCTCCTGGCAGTGTCCCCCGGCTGAGTGACCCCTCCTGGCAGTGTCCCCTTGGTGAGTGACCCCTCCTGGCAGTGTCCCCCGGCTGAGTGACCTCTCCTGGCAGTGTCCCCCGGCTCAGTGACCCCTCCTGGCAATATCCCCTTGGTGAGTGACCCCTCTGGCAGTGTCCTCTGGCTGAGTGACCCCTTCAGGCAATGTCCCCCGGCTGAGTGACCCCTCCTGGCAATGTCCCCTGGCTGAGTGACCCCTCCTGGCAGTGTCCCCTGGCTGAGTGACCCCTCCTGGCAATGTCCCCTGGCCGAGTGACCCCTTCAGGCAATGTCCCCTGGCTGAGTGACCCCTCAGGCAGTGTCCTCTGGCTGAGTGACCCCTCCTGACCGTGTCCATTCCACACTGCATGGCCTGGCACTATGGGAGCAGGGTGCTGGCAGTGTCCCCTTGGTGAGTGACCCCTCCTGGCAGTGTCCCCTTGGTGAGTGACCCCTCCTGGCAGTGTCCCCTTGGTGAGTGACCCCTCCTGGCAGTGTCCCCCAGCTGAGTGCCCCCTCAGGCAGTGTCCCCCGTCTGAGTGTCCCTGTGTGCCCAGGTGACGGCGTGCCCCTGACGGTGTCCATGCCGAGCCGCGTGGCCGTGCCGGTGGCGCTGGGTGGCCAGCAGGCCGCGGTGGCGGCCAGGACGGCCACGCTGGAGCAGCTGAGGGAGCGGCTGGAGGCGGGAGAGCCCCCGGAGAAGAAGGTGCCGCGCATGTCGGAGGAGGAGCAGCGGCTGGTGCAGCAGGCGCTGCAGCGCAACCTCTTCAGCATGGCCCGCCAGCTCCCCATGAAGATCAAAATCAACGGGAAAGGTGAGGCTGAGCTCCTCAGGGAGGGAGAGGTCCCCGCCTGGAGTGTCACACACACACGGCTGGGTCACCCCTGAGTCACCTCTGGGTCGCCTCACTTCCACCTTTGTCGTCGTGGAGGTGTTGAGGTGTTGGGTTTTCCTGCTGGGTTTATTTCCAGCTCATCCGAATCCAGCCCAGATTCAGGAGAAAAGGAGACTCAGGGGTGCTCTCATCACTCTCTAAACTCCCTGAAAGGTGCCTGTGCTCAGCTGGGGTCGGGCTCTCTCTCTGCAGGCAGCACTGACAGAACCAGAGCACACAGTCTCACCTGCACCAAGGGAAATTTAGGTTGGGTATCAGGAAAGAGTGATAAAGTTCTGGAATGTTCTGCCCAGAGAGGAGGTGCAGTCCCCATCCCTGGGTGTGTTTAACACAGCCTGGGTGTGGCACTGGGTTCTGTTGAGGTGTTGGGGCTGGGCTGGACTCGATGATCTTGAAGGTCTCTTCCAACCCAATCACCCTGTGAATCCTGTGAGCTTTGTCACATTCCCAAAGCTTCAAGCTGGTCAAGTGTGGCACGGTTTGGAAGCAAGGGAAGAGCTGTTCTTGCTCCAGCAGTACTGATTTGAGGTGCTTGGCCACAAATATGGGTGGGAAAGGTCAAAGTGGGTTCCTCCAAAGCAGCAGCTCTTTCTTTTAGAACTTGTTTCTTTTTTAGATTGTATTACTTTTAAAAATGTGATTGTTTCTGGGCTTCTTCCCCAGCCTGGATTTAAACAATTCATCCTGATTTCTGTGATTGTCAGTGCTCCCAGTTCCTGGCAGCTCTGCATCCAACCAAATTCCACATCAAAACCACAAGAGCCAGTGATAGAGAATACAAATTTTACCCAGGAGTGTTCATTCCCTCGCCTCACTTCTGCTTTCACCCTGAACTTCCTCAGTCCAAACGCTGGGAACCATCGCAGTCCCTACAAACAGGAACAGGCTGAGGATTCAGGGAAGGGATTCCCACCTTTGTAGGGCCTCTCTCGTTTTCCATGCCCTCCTTTTCCCCACTGCACCCTAAAAACCAGGTGGAGCTTTGGGAGCTGCTCTGAGAGCTGGCTTTGATAAGCTCAGCACGGCTTGGTAACAATATTTAAGTTCAGTGTGCAGTTTTTTTAGCGGGTTTTTATTTTTTTGCCTTGCTGCCCTCCGTGGAGGGGCAATCCCAAAATCCAGGCTCAGCTGGAAGAGTTCCATGTTCAGCTGCCCGTCCTTGCCCAGGCTGGGGAAAATCCTGATTTTCATGGAGCGTTCCTGGCTCTTCCCTCCCTCCAGTGGCCGCTGGAGCCGCTGCAGTCCGAGCACAGCAAAATCCAGCTGGGAGTTAAATCCGGGCTTATCCCTGTGCTCCCAGCCCTTCCCTGGGACAGGAATGGCCCTCGGGGAGCCATTTCCCAATGCCAGCGGGCTCCCAGCCTCACCAAGGCCTTTCACCTTCTCCTGGAATGGTTTGGGTTGGAAGGGACCTCAAAGCCAGGGACAGGGACACAGCCCCGTCCAGCCTGGCCTCGGGCACTGCCGGGAACGTGGGCATTCTGTGGGGACATCCCCCCCAAAGCAGGGATAAAGGGTGCAGGGGATGGGGTCGGTGCTCTCTGACTGTGCCCCCTCCTTCCCTCCCTCCCTGGGACAAGACAAGGCCGACTCGGCGGCGCTGAACCTGTCCCCGAACGGCATCGGCAGCATCAACATGTCCGTGGAGATCAACGGCACCACCTACGCTGGTGAGAGCCCTGCTGGAACGGGACAGCGCGGGGACAGCCCAGGGACAGCCCTCCCGGGAACGGGACCGCCCAGGGACAGCCCTCCTGGGAACGGGACAGCCCAGGGACAGCCCTCCCGGGAACGGGACCGCCCAGGGACAGCCCTCCTGGGAACGGGACAGCCCAGGGACAGCCCTCCCGGGAACGGGACCGCCCAGGGACAGCCCTCCTGGGAACGGGACAGCCCTCCCGGGAATGGGACAGCCCAGGGACAGCCCTCCTGGGAACGGGACAGCCCTCTTGGGAACGGGACAGCGCAGGGACAGCCCTCCCAGGAACGGGACAGCCCAGGGACAGCTCTCCCAGCAGGAATTGTTCCCTGGAGCAGTTCCCTTCTGCCGACCTTGCCTGTGCATCCTTGGGCACATCCAAAGTGGGAAGCCTGGCTCTGCCTGACCCTAACCCAAATGGGAGCTGCTTCTCCTGGAAAGCAGAACCCATTTGGGATCTGTTTTCTTTAGGGTCAGCATCCCTGTGCAGGCTGCAGCTCCAGGCATCCCTTCCCTGCTGAGCACAGGAGCCAAACCAGCCACTCCAGCTGGGGTGGGATCCTGGGGCTGGGAAAGCCTTCCCTGTGCCCAGCCTGACCCTGTCTGTGCTGGGATAGGATCCTGGGGCTGGGAAAGCCTTCCCTGTGCCCAGCCTGACCCTGTCTGGGATGGGATGGGATCCTGGGGCTGGGAAAGCCTTCCCTGTGCCCAGCCTGACCCTGTCTGGGATGGGATGGGATGGGATGGGATGGGATCCTGGGGCTGGGAGAGCCTTCCCTGTGCCAACCCAACCCTCTCTGAGATGGGATGTGATCCTGGGGCTGGGAAAGCCTCCCCTGTGCCCAGCCTGACCCTGTCTGGGATGGGATGGGATGGAATCCTGGGGCTGGGAAAGCCTTCCCTGTGCCAGCCTGACCCTGTCTGGGATGGGATGGGATGGGATGGGATGGGATGGGATGGGATGGGATGGGATGGGATGGGATGGGATCCTGGGGCTGGGAGAGCCTTCCCTGTGCCAGCCTGACCCTGTCTGGGATGGGATGGGATGGGATGGGATCCTGGGGCTGGGAGAGCCTCCCCTTTGCCCAGCCTGACCCTCTGTGTGCTGGGATGGGATCCTGGGGCTGGGAGAGCCTTCCCTGTGCCCAGCCTGACCCTGTCTGGGATGGGATCCTGGGGCTGGGAAAGCCTTCCCTGTGCCCAGCCTGACCCTGTCTGGGATGGGATGGGATCCTGGGGCTGGGAAAGCCTCCCCTTTGCCACTACAACCCTCTCAGTGCTGGGATGGGATGGGATCCTGGGGCTGGGAGAGCCTTCCCTGTGCCCATCCTGACCCTGACTGGGATGGGATGGGATGGGATCCTGGGGCTGGAAAAGCCTTCCCTGTGCCATCCCAACCCTCTCTGAGATGGGATGTGATCCTGGGCCTGGAAAAGCCTTCCCTATGCCATCCCAACCCTCTCTGAGATTGGATGTGATCCTGGGGCTGGGAAATCCTTCCCTGAGCCCAGCCTGACCCTGTCTAGGATGGGATGGGGTCCTGGGGCTGGGAAAGCCTCCCCTGTGCCCAGCCTGACCCTGTCTGGGATGGGATGGGGTCCTGGGGCTGGGAAAGCCTCCCCTTTGCCACTACAACCCTCTCAGTGCTGGGATGGGATGGGATCCTGGGGCTGGGAAATCCTTCCCTGTGCCAGCCTGACCCTGTCTGGGATGGGATGGGAACCTGGGGCTGGGAAATCCTTCCCTTTGCCCATCCTGACCCTGACTGGGATGGGATGGGATCCTGGGGCTGGGAAAGCCTTCCCTGTGCCAACCCAACCCTCTCTGAGATGGGATGTGATCCTGGGGCTGGGAAAGCCTCCCCTGTGCCCAGCCTGACCCTGTCTGGGATGGGATGGGATCCTGGGGCTGGGAAAGCCTTCCCTTTACCAGCCTGACCCTGTCTGTGCTGGGATGGGATCCTGGTGCAGGGAAAGCCTCCCCTTTGCCATCCTGACCCTGTCTGTGCTGGGATGGGATCCTGGTGCAGGGAAAGCCTCCCCTGTGCCCACCCTGACGCTGTCTGTGCCCACAGGGGTGCTGTTTGCCCAGAAGCCCGTGGTGCAGCTCCTGGCCAGCTCGGGCACGCAGAGCTCGTGCAGCAGCAGCAGCTCCAGCAGCTCCAGCAGCAGCTCCAGCAGCTCCCACTGCTCCCCCAGCCCTACCTCATCGCGGGGCACGCCCGGCGCAGAGCCCTCCACCAGCTGGTCCCTCTGACGGGCGCTGCCCAGGAGTGCACACATACCTCACCTCAAGGAACCTGCTCTCGTGGCTGCACAGCACCTGGAGGATGATGATGATGATGATGGTGGTGGTGGTGGTGGTGGTGAAACCTTTCCATGCCAGCGAGTTTTCCTTCATCGTCTCTTTGGCCGGCCTTTTTTTGGCTTTGTTCCCCCCCACCCCTTTCCTTCCTCCCTTTTGCTCTTTGGTTCCTCCTCCTCCTCCTCCTCGCAGGGTGTGTGGTGTTCCCATGGAAGGGGGGCACACCTGGCGTTTCTCAATCAGGGATGGCTCTGGGGCCACAGCTCCTGGCCAGGACGTCACCAGGGCAGGGAAAGGGCCAGGACTGGGGCTGGGAACCCTGGTTCTGGAGCCTTGGTTCTCCTGGAGCCATGGTTCTGCAGGGAACTCTGGGTCTGGAGCCATGGTCCTCCTGGAGCCCTGGTTCTGCTGGAATGCTGGTTCTGGAGGCCTGGTTCTGCTGGAGCCCTGGTTCTGCTGGAGCCCTGGTTCTCCTGGGAGCCCTGGTCCTGCTGGAACCCTGGTTCTGGAGCCCTGGTCCTGCTGGAACCCTGGTTCTGGAGCCCTGGTCCTGCTGGAACCCTGGTCCTGCTGGAGCCCTGGTCCTGTTGGGAATCCTGGTTCTGGAACCCTGGTCCTGTTGGGAATCCTGGTTCTGGAACCCTGGTTCTGCTGGAACCTTGGTTCTGCTGGAACCTTGGTTCTGCTGGAGCCCTGGTTCTGCTGGAACCCTGGTTCTGCTGGAATGCTGGTTCTGGAACTCTGGTTCTGCTGGGAACTCTGGTTCTGCTGGGAACTCTGGTTCTGGAGCCCTGGTCCTGCTGGAGCCCTGGTCCTGCTGGAGCCCTGGTCCTGCTGGAGCCTTGGTTCTGCTGGAGCCCTGGTTCTGCTGGAATCTTGGTTCTGGAGCCCTGGTCCTGCTGGAGCCCTGGTTCTGTTGGAACCCTGGTTCTGGAGCCCTGGTTCTCTTGGAACCCTGGTTCTGGAGCCCTGGTCCTGCTGGAACCCTGGTCCTGCTGGAACCCTGGTCCTGCTGGAACCCTGGTCCTGCTGGAGCCCTGGTTCTGTTGGAACCCTGGTCCTGCTGGAACCGTGGTTCTGTTGGAACCCTGGTCCTGCTGGAACCGTGGTTCTGTTGGAACCCTGGTCCTGCTGGAACCGTGGTTCTGTTGGAACCAGGGGCCACCAGGGCTCTTCCCACCCACATCTCCGTGTTTTGACAATCCTGAGAGCCGGGGGGTGCCTGGCCCTGTCCTCCCATGGCAATCTGCTCATGTCCCTTCCTGCTGTGTCCCCATGTCCTCAGGGGAGGCTCCTGAGCTTCTCCTGCTCCTCTCCACGGTTCTGGCCCCATCAGTGCTTGCTTCTGGCTGGTGCCACCTCACCCCTGGAGTCCTGGGTGTCCCTGAGGGGTGACACGGGCCCTGGGTGTGTTGGGGTCCCATGTTCCCATAGCAGGGTGCCTCAGGGAGCTCTGCAGGGCTGTGTGCAGGTGGGGCAGTCAATGTGGGGATCTGGGGCTCTGAGCAAACCCCCTGCCACGGTACCCGAGCAGGGCAGCCCTTCTGCTGCTGCCAGGGAGGAGCAGAGCCCGGGGAGTGCAGCCCTTCCTGCAGCCCTTCCTGCAGCCCTGGCTGCAAGCAGAGCTCCCTGTGAGCCAGCCTCTCAGCTGGCCTGGTGCTGTCCCCCTGTCCCTCTGCCTTTCCCCATCCCTGCCATCCCTCCTGCCCCAGTGACGTCCTTCCTGTGCTGCAGGCCCGAGTCAGGTTTTTTGAGCAGATGAAATACCTCAGATATGTACTTGTTGGGTTGCTTTTGTTCGTGTTGGGTTGGTTTTTTTTTAACCTCTTCAGGAAGTATTGGCCTATCCTATCGCTTGGGGGGTTTTCCTAGGTGGGTTTGCTGACTTTGTGTTTGCTTTTATTTCTGTTGGCTTTTAACGGATCACCAAAGACAGGGAGTTGAGACGAGGCTGAGCAGAGGAGCAGTGGCTCCCCCATGCTCCAGGAGCCCACGGCAGGACAGCAGGACAGCAGGACAGGGGTGACCCTGCCCCTTGGATCCCTGTGCTGTCCTCGCTCTCCCAGCTCCGGGCTCTGCCCTCCTGCTGCTTCCTGCCCCCGCAGCTCTCTGGGATCAGGAGCTGGGCATGTCCTGGAGGGAGGGAGGGAGGGATGGAGGGATGAAGCTGCTCCGGGTGTTCCCAGCTGCTCCCAGGGGGAGCCGGCCTGACCCGCAGGCTCCTTCCATCCTCACAGACTCCCAGAGGATTTTCCACCCTCTGGGACTCAATCTGATGATTTTTTTTATTTGGGGGTTTTCTTTTGGTTGTTTTATTTTATTCTTGGGTGGGGTTGGGCTGTTTCCTCTGAGTGGGACTGGGGCACTTTTCTGCTTTTCCCTCTGCTCTGCTCCCTGGCCCCGGGGAGCAGAGGCTGCTCCGGGGTCGGGGCTGCTTTGTCTCACTTGCTAACGTTGTGTTTTCTTGCACAAAAAGGCACTCGAATCACTGAACTGCTTGGACACTACTAGAGTATTAATGTTTATAAGCTTTACTCAAGCTAGACTGGAATTAGCCAGGGACTAACAGATTGTTTTGTATCCAATTCAGGGAAAGAATCAGGTCGGGAAGCGTAACAGATACCTCAGTTAAATAAATAAGCTGCAACAATAAACCGGTCCTTTTCCCCAGCCCGGGGCTGACAAGGACCATCCAGACTGTGAAGAGTTAACCCTTTCCCTCAGCCTGGCTTTGGCCCTGGCAGCCTGAGCTGCGGGTCTCCTGCTGAGCTGCCAGGCTTTGGGCGTGGGGCGTGCTGGAAACCAGCAGCAGCAGCAGCAGCAGCGAGCGGGGCCGGGGCCGCCCCAGCCCCGTGCCGTACTCAGGGTTTGATGCTGCCTGCTCCTCCTCCTTCCCGGGGCACTGCCCTCACATGTTCTCCCCAAACAGCTGCAGCAGCCTTGCTAACTAGTTTTCTTACCTATTTAAAAGAGAAAGGAGAAAAAAAAAATAATAAAATAAGTAAATAAGAAGCAAATGTGATAGCCTAGGCGGTGGATAAATACCTCAACGTCTCCTTCCAACAAGTGTCTGTATATGTTGTTGTTGGGTTTTTTCTATCTTACAGGTTATCTGAATGTTTATATTCCAATAAACTTCTACCTCTTCACAGCGTGACCCCCACGCCTGCTCTGTGCCCCTGGCTGCCTCCCTGAGGGTAAAGAATTCCCAGGGAGCTGGGCTGTGAGGGTAAAGAATTCCCAAAGAACTGGGCTGTGAGGGTAAAGAATTCCCAAAGAACTGGGCTGTGAGGGTAAAGAATTCCCAGAGAACTGGGCTCTGAGGGTAAAGAATTCCCAGGGAACTGGGCTCTGAGGGTAAAGAATTCCCAGGGAACTGGGCTCTGAGGGTAAAGAATTCCCAGAGAACTGGGCTCTGAGGGTAAAGAATTCCCAGGGAACTGGGCTGTGAGGGTAAAGAATTCCCAGAGAACTGGGCTGTGAGGGTAAAGAATTCCCAGAGAACAGGGCTGTGTCCTTGCAGGGGCTCTGAGGGTAAAGAATTCCCAGATATTCCCAGAGGCTGGGCTCTGAGGGTAAAGAATTCCCAGCTGTTCCCAGAGGCTGGGCAGTGAGGGTAAAGAATTCCCAGCTATTCCCAGAGGTTGGGCTCTGAGGGTAAAGAATTCCCAGAGGCCGGGCTGTCTCCTGAGGGTAAAGAATTCCCAGTATTCCCAGAGAGCTGGGTTGTGAGGGTAAGGAATTCCCAGATATTCCCAGAGGCTGGGCTGTGTCCTGATGGCACTGAGGGTAAAGAATTCCCAGATATTCCCAGGGGCTGTGAGGATAAAGAATTCCCAGTTATTCCCAGAGGCTGGGCTCTGAGGGTAAAGAATTCCCAGCTATTCCCAGAGGTTGGGCTCTGAGGGTAAAGAATTCCCAGATGCTGGGCACTGAGGATAAAGAATTCCCAGCTATTCCCAGAGAACTGGGGTCTGAGGGTAAAGAATTCCCAGCTATTCCCAGAGAACTGGGCTGTGAGGGTAAAGAATTCCCAGCTATTCCCAGAGGCTGGGCTGTGAGGATAAGGAATTCCCAGATATTCCCAGAGGTTGGGCTGTAAGGATAAAGAATTCCCAGCTATTCCCAGAGGCTCTCAGGGTAAAGAATTCCCAACTATTTCCAGAGGCTGGGCTGTGAGGATAAAGAATTCCCAGCTATTCCCGGAGGTTGGGCTCTGACCAAAGCAGCGCTGGGTTCAGTGGGGGCAGTTTTCCCTCCAGCTGCACACCGATATTTGGGGCTCACAGGTATTTATTGGGGTACCCATCCGCTTTCTCAGCAGTTTCTATCCCCAATTTTGACGTCACAATTCCGTACACTGTCGTGATTTAGTTTTTCTCAGGATGTATCCCAGCTGGTGGTGGTTTGGTTTCCGAATAAAGGAAGGAGTATTCCATCTGGTGAGGTCCAGCTTCCAGCTGTGGGTCCAAATTTTGATTGCAAGGACTGCAAATCTCATAGCAGTGATGCCCAGCTTCCCTTGGCCGAGGCTATTAATCCTTTCTCAAGCTGCATGTTTCCTTTCTATACACTCTAAAGCTTTAGTTTCAAAAGATCCTTACTACAAACAACATTCTAAAATCATACTTCAGAACGTCATTATTGCAAAACTCTTTCAGCAGAAAGTTCCTGTCGAAAAGCAGGCGATGCCCGGAGCAGGCAAGGCGGGGTCCCTGCGGGGTTTGGCTCTCCCCCGGCCCCGGCGTGCTAAACTCAGCTCAGCTAAGCCGGGCTCAGCTCAGAAGCGGCTCCGTGGTGCTCAGCCCAAGCCCCGCAGGCCCTGCCCGGTGGAGCTGGGCTCCTCAGGGGATCCTGGAGCGGCTGCACATCGGCACGCCCAGCCCTACCGCTGTCCGTGTGTCCGTCTGTCCCGAGCCGCTCCCCCTTGGCTGGACGGCCGCGGGCTCGGCAGGCTCTGTTTGGGCTGGAATTTAATCCCTGGAGGGAAATTCCAGGCAGCGCCCTCCCCTCCATCCCTGCCCAAACGCCGCCGTTCAGCTCATCCCGGCTCCCGAACGAACAGCAACGGGCTGCGGAGAGCCCAGCGCGGATTCGGGCACCGGGGCAGGGCGGCCCGGCCCCGCGGGGTGAGACGGTGCCCGCTTTTCTCCTGCCGACATCCCCGTCCCCCTGGAAGCGCAGCCAGCTCTGGGCACGGGGAGGTTTTCTGCCAGATGTCGCCTCTGAAACTCAGGAACTAAATTCCTAAAGAGCTTCAGCCCTCTCGTGCAGGAGTTGCTTCCCTGCTCCCTAAATCCCCCGTGTGCAGGGATGCCCTCTTCCCAGGGAGCCCAAAACCCCGCGGGCATCCCTGCAGGGAAGGACAAACTCCAGCTCAGCGCCTCTCAGCGGGGAGGTTCCCCTCTTTGGGACCGGGCTTGGCTTCTCTCAGCCCTCAGGGGCTTTGAATCCAGCCCGGACACCGCAAATCCCCCCGGCAGGTGCCCGCACTGCCCCGCACACCCTGTGACCCCCGAGCCGGGCCAGCCTGGCACGGCGCTGATAACCGCCCGCTCCAGGGCCCTTATCGCGCCGAGGCCGCCTTTGTTCCAGCCCGGCCCGTGCCAGGCTGCCCGAGCGCGGCTCCTGTCCCCCCTGCTGCCTTTGCGATGTTCCAGCTCAATCTCGGCTGACGAAGAGCGCGGAGGGAGCCCCGGGGAGGGGGCACCGGGCTGGCCCCAGCACCGGGGAGAGCCGGACTGCCTCGGTCCCGCTGGGGTCCGCCCGCTCCCCGCGCCCCTCTCTCTCTCTCTCCAGCGCACCTGCAGGTCCCTCCTGTGCCTCGGCGTCCTCCTGGGCTGTGCCATGTGCTGGTGGCACCGCCGGCGCCCGGGCCGCCCCCTGGGCCGGCAGCGAGTGGAGCTGGGGGCGGCTCTGCCCGCGGCCACGGTGCCGGTGCCCATCCAGCAGCAGGGCGACCAGCCGGGTGCCCGGCCCGAGGAGATTCCCCCGGCACCGCCAGCACCCCACGGCAGAGCGTCCCTGCCCACCCTCCCCTTCCTCCCGCAGCTGGCGGGGCTGTGGCGGCGCCGCGGCACCATCGCCGGCACCGGCAGCGAGCGGAGCCCGCTGGTCCCCGCCGGCCCGGGCTCCCCACCGCGCCCCCGGCTCCACTGCGACCTGCGCTACTCCGTGCCCGAGGCCACCCTCACCGTCACCATCCTCGGCGTGTCGCACCTGCCCCGGGGCCAGCGGGGCTCCCGCGTCAAGGTGTCCCTGGTGCCGCCGTCCCGCCGCCGCTCCGTGCGCCGCAGGAGCCTCCGCCGGGAGCCGCGCCGGTGCCGGTTCGGCCCGTACGGCCCCGAGGAGCTGGGCAGCTGCACCCTGCGCTTTGCTGTCTACGCCAGGTCACGGAGCCTCCAGGATTCCTTCGTGGGCGAGGTGCTGTTCCCCTGCGCCGAGGCTTCCTGGGACCCCCGCGCCCCCTCCAGCTACTCCTGGGAGCTGGCGAGCACCAAAACCAAGCTCGGCAAGGTCAGCGCGGCGGCGGTTTCAGCGCTGATCTGAGAGCCCTGGAACTCCAGGGGCAGAGGCAGAGCCTCCTCCAGGCAGCCCCGCGGTGCGTCCGCGGCAGTGCGAGCCCCGGGCAGCGCCTCCCTCACCGGGGGCTTTGTGCCGCATCCTCAGCGGGTGCTGGGGTGGAAGGGGCAAACAGAGCTGGCAGCAGCCCCGCAGCGCCGGTGAGCATCAAACACACCCGGCTGCCCCTTTCCTGCCCGGCCCGACCCCGCCGGGATGGAACGGCTGGGACTGGAGGGGCTGGAGGGGCTGTAGAAGGCTGGAGGTGGAAGGACGTGGTGAAATCAGAGCTGGGAGGGCTGGGTGAGGCTGGAGGTGGAAGGATTTGGACGTGAAAGGACACGGCAAGGCATGATGAGGTCGGAGCTGGAAGGATGTGACAAGGTCTGAGTTAGAAAGGCTGGATGAGGTCAGAGTTGGAAGGATGTGACAAGGTCGGAGCTGGAAAGGCTGGATGAGGTCAGAGTTGGAAAGGTTGGATGAGGTTGGAGCTGGAAGGGCTGGGTGAGATTGGTGCTGGAAGGACACAATGAACTTGAAGCTGGAAAGGCTGGATGAGGTCGGAGCTGGAGGGGATGGGCGAGGTCAGAAGAGGTTTCACAGTGTCCCCCGCTCTCTCTCCTGTTCCAGCACCTCAGTGTCCCCAGCCTGAGCTGCAGCGTGCTCCCCTCACTCCCCAGGCCCCTGGGGCAGCTCCTGCTGCTGCTGCAGCTCCAGGCCCCGGCCGGGCGCATCAAGGTGCTGCTGCACAAGGCTCGGGCCCTGGGCCGGCTCTCCCGCCTGCCAGGCACCCCAGGTAGGGCTCTGGGCACCCAGAACGGCTTCCCCTCCTTTTGCTTGGCAAATTCTCTTGAACTTCCCTCTCCCAAGCACGAGGGAGGGTTGGAACAAGATGATCTTTGGGGCTTCTTCCGACCCAAACCGCTCTGGGATTCTATCGCTGGATGAAAATGGGTACAGGGAGCGTAATACAGGTCTAGGTATCTCCAGTATGGCCCCAAAGTGCTTGAAATGTATTTATTTATGGCCTAATAATTTTATTAGCTTTCTGTGCTGTTGGCATTGTCACCTCTGGCTCTCCCTGCTCTCTGGGATGCGAGCTGAGGAACTTTGGAGGTCCCTGCTCTCCAGAGGGGAGGGGCAGGTGAAACCTCAGGAGCTCTGCGCTCTCCCCACAGCTCCACAGAGCCCCACGGGGGTCCTGCACCCCTCCAGGCACCACCTGCGAGCCGCCAGCCTCCCTCCCTGGTGTGTGCCCCTCTCTCCAGGGCTCTGTCCCCATTTCCAGGCCACTATGTCATCGTCCACCTCCTCCACGAGGGCCACGTCGTCGACACCAAGGAGACCAAGTCGGTCAGCGGCTCCAGCCCCGTGTGGAACGCGCCCTTCCTCTTCACCCTGCCCGCCGGGGACATCCAGCAGCAGCAGCAGCTGGCCTTGGAGTTCCTTGTCATGCAGGTGAGGTGACCAGGCTCAGGAGGTGACCTGGCTCAGGAGGTGACCTGGCTCAGGAGGTGACCAGGCTCAGCCCTGCCGGAGCCGATTCTACCACTCTTGGGAGGTGTCAGGGCTGGGCTCCTCTCGAGGAAGGCCACCAGCCGTGTGTCCTGCCCTGTGCTGCCCCAGGCTCGGTTCCACGGCCGTGGCTCGGTGCTGGGCCGTGTCCAGCTGGGGCCAGGGGTGCCACACTGGAGGGACATGTGCAGCCGGGCACCGCTGGAGTCAGAGCGCTGGCACCGCATCCAGCCCGGACCCTGAGCCTGGCCCGGGACTCACAGCTGGGCACAGGGGAGGTGCCACCCCCACGCCACTGGGGGCGAGTCCAGTGCCATCTCCAGGGCTGGAGATCACTGGAGGTCGGCACAAACCCATCCCAAAGGGCTCTGGAGGGGACTGAGCCCGTCTGAGGTGGCCCCAGCCTCGGGGAAGAAGAGGAGCTTTGTCTGATCCATCCACTCTGCACCCGGAATCTGGGCTGGGGAGGAGCCCGATGGGACCAGAGCCCAGCTGGCATCCCTGGGGCCACCATGGTGGTGGCATCTCCTCTGTGGAGGAGCCTGGTGGGACCAGAACCCTGCTGGGATCCCTGGGGCCACCACGGTGGTGGCAGCTCCTGCCCCTTCCACCCTGGTTCTACCCCATCTCCTGCCCCTTCCACCCTGGTTCTACCCCATCCCCTGCCCCTGCCACCCCACCCGAGCGGAGCCACGAGGACACGCCAACGCCACCCAGTGATAAAAGGCGTCCGTGGGCATTTTTAATTGATTGCTGGCCCTAATGAGTGCTTGACAAATAAATAAATAAAAATAAATAAATAAATAAATAAATAAATAAATAAATAAATAAATGGGTTGGGAATGATGGTGTGCCTGGAGCTCTCTCTCCTGTCCCTGGGCCACCACAGCAATGACCATGGGAGGGGTCACCATGGGGAGGAAGGCTGTGGCCAGGGTTGTCACTGTGGGGTTCATCACAGCGAAGGTCATCATGGTGAGGATGACCGTGGTGAGGAAGCTGTGCTGAGGGTGTGGATGGCCACGGAGAGGATGACCATGGTGAGGATGACCATAGTGAGTAGTCCCACGGGGAGGAAGCTGTGCAGAGGGTGAGGATGGCCATGGAGAGGATGACCATGGTGAGGAAGCTGTGCAGAGGGTGAGGATGGCCATGGAGAGGATGGCATGGCCATGGTGAGGAAGCTGTGCAGAGGGTGAGGATGGTGGTAGTGATGGACGACCATGGTGAGGATGACCACGGTGAGCAGTCCCACCACGGGGAGGAAGCCGTGCCGAGGCTGAGGATGACCATGGTGAGGATGACCATGGTGAGGATGACCACGGTGAGCAGTCCCACCACGGGGAGGAAGCCGTGCCGAGGGTGAGGATGGTGGCAGTGATGAAGGACAGGCTGACGCGGACCCAGACCGCTCCCGCCGCTCCCCGTCCCGGCTGAACCCCGCGCCGCCCCGCCGGGCGGGCTCAGCCCGGTGCCGCCCCTGCCGTGGCTCCGGGGCGGGCTCGGCCCGGCGGGGCGGGTTTAACCCCGGCCGGGAAGCGGAAGCGGCGGCGCTGCGGGGCCGCAGGGGCCGGGCCGGGCCGGGCCGCACCCGCCGAGCGCGGCCGCAGCGGCGGCGGTGAGGCCGGGGACGCACGGAGGGGACACCGGGGACACACGGGGGGGGGGGGGGGCACACCGGGCGGACACGGGGGGAGGGGAGCGTCGGGCACACACGGAGGGGAGCACCGGGCATATACGGGGAACACACCGGGCATACACGGGGAACACACCGGGGCACACACGGAGGGAGGGGAACACACCGGGCACACACGGGGAACACACCGGGCACACACGGAGGGAGGGGAACACACCGGGCACACACGGGGAACACACCGGGCATACACGGGGAACACACCGGGCACACACGGGGAACACACCGGGCACACACGGAGGAAGGGGAGTACCGGGCGGACACGGAGGGATGGGGACCACACCGGGCGGACACGGGGGGAACACACCGGGCACACACGGAGGGAGGGGAGCACACCGGGCACACACGGAGGGAGTGGAAGCACCGGGGCACACACGGAGGGGGCACACCGGACGGACACGGAGGGAGTGGAACACACCGGGCACACACGGAGGGATGGGGAGCACACCGGGCACACACGGAGAGGGCACACCGGGCATATACGGGGAACACACCGGGCACACCCGGAGGGAGGGGAGCACGCCGGGCACACACGGGGAACACACCGGGCACAGCCGGAGGGAGGGGACGCGAGGGCGGCGGGCGCGGAGCGGGTAACGGCCCCGCATCCGCCGGCCCCGCGGGCAGCCCCGCCGGGCCGGGCCGGGCCGGGCCGGCTGCCGGGGCTCCGGGGCCAGCGGCCTGAGCCCGGCGCGCTGCTGTCGCGCAGATGCATCACTGCAGGAGGCTGCGGTCCCCGGAGCAGGACGGCGAGCCGGGGCACCGCTGGAAGCGGCGGCGGTCGCGGAGCCGGGAGTGCGAGGGCAGGCTGCGGTACCCGCCCCGCAGGGACCTCGCCCGCAGATCGCGCTCCAGGAGGTGAGAGCGCTGCCCCAAAAAACCCGTGCTGAGCTCGGCTCCCGGCGCTGATTGAAACGCCTGAACCCCGCGGGTGGAGGGGAAGGGTTTGCTTGTCTCTCTGTGTGCTTTCCCTGGCGCTTCACCCTTCCCGAAGTTCTTCCCGAAGCCGTGGCTGACCCGGAATCACCTTTCCATGCTGCGCAGGCATTAAAGGCTTTCCTGACAGCCCGCTTCTCCCTGACGGGATTAAAACCAGATTTAAAGCGACCACGCTCCTCCCTGGCCTCAGAAAGGATCCCGGCTGGAGGATCCCGCCGCTAACCCATCCATCCCTCCTGCTTTGCTTCGGGATTTTACCCTTGATCCTCTCTTTGTCCAGCTGGGATGAGGCCTCTGATGAGGGCAGGGTTCTGGAACAGCCACTGGAGCTGCTGTGGCTCCACTGGTTGGACCGGGCAGGTGCAGCCAGGCAGGAGCTGAGCTCATCTTTAAATTCCTGAAATGCTCTCCAGATTAATTTCTCTTCCCCAGCCTGGCTTTTGTTTACTTGAAGGAGGTGGATTGTGAAATAGAGCTGGCACGCTTTTTCCCTTTTTTGTTTCCATCTGATGGGTAATTTGGAACAGATTCGGATGAAAGAAAACATCCTGGTCCCTTCAGAGTCAGCCTCTTTGAGGAGACCTGAGTCCTTCAGGTCATCATTTCTGCTTCCTGAGTCCCCCCAGAGCACACTGAGGAGTGTCTGGGCCGATGCTGGACACAGCTATGGGTTGGTTTGGGTACCAAGAGCCATGGCTGCCCTGGCACAGAGGGGGCAGAGTTTGGGGAGTCCTGGGAGGTTGTTGCTGGAGGAGCAGGAGCTCGGGGACAGATTTTCCTTCTGGCTCCTGCTGCTGATCCGTGGAGCTGCTCTGTGTGTGCACACAGGGCTTGGTGCCCCGGAGCCTCCTGTCCCCCCTGGGGTGACAACCAGGGTTCAGAGCTAATTAACGAGACACCTCCCCAGGGAGGAGGAGCGGGGACAAACACCTCTGTGCAGGGGCACAGGTGGCTCAGGTGACGTGGAATTGTGCAGGGTTGTGGGGTGGAAGGGACCTTAAAGCCCATCCAGGGTGCTCCAAGCCCCGTCCAGCCTGGCCTGGGGGTGCACAGCGAGGCAGGCAGCTGGAGCTCTCTCTCGGGGTGGTTTTCCCCTTAAAACGTGGCAGTGCCTCAGTGTTTTCTCCCCAGAACTCCTCCTTGCTGGTCAGAGTGTGAGGTGCAGAAAGATTTGAGGCTGCTGGCACCGGCAGTGGGAGCAGGAGGATTTCTCAGCCCAGGGGAGCTGTGTCAGGGGCCTTGGGGGGCACGTTAGGAAAAGCTGCTTCTCTCCAGAGAATGAAGTGAACAGGCTGCCCAGAGATGGGGTGGGATTGTGGGGGTCTCCCAGAGTCCCCACGCTGCCATTCCATGATTCACCCTCAGCAGGACTATGGGAATAAGGTTATCCCTGTGGCAGGGAGAAATGATGAGGATGATTTTATTGTAATTAATTCGTTTATTATACCGCATTATTTTATATCATATCACAACATGTTACCTCTGCTAAGTACTTACCTGCTCTTGGCTTGCACAGCATGGTTGTAAGCCGGCAGTCCCAACACGCCCACACCTGGCCCTGACAGGCCGAGGAAACAAAACCCCCTCGCTTTGGGCAAACCGCCTTTATTTTGTATTCCGCTTTTGCACGAGCGCGCCGAATGCGATAAGAGCTGTTTCTCCTTTCTCTGAGGTTCGGAGAGTACCACTCCCAGAACACCCGTGCCTTGCTTTTCCCCCCGCCGACGCGGGGCTGTTGCAGCGCTGCCGGGCTCTAAGCGCTCTCTCTGTGCCGCAGCCACGAGAGGATGCCGTACCAGCGGCGCTGCCGGCGGGACAGCGATGCCTGCAGGCTGGAGGAGCGCAGCCCCTCGCTGGGGCAGGATTACTGCCCGGCACGGCCGCGGCCCTGGCGGCGCTCCCGCGGCCGGGAGCAGCACCGGCCCCGGCGGTACCAGCAGCACTGCCGCCGCCGCAGGAGCCGGTCGTGTAGCAGCGCCTCCTCGGTGAGTAGCATCCACAGCGAGCTCGGGCTTTAACTGTTCTTGCCTCCTTCCAGCTCCCGGCGCTCTGGGTGAGTACCTCGATCCCCGTTTCTGTGTTTGTTGTCCAGTCCCCCCCTTCCCGGTCTGTGTCGTGCTCAGCGGGGAGAGTTCTGTCGTGCTGCGGGGTTTTGCCTGGAGCCTTAATCCGTGTTCCTTAGGGCCAGGGAAGGGATCGGGAGAGCTTCCAGCGGCACTCACGTGGTGCTGACGGGGAGAGCCTCGGCCCGGGGCCAGCCCCGTGGCCAGGGATCCGCTTCTGCCCGCGGCTGTTGCTGCTCCTGGGGGGGTTTGCTGCCGCATTCCTCGGTTTGGCTTCGTGCCTGGATGCCCTTCCAGGTGGGATCGGTCAGCCCGGCTCTCCAGAGCTGTTTTTATGCCCTGTCAGCTGTCAGAGCGGGTCCCGCCTTCCGAGGGGGCGCGGGTGTCCTCTTTCCACCTTCCCGCGTGGATTTCAGCTTCTTGCAGACCTCACTCTGAAATGCAGCGTTCCTTCCTGGGATTCGCTGGGAATGTCTGGAGCTAGGGGGGGTGGAGGGGTTGGTGAGAGGTGTCAGACCCTTCAGCTCCTCCCTCCCGTGAGGAGGAGCGCTCCCCTCCCACCCTGATGTGACCACCGCAGCTGAGGGATGGGCTCTGATCCGGATAATCTGCATGGCTGGGAATTTCTGAGCTCTCCTTTTGACTCCTCTCCAGCCAGCCGTGGGATTTGGGTGTTGGGGGAGCCAGGGCCGTGCTGGGGGTGTGTGTGTGGTGGTGATGCTGTGCAGGTCTGGGCTGGCAGGAGCTCAGCCCTCCGACACCTCACAGCCGTCCCAGCTCTCCCACCTTCTCCTCTGATTTTTTGGGGAATTTTGATGTCGTTATTTTGGACCTGCTGATGAGGGGTGGGGGAGGCACAGAAGAGAAGCCTGCCAGAAGCTCAGGCACAGAAATACCAAGGTTTCCCTGAATTCCTTTGGCTGCAGGGACTGTAACTATTTTGAAAGCAGGCTAGAACGAGGTGAGGAATTAGGACAGCTCGCTTTGTGGACCCCGGGTTGAGGTGAACCTTGGGCTGGTTTTCCAGTAGAAGCTTGCCAGTAGCAGGGTGTGAAGATCACCTCAGACCTTGCCTGAAGCCTTCCCTGGGGATTGATTTGCCTGTCCTGTCCCTAAAGCTCTCCCAGACTCAAAAAGGCCGGCGTGCCCCAGGGTTTAGGCTCGGCGTGGCGCAGAGTTTCCCTTCAGGAGGGAAACTTCCCAGCCAGAACAGGACAGGACACAGCTCTGGG
Source organism: Fringilla coelebs (assembly GCF_963513975.1). Lineage (NCBI taxonomy): Eukaryota > Metazoa > Chordata > Aves > Passeriformes > Fringillidae > Fringilla > Fringilla coelebs. The sequence continues at coordinate 3,947,435 of NC_140038.1, read as the reverse complement.
CAGCTGGAGCAGGATGCACAGAGGGGGGAAAAAAGCCTGCTACTAGTGTGGCTTCTACTGGGCAGCCTGTCCAAACCTTGGCAGCCCAGGGGTGGCCAAGGCCTCTGGCAGCATCCTCCGTGGGGAACAGAGGATTCCTCCTGCAGCTTCCCACCCTGGAAGAGAGGGGCGTTTCCCTGCCCCCTCCTCCCCGAGGCTTGTAGCTAACGAGCCCCGAGTTTTCTTTGCCGTACCTGTAGCTGTTGATGACTTTTCTGTTTTGAAGTTAGTTTTGTGTCTTGACGTGTCCCTTGCAATATCCCTATCGTTTATATATATGCCGTGTGCCTTATGAAATGCTGGCATCTGGAAAATCCACCCACCCACCGGCGGCCCCGTCGTCTCTGCGACCTCTGACTGCCCGCTCTGGCCCCGCCCGGGGGGCGGTGAGTGCAGAGAAGCCGGCAGAGCAGTAAGCGCAGCAGGAGCGTGGAAGATGACAAGGAAGGTCACCTGGTGTGCAGGATCGGCGATTGGCTTCAAGAGCGATGTACAGCCACCTTTCGTAAAACTTTACCTCTACTTTTACCCCGGGTTAGCCCAGATCTCTCTGGCCTGTACTGGAGGGGTCTCTAGTGGTTCGTTTACTGAGCGTAACTTGCCTGAGGCAGAGCTTGAGTTGTAAAGAGTCGTAGCGGTGAGAGAGAGACGGTGGTTTTGTTTGCTCGGTGTGAAGTGGCAGGAGCCCAGCTCCGCCCCGGCCCCCCGGGCTCACTCCCGCTCCTGTTTTCTCTCCTAGATGAGATCGTGGGCAGCCTCGGCGAAGGCACTTTTGGCAAGGTGGTGGAGTGCGTGGACCACGCCAGGTGGGCTCCTTCCCCTGCACCCGGCCCTTGGCAGCGCCACCCGGGCTCCACGGGGCTGAGTTTGTCACCTGCCACGTGTCCCTGCCCTCCTCAGAGCCAGGGGAAAGGGCCTGGCTCAGACCTCACCCCCTCCAGAATTTGTAGTCTGGTGTGTTAAGGGAAGTGTTCTATTCCATTCTATTCCATTCTATATTCCGTTCCATTCTATATTCCATTCTATATTCCATTCTATATTCCATTCTATATTCCATTCTATATTCCATTCTATATTCCATTCTTCTCCATTCTATTCCTAATTTAATTTAATTCTATTCTATTTCTAATTCTATTCTATTTCTAATTCTATTCTATTTCTAATTCTAATTCTATTCTATTCTGTTTCTAGTTCTATTCTAATTCTATTCTAATTCTATTCTAATTCTATTCTATTTCTATTCTATTCTATTTCTATTCTATTCTATTCTATTCTATTCTATTCTATTCTATTCTATTCTATTCTATTCTATTCTATTCTAATTCATTCTATTCTATCCTAGTTCCAGTCTATTCTATTTGTAGAATAGAATATTAGAATATTCCAATATACTAATATTCTAATAGTCTATTCTATTTTAGAATATTAGGATATTCTAAGACTGTTCTATGAATGGAATGGAATAGAATTAGAAATGGAATAGAATTAGGAATGGAATAGAATTAGGAATGGAATAGAATTAGGAATGGAATAGAATTAGGAATGGAATGGAATAGAATAGAATAGAATAGAATAGAATAGAATAGAATAGAATAGAATAGAATAGAATAGAATAGAATAGAATAGAATATCCTGAGCTGGAAGGGACCCACACCAATCATCCAAGGGCAGCTCCTGGCCCTGCATGGTCCCCCATCAATCCCACCCTGTGCACACCTGAGAGCGTTGTCCTGGGTCTCTGGCAGCCTCGGGGCTGTGCCCATTCCCTGGGGAAGAGCTTTTCCCTGATCTCCATCTTTCCCCTGACCTTCCCCAGCATGGCTCCCCGTGGGCTGAGCACACAGGTTCTGTCTCTGACCCCGTCCTTCTGTCTGTCCCCTTCCAGAGGCAAGTCCCAGGTGGCACTGAAAATCATCAAGAACGTTGGCAAGTACCGAGAGGCTGCCAGGCTGGAAATCAACGTCCTGAAGAAAATCAAGGAGAAGGACAAGGAGAACAAGTTGTGAGTTGCCAGTGCCACACAGAGCAGCACGGGGCTGAGGATGGGGTGAGGGGGAACCGGCCCCATTGCTCTGCTGCCTTGTCCCAGGGAACTGGGGAGCTGTGCTCCAGAGGCAGCTCTGCTCCCCAGCCACTCCTGGAGTGCCCAGGTGTGCTGTGCCCTTGACAGCTGAAATGGGTGCTAAAAGTGAAGCACAGCACAAAAAGGAGTGTGGAGTTTTAGTTCATGGAAATGTAGCGTTTTCTAAGGGGAAATTGAAACTGGCTGGCTTTTTTCTACACTTCCCACAAATTTCCCCTGAGCAAGTCCACAGCATTCAGTCCTGGGACAAAGGAGGGCATGAATTGATAACCTTGGTGATATATCCTCAGCTAAATCCGTGTTCTGGAGTTGACAGATATATCCAGCTCAGGCTATGCTATTCTATTCTATTCTATTCTATTCTATTCTATTCTATTCTATTCTATTCTATTCTATTCCATTCCATTCCATTCCATTCCATTCCATTCCATTCCATTCCATTCCATTCCATTCCATTCCATTCCATTCCATTCCATTCCATTCCATTCCATTCCATTCCATTCCATTCCATTCCTATTCCTATTCCTATTCCTATTCCTATTCCTATTCTATTCCTATTCCTATTCCTATTCTATCCGTTCCCATTCTATTCCCATTCTATTCCCAGTCCTATTCTATTCCCAGTCCTATTCTATTCCCAGTCCTATTCTATTCCCAGTCCTATTCTATTCTATTCTATTCTATTCTATTCTATTCTATTCTATTCTATTCTATTCCTATTTCTATTCTATTCCTATTTCTATTCTATTCCTATTTCTATTCTATTCCTATTTCTATTCTATTCCTATTTCTATTCTATTCCTATTTCTATTCCTATTCTAATTCCTATTTCCATTTCTATTCCATTCCATTCCATTCCTATTCCATTCCTATTCCATTCTGCCTTACTCAAACCAAGGCAAGCGGAGGAAAAGCATCACCATAATAAGAATCCCACCTCTGCTCTTCCTGTTTCTTCCCCCCCTAACCCTGAACCCTCTACCCCAAAACTTGGTGTTTTAAAGAGAGCAGACTCTGCTCCTGCCCAGGCTCCCTGAGCACTTCAAAATGCCTGAGCTGCCTTGTGCACAAAGTTCTGGCAGAACCATGTGGCTGCTGGCTCTTTTAAGCCCCAGGAGAGGGGAGGGAAGGAGCAGAGCAGCAGAACAGCTGTGCTGAGCATCCCTTAAAGGGGGTTAAGCCCTGCCTCTCTCTCTCCCTGCACAGCCTGTGCGTCCTCATGTCGGACTGGTTCAACTTCCACGGCCACATGTGCATTGCCTTCGAGCTGCTGGGCAAGAACACCTTCGAGTTCCTGAAGGAGAACAACTTCCAGCCCTACCCCCTGCCACAGATCCGGCACATGGCCTACCAGCTGTGCCACGCCCTGAGATGTGAGTGATTGATCCTGCTGGGCTCCCAGCGTGAGGGAAGGGATGGGAATCTCCACCCCCCATGTTCCAGAAGGCTGGATTGTTATTTTATGACATATATCAGATGAAAAGAAAATGAGATGCTAAAACCATACTAAAAGAATAGAAGAAAGGATTTAATCAGAAGGCTAGAAAGGAAAGGAATGGAATGATAATAAAATCTTGTGACTGCTGAGTCCCCACACAGCTGGACCTGTGATTGGTCATCAAGTAGAAACAACTCACATAGACCAATCAAAGATGCATTCCACAGCAGCAGATAATGATTGTTTTTCTTTTCCTCTGAGGCTTCCTTTTCTTCCTCAGCTTCTCAGGAGAAAAATCCTGTCAAAAGGATTTTTCATAAAATATTTCTGTGACAAGTGACCCCAGGGGCTGGGGGGTGCTGCCCTGGCACTGGGCTGGGCAGAGCAGGGCCCCTGCTGCTCTCTGGTGCTTAGAGAGGTGTTTTCCCTCCTCCCTCTGTGCAGTTCTACACGACAACCAGCTGACTCACACCGACCTCAAGCCAGAAAACATCCTGTTTGTCAACTCGGATTTTGACACTCTGTACAACGAGAACAAGGTGGGTTCTGTCCCAGAGAGCACTGGCTGCACAGGAACAGGCTGCCTTGATCCCTCCCTGCAGAAATTGCATCTTCCCTGCTCTCTCCAGGCTGCCTTCAGAGCCTGGGAAGTGGGAACAAGGTGGAAGGCAGAGCTCTTCTTCCTGCTGTGCCTTCCAAAGGCTGCCTGGAGGATTCAGGGATTTTATGTCCAGAGCTTGGAGCTCCACAGCTCCATCCCTGTGAGGAGGTGCAGACAGCACTTCTGGGGCTCCTCAGAGCTCCATCCCTGGGAGGAGCTGCAGACCAGCCCTCCTGGGCTTCTCAGAGCTGTAACCCTGTATGGAGGTGCAGAGCAGCACTTTTTGGGCTCTTCAGAGCTCAGCACTCCATCCCTGTGAGGAGCTGCAGACCAGAGCTCCTGGAGCTCCACAGCTCCATCCCTGTGAGGAGCTGCAGACCAGAGCTCCTGGAGCTCCACAGCTCCATCCCTGTGAGGAGGTGCAGACCAGAGCTCCTGGTGTTCCTCAGAGCTCCATCCCTGTGAGGAGGTGCAGAGCAGAGGTCCTGGAGCTCCACAGCTCCATCCCTGTGAGGAGCTGCGGACCAGCACTTCTGGGGCTCCTCAGAGCTCCATCCCTGTGAGGAGGTGCAGAGCGGAGCTCCACAGCTCCATCCCTGTGAGGAGGTGCAGAGCGGAGCTCCACAGCTCCATCCCTGTGTAGAAGTGCAGACCAGAGCTCCTGGGTCTATTTATATGTTGTAAAGAGCTCCACAGCTCCATCTCTGTGAGGAGCTGCAGACCAGAGCTCCTGGGGCTCCTCAGAGCTCCACAGCTCCATCCCTGTGAGGAGGTGCAGACCAGAGCTCCTGGGGCTCCTCAGAGCTCCACAGTTCCATCCCTGTGAGGAGGTGCAGACCAGAGCTCCTGGAGCTCCACAACTCCATCCCTGTGAAGAGGTGCAGACCAGCACTTCTGGGGCTCCTCAGAGCTCCATCCATGTGAGGAGCTGCGGAGCAGAGCTCCACAGCTCCATCCCTGTGAGAAGCTGCAGACCAGAGCTCCTGGGCTCCTCAGAGCTCCATCCCTGTGAGGAGCTGCAGACCAGCCCTGCTGGGCTCCTCAGAGCTCCATCCCTGTGAGGAGCTGCAGACCAGCCCTGCTGGGCTCCTCGGAGCTCCATCCATGTGAGGAGCTGCAGACCAGCCCTGCTGGGCTCCTCAGAGCTCCATCCCTGTGAGGAGCTGCAGACCAGCCCTGCTGGGCTCCTCAGAGCTCCATCCCTGTGAGGAGCTGCAGACCAGCCCTGCTGGGCTCCTCAGAGCTCCATCCCTGTGAGGAGCTGCAGACCAGCCCTGCTGGGCTCCTCAGAGCTCCATCCATGTGAGGAGCTGCAGACCAGAGCTCCACAGCTCCATCCCTGTGAGGAGGCCCAGCCCACGCTCCTGGAGCTCCTGTGCCAGCCCAGCCCTGTGCTTTCCCTGCAGAGCTGTGAGCAGAAGTCCATCAGGAACACGAGCATCCGCGTGGCCGACTTCGGCAGCGCCACCTTCGACCACGAGCACCACACCACCATCGTGGCCACGCGGCACTACCGGCCCCCTGAAGTGATCCTGGGTGAGAACTGCACCTTCTGGGGATGGACACTCCAGGGAATTCATTTCTAGCTCTGGTGGAACCCCTGTGCTGTGGTTGTTGGAGTTCATTTGGTTTTCTTTGCAGAGCTGGGCTGGGCACAGCCGTGTGATGTCTGGAGCACTGGCTGCATTCTGTTCGAGTATTACCGTGGCTTCACGCTCTTCCAGGTGGGATTCTTGTTCCCCTGAGAATCCTTCGTGTCCAGAGGGGCTCAGAATTAGGTGATGGGGAGGGAAACACACATCAGGCACTAAAAATGAGAAGCTGAGAGTGAAAATGATGCCTGGAAAAAAGGGCTGGTTTGAGGAGTGCCTTGCTGGAAGGAAGCAGAACATGAAAAGTTGGATAGGACCCGGTGGAATCATTCTTTTTGTCCCTGCAGAGGTGACAAACCTTTTGTCATCTGACCCAGCACTGCTCTGCTCCTTTGCAGACCCATGAGAACCGAGAGCACCTCGTCATGATGGAGAAAATCCTGGGGCCGCTCCCGTCTCACATGGTCCACAAAACTCGGTAAGAGCCTGGTCCTGAGCTCAGCCCAGGCACCACCACCTGCACGGGAGGCAGAGCTCCTGCCTGACCCCCACCTTGCCCGTGCAGGAAGCAGAAATACTTCCACAATGGCAGCCTGGTGTGGGATGAGAACACGTCCGACGGCAGATACGTCCAGGAGAACTGCAAGCCCCTGCGGGTGCGTGCTGCTCCCCTCTCTCCCTCCCTCCTTCCCTGGGGCAGGGCGTGGGGCTCAGGGCTGGAATTCCCTTTGGAACTGCTTGGAGGGGAGCCCCAGCTCCCATCCACAGCCATCCTGCTCTGGAGAGGGCAGGGTGGGCATTAGGGAAAGGGGAATGAAGTGTTTGGGGTGGGAAGCAGCCCTGGGGGATGCTGTGTTTGGGATGGGAAGCAGCCATGGGGGATGCTGTGTTTGGGGTGGGATGCTGTATTTAGGGTAGGAAGCAGCCCTGGGGGATGCTGTGTTTGGGATGGAAAGCAGCCCTGGGGGATGCTGTGTTTGGGATGGGATGCTGTATTTGGGATGGAAAGCCGCCCTGGGGGATGCTGTATTTGGGCTGGGAAGCAGCCCTGGGGGATGCTGTATTTAGGGTGGGAAGCAGCCCTGGGGGATGCTGTGTTTGGGATGGGAAGCTGCCCTGGGGGATGCTGTATTTAGGATGGGAAGCCACCCTGCCCAGGCAGGGGCTGAGCCCGTGTCCCTGTCCCTTTCAGACATACATGCTGCACGACTCTCTGGAGCATGCTCAGCTCTTTGACCTGATGAGGAGGATGCTGGAATTCGACCCCTCCCAGAGGATCACGTTCTCCGAGGCCCTCCTGCACCCCTTCTTTGCCGGGCTCTCGGCGGAGGAGCGGATGCTGTGCGGGCGCGGCGCCAGCCGGGACCTGAGCAGATGACGGCCGGGATCCCTCAGGCTGGATCCCACAGGATGGACCTTTCAGGGTGGATTCTGCAGGATGGATCCCTCAGGGTGGATCCCACCGGCCTCTGCAGCCCCATTCCCCTCCCCGAGTCCAGAGGGGCTGGGGCACTGCCACAAGGACGCTGGGAGGAGAGGGGGAAGGAAAGCTCTGTTGGAAAGCACAGATTTGTCTATTTATATGTTGTAAAGTTAAAATAAAGTGTTTCTTATTGTTTGATACTTCCCTTGTAGGCGGGTGTGGGGTTGTTGAAGAAGGAGATGGTGAAAAATCACCTGGGATGAGTGAGGGGGAGTGGCCTGGTGTCTGCCCTGGCAGCAGAAGGTTCTAGAAGGAGAGCAGACAAATAAACATCTGCACACCATAGCACACATGAAGAGTTGCACTTTATTTCAGGGCATGGTCCCCCGCAGTGGCAGGAATTGGTCGTTACAAACACCAGGTCACAAATGGGCTCACCAAGCAGTGCCATGGCGCAGTGATTGTCACCTGTCCCCAGAGCAGCACCCAGGGGCAGCTGCTGTGCTGTGGGGCAGGTGGGGGTAGGAACTATCCCAAACACAACAGCTACAGCAGCGCTCCCTTCTTGGAATGAACTCTGGCACCGTGGGGGTGGTGATGAGGACAGCCAGACCCTGCGCTGGGTCTCTTGAGCGCTCCAGAAGAGCTGGTACCTCACATCCCAGGTGTGTGAAGCCAAGAAACAGCTGCAGTGAGGGGAAGCACAGCCAAACACCCAAATCTAGCAGGCAGTGAGCACAGCCCCACATTCCCCATACCAGGGGCTGAACCCCCCTGTTGTGCAACACTGTTCGCTTTATTTTTATAGTTCAACGTGGGGAAGCGTTTCAAGGCTGGCAAGAACCAGGGCCTTGGTGCTTCTCAGAGCTCCATCCCTGCAAAAACACCATCACCTGCCCCAACACCTTCCAGGCAGGGCAGCTGCACCCTGGCCTATGCCTGCCCTGCTCCTGCTCCGCGTGTACAAGCTACAGTTCAACAGCCAAACCCAGAAAGGGCAGGAAAAACCTGCAGAAAGCAGAAATTGAAACAGCAAGTCTCCTACTGAGTGTCTTGAGCAAAGAGAGTGAAAGGAAGGGGACTAAAGCTAACACTGACTACAGCAACAACCTTTTCAACCTGCTGCTGCTCCCGGGTGAAGATCCAAGGAAACAGCCAAAGAACCAAAAAAGGCAGAGGGAAACCTTGTGTTTGTGCTGTGAGCACCCAGCACACCGCTGTGCTGTCCCAGTCAGAAGCACAGCCTGGTCGGTGCCACCGCGGCTGGGGCTGAAGCGTGGGGCACATGTGGCCCTGTGTGCCCAGGATGGAGGGCAGAGCCCCCCAGGGCAGCAGCGTCCCAGAGCAGCTGAGGGGAACCAGGGCTGCCCAGCCAGGGCACAGCCCCTGGTCCTGCTGAGGTAGATATGGCAACGTGCAGGGGCCAGACCTCGGGCTGAGCCCGGGGCTCAGCAGCCTCCTGGGCCCTCCACACTCCTGGGCCAGACCCAGTAAGCGCTTCCTTCCGAGCAGGAGGGCTCTTCCTCCTCCTCTGGCAGGCCTGGCCTTGGTTCTAACAGAGGAAAGCAAAGATGAGTGCCTGACTAAAGCCCCAGCTCGGGGCACAAGCGGGTCTGTGGGGCTGGACCCACTCTGGACTGGTCCCTGTGCTTCAGCCTCCCAGCTCCCCTGGACAGAGGCAGCACCCGGAGCTCTCCCCGGTGCCAGAGCAGGGCTGGGCGAGCTGGAGGAGCCTGCAGGAGCCCTGGGGATGGGTGAAAGCACTGTGTCCATTCCCAGCTCCAGCTCCCTGGCTCAGCCCTGGGGGCACACAGAGCCAGCAGGGTGGGTGCCCAAGCTGATTGCCAAAGCCAGCGAGCTGGTGGCTCCTCAGCTCGTCCCTGCACCCAGGCCAACCAAAGGAACACAGGAAGGGATAACTCAACGTCTCTGGCTGCTCACGGGACAGCAGAGCAGATTTCTGATGGGAATCCCACCCAGGGAATCCCACAGCCCTCCAGGAGCACAACAGCTCCCACCACACTCTCTCCTGCCAGCAGACAGGAGGCAAACCCTCCTCAGGCCAAGCCCACCCCATACACAGGCTTTGATTCCAACAGATGAACAGATCCATGAGCTACTTCCCAAACCATACCAAATGTAGCAGGGATGCTGGAAGGACAGGGGAGCTTACCCCAAACCTCACCCGCACCACACAGCACCCAACATTGCCAGAGCAACCCTGCCCTGCCCTGCTCCACTCCCCCAGCCCTAGAGCAGCCACTTGCTGGGCCAGCAGGGAGAAAAAACCAAAGAAAACAACCCCAAACCCCACAAGGATGCTGGAAAAGTTCTTTTCCACAGCAGGCCTGCACCCCACAGAGCTGGGCTTCAGCCACGAAGCGAACAAAGAAAAGCCAACAGTACAGAAGCAGTAAGGCTTAGCTGAGGAAGGACATCAGTGCTCCCAGAGCATGTGGGAGCCTCTGGCTCCTGACACAAGCTCTCCAAACAGGGAAAAGCCCTCTCTGTGAGGGGCTGGACGGGCTGGGAAGGAGAGGGAGCTACAATTGCCTTCCAGAACACAAAACAGGGATGGGGCAGTCAGAACCAACATGGGAACCAAACGAGATTTTCCCTCGACGCAAGGGATTTCTACACAATCAAGGGGTGCTGTTCCCACCAGGATGTCCTTGCTGGGAATAGTCAACCAGAAGGACCCCAAACACATCAAAGCTCCAAACCAGCCTTATTTGTACCATGTGCCAGCCAGGGCTGGCCAGCAGCAGGGGACAGACACCATGGTCCTGCATGCTCCTTCAATCCCATGGCAGGAGAGAATGAAAACAGCTTTGCAGGAACAATTTGCTTCCTCCTCCTCCTCCTTTTTGTTTTTTGTTTGTTGGGGTTTTTTTTCATTTCATTTTACAATTATTCCTTTTTTTTTCTTTTTAAATACACGAAGGCAAACCCTCCAGAACCTCACATCCTTTTCTTTTCTTTTTTTTTTTCCTTTAAGGCGTCACCAGAGTCGACCAGCCGGGATCCAGCGCAGCGCATCTTGGCTTTCACAGAGCTCCTCCTCTCTCCCTTCAGAGCCAGGAGGCTGCACGGGCTCTAAGTGGAGTGCAGGGGGATGACAAATTTACAACCAAAGGGGGAGTGGTAGTTGATGCCCACCTCCTGGAAGACCTTCTGGGGAATGCCAATGTCACAGAGGTAGACGCGGCCGGCGCGCTCGCCCAGCGGCAGCGGCAGCCCCAGGGCCAGCGACCACTTGGCGTCGATGCCCAGCTCCATCTCGCTGATGGGGGGGTCTATGCTCAGCACGGGGGCACGGTTCTGGTTGGCCCAGTCCACCACTGCTTTGTACCAAGGCTGGTCTCTCAGAAAGGCATTCTCGTGACAATCCAGGCAGTTGATCACTAAGTCAACCGGGGTGTCTGGGAGGTCTGCAAGAAACACAGACGCGGCTGAGAACCGGCGGCAGATTTGGGGTTTGGCTTCCACTCTTGCTGCACAGCCTGGCCTCACCTGCTGCTACTGCCATCCTTCCCCCCCTCAGACCCATCCTGAACAGCTCTCCAGCACTCTGGGCACATCCCCAGCCCGGCAGGTACAAAACCTCACCCAGTGAGCAGCTGGTGAGCAGCCCCAGTGCAACTGACTCACAGTGCAGGCAGCCCAGGGGAGCAGCGGCGCTCTCTGCCCATCAGGAAGGATCATTTTCTATGCCACAAGCTGAAAATAAGGCTAGTTCTTGGAACACACCAGCTGTGCTGCACTGCTGCCTGCCCCACTGAGCTGTGGCTCTCAGCTGCTGCATTCCCTCACCTGCTCTGCACCCCCCTCACCTGCTCTGCACCCCCCTCACCTGATGGAACACAAACTCCTCCGTGCAAAACCATGGATTGGAAGGGACCTTAGAGTTCACCTCAGTCCACCCCCTGCCATGGGCAGGGACCTTCCACTATCCCAGGGTGCTTCAAGCCCCCAATCCAGCCTGGCCTCGGGCACTTCCAGGGATCCAGGGGAAGCCACAGCTGCTCTGAAAAATCTGTTCCAAGCTTTTACAATATTTTCACATAGGCAAGTAGCTCTGTCAGCACAGCACAGCCCTAACTCCCAGCTTTGTTTCTCCCCAGAAGTTCAAATGAAGAAGCTTGGAAAACGACTGGTGAAGTGCCAAGCAGCAGCCAGCACTCTCCCAGGAGCTGTTTATTCTAGGGAATACCAAGATGGGAATCCTGACAGCTGCTACAAGTGGCTCAGCAGAGCTGGCTCCTGCTTTGCAGCAGCAGCTGGACACTCATTCCCTCCCAGCTCCAACATGCTGAACAAGGCAGCCCCTCATCCTACCACAACAGCTCCATACAGCAGCTCTTCCTGATCTCTTCCCACCGGAAACATCTGTGGCAGCACAAGTGCTCCTCTGTCGAGGCTCTGAGTGCCTGCTGTCCCTGCAGCCTCTGGGCAGCCACCCAGGCATGGCAGTGCCACTAGATGGTGCCAGGGCAGCGGGCAGGAGCCAGCTCTGCTCCCTGGAGAAGGCAGCCCTGCTCCCCCATGAGAAGCCAGTCCTAGAGGAGCCAGTTCTGCTCCCGCTGGAGAAGCCAGCCCTGGAAAAGGCAGCCCTGCTCCCCATGGAGGAGCCAGCCCTGGAGGAGCCAGCCCTTCTGCCCCTGGAGGAGCCAGCCCTGCTAAACCTGGAAAAGCCAGCCCTGCTAAACCTGGAAAAGCCAGCCTAGAGAAGCCAGCCCTGCTCTCTCTGCAGAAGCCAGCCCTGCTCCCCCCTGCAGAAGCCAGCCCTAGAGAAGCCAGCCGTAGAGAAGCCAGCCCTGGAGAAGCCAGCCCTGGAGAAGCCAGCCCTGCTCTCCCTGCAGAAGCCAGCCCTGGAGAAGCCAGCCCTGCTCTCCCTGCAGAAGCCAGCCCTAGAGAAGCCAGCCCTTCTGCCCCTGGAGGAGCCAGCCCTGGAGGAACCAGCCCTGCTAAACCTGGAGAAACCAGCCTTGGAGAAGCCAGCCCTGCTCTCCCTGCAGAAGCCAGCCCAGGAGAAGCCAGCCCAGGAGAAGCCAGCCCTGCTCCCCCTGGAGAAGCCAGCCCTAGAGAAGCCAGCCCTAGAGAAGCCAGCCCTGCTAAACCTGGAAAAGCCAGCCCTGCTCCCCCTGGGGAAGCCAGCCCTGCTAAACCTGGAAAAGCCAGCCCTAGAGAAGCCAGCCCTGCTCCCCCCCAGGAGGAGCCAGCCCTGCTCAGCCACTGACCTTTGACACTGGACACCTGCTGGCCCTGTGTCTTGCTGAAGAGGTTGAGCTCGTTGGTGATGGACTCCAGCATCTTGACGAAGTTGGGGAGGAAGAGGATGACGTGGACGTCGTGGTTGGAGAGGTGGCGCCCGCAGCTGATGCCCTGCGCCCCCTTCACGTGAGGGCCGCAGAGCAGCGCCACCGTGGGCCGCTGGTGCACGTTCTTGGGGTTCAGTCTGAAACACAGGCAAAAAAAAAAACCAAAAGGGACTGTGAGCAAACCCCAAAGTCTCTTATCTTCCTTCATGAGGAAAAAAAAATTAAAAAAAACCCCACCCAGTAAGATGCAAATTGCCAGGTGTTCTGCAAACCTGCCACCGCTCTCCAGAGCAGCCCACATCCTTTTGTGGTGCTGACGCTGCTCCGCCTGCAGGCTCAGAGAAACTCAGACTTGTCTGGGTGGAAGGGACCCTAAAGGTCATCCATGTGGGCAGGGACACCTTCCACTATCCCAGGCTGCTCCAAGTTCTGCCCAACCTGGCTTTTGACACTTCCAGGGATGGCGCAGCCACAGCTGTGCCATCCTGACAGGGAAGAATTTCTTCCACATATTTAACCTAAATTTCCCCTCTTTAAGTTCTTCTTATAGGCCCCTTCAGATACTTGAAGGTTGCTCCAGCTTTCTTCTCCCCTTCCCTTCAGGACTTCCTGCAGCCACAGCTGAGAGCACAAGGTCCCAAGGATTGCAGAAGGCAGCTAAAAAATTTGAGGTGAGCTTCCCCATCAGAGGAGTCACAATTAAAAAAGAGGAAAAACGATCTCTACTTGCTGAGCTTCATTAATTGCACTGTAAAGTTAATTTGGCCTGGAAGCCATCAGGGCTTGGAGTAGGAATTTCAGCTGCCTGTGTGCCATAACTCAGTGCTCTCCATCAAGTGATCAGGTGCTGGTAAAGCACCCCTGAATAAGTGAGCAGGGGTTGCTAAAGAGCTCCTGAATACACAGATGGAGACTGAAGGGTTACTTTTGTTTCTGAGAGCAAATAATCTGGAGCAGCTATCAACAGCACAAGAACACAGGTGCAGTTCCTGCCCACAGCAACAGCCACAGAAGCAGAGGCAGGGAGCAGAGCTCTTCAGGAGTCAGCAAAAGGCACTGAGTGCACTCCAAAGCTGTGCAAAGAGCAGGATGTGCTCAGGTGAGCTGCAGATGTCTGAAGAGCTGAGTTAGCCTCACAAAAATCCACGCAGCGCTGTTTTCACGGGCTGCCTTCTGCTTTTATTGACACTGTGAAATTGCAATGTGCCAAATCAGCAAGGGGAAGGTTCCTTCCTGTGCAGAAAGGAGCTCATCACACATTCTGCATGGCTCCATCCACCTCAGGCAGCACCTGTGCAAAGCTCAGCTCCCCAGACAACTCCCAGTGAGGGAGAAGGAAAACCTCAGCTGAGCTTTGTCTGTGAGTCAAAAGCCAAAAGTGGCAGCAGGGAGCTGAGAGGACCCTGTCAGCCCTTCCCTCCCCCCAGCTGTACCTGTTGGGCCCCCCCAGGAGGCTCAGGGCCATCTGGCTGGCACACACCCCTGTCATCTCCAGCCTCCTCTCCAGGGTCAGCCCGTGCTTCTCGGCCACTGCCAGCAGCTTCTTGTGCAGCTCGTAGGACACGCTGGGGACCACCAGCCCCGAGTCTGGGGGACAGAAACGGGGGAGGGAGGCACAAATAGGGACAGTCAGACACCTCAAAACAGTGAAAAGGCTCATCCTTAACTGTTAACTGCTCACCCACGCTCCTTTCCAAGCCACCAAATGAATCCAAATATTCTCAGTGAAGCAGAGACAGCTAAACAGAAGTGCTGGCTTAAAATAACACTTCCACAAAAGTTCTGTGGGAAATTTTAGTAACACGAGGGCTGAGAAGGCCTTTGGGACTTACAGATGGAATATTAAGGTTTTTCTTCATGGTCTCCAAGCCAACAGAGCTTTAACCCACCATAAAGTACTCCTGAGCACTGTGAAAATCAGAAGAGCAGCTGTGAAGTGCCAAAAAAAAGCCCGGGTGTTTTATGTTTCCTGACACTGGTCCCCAAAATCCCAAGATCACAGCAAAACAAGCCATCCCACATTTGCTGGGAGGTGTTCCCATGCCAGAAGGACTGCTCCAGACCCAGCAGCTGCATCACAGCTCACAGAGGCAGCAGGGAAATGCTCAAAGGATAAACTGCAGAAAAACAACTCCCAGGTGTTCCCTGGGCTAGCGAGCTGGGAAATGCTCCAGGCTTTGGATCAAGAGAAAAGAAACAAGAGAGGTTTTGTGAAGTGCTGAGGACTGTCCAACCTGGCCTTGGAGATTTCCAGGGGCAGTCACAGCTTCTCTGGACAACCTGAGCCATCTCCTTATGGGATGGCCTCAGAGCTGGAGCACGAGCAGCTCTCAGCTCCATCTTTTCCCAGGAATGGCAGCTGAGTGCAGCAGCCAGCTCCCACTCTGAGACAGGCACAGCAGGTGCACCATGGAGCAAAAAGGCTGAGGATTAAAGCAATGCCTGCTAGAGGAAACATCAGGTCAAAAAGGGTGAGCTCAGTGCCTCCATCAGCATCTCTCCTCCCAGTGCTCAGCAGGCCTGGGTCACCCTCACACTCCCCCTGACCCCTCTGCACTGAGGTGACAGTGGCCCCCTGAGTACTCCTGGTAGCCCAGCAGGGCTGGGGCTGCCTGTGCTGCTGGGAAAGAGCTGTGGGAATGTGACAGGGCTGCTGGAAACAATCTGAGGGGCACAGGCTGTGCTCATGCATCCACAATTCCTCATGGGCTGGGCTCCTCTGCACACAGCAAACACAAGGAGAGCCAGCTCTCACAGCCAAGGGCCAAATGAGCAGGGTGGGTTTGAGCTGTGAGGAATTATTTGTGTTGCTGTGTTCCCCCAGTGTCCTGGGTTGTGAGATGTGGCTGGGGTGTGTATTCAACTGTTAGAGCTGGGGCAGTTCTCTTCTCTTCTTTGGGCAGTTTTAATCTCTCCCACAACCCATCCTCCCTCCAGGAGATCTCTTCTCTTCATGGGCCATTGATTATTAATTATCTTCTGTCCATGGCCAGTGAGTGTCCCTGCAGGGCTGATCAAATTCCATCATCCCATGGGGAGATGCTGTGCCCAGGGCAGGAGCCAAGCATTCCTACCTGGATACAATCTGAGGTTTGGAGCACCCCAGCAGCCTCTGCCCCCTGTATTCCCAGAGGAGCAGCTTTCTCCTGCCCTGCATTCCCAGAGGGAGAGCAGGCCCATCTCCAGCAGCCCTGGAGCTGCAGAGGAAAACTCCCCCCTTGTGCAGGATCCTGCTGCAGCAGAGCCACAGCTGGCACTGCAGGAGGGCTGAGCCCCCCTGGGATGGGGCTGTGCCCCCACCCTGACACACAGGGGGTCAAGCTCCAGTTCTGACCCTGGCAGGGTTGGTTTGTATCACTACACTTTAATTTTTTTTTTTTTCCTTCATAAAGAACTGTTATTCCTATTCCCATATCTTTGCCTGTGAGCCCCTTAATTTCAGAATTACAATAATTCAGAGGGAGGGGGTTTATATTTTCCATTTCAAGGAAGGCTCCTGCCTTCCTTAGCACACACCTGCCTTTTCAAACCAAGACACCCATCACCAAGCACCCAGCAGAAATGGGAGGTTTTGCACACCCTGGGCTGCTGGAACCCTGCATCCTGAGAATTTCAGATTTTCTGTATTGAAAGACACAGATACTCAAGAGAACACTACATTTGACTTGAAGCCATAGACTAAGATTATGAGTGTGTAGTTTAAATAGAAGCATGTAATATCACATAATAAAAAATTAAGAGTTTAAACTTTTAAAATATAGTTCTATATTAGCTTTAATATATAGTAATATATTTTAAAATATATTCATATAAAACTAAGATAGAAGTTTTAAGGCAGTGACTAGTCCTTCTTCCTCACCTTCTTCTTCATGAGTTTAAGTGGTATTGCACAATTAAAAAGTCCACATTACAAGACACAAGTAATTAGTTAAAAGTAAAAATATTTTAAGTGTCATTTCTTAATTAGTTTTTCCTTAGAAGACCTTTAGAGGTAGATTCTGAGCCATTTTTTGACTTGTTAATGAAATGCTGTAGAACTCATCGCTTGCAAAACTGTAATATAGATAAAAATTAATAAACAAAAATGAACCCAACCAAAACAAAACACGCAAAAATATATAACAAAAAACCAAACAGAAACCCCTCCAAAAAAACCTAAAAACAAACACCCCAAAACACAGAAAAAAAAAAAAACACAACAAAAACCAAACAGAAAAACCCCCAAAACAAAACAAAACAAAAACACCCCCAAACTCTGCAAAACAACCCAAACTAACCCAACCATCCAAAAAACACTCCAAAATCCCCCCCAAAAAAACAAAAACAGAAAAAAAACCCACAAAACAAAAAGAAAGTCAGCCTTGGGGTTTCCAGCAGAGGTGAGCCCAGAGGTGTCCCTGCAGGGGACAGCCAAAGCAGCAGAGGGGACACTGCTGAGCCCTCCTGGAGCTCATCCCTGTCCTCAGCAGCCAGCCCTTGCACACAGAGAGGGCTCCATGTGTGCCACATGGAGGTCACCTGGCTGCCAGGCCAGAGCAGCAGGCTGTTATCAGCCATGCCAGAGTGCTGATAAGAGCCCGAGATCTGCAGGAATAGCCCTGGGGCTGTGCCAGCAGCCATGCCCTGCCCTGTGCCCGCAGCGGTCACGGTCACCCATCTGCCCTGTGCCACCCACCTGCTCTGTGCCCACAGAGGTCACAGTCACCCACCTGCCCTGTGCCACCCACCTGCCCCCATCCCCACAGTGGTCACCACCTGCCCCATGGGTCACCCACCTGCCCCCATGCCCACAGTGGTCACGGTCACCCACCTGTCCTGTGCCCACAGTGGTCACAGTCACCCACCTGCCCTGTGCCACCCACCTGCTCTGTGCCCACAGAGGTCAACACCTGCCCCATGGGTCACCCACCTGCCCCATGGGTCCCTCACTTGCCCTGTGCCTGCAGAGGTCACGGTCACCCACCTGCCCTGTGCCCACAATGGTCACGGTCATCCACCTGCCCTGTGCCACCCACATGCCCTGTGCCCACAGCAGTCACCACCTGCCCCGTGGGTGACCCACCTGCCTCTATGCCCACAGTGGTCACAGTCACCCACCTGCCCCATGCCACACCCTGCCCTGTGCCCATAGTGGTCACCCACCTGTCCCATGCCACACCCTGCCCCGTGCCCACAGCGGTCATCACTTGCCCCATGGGTCACCTAATTGCCCTGTGCCTGCAGCGGTCACGGCCACCCATCTGCCCCGTGCCCACAGAGGTCACCTACCTGCCCTGTGCCACCCACCTGCCCCGTGCTCACAGAGGTCACCCACCTGCCCCGTGCCACACAAGCCCCGCTCTGCCACGCCACCAGTCACAGCTCTGCCACTGCTGTTGTTTTCCAAGCTCCAGGGATGATTTGCAATGAGGGACCCAAGGCTGAGGTCTCTCTCTCCCAGCATCATCTGCTGACCCCAAAAGAGGGAGATCCCAAACTCTGGTTTTGCTCCATCTGAAGCACCCACAAATCCCTGGCTTAAATGCTGTACCCAGTGCCTGAAGCAGGACAAACCAGACAATCTCCACTCTGTGTGCACCCATCTCAGCACAGATCCTGTGTCCCCTCCACATCCTTCCCTCAGCCAGCAGCCTCAGGAGAACTGCCTTTACCATGGGCTGGCTGCCAGCAGCGGGTTAATGTGAGGCACTGGTGGAGTGGCATTTAGCACGCCAGCCTGTCCTAATTGTTCCCTCTCAGGAGCAGCTGAAATGCCAGGAGAACTTCCCTTCTCTGCCCTCACGCAAGGTCCAACCAGTCAGACTGGCCCAGGGAGTTAAATAAACTCTGGCAGAGTAAACCCACTAACAATAACACCACTGCCACAAAACTGAAGCTCTGCCAACTTTAATTATGTTTGGGTTGGACAGGGCATCTTTATTGTTTGCTAATGAAGGCAATAAAATAAATTAGCCCAGGCCTTTTAATATTAAATAAATGTATTTTACAGCTGCCTGGGAAAAAAACCAAAACAACTCACAAGGCAGATATAGACTGAATGGTTTTGTGACATGCAGAGTGACACTGGGTGGATAAAAACATCCCAAGCCAGCAGAAGAGGGAGTTAACCTTCCAGAAGTTAAAGAATGATGAGTTTTTCCCCAAACAAGCCCTGTAATGCTGCTGGGATGCCCAAATGCTTCCCAAGCTTGCAGGGGCAGGGAAAAAGGAGAGGGCTGATGCTAGAGGAACTCAGAGGTTGGATCCCATCTTTTCCCTTGGCTATTTCAGCAGCTCTCTAGTTCCAGTTCTCTGCTAAAATAAATCCAGGCAATGGCTCAGGCAGAACTGGACTCAGCACCTCCTGCAAGCTGTCCTGACATCATCATCTCTTTCCTTTGGCAATGAATAATCCCAGGTCCCAATTCCAGGTCCAGAGCCTCACAGTGTGACAGTCTGGAGCTCCTGTCCACACCAGGCACATGAGACATTCCCTGCTGCCTTCTGCTGGTGGTAAAGCTGGAACCACCTCTGCCTGCAGACTCAGCCAAACACACTGACTACCCCTCAAACAACACAACCTCAAGGGCTGCTTTTGTTAATCATCCTTGCTTTTAATTACAGCAAATCCCACCAGAGTTCTGGCTGACCTTCCAGTGTGAGCCTCTCCCAGCATTAGTGCACAATTCCCTCCAGCTGAGCAAAAAAAAAAACCAACAAACTGCCAGAGAGACAAAGGGACTCTGCCCCAGGCCCACTGTTTGTTCCTGAGGCAAAACTGAGGAGAGTGAAAGTTTTCCCTCTCCTCAAAGCAGCCCAGAACACTTCACACATTCAGTATTCACATCCAGCCACGGAGGAGCTGAAAGAGGAGAAAAGTCAGTCAAGGACAGGGCACTCCAGAGGAAAAGGCACACTGTGGGCATCACCCTCAGGGCACACCCAGCCTCTGATCCTGGCACAAAGCTCTGCCTGCTCCTGCACCTCCTCATGGGGAAGGAAAGGCTCCTCTGAAGAACAGACCCTCCTGCAAACTCCTCTGAGCTCCAACACTCCTGCACAATGTTGGCTCTGCTGAAGAGCCTGTTCCCAAAACAGAGAGCTGCTCAAACACAGGAGTTGTAGTGCCAACAGCAGAAACACAGACAGGCCTGAGGCAAACCACATTTAAATTCTCTGGAAGTAGAAAAAGGCAGCTCACACCTTATGCAAGGTTCAGCCTTTCCAAGGAGGCAGTTTTTGCTAAACATTTGCATTTCCCAGTAAATAAAGAGACAGCAGCCAGCCCAAAGCAGTGAAGACTGATGATGTGTTTAGGAGTGGGGAGTCCCAGGGATGGACTTAGCTCAGCCACAATCACCTGGAAAATTCTATCAGCTCCAGGTTTTCACTTTTGCTTGGAACAGATTCCCACCTTCTTCCTTCCCTGCTCACTCCTAAAACACAGGGTTTAGAAGTGTTTTACTTGACAGCCTAGCTCCACAAAACCAGCTCTCAGAAAAGCATCCCAGTGGACTGAAGTGTTTATCCTACACACACAGAGTTCTTTCAGTCAGCAATAAAATCCCAGGCTGGAAGTCCTGCAGGTGAGTCTTTTGGGGAGCTCAAAAGACTGACTCCAAACTGACATCAGCAGTTTGGTTTTACCTCTGTACCATCCTCCATGGCATCAAAAAGCAGGCAGGGATCCAGAGACAGGGATCCCACAGTGCCAAGAGCTGGATATGAACTCCCTGCCAATCTGCAGCATCAGTTTTTGTGCTGTTGCAGCAGACAGAGAATCACTGTCTCAGTCAGAATCACTGTCTCACTGTCTCTATTAACACAATCATCTCTCAGACTGGCCCAGGGTGAAAAAAAAAAACCAGAAATCAGGAGAAAGAACTGCTTTGTCATAACTAGGAAGTGCTTTTTGCAAGGAGAGCCTCCCTTAGGAAACCAGAAAAACTCTGCAGGGAGAATCCTGCCACAGACATATCCAAAACCAAAAAGGCTTTTGGAGCTCTTGGCACTCATTTAATCACAGCAGCTGCACTTTGAGCCACTGAGAGGCAGGCTGCCTGCAGCTCAGCATCCTCCTTCCAGCTGCTAAACAAAGGGATTGGGAGTGCAGCAAACAGGATTTGGTTTCCATCCCTGAATTTACTCACTGCTGCTCAGTGCATGGTGGTTTTCCTCCCAGGAATTCTGCTGCTAGAATCCCCTGTCAGCCATCCTGCTCAGATTGGCTGCCAACAGTGGCTTAGCTTTTGTTTCAGCCTAGACATCCACAGAGGCCCTGTCTCCTCTCAAACAAGCCAGCTGGAAGATGGATTGACAAGTATGAAATTTGAAAAAAAAACCCACACAGGATAGACAGGAAATCACACAGAAAATGAAGAGGTGCTTATTCACACAGCACAGGGGTAATCAGTGTGGCTTCTTCCACAGAGAGATGCTGAAAGCTTGGGGAGATTTAAAAAGCAAGAGGTTAAATTAAGCAGGAAAAAAAAGGCCATTAATCCTGAACTCTCACTGCTGCCTCAGGAAGTCTTAAAATCATGAAAGACAAAGGAGTGGGGGGAAAGTCTCACTGCATGTTTCTTTCACTTTTCCTCCAGGATCCCTACAAACACAACACCGAGCTGCTACACTGTGTTTTCCTCTCACCCCAGAGCAGAATGGGACACTAGGAAGAGGAATGACAGAAATGGAGAACTAGGACATTGTTACACACCAGAAGCATCAAAAAAAAAGAGACTTTTCAAAACTGAAAAGCAGCAAATCATTACAAATCCATCAGCTTCCTCCCCTGAAGCGTTTCACACTCCAGATGGAATTTTCAGGCAGAGGACGAATGACAGCACAAGGAGCTGCTCACACTTCTGCTCAGGCTACCAGAATATCAGTTGGTTTGAGTCCCTGCAACAAGAGCTGACATCTGATTGCATTCTGACGTGGAAAAGAAACACTCCTGGAATGCCAAATTTCCTTCACTCTCACGTTTTACCAGTGCTTAAAATCAAAGGCAAGGAGACTGAAGTTACCTGGAATTTGGACTAAATGTACCATAAATCCTTTTTACATGAACTATATTTCAACCCACATAGAAATGGAGAAATTCCCCAAGGAGTGCCAGAAGCACAGGAAATCTCCTGAAACCGTGAAAGCACAAATGCTGAGCCCACCCCTCTGTCCCTCTCAGAGTCCACATGGGTTCCCCAGGCTACTGCAATCAAAGCAAAGATTCAAACACCTCTTAATCAGTTCCCAACCACCAGCTTTGCTCCCTGCTGGAGCAACACTTACTTTGGTGCCCTCTCAGAAACACTGCAAAGAAAGGTTGTGTGTGGACACACAAATCCAACCTTGCTTGGACCACATCGAGCTGACCCCTAGCAGCAAAAATCCACCGTGTGTGGCCCCAAAAAAGCAGCACTTGGGGTCCTTATCAGGAACATACCCGTGCAGAACTCCTTGTGGGGGTTCTGGGGTACCACAATCCTCCTGTAGACGATGGGCTCTGACTCCAGGATGTTCTCGTCGTGCCGGTAGCGGGCGGGTTTCTCGTTGGGGGTCCCTCGGGAGCGGGTGCCGCTCCTCCTCTCGTAAGTCTCGATCTCTTCGAACACAGCTGCTTTGTCAAAAAGGGCCAGGTTGCCCTCAAAATCGAAATCAGTGTCTGGGATTTCATCAATGTCATCCCCAAAGCATTCGTCATCCTTGCTCTTCATCTGCCCGTTCTTCAGGCCGCTCTTCTTCGGGGTCACCTGGTTGGGGTGGCGGCTGCTGGATGACCCTAAGCCAAAAGAAAAGCAAGGTGGGAGTGTGTCCTGAAATGGAAAAAGGCATTTTGAGGCAGAGGGGAGCTCCTGCTCACAGTCCCCTCACTCAAGGGGTACTCACCACAGAGCTCAGCCCTGGAGCTGGCATTACTCAGGGAGCAGGAAATAGAACATCAAATAGAAACCAGAACACCAATAGAAAATAGAGTATCAGCAAAGAGACTTTCAGGGACTTCCCTCCAGCAGCCAGGTTACAAAAACAGGCTTGCCCAGAGTAGCTAAAGAAGTGTTTCTCCAGGTTTTATTTAATCCCACATCAGTGGCAAGGTAATCAGCTGTGACACAGGAGTTTTCCCATGTTCAGGCAGGTGCGTGACCCAAACCCTTCTCTGGAATTCCCCCAGATTTCAGAAACTACTGTAGGTGTTTCCTTCCCTGTTAGTGATCTTTAAGGGAGAACTTCAAACCCTGAACAGAAAGGATCTCTTTTTGCTCAACCATGATGTAATTTCTGTGATGTGATATGATACACAGACCATTGCCTCATTCCTGTTTCACTCTCCTCCTTACCCATTACCTTGTATTCTGGAATACACTTCTTTCCAACCACAAGTCATCAGGAAAGCCCAAATTCTCTGGAGTGAGACTGATGAAAGTCTCCTCCTTAGGGCTGGAGATGAAAAACTGATGCAAATATACATTTATGAGCTCAACACATCCTTTACTTGCTCATTTTCTCCTTTGTCCTTCAGGTCCAGACAATATTATTCTGTTTGTCCTTGCCAGTGTCACATTTGCAATTACTAGAAAATATTTCAGGCCAATTCCTGCAGTTACAGGAATCACTGACAGTGTCCAACAGATGGAGTAAGTCATCAAGCCAGAGCTCTTGCTCTACTAAACCATTTCCTGTTGTTTAAGATAATCCCATTTGTGAGGGATTTATACAAATGAGTCGGAGAGAATCAGTTTCATAACACAAAGAATTCCAAGGCATCCAAGGAGACTTGCAAACATCCCAAAAGATTTGCAGCAGGCACAAACTCCACCAGCACCCTTCCTGTCCCCTTACAAGTCCAGTTGCAGCATGTCTAACTCCAGTCATGCTGAAATGGGATTTGCTCAGGATGTGTACCTGGTTTATTTCCAGTCACAGATGCATTGCCTCACAGCAAGGATTTATTTCAGACAGTGTGGGGCTTGGTTTTTCTCGAGAACTGGTTAATAACTAACCTGAAAGCTTTCCCAGTCCCCACAGCAAGATTTTAAATCTGCCAGGCCTTGCAGAATAACCATTCCCCATTAAGAAAAAAACCACAAACACCCTTCTCAAATGATAATGCACCTTTTGTCTTAGAAGGACAGACAGCAGAATTCCAGCACTGTGGTGAAAAAACAGGATTTAGGAGAGAGGAAAGGAGAATTTCAGTAAGCACACTGCAACCACTCATTTATATGCAGGGTTTTGAAAGCTTTTTGTACCAGTTTCCATTCTGTCCCAGATAAACAGCTCCCAAACCAGAGGTGACACAAAGCTGGACAGGATTTGGTGTGGAACTGAACTGCCACTGCTGGAATCACAGCCACAGCTGCTGCTCTGAAGGAGGAAGATGAGGAATGCAAACACAACAGGCTCAAGCTCTCCCAGCATTCAGGAACTGCAGCTCAAGCAGAAGCCAAGGGACTCTCAGGGTTCAGGTGGACAGGCTGGAGGCAAAGGCAAAGCCAGCCTGCTCCTCGTGTCAGTGGCAAGAGTTTGGCCAGCTCAGGCTGCTCCTGTCACACTCCTCTGCAAACAGCTCCACACTCCCCTCAGCTGCCCCAAAACTCAAGAGTGGGACAGGAGCAGCTGATGTGAGCATGGAATGCTGATGGAATAAAGCTGGAGAACAATGGCTGCAAAGCTCCCTGCAGCCACAAAGAATGGGAGCCACGAGCCCACCTCATCAAAAGGTGGTGGGCAGCTCCCTGAGCCATCCTGAGCTCTGCAGTGCTGCTGACCCACCCAGCTCTGCCCTGGCTGCCCCCTGACAAGGCACACAGAACGTGGCACAGGCCTTCAAGGAGCTGGGAGAAAAGTTAGGAGCTGTTCCTCTTCAAGCAACGCCTTCTAGGCAGGAAAAAATGACAGCTGGTTCTGCTCAGGGAAAAGAAAAGAGGTAAAAAAAGGGCAAGGGGAGAAAGCAAAGTCAGGCTGCAGAAAGGCAGATCTCCTATTCCAGCTGCTTCTGGATCACAGCTTCCAGTGCTGTTCCCTGCATGAGGAGAGCTCCACTCCAAGCTGGCACACAGAAAAGCACCTCCCTCACAAGATAAACAATCCTTCCCGGGCTTTTTTTGTTTCTGAGGAATAACAACCCTTTCATGTACAGCACACAAGCAAACAAAGTCTCCAGCAAGCTGGCTGCCTTCCTGAGAGATCCCTGTGGGAGGCTTTGCTGCCAGCCCTGGCACCACGAGCCCAGTGCCAGCACGGCAGCAGAGCCATTGTTGGGAAACCTGCCCTGGTGTTTGGTGTTTATTGATTCCTGTCACACCAGGGCTCCAAAAGGGAATTCTGGCCCTCACTTGGCACGCTAGAGGCCAACAAGAGGTCAACTTTCAGCTGGAGGACCCAAGCTCTGGATGACATCTCAGCCCATTCTTCCCTACAAAGCCAGGCCCAATACCATCCCCCTCCCCAAACTTAAATACTTCTCACCCCACTCTCCAAATGCACATTTTACAGGGTAAGACATCCCTTCTGTACCTCCTGTATTCCAAAATGAACCCAAGCTAACACTCCACACCTAGAACCTCACTCAACCTGCCTCAAAGTCTCTAAAAAACACCTGTTGTGCTCAGTGAACCTAACATGAGTTGTTTATGGGGTGAAGCACTCTATTCTCACCCCAAATCTAGCAGACATCCTGGAAGGGGTAAAAATATCCTACCTGGTGGTGGGGGGAGAAATTCCCCAAAGGGGAATTCTGGCCCTCACTTGGCACGCTAGAGGCCAACAAGAGGTCAACTTTCAGCTGCAGGACCCAAGCTCTGGATGACATCTCAGCCTATTCTTCCCTACAAAGCCAGGCCAAATACCATCCCCCTCCCCAAATTTAAATACTTCTCACCCCACTCTCCAAATGCACATTTTACAGGGTAAGACATCCCTTCTGTACCTCCTGTATTCCAAAATGAACCCAAGCCAACACTCCACACCTAGAACCTCACTCAACCTGCCTCAAAGTCCGTAAAAATCACCTGTTGTGCTCAGCAAACCTAACATGAGTTCTTTGAGAGCTGAAGCTCTGCTCACCCCAAACCTACCAGACATCCTGGAAGGGGTAAAAATATCCTAGCTGGTGGTGGGGAGGAGAGAAATTCTCCAAAGGGGAATTCTGGCCCTCACTTGGCATGCTAGAGGCCAACATTCAGCTGCAGGGCCCAAGCTCTGGATGACATTTCAGCCCATTCTTCCCTGCACTCCTGCACAAAGCCAGGCCCAGTTCCATCCCCCTCCCCAGACTCACACATCACTCACCCCACTCTCCAAATGCACATTTCACAGGGTAAGACATCCCTTCTGTACCTCCTGTATTCCAAAATGAACCCAAGCCAACACCTAGGACCTCGCTCAACCTGCCTCAAAGTCTGTAAAAATCACCTGTTGTGCTCAGCAAACCTAACATGAGTTCTTTGTGAGCTGAAGCTCTGCTCACCCCAAACCTAGCAGACATCCTGGAAGGGGTAAAAATATTTTAGTTGTTGGTGAAGGAGAAAGACTTCCAGCCTTACACCTGTTTCACTGGCCTGGCCCACCTTGGTTTGTTTCTTTTGCAAGAAAATGAAATCATGGAATTACTCTGGATGCATACCAAGGCTTCAACAATTAAGTCATGGAAATATGCTGGATGTACATTGAAATTTCAGGAATTGGATTATGAGGGTCTGGAAAGGAAGATAGCTCTGGGGGCTTTGAGGAAAAAAGTGAACAAAGCCAGTTTTGACCCAGTTTTGAAGATTTTATCAAGAGAAATAAAAATAAGGGATGTGTGACTTTGGGATGCTCTGATTTTACATCACCCTCATTAATTTATATTTTTAACAACACAGCCAAAACCCATTTGTAATTATGTATGGGGTGATGTTGCAATAGGTTATGGGTACAGAAGACTTAAATAGAAAAGCTTGGGGAGATTTCAAAAGCAAGTGGTTAAATTAAGCAGGAAAAAAAAAAGCCATTAATCCTTAACTCTCACTGCTGCCTCAGGAAGTCTTAAAATCATGAAAGACAAAACAGTGGGGGAAAGTCTCACTGCATGTGTCTTTCACTTTTCCTCCAGGATCCCTGCAAACACAAGACTGAGCTGCTACAACCCACTGTGTTTTCCTCCCACTCGAGGATCACATTGCAGTTTGTAGCAGCTCCTTTCAGAGGAAAAGGCTGGGAGCTTGGCAATCTTCAAAGAGGAAAGATAGCAAAATGAGCAAATCTTTGGAACTGGCATTAGACATTTTCTACACAGAATCACTAAGATGGAAGAGACCTTAAAGATATTTGAGTCCAAACCATGCCCTAACACCACCTCAAGGAGACCACAGCACTGAATGTCACATCCAATCTTTTTTTAAACACATGCAGGGATGGTGACTCCACCACCTCCTCAGGAAGACAAATCCAGTACTTTATCCCTCTTTCAGTAAAAACCTTTTCCTAACATCCAACCTAGATCTGAGACTGTGTCCTCTCAATCTGTCAGGAACAAGAGACCAATCCTGTCCTGGACTGTCAAGCAAATTGTATTCTATTTGCCATGTGGATGGCAGCTCTCTTCTGTTCAGTGGGCAGTTTTCCTTATTTCTTCCACACTCACTCCTCCCTCTAGGCAGACACCTGCTGATAAGAGGCCATTGAATGTCACTGCATGGCTGATAAGAGCTACAGCATCCCACTGGGAGATGTGAGCCCAGAGGGAGGAGCCAAACATTCCTACCCAGATATAATCTGAGATTCTGGAATAACTGCATGACTTTCTCCACTGGATTTCCCAGAGGAACAGCAGCTGCCTCTTCCACTGCACTTTCAGAGGAGGACTGCACCCTTGTACAGGATCCCTGCTCCAGCAGAACCACCCCTGCAGCCACAATTCCAATGGCACTGCTGCCAGCACCCTGACCCACAGGGTGTCAGGCTGTGTTCTGACTCTGTCAGTGTTGTTTTAGTTTACTGCATTGTTTATCTTTTTATTTTCTTCCCTAGTAAAGAACTGTTATTCCTCCCATATTTTCTGCATGAGAGCCCCTTAATTTAAATTTTATAGCAATTTGGAGGGAGGAGGTTTACATTTTCCATTTCAGGGGAAGCTCCTGCCTCCTTTAGCAGACGCCTGTCTTTCCAAACCAAGACAACCCTCACCTGACTACTCAGGTGGGGTCAGAAATATACTCCATTTCCAAATAACCCACAGGTGTGCCAGGGGAAGTTCCCAGGAAACTGTGGTGGCCAAGGGAAGGTGCTGGAGCAGGAGAGCCCCACACTCACAGGAGTTGTGCCTCCTCCGGAAGCCTTTGGACTGGCTCAGCGTTTCCATGTGTCGATCCATGTAGCTCTTGGAGCACTGCTGCTGTGGGGAGATGACAATGTCCTGGCTCTTCATGTCTGTCCTCCTGGGGATGTTCTGTGGGGCACTGCTGGACATGGGCTTCTTCAGCACCTTGCCAGTGCCATTCTGGCTGGGCCCCACCTGGCAGCCCACCCCTGGCGCGGCCGTGTCCATGTGCTGCGAGTCCCCGCATTGCCTGCTGTCCCCTGGGCCTGGGATCTCCAGGATCTTCAGCTCAGTGATGTCACCTGCCCTAAAAACAGCACCACAACAGCAGGGATTTAGCACAAACCCTGGCAGGAAAAAAAAACAAACCTCCTGAGGAAAAACATCCTCGTCCAATGGGATTGTTCTGATGCCATCATCGATAGGAACAAGGGAGTAAAAGGGTTTTAATGCTCAAACATAGATATCAAAATGTTCCAAAAAATCAAAATAACCACTTCAGTATGCCTGCACTGCACCTGGATTTTGTTTGAAACAGGAATCAGTCAAGCAAAAAATGGAAGCAACTGGCCCAGAGCTTTGCAGAAATCTGCATTAATTTAACAGTTCCCAGCTAATTAATTGCTCTCAGCCCTGAGGCTACTATTATTTTTAATCAATTTCTGCAGAAAGCTACCCTCAGATCAGAGCACTTCATGCTCAGACAAGGAGGATACTTCCCATTTCCAAAGGAAAAAAAAAGCTAAAGAAAACTAATCTAGCACTGGGCACCAGCCAAAATGAAACAAAGGAGTGATTATAAATCCCTCCATTTGCACTGACTGCAAGAAATAAGTCAGGAATGAGGCTCTTCCAGCTTTAACTCAGCATTTGTCCAAGCGGGATGGGAGAGCAGGGAGACTCCACACATCCCCTGCTGCCTTCCCCCAGTGCCCCTCTTCAAAATCCAAGGGAAAAAAATAAATTCAGAGTTTAAAAAAATAAAAAAGTCCAGAGAATTGACATTGTGGAGTCAGTGTTGTTGAAAAGGAGTGAGTCAGAGCCTCAAGTCCAACACTGCAGGGAACAGAAAATGGGCACTGAGGGGTGACTCCTATTGGTATCTTAAAGCACAGTGGTAGCAGCAACTGGTGGGAAAGAACTGCTGAGGGCAAAGCACCTCAGCCCCATCTGAATAAAAATTAAAATAACAAAAATATAAACATATAAATTAATAAAAATTATAAATAAATATATATATTCATTATATAAGTAGATATAATAAATATATATTATATATTTTATATATTCTATAGTCCTATATATTATAGGTTTATATATATTATAGATTGATATATTATATATTAATTTTAGAATCACATTTTATAAAATATAGAAATGAAATTATAAATAAAGATTATATATTTATTACACACGTACATAATAAAAATATATTATTTAGATATATTATATATATTTTATAGATTATAGATCCCATATATTAATTATTTTTAAATTGTATTATGGATTATATATAATATAGATATATTTATTTTATTATAAAATTGTATATGGATTATATATAGGAATAAAATATAAATAAAATATTTATATTTTATTATAATGTATGTTATACTCATATAACATACATTTATATATTTAATTATTAATTTATATATTTAATTATTAATTATACATTTAATTATTTTAAAATTACATTATATATAAATAAAATTATAAATTGATCATTCCTTCCTGCCACGGGACACCCCACATACAATACTCTATTACTGCATTGTTATTTCATTTTTCTCTTTCTTCCCTAGTACAGAACTGCTATTCCTACCCCCATTTGCCTGAGAGCCCCTTCATTTCACAATGCTAACAATTCAGAGGGAGAAGCTTTCCATTTTCCATTCCAGGGGAGGCTCTTGCCCTCCTTAGCAGACTTTTCCCACCAAGAGCCGCGCAGGGGGCCAGGCAGGCACTCACCTGAAGGTGACCTCTGGCACGAGGCATTTGACGCCGTTGTGGAAGGGCCGTGTGAGGGAGATGGTCTGGCTGACCTGATCCACAGCAGACACCCTGCCCTGGTACACCCCCAGGCTCTCCCCACAGTTGATGGACACGATGCTGCCCAGCCAGTCTGTGGCCATGGCTGTGGCACTCAGCTGCTGCAACGAGATGAGCAAAGGCACGACCTCAATCAGCATCCACAGCCCTGGAGCCCTCCCAGCTCTGCTGGCTCCTCTCTCCTTGGTGGGGAGGAAATGACAGCCCAACCATCCCAGGCACAGCCTAAACCTCTGGATAGCAAAAAATAATTTACAATAAAATATAAACATATATCCTGGGGCTTTGCCTTCCCCACTGTACGGCAGATCTTTGTTTGACCGGGTGAATTCAAAATCCAAAAGGAATATTCAGTGTTTTGTCCTGCCTGTGGATATTCTCCTGTTGCCCTTTCCCAAGCTGGAAATGAAACTCCAGATAACTTTAGTAAGGTGGTGATATAAGAAATATGTTCACAGAAGTCCCTGAAGGCCTTCAAATAAAGATCTGCAGATCTTTGTTTGACTGGGTGAATTCAAGATCCAAAAGGAATATTCAGCGTCGTGCTCTGCCTGTGGATATTCTCCTGTTGCCTTGTTCCAAGCTAGAAATGAAACTCCAGATAATTTCAGTAAGGTGGTGATATGAGAAAGTTGTCCACAAAAACCCCTGAAGGCCTTCAAATAAAGATCTGCAGATCTTTGTTTGACTGGGTGAATTCAAGATCCAAAAGGAATATTCAGTGTTTTGTCCTGCCTGTGCATATTCTCCTGTTGCCCTTTCCCAAGCTGGAAATGAAACTCAAGATAATTTTAGTAAGGTGGTGATATAAGAAAGTTGTCCACAAAAGCCCCTGAAGGCCTTCAAATAAAGATCTGCAGATCTTTGTTTGACTGGGTGAATTCAAGATCCAAAAGGAATACTCAGTGTTTTGTCCTGCCTGTGCATATTCTCCTTTTTTTTTTTTTTTTTTGGTGGATATTGCCTTTTCCCAAGCTGGAAATGAAACTCAAGATAACTTTAGTAAGGTGGTGATATTAGAAAGATGACCACAAAAGCCCCTGAAGGCCTAAAAATAAAGATCTGCTCTATGAGAAAGTTGTCCACTAAAGCCTCTGAAGACCTTCAAATAAAGATCTGCAGATCTCTGTTAGACTGTCTGAATTCAAAACCCAAAAGGAATATTCAGTGTTCTGTCCTGCCTGTAGATACCCTCCTGTTGCCTTTTCCCCAGCCTAGAAATTGAACTCGAGATAATTTTAGTAAGCAGGTGATATAAGATGCTCACCAAAGCCCCTGAAGGCCTTCAAATAAGGATCTGCAGATCTGTGTTTGACTGAGTGAATTCAAAATCCAAAAAGAAATTTTCAGAGTTTTGTCCTGCCTGTGGATATTCTCTTCCCAAGCTGGAAATGAAACTCAAGATAATTTTAGTAAGCAAGTGATATAAGATGTTCATGAAAGTACTTGAAGACCTTCAACTCAAGATCTGCAGATCTTTGTCTGACCAGCTGAATTCAAGATCCAAAAGGAATATTCAGTGTTTTGTCCTCCTGTGGATATTCTCCTGTTGCCTTTTCCCCAGCCTGGAAATGAAACTTGAGATAATTTTAGCAAGGAGGTGATATAAAAAAGATGTTCACAAAAGCCCCTGAAGGCCTTCAAATAAAGATCTGCTCTTATATCACCTCCTAACTAAAATTATCTCAAGTTTCATTTCCAGGCTGGAGAAAAGGCAAAACTCCCTGTGATTTCAAACTGGGAATTTCTCTTTGCTTCCCTCATTTCATTGCCAGCCTGGGGAAAAGGCAACACTCTCTGTGATTTCAAACTGGGAATTTCTCTTTGCTTCCCTGTTTTTGGCAGATGGACACTGGGGCAGAACAGCTCCTGTGGATACTCAGGATTGATCTCTGCACGTGCAAATGAAAACTAAAATCTTTCAGGGAACAGAGATACAGAGCAGGAGGGGAACCCCAACCAACAGAGAAACACAAAAGAGGGGGAAAAAATCCCCAAAAATTGGGATGCAGGACAAAAGCAGCAAAGGCAGCCTCAGCATCACTGCCACAATTAGATCAATGAATTAAAAAATGGTTGCTCTCCTTCCTAGCACTTCAGTTCTGTCAGAAGCAGGGAGGAAAAACTCCAATTTGTTTAGACAGATGTTTCCAACACTGCTGGAAGCAGTTAAAAAGCTCCTTTGATCCCAGATTTCCCAGTGACAGGCTCACAAGCATCACGGAGAACAAGAGACATGACAAGCTCCTAAATGTATAGATTTGCCTTTCATGCTGCAATCAAAGAGGGAGAATGTTTGATATTTACTGTGAGCAGCACAAAGAAACACGGCAGACAGCCCAGGGAGATCAATTTCCATGTAAAAATCACTTTGCTGGAAGAGGCAGCTGGATTCTCTGCAAGCTGAGCCTCATGGAAAAAGGGAAAAAAAAAAACTCTGGATGAGGAAAAAAAAATTCTCACTTCCCTCAAGTTTCACAGGCTGAAAACAGGGGATGCTTCAAAGGGAAGAAAACATTAAATTTGGTCACAAAGCCATGAATTAATTCCTCAGGAGCAGGCTCCTCTCCTTCCTGTGGCTGTGTGTTGATATTAAGCCACGATGAGAATGTCTGCATTCCAAGGAGATGGCTGATAAAAAGCACTCTCAAAACACAGATAACACATCCCTGGGCATCCACAGGAAACTTAAAACTTTATTCCACTTCCTGTTTTCTTTTTAATCTCCCTTAGGAAGTATGGGAAGGAGCTCAGCACACATCATCACCTTACAGGGATCCTTTGGAAAAACAAAAAAACCTTCTTTTAGCAAAAAAACACCCAACAATAAATCCATGTTTGAGTGCAAATATAAATTAAACTGTCCTGGGGTTGGATTGGGGGGATGGCTGTAGGAAAACACAGGGGATCCCAGGAAAAACAGAGGGATCCTAAATCTTATCAATATTGTAAACAAGTGGAACAAGCACAGGTAAACTCAGCCAGACTCACAGGTAATCACAGGGGCCCCACAAGGTGAAAAGGGGAACCCCCAAGGTGAAAAGGGGGATCCCCCCATGGATAAACACAGGAAACACCCCATGGATAAACACAGGGAAGCCCTCCATGGATAAATACAGGGATCCCCTCCATGGATAAATACAGGGAACCCCCAAAGATAAACACAGGGAACCCCTCCATGGATAAACACAGGGAACCCCCAAAAATAAACACAGGAAACCCACCATGGATAAATATGGGGAACCCCCAGAAATAAACACAGGGAACCCCTCCATGGATAAACACAGGGAACCCCCAAAAATAAACACAAGGAACCCCCAAAGATAAACACAGGGAACCCCTCCATGGATAAATACAGGGAACCCTTCCATGGATAAACACGGGGAACCCCCAAAAATAAACACAGGGAACCCCCAAAAATAAACACAGGGAACCCCTCCATGGATAAACACAGGGAACCCCCAAAAATAAACACAAGGAACCCCCAGAAATAAACACAGGGATACTCTCAAAAATAAACACAGAGTCCTCCCATGGATAAACACAGGGAACCCCCAAAAATAAATACAGGGAACCCCTCAGGGATAAACACAGAGTCCTCCCATGGATAAACACGGGGGAACCCCCCAAAAATAAACACAAATATACCTCAGGGATAAACACCAGGAATCCCCAAAAATAAACACAGACTCCTCTCATGGATAAATACAGGGAACCCCTCATGGATAAACACGGGGGAACTCCCCCAAAAATAAATACAGGGATTTCCAAGGATAAACACAGAGAATCCCTCAGGGATAAACACAGGGACCCCCCCCCCCCCCCCCTTCCCCCATGGATAAACACGGGGGGAACAAACACAGGAAGGCCCCAAAAATAAACACCGGGAACCTCATGGACAAACACAGGAAACTCCCTCATGGATAAACACGGGGAAACCCCCCAAAAAATAAATACAGGGATTTCCAAGGATAAACCCCCCCCAAAAAAGGAAACACAAGACCCCCTCCCCCCAAAGCAAACAGAGCCCCCACACAGACAAACACAGGGCATCCCCACAGGTACACATCGGGCCCCTATAGGCAAACACAGGGAGCCTCATATATAAACAGGGTGCCCCCACAGGCGAAGATGGCCCCCCATATGTAAACACGGCCCCCCCATAAGTAAACACAGCCACCCGGAGGCGAGCACGGCACTCAAACACAGGTTAAGCCCTTGTTAAGCACAGCCTCCCCACAGGCCTCCCGCTCCGTGCCTCCCCCGGCCCCACCTCCCCACCGCGGCCCGCTCAGGCCGGGCAGGGCCTGGCGCCGCCACCGCGCCTCACGGCGGTCCAGCAGAGCCCCAGCCCCTCGGGAAGGCACCACGGCAGGGCAGCCCGCTCCCTCCGAAGCGCCGCGCCGGGCCGTGCCCCTCACCCGCCGCCGCCGCCGCCGCTCCCGCCTCACCGCGGCCCCTCCGCCTCACAGACGCTCGGCGTGACGCCACTTCCGGCCACGCCCCCGCGCGGCGCTCCGGCCGCCGGCGGGACCATAGAGACGGCGTGGGAGCGGCGCTGTGCGCATGCGCGGTGCCCGCGTCGGGAGCTCTCTGTCGCGCACCTGTGTCACACGCGTGTCACCTCTGTCCCTGCATCCCTTCCACACCTCCATCACACCACCCCTTCATGAAATCTGCCCCTCCATCCTCTCCACCACACCATCATCTCCATCCCACCATCCCTTCCAT
Organism: Fringilla coelebs; assembly: GCF_963513975.1. Classification (NCBI taxonomy): domain Eukaryota; kingdom Metazoa; phylum Chordata; class Aves; order Passeriformes; family Fringillidae; genus Fringilla; species Fringilla coelebs. Next base: position 3,912,881 of record NC_140038.1, on the reverse strand, counting down.
CATCTCCATCCCTTCCACCCTCTCCATCCCTTCCATCATCTCCATCACACCATTCCTTCATGAAATCGTCCTCTCCATCATCTCCATCCCTTCAATCATCTCCTTCACACCATCCTCTCCATCCCTTCCATCATCTCCATCGCTCCATCACACCATCCTCTCCATCATCTCCATCCCTTCCATCATCTCCATCACACCATCCTCTCCATCCCTTCCATCATCTCCATCCCTCCATCACACCATCCTCTCCATCCCTTCCATCCTCTCCATCCCTTCCATCATCTCCATCCCTCCATCACACCATCCTCTCCATCCCTTCCATCATCTCCATCCCTCCATCACACCATCCTCTCCATCATCTCCATCATACCATCCCTTCCAGCCCTCCATCACACCATCCCTTCATCATTTCTATCCCTCCATCATCTCCATGACACCATCCCCTCAATCTCCCTATCATCTCCATCACACTATCCCTTCATGAGATCATCCTCTCCATCATCTCCATCACACCATCCCCTTGATCCCCTCTATCATCTCCATCACACCACCCCTTCCATCATCTCCATCCCTCCATCCCCTCAATCATCTCCATCCCTACATCCCTTCATGACATCATCCTCTCCATCCTCTCCCTCCCTTCCATAATTTCCACTACACCATCCCATCTCCATCACACCTCTGCCACCTTTTCATCCCTCCCATTCCCTCCATTCCCTCCCAGGCCCGCTCTCCTTTCCACACCACCACACCCGAATTCCCAACAGCTCCGTGCTCTGCTGGGGCTGGGAGCCCTGGAGGGCTGATCCCTGCAGGGACCCCCCCCTTGGGGATGAACAGACCCCAACTTTCCACAGAGCCCCTTCTAATTCCCACGGGAAATTCAGATTTATTGCCTTTTTTCATTTGTTTTTTAAGGGAAGTTGTGCAAAGCTTTGGATTTCACGGTGCTCTGAGATGGGGATGAAACATTTCCCCACAGCTGGCTCCCTGAAAGGCTGGGTTTGACCTGTTGATCCCATTTTTTCAGGGATAGAAAGCTACTCCTTGGCATTCTGCCTTTACACAGGAGAAAGGCCAGAATCACCTCCCTTTGGGATTTAAAACTTCCCCCAGTGCCACTGGAGTCACAGCCCAACCCATTTCCCACGGGAAAAACCCCAATCCAACACACCAACTCACATTTTTAGGGATGATAGAGGGGCGTAGGGTGCTTCTCCCCCCCCAAAAAAAAAATTTCCTAGTGGAATAAGATCAGAGAGAAACTTAGGAGATGTTCACAGAAGTATTTATTGGGTTAGAAGGATGGTGTGGCTTCCATCCCAGCGCACAGCTGCATCCCAAACAGGCACAAACAGGCAGGAGCTGCTGCTCCATTTGCCACGAGGCTTCACCTTCCCACTGGCCAAAGCTGAATGCAGCAAAAGGCACCTCCTGCAGCCCTGAAAGCTCCTTAATCTGCATATAGAAATCTATTGCTTGATAAAGAATTTTTAAAAAACCCTTGATATTAAAAAAGGCAGCAAGTGCAGAGTTAGCCTGAAATCCCAGGAGTGTCCTGCAGTTCCCTTTTCCCCAGTCCTTTGGGATTTTCCAGGAGGCTTCATGGTAGGGGTTGATTTAAAACCTCTGCTGGTTTTGATTTAAAACCTCTGCTGGTTTTGATTTAAAACCTCTGCTGGTTTTGATTTAAAACCTCTGCTGGTGGATTTTAATTTTTTTAATCAGTTAATTCCTACTCAGGACTTCACTCCATGAGTTTACATTCAAGGAATTCGGGTGTGTGGGCGCACCCAGGATGGTTCCCCTCGAGGTGAGCTCTGCTGAAGGCTCTGAAAGGATCTGTTCCCAGCGGGATAATGAGCTGGAAAAGAGGATTTCACCCCGTGGGACACATCTGGGTGGGATCCCCAGAGAGGAACCCGCAGGTTCATCTCTGTTTGGATGGAGGGAGATGCTGGTGGCGGGTGGGGGACATCGAGCATCCTCCTCCCCACCGCAGGCTGGACCTCTCCAAGAAGGCACCTCTGGCATGATCCAGGAGAGGAACCATCCTCCAGAGGAGCAGCATAGCTCACAGAGAGCTCCTGTTGGGGAATCTCTGCTGGATCTGGAAGACACCTCTGGGATGATCCAGGAGAGGAACCACCCTCCAGAGGAGCAGCACAGCTCACAGAGAGCTCCTGCCAGATCTGGAAGGCACCTCTGGGATGATCCAGGAGAGGAACCACCCTCCAGAGGAGCAGCACAACGAGGGGCTGAGCCTGCAAGCTCATGGAGAGCTCCTGTTGGGGAATCCCTGCTGGATCTGGAAGACACCTCTGGGATCATCCAGGAGAGGAATCACCCTCCAGAGGAGCAGCACAGCTCACACAGAGCTCCTGCCGGATCTGGAAGACACCTCTGGGATCATCCAGGAGAGGAACCATCCTCCAGAGGAGCAGCACAGCTCATGGAGAGCTCCTGCCGGATCTGGAAGGCACCTCTGGGATCATCCAGGAGAGGAACCACCCTCCAGAGGAGCAGCACAGCTCACAGAGAGCTCCTGCCAGATCTGGAAGGCACCTCTGGGATCATCCAGGAGAGGAACCATCCTCCAGAGGAGCAGCACAGCCAGGGGCTGAGCCTGCCAGCTCACGGAGAGCTCCTGTTGGGGAATCTCTGCTGGATCTGGAAGACACCTCTGGGATCATCCAGGAGAGGAACCATCCTCCAGAGGAGCAGCACAGCTCATGGAGAGCTCCTGCCGGATCTGGAAGGCATCTCTGGGATCATCCAGGAGAGGAACCATCCTCCAGAGGAGCAGCACAGCCAGGGGCTGAGCCTGCCAGCTCACGGAGAGCTCCTGTTGGGGAATCTCTGCTGGATCTGGAAGGCACCTCTGGGATCATCCAGGAGAGGAATCACCCTCCAGAGGAGCAGCACAGCTCACGCAGAGCTCCTGCCGGATCTGGAAGGCACCTCTGGGATCATCCAGGAGAGGAACCATCTTCAAGAGGAGCAGCACAGCTCACAGAGAGCTCCTGCCGGATCTGGAAGACACCTCTGGGATGATCCAGGAGAGGAACCATCTTCAAGAGGAGCAGCACAGCTCACGCAGAGCTCCTGCCGGGGAATCTCTGCCGGATCTGGAAGGCGTCGCACTTGTCGTACTTCATGGTCAGCCCGTAGCGCGGGGTGATGTCCACCGGCTGGCCGGGCCTGAGGCTGAAGTGCAGCTGCTGCAGCAGCGTGGTGAGGAAGAGGAAGATCTCCCAGCGGCCGATGGTCTCACCCAGGCAGCGGCGGCGGCCCAGGCCGAAGGACAGAACCTTCTCGCTCTCGGCGCGGCTCAGCTCCGTCCCCGCCGCGTTCAGGAAGCGCTCGGGACGGAAGGCGGAGGGCTCCTTCCACAGCGCCCTGCCGTGCGTGGGACAGAAGGACAGACGTTATCATATATAGAATATCTGTGTCTATAATGTGGGAGATATAGGAAATGTCTAAAGAAATTCGGCCTAAAATGCGATATATTATGCCCAAAATGCAATATATTATGCCTAAAATGCAATACGTCTTATGACTAAAATAGAATAAATTATGCTAAAATATAAAATAAATTATGCCTAAAATATAAAATAAATTATGTTAAATTATAAAATAAATTATGTTAAATTATAAAATAAATTATGCTAAATTATAAAATAAATTATGCCTAAAATATAACACATAATGCCCAAAATATAAAATAAATTATGCCTAAAATATAAAATAAATTATGCGTAAAATATAACTCATAATGCCTAAAATATAAAATGAATTATGCTAAAATATAAAATAAATTATGCCTAAAATATAACACATAATGCCTAAAATATAAAATAAATTATGCTAAAATATAAAATGAATTATGCTAAAATATAAAATTAATTATGCCTAAAATATAAAATAAATTATGCCTAAAATATAACACATTATGCCTAAAATATAAAATAAATTATGTTAAAATATAAAATAAATTATGCCTAAAATATAAAATAAATTATGCCTAAAATATAAAATAAATTATGCCTAAAATATAACACATAATGCCTAAAATATAAAATAAATTATGTTAAATTATAAAATAAATTATGCTAAATTATAAAATAAATTATGCCTAAAATATAAAATAAATTATGCCTAAAATATAACACATAATGCCTAAAATATAAAATAAATTATGCTAAAATATGAAATAAATTATGCCTAAAATATAAAATGAATTGTGCCTAACATATACTACATTATATCTAAAATATACTACATCATGTCTAAAATATACTACACTATGCATAAAATATAATACACTATGCCTAAAATATAAAATAAATTATGTCGAAAAGATAATACATTATGTCAAAAAGATAAAATAAATTATGCCTAAAATGTAATATATTCTGTCTAAAATATAATATATTATGCCTAAAATATGATATAGATTACGTCTAAAAGATAAAATAAATCATGCCTAAAATATAATACATTATGTCAAAAATATAAAATAAATGATGTCGAAAATATAAAATAAATTACATCTAAAGTATAATACATTATGCCTAAAATATAAAATAAATAATGCCTAAAATATAATATATTGTGTCTAAAATATAATACATTATGCCAAAAATATAAAATAGATTATGTTGAAAAGATAAAATAAACTATGCCTAAAATATAACATATTATGCCTAAAATATATTATAAATTATGTCTAAAATAGAAAATAAATTACGACTAAAACACAAAATAAATTAAGTCTAAAATATAAAATAAATTATGAGACCTGGCTTGAAGAGATCATTTATCATCCAGCCTGGCCTTGGGCACTGCCAGGGATCCAGGGGCAGCCACAGCTGTGCCAGGGCCTGCCCACCCTAATTCCCAATTCCTAATTCCCACTATCCCATCCATCCCTGCCCCCTGGCACTGGGAGCCATTCCCTGTGTCCTGTCCCTCCATCCCTTGTCCCCAGTCCCTCTCCAGCTCTCCTGGAGCCCCTCCAGGCCCTGCCAGAGCTGTCCCAGATCCCAGCTGCAGAGCAGAGGGTCCCAGCCCGTGGGCTCTGTGATGGTTCTGACCCCCTGCCATGGGGTCAGTGCCCAAAACCCCTCCTGCAGAGAGGAGCCTTGCAGCACTGCCTCACCCACCACCCAAAGACACCCTCTGGGCCTGATCTGCATCCCCAACTCGTGTCAGATTCCATCAGCTCAGCCCGCTGAAACCCCTGTTCCAGGCTGGGGCTGTGTTTGCAGAGGCCAGAGATGGATTTAATTCCGTGCATTTAATCCCAGCAGCCAGAGAAGCTGCAGCTTCAGCACTGGGATCAGCCAGCTGCCCTTCAGACAGGGAAAACTGGGACCAGGGGGGTTGAATCCTCTCAGCAGAACTTCCCAAGCTGTCCCAGTGCAGCTGCTTGGAGGTGCCAGGTGGGATTTAACAGGGTCTCAAGCTGGGAATTTCTGCTGGGACACCTGGAATCCTCTCTGCCCTGAGGACAGCACTCCCATCCCACGCTCTGAGGGATATCAGAAGGTTTCTGGCCTCTGGGGTGGGGTGTTTGGATGCAAACATCTTGATTTTAGGTCCAAAACACCCCATCTGGGAACCCCCTTCTGTATCAAGCCTTAGCTGACTCCCTGCTGGAGTGTCTCTGCTGGGAAGCAGTGGAGGGGCAGGATGGGGCTCTGCTTCCCAGTCCCCCCATCATTCCCAAAGTTCATTATCAGCACCCACAGCACAAACCCATTGAGTTTAACGGGGTCACAGCACCACATTTATCTCCCTTAAAAAGAGGAGCAAGCAATTCCCATTGAGCACATCCAGAGCTTGGATCACAGGATCTGCTTGGCAGCAGGATTTCCTGATTCCTGCCTCTCCAGCAGCCTGAGCAGCACACAAATTAGGTAATCCCTGGTGCTGGGGAGCTGCTGAATCAGGGACCAAGGCAAGCTGGGCCAGCTCCACACCCAGCACAGCCAAGGCTGGGCTCAGCATCAAACCCACACCAGTTTTGGTGCAATCTGCCCTTTCATACACGATCCAGGGGTTTTTTTGGCATGAGGATAGGCAGGATCTGAATGCCCAGAGCAGCCTGGATGAGCAGGAAGGGTTTGGGATACTCACTCATCGTGGTTCACTTGCCACTGGTTGATGAACACGCAGGTGTCCTTGGGGATGTAGTAGCCATTCAAAACTGTTGCTTTCGTTGTGCTGGAGGGAACAGAGGAGTGAGATGAGACCCACAGCTCCTGACAAGCCAAAGCCCAGAGAGTCCTGCACAGGTTTCATCTTCAAAGCCCAATTTGTGCCCTTAGGACTGGCTAGGAAATACCCCACATTGTATTCAGGAGGTTGAAGAGTCTTGCTTTCACTTTCCTCCAGCAGAAAAATTCCAGTTTCACTTCACAGCTCATTCCAGATGAGTTGTGATGTGGTTCCTCCCAAGGCAGGAAGAAAAATAGAAACCCAGGGGTGTTCTGCCAGCAAAGGTTTGTGGGGTGAAACCACCCTCAAAGCAAAGGATTCAACCCCAGAAGGGCAACAAGCTGGAATATTTCCCCCTCACGGGGATCAACCCCCTGCCAAAAACCCCAGAGAAGGTGTCAGACACTGCAGCCCGTACCTGTGTGGGATGGTGAAGGGCAGGAAGGAGGAATGCCTGAACATCTCCAGGATGAAGGCTTCCGTGTAGGGCAGCGTGCCCCGGTCCGACAGCCGCGGCCGCCTCTCCTGCCCGATGGTCCGGTCTGGGGAGGGGGGTCAGGACAGGGTCAGCTCCAGGGCTGAGCACAGAGGGCTTGGCCCCACAGGGATGGGGGTCAGGGACTCACCCAGCTCCTCGTGGATCTTTTTCTGGACGTCAGGGTACAAGGCAACGTACATGAGGCTCCAGGACAGGGCAGTCGCCACAGTGTCAAAGCCTGGGTGGGCGTGGAGGAGGCATTCAGTGACCACAAGGGGACAGGTGAGTGAGTGGGTGTTCCAGATTCCACCACTCCAGATGTTTGTTCCCCCAAAAAGTGCTCGGGAGGGCACCCAACAGCAGCTCCACATACCCAAAGGTGGCCAACATGTCCCCACCCAGCCTCATCCCAGCGGTGCCCTCAGAAACGTTCCCACCTGCCCCAAAGAGGTCGTTGACGATGTGGATGATCTTCTCGTTGGAGAGCTGCACACGGGCGTCCTCCCCGGGGCTGTTCTCCTGGCAGTGCCCGATCAGTGAGTCCGTGATGTCCCGCATGTGCTCCTGGGGAGGAATCCACAGAATTATCAGAATGACTGGCTTGGAAGGGATCTTAAAGATCATCAATCCAACCCAGCCCCAACACCTCACCCAAACCCTGACACCCAGTGCCACATCCAGGCTGTGTTAAACACACCCAGGGATGGGGACTCCACCACCTCCCTGGGCAGAACATTCCAGAACTTTATCACCCTCTCTGTAAAAATCTCTTTCCTGATATCCAACCTAAATTTCCCTTGGTGCAGCTGGAGGCTGTGTGCTGTGGTTCTGTCAGTGCTGCCTGGAGAAGTGGCTCAGGGACACCACAGACACACAGGGATGGGGAAACCCGCCTCAAATGGGAATCACTGCAGCTCAGAGGCCTCCAAGGGGCTTTACTGGGTGAGGCAGGGAGTTCTCGATGCTGAATATTTTTAGGCTTTCTATGCTGACAGACTCTGACTCCCAGGAGAGCACCACATTTGACCTGGAGCTGTGGGGAAGGCTTTCAAAATGGATTGATAGCACTGGGATTATGAGTGTGTAGTTGATTAGAAGCGTGCAGTGTCACAGGGTGGAAAACAGAGTTTGGGGTTTTAGAATATAGTAATAGATAAAGAGCAAAGTAGAAGTTTTAGAGTGGAGGCTGGCAGTTATTCTTCACCTTCTTCTTCCTTTTTCTTCATGGGTTTGGGTGGTATTTTGTAATTGGGAATTTTGTAATTAGCTGTCATCTCTTAATTGGATAGTTTAGCCTTAAAGGACCTTGTAACAAGAGATAGTTAATAAGTTTGTGCCTCGTTAATGAAAGACTGCAGAACGCACTGCTGTGAGACCGTAACACAGATAATAAATAATAAAGATCTGAGTCTGAAGGTCATCTCGAGTGCCTTCAATCCCAACCTCGAGAGAGGCAGAAAAAGGAAGCCAAAAACCAGCAGCAGGGGACACCTGCAGGCATCCTCACCCACATCCAGGAGCATCCCAGCCCTTACCTTATCAAAGGTGCTGTAATGCTCCTGCACCATTTTCTGCACGAAGGCGCAGAAGCGCCGGTTGACGTCCTTGAAGACCTCCAGGGTGCGGTTGGGCAGGTAGCGGAGCGCGGGGATGAAGTCGGCGGGGTGGCCGCTCCCGGTCACCTCCCCAAACTCGTTGCCCAGGTTCACCAGGCTGAGCAGCTCCTGGTCCTCGTGCTCGTAGCGCTTCCCAAAGCACATGGCGCAGATGACGTTGGCCACCGACACCACCAGGTACTGGTTCAGGTCAAAGCTCTTCTCCTTCTCCATGACCTGCAGGAATTTGGTGACCAGGTACTCGGCCTCCTTGGAGACGTGCTCCTCCAGCAGGCAGCTGCAGGACGAGGTGGGGCTGGGGGCGATGGAGAAGCTCTTCAGGGCGCTCTGTGCCAGCTTCCTGCGTGCTTTCCACACCTCCCCGGAGTCGGGGCTGAACGCCAGGCTCTGCCCGTTGGAGATGTAGTGGAAGCTGGGCAGGTCGGGGCGGCCCATGAAGTCCTCTCCTTGCTTGACCAGGGCTTGGCGGATGGTGTCCAGCCCGCTGAGCACCAGCACGGGCCGTGTCCCGATGCGCACCTCCATCACGTCCCCGTAGCGCCGGCTCAGCCGCGTCAGCGCCAGGTGCGTGTCCCGGCGCAGCTCCAGCACGTTCCCCAGCACGGGATAGCCCCGCGGGCCCGGCGGCCGCCGCAGCCCCGCGGGCACGGCCGGGCCCCGCCGCTGCAGCAGCGCCAGCACCAGGCAAAACGCCGCGGCCACCAGCAGCACCTCGCTGGCCGACACCGCGCCGGGAATGCCCACGGGCCACATGGCAGCCTTCGCTGTCACCGCCGGCACCGGCACACCTAAGGGACAGAGCGGGGTGAGGCGGAGAGCCGCCAGCAGCGAGCGGCTGAGCGCTGGAGGGGGCCACAGGGACAGACACGAGGAGTCACAGCCCCGGAGCAGCTCAGGCGATGGAGCTGCCCCTCAGCACCGCGGGCTTCCAGCAGCACACGCTGGAGATCTGTCAAGGCTCCAAAGGCACCCACCCATCCCTTAAGGGGGTTCCCGGAGACTTTGCAGCACCCCTTTCCCTGCAGCAGACCCTTAGACTGGCGTGCAGAACCCTCCGGAATAAAGCAGAGAGGGGTTAGGAGCTGGGGCTGGTCCCTGGGCTGAGACACCTGCAGGTGCTCCTGACGGCGACAGGGACAGGGACAGCCCCAAAGCAGCTCAGGGGATGGAGCTGCCCCGCCAGCACCGCGGGATTCCAGCGGCACAAGGCACACGCTGGAGACCTGTGAAGGCTCAAACACACCCACCCACCCCTTAAGGGGCTCCTCAACCCGTCAGAGACTTTGTGGCACCCCTTTCCACACAGAAAACCCAAACCCCCACTGGCACAGCCACGGCTCCTGCCCAGGGAAGCCACTCCTGTAAAACAAGGCATGGAAAACTGCAGCTCAGCAAATCGCAGGGAAGCAGGAGCAGAGGAGCAGCAGCTCCTCCCCGAATGTGGCTCCAGGACCACCAAACCCATCAGGAGTCACAGGCAGGAGGATGGACCTGCTGGCCACGATATGGGGGGACTGGGGATGCCACAGAGCTGCTCTGTGAGAACACACAGCTCACTGGGTGAGCAGGGGCACCCAAACGTGACCTTCCTGCTCCTATATCCACGTTCATCCCCTCCCAAAACACACAAGCAGACCTCAACCCGTCAGAGACTTTGTTGCCTCCCTGTCCCAGCAGCAGACCCTCAGGAATAAACCAAAAATGCATTATGAGCTGGGGCTGGTCTCTGGGCTGACACACCTGGAGCTGTGACAGTTCAGGACAGGAGCAGAGCCAGGCTTCACTTGTGACCCACAGTTGTCACACTTTAGGGAAGCCCTCACACTGAAAAGCAGGGTTTTTACTAGCCAGGAGTGGAAAGAATAGGTCCTCCAACTTTTTGTCTACGCGCCAGGGAAGCAAAGGTGCTCTCTGAACCACAGGATCTTTCTCTCCTCATCAAAGTTTTTCCCAGAGCACTTGGCTAGAGGAGAGCTGATCCTGATTTGAGTCACCCAGCCAGCACTCACCAGCCCGTAGAACACAGCAGTGCTAGGGATGGTCCCTGATCGATCCACGGTATGAAAAATAACCCTGCCTGCCGCAGGGCCAGCGGGATGGGTGCACCCCGCTCCTAGCTCTGTCAGAAACCATCCCTCTGGCAGAATCACAGTCCCTCCAGTCGGAAGGGACTCCTAAGGATGGCCGAGCCCAATTCCCAGCCCCTCACGGGAAGAAATCCACCCGAAAACCCCCAGCAGGGCTAGGAGGAGGCGGGCTGTTAAATTCCCCCTTCCCTTGGGTTTGGCAGGGTGCCACAGCCGCCCACGGGACACCTGCGGGGGACATTCCGGGGGGGCTCTGGGGGCCTTGCACGGCAGCGGGTGCAGCCCAGCCGGGACGCCCCTTCCCGACCCTCAGCAGCGGCGAGACCCGCGAGGGGAGCATTGCCCCCGGGACGCCCCAAACCACCTTCCAGCAGGTGAGGGGGAGGATGCTGCTGAGGTCGGAAAGGTAGGAACAGCCCACGGCAGGGCTGTCCATCACCCAGGGGTGCTGGAAGAGCCCCCCAGCCCTGTCCACGGTGGTCCGGGCTCTCCGGTACTCACCTCAGCGGGAGCGGTGCGGAGCGGCGGGAGGGGCCCGATCCCGCGGCAGGTGCCCGCTGCCCGCGGCTGGTGCCCGCTGCCCGCGGCTCCTGCTTTATATGCGTCTCCCCGCGCGCTGATTGGCCAGGCCGCCTCCCGTCACGTGACCCCCCAACTCCCCAAGAATTCCCCGGACCCCCCCCACGCCCCCCCATCCCCGGCCCCCTCCCTTCCCCGGGGCTCCCCCCACGCGTGGGGTGCGGGACCCCCTCTCCCCGCGCATCCCCGGGGGCGAGGCTGCGAGGCGGGCCGGGGGAGGGTTAGGGAAGGGAGGGGGGGGTCCCGATAAGTCGTGGCGTGGGGTGCGGGAGTGGGGGGGGTGTCGGTGCCGCCCGTGGGTTCCAGCCCGGGGCGGGCATCGCGTGCGAAGAGGGCGGGATGTTTGGGCAAACCCGCACCGCCCCGGTCACTCCAGTCACGCTACCGGCAGGATCTTAAAGGCGCCGGTCCCGCGCCCCGCTGCTCCCCGGGACCCCCCCGGGGGCCGGCCCGGCCGCCCCGCTCGCCCCCAGACCCAGAGGGTTCCGTACAGCCACGGCCGAGCCCCCCGCCCCGGCGCCCGCAGCCCCGGCACATCCGCGGTGTCCGGAGCCGCGGGGACAGCGGGAGCGTGGGAAAACCGCCCCGGGCAGCGCCGTGCGGGCCGGGAGGGGGGGACTGGCGGATTCGGCCCTCGCGGGGCTCCGCGAACACGCGGGGATGAGCGCGGACCGCTCGCCGCGGGGCTTCAGCCGTCGCGCACCTCGGCGGGGGCCGTGCCCGTCCCGCCGCCGCCGTGCCCGGTAGAGCAGAGCGGCGGCCACCGGCTCCGTGCGTGTCCCCCCACCTCGCGCTGCGGGACCACCCCCCAGCTCCGCAGGGACCCCGCGGGGACCTGGGCGGCGGGGCAGCCCCGGGGGTCACGGCCCTGGCTGCCCCGGCCCGGTTAAAGATTGTCCAGGTTCGCGTGAGAAGCCGCCGTGCCCTGTGTCACCTCTGTCCCCTGGGGACAGGGCAACCCGAGGGGCGAGGTGGGGCTGGCATGGGGCACAGGGTGCAGCCGGAGGGAGGCGGGCACGCCGGGGCGGATGCTGGGGGTCCGAAGGGGGGCTCGGACGAAGTTGGCAGCCCCCAGCCCCGCTCCCCGCGGGGTGACAGGCCAGGTCCTGCCCTGCAGCGAGGACAAGGGGGACCAGCCCGCTCCCAAAATCCGTCCCCTCCGCCCACAATCCTTGTTCCCAGCCCAGCCGCCGAGAGGTGGGGGATAGGCCAGGGGGTCCCGCCCCGCCGGGGGGTCCCGGAGGTGGCATTAGGGACATCGCGTGCGAAGGGGCTCCGGCCAGACCCGGGAGGGCCGTCCTGGTCACTCGCAGTCACGCTATGGGTGGGTGGGGGGGGAAATGGTTTTTAAAGGACCAGGGCGGTGGCCTCCCGTCCAGGAGCCTGGCCCGGGGTCAGGGCGGCGCCGGAGCAGCTCAGGATCAGCTCCCCCCACGACTGGCTGCGGGCTGGGGAGCTTGTGGGGGGTCCCAAGCACTGGGGACAATCGTCGGTGTCAACAGGGGTACCCTCTGCCGCAGGAGGCTGCATCACCTGCGAGGGGACAGCACTTCCCCTGTCATTCGTGTCCCCTCGAGAGGACACGGTCATGCCAGCCCTTTCCAGCCACGAGGAGAGAGGGGAGTGCCACCTGAAATGTCCCCTCTTAGCGCCAGGCGACACCGAGCGGTGCCCCCGCTGCGGGGCTGCTGGCCACAAATGTCACAAAGGTGCCCCACGGCTGGGGACACTCGTCAGGGCGTCCGTAAAGCCCGGCCGGGGATGGCTCTGGCACCTCGTACAACACCGGGCACAACGCTCGCTGTGCCTGTCCGAGTGTCCCCGCGTCCCTCCAGGGGACGTGTGCGAGCGCCCAGGCCGTGTCCCCGCACACCTGCGCAGGTGTGTCCCCTGCGCCCTGCACTCATCCCTGTGCGGGGACGGGCTCGGGGCAGAGAACCCCTCCGTGTCCCTCGGGCGTGGGCACGTGCTGGTGCCACGCACGCCGTGCCACACGTGCCTGCGGGCACCGTCACCCTGCCGCTCCCGCCTGTCCCCGCACGCACAGCCTGGTCCCGCGGGGCGGTGACCCACGGAGGGGACGGCGACACCCAGCAGGGACAGGGGGCTGGCAGCTCCGGGGATCCGCGGGCTCCGCGAGGGGCGGCGGCCGAGGCTGAGGGTGTTTTGGGGTGGTTTTGGGGTGTGAGGCTGCCTGGCACGCAAGGCAGCAGCTCTTAACGCTGTTCTCATCGGGAGGCACCCTGCCCTCGCAGGGCTTGGCAGCCACCGGGGAGGGCTGGGACGGGATGGAAAAATCCTGGGGAACCTCTCTGGGACCCTCCCCAGCTCCTCCAGAGCTTTGGGATGTGATGGATGAGGAGGGGGTGAGTTCAGCATCAGCACAAGGTCTGAAATGCTGCTGGGGAGGGCGGGGGGGATCACTCAGCCCCCCCAGCCCCAACCACACCCCATGCAATGGGTCCGGGTAGATCCATAGGGACGGGAAGATCCAGCCCGCCGGACAAGCCCTGCTCCTGCAGCCTGCCTCCCGAAAAGCATTCCCAAGGGTCCTGCCGGGGCCGGGAGGGCTGCGGCATTCCCGGGAATTATCAGCAGGAATATTCGCAGCCGGAGTTTTGTAATTGTTCTCGCCAAACATTAATGAACGGCGTCATTGCTATTAACGAGCCTGATTAGACCAGATGTTGAAAGCCTTTATTAAATATTAGCTCAGCTTTTACTTGGGCCAAATTCCCCTTGGAATTTTCGAAGATTGAAGGAAACTTCGGGCCAAACTCCCAAATTCTGGCTCATTCCTGCTCATCCCAGCTGCACTTCCCAAACTCCCCTGAATTTTGCCCCGCCTGGAGAAGCAGCCCCGCTGGCCCGAGCATTTCCCTGTCGGGTGTCACCCGCTGCTTTGGGAGGATGAACTGCCCCAGCCTCGCCCCGTTCTGCCCCTTCACCTCTCCTATCTGCTGGGCTCACCTCCTCCCCTCTGCCCCGCCACTCCTCCTCCTCCTCGCTGCCTGTTTGCCCCGGAGGAGCCGGGGGAAGCGAGCCAGCCGCCTTCTCACGCAAACCTGGCCAATCGTTAACCTGAGCCTGGCTCTGTCCCTGGCCCGGAGGATCCTGCCGCCACCGCTGCCGGGACAGGGGACCTGCGGGATGCTTCCCCAGGGATGGACGGGGAGGGCTGTGGGTGCCTTGTCACAAACGTGTCCCCACACTCACAGCCTGCAGCTCCCAGCACCTCCAGAGTGGCCATGGAGGTGACAGCCCTCCCTGGCTGCTGGCAACAGCCTGGCCAACCCAGAAAAGTTTTTTTGGGGAAATGCTGGTGCCCACATTCCACGGGCAAAAGACACTGACAACATGTCCTACATCCTCCACAAGGCAGGGTTTAGGGACCCCCTTCTCCCTCCCTTGTCCTGGGGACCCCCTTCTGCCTCCCCACAGCAGGCTCTGGGGCCCTGGCCAGGAGGAGAAGTCACCTTTCATGCCCCAGAGCCTGTTGGAGGGGAGAAAGGCTCTTCCCTGGCTTCTTGGGCAGGTTCCAGGCAGGGTCAGCCCCTTTTGGTAATGGGTAGCTAATGCCAAGGGCTATTGCAGTGGGAGGAGAAGATAAATAGCCAGTGCTGCAGTGAGGGGGGAGATCAGAGAGCTGTGGACTCTGGGGTGGCAGGAGAAGAAGGACCAGGCAGAGTAGAACAAGGGGACAGGAGAAGAAGGTTGAGGAGACAGAGAGAATTCCCCCCTGCTCCTGGTGCCAATCCCTGCTGAGACCCTAAAACCAACCAGGTAGGAGACAGCTTGTGTGTTTTGGGAGGGGATGAACGTGGATATAGGAGCAGGAAGGTCACGTTTGGTGCCCCTGCTCACCCAGTGAGCTGTGTGTTCTCACAGAGCAGCTCTGTGGCATCCCCAGTCCCCCCATATCGTGGCCAGCAGGTCCACCCTCCTGCCTGTGACTCCTGATGGGTTTGGTGGTCCTGGAGCCACATTCGGGGAGGAGCTGCTGCTCCTCTGCTCCTGCTTCCCTGCGATTTGCCGAGCTGCAGTTTTCCGTGCCTTGTTTTACAGGAGTGGCTTCCCTGGGCAGGAGCCGTGGCTGTGCCAGTGGGGGGTTGGGTTTTCTGTGTGGAAAGGGGTGCCACAAAGTCTCTGACGGGTTGAGGAGCCCCTTAAGGGACGGATGGGTGTGTTTGGAGCCTTCACAGGTCTCCAGCGTGTGCCTTGTGCCGTTGGAATCCCGCGGTGCTGGCGGGGCAGCTCCATCCCCTGAGCTGCTTTGGGGCTGTCCCTGTCCCTGTCGCCGTCAGGAGCACCTGCAGGTGTCTCAGCCCAGAGACCAGCCCCAGCTCCTAACCCCTCTCTGCTTTATTCCTGAGGGTTCTGCACGCCAGTCTAAGGGTCTGCTGCAGGGAAAGGGGTGCTGCAAAGTCTCTGAGGTCCCCCTTAAGGGATGGGTGGGTGCCTTTGGAGCCTTGACAGATCTCCAGCGTGTGCCGCTGGAAGCCCGCGGTGCTGAGGGGCAGCTCCATCGCCTGAGCTGCTCCGGGGCTGTGACTCCTCGTGTCTGTCCCTGTGGCCCCCTCCAGCGCTCAGCCGCTCGCTGCTGGCGGCTGTCCGCCTCACCCCGCTCTGTCCCTTAGGTGTGCCGGTGCCGGCGGTGACAGCGAAGGCTGCCATGTGGCCCGTGGGCATTCCCGGCGCGGTGTCGGCCAGCGAGGTGCTGCTGGTGGCCGCGGCGTTGTGCCTGGTGTTGGCGCTGCTGCAGCGGCGGGGCCCGGCCGTGCCCGCAGGGCTGCGGCGGCCGCCGGGCCCGCGGGGCTATCCCGTGCTGGGGAACGTGCTGGAGCTGCGCCGGGACACGCACCTGGCGCTGACGCGGCTGAGCCGGCGCTACGGGGACGTGATGGAGGTGCGCATCGGGACACGGCCCGTGCTGGTGCTCAGCGGGCTGGACACCATCCGCCAAGCCCTGGTCAAGCAAGGAGAGGACTTCATGGGCCGCCCCGACCTCTACAGCTTTCGCTTTGTCACGGACGGGCAGAGCCTGACGTTCAGCCCCGACTCCGGGGAGGTGTGGAAAGCGCGCAGGAAGCTGGCCCAGAGCGCCCTGAAGAGCTTCTCCATCGCCCCCAGCCCCACCTCGTCCTGCAGCTGCCTGCTGGAGGAGCACGTCTCCAAGGAGGCCGAGTACCTGGTCACCAAATTCCTGCAGGTCATGGAGAAGGAGAAGAGGTTTGAGCCCTACCGGTACCTGGTGGTGTCGGTGGCCAACGTCATCTGCGCCATGTGCTTTGGGAAGCGCTACGAGCACGAGGACCAGGAGCTGCTCAGGCTGGTGAATTCCACGGAGGAGTTCACTGACGCCACTGCTGCTGGCAACCCCGCCGACTTCATCCCCGTGCTCCGCTACCTGCCCAGCCGCAGCATGAAGCTGTTCATCGATTTCAACAGGTACTTCCTCAGCTTCCTGCAGAAGAGGGTCAAGGAGCACCACAAGACCTACGATGAGGTAAGAGCTGGCAGGATCCTCTCCTCCCCTCTCCTTCAGCGAGGTGTTTGTGTGCTGGCAGCCAAGCAGCAATGGCCATTGTCTCTCCCCAGTCCTCCTTCTCACGGAATCATAGAATGTTGTAGAATCATGGAATATCCCGAGCTGGCTCACACGTGGGTCATCCAATCCAGCTCCTGGCCTGGCACGCACACCCCAAGAGTCCAACCCAGGAGAGTGTTGTCCGAACTCTCCTGGAGCTCTGGCAGCCTCGGGGCCGTGCCCATTCCCTGGGGAGCCTGGGCAGAGCCCCACCACCCTCTGGTGGGGTGATGGGATAAATAGAAACTGTCAGGACTTTCGTTTCATCTGCTTCATTTTGTATCAGTCATTGCCTGTTTTGCTTCCTGGTGTCCTTGTACCTTTTCCTGATGTCCCACCCGAACCTCCCCGGACTCAGCTTGATGAGCCTCTCAGCATCTCCTCCATTCCCTGTGTGATGTGGCCAGTCTGGTGGTTGAACATCTGCTCTGTGCTCGGGTTCCTCGGGGAACCCTCTCCTTGTTTCCACAGGGACCACGGGAGCTGAGGGATGATTCTCCCCAGAGCTCCCCCAGCACTCCCCAGGAGCATCCACCCCTCTGCCAGTCCTGCTCCATGACCTTGCCTCCTCTTCCTCTCAGAACAACATCCGGGACATCACAGACTCCCTCATTGAGCTGTGCCTGGACAAAAAACTGGGAACCAACACGGCCACGCAGATCCCCAAGGAGAAGATTGTCAACCTGGTGAATGACCTCTTTGGAGCAGGTATCCTGCCACCTTTCCTCAGCTCTGGCAGATGCTCTCAGGTCTTCTCCACCTCCTCCTGTCTGACCCTTCCTTGTCCTGGTTTGGGTCTCAGCACTCACTCTCCTGCTCACTGGACCTTCCAGGGGTACCTCTAGAGACCAGTCTAGGATATCAGCTCTGGAAAAGTGAAGGGCATGGGTTATATGGCTCAGCTGAACCTCACAATCTAGAGTGTTTTTTCCTGGCTGAGGGAGATGCCTGTGGGCTGATTCACCTTTCTGTGGAAATTCCCCCCAATTCTGGAGAAGCTGTACAAACCTGACACAACCCAGGAGTGGGACAGGCAGAGAGAGCAGGATATTTTATCAAAGTTTGTTGTGGCAGAATAAAGCCCCAAGCCCCGACTGCCCTGTGTGATGGTCAGCCCTCAGGCCAGGGTGGGTGCTGCTCAGGTTTCACATTGCTGGAATGGTTCCCGAGGGATTAAAAGTCTTTTTTTCCCAGCCCCATGCTCTCAGAGAAGAAGTCGGGATTCCTCTTATTTATTCCATTCTTTCTCTGACCTGTGGAGGTCTGTCCAGCAGGTCAGGTTGTGGCACAGCCCTTGGGGTGGTGTTGGCTTTTCATACTAAAATCTACTGTGCTTTATTTGCAATAATTTCCCAATACCTATCACCTGTGTTGGACAGTCTGTCTCTACTCTGACCCAATCCAAAAGTGTCACCATCGTAGCAGAAGATGGAGGACAAGAAGAAGGAGAAGAAGGACAGGACATGCCCAGATTCTTCCATCTTGCCTCTAGAACCCCCATTCTGAAACCCCAAAATTCTACTTTTCCATCCTGTGACAAATTCACTGTCATTCTACTCAAACTCTTGTGGCTTGTAAATCTTCACACAAAGTTGATAATAGTTTCTATGGGTTAAAATCGAAGGCACAGTGGTTTTGACAGCCTGCCAAGGTTTGTGAGCCCCCTGCCAGGGTCTCAAATCACCCAGGGCAGCCAGAGAAATGTCCTGGGTCTCCTCAGGTGCTGTGCTGAGCTCACCCACACCCCATCCTCTTTACCCAGGCTTCGACACCACAACCACAGCCCTGTCCTGGAGCCTCATGTACCTTGTGACGAACCCCGGCATCCAGAAAAGGATCCACGAAGAGCTGGGTGAGTCCCTGACCCCCATCCCTGTGGGGCCAAGCCCTCTGTGCTCAGCCCTGGAGCTGACCCTGTCCTCACCCCCCTCCCCAGACCGGACCATCGGGCAGGAGAGGCGGCCGCGGCTGTCAGACCGGGGCACGCTGCCCTACACGGAAGCCTTCATCCTGGAGATGTTCAGGCATTCCTCCTTCCTGCCCTTCACCATCCCACACAGGTACGGGCTGCAGTGTCTGACACCTTCTCTGGGGTTTTTGGCAGGGGGTTGATCCCCGTGAGGGGGAAATATTCCAGCTTGTCGCCCTTCTGGGGTTGAATCCTTTGCTTTGAGGGTGGTTTCACCCCACAAACCTTTGCTGGTAGAACACCCCTGGGTTTCTATTTTTCTTCCTGCCTTGGGAGGAACCACATCACAACTCATCTGGAATGAGCTGTGAAGTGAAACTGGAATTTTTCTGCTGGAGGAAAGTGAAAGCAAGACTCTTCAACCTCCTGAATACAATCTGGGGTATTTCCTAGCCAGTCCTAAGGGCACAAATTGGGCTTTGAAGATGAAACCTGTGCAGGATTCACTGGGCTTTGGCTTGTCAGGAGCTGTGGGTCTCATCTAACTCCTCTGTTCCCTCCAGCACAACAGAAGTGGCTGTGCTGAATGGTGGTGGGCTGGCAGAGCTGCTCCAGGACAAGGTGGCCCTTGAGGCACCGTGTTACGGCTCATGGAGGACACAACTGTCCCCACAAAACCACCCCTTTGGGTCACACCCTTCAGGAGCAGCCTGACAGTTCCCTGAGGATGCAGAAGAACCTTTGGGCTTGCCCAGCTCTCCATCTTTTCTCTCCCCAGCACCACCAAGGACACGGTGTTGAACGGCTACTTCATCCCAAAGGATCGCTGCGTGTTCGTCAACCAGTGGCAGGTGAACCATGACGAGTGAGTACCGTGTGAGGCACAAACCCCCCCGGGCTGGCAAACAGGTCCCCTCCTGCAGTGACAAACAGGACCCCTCCCGTGGTGGCAAACCATCAGGGATGTTCTTCCTGACAGCTCCCACCTTCCAGTGTCCCCCCGACACCCATGAGCAGGAGGAACCATCTCAACATCCAATCTTCTCCCTTCCAGGAAGCTTTGGAAGGATCCAGAAACCTTCAACCCCGAGCGTTTCCTCAGCGCTGACGGGACCAAAGTGAACAAAGAGGAGGGGGAGAAGGTGCTGCTGTTTGGCCTGGGGAAGAGGAGGTGCATTGGGGAGAACATTGCCCGGTGGCAGGTGTTCCTCTTCCTGGCCACGCTGCTGCAGCAGCTGGAGTTCAGCGTCTGTGAGGGCGCCAGGGTGGACATGACCCCCCTCTACGGACTGTCCCTCAAGCACAAGAGGTGTGAGCACTTCCAGGTCAGGCAGCGCTTCCCCACCAAGGGCAGGAGCTGAGCAGTGGGAGCAGACATCTCCAGGGTGTCCTGCCAGCGGGGATGGGTCTGGAACAGCTTTGTGGGGTGATGGGATAAACTGAAACCGTCGGGACTTCTGCTTTATCCTCTTTGTTTTGTAGCAATTGTTGCCTGCTTTGTTTCCTGGTGTTTCTGGGGTTGGATATTCCAATAAATGTTGGCTACTCTAGCACGCTCAGTCTTGGACTGTATCCTTTGGGAGTCGCTCTCTGATGGATGCAGGACAGGCAACCCATGCCATAACCCCACAGCCCCCATCAGAATTACAGAATTATGGAATTGTTTAGGTTGGAAAAGACTTTAATATCACCAAGCCCAGCGGTGCCAAGGCCACCACTAACCCCTGTCCCCACTTGCCACATGTTTTGACACCCCCAGGGACGGTGGCTCCCCCAGTGACCAACCTCATGGTGAAGAAACTTTCCCAATATCTAAACCTCCCCAGGGGCAACTTGAGCCTTCATCCACCTCCTCCACCATGGTTGGTGGTGGCCCTGGAGGACACAAGGGAGGACACAAGGGAAGACACAAGAAAGGATTCAAGGGAGGACACAAGGGAAGAGACAAAAAGGACACAAGGGAGGACACAAGGAAGAACATGGGGGATGACACAAGGAAGAACATGGGGGATGACACAAGGAAGAACATGGGGAAGGACACAAGGGAGGACACAAGGAAGGACACCTTCAGCCCTGGCTGCTGGGAAAGCCAAACTGCTGCTGTTCCGGGCTGGAACAAAGGTGTTTTCACGGCAGGAAAATAATGACACCCAGGAATTGCTCCAGCTCAAACCCAAGAGTTTACATTGGCTGCCAGTCAGCCCATGCCAGCAGAGCCAGATGCCTCCTTTTCCCCAGCTTTGCACGCAAAGCCACCCCAGCCAAGCCCAGCAGCTGGCAGCGATGGCATGGGGACAAGCACCACCCTGTCCTGCACCCATCCCAGGGGAGGGCTCTGCCCCCACAGCCCCAGACCCTGAGCAGTGGGGCTCCAGCCAGAGCTCCTGCCGTGTCCAAATGCCAATCACTCATCAGGCATTGCACAAAAGCTTCCCAGAAGAGGCAGAGATGAAAGGGTGATGGGGAAGAGAACGGGGAAGCCGATTGCTCAAGGCTTCGGGGAGATCCTGGCTTGTCCAGACCCGTTGAGCCAGCCTGGGGGAAAAGCAGCGACTCTGTGTGTCCAGGCCCTGCTTGGTCACCAGTTTGTGGTGGAACACCGAGGTGACACAGCCTCGGAGCCACCCGAATTCTCTGAGCCAGCACAAGCAGCTGTTGGCATCACACCAGCTTTGTCTTCCTCACTTAACGTCACAATCCCAATATCGTAGGAAAAGCGCTGGAGGGGAAGGTCCGAACCTGCTGTGGGCTACCAGAGGCATTGGGAAAAATAGGGAAAAGATGCTTTAGGACAACCCATGAGGTTCCCCAGCCAAATAACAGCTCTACCAACTATGACAAGGAGCCAGGTCAATGTACCAAAAACCCAAACCCACTTCCCACAGGGGACATCCCACAGGTCAATGCACCAAAAACCCAAACCCACTCTCCACAAGGGACATCCCACAGGTGAAGGCACACAGTACCAAACCCACTTCCCACAGGTCAATGCACCAAAAGCCAAAACCCACTTCCCACAAGGGACATCCTACAGGTCAATGCACCTAAACCCAAATCCACTTCCCACAGAGGACGTCCCACAGGTCAATGCATGAAAAACCAAACCCACTTCCCACAGAGGACATCCCACAGGTCAATGCACCAAAAACCAAACCCACTTCCCACAGAGGACATCCCACAGGTCAATGCACCTAAACCCAAACCCACTTGCCACAGGTCAATGCACCAAAAACCAAACCCACTTCCCACAGGGGACATCCCACAGGTCAATGCACCTAAACCCAAACCCACTTCCCACAAGGGACATCCCACAGGTTAATGCACCAAAAACCAAACCCACTTCCCACAGGGGACATCCCACAGGTCAATGCACCAAAAACCAAACCCACTTCCCACAGAGGACATCCCACAGGTCAGTGCACCAAAAACCAAACCCACTTCCCACAGAGGACATCCCACAGGTCAATGGACCTAAACCCAAACCCACTTGCCACAGGTCAATGCACCAAAACCCAAATCCACTTCCCACAAGGGACATCCCACAGGTCAGTGCATCAAAACCCAAACCCACTCCCACAAGGGACATCCCACAGGTGAAGGCACACAGTCCCAAACCCACTTCCCACAGGGAACATCCCAAAGCCAGCCTTCCCCTGCTGCAGGCAAGGTGTTATCATCCACTGGAGTGGCACCTCAGTGCCTAACCTGGTGACTCAGAAGAGCAGGGAGATTGCTGGGGACTCCTCAGTGCCACGCTGTCCCCGTGGGGTGGACTTGGCCCCGTGGGGACAGGCAATGCTGGCCCCGCTGTGGGACCACAGGCCTCGTTTGCTGCAGCCATTGCGTGACTCCCTTGCCCCAAAGGTTGCCTGGGTGTGCTGATAAGGCTGCAATAAGCAGGAGCAGATAGAAAGAACAGAGGGAAATTTGTTTTCCCCCTTTGCAGGCGAGAGTTTTATAGCCCTGGGGCAGATAAGCAGCTTAATATTAACAACAGTGGTGTGGAACAGCCTCTTGCTGGTGGGAGGGCTCCCCAAGATCCATTCCTGGAGGGCTGAAGAAGTCACCTCTGTGTCAGGATGGAGCAGGGGAAGTGAAGAGGCTGGAGGGGAGAGGAATGGGCGGGAAAATTATCCTTGCCTTCTCTTCATGGGGTGTGAGGCAAAGCAGCCCCTTTATAACTCCCTACCTTCATTTAGCACCTCTCCCTCTCTTGATGCTGATGGAACCATCCCATGGAGCTGTGAAAGACCTTTCCAGGCACTCTGCAAAGGCAGGAGGGACCCCTGAGACCTGGGTCTGAAACCCCTGCATGCTCACCCCTCCTTGGACATCCCATCCGACAGGCCAGACCCCAGGACAGGCCCCAGTTTTCCTGCTGGGCTCCATAAAATCACAGCATGGAATCTCCTGAGCTGGAAGGGACCCCAAGGATCATCAGTCCAGCCCCTGCACAGACACCCCAACAATCCCACCCTGTGCCTCAGAGTGCTGTCCAAATGTCCTGGGCTGATTGTGTCCATTTTCTGTTCAGTGCCCCACCACCCTCTGGGTGAGGAGCCCTTTCCTGGTATCCAGCTGAACCTCCCCTTTTCACCATGGCTGCTGTGAAAGCCTCAGCAACTCACAGTAGGTGAGAGGCTCCAGTTGCCCTATCTCTGTCTGCCCCTAATGACCTTCCTCAATTAAGCCCTCCAATTACTGCCCGGGCAGTCTGGAACCGGGGTGGTGATAAGCCAGGGAAGCTTTGATCACTGCATGGAAAATTGCTTTTATGGTCGGTTTTAAAGTGAGTCATGAGTCCAGCCACAGCAGCAGGGCTCCAGCTCCACTTCCAAATGCTCCCAGCACCCTCAGTCCTGCAGGAAAAGCTCTGGGCAGACACAGGCTTCTCCCTCTGGCTGAGACATCTGCCTGATGCCAGCACTCGGACTGGTGGCACCTCCTCCCTGGGGAAGTCAGTCCCTAGCCCCAAAATGGGCCAGAACAACCCCTTGTGACTCTCCTGGGGAGAAGAGAGAAGTTGCTCTAACCCCCAATAGCTCTTCTGATTAAAAGTGAACCCTGCACCTCTAATTTCTGTCCTTTGGCTGTTTGGGATCTGTTATCAGAAGCCCTGTGGGAATTGATAATTCTGTGTCTCACTTTTGCCGTTTGTCCCCTGCACTAGAGGAAAACCCCCCCAACACTAACTTTCTCTTTGCATCTCCACAGGCAGAGAACTCCACACTGCTTTCTGCCTTTTGGGGGGGAATAAAAATCTCTGCTCAGCCTCCATGAGCAGCTTCAGGTCTGCTGGAGCTGGTGGGTGAGGAAGCTGCTGGTTCTCCAACCCACCCAGGTCGGACCTGTGGGTGCAGCAGAGCTGTGTCCAAAGGAGCAGGGCACATTAAACTGGGCACGTGGCTCTGCTCCAGCAGAGCTCCCAAATCAGCCAGAATCCTTTTCCCTCCTGCCAGCCTGCCCTCCCTCCTCCCGGTGGGAAGGAGGCAGAGTTTGGGCTGATCGATCTCCCCGTGGCATTCGCAAGGGTGATTCACCTGTGAATCAGAGGGCAGGAAAGAGGGCAAGCATGGAGTTTGTCCCCAGGCTGAGAAGGGAACAACAGAGATGCAGAGATAGCACCTCCCTGCACGCAAAGCCCTGCTCAGGAAAAGCTCTGGGATCCCAGGAATTCTCTCAAACCTGGCTGCACACCCAGCCTGGCAGGATTTTCCATGGGCTGAGAAATGGAAGCACCAGGGGCCACCAGATCCCACAAGCACTGGCCACAGATCCCAAAAGCCTCTGGGATGGTGGATGCTCCCCAAACTCTGCAGGGCTGGAGAGCAGGGATGCCCTCGGGGCTGGCTGTCCCCTGGGTGTCCCCAAGGCTGGCCCTGGTGGCAGAGTAGCATTGGGAGGTGGGGTCACACAGAGGGACAGGCTCTCATGTTCCCCCCCAGAACAAGAGGTTCCAGTTGTCTGCCCCACTCTCACCCCTAAAATCATCTCCCTGAACCCCAGCAGGGTGGGTAGAGCAGGGCTGGGGCTGTCAGGGTGGGGGACACAGGCAGAGTGGGGGTGTCCCACCCCGGAGATGGAAGGTCACCTGCTGAGAGCCAGCGTCCCCAGCCCGCTCCCCTTCAATTAAAAACATTCCGGAACCAGGGGAACGAGGGACAGCCCTGAAATGAGGCTGTCCTCCACACCCGAGGGGGGTTTGGGGTCGGCAGGGGGGAAGAGGCACCCCCAGAGGCAGGAGTGGGATGGAGGGAGCAGGATCGCGGCTCACTGAAGCTCTGCTGTCCCTGAACGCCCTCCGGTGGCACCTGTGACACAGCTCC
Source organism: Fringilla coelebs (assembly GCF_963513975.1). Lineage (NCBI taxonomy): Eukaryota > Metazoa > Chordata > Aves > Passeriformes > Fringillidae > Fringilla > Fringilla coelebs. The sequence continues at coordinate 3,888,077 of NC_140038.1, read as the reverse complement.
GCCAGCGGCACCGAGCAGCGCCGGGCTTCACTCACGGGACACTTTTTACGGGGTGGGATATTTGGGGAGGGGGATCTGTCGGAGACGGACCCTCCCCGCAGAGCATCCCGCATCCCGCATCCCCCCGGAGCGCTGGGAGCCGCAGAACCGGCCAAACCCGGCTCCCTTCGGGGCTTTTCCGGCTGGAAGGTGAATTCTGCAGGATGGAATGAGCCGGGAGCTGTCACGCTGGCTTTGCTCGGCTGTTCGCAGCCACCGCCTGCGCTGTCTCGTACATCCCCGGCAGGATCGCTTCCCTTTCCCTGCCCGCCCCGCTCATCCCGCCCGCGCTGCCGGAATCCCTCGGACGCTCCGAGCTGAGCCCATCCAACCAGCCAGGGATGCAGAGCGAGGGGCGGGCCGTTTCCATCCTTCACTCCGCCGGGATTTCACCCTCCGCTCCTCCTCTGCTGCATTGTTTCCCCCCTTTTCTTTATTTTCTGTTTCGCTGCCGATCCCAGCCGGCTGAAGGGCCCCCTCTCCTGGAGATGGAGATGTCCATCCCTCGCCGCCCGCGAATCCATCCTTCCCTTCCAGCCAGGGCATCACCCGCCCTCAAACCAAGGGACAAATTCCAGCCGGGACTGGAATCCCGAAGGGCTCCGGAGGGGACTGAGCCCGTCTGAGGTGGCCCCAGCCCCGGGGAAGAAGAGGAGCTTTTTCCTCTCCATCCACTCTCTGCACCCGGAATCTGGGCTGGGGAGGAGCCCGGTGGGACCAGCACCCAGCTGGGATCCCTGGGGCCACCACGGTGGTGGCAGCTCCTCTCTGGAGGAGTCAGGTGGGACCAGCGCCCAGCTGGCATCCCTGGGGCCACCACGGTGGTGGCATCTCCTGTGTGGAGGAGTCAGGCGGGACCAGAACCCTCCGTGTCTCCCCGCACGGACCCGCCTCAGCCCGATCCCCGCACCAGCCCTGGGAATGCCGAGGCTCTTGGGGCTTGCGGGGCAAGAAGAAACCCCCACGGCAGAGTTTTCCCTGTTCCTCGGTCGGGTGGACCGGGAACACTCGGGGCTGGGCGCCGCTCCCCACCGAGCTGGGTTTGAGCCCGGTTTTTCCCCACCGGGGAGGGGGCTCCGTGCTCCAGCAGTGCCGTGCTGAGGATTTTTGTGGAATTCTGGTTCCCAGCCATCCCGAACGGGCCGAGACCGTGCAGGGCAGAGCTGTGTGGGTGCAGGGCACGGCAGAACCGGGTGGGTACAGAGCACGGCAGAACCGGGTGGGTGCAGGGCACGGCAGAACCGGGTGCGCGGTGCATGGCTCGGTGACCGCGGGTGCATTTCTGGTGCACATTCAGCTGCTTTCAGTTCCTCCCAGAAGGAGCCTGGGAGAGGATGGAGCGCCTTCCACACCTCCCCGAGGCCAGAGGAACATTCCAGACGCCGGGGGAAACTCGGGGCTGACCCCAGTAACGCGCACCTGGATCTATATTATATTATATTATATTATATTATATTATATTATATTATATTATATTATATTATATTATATTATATTATATTATATTATATTATATTATATTATATTATATTATATTATATTATATTATATTATATTATATTATATTATATTATATTATATTATATTATATTATATTATATTATATTATATTATATTATATATCATATCATATCATATCATATCATATCATATCATATCATAATTTCATATATCATATATTATATCATATCCTTATATTTTTCATTGTCATTTGACCATTTTATCGTAATTTATTGTAGGCTTTGTAACGCTTTTTATTATTTTATTGGCATTTCAGCATCATTTCAGTACTGCTTTGCACCCATGTGAGCACACACCGGGCAGGAACCGGGGGTTAGGTCCCGGTCCCCCTACTGCTCCTGGTCCCGTTCCCAGCGCGGATCCTAGTGCCGGTGTCGTTCCGGTGCAGGTGCGGGTCCCTTTACCGGTCCCCATGTGGGCGCCGGTGGCAGTCCCGCTGCCGGTGCGGGTCCCGCTCCCGGTGCAGCTCCCGCTCCCATTGCCGGTGCGCTCCCGTTGCCGCCACCTGTTCCATTCCCGGTCGCGGTGCGGGTCCGGCTCCCGCTGCCGCTCCCGTCTCTGTTCCCGGTGCGCGTCCCGCTCCCGTTCCCCTTCCCGGTGCGGGAGCCGTTCCCATTGCCCACTACCCGATGCCGATCCCGGTGCCTGTGGGGATGCCACTACCGGTGCTGGTCCCAGTGCTGCTGCTGCTGCCGCTGCCGTTCCCGGTGCGGGTCCCGTTCCCGGTGCGGGTCCCGCTCTCCCCGCTTTCCTCGCTGTCCCCGCTGTCGGTCTCTCTGTCCCCACTGCCCCCGCCGTTCTGCTGTCGGTCTCTCTGTATCGCCGTTCCGTTGTCCGTCCCTCTGTCCCCGCTGTCGGTCTCTCTGTCCCCGCTGTCGGTCCCTCTGTCTCCGCCGTTCCGCTGTCGGTCCCTCTGTCCCCGCTGTCCGTCCCCCTGTCCCCGCTGTCGGTCCCTCTGTCCCTGCTGTCGGTCCCTCTGTCCCTGCTGTCGGTCCCTCTGTCCCCGCCGTTCCGCTGTCCATTCCTCTGTCCCTGCTGTCGGTCCCTCTGTCCCCGCCGTTCCGCTGTCCATTCCTCTGTCCCCGCTGTCGGTCCCTCTGTCCCCGCCGTTCCGCTGTCCATTCCTCTGTCCCCGCTGTCGGTCCCTCTGTCCCCGCCGTTCCGCTGTCCATTCCTCTGTCCCCGCTGTCGGTCTCTCTGTCCCCGCTGTCGGTCTCTCTGTCCCCGCTGTCCGTCCCTCTGTCCCCGCCGTCGGTCCCTCCGTCCCCGCTGTCCCCGGTTTGTGGCGCTACCGGCGGTGGCCGCCAGGTGGCGCCGCGCGCCTCCCGCTGCCCCCGCCCCGCCGCCGGCGCGGTGCTCGCGGCGCATGCGCGCTGCGCTCGGGGCGCTCCGGTTCCGGGCGCCGCTCCCTCCGTCCCTCCTTCCTTCCCTCCCTCCCTCGGTCCGTCCCTCCGGCACCCCCCGCCGCCCCGGCACCCCCCGCCCGCCCCGCGCCCCCCGCGCCGCGCTGGGCCCCGCCGCGCTCCGGCGGCGGCGGCGGCTCCGGCTTCCCCCGCCCCTTCCGCCCCCCCGCGCCCCCCCGCCGGCCCAGCCGAGCCCGGAGGCCCCGGCGGCGCCGCATGGAGCAGCCGGCGGCGGGCTGAGCCCCTGCCCGGAGGGAGGTGAGTGACGGCGGCGGGGAGCCGGCGGGGCGCGGACAATGGGGCGGGGGGGGCGCGGGTCCGGCCCCGCCTGACCCCCGGTGACCCCGGCACGGCCGCTCCCGCCCCGCCGCAGTCCCCGGGGACCCCGCGCCCCCTTCCCGTCCTGCGGGGGGGATGGAGAGCGGCCCCCGGCGCTGCGAGGGATGCTGCGGGCGTCCCGCCGCGCCCGAGCCCCGCCGGGGGTACCACCTCCCCCTGCCGCTGCATCCCCATCCCGTACAAAGGCCCGCGGGAACGGGAGCTGCGGGGACATCCCGGCTGCTCGGAGGGGTTGGCGGCGCGTTGTTGGGTTGAATGTTTTAAAATTTGGGGCTTTTTTTGTTTTTTTATTTTGTTGGTGTTTTTTGTTGGGTTTTCTTTCTTTTTTTTTTTCTTTTTTTTTTTTTTGGGCAATAAGGCGGCGGCGGGTTATTTATAGCCGCGGCTGTTGGTTTAGCGAGAGCGAAAGGGGTTGTGCCATGGGGCGGAAAAAAAAAAAAGTCCCCCCAAAAAATCAAAGAGTCCCAAAAAAAAAAAATAAAAAATAGGCAAATGGGAGGTGTGAAGGTTGGGGAGAGGGAGGAGGAGGAGGGGAGGATGGCAGCCTTCCTCCCCGGACAGGGGTTTGTTCCCACCGGCCCCACGGAGGAGCACAGCCCCGTCCTGGCGAGGCAGGGAGTGTCCGGAGCGGTCCCGGCGGGATGCGGGAGGTTTTGGGAGCATCCCCATCCCGCCTCGTGGGAGCGGTGGAGCCGTGGGGTAACCCCTGCAAAGCCACGCAGTTTTGGGGAGTTTTGGGGTGCCTCTCTGCCCGCTGCCTGCCCCCAGCTTTTCGGTTTTGAGCGGGGGTTCACCAAAAAGACCCTTCCGTGCCCCACTCCAGGTCCTGTCCCCATCCACGGGTGACAGCACCTGGGAAGGGCACACTGGGGTGATTTGTGGTGGAAAGTCACCCTGGTGGGGTTTTTGTAGGCTAAAGGAGGACCAGGAAATCCTCTTTGCAATGTGGGGCCTGGAGCAGCTTCTCTCCAGGCCTCCACCTGTCCCCCGGGTGCCTCCAGCTCCCTGACCAGCAGCATCCTCTCTTTTTCTTCTAAAAGAATTTCAAAACCCCTGAAAAAGAAGCTCATTTTGTGCAGCAGGGGCTGGTTTGGGGGAGCAGCTCCGGAACGCTGCGAGCTGGCGGGCGAGGTGAAGGAGGAACATTTTTCTTTCGATTAGAGTAATCGTAGGTGTTCGTTGTAATAACAGCAGATAACATCTTTCAGAGGCAGGGAGGATGTTGTCTGGTTTGGGGTGGGTTTGGGATTTTTTTTCTTTTTTTGTTTTTTTGGGTTGTTTTTTGAAGTTTTAAGGACTTTGTTGGGAGGTGGATGTACGGGAAGGGGTGGGTGTGGGTGGTGCCCACACACCTGTTCCCGTTGGGAATGAGGCTTCTGTGCCAGCAGCACCCAAACTCCATTTCAACAGAGTCATCCTGGTGCTGGGCAGGTGCTGCCCCCTCCCCTGCTTGGGTTTGAAATTGAGATGCAGCATCTCTCACCCGCCCCGTGGTGATGGGGAGGTCCCCAACTCCTCTCCCAAGCTGCCCGTGGGTCTGGCACCGCTGGATTTTATTGGATTCATGAGAGGAACGCTGTCCCCAGCTCATTTCCCGGTGCCCTTTGGATTCTCAGAGGTGTTGGCTGTGCCCTGCCCGGCTCCTGGCTGCCAGGCCGGCCTTCCCACGGGGAAATGCGGGAGCAGGGCCGTGGGGGATGGACCTGGGGGATCAGATCCATCCTGCACGGAGGGTGAACGAGGGAGCTGCCTTTTGGTTCACCTGAGCACATCCTGAGCCCCAGCTGGCGAGTGGGGAGCTTGCAGAAGGAACAAACCCTGGGCTCTGCCCAATCTGCCCGGCTGCTCCCTGGCTAATTTTTTAAATTATTATTAATTTCTTTCATGTGCTGCTGCACATCCTCCTGGAGGAGAGCAGGGGCGATGCCCGTGTTTTCCCGGCAGGCGCAGGATGCTGCTTTTAAGCCGTGGATCCCCCTCGGGCAGCATCTCCACGTCCTTCTCCCAGCCCGGCATCCCGAGGGATGCGCGGGGCGGGCGGATGCGGGCGCGGGGCCGGGGCCGGCCCGGGTGACGCGGGCAGGAACCGCTGGCTGTCACATGAGGCCTTCGGGGGGCTGCTCTGGCAGCTGCCCCGTGTGGTTTCCTCCTCCTCTTCCTCGGAAAGTCTCGGCTTTGAGGCAGAAATTAGGCGGCGATTAAAAAGAAAATGAGGCTCGGTGGAGGGCTGAGGGGCAGCCCCTGGTGTTGGAACCACCTCTCTCTTTAAAACCGAAAGGCAGATTTATTGTGTGTGATTACAACAATGCCACGGTCCTGTGCCGGGAATATCCACGAGCCCGGGAAGATAAAAAAGCCTGGGCTGGCTGCAGCGTGTTCTTGGTGGGGTTTGCTCAGGCAGTTTCCTCTTTAGCAGGGGGAAAAAATTCTCTTTATGAAGGCAGGCTATGAATTTTGTATCCCCGCTGCATTTATCAAATATAAATGCCGGTGACATCCGTGAGCTGAAAGCCCAAACAAGCGGGCCTTTGGGACTGGGAGGATTCAGCTCCTGCACGGGGTGGGAAACGTGGGGTGAACCTTTGGGCACCCCTTGCTCTGGCTCTCCAGGGTTTTCCAGCTGGTGACAGCTCGGGTGAAGCCTCCATCCTGCTGGTTTTGGGCTGTTTGGAAATAAGGCCTGGCCGGTGGGAAGCGCTGACTCAGGGCTTTAGGCTGGAGCTCTCCTTGAGCAACAGCCTGTGCTCGCTGTCCCACGGGACAGTGCATGGGGAACAGGCCTGAAAGCCCCAGCCATGGGAAATCCCCTCCTTAAACCTCCTTCCAGGCTTCAGCTAAATCCCTCCACGGCCCAGGCAGCTGAGTTTATTCCCTGATTTTCTGCTGCTGTGCTTCAGACCGGTGGGATCCAGAGCCCGGCTGAAATTTTTGTTCCGTGCCAGGTGTAAATCCAAAATGTAAGCAAAAATCAGCTTGGAAGGGCAGGGGGTTGGAGCTGGGGGGCCGTGTTCCCAGCTGTGGGGCTGTGTTCCCAGCTGTGGAAGCACTGTGGATCCCAGCTGGTGTTGGGAATTGCCGGGCTCTGCCCTCCCCTGCATCCTGGCACTCCTGGCAGTGTCCCCACGGTGCCACCAGGCTGGTGCCATCTCCAGCTTTCCCTAGGCTGGCTGGCAAAGAAACCCCCCCAACACTGTGGTGATGGAACCCCCTGATGTCCCCAAACTCTGTTTCTGGGGTGAACACCTGGAGCAGAGCGCCGTGTGCCGCGTCCCCACGCCGGGGAAGGTGACAGGGGTGCTGGGGGGCAGCGTGACGCCTTTTCCGGAAGGCTGCGGGCACGTGGTGGAAACAGGGCCACGTTCTCACCGCGCTCTTCCTCCCGCAGCTCTGCCCCTTATCTCCTTCCTCCTCCCTGCCCCTCGTTTCACTTCCTCCTTCCCAAAATACTCCCAGCCCCGAGTGACGCCGCTGGCGGTCACCCCAGGGGAGGGGATGAATCCAGCAATATTTGGGTTTTTGGGGTTGCTTTGTGTCCCCCCTTGTGCCCCCCCAGCCTGGCACGACCCCGGTGCCCCAGCCCAAGAAAGCCTGGTTTGATTGTGGGGCCGGTGACTTCATCCCGTGCCGGGGGCTGGAGCGGAGGGAATAAAGCTGGGTTTGTTCCCCTCCCTCCCACACACCCATCCCAGAGCGCAGCACCCCCGGGCAGCACATCCCCCTGGGCTTCAGGAGCTGCATGTTCCAGAGTCCCAGCGGTTTCCGTGCTGCAGGGAGCAGTTTTGGTTTATTTCTTTTGGATCCCAGGCCTGGGAAGCTCTCAGGGCTGGATGTTTCCATGGGTGGGTCACCAGGGAGTGCAGGGCTCTGGCTGTGTAGCCTGGGAGAGGAGTGGGATGGACCTCCTGGAGATCATGTCCGTTCCCTTCCTTGCTCTGGGCATCTCCACGTTGCGCTGGACTTTTCCTTGGTGCGGATGCTACGCTCAAAAACTCAGTTCTTAAGAAGCTGGATCCGTGCAAATGCCTCCTAATCCGGGTGAGCAGCTGCTCCCACCCCGACTGCAGGGGCTGAGCAGGCCTGGAGCTCCCACTTCACCTCACTTTGGGGATATTTTGGAGGCAGGACCTGTTCTTGGAGGGAGAAGAGATGCTCACCTGGCCTGAGAGCATCCTTTGAGGGGTGCTGCATCCTCCTCTCCCCTCGTTCCTGCTCTCAGCTGTGCCTCATTCCCGCTGTGCCCCGTGGTTCTCAGCCCTCCTTTCCCCCCATGCAGGTCTCATGGTACCAAGTGACGTGTCCCCCCTGTGAGAGTCACTCCCCCAACCTCCTGAGAAGATGTCAGGGATGCAGGTAAGCTCTGGGCGAGGAGAGGAGGGCGTGGAGCCGTCCAGAGGTGTCCCCAGCGCTCGGGAGGGACACTTGGTTTAAACAGCCCCATTTGGGGCTGGGAGGGGGAAGGAAGGGGGTGCCAGGGGTGGGTGGCACGCTCAGGCAGGGCTCTGATGGCACTCCCTGCCCCTGCCAGGCCGTGTGGCCGTCCGGTACAGAATGTATCGCCAAGTACAACTTCCACGGTACCGCCGAGCAGGACCTGCCCTTCAGCAAAGGAGACGTCCTCACCATCGTGGCTGTCACCAAGGTGAGCTGTCCCCGCACCCCCTGACGCCTGCCAGTGGCAGCCCCCAGTCCTGCCAGTCCCACTGGGCAGGAATGTGGCCAGGAGCTCGGTTAATTAATTCATGGCCTCGTTAGTTAAGGTTCCTCCGGAAGGCAGCGCCTCCCGGGAGGTGGAGGAGGGATGGGAGAGGCAGCGGTGCTCTCTGGGGAAGGAAAAGAGGGGCTCTGGCTTTGGGGGGCTCTGGGATGCCTGGCAGGTCGGGAGGGGGATCACAGTGAGCCACCAGCACTGGGGTTTGGTGGTCCTGCTCACCCCAGTGCCCTGCTCACCCCATCCTTCCAGGTGGGAGGCAGGGGCCACGGGCTCGCTGTGACATCCTGCTGTCCCCACAGGATCCCAACTGGTACAAGGCGAAGAACAAGGTGGGCAGGGAGGGCATCATCCCTGCCAACTACGTCCAGAAGCGGGAAGGGGTCAAAGCTGGCATCAAGCTCAGCCTCATGCCGTGAGTACCCAGCCAGGGCTGGAGCATCCCTGTGGCCACAGCTGTGTCCCAGCAGAGGGGCATTCCTGCACAAGGGGCAGCAGCTCGGATTTGGGATTGGGGTTTGCTGCTGGGGAGAGCTCTGAGGGCTTTGGGAGCTGCCTGCATGGCTGGGAAGGTGATTCGATGGTTGGGTTGTGCTTAAAATTGTTTGGTTTTTTACCCAAGGCTGGGGTTAGGGTTAGGCTCACCTAGGGTTAGGTAGAGGCTGCTGGGAGGAAGAGGAAAGGTTAAAATGGGGTCTCTACAGGAGGGATGGGTTTGAGGTTCCTGCTGCATCCCAGAGCTGCCAGTGACTCCAGGCTGGAGGAGGAATCTCCTGGTAGCATGCAGAGGGACAAAATCCCAGCTGGGGCCAGGAGGAGAGGAGCAGGAGGAGAGGAGCAGGATGAGGGGAGCAGGAGGAGAGGAGCAGGATGAGAGGAGCAGGATGAGAGGAGCAGGATGAGGGGAGCAGGAGGACAGGAGCAGGAGGACAGGAGCAGGAGGACAGGAGCAGGATGAGAGGAGCAGGATGAGGGAGCAGGATGAGGGGAGCAGGAGAACAGGAGCAGGATGAGGGGAGCAGGATGAGGAAAGCAGGAGGAGAGGAGCAGGAGGACAGGAGCAGGATGAGGGGAGCAGGAGGACAGGAGCAGGATGAGGGGAGCAGGAGGAGAGGAGCAGGAGGAGAGGAGCAGGATGAGTGGAGCAGGATGAGGGGAGCAGGATGAGAGGAGCAGGAGGGGAGCAGGAGGAGGGGAGCAGGAGGAGGGGAGCAGGAGGAGAGGAGCAGGATGAGGGGGGCAGGATGAGGGGGGCAGGATGAGGGGAGCAGGATGAGGGGAGCAGGATGAGGGGAGCAGGAGGAGAGGAGCAGGATGAGGGGAGCAGGATGAGGGGAGCAGGATGAGGGGAGCAGGATGAGGGGAGCAGGAGGAGGGGAGCAGGAGGAGGGGAGCAGGTTGAGGGGAGCAGGAGGAGGGGAGCAGGAGGAGGGGAGCAGGAGGAGAGGAGCAGGATGAGGGGAGCAGGATGAGGGGAGCAGGAGGAGGGGAGCAGGAGGAGGGGAGCAGGAGGAGGGGAGCAGGATGAGGAGAGGAGGAGGAGGGGAGCAGGATGAGGGGAGCAGAATGAGGGGAGCAGGATGAGGGGAGCAGGATGCTGTGGTATGAGCCGTGTCACAGGGTGGGTGGGCACAGCGAGGAGCAGCCCCGGGACAGCGAGGAACACCGTCCCCACGCAGGCAGAGCCAAAAGCTGCTGCACCCCCAACCACAGCCCCCCAGGGGTGCAGGCAGCCCCCAGCCCACCCTGGCTGGCCCTGCAGGTGGTTCCACGGGAAGATCACGCGGGAGCAGGCGGAGCGGCTGCTGTACCCCCCCGAGACGGGGCTGTTCCTGGTGCGGGAGAGCACCAACTACCCCGGGGACTACACGCTGTGCGTCAGCTGCGAGGGCAAGGTGGAGCACTACCGCATCATCTACTCCTCCAGCAAGCTCAGCATCGACGAGGAGGTCTACTTTGAGAACCTCATGCAGCTGGTGGAGGTGAGGCCACCGCCGGCGTCCCCTGTGGGGACACGCGGGGACATCAGAGCTTGTGGGGTTGCAGGGTGGTGGGTGCTCCTCCTTCTCTTCTGGGGACAGAGGGAGGAGGAGGAGGAGGAGGAGGAGGAGGGACAAAGGCTCGGCCGCCGCCAGGCCTGTCCGTGGCCTCGTGCTGCCACCTGGTGGGACCTCAGAGCCCGGCAGCGCTGGGTGTCACCCAGCCCGTGCCCGAGTGTCACCGCTGTGTCCCCCCCCAGCATTACACCACGGACGCGGACGGGCTCTGCACCCGCCTCATCAAACCCAAGCTGATGGAGGGCACGGTGGCAGCACAGGACGAGTTCTCCCGCAGTGAGTGGCCGTGGTGTCCCCTCCCCTGCCCCTGGGCACCCCCCAGCACCCCCTCACTCCCCCTCTCCCCCGTGCAGGCGGCTGGGCCCTCAACATGAAGGACCTCAAGTTGCTACAGATCATTGGCAAAGGGGAGTTCGGAGGTGAGCCCGCTGTCCCCAGCCCGTGGTGGCCCTGAATGGTGGGGGGGCTCCTCTGTAGCCCCCCCAGGGCGCTGTGGGGCCCCAGGAGGCGGGGATGCTTCCCAGCGTGCCCATCTCTCCCGGCCTGCAGACGTGATGCTGGGGGATTACCGGGGGAACAAAGTCGCCGTGAAGTGCATTAAAAACGACGCCACAGCGCAGGCCTTCCTGGCAGAGGCGTCAGTCATGACGTGAGTGTCACCCTCACCGGGGGGACAGCGTGAGGGAGGGGGCACCTCTGTCCCTGCCAGCAGCGGTGGGTGGCCCCTGGTACCCTTGTTGTCCCCAAAACCCTGAGCCCTCCTGTGCCGTGCAGGCAGCTCCGACACAGCAACCTGGTGCAGCTGCTGGGGGTGATTGTGGAGGAGAAGAGTGGCCTTTACATCGTCACCGAGTACATGGCCAAGGTGAGACCCCTCCCCTCCCACCCTGGCCACCTGCCCTCCCCTCTGTGCCCTTGTCCCCCCCCATGCTCCTGGGGCTTCACCCTGGCACGGCTGGGTCGTGCCAGCTTGGGCTGCATCTCGCTGGGGACACGGTGGTGGCTGCAGGTGGCGGGCGTGTCACATGTGCCATGGGGGGGTTGGCATCCCCAGATCTGCCCCTTGAGGGAGGGACATCATCCTTGTGTCCTGTCCCTCATTTGAAGGGACATTTTCCCTGGCTCCTGTCCCATGAGGGAGGGACATCTGTGCTGATCCTGCCCCATGAGGGAGGGACATCATCCCTGGGTTCTGCCCCATCCTAAAGGGACATCATCCCCGGGTCCTGCCCCATCCTAAAGGGACATCATCCCTGGGTTCTGCCCCATCCTAAAGGGACATCCTCCCTGGGTCCTGCCCTATCTTAAAGGGACATCTGCCCTTGTCCTGCCCCACAAGGGAGGGGGCAGCAGGCGGGCTGCTGGTCCTGCTGACCCCTCTCTCTGTCCATCCCTGCCTCCAGGGCAGCCTAGTAGATTACCTGCGGTCGCGCGGGCGGTCGGTGCTCGGGGCAGACTGTCTGCTCAAGTTCTCCTTGTAAGTACTGGGCAAGGCCGTGCCCACACCCCTGACCCGCCCCACCCGCTCTTGGGGGGTGCCCTGCCAACCCCCCTTGTGCCACCCACCCCTGCCAGAGACGTCTGTGAAGCCATGGAGTACCTGGAAGCCAACAACTTCGTGCACCGGGACCTGGCGGCGAGGAACGTGCTGGTCTCGGAGGACAACATCGCCAAGGTCAGCGACTTCGGGCTCACCAAGGAAGCCTCCTGCACACAGGACACAGGCAAGCTGCCTGTCAAGTGGACAGCACCAGAAGCACTTAGAGAAAAGGTGGGTGAGCAGAGCAGAGCGGGGCGTGGGGTGTGGTGGAGGCTGTGGGAAGGGGGAACGTTCCAGGCTGTCCCCGAGATGGTGCATGGACCCCCAAAGCAGCTGTCCTGAGGGTGGGGAAGATCCCTTGGCACCTTTGGTCCTGTGGTGTGTGCTGGGATAGCAGGGCAAACCCCAGCTCCATAAATGAAAAACATTCCATGAGGTAATTGGAAGGAAATGGTAAATGCAGAATGAATTAAAGAAGTATAGTTGCACCGTGAGGTCTGATTTTGAAATATGCTGTGAAACGGACTCACATCTTTAGCTAAAGATCCATCTTGTTTTGTAAAATTAAATTTGACACAATAGGTCATGTACATAGAGCCAAGGATCTCTAATTCTTGAGGTTCAGAAGATGCCTTGGGAAGATGAGGAGGAGCCCACTATTCCCATGCATCCAAAGATTATTTGGGGATGATCCCATAAATGTGCCTGATACAGCTTATTGAGTATCTTTTGGGATTGGCCAAGCATCTACTGGCACACCAACCAAACAGGTGGAAAATGGTTTCCTGGGGGCCGTGTTGGACAAACAGATGGTTTCTAAACCTGAAGCATTAGCTCAAGTCACCCAAACATTTGTTTTAGGTTGGCAAATCTGCGTGGCTAAAAGGGCAGAAGCATAACTTTAGACTGAGCTCCATGTTTTTCCTAAACTATTATCCACCAAAAAAATTCTCCAACACTGTTGATTCCCACACCCAAAATGCACAATTTTGTGGAACTGTAGATCCCTCACCTCTGCCTGAGCCTACTTCTCTCCCTGCAGAAATTCTCCACCAAGTCGGACGTGTGGAGCTTCGGGATCCTCCTCTGGGAAATCTACTCCTTCGGGCGAGTGCCTTACCCGAGAATTGTGAGTGGCGGGCTGGATTCTGGGGGTGGGGAGCCCAGCCCAGATTTTTGGGGAGACCCCCTCCCTGACACCTGGAACTTCCCCCAGCCCCTGAAGGACGTGGTGCCCCGCGTGGAGAAGGGCTACAAGATGGACGCTCCGGACGGGTGTCCGGCCGTCGTCTACGAGGTGATGAAGAAGTGCTGGACGCTGGACCCCGGCCACCGGCCGTCCTTCCACCAGCTCCGTGAACAGCTAGTGCATATCAAAGAGAAGGAGCTCTACCTGTGAGGGGGGGCTCTGCCACCCCACAGCCGAGGGGACCCAGGCTGGGGGGTGTGCTCAGCCCCCCCGCCCCACCACGGCACCAGGAGGGAGCCCCGGGGGTGTGGTGCCCCCCCTCCAATTCCCCCGGTTGCTTCCAAACTTCCAAATCTGTCAGTTTTGGTTTTTTTTTTATTTTCCAGGTTTGGGGTTTTTTTGGTTTCGTTTTTGTCTCCCACGCTCTTTTTTTTTTTATTTTTGTGGGGTATTTTTGTTATTTTCTCAGTTTTGGGGGGGGAGCGTTTATTGTTTTGGGTTTATTTTGTTTTGTTTTTTTTTTTTTGTTTTGTCGTTGTTTTTTTATTATTTCAAGCAAGGGCCCAGCTGAGCGTTGGGCGTTTTACTAAAGTACGAATCTTATTTTTTAATGTAATTAAAAGAAGAAAAAAAAAAAAAAAAAAAGGAAAAAATAGAAGAGAAGAGAAGAAGGTTGTTAAAAGGAGAATAATAATAAATAAACCAATGAAAAGGACACACAAGGAAAAGGAAACCCCCAGCGACAGAAGTGATGGTTGAGGGGGAGACGCTGGACTCGCCGCCCGGTCGGGAGAGCGCGGCCGCGTCCCCGCCAGACGCTTTTTTTTTAATTTTATTTTCGGGTTGTTTTGCTTTAAACTCGTTGCAATGTTTGCATGCTGTCTCCAGAGGCCTTTTTTTCCAGTCCTGTCCAGTGCTTTATTCTCATGTAATGCTACCGACTGTGAGATTAAAAACTGTAATAAAAAAACCATTCCATACGGACGCGGCACACCCCGCCTCGGCCCCACTCTGTTCCCATCGGGGCTGGGGGTTGGAAAAAGTGGGGTTGGACCCCCCCATCTCCTCCCCAAATCGGTGGGGATGAGCAGGCTGCATCCTGCCTGTGAGATCTGGCAGGGCTGTGACGGGGATGAAGCGATGCCAAAGCTCCCCTTTAGACCGGGCTTTACTTTTCACTTTTTTGGGGGCTGATTCCTGAACCTCGCCGCCTTCCCCGCGTGTCCCAGCCGTGCAGTGAGACCCCGACGTCCCGAAGTTGGAATCGCTGGAGGGAGCCGGGTGGAGGTGGCGTCTGGCAGGTTTGGAATAGCTCCGCTCCTCCGCAGGGAATTATTCAGCGTTAAACGCCGAGCGGAGCGGCGGCTCTGCCGGCTGGGCCAGCCCCGGGCCGGGATGGAGAGCGAGATTCCTCTTGGAGCGGGGTTAAAGGGGGAAAAAGGGAGCGGTGGGACACGGGCACAGCTCGGGGATGTGTGTGCCGACCCCTTCCCTGAGACCTCGGGGTGTTGGGATATCCGGATGGGGATGAGGGATGCGGGGTTTCCTCTCGCCGGGACTGACCCCCCTCCTCTCGTCCACGTCCCCCCCTTCCCGTTCCTGCCAGTGCTCCAGCCGGATAAGCAGCTTTACTTTTTGGGCTTATGAAGATTAAAGTCATTTACAGGCAAAGCCTGCAAGAAACGGCTTTGGGAATGGCGAGAAATACCCAGAACCTTCACGTGATGGGAGACAGCCGGGAGGGCTCTGCCCCTGGCCCCCACGGTGTCCCCTCCTGTCCCCGTGCCCTGGGTGACTGCCAGCTGTCCAAAAAAGGGGAGAAAACTCACCCAAAAATTAGTGAGACCTTAGAATATTTCGATTTTTGATTTTCCTCCAAATGGCACAACACTTCCCGTTTCTGAGGCTGTGCCTGGTCTCAGGGGTGGTGTTTGGTGCCTCAGCATCCTCTGGGGTGTAGCCGAAGGGTACTGAGAGATCTGCTGGAAGAAATCGTGTTTTTCACCACAAACCAGGCAATTTAACCCTGATTTGCCAGGCTCCTGTCCCCACCGTGCCTCAGTTTCCCCACACGGAGTCTCTTTCACTCTGGACCTGCAGCTGCTCATCCTGAATCCCTCCAGCGATTTATCCCAAGGGATTTTGGAGCTCTGTCCGTCAGCAGCAGCGTGGGCAGAGGGGACGGACCGAGCGACACCCCGGGGCTCTGAGCGCTGGCTCACGTCATGTCCCCTTCCTCCTGCTCCTCCTCCTCCTCCTCCTCCCTCGGGCAATGAGTCGGGCACTGGGCCCGGCCGTGTCAGCTCCCATCCCGCCTCAAATTCCCGGTGTGAATCATCAAGGGAACACGGCGCAGGGAACGGGAACACGGCGTGCAGGAAAGCTCTGGAAAACCCAGCTGGAAAATCTCCTCTCCACACCGCTCAGCAGGATCCCTGCTCGGGGTCAGGACAGGGCTGGGGAGAGCTGGGTTTGGTTTGGGCCATCTCCAAAGTCGCACATCCTTTGCTCTTCCATCCCTACCCATCACCTGCGCCCCACACGGACTCCTGAGCCCAAAAATCCTCTCCAGACCTGGCCCTGGCTGCCCCCTCTCCCTGCAGATCCTCTCTCTTCTCCATTAAGGAATATATACTTTTTTGTATGTGCATTAGGGCTCCTTCCACGAGCTTTGGCCCTTCCCCCCGTCCCCACACCCTGCCTGCCTTCTCCCCGTAACCCACAGAGCTGCAGAGAGCTTTCCTCGCCCTAAACACCCAAAAATCCTCTTGAGGACCCCAATTCCAGCTGCAGAGAGCTTTCCTCGCCCTAAATACCCCAAAAACCCCTGGAAGGACCCCAATTCCAGCTGCAGAGAGATTTCCTTGCCCTAAACACCCAAAAATCCCCTGGAAGGACCCCAATTCCAGCTGCAGAGAGCCTTCCTCACCCTAAATACCCCAAAATCCCCTCGAAGGACCCCAATTCCAGCTGCAGAGAGCTTTCCTCATCCTAAACACCCCAAAATCCCCTTCAAAGGACCCCAATTCCAGCTGCAGAGAGCTTTCCTCACCCTAAACACCCAAAGATCCTCTTGACGACCCCAATTCCAGCTGCAGAGAGCTTTCCTTGCCCTAAACACCCAAAAATCCCCTCGAAGGACCCCAATTCCAGCTGCAGAGATCCTTCCTTTCCCTAAATACCCCAAAAACCCCTGGAAGGACCCAAATTCCAGCTGCAGAGAGCCTTCCTTGCCCTAAACACCCCAAAATCCCCTCGAAGGACCCCAATTCCAGCTGCAGAGAGCTTTCCTCACCCTAAACACCCAAAATCCCCTCGAAGGACCCCGATTCCACCTTCTGAGAGTTTTCCTCACCCTAAACACCCCAAAATCCCCTCACAGGACCCCAATTCCAGCTGCAGCATCCGCTGCCTCCCCATTCCCCCGGGTGGCAAAGCTTCCATCCCGAGCAGAGGGGGTTCCGTGAGCCCCCCACAAACCCCTCAGTTCTCTCAGCGCTGCCTGGGGCTAATTACCAGCTCTAATTACGGCCCTTCCCCTCCATCCCCGGGCTTCTCGACCCCTGGCATCCCTCGCCGGCATCTGCGCGCTGCCGGCGCCTCCTCCCCCTCCGCGATCGACTTTATCACCAGGACTATTTTTAGCGCGATGTACAAAGCCATTCCCATCATCGCGCCGTGCCGTTCACCTCTCTCCCTCTCTCTCTCTCTCTCTCTCAGCTCTCTTTTTTTGTGTTTTTTTTAATTTTTTTTTTTTCTTCCGGGCACTCCAGGAATGGAGGGAAGGCTGGGAAGATCCCCCGTGGGAATGCTGCGTGTGTGCGCCGGGGCTGGCGAGCGCCTTTGCTCGGGGCTCGCTCTCCACCAGCGGCACGGAGCGGCACATGCTCGCCCCATGTGCCTGTTTACATGCTCTGTATGTCTGTCCGGCCGCATTTGTGTCACGGCTCGGGTGCAGACACCGCCGCCGCCCCCAGCACCTCCCTCCTCTTCCTCACCTCGCACAGCTCCCCCTCCTCCCGGCGGGAATGGCAGCAGCCCGGCTCTCTGCTGCTGGGAGCTGCTTCTCCTCCTCCTCTGCCCAAGCACTCAGGGCACCCCAAAACTTCTCTGTCCCTTGGGGAGGGGCTGTGTGTCCCGTGGGACAGGACAGTTCCCAGCCCAAAGCCCCATCCCTTGGGACCAGGGCTCTGTCCTGTGTGACCATTCCCACCCCAATCCCCATCCCTGGGGACAGATGTTCTGGATCACAGGATCATTCCCACCCCAAATCCTCACCCCTTAGGATGGTGGCTCTTTGTCTGCTATGACCATTCCCACCTCAAATCCCCACCAGACATCCCCTGGAACCAGGGCTCTGTGTCCTGTGTGACCATTCCCACCCCAAATCCCCCCATCCCTTGGAATGGATATTCTGGATGAGCAGGACCATTCCCACCCCAATCCCCATCCCTTGGGATGGCTGTTCTGGATGACAGGATCATTCCCACCCCAAACCCCCATCCCCTAGGACCAGGGCTCTGTCCTGTGTGACCAATCCCACCCCAAATCCCCCCTTCCCTTGGGATGATGGCTCTTTATCTATGACCATTCCTACCCCAAATTCCCATCTTTTGGGATGATGATAGGACCATTCCCACCCCACATCCCAATCCCTGGGGACAGATGTTCTGGATGAGAGGACCATTCCCACCCCAATCCCCATCCCTTGGGATGGCTGTTCTGGATGACAGGACCATTCCCACCCCAAACCCCACCATGGTGACTCTGGGCAGCCCTGTTCTCAGTGACACAAAGATGAGAACAGGGAATTCCTGAGGGAATTGTGAGGACACCCCAGCAGCATCCCCACTCCTGGCTTCCCTTCCCAGCAGCACTCAGCTGCTTCCATGACAAGCTGAGCTGCAGTCCCTCTTCCTCAGCCAAGGCAAATTCCAGCTTTGTGGAGTTCGAGTAAATGCCAGAAATCATTTCATTTGCTAATTTTACCACACCCTAATCCTAAAGTTTCTTTATTCCGTCTGTCAGTGACAGGGCAGCACTTCGATCCCTCTGAAGGATGGGATCCCGCTGAAGGAATGCTTTTCTCAAGACCTTCAGGATATTTCCTGCCAGCTGGTGGTCCCTAAGAGCAGCGGGACTCTCCGGATTGATGTCCCCGTGCCCGAGGGGCACAGCAGGGTGTCCCTGTCCCCATCCCAGGTGGCGAGAGCCAAGGTGACTCTGCCCTGCGCCCGGGGTCAGAGCCGAGCGCGGCGGTTCCTGAGGTGGCGGTGCCTGTCCCCATCAGCACAAGTGACAATCAGCTGCCAAGTGCCGGCGTGACTTCCCCGGCAGCGGCAGCAGCAGCAGCAGCAGTGGGCTGCCTGCTCGCTTTGGAAACGCCTTCTCACTTCCCTCCCGTGGCGGCTCCGGAGCGCACACGAGCGGCTTTCCAGGATTCCCTCCCTACTCCTGTGGGGTCTCCAAAGGTTAAAAACGCTCCCTGGATTTCAGGCTGACAAGGATCGGGCTTTCTGATGGCCTTATTGCCATGGCCCTGCAGCTCGAGGTCACCGAGCCTTCCCCTCCCCTCAACCATCCACGGGACCATTCAGGGACCTCTGGAGCATCCTCTGGAGCATCCTCCGGAGCCCGGGCTGTGGTAACTGTGCCTTTGGAGCCAGTTACCTGGAAAGAAGAGCTGGAATGATCCCTCTCAGCATGGCAGAGGGAGCCACTTGCTTCCAATTTAAATCAGGTGTCAACGCTGAGAGAGGATCCTCTTAACTTCCACCGTCTTGTCTGAGGCTGCGGCGGGGGGACGTCTCATCTCCCTGCCGTCTAATCCGCCGAGATGTGTGATATAGCATAAGCTAATATAATAGGTCATGCAAGGATTTACATCTCATTACGGCAGGTTAGAGTCCTGGCAGGAAGGATGACTCATCCTCACTTGAATATATTTCAGGGATGAGGAACGGTTCAGCCGCCCGAGGAAAGGCAAATGGGGAAATCAAGCACCTCGGAGCATCATTTCCCAGCTCGCTGCACCCTCTGATCGTCCCCCCGGCTCTGCCTCCAGGTGGGACACCGGCCTCTCCAGGAAAAGCTGAGGGGATGGGAGAGCTGCAAAACCTCTCTGGGGGTCTTTGCCTTTTGCTCCATCCCTGTAAAACCTCCATCCCCGGGCTGCAAGAGGCTGCAGAGCCCGAGCTGAGCGAGCATCCCCGCCACGAGGGGCGGGATCCGAGGCGCTGCCCGGCTTGTTTTCACCTACTTGCCTTGGCCCGGCGGTTCTGCTCGTCAGGAGCTGTTTGCTCTTAGTTCCTCAGACAGGGAGGCTCCGTGGGAGCTGACCCATCCAACCCAGCTGGAAAAAATCGGTCCTGACTTCCAGTCTCTTATTGTTAATGGATGCTCGCAGCGAAATCCGGAGTGAGCGGAGCTCCCAGGAGCAGCCACGTCTGAAATCTGCTCTGAGCCCACGCCAGGCTCGGGCCAGCACCCAGGGACACGACCAGAGGTGCTGGTCCTTCTCCCTGCCCCTCTTTCCAGCCAGACTGACAGCCAGGACGTGACCACGCCGCTGGCAATGCGACATCTGCGGGGTGCCCGGGGCTCCCAGCCGATTTCTCAGCAGGCTGTGCCAGCTCATTGTGGGTTAAAATTAATTTTCCATGGGTTCTTCATGGGAAAGCGCTGAGGAGGGCCTGCAGATCGGTGTGAAAAGCAAAAATCATCATTTCAAAAAGCTGTTAAGGCTCCTGAGCTGCCAGCTCGGGGTGAGCAGCGGGAGCAGGGGCACCTGCGTGGTGGGGGATGCTGCGGGGGACGCTGGAGTTGTGCCAAAGGGAGGGAGCTCCCTCGTCCCAGCATCAGTCTGCACATTTGGGTGGACTCCAGGGAACTGCTGGCATCAATCAGGGGGGCTCTGCTCTGCCAGGAGAGCCCTCACCAGGACAAATCCCCTGTTGTCACCTCCAAGAGCATGTCCCAATCCCTAAGAGCAGCACACTGCCAAGCAGCCGGCCGGATTATTATCCTAGAAAAATGCGTTATTTTTTAGTCTGTTTTCAACTTAAGACATAATTTTACCTTGGGTGGGGGGATGGGAGGAGATGGGCTGATTCCCCCTCCCTCTGTCACTTTGTTCTGTCGCTTCACAGCTGTTCCATCATTTTAATCTGCAGAGATTGTCCTTATATTTCGGGAATGAAATGATTTCCCACAAGCCGGGATTGGGGTTTGGATCCGCGCTCATTTTTCAGGAGCAGAGAAGAAAAAAGAGAGAAATGTCTGTTAAAGCCAGGCTGGCCATCTGGAAGGGAGGTGCGTTGCTGATGCCATTAATTGCTCACTCCCCAAGGCCTGGAAGGAGGCTGCAGTCAAAGGGAAGAGCAGGAGTGGGAGTGGGGCTGGAGAGAGCCAGGGAATGATGCAACACAATCAATGCCTGCTCCGTCCTCCTCATTCAGGTGATCAATGAACGCCCTCGTGCCTGTGTTCTGGGGGCTGAGAGCAGCTTCAGTATTCATTAATATCATAAAATCATGGGATCACACGATCCCAGAATGGCTAGAGTCTGAAGGCACCATAAAGCTCTTCCAAGCTCCAACCCCTGCCACGGGCAGGGACACCTTCCACTGCCCCAGGTTGCTCCAAGCCCTGCCCAGCCTGGCCTTAGACACTTCCAGAGATGAGAATATATCCAGGATATCATCCTAGGATAAAGGGGAGGGAACTTTTAGGCACCAGCCCTTGGATGGATGAGCAAACAGCAGTTGTGGCTGGTGCTGGTACATACGGCTTGTTCCGAGTGTCAAGCCCAGCTTTTGCTCCTGCCAGACCCCAAGGATGGGAAACAGAGCGGGAGAAAGGGCGCTGAGCTGGGTTTGCTCCTCGGTGGGATGGAGCAGCCGGCAATCACGGAGGGAAGCGTGTTCGGGGGGCTCCCCGCAGCCCCACCGTGCCTCCATCCACCCCGGTGTCCCCGGGGAGCTCTGGGGCTCCTTCTTCTTCCCGCGGGGGTGGCGTCACTCGCGGTGCCCCGGGGCGGGTCGGGACGGCGGCGGCTCCGCCCGGCGGAGGGCGGCGGGGCCGGGGGGAGGCGGCGGGGCCGGGTGGGAGGCGGTGCCGCCGCCGCCGTGCGGGGACACACACACCGGAGCTGTGCGAGCCCCGGTGCTGCAGCGCCCGCTCCGCTCCGCTGCCGGCCGGGACCGCTCCGCCATGGGCGGCCGGGCGGCGCGGCCCCGCTGACCCCGCACACTCCGACATCCCGGCATCCCGGACTCCGGCACCCCGGCAACCCGGTACTCCGGCACCCCGGCATCCCGGCATCCCGGTACTCCCGGCATCCCGGTACTCCAGGCATCCCGGCAGTTCGGCGCTCCGGCATCCCGGCAACTCCGCTCTGCTGACCCCGACTCACCTGGTGCTCCGGACTCCGCCGTCCCGGGAACTCACCTTACTCCGTTGAGCCCGGTTCCTCCATCTCTCAGCGCTCCGGCATCCCGGGAACTCCGTGCTCCACGGCGCCGGGAACTCCGCTGCTCTGACCGCTGGTCCCGGCTCCTCGGGAATTCGGTACTCTGTCATCCCGGGAATTCATCTCCGCTGACCCCATCTCCTCCATAACCCCGTGCCCCAGCTCCCCGGGAACCCATCTCCCCGTCCCTGGCTCCTCCACCACCCCGGGCATTCCGCTCTCCGTCATCCCGGGAATTCATCCGCGCTGAGCCCCTCTCCCCCGTGACCCCGGGGACTCAGCTCTGCTGACCCCGGCTTCCATCACTCGGTATTTCGCCTCCCCCAGGGGAAATTCAGCTCTGCTGATCCCGGCTCCTCAGGAATTCGGTACTGTGTGAGCTTGGCTCTGCTGATCCCGCATCCTCCATAACCCCGTCTCCCCGCTCGCCGCGAACTCGGCTCCGCTGACCGCGGCTCCTCCCCGGGAGCTCATCTCCCCTGACCTCACCTCCTCCTAACCCGGTGCCCCCGCTTCCCAGGAGCTCAGCTCCTCTCACCCCGGCTCTTCCACCGCCCTGTGTCCCAACTCCCCGGGCTCTCAGCGCTCCAGCTGCCCCGGAGCTCATCCCGGTGTCCCAACTCCCCGGGCCCTCAGCGCTCCAGCTGCCCCGGAGCTCATCCCGGTGTCCCCAGCTGCTCCCTAACCAGGCTCTCCGCCTCTCCAGGAGCTCCCATCCACAGCATCCCGCTGATTCCCTGTCCCGGCACCCCAGCACCGACCATTTCTCGGCTCATCCTTAGCCCCGTTCCTCCGGCGGTCCCCATATCCCACCCCCCACCCTGCCCGGAGCCCCCCGGTGACCCCGGCTGTCCCGGCTGCAGAACCGCGCTGCCCCCCGGCCCCCGGGCCCCCCGAAGGTGCGGCCATGGCGTTCATGGTGAAGAGCATGGTGGGGGGACAGCTGAAGAACCTCACGGGCGGCCTGGGCGGCGAGGAGAAGAGCGAGGGCGAGAAGTCTCCGGCCGAGGCGCAGGGCATGACCCGCGAGGAGTACGAGGAGTACCAGCGGCAGCTGGTGGAGGAGAAGTGAGTGCGGGCGGCACCGGCACCGGCACCGGCCTGGGCTGAGCCCGGGGTCCCTGCGGGAAGGGAGTGCTCCGGCTGCAGCCCCACATCCCGTGCATGGGAGATGGGGGGAGCCGGCGCTGGGGACAGCAGGACCGTGAGGGGGTTTGATGAGCCCCCTAATCCCTTAATCCGCTTCCTCGCCCGGGAGATGGGATTGTTTTCTCCTTCCAGGCCGGGCTGGGGGGAGGAAATTGTGGAGAAACGGGACTTTTCAGAGAAAATGGGGGGTGCTGATGTTGGGGGGGGAGAGCAAACCCCGGGATGGGGGGCGCGGGCTGTTGGTGAGTGCCCCGTGTGTTTCGCAGGATGGAGAGGGATGCCCAGTTTGCTCAGCGCAAGGCGGAGAGAGCCACGGTCAGGTCGCACTTCCGAGACAAGTACAGGCTGCCCAAGGTACGGCCGCACTGGGACGGGGCCACGGGGGGAGCCCAGCTCCAGATGGAGCTCTGCAGTGAGGGGAAGGGACACAGACCCCCTTGGTTGGCTGGGGTTTGAGCCTCAAAGCCCAGACACAAATAAATTCCCCTCAAAACCATCCTTCTCCCCAAACTTTGGCCCCTTGCCTTCCCCCCCGAGCACCACAGCCCACCAGCCCGAGACAGTGGGACTCACAGCTTTGCTGGATCCCCCTCTCCCTGGTTTTTACCCCCTAAATCCAGCTGGGTGAGGGAAAACCACCTTCCCCCCAGACTCCCTGGGGCCGGGAGTGCAGCCAGGGCTGCACCTTCCTGGCTGGATTAGCCAGCTCAGCTCCTCTCCCCGGATTATTTGGCGAACGTCTCCCACCTAAACTCCGATTTTGGAATTTCCGCACGATGAACCATTCACTGAAAACAATTTAATCAAGGGATAATTCAGCCTCTCTTGGAATTGCCACAAGCTCTTCTGCCTCCAAACCCACCCTTTATTCAGGAAGAGTTGCTCCGTGGTGAATACCCCAAATTGGAGCCGGGCTAATATTAGTTCCGAAGGGTCAGCTAAGCCAAGTGAGATTGCTCTGATTGTTTGGCGTTGTTCAGCCGGCCTGGATTCACCCCCCCTGCTTCCCACCCCCTTTTATATCCAGGAAATAAACAGCCGGAGAATTTCTTTTACCCCCTGCCAAAAGCCAGAAAAGGCAGAAAAAGAAGAGATGGAGATTTTTTTTTTCTTTTAATTCTCCAGGGGAAACTGGGATTTGTTTGGATCTGGCCCCACCATCCTTTCACTTCTCGTGCTTGAGATGCCCCTTCTCATCCTTTGACAAGTTTCTTCTGCTCATTACTGATCCCACTTGGCAGCCGGGCTGCCTCATCCCGAGTCTCCCCGTGGCTCCGGGCTCCGAGCTGATCCCGACCGCCGCTGGGAGCAGTCGTTAAGCATAAGCCCAGCTTAATTAGGTGCCTAACCCCCCGCAGTGCGAGCTGGAAACCAGTCTGTACTGGTGCTGCGCTGCGTGGGTTTCCATCGCTGTGGGTGCCCAGGCTCTCCTCAGGCTGCATCAGCATCCCACCCCCGCCCCCAGGGACCTCCCCACATGGTCCTTGAAGCGGGAAGACAGCCCAAAGCCCCTCCTGCGATGCTTCCAGAAGCCCCCTTCCCGCTGTGCCAGCCCCCTCCTGACTCTCTCCCGGCCCCTTCCAGAACGAGACGGATGACAACCAGATCCAGCTGGTGGGAGGTGACGTGGAGCTGCCCAAGGAGCTGGCCAAGATGATCGAGCAGGACAACGAGGAGGAGGAGGAGAAGAACTCGGTGATCGGCCAGCTCAGCAACATCCAGAACCTGGACCTTGATTCCTTGAAGGACAAAGCCTCGGCCACGCTAGAGGACCTGAAGCAATCGGCGGAGAAGTGCTCCGTGATGTGACGGGGCTGAGCAGGGAGGGGACGCGGCGCAGGCTCTGGCGGGGGCTGCTGCCTGCAGCGGGGACCCCAGCCACGTTGTCACCCTTGCCGTGTGTCACTCGGCTCCTCCTGACCCAGATGTCCCTGGTGTGTGGCTTTCGTTTCGTTCTCCGGGCTGAGGTTAGAGCCAGGAGCCAGCATGTCCCCCCCGTACCCCAAGGCTTCCCCCCGTGCCCGGGCAGGGGTGTCCGCAGCCAGAGCCGGGGAGGTGGCAGGGAAGGGACCTTGGAGAGTGACTGTCCTTGCAGTGTGGCTGTCCTTGCAGTGTCACCGTCCTTGCAGTGTCACTGACCTTGCAGCGGTGGCCCCACGCTGCGGCTCTGCCTCCACGCTCCCTCTCAGCCTCCCAGCAGCGAGCGGGAGGCTCCGATTTGCCTCGCAAGGACGAGGCAGGGTGTGGAGCACCCCCCTCCCCGCGTCCCCTCCCCATCACCCGAGAAACCCCATCCCATCCCCGCCAGGAACACCAACCCCCGTGCCCTTGAGGGAGCCGGCCGGGAAGGACCTGCCATACGATCCCTGTGGGAAGGGGGGTGCTGAAGCCTGAATTGACACCGGAGAGGAACAAAAGCCCTCCCCGGTGCTGAGCTGAGCCCGCAGCAGCCCTTCCCCGGAGCAGCGGCGTCCCTCTGCTGGGATGGGATCCTGTCCTTGCTCCTTCCAGGAGGAGAACAAAGCCATGAGGGAATGTCTTCCCCGTCCTCCCGCTCGTCGTGCTGTAGTCGTGCCGTGCTCGGTTGAGTGTCCCTCACCTCCTGTGCTGTCCCCGTGCCATGGTACTGTTATACCGGTGGAATAAATACCAGGAGATGTCTATGCATTTACTTTTCTCCCCGAGCTTTGTTTTCCTGGGCAAATTTTCCTATTTTCTTGCTTTTGGGGGAAAAATTTTTCCTGCTTTCCTGGCAGCAGAATCCCAAAGAAATCTCCTCTCCTGGTTGAACTCCCATTTGGGAACAAGGGGATGCTAGGAGCAGCTCGTCGGCAGCAGTCAGGTTTAAAGCACACAAAATTCCCGTTTTTCTGCAGGTTTTTTTTGGGCTATTTTAATACAAAACCTTCAGAACACTCAGTCTCAGGGGCACTGCAGGATGCCCAGCGCTCTGCTCCAAGCAAGGACACGCTGCAGGGATGAGCCCGAGTTCGTGCAGGTGTGACTCCCAGCCCTGGCGGCATCCCGGCAGGCAGGGGGCTCCTGTGGCGAGGCTTCCTGGAAAAACTTGGCATGGGCTGGGAATTTATCGCTCCAGATCCCGGGGGAGCTGATGAGCTGCGGTTTGGTTTTGCAAGGAGGGATGGGTCATCCAGGAAAACACAGGAGAGGGTGCTGGGAAACTGAAATTACTATTATTATTATTATTATTATTATTATTATTATTATTATTATTATTATTATTATTATTATTATTATTATTACTGCTGCTGCTGCTGCTGCTGCACCAAGAGATTCCTTTCTGCTCCCAGATACCCAGCCCAGTGCTGGGAGCCGGGGAGCAGCGAGAGGGGAGATTGGCAGGAGCAGCTTCAGCTCTGGAAGGAGATCATACCTGATGAGGATCAGCCCGAGCTGATCTAATCCCCCAGCAGGAAAGGGATAGCAGGGAGCGGGCACAGCCCCAGCCCAGCCCTCGCTGCTTAAATCCCAGCCCCAAGGCTCATCCTGCGGGAGAGAGTGGGATCCCAACCGGAGCGGGGAGCCACGGGGATGGGATGGAGCTGGGAGAGGTCGGGATGGAGAGAGAGGAGGCTGGGATGGAGGGAGGAGAGGCTGGGATGGAGGGAGGAGAGGCTGGGATGGAGGGAGGAGAGGCTGGGATAGAGAGAGAAGAGGCTGGGATGGAGGGAGGAGAGGCTGGGACAGAGGTGAGAGGTGGGGATGGGGGTAGGAGAGGCTGGATGGAGGGAGGAGAGGCTGGGATGGAAGAAGAACAGGTCGGGATGGGGGGAGAAGAGGCTGGGATGGAGGGAGAACAGGTTGGGATGGAGGAAGAAGAGGCTGGGATGGGGGTGAGAGGTTGGGATGGGGGTGAGAGGTTGGGATGGGGGGAGGAGAGGTTGGGATGGAGAGAGAACAGGTTGGGATGGAGGGAGGAGAGGCTGGGATGGAGGAAGGAGAGGCTGGATGGAGGGAGGAGAGGCTGGGATGGAGAGAGGAGAGGCTGGGATGGAGGAAGGAGAGGCTGGATGGAGGGAGGAGAGGCTGGGATGGAGAGAGGAGAGGTCGGGATGGAGGAAGGAGAGGCTGGATGGGGGTGAGAGGTCAGGATGGGGGAGGAGAGGCTGGGATGGAGGGAGAACAGGTTGGGATGGAGGGAGAAGAGGCTGGGATGGAGGAAGGAGAGGCTGGGGTGGAGGAAGGAGAGGCTGGATGGGGGTGAGAGGTCGGGATGGGGGGAAGAGAGGCTGGGATAGAGGGAGAACAGGTCGGGATGGAGGGAGAACAGGTCGGGATGGAGGAAGGAGAGGTTGGGATGGAGGGAGGAGAGGCTGGGATGGAGGGAGGAGAGGCTGGATGGGGGTGAGAGGTCGGGACGGCGGAGGAGAGGCTGGGATGGGGGCAGCAGGGGCAGGCTCCCCCTCCTGCCCTTTCCCTGCCCACCAAGGATGCACCAAGGCTCACCCCACGGGAGAGCAGGATCCCCACCGGAGCAGGGAACCCCGGGGCCGGGGATGCAGCCCCGCGGTTCATCCCCCCACAACCAGCCGGGATCGTCTCCCGCACCTTTCCCTGGCCCTCCCCCTTGCCCTGCCTGCCGTGCCCGACCCCTGGGCTGCGCTCGGCGCTCTCCCGGCCCACGTGAGCCACGCAAAGGCCGCGTGAAGCTGAGCGGGTTTATTTTAGGAGGCACCATGACCCCCAGGCATGTGAAAAGCCAGGCAGCCCCCGCTCCCCCCGCCCGGCTCCCGCGACGTGTTAAGCCTCAGCAGAGCGTTCCCGGCAAAGCCGAGCGGCGGCAGCGCCGAGGATGCTGCTCCGAGGCTGGGTCCCTGCTGTCCCTGCTGCCAGCGCTGGGCACGGCCTGCGGTGGGGAGGAGAGGCTGGGATGGGGGGATGAGGGTGGGATGGAGGGAGGAGAGGCTGGGATGGAGGGAGGAGCGGCTGGGATGGAGGGATGAGGCTGGGATGGAGGGAGGAGAGGCTGGGATGGAGGGAGGAGCGGCTGGGATGGAGGGATGAGGCTGGGATGGAGGGAGGAGAGGCTGGGATGGAGGGAGGAGAGGCTGGGATGGAGGGAGGAGAGGGTGGGATGGGGAGGATGAGTCTGGGATGGAGAGAGGAGAGGCTGGGATGGAGGGATGAGTCTGGGATGGAGAGAGGAGAGGCTGGGATGGAGGGATGAGGCTGGGATGGAGGGAGGAGAGGCTGGGAAGGAGGGAGGAGAGGCTGGGAAGGAGGGTGGAATGGAGAGAGGAGAGGCTGGGATGGAGGGAGGAGAGGCTGGGATGGGGGCATGAGGCTGGGATGGAGGGAGGAGAGGCTGGGATGGGGGGATGAGAGGCTGAGATGGGGGTGAGAGTCTGGGATGATGGGGATGAGGCTGGGATGGAGGGAGGAGAGGCTGGGAAGGAGGGATGAGAGGCTGAGATGGAGGGATGAGGCTGGGATGGAGGGAGGAGAGTCTGGGATGGAGGATGAGTCTGGGATTGCAGGATGAGAAGCTGGGATGGAGGGATGAGAGGCTGGGATGGGGTTGAGACGCTGGGAAGGAGGGATGAGGGGGCAGCAGGGCCAGGCAGCCCCTCCTGCCTTTTCCCTGCCCACCAAGGGATGCATCCCAGTTTCCAGCAATCCCTGCAGCCTCCATGCCATACGACTGCTCTGGGCATCAACACACACACTGAACATCTTAAAGCAAAGAATAAGTGTGGATTAGAGCAGAAAATATTGTTTTTCTCTCTCTCTTTTATTGGTTTTATATCATTTCCTCACCTATGGGGCTGGGATTGGGATAGGTTTGTCCACATAAGCTCTTGCTGGTTGCTGGAACGTGCTGGCAGTAAGGAGTTTGTAGATAAAATAAAATAACTTTTATTGATCAAATAACATAAATTTTATTGACAAAACTCCTGCCCTCCTGCACCAGCCCATTCCTCAGCTGGCTGCAGGATCTTCCTCCTTCCCAGGGGTGAGTGTGGGACGAGTGAGTGGTTTCCCCAATGGATAAAGCATTAAATGAGCAATTGTTAAAGTGCTGAAACAAATGAGCTGCCACGGAAGGCTGGGGAATCTCCCTTCTCCTTTTTGCAGGCAATTAAACTTCCCTGAGAGTGGCTGTGGGAAGGGATGGCCCATCCATCCACCCACTGCTGGTCCAACAACCAGGATTAATCCAGATTAAAGAGCCCTGGGAAAGCCCAAGGCTGGCTCCACACGCTGACCCAGCCCGTCCCGTGCCTGTCCTCACGTCACCCCACGCGCTGGCACCGCCAGGGTGACAACCCAGCTGCCACTCCCCACCTCTCAGGGTGACAATCCAGCCCCAAGAGGGTTGGGAAGGGCTGGGTGGTGGCAGGGATGGCACTGGAGGGGAGCAGCTCCTCCCTGAGTGACAGAGGCCGGGCACCGCTCGCTCCGTGCCACCTTCCTGGGGGAAATCCAGGACTCCTGGACAACTAATCAATATGATGGAGTAGAATCCATTTATTGCTTGTATTATGTATTTATTAGACATTTTAACTCTACTGATCACGCATTTCTTATTGGTGTCTTTGCTTGTCCACGCGTTTTGCGTGCATTTCTCAGAATATGTGAGAATACAATCCAGGTGGCTCACAGCTCTCTGATATCTCTTTCCTGTGGTCTTGGAATTCAGTTTCTTTTCTTCTTTCTCCTTTTAGCACAGTTTATATCTTAGTAACCTCGATGAATTCTAGAGAGAAAACCCTGGTAAAGGCAGCTACAAGCCAAATAAGCGGCGCACCCTGTCACCGCTCAGACACATCGCTCTCCTTCCCTGGGTGACATCTGGGCAGCCAAAAACGCCAGTGCAGGTGACACTGACACCCACCCCGACTGCATCAGCCCCAGGGGAGCACCCAGAGGCTCCTCCTGCCCCCAGGGCTGGGGTTGGGGCTGGGCTGGGGGGCGGCCGAGCGTGAAGGCAGATGCGATTATCCGCGCCGGCTGCCGCAGCCACCACGGGAGGACACGGGCTGGGAAAGCACTTTAAAGCCTCAGGACATAATCTCTGCTCTGAATAATAATGATAATAGGAGTAAAAAGATATAAAAATAGAGTAAAAAAAAGATACAGAAGTGGTGCCTTGGCGCATCTGCCCGGGAAGCTTTGAGCGCGGAGCAGGCGGCGCTGGGGGTGGGATGTGGGGGGAGGCTGTCTTGGGAAGAGGTCACGGCTCAGAAAATGTGTTGGACACCCCAAAAATGCCCCTGTTGCTCATCTCAGCCCTTCTGCTTTCCCTCGTGGCCCAGCCCGGCCCTTCCTCACCCGCCACAAAAACCTACTGGAGAGAGCAGGATTTTACGTAACGGCTCGTGCTGTTCTGCTCCGTGTTTTCCACACACACACCGAAAAAAAAAAAAAAAAGATGGGAAGTGAAAACAAGGTCAAACCTTGCTTTGGCTGCCTCGGGTCCCTGGGGAGCACAGGAAGGGAGGGCACTGCTGGAGCAGAGGAGGGGACACCCCAGCTCTGCTCCTGGGGGAACAGGGACCAGGGTCCCCAGCCTGCCTCGATGGCTCCAGGAGCCCAGGCTGCCTCTGGGTCCTGGGGCTTGCCTGGGGACCCCTCTTAGGCTTAAATCACAAACCTGAGCACAGAGGAAGGTGGAGAAATCAAAATTCAAGTTTATTAAAGACAATAAATTACATTCCCTTGAGATACAGTAGATTTTGAGACAAGTACCTTGTTTCGCAGGACAGGCAACATCAGCACCCCGTAACAATGATTCCTGGGAGCGTGATTTGGATGTTGGGGGTGCCAGGGCCCTGAGGAGTGGAGCAGGGCAGGCAGGATGCTGAGAGTGTCTCCCTGAAGGTGACTGACTGCTGCTCGAAGGGTCCCCGCTGAGCACTGCTCGCTGATGAGGCAGCCAGCACCTGTCAGGCTCCAGGTTGAGGAAGGAAAAGCCTCATTCCCAGCGCTCCAGCAGCGAGAGGCAGGGAGGTATGGCTGGGCTGGGCCAGTGCAGTGGCTGCTGGAGGGAGGCTGGACGAGCAGCAGCGGATGCAGAGGTAGATGCTGGGCGAGGAAGGCACAGCGGAGCATCCCTGCCCACCCTCAGCTCCCGGCCGGATTTGTGGGCTCCCCCAGAATGTGGGAGGTGGAAGAACCACCCAGCTGAAAAAGCAGGGGGGATGTCCTGCCAGAGCCCAGTGCCAGGATAAAAATACTCTTCCCGTGGAGCCAGCGGAGGGAATTAGAGTGGAATAACCCGCCCGCCGTGCCAGGGGAGGCTGCAGCAGCAGACGGCCGAGGCAGGGCCGGCAGGGAAACGAGCCAGCGCCTGGGAGAGGGGCAGATGGCCCTGCTGACCCCCCCGGGGCCGGGAGCCCGAGGGTGCCCCCCCAAGTGTCACCCCTGGCGGTGGGGGGGACGGAAGCCAAAGCCTTGCCTTGGCGCCGGTGTCTCCTGGCCGGGCAGCGAGCGGCGTCCCGCGGGGCAGCTCCGGGGGTCACTGCAAGGTACAGGCTGTGCCGGGGCACACGGGCACTCACCGGGCTGCCCCCGCCGCCGCCACCCCCGGAAGGGCTCCCGAGGGGGACGGGCCCGTGCCGGGCGGGGCTGGGATCAGCCTCGGGCTGGGGAACATTCCCCAGTCCCCGCGGCAAAGGGCGACTCACCGCTCCGGACGGACTCTGCCAGCGCCTCCTTGCCCATGGACTGTGCCTCCCGTATCTGCCAAGGGAGAGGGGGCTTTTCCAGCCTTCATCCTCCCCCAGCGCGCTCTGGAGCCCCCCCAGCCATCATACCTTGATCTGATCCTTCAGGTACTCGGCTCTGCCCATCAGGGTCTGGATCTGGTGGGGAGACAGAGAGAGGACACAGTCCCTCTGGGGCCAGGCCAGCGGGGACAGCAGTGTCCCAGGGCTGGCACTCACCTCCGCGTGGAGCAGCTCCCGCCGCCGCCCCGCCGGCTCCGCTGCAGGGGAAACGTGCCACGGCATCAGGGATGGGAGCAGGACCCATCCTTGCCCTAAAAGCCCGGCCTCAGTCCCAACTCACCGGCCAGGAGCAGCAGCAGCTCCCCCAGGCTCTGCTGGTACAGCTCCAGGGCGTCACTGTCATCCCTGCCCTCCTCCTCCTGCAAGAGGCCCCGGGGGCTGGCTGTGGCTGGCAGGGTCCAGCAGCCCCCTCCCCACCAGGTTTGCACCTTCCCCATCCCTCGGGGTGAGGGGACACCCAAGGCCACCCCTCACCTTGGCGATGGCAGCCGAGGCCACTTCCAGCGCCGCGCAGAGCCGAGGTTTGTCCTTGGCCATCTCTGCAAGGGGACGCAGGGATTGCCCAAAACCTTCATCCTTCAGCCCAAAACCCCACTGCTACCCCCTGCCAGCTGTGACACTGGGGGACGGGCAAAAATCACTCACTACCTTTAAGGAGCTCTCTAGCCGGGTTTCCTTTCTCCAGGAGGTTCTTGTTGCTGGAGGTGACCAACACCTTCAGCTCCTCTGCTCGGGAGATGTACTGCCTCACCTGTGCACATTTTGGGGGTGAGGAGACCCCCAATACGGGGTGCAGAGGATGGGGGGCTGCCCCTACCTCCCCAGGGGTTTTGGCTCACCTTGGCCCGGATGGCTTCTCTGCGCCGCACGTCGCTCTCATCTAAGGGGGTGACAACCAAACACGGGGTGGGTGGGCTGACAGCTGGCCTGCCCCGGGGTGCTGCCCCCCCAAAATACACCCAGGCCCCACAAAACCCCCGGGGAGGACTCACAGTGCAGTGCTGGCACGAAATACTCCAGGGCTTTGCGGTAGA
This sequence comes from Fringilla coelebs, assembly GCF_963513975.1. Lineage (NCBI taxonomy): Eukaryota > Metazoa > Chordata > Aves > Passeriformes > Fringillidae > Fringilla > Fringilla coelebs. Next base: position 3,855,878 of record NC_140038.1, on the reverse strand, counting down.
GGGAGAAGGCGGCAGCGGCGTCTCCCTCCTGATCCTTCCTCACTGCCTCCACCACCAGGTCAGTCTGGGGGACACAGAGTGGGGGTCTCAGGCTTGGAACGCCCCCACTGCCAGGCAGCAGCCCCCAGCCCTGCTCACCGCCTTGCCCAGGCTCTCGGGGCCGGGGACGTGCTCCATGTCCACGAAGGGGTGAGCAAAGAAGCACTCGAAGGAGATGCGCTTCCGAGGGTCCCTCTCCAGCAGCTGTCCCAAGAGATCCCGGCATTCCAGAGAGAGCTGGGGCCGGCTGGGAAGCTGGGGAGGGAAGGGGCTGAGCCCACTGAGGGCTGAGACTCCCCCCAGCCCCATCCCACCCCACCCCACGTTACCTCCACAGCCCGGTCGCTGCGGATCTTCTCCTCCAGCTCGGCGAAGGAGCGGGAAGCGAAGGGCGGCTTCCCAAAAAGTGCTTCTGTGGGGGGAAAAGCAGCAGTGGGGGGAGATGGAGAGGGGGAAACCAGCCCTGACCAGAGCCCTCCGGGGCAGTAAAAGCCAAACCCACCGTAAAGGATGACGCCCACGGACCAGAGGTCGGCGCGGGCGTCGTAGTGCTGCCGACACACCATCTCGGGGGCCATGTAGAGCGGGGAGCCGCGCAGCACGTGCTTCTCGTCCCACGGGGACATGTACTGGGCAAAGCCGAAATCTGCCAGGCAGAAAGCTCGTGGGGACACAGGGAGAAGGGATTGACCCCTCCCAGCCCCTGGCAGGGGCTGCCCTCACCTGCCAGCTTCAGCTGGGGGTTCTCCGGGGCGCTCAGGAGGATGTTCTGCGGCTTCAGGTCCAGGTGGGAGATGTTGCGGTCGTGGAGGAACTTCAGGGCGCAGGCTGGGCGGGTGGATGGGCACGTGATAGCGCAGCCCTGCACCCCAAAACCCTGGGAAGGGTCCCCACCAGAGGCAGGGTGGGATGGAGGCGGGGTGTCCTCACCGAGCTGCTGCAGGAAGACGCGTGCCACCTTCTCGGGGAGCATCCTGCGCGTCCGGATGAAGCGGGACAGGTCCCCCCCGGCACAGAACTCCATGATCAGGTAGATGTGGTCACCGTCCCACTGCGAGGCAATGAGACCCTGCCGTGCCACCCCAGCCAGTCCCACCCACACAGGTTCACCCGGACCAGTTTGCCCAGTTGCTGGCACCAAGCCCCGTGGATACACCCGTGGGAAGTGGGGATGGATCCAAGCCGGAGTAGCTCCGGCTCAGAGGCCCCCCGGGAAGCCCCCAGCCCACCTGGAAGTCCTTGAGCTCCACGATGTTGGGATGGCGGATGGTCTTGAGGATCTCGATCTCTGTCAGCAGGTTCTCCACCGATGCCCGGTTCAGGCTCCTCTTGTTGACGCACTTGATGGCCACCACCTCACGCGTGTCTTTCTGCCGAAGAGGGGGGCAACGCTGGGCCCCCCACCCAAACAGCCACCGCGGGTGGGGAGGGAAGGGAAGGACCCCTTCAAGAGGGCGGCAGGTGCCAGGCGAGGGCTAGGGGGGTGGTACCCCATGTGGAGGGCTGGAAAACGGGGGTCCCAAGCGAGTGCGTGGGCAGATTCGGGAGCAAAAAGGCGACCCCCGCGGCGGGCTCGGCCCTACCTTCCTGTAGGCCTTGTAGACGGTGGCGTAGGTGCCGGAGCCGAGGGGCTCGGTGAGGATGAACTCGTCGAGGCGCGGCGGGGCCCAGCCGGCCCCGGCCATGGCCCCTCCGGAGCCCCGGTCGCGGCACTCGGGGCCCGGGAGCCGCTTCCGCCTTCCCGGCGCGCCACGGCGCAGGCCACGCCCACAGGCACGCCCCCGCAGAACCCCTGACCACGCCCCCGTATCCATGGCCACGCCCACATATCTGTCATCCCGAAGCAAGCCACGCCCTTGGTTCCACACCATCCCACTTGGCCACGCCCCCGACCCGCCAATCACACATGCCACGCCCACAGCTCCACCCCCGCAGTGGCCACGCCCCCTTCCGCCGCACGGGCACCTTGTCTGGACCACATGAACAATTTTTTATTAATAATTTTTTAAACAGTAAAAGATCAGACGCCAAGGGGAAAAAAAAATCCAATAATCCAAGAGGAAAAGGGTGTAAAAATACCGATTTCTGTATCCCAGCGCCCCCGCCGCCCCTCACCGGCACAGGAGGGGGGTCTGATACAACCCCCACCCCGGCAAAGGGGCACCGCAAAGCCAAATCTGCATTAAAACCCCCCGACACCCCCGGGGCTGAGGGAGGGAGGGAGAGGTGGGAACCTGCCCCCATCCGCCCCTGCGCCTCGCCTGCGTCCCAAGGGACACCCCATCTTGGGATGCAGCTGAACACACATGGGAACAGCTCCTTCCCAGCTAAAAAAAAATTAAACTCAGTGAGGAGGAAGGCAGGGAGGAGCCTTCCCTGGAGAAAGACTCATTCAAGGATAGCTGGAGAAGGGCGTCACAGGCACTGTGTGACCCGGCATCCTCAGCTGCCCCAAGCTGGAGCTGGGAGCCAAACCAAAATCCCTTTTCCTCTCCCTCTCCTGGTCTCAAGTCACTGAGAAGACTCAGCCTCCACTGATCCCTTCTCCCCCTCTCCGTGCCCAGGGCTGGCTGGCACCTGCAGGATCCTCGTGGAAGCAAGGGATGTGCCCTGGGGGGACCAGGGGAAATACATCCCCCCCCAACACTCTCCCCTGCTCCCAGATTTTCCTTGGTGGCTCTCAGGCAGCCCAGCAGTTATGAGGTCAAAATACAGCATTGTGTGAGTGTAATAATCCAAAAGTACAGTTTCTGTTCTTAAAATTAACGACATCGACTACATGCACGTTACAAAACCCTCCCGAAACAGTAGATGATCAAATTCTTCATAGCAAAGGCCAAGAGAAGAGAGAGCAAAATCAAAAACCTGCTTCCCCTCATCTTCCTGCTACAGACACAGTGAGGGGAGGAAGAGACAAACACCTGGAAAGTCTTGGAGAGAGGAATATTGGCCTCAGAGAACGTCTTCCCCCATCTCCCCACACCCTAAAACAAGACAGGGAAAACCAATCATCCAAACCGTAGCTCAGCCGAAGCCAAAAAAAAACCCTCTTCTCATCAGGAGTGTCTGCATCACAGAGCTCACATGGTACCCCCCCAAAAAGTGCATTTTCAGGAAAAAAAAAAATAAAAATAGAAGGTTGGGGAGATGAGGGCAGAGGAAGCGAGAGGGAGGCAGCCCAGGAAGAAGGGCTGGATTTCCCAGGAAGAAGGGCTGGATTTGCTGGGCAGGGTTAATTTCCTCTGAAAGCACTCTGTGCAGCTGAGGAGGCTGCCCCAGCTGCTGCGTTCTGGAAGCTCCTGTTGGTGAGGATGCCTTGGGAAAACTCCTCCTGGGCCCTCTGGAAGCTGGCTCCTGTGCGCCGATACAGGGAATGCACCTGGCGGAGAGAGGGGAGGGAAAGAGGGAATGAAATCAGCCCGTGGCTGTGGGATTGCTGCACACACCCAGCCTGTCCTTGGCTACACAGCTCCCTGGACAGCTGCAGAGCATGGGCTGCAGCCAGTGCCTCCATGGCAGATTTCAGGAGAGCTCCATTTGCTGAAAAATGTGGAGCTCTCAGCAAAATTGCTGGTTTCAGACCCAAAACTGCCCACGCTGTGATGGCTCAGGCTTAACCCTGTATTTACTGCAGGGCAGGACCTGAAGGTGCCAACAGCATCAGGTATTTCCTTCAAGATAAAGGCAGGAGAGCAGAAGGAAGTACCAACAGAAAGAGGATCAGTCCAGCGTGTCCTTGGCTTCCCCCAAGCTCCATTTCTGCTGCTCCTGCAGAAATCCAGCCCTGCAGCTGGCAGGCAGGAGGAGGGCTGGGCTCAAGAACCAGTAGGAAGACACTTGCTGGGATCCCACCAGGCTTTGAAAAGCCTCACAACACTGTGGGAGCTGTGACTGATAATCCTTGAGCCATGGCCACATCTGCTCTGCCAGCATAACCAGGGGCAATGGCTTTAAACTGCCAGAGGGCAGCGTTAGATGGGATATCAGGAAAAAATCCTTCTCTGCGAGCCTGGGGAGGCGCTGGCACAGGTTTCCCAGAGAAACTGTGGCTGCCCCATCCCTGGGAATGCTCCAGGCCAGGTTGGACAGGGCTTGGAGCACCCTGGGATAGTGGAAAGTGTCCCTGCCCTTGGCAAGAGGTAAGATGAGCTCTAAGATCCCTTCCCAAATCACTTCTATGACTCCAAAGGGAGGCTACTCCTCACTTCAAGACTGTCCAAAAAATCTGGAATCGCTGCAGGAAGCACAAACAAAAATACTTTAACTAAAACCTCCTGACCCACCAGTGCCCCCATCCCATCATCATTCCCAAGTGGGTGAAGGGAGGCATCAAACCCAAGACCCCTGGGGGCAGCCTGAGCTCTGCTGGCCCCCGAGGCACTCACCTGCTTGAGGAGGAAGAGGGAGAGGACGGCGCAGAGCGTGAAGAAGGCTGCCACCACCATCATGATCACCACCACGGCCACGTTGCCGTGCACCTCCGACAGCGCCGCGATCCAGCCGCTGCCAGGGACGGGAGAGAGAGGGGCTGGGCATGGAGAGCATTCCAGCACAGCTGGAGTACAGGAGGGAGCACACACGTGCTGCAGGGGAAGGTTACGGGGCAGCACAAAAGCAAGCAGCTGTGGAAACGGGAGCCTGGAGCTCATCCAGGCCTTTGTTTTGGGGATAGAGTTTCCATTTGCATTTTTAGAGGAGGATTGTGCTCATCCCACCCACATTCCAGGCCTGTGCCCTCCCCTCAGGCAGCAAAATCAATACCCTCGGCGCCAACAGTGACTTCCATGGGCACCTTCTCAAACTTCAGCCAAGTGGGGTAAAGATAGGCTGGAACAGCTGAATTAAAAGAGATCAGCTGGCAGGTCTGGAGCCTGGACCTGAGTGTCACCCTGACAGGGATGAAAGGGTCGGGAGCAGGAGGAAGAGGCAGGAAGGGATGGAGGTGGTGAAACCCTGGCACAGGCTGCTCAGCTGTGGCTGCTCCATCCCTTGAAGTGCCCCAGGCCAGGTTGGATGGGGATTGGAGCAACCTGGGACAGTGGTGTCCCTGCCCATGGATGAGATGAACCTTAAGGTCCCTTCCAACCCAAAGCATTCTGTGATTCCACCATTCTAAGTCACAGCCACTGGGAATTGTTGAAGGGAAGGGGCAGGGAGAATTCACAGAGTTACCAGCACTAGGCTGTGCCTGAAAATACCAAGACACCTCACTCAGAACACCTTCCTGGGTGCTGGAGAAAGGAACCTTTCCCAGGAGGCCGTGTGCCAGCAGCAGGAGGAGGGATGGGTCCCATCCCATGTGTCACACTGCTCCTGGCAGCACAGGGAAGCAGAAAGGCACACCACACACTGCAGCCAAAAATACCCGTGCTGGCTGGCAGCAGGGAACTGAGCAGAGAGCTCCAGGCAGCCTCTCCAGGCCAGACTGAACCCCATCCCCGTCCCCCGTGACGTGGGCAGGGGGGAGGCCGGGGACAGCGCTGCCCACGGGCCCTTCTGCAGGCACAGGGCAGAAATAGACAGCAGCTCCTGCCTGGAGGCTGCCCTGGGACAGGCACCACGGGCTGCCAACCTTCCCTGAGCTCCCTGACTGCACAACAGACTGCCAACCTTCCCTGAGCTCCCTGACTCCAGAATGGGAGCTGCTGACCTTCCCTGAGCTCCCGGACTCCAGAACAGACTGCCAACCTTCCCTGAGCTCCCTAAATCCAGAACAGGCTCCTGACCTTCCCTGAGCTCCCGGACTCCAGAACAGACTGCCAACCTTCCCTGAGCTCCCTAAATCCAGAACAGGCTGCTGCTAACCTTCCCTGAGCTCCCTAAATCCAGAACAGGCTCCTGACCTTCCCTGAGCTCCCGGACTCCAGAACAGACTGCCAACCTTCCCTGAGCTCCCTGACTCCAGAACAGGCTGCTGCTGACCTTCCCTGAGCTCCCTAAATCCAGAATGGGCTGCTGACCTTCCCTGAGCTCCCTAAATCCAGAACAGGCTGCTGCTGACCTTCCCTGAGCTCCCGGACTCCAGAACAGACTGCCAACCTTCCCTGAGCTCCCTGACTCCAGAACAGGCTGCTGCTGACCTTCCCTGAGCTCCCTAAATCCAGAATGGGCTGCTGACCTTCCCTGAGCTCCCTAAATCCAGAACAGGCTGCTGCTGACCTTCCCTGAGCTCCCTAAATCCAGAACAGGCTGCTGCTGACCTTCCCTGAGCTCCCTAAATCCAGAACAGGCTGCTGCCAACCTTCCCTGAGCTCCCTGACTCCAGAATGGGAGCTGCTGACCTTCCCTGAGCTCCCTGACTCCAGAACAGGCTGCTGACCTTCCCTGAGCTCCCTAAATCCAGAATGGGAGCTGCTAACCTTCCCTGAGCTCCCGGACTCCAGAATGGGAGCTGCTGACCTTCCCTGAGCTCCCTAAATCCAGAACAGGCTGCCAACCTCCCCTGAGCTCCCTGACTCCAGAACAGGCTGCTGACCTTCCCTGAGTTCCCTGACTCCAGAACAGGCTGTCAACCTTCCCTGAGCTCCCTGACTCCAGAATGGGAGCTGCTGACCTTCCCTGAGCTCCCTGATTCCAGAATGGGAGCTGCCGACCTTCCCTGAGCTCCCTGACTCCAGAATGGGAGCTGCCAACCTTCCCTGAGCTCCCTGACTCCAGAACAGGCTGCCAACCTTCCCTGAGCTCCCTGACTCCAGAATGGAGCTGCAGCAGGGGCTGCAAGGCAAAAGGAAAGGCTGTGCTCTCCCTGCAGGGCACAGCTGCTGACACGAGGCCTCTGGAGCTGCTCCAAAAGCCCAGGCTCACCCTTCTGGACAATGTCACCGAGAAAGGGCGAGGCTAAAAGCCTCTCTGCTTATCTCAGCCCACCAAGCACATGCTCCAGAGGGATTCAGGGAGAGTTTGGGGACAGAGTTGGGGTGGTAGCAGCAGTATCAGGCTGAGCAGTACCTAGATTTCAGGTCAGAGATTCCTCAGCCCCACACTGCTGTCAGGGAAGGCTCCAGTTTGAACACACTGGTTCACATCAGAGGAGCAAATATGACCTGTACTGAGGGAGGGAGAAGAGGCACAAAAGAGCTCTCACAGAATCACAGAACAGTTTGGGTTGGAAGGGGCCTCAAAACTCATCACATTCCACCCCCCCGTCCTGGGCACCTTCCCCTGTCCCAGGGTGCTCCAAGCCCCATCCAACCCAGCCTTGGACTGCCAGGGATCCAGGGGCAGCCACAGCTGCTCTGGGCACCCTGTGAGGGAAGGACTCCTCCTCAATATCCAGAAATTCACTTACTCCCCTTCTCATACTCCTTCACATACTGGGATTAGGATGGGAAGAGCAGAGGAGGGAGGCAGCTGGGACCTGCCATGAGCTGAGAAAGGAAAACCACAGCAGAAAGAACAGGCAGCTGTCAGAAGCAGGCCCCAAAGCTCCTGCCAGTCACAGCCCTGGTGAGAAAAGGGATGTGTGACATGGCAGGCAGCAAAGCCAAGCTTACCTGTCTCCCCAGCCAGGAATTCCAACAGCCTGGATGATGTAGATTGCTATTTGGCAGAAGAAGATGAAAAAGAAGACGAAGAAGCTGAAGGAGCTGTCAGACCTGCGAGAGAGATGGCAACAGGAATGAAACCTGTGATCCCTGCACTGAGTCCCTGCTCTGAGAGGAGAGGAACAGCTTCAGTGAACTCCTTTCTGCAGGGAAGAGCTGCTGAGGGGAGGAGATGTGGGGAGGAATCTGGGTACCCAAATGTGTCCACTGCAGATGCAGTGCTCTGCCCAGTGCAGGATGGGGTGAAGGCAGCTCCCTCAACAAACACAGTGTGCTCGACATCAATGTGTCTTAGAAATTAATAAAGTGAATAAAAAATGAATTCAAAGTGTCCTCTGTCTGCCTGGGCTTGGATTTCAGGATGAAAAAGGATCACCATAATTAAGTTCTATCAGACAGATCTAATATGTTTAGCAACATAGTGGTTTGGGTTTATCTAATGATGCAAAGAGCTGGAAAAATCCTGAGGGCAAAACATGATGAGAACAGATAAACCAAAGCTCCTCCCACTAAGAGATACATCCCTGCTACAGAAAAAACCAACTCAGTACTTGCCTGAAAGCCTTGTAAATTGGTCGGTACCAACAGAGAAAGGCACAAGGGGTGAATAAAATTAACCACAGAATGGAGAGCCCAAAGTCCACTCCTCTGCTGCTGTCCACTGTGAACCACGCCAGGCAAGCCAGCAGGTTTAGGAGCAGGGTGATGGAATGCACTGTTTGAGGTGGGAGAGACAGGAAAACAACATCAGCAAGCTCTTGGAAACTCCAAAGCATCCCCAATGTCTCACTGAACAGAAATTAGGGTGACTTTGGGCCATCTAATTTCCCTGTCTCCCTTGGAAGGGAAACAGAGCTTGACCTAAGAAGCTCATCTGATCCCGCTGCCCACGGCCAAATCTTAAATAGTTGTTCAAGCCTCCATTAAACAATCAAAATTCTGTCATGAATGAGCTATTCCCAAAGCATAAACTTGAGGTTCTTCACATTTACCTTCATAAGAAAGGAGGGAAACCTGATTTTAGCCTTACAGACAACACCAAGAGCATTTACTGCGTGACAGAGCTCAGCTTCTCACACAGAACCTCCTCCAAAAGAATTCAGACTGCAGGTGAGGCCATGACTTACACATCCACAAGTAATAGAGCATCTTGCATATCCGCTGGTAGTCAGCTGGGATGTCTGCAGAGAAATCCTGATAGAAGCACGGCTTGATGGGACACCTCTTGGGGAGAGGAGGCCAGTTGTTCTGCCTCGCTGTGGGAGGGAGGAAGGAGCAGCTCTTCACTTGTTCTTCTCTCATTCAAAGACTAATTCCCACCCCAGAATTTCCAAGCAGCTTTTCAGCTATTGTTTAATTCATGCATTAAAACCTTAGCAGAGCCCAGGGGTTGGGCAGTTCCTACATCTGAGCAGGCAGCACAGCAGGAATGGGATAAACTGCTGGCACAGCAGCTGTGTGCAGGGGTTTTCCCTGGAGGAAGGCAGAATTCCCCTGCACTGGCCAAAGGGCCATCACTCAGCCCTGCAAGCCCAGATTCAGCCAGTTCAGACCAAGACTAGGGGAAAAACTATTGGGTTCCTGTGGTTAAGAGAGCATTGAGGCTCAGAAAAGTTTTGCTGCTCTCAGTGAGAAGCCTCAGCGTGGCAGGGTCACTCACCAACTCTGACATCAGTGCTTGAGAGCTTTTGGTGGTGAAATGCAGCTGCTTGAGGGCAAAGACCCACCAAAGCTGGCCTCCAGCATCCCACCCTCCCATCTTGGAAGCTGTGGGATGCCAGGCACTGTCCCAGAAGGGTTGCCACAGGGAGTTTTCCTGAAATCCTGGCAAACCAAGGGATCCAGGCTGCCCTGGGCAGGAGTCAGTACTCACGGTCGATGCTGGCTGCGTGGCTCTGCAGTTCCCTTTCCTTCTTCTCCAGCTCAGCTGCCTTCCTCTCTAGCTCTGCCTGCTGCTGGAGCAGCCCTGCCTGTGCTGCTGCAGCCACAGCCTGGGGAGGGGACAGAGACATCAGAGAGGTCAGCCCTGCCCTGGGCTGGACTGTGGTGGCACCACTGGGTGCCAGGATGGGAAGGAAGCAGAGCACAGGGTGACATGAAAGCTCAGCCCCTGACATCTTGGGCACAGGGTGACATGAAAGCTCAGCCCCTGACATCTTGGGCACAGGGTGACATGAAAGCTCAGCCCCTGACATCTTGGGCACAGGGTGATATGAAAGCTCAGCCCCTGACATCTTGGGCACAGGGTGACATGAAAGCTCAGACCCTGACATCTTGGGCACAGGGTGACATGAAAGCTCAGCCCCTGACATCTTGGCACAGGGCGACATGAAAGCTCAGCCCCTGACATCTTGGGCACAGGGTGACATGAAAGCTCAGCCCCTGACATCTTGGCACAGGGTGACATGAAAGCTCAGCCCCTGACATCTTGATTCTGCCACTGGAGGACAAAATCAAGTTATCCTGCAGGAAGTTAGGGCTGGCAGGAGGAGCTTTTCCACAGCTTCTTCTACCTCACAGTTCACCTGACTGCTCTGAGCTCATCACTACAGAGTGGTGAGCAAGGCTCCTGGGCTTACCAGGACAATTCCCTTCCCAGCTATCTACCACACACCTTAAGGATCTCTTCTACCTGTTTTGTATTCTGAGAAATGGTTCTTTCTCCCAGTTCTTTGGATGAGGTGGTGCTGGCAGCTGGGTACTTGCATTTATTCTTTGGCACTGAGTGTGTCTGACCAGACACCAGAACTAAGCTAAAAGCATTAGCAGGATTCATTCCAGAATTTCCAGAGGGAAGCCAGAGCCAACAGAACACAAGGCAAAGCAAGCTCTGCCACCAGAGGGACAGGGAAGGAGATGCAAGAAGGACTGTACGTGCGTATTCCCCACAAAGATCTGCCTTGGAAATGCAAGTTGAAAAGACCACCTGCAGCTTCCCAGCACCCACCCCAGGGAATGCTGTGCTCCCAGAGGCCCTGGGAGCTGGAGGAGGCAGGGAGGGTAGCAGAGAGGGGCTGTACCTGTGGTGTGGGCTCCACAGATGTGTGCAGCACGGCCGGCTGCGAGTGGCCCGAGGGCTGAGCCGGCGTCGTCCGCGCCGCATTCGTCTGTAAGAGACAGGGGCCAGCAGGGAAAAACAGGGCAGGAGAAACACAGAGGGCTCTTGGTGAATTGTTTAAAATACAAATCTCGCCTTCCTGCCCTCCTTCTCCCACCTGGCTCATGGCAGCAGCCAGGGAATAAGGGTGAGGCTCTCCCAGCCATCCCTCAGTGGCACAGCCAGGCCAGCTCAGCTCCCCCAGGCCAGGGAGAAAAGAAATGCTGCTGTGCCCTGCCACAAACCATCTTCCCCTCCACACTTCATGGGGCTTTCCTGGGAGCCAGCAGCCAGCTGGAGAGGAGCTGTTCCATGCCACTGGAGAGCTCCAGCTGGGAGCTCATTACTGCTCCAGTGCAAGAGCAATTTCCCACTCCTGCACACCATGAGCCACATCCACGGGGAAATCTGTGCTGTGATGGCCCCAATGAGGGGAGAGAATGATGCATCTGACTCCATTGATATTAGAAGGTCAATTAATTCCTTTATTATACTATATTATTCTATACATCTAAAACTGAATCTGCCAAGTACTCAGCTCTGCACACACTGCTTACCTTGCCCTGAAAGTCACTCGATAACCTCGACACACACACACACACCCTGATAGGCCAAGGAAACTTTACTTTGGGTAAAAAATCTCTGTTGTATTCTACTTTTGCACAAACACAGGCAGAGCAAATGATAAGAATTGTGTTTTCTTTCTCTGAGGTTCAAAGAATGTGAACCCCAGAAATATTCTTGGGAAGAATTTTGCCTTGCTTTTCTCTGCGAAGAGAAATGTGGGGCTACAGAAATCAGCTGTGAATTCCTCTTTTTTTAAGCTGCACTTATCAAGGGACCTTCCACACCACTAAAAGCACCCCCAGGCACACAGAGCACAAGGACACGTGGCACATACCCGCTGGGAGCTCTCGGAAAAGGGGTTGAATTCATCCAAGCCGCTTTGGCTGGTGTTTGTGAGCTGTGTCACCGAGGGGTCCTGCAGGGAGAGAGCACAAGGAGAAATCAGCACTGGAAATGGGCTATCACCACTGATAGCACTGAACTGTTCCGTCTGGAAAAGGCCTTTAAGAACATCAAGTCCATCTTATCCATGCTGCCTGCTTTCCATCTGCTTGTTAGCTGGGAATTTGAGGGGTGAAACACATCCCTGCCACAGGGAGATGGCCCTGGCTGGCATGGAATTTAAATATCCAAGGAGATGACTTACCAGCAAGGCAAGACTTGTCAGCAGAAATAATCTCCTGTTCAGCCAAGAGGGATGTCTGAACAACCACAACGTGCTTTTGGCTTTGTGCAGGTTACTTCTGCTCACCTACAGCGAGTTATTCCTAATTTCCAGGGATTTGGATTCATGGTCAGGATGTTGCTGGGACTCACAAAGCAAGCATGGAGCCACACAAAATGAGGTTTTGCATACAGCTGATCCTGGCTGAGAGATGCTGGCAAGCTAAAATGCCAATGATTGCTCTGGAGAAGTGAAACACTCAGGAAAATTGAGCTGGAGGTGTGACACCAATTATTTTAGGAGGTTTTAATGCTGCTGGCATAACAGCTCTCACTTCCACTCACAGCACCTCCCACTCGTCTTTTAAACATCCTCTGATGTTTAAAAACAGGCTCTCTGCACCTCAGAACAACTCTCCCCCCTCACCTGCAGGGTTTTTACGCAGCTGTTTTTATCTCCTCCTTTCCACTTACTCTTCTGCATGCAGAGATTCCTCTTGGGCAGCCAGGTGCTGCCCTCTGGAGCACTCCTCTCCCCACTTATCTCAGAAACAAGGCCTTTTTTGAACTCGGAAATCCTCCTGGCCTGGCAACTCGAGAGCTGGGCGTGGCTCAGAAAATTAAAAAGTGGCTTCTCCTCCCTCCCTCAGCACCTCGTGTGTCCAGACCAGCCCTTCTAATTCGGTGCTCCATGGGGGGGAGAAGGAACCGAGGCTGCCCCAGGGCGTGGGGGGCTGAGCACGGAGGAAAATCCCTCTGGAGCCATTCCCGGGTGTGAAAAATGCCCATTTTATGATTGGCTTTTCGCAAATATTCAAATGAATATTATATGTGTTATGTTAAAAAGTGATGCTGTATTAATTCTCTTAAGTAGTGTGGTAAATATAGTTCTAGTTTATAACATAATGTTAAAATAGAAACTATGCTATGTAGGATACTTTTTTTAAAGAGAGGACTTGCACTGAGATAGCAGCCACAGGGCACCTCAGTCTTCCAGAGAAAGGAATTTATTGCCCTCTTATCAGAAGAAATTAACTTCTTCCTGCCTCTCTCAGGCTTGAAGATGCCATCAGGATTCAGAGGAAGAAGCTGACACTGCCCAGACAGAATCCTGTGTTTGAATGGAATTTATGCATCATGGATGAGGTGTATGAATATGCAACAGGTTATTGTTTTTAAGGGTTAATTCTCTGTTAATTCGGGCTTGTGCTTCCCAGAAAAAGGTACCCAGACTGTCCCTAACTCTTTGTTTCTGTTGTCTCATATTATCTTTTTCCAAATTGCCCAAATTTTTATAACTCTAATTATATACATTTTATTACTATGAAACTTAAAATCCCAAACCCAAGCGGCTGGCGTTTTTCACACGGGGCTCTAGCGCAGCCTTCTGCTGAGCAGGATGCACAGGGAGCAGTTAATGAGTAACTGCAGGGCTCCTGCACGGCAGGCACTCCCCACCGACAGGTCGCACTCGTTTGTGAATCACCCCGGGCTCAGGCATCGCGTTCTCTGACGCTGCTGCTGCTCGGGGAAGTTCAGCTCCCCGGCGAGGAAGGGCTGCAACAAGTGGGGAGAAGCAGCAGGACTGCCAGGCTGGAGATAAAAAGTGCTTTTATTTCAGTCCTGACTCCTCTGCAAGCTTCAGCTGTGCAGAGATAAGGGCTGTCAGCACAAGTTTGTGAAAAGCGCCAATCACTTGTTTTTAAAATTTTAGAAGTTTAATAGTAATAAAATGGTTATAAAAAGAGTAATACACTTAGAGTAATAATAATTTGGACAGTTTGATTTAGGACAATATGAGACAACAGAAACAAAGAGTTACTTACAGACAGTCCAGGTACCTTTCTCTGGGCAGCACAAGCCCAAAAAAGGACCCACGTTAACAAAGGATTAATCCTTAAAAACAACAGCCTGTTGCATATTCATACACCTCATCCATGATGCATAAATCCTATTCAAATAGAGGATTTTGTCTCCTCATTGTGAACTTCTTCCTCTGAATTCTAACAGCACCTTCAAGGTGGGAAGAAGTTCGTTTCCTCTGATAAGAGGGCAAGAAATTCTTTCTCTCTGAAAGATTTAGGTGTGCTGTGGCTGCTATCTCGCTGCAATCCTTTCTTTATAAAAAGTATCTTACATGGCATAGTTTCTATTTTAACTACAAAAGTTACCTTTTGAACTACACCACTACATTTATCATATTATTAAAATGTTAATACAGCACTACTAATCGATACACATAGTAAATATCTGTGTAGAGCCATATAATATGCATTTTTCACAAGTTTACACTTCCTCTCACGCACGGCAGCACTGCCCATCAGCACAAACCCTTCAGTCCAGAGCACACCAGCCCCAGCTGGACTAAAGTCCAGCAGAAAACAGCTGCACAAGGAAGAGAAACTCCCTTCAAGGTGTGGAAGTGGAAAGTGAAAGCTGCATAAGCCTCTGGAGAGCCCGGGTGGGCAGGCTGGGAACAAGGAAAAATGCTACAATACCACCATAAAACACACATTTTACTTCCCTTGGCTCATCTGCACCCAAAAGAAAGCTGGAGGCTCTCCAAGGGCAGGGAGAGCAGCACCACGGCTTCATCTGCACCACAGTTTGATTCCCAAGGTAGAGAAGCTCTCATCTTACTGCACAGCTTTAAAAAAAAAAATCATTTAATTAGGCTGCAAGGCCAAGGCCCAGCAGCTGGGCTGAACGTGCCTGCTATTGTGCAAGAGTGTCTAAAATAGGAACCCAAAGAGCAGGGAATTTGCAACAAAGCTGAAGTTTGGACACGTGCCTGGGGAGGGCAGGAAGGAAAGCAGAGGGTGATGCACGGGCAGCAGCTTCTGTGAGCCTGGAGCAGGCAGTGTGGGATGAGCGAGCACCAGGAATGCAGAGATCAGCGAGGAGCTGCCCACAAACTTCATGTTTTGCAGCTATTTTCTGCCAGCTAGGCAGCAAAAGGCAGCTGACCCTCTTGAAAAAAGCCTCAGAAAGGATCAGGAGACAGGGATTTAATTCAGGACCTCTTGGAGCCACAAGAAGGGTGTCCAGCCACAAAGCTTGTGCTCACAAATCAACAATTGGCTCGACCTGCAGGGTGCCATGAGCAGATCCCATATCTGCTGCCCTCCCAACCATCAATTCCTCAAGTGCCAGGGATGTGGGATGTTGTTTTTCACGGCTTCAGATGCCCCCAACTCAGAAGAACTCCACATCAGGACCAAACTGCACTGCCAGGAATATTAAAACTATTTTCAAATGCAGCTTTAATGCAAATACAAAGTCGCTGTCGTGCTGCTGAAAGGTTTGGGCACAACAGGTTTGTGCAAGGAATTCTGCATTTTTCTTTTCTTTCTCTCCCCACAGATTAAAGAAACAAAATGAGAGGCCTCTCTAGATGAGATCAAGGAAAAAGAGCTCAACCTAGATTTTCACCTGGAACTTAACACAGTTGCCAAAATATCACAGTATTGCCCCAAATATTACCAGTCCTGCAGACTGAGGGTGCTGCCACTGCCTGGAAGATGCACCAAGAGAAATCTTGAGGATTTCATTTTTGATATCTCTGGAAAGGATGGAAGTTTCCAGCTCTGTCTGAAGCTGGAATCAAAGTTTTGGAGGCAGCTGCCACTTCCAGCAGGTTACTAGATAAAGGAAGGAAGTTAATCATCTCTCATTAACTGGTTACAATAAGTAACAGAGCAGCCAGAGATATTTTTAACAGGACCAAAGCAGCTTATTTTACACAAAGCTTAAAGATCATCATGAACAAAGTCTCCTGAAAAGGCAGAAACCCTGGTCACATCAGGATTTGAGGAGGATGAAGCACTGAACTGGGAGCTCCAGCAAGGAGGGACAACCCTGGCGCTGTGGCAGGAGAGATCCACGGGCTGGGAGGATGAGGAGGCTCCTGCTGCTTCCAGAGCATGGCAGGGGTGTCAGTGGGACACTGTCACCCCAGCACAGGGCCAACACGTGCATCCAGCCCCTGGCAGGGAACAGGCTGTCCCACAGGCTGGGATTCCATTTCAAACCTGACCAACGAGGCTCCAGGAAGCAGCAGCCAAAAATTCCTCTCTGGGCACTGGGGAATTTTTCTTGATTAAAAAAAAAAAAGGTAAGACAAAAACTTGCAGTCCCTAGAGGAGGGTACAGAACCTTCCACAAGGATCAGATGAGCTGCAAAGAGCTGTCCCAGGGTGGGAATCTGCAGTGGGACATGTGTCAAGCCTCGTTAAGTGAGCCTGACAGGGGAGTTACTGCCTGGAAAATCACCTTCAACCTTCTCTTGTTTGAACAGTGAATAAAGAGTGAGCACGGCCCTGTTCTGCCAGATACCAGGACAGCTTTAATGTGCACAAAGCAGCTGAAGGGAGACAACAAGAAAGATGGAGACAGACTTTTTATAAGGGCCTGAAGTGACAGGAGAACAGATAATGGCCTCAAACTGACAGAGATTAGATTGGATATTAGAAAATTCTTCCCTGTGAAGCTGGGCAGGCCCTGGCACAGAGAAGCTGGGATTGCCCCTGGATCCCTGGAAGTGTTCCAGGCCAGGTTGGACGGGGCTTGGAGCAGCCTGGGACAGTGGAAATGTCCCTGCTCATGGCAGAGGGTGGGACTGGATGAGCTTTGCTTTCCCTTCTAACCCAAACCACTCTGTGATTCTAGGAATGTTTACTACCTCAAAACCAAAGTAACAAATCTCATGTCCATGAACAGCAACATTTTCCACTCCTGAGAGGAGCCCGATCATCCCAACTCTTCCCATTCCTGAGAGTCACGAGACCGCGTCAAAATGAAAGTGAGGAAGAAGAGAAAGAATTCTTTCACTCTGATTCCTCAAAAGACTCAGCTCCAGCAACAAACAGCTTCTGTTTGGCTCAGCGCTGAAACCCAAGGTCAGGAAAGCGCTCCTTCCTGCGCTGGCACGCCAGGCAGGCAGCGGAGGTGAGCTGAGCTCCGGACCCTGCCTGTCCCACCACTGCACCCGTGCCAGGCCAGCCCCTGCATCACATCAGTGACCCCACTTTCCAGAGGTTAATCCCAGAGAGGAGAAACCCAGCGAACACACAGCAAGTCCTCAGTGACCTTAACAGCAATCCTCTGCTTTGAGCCACGAAATCCATGGCTTTTAACCGCTGAAGCGCCTTAAAAAGAAACTCAGAGATGCAGCAGAGAACCAGCCCACCACGCAGCACGGCCCAGAGAGCTCCAGCGCTGGATTATTTTGAATAAACCCTCAGAGCGGGCATTCCCAGCTGTGTGGCAGAGCCCCCCTCGAGGTGAGAGCAGCCGGGCGCGGGGACACAGCGGGAGGGACCCGGGGGGTTCACAGCGCTGCGGAAGGAGTTCGGGACCCCCGGCTGTGGCGGCGCGGGGGTCAGGGGAAGGGGCTGCAGAGAGGGGAGGGGATGGGACCGTGATCCGCGGGCAGACGGGGCCGGGGAGCGGGACCGGGGCTCGGGTCCAGGCCGCCCTCAGGGCCGGGGGTCGCGGCCGCCTCACGCCCCCCCGGTCCCGCCCCCTGCCTCTGATTGGCCGAGGCGCAGAGGAGCGGCTCCGCCATTGGCCGGCGGCGCTTCACTCAGTGCCACGTCCCGGCGTGCGGGACACGGGGGCCCGGCCGGGCCGGGGCCGCGCCGGGAGAGCCCGCCCGCAACCCGCGCCCACCTGGAAGGGGTTGATGTCCACCGGGTCGGCGAACGGGTTGGTGTCGAAGCCCGACATGGGCGCGGTCCTCTCCTGCTCCGCTCCCGCCGCCGCCGCCGCTCCTGGCGCTTCCGGGGCACCCGCGTGACCGGGAGCCGCGTGACGTCACGGCGGCGCGCACAGCTCGCGCGGGGTTAACCCGGTGGGCGTGGCCGCGTGACGTCACACACGGCGGGGCGGGTGGGGAGGGGAGGGGGGCAGGTCCTGCCCGGCCGAGCCATGGCGGAGATCCGGGGTGAGCGGGACACGGGCACCCACCGCCCGCCGGGGATGGGCCACGGGACCCCCGCTCCGGGACCCCCCCGGGGCCACGGGGAGGAGCGCCCGTGAGTCGCGCCCCCAGCCCGAGCGCCCCCAGATCGCCGTGTGATGGTTGAAAGTCGTCCGCACAGACAGTGTCGCCTCCCAAGGCCGTGGTGCTCCCCCTCCCCGACACGCTGTCACCCTGCCCCGCGGGCTCTCTGGGTGTCCGGGAGGGTTTTCGGGGGTTCTTTCGGTGCCCCGCTAACACCTGACTTCCCTCCCGCAGTGTTCCCCCTCTCCTGCGTGGTGCAGAACTATTCCTGGGGGAAGGTGGGCCTGGAGAGCGAGGTGGCCAAGCTGGTGGCCAGCGGTGACCCCCTGGTCCAGATCCAGCCTGACCTGCCCTACGCTGAGGTGAGTGTGTCTCTGTGTCTGTCCCGTCCGTGTGTCCGTCCCATCCGTGTGTCCATCCCGTGTGTCCCACCGGGACGCGATGCTGACCCTCGGCTGCCCCGTTTCCCCCGGCGGGTGCCTGGCTGGGAGGGAAGCCCGGCATGACTCAGCCCCCGAGGGATCTGCCCGGGATCGCCTCCCTGGAAAAGCCCAAGTCATCGGTGCTGGCTGCCCGGCTCGGGGTGCCACGTGTGTGCTGGTGTCTCGCAGCTGTGGATGGGCACACACCCCCGGGGCGATGCCCTCATCCGGGACAACCGCATCCCCCAAAAGACCCTGGGCCAGTGGATCGCCGACAACCCCGCCTGCCTGGGGGCCAAGGTGAAGGACGCCTTCCAGGGACACCTGCCCTTCCTGTTCAAGGTGCTGTCTGTCAACACCGCCCTGTCCGTCCAGGCACACCCCAACAAGGTAGGGAGAGCGCGGCGTGGGCAGCCCAGGCGGGCCCCGTGTCCCTGGGGAGCTCAGGCAGCTCCTGTCCCCTCTCTGCAGGAGCTGGCAGCGAAGCTCCACGCCCAGTTCCCTGAGCACTACCCCGATGCCAACCACAAGCCCGAAATGGCCATCGCCCTCACCCCCTTCGAGGGCATGTGTGGCTTCCGGCCTGTGGAGGAGATTGTCTCCTTCCTCCAGAGTAAGGATGGAGGAGGGGGCATGGCCAGACCCTGGGGTGGGGGCGGTGGCCATGGGGTGGGGATGGTGGCCATGCTCCCTTGGGGTGGGCTTCGGGGTGGGGATGGTGGCTGTGCTCCCTTGGGATGGGGTTTGGTATGGGGATGGTGGCCATGCTCCATTTGGATGGGGTTTGGTGTGGGGATGGTGCTCCCTTGGGATGGAGTTCAGGGTGTGGATGGAGGCTGTGCTCCCCTTGGGATGGAGTTCAGGGTGCGGGCAGCGCTCCCAGGGATGGGATTCGCTGTGGGGATGATGACTGTGCTCTCCTGGGATGGGGATGCTGCTCTCCCCTGGCCCGGGGGACTGGCTCTGAGTGGGGCTGGCCCCGCAGATGTCCCCGAGCTGCGGGCACTGATCGGGGAGGTGGCAGCGGAGCAGCTGGAGCGCAGCGGCAGCGACGACCCCCGCGGGGTCTCGGCCGCCCTCCGCGTCTGCTTCACCCGCCTCATGAAGAGCGAGAAGAAGTTCTTCGTGGACCAGCTGAACATGCTGGTGAAGAGGATCTCCCAGGAAGGTGGGTGCTGGCTGTGACACCCCAAACCAGCTCGGGGGGCTGTGTTTGGGGAGAGGCTGGGGCAGCCCCAGCCCCCTCCCCACGCTGGGCTGGTCTGTCCCGCGCAGCGGCGGAAGGGAAGGACACGGCAGGGAGCAACGGGGAGCTGCTGCTGCGGCTGCACTCCCAGTACCCGGGGGACATCGGCTGCTTCACCATTTATTTCCTGAACCTGGTGAGGCTGGAGCCAGGGGAGGCCATGTTCCTGGGAGCCAACGAGCCCCACGCCTACCTGCACGGAGGTGAGCCTCGGGGGGCTCTCCTAGCCCGGAATCCTGCAAGGCCTGGCCTTGGGGACAGGAGGAGGGGCTGACTGCTGGGCTGGGCTGGGCTGGGCTGGGCTGGGCTGGGCTGGGCTGACGGCGCTGCCCCGTCCCCGCAGACTGCGTGGAGGTGATGGCGTGCTCGGACAACACAGTGCGTGCCGGGCTCACGCCCAAGTTCATCGATGTGCTCACCTTGTGTGAGATGCTCAACTACACACCAGCACCCAGCAGCTCCAAGATCCTCCCGGCGGCGCAGAGCCAGCTGGATCCCTACGTCTACCTCTACGACCCACCCGTGCCAGATTTCACCATCATGAGGATAGAGGTGAGAGGTGACA
The DNA here is from genome assembly GCF_963513975.1 of Fringilla coelebs. Lineage (NCBI taxonomy): Eukaryota > Metazoa > Chordata > Aves > Passeriformes > Fringillidae > Fringilla > Fringilla coelebs. The sequence continues at coordinate 3,835,731 of NC_140038.1, read as the reverse complement.
GCTCCGTGCTGGGGACAGCGGGTGGGACACCCCAGCGTTGGCTGGAGCTCGGAATCAGTGTCCTGGCAAGGAGGGAGGGATGCTCAGGCATAATGGGGTGCTGGTCTCTTTATCCCTCCCTGGAGATTGTTCACCTTCTCCAGCAGCTCTGGGTAGAGGGAGAACCAGGAAGAATGTCCTCAGCCAAGCTGAGGTCCCTGGGCTTGGGCTGCTGCAGGCAGAGCAAAGGGCTGGGAACAGGGACAACCCCCTTCCAGCTCTGCAGAGGGACACTCCAGCACAGTGCCATTTCCCTTGGCAGATCCCTGCCTCCATCAAGCTGTACCTCATCTCTGCCATGGACTCTGCCAGCATCTTGCTGGTGATCCAAGGGACAGCCGTGGGCACCTCCACAGCGGCAGCCTCCGAGATGTCCCTGCGCCGTGGCTCCGTGCTCTTCGTCTCTGCTAATGAGAGCATCTCCCTGCACCTCTCCTCACCTGATGGGATGCTGCTCTTCCGAGCCTGCTGCCTCCTCTGAGCGGCACCTGGGACACTTTCTCCACAACACTCCATGTTTGAGTAGATAGAAACTGCTGAGGGCAAAGTCTTCTCGCTTGAAAGGTCTCCCTCCACCTATCAACCCCCCAAACCAGCCCTGATGGATAGAGAGAGCAGTTCCATAGATCGACTCCTTGGATTTCTGCTGCTTCTGGTGGGCTCTTCCCAAGCCTGGCTGTAAAAGGGGGCTGCCTGGGGGATGATGGAGCGGGAGAGCCTCTGCTGCTGTGAATAAAGAGGTGACTTTGTCCCTGTGAAGGGCAGTGTGGTAGAGGGAGCAGGAGGATGGAGGGGGACAGAGAGGCTGGGAGCAGCTCCAGCATCCCCTCAATGCTGGCTGTGATTCCCCCCCTTGCTCCTCAGGCACAGGAAAAGAGTAAAATATGAGGAGAGAACACAGGAGTCCCCCTCACATCACCAGCACCCCTTCTGAGTAATGAGATCCAGTTTATTGAGTGCTCCCTTTTACAAGTAAAATACAAAACCAAACAAACATGCCCCCCACCCAACCAGTTCACGTCTCTTGACATGAAATATTTAAATAAGGTTTCTGTATAAGAAGCTGATTGTCCTCTATGTCATAGAGCAGGACCATGGTTTAAGGCAGCGTTTATGGTTTGCAGCAGGGAGGCTCCAGCCCCCCAAATCCAAGCCCTGTGCAGAGCTGGGATGGGGGGCCTGGGCTGTGCCTCACCTGCATCAAAGCAGCGTTGAGGAGAATGGGAATAAGCCATTAGCTCCAACCCCAGAACCTCCCAAATCCTTCCCTTTTTACCCCTGTGGAGGTGCCAGGCCCTGCCTGTCCTCCCTTCCCACCCCAGCCAAGTGCTAGGTCCCATGCAGGTCACCAAAATGTCACTGTGCCACCTCCCCCTGATATTGCTGAGTGTAAGGAGAAGTCTTTTGGAGCCAGGTGGTCTCTGCCACGAGCAGCATCGTTCAGTCCTTGTGTCACCGTCCTGGCGTGGGACCCGGACACCCAGCAGCCATCCCACGGGACGAAGAAAGTGCTGGATTTTGACCTGTTCTTGTGCAGCTACTGGATCACGCAGGAGAGATTTTCTCCAAAACAACAGGGGCAGGAAGAGGAGGCAGCAGGTTTTGGGGGGATGAGATCCAGGTCTTCATCATCGGGGACCTCGTCCAGGTGGTACCCGTCCTGCAGCAGCTGCCGGCTCAGGTCCTGGGTCACCTGCTGCAGAGGACAAAGCAGAGCTCTGCAGGATGGACACACACCCACGCCCTGGGGGGTGATGTTTCTAGCCCCAGCCAGAGCCTCGAGGGGTCAGGGGGATGGGGGAGCCCCTGGGGACCCCACAGTGTCAGAGTCAGAGCCCCGCACTTGCCTCAGCGGAGGAGTATCCTGAGGAACACCTGGATCCTGACTCTCCATCACTGAGGGGAAAAAGAAACAGAGCTGGCCAGGAAATGGGGGCTTCAGGGTGCAGATAAGGGGAATGTGGGGGGAAAAGGAGCTGTCAGTGCCACCCCAAGAGGTATCTGAAATCTGGGACAGCAGGAGCATTTCGCTGCCCTGAGGTGCCCAGTGCCATCAGGGATGTTCTGCAAGTGACAAGGAAAATCAACCCCCCCAAAAAGCCATCTGGGAGCACCCCCCACCCTCAAAATCATGGGATATTTACCCCAAAATCCTGGGCTATTCACCTGTCTGAGTCAAGGGAGACCAGGTTTTCATCAGCTGTCTGGCTGAGCGCCGTGTAGCCCTTGTTGAACTTCACAGACCTGCCAGGAAACACAGGAGGGAGACCAGCCCAGATGTTTTATGTGCAAACACATCCATGGAGCTGACAGGCTGAGGAGCCAGGGCAGGAATCCCACTCCTTCCCACCCAGGCCCTGTCCAGGGCCACCACCAGCTAAACCCCAGGATACCCAAATAAATCCATACCACCAAATCATCCCCAAAATAAAGAGAAAAGCAATATATTTTATTATGCTGGGTGTTCCTGGCCAAACAGAGCCAGCAAAATAAGGTCCCAAACTCTTATTTTAAATCCTCTGAGTTTCCCAGTCTCCCCAAGAAAAGTGAAAAGGGCATTTTGAAAACAGGAGGAGGGGATCAGACCTTTTAGGAGTTGGTTTCAGGGCAGTGGGTGCCCCCAGCAGCCCCTGCCTTCGCAGCGCTGCCTTTGCCAGCTCCCGCTGCCTCTCTGCAAGCCAAGCACAGGGACACAGAGAAAAATCCCCAAAGTGCTCCCAAAGGGGGTTCCTCTTTTGGGGAACGGGTGAGGAGGGTGGTGCAGGTGAGCCTGGGTGCAGTGCTTTCCCAAAGGCATCCCTATGGGTTTTTAATGGGGTTTTATAAAGGTTTTATCCCACCAAGGAGTAAAAGGGCTTTTGGTAACCCCAGCTCTGGGAGAGAGGTGGAAATGACACCCAAAATCCCAGCAGAGTGCACCAAGCATCACTTACTCAGCTTGGCCTGAATGGAGGGAGGTCTGCTCATGATGTATGGACCTCTTTTCTCCACCACATCTGTCCCTTTGTTCAGCCTCTTCTTTTCAGCCCAAATCAGCTAAAAAAAAAGAGTGGAAGAAGCATTTAGCACCTCTCCACAGGGATGAAGTAAAGCAGAGTCATCTGAGAGCATCCAATCCTTCCTGGGAGCTCAAGGTCAGCAGGGAGATCTGTCCCCAGGGAAATCTGTCCCCGGGGACAGCTCCTCCTCCCCAGCCCAGGAGGAGGGAGAGGAAAAGGAATAAGCAGTTCTGATAGCAGATGAGAGGATTATTTGGGAATGGTGATGGTAATTTAAAGCACAGGTAGTCACCACCAGTTCCTGTGCAAACCTGGCTGCAGTTATATTTGGGAAAAGGTGGTGGAGGAGATTTCCTGAGAGGTTAATCAAACACAAATGTAAGGATTGTGTATTTTTAATTTGGGGTTTGAACCCTCCACGCTTCTCCTTTTATCCAGTTATTGTCACGGACAACCGACGCTCCTAAGGGCAAGGGGGAGGAAAACCCCTCCACAAATGCAAGAGGCAATGAAGAAAATAGAGGGAAAATCAGAGAGGGCTGGCACAAGAGGGATGTGGAATTAAAGGAACACGGCAGAGGACTGGGGATGGTGATTGGAGAGCACAGCCAGGATTAGCCTCAGTGTCTTAAACTGGAATTAGCAGGACAGAGCTTTATAGTGGGAATGAGCAGGCAGGCAGTGCCCCCCCAGATCCCTCTGGATGTGCCATACCCCTTCCTAGCCAGCTGATGCTGTGCTGATACACCTCTGTATCATGTTTATTTATTTATATTGTTATACACTGTATACAGCACTGTGCCTCCCTGTCTGCAACTCTGAAAGATGAACTCTCCCACTCTACTGGTCCCACACTGCCCCATGGACATACCCCAGCCCCATAACCCCTGTGCACACACTCCACACTGCCCCATGGACATACCCCCAGCCCCATAACCCCTGTGCACACACCCCACACTGCCCCATGGACACACCCCCAGCCCCACACACCTACCCCACACTGCCCCATGGACATACCCCAGCCCTATACCCTCCCTATTCATGTACCCCACACTGCCCCACTCTCTCCTCAGCCCCCTACCCACGATGCAGACACCCCACACAGCCCCACAGCCCCATCCAGATATCCCCCACAGCCCCATGCAGATATCTCACACAGCCCCATAGCCCCATACAGGTACCCCACCCAGCCCCACAGCCCCATGCAGATATCCTATACCCCCATGGAGATATCCCACACAGCCCCATACCTCCATGCAGATATCCCACACTGCCCCATAGCTCCATGCACATATCCCATACAGCCTGACAGCCCCATACAGATATCCTATACACCCACAGAGGTACCCCACACAGCCCCATAGCTCCACACAGATATCCTATACCCCCATACAGGTACCCCACACAGCCCCACAGCCCCATACAGGTACTCCACACAGCCCCATAGCCCCATGCAGATATCCTGTACCCCCATACAGGTACCCCACACAGCCCCATAGCCCCATACAGGTACCCCACACAGCCCCATAGCCCCATGCAGATATCCTATACCCCCATACAGGTACCCCACACAGCCCCACAGCCCCATGCAGATATCCTATACCCCCATACAGATATCCTGTACCCCTATACAGGTACCCCACACAGCCCCATACAGATATCCTATACCCCTATACAGGTACCCCACACAGTCCCATAGCCCCATACAGATATCCTATACCCCTATACATATCCTATACCCCTATACAGGTACCCCACACAGCCCCATAGCCCCAGACAGATATCCTATACCCCCACACAGCCCCATAGCCCCATGCAGATATCCTATACCCCCATACAGGTACCCCGCACAGCCCCATACCCACGACGCGCATACCCCGCACAGCCCCACGCTCGCCTCCCAGCCCCGCACCCCCAGCACGCCCGTACACCGCACGTACCCCCGGGCCCCGCCGGCCGCCGGCTGCGCTGGCAGCGGCACCGGGACCGACACCGGGACCCGGCCCGGCTCCGCCGCCGCCCGTCGCCATGGCCGCCCCTGGCCCCGCCCCATAGCCCGCCCGCCAATGGCAGCGCGGCGCCGGCGGGGCTCAGCCAATGGGAGGCGGGGAAAGGGCGCGCCCCTCTGCCGCGCATGCGGGGTGGGACCGGACAGCGGGACGGGACCGCGGGAACGGACCAGACCGCGGGAACGGGACCGCGGGAACGGGACTAGACCGCGGGAACGGGACCAGACCGCGGGAACGGGACCATGTCTTGAAATAGGAGTCTTTTCGAGCCAGGTCTCATAAGCTCTTAGAGGTCTATTTCACACACAAGGCAGCTCAGCTACCTTTGGAGGCATAAAATCAGCAGGATAGCTTTGGTTGCAGTGTTGGAAACAAAAAAGTTTAATAAAAGGCAAAATAATAAACTTTACAGAGAAAAACCGCTCTAGGTGCAAGAGGTTCTTGCTCCTGGTGAAACACCTCACAAAAGCCATTAGTTTCTTTGTGCTCTTCTTTTTCTAGTGAATTGCCTAAGCCTGACTTTTTGGCTCCTGTCCAGTTGGCTATCCTTAGGTTTGAGGTGAAGTCCCCCAGGTCCTGTGAGATGCCTTTTTCACCTAATCGAGGAAAGAAACTTCTGGGCTTATTTCCTTTTTAAGGGGACAAAGGATAGTTTTATCACTGTCAACAGAGGGCCCATTCCTATATCTCACCCTTTCTATACATCTAAAAAAAAGAGAAAGGAACAGGAACTGAAAAAGAAATTCCCCTCTTCTAGGAGGAAAATAACAACAGAATTAAGATAGTTCCCTTCTCCTCCCACCCACTTCTGTTGGTTTATTTTCCTCCCCAAACCCTTGCCTGGGCTTAGGAAGGCTCTGGGCACGAGCTTTGCAGAAAAGGAACAATTCAGAAGCTCCTAAGGGCACATTTATGGTTTGTTCCTTCTTTTTCCCTACAAAAGCAACAGGAAATGACCACACGAGGCACTGGTACCACATGAGTCAAACCAGTTTTTCCTTTATTAGGCCCAACTCCACAGCACTTCCACTGTGACTCAATAAAGGAAGAAGTTATGTCAGGTAAGATTTAAAGTTTGTCTCTCCAAGTGACAGTGTACAATCTGGTAACATCAGCAGAACGCTTGAGTGATCCACCTGGCATAGAAAATAACAGGGGAAAAATAAAAAAAAAACATTAAAGAAGCAGCCTAGAAACTCCACCAAGTTTCCATGAGGTTCCAAACAAGTTATTTCCATCCCTTTTACCTTCAAAGCCTTGTTTAACTATGCTCAGCTCAAAAATGCAGGTACTGCATTCCCAGCACAGCTGATTCAGGACCCCAGGCACCAAGACATTGTATCCCAGGGCAAGGAGGAGGAAAAGGACTGAAAATATCCAGAATCAAGCACTATTTGCAGCAGTCTGACACATAGTATCTCTATTCTAAGCAAAATATTTTAAAAAAGAATATGACACTGGTCATCTCCTGAGGAAACTGAGTTAAGAGGCTTCACTCCCATGATGATTTTTATTTAGGGCTTTATTTTAGTCTGGGATTAGGGCACATTAGGTCTTTCCTATGCTGTCTTTGCCTGGGTTTGGTGCCCGAGACTCCCACACCAGGAGTCTGGGAAGCAACATCAAACCTTACCAACAAGGTTTATGCTTTGTCCAGGCCCAGTTCCTCTGGAGTGGAGATTCCAAGTTCACTCAAAGTTGGTCTAAGCTCCTGGATAACGTAAGGATAGATATCCTTGTGGGGTCCTGCCTTGTCCTGAAAAAAAACCCCAAAAAACAAAGAACGGAGTTACTTCAAAATACACATTTCCAAAACCTCCCACTTCTGCCTGTGGCAGAGCAGAGCTCCTGGCCTCTAGGGCTGAAATAAAAGTCCTGGCTTCTCTGAACTCCCTGGCCAGGCTGGACTCAGGTTTCTAGGAGCTGGTTTCAAGTGTTCCCCAAGAGAGCTTTCTGAGTCACTTCTCTCAGTCCCCCAAGAAAGCTTCGTGCTCATCTCGGAGCCACTGAGGGTGGTTCCCTTTGGAGCAGGGAAAACTGCCCTGGGAAGAGGGCAGTTCTGGGAGCAGGGCAGTTCCACCCACCTTTACAACCTCTAGGATGCGGACAGCGCTGGCAAAGTCATTTAACCGTCTGCAGGCCCGCAGAGCCGCGTCGATGATCTTGGGCTCCGGCACCAGGTCATAGCCCACCAGTGTGTTGATGCCTGTGGAGACAAGGAAACACCAAGGGGAACTTGGGACCAGCCTGTCATGATCCCAAAAGGGCTCCCTTGCTGTCTACTCCCTTCCTCGCTGACAGAAAATCCAGCACCTCGTCAGCCAGGTGCTGCTGGAAGGATCCCTCTGGCTGCAATTATCTACTTATGAAATCACATTTTTAAGGCTTAATTGGCCTTAAAAGATGAACTCTCCCACTGTATTGCTCCTATACTGCCCCACACACCCACCCCACACTGCCCCATGGACATACCCCAGTCCTATCCCCTCTGTGTAGACACCCCACACTGCCCTATAGACACCCCCAGCCCCATAACCTGTGTACACACCCCATACTGCCCTACAGATACCCCCAGCCCCATAACCCCTGTGCACACACCCCACACTGCCCTATAAATACCCCCAGCCCCATAATTTGTGTACACACCCTATACTGCCCTACAGATACCCCCAGCCCCATAACCTGTGTACACACACCCCATACTGCCCTACAGACACCCCCAGCCCCATAACCTGTGCACACACCCCATACTGCCCTACAGACACCCCCAGCCCCATAACCTCTGTGCAGACACCCTACACTGCCCTACAAATACCCCCAGCCCCATAATCTCTGTGCACACACCTCATACTGCCCTACAGATACCCCCAGTCCCATAACCTGTGTACATACCCCACACTACCCTACAGACACCCCCAGCCCCATAACCTGTGTGTACACACCCCACACTGCCCTACAGACACTCCCAGCCCTATACCACCCCCAAAAAATGGGGTAAGTTTAATAAAACTTGGCAACTCCACAGCAAACAACTGGAGACGGCCATACAAAAAGTCAGCAGGGAGTTATGGTCAAGCCATTAGCCAAAGTCCAAAGAAAACTGAGCATAGCAGAGCTCAAACACACTGTCCTTGGAGCAAATGCTACTGTCCCTCCCATCCAGGTGTTAAAATCATGGAATCATGGAGTGGTTTGGGTTGGAAGGACCTCAGAGATCATCCAGTCCACCATTCTGTCATGGGCAGGGACACCTTCCACTGGACCAGATTACTCCAAGCCCTGGCCTTGGACACTCCCAGGGACGGGGAATCGACAAAACACCAACTAAAGTTGTTACTTCTGATCAGAAAACTTTTATTTACTCTAGGTTATGCTTCCCTGGTCTCCAACTTACCTTTTCTGAGCTCCCAGGCATCGATATCTGGCTTGTTGAAATATGTCACCCAGCGAGCATCGAATTCCTCATCTGACTCTTGTGACCCGTGAGAGTAGCAGCGGGCAGGAAGCACAGCTGAAGGAAAGGAAAAAAGGAACAAACTGGGAGCAAAAGGAACATAACACTGCTTTAGTCCTGACCAAGAGGCCAGAGCCATAAAATATGGATTTCCCTTGTTACAGTCAGTGGTGGATGAGCCCTGGGTGGATGTAACTTATTAAATGTTGTGGTTTATGTTGTAGCAAAGTGTCTGCTTTTTTCCATATCAGACTTCCAAAGTGCTCCCAGAGCATTGGTCAGAGCAGGGGCAAGACACAAAAACCAGCTCTGGATACCAGTCTTTAAGAGGCTTTCTGGCATTCCTTTTTCTGTAAAACACAGGAATTCTGCCTCTTCCCACAGCCAAGTGACACCGAGAAGCTTTAACATGCATACCCTTCACCAACAAAATCCCATGCAATTCCTAGAGAGGCTCTCAAAAGCAAAGGGATGAGAGATATTCCTTCTAGCAGAAGGGCTGGAGGAGGAAAAAAACTGACCACTGTGTCTATCCAAGAGAAAACTCCTGGATCTCAAGGTTGCAATTGCATTAATATTTGATAACTAATCACAAAAAGCTAACACATAAATTAGCCTGATAGGATCATTAATTAATTTCTTCCCTCAGCACTGTCACAAATTTGGTTTTTTTGGATGAACCTGTCGTTTTTTACCCCACAAAGGTTGGGACAGTTTTCTAAGGGAACTAAACTGAAGGCCCACAAGCCTGGTGCTTCCTTTCCCTACTTCTAATCTCACTCCACTAATATTTGCAGAGAGGTCACACACCAGATACGACCTTGGAGCTCAAAGCTCTGCTTCACACAAGTCAAATTTAGCTCCTGACTTTTTCTTTCTTAACCCAGCATGAACCACTCACAGTGATCAACTACAGGGTTTTATTTAAAACAAAACAAAACAAAACAACCCAACACCACAACTGGTTGTATTTTTGCTGATATACTTCCCTTTGGTTTCATTAATGGCAGCCTAATTAGCAGGCAATTTGTTTTTTTAACAAAATTTAACCCGGTCCAACATTTCAGCTGCAACACTGGTTTATGCAACGGAAGCATGAAAATAGCTTTATTTATTTTAGCTATGGAAAAGTAAACAACAGGCCATGACAGAATTAAAATGCTCTTTTGGTTCCTGTAGGGAAATTCCCTTTCCTTTCCCCAGCTCCAAAGCAGACCTTTGACCCTGCTCCCTGCAACAAATCACCTGCACAGCTCAGCTCAGAGCAAGAGCAGGGCTATGGAAATGCTCCTGCTCCCATGACAATGCTGAAAACCCTCCAGGTTTCAGCTGGCTAAAGGAGAATCCTTATTTTTCCTACACAAAAAACAAACAAACAAAAAATCCTACAGAGAAACAGCAAATCTCAGCTGGAGAAAAGCCTAAATTGAAGCATTCAAATGCCATCTTTAAGTCAAAACCTGAAGTCTTTCCTCAACAAAACCATTCCCTGGATCCAGGAGGCAAATGCAGACTCTAAGAATTAAAGCTGTGCCTTTCCAGGGTGTGTTTCTCCACTGCTGCTATGTTTCTTTTCCACATTAATGGTTATATCTGTATCTGGAGAGTCCCTCTGGCCTGAGTTTCAGCAGGGTCCATCAAGGTCACTGTCACACACATGACGTGTGTGTGACAGCCAACCTATCCAGGCAGAGATTCCCAGCTCAAGGAAGAGCCAAAGGGCAAGCACCTTTGCTTTAAAGTGAACTCTACAGGCATGAAGCCTAAAATCACCTAATATGACACAAAAACACGTTAAAGCTTCTCTGTGAGGGCCAGAATTGGGCGGGTTTCTCCAGTAATGAGCACAGGTGAAGAAATAAGTTAATTTACTGAAAATCTGAGAACGAGGAGCCCAGGGGAGGTTCTGCAGCAACAGAACCTCCCTGCAAAGGGACGGCAGAAGTGTTAAGTGGGGTGTTTGAAACACAAAACCTTGGAAAAGAAGAACACAGAGCCTACCACAAACGAGGCCCAGCAGCAACCGGGGTTCAGCAGCTCAAAAGAACAGCGAGCAAAGATTTTAGTGGATTTAAAACAACAAAAGATCAAAGGTGTTGAGCAGCAGCTAAGAAATCCTGCGCTAATTGTTTAAAAAGACAGCAGCGACAGGATCCCTAAGGCAGTTGTTTAACTCACACGTGCCGCAGCAGAGGCACACACAAGTCTCCGAGTATTATTAGTGTCTGTTAATGAGGTATTAATTGCGATGCAGAAGTTAATTAGCTATTAATTGCGATGCAAAGGCAGGGCATTCTCTGCAGCCTCCGTCTTCCAGCCCTGCCACCCGGGCCACCATCGCAACACGCTGCCTGGGGCTGGTCCTCCTACTCTCCCTATTAACTGGGGCGCTAATATTATAAATAAAATTAATTGCGGTGTTAATTAGGAGGCTGAGGCCTGGCGCGGAGCTGCAGCGGAGCCGGGGGTGGCCGCCGGTCACCGCCGCCCTCCGCCAATGTCACCTTGGCGGGGGGCGCAGGGAAAGCGCCGCCGCCCCCCGGGCAGCCCCCGGGCGGTGCCCGGTGCCCGCTGAGGCGGTGCCGGCGGGGGGTCCCGGTGGCGGCGGCGGCGGGAGCGGCCCGCGCTAGGCCGCGGGGTCACGGCAAGGACACGCCGGGCCGCGCGGCCTCGCTGCCCGCCGCGCCGGCAGCCCGGGCGCGAACCGCGGCGGGAGGGACGGAGACGAGTGCGGCCGCTCACCTGCTGGGCCGGCGGGCCGGCGGACGGCGGCGCGGAGGCCGGAGACGGCGCAGCGGCGGAGGAGAGAGGCGCTGGCGGCCAGCATGGCGGCGGGCTGTGAAGGGGGGAGATAGCACCGGGAACCGGGGGGCGCGCCGCTGGCTCCCGCACCGCACCGGGAGGGAGGGACGGAGGGGGGGCCGCTGAGGCGGGTACGGCGGCGCGGCGGGGACGGACCGGGAGCGTGGAAGGGCGGGAGGCCGCGGGGACGGGCTGGGGGCGCGGCGGGGACGGACAGGAGGCGCGGCGGGGCGGGGCCGGCGCCATCTTGGGGCGGGGCCGGCCGCCATTTTGTGCGTGAGGGGAGCGGCCGTGGGGGTCCCTCAGGTCAGCGAGCCGCTCTTCGGGAGTGTTTGGGCTCGTTTATTGAGGGGTTCAGGCTCGGTTTGGAGGGGTTCGGGCTGCTGCTGTCCCCATTTAGTCGAGCCCGCGCAGCGTCCCTGTCCCTGTCGATGGACACCCGCCGAAGTCGGTCCGTGTGAGGGGAATGGGCTCAGACCGGCGCAGCTCCCCAGTTTTCTGGGAGTGTCCCTGTCCTCACACCGTGGGCTGCTGCCCTCAGCCACCATCGCACCGGCCCGGGCACGAAATCGCCGCAAAACTCATCCCTGGGGCTGTGCTTCAGTAGTGCCGCAAAAAACCACAAAACCATTGTGATTATTCCACTCAGCATGTCCCCCGGTATCATCATCCTGTTTTAAATACTTCTTTCTTCTTTTTCTTTTTTTCTTTTTTTTTTTTCTTTTTTTTTTTCATTCATTTTTTATTATTTTCTCATGCAGAAAGCCATCAGCCAGCAAAGCAAGGAGGGTAAAATCCCCCAGTGCTGTCTCTGTGATTGGAAACTACCTACCTATGAAATCCATTAAATAGATCTTGCAAACTAACAAAATGAGGAGAAATAAGTGGTTTTTATCCTTGTTTTCGTTGCTCAGAGAAACGTGAGGTGGCAGCAGTGGAGGTGAAGGGCTATAAGTGTTTAACTGTGTGGCTCTCACAGTCTCCAGGCTCTGATCAGGGTGTTTACAGAGGGATTTATTAATTGCAGATTTTAAAATTAATTTTATTAGTGGTTTTTTATGCATTTGGGGTAGGCGCCTGCACCTGCTGTTCCTGTGTGGGGTGAAGGGTTGATACTGAATGGGATCTGCACTGGAGAAAGGAATTGGGAAAAGATGGATGGGACAGAGCCCAAAGCTTTACCATCCCCAAACCCACCAAAAAATGATCATTAACATAAAAAAACAGTTGGAAATTAATCTTCTAGTGAAGGGAATCAATCTGCAGTAGGACAGATAAGCACAAGCCTCTGGCCCGAGGAGCAGCTGCCTGCTGAGGGAGATAACAAGGTCACTGCCTCACAAAACACTCACAAAACAGACCCTGCTTCCTCCTCTTCCTCCTCCTCTCCTTTCATTCCCGCTCCCAGCCAAGCAAGCCCTTGACAAAGAGGGAACAGCTGACTGTCCCTGTAGAGCGGCAGTGAGGCAGGGAGATAAGGCAGCTGCAGCCAGAGAATCCCTCACACGTGGATTTTGGGAAGGGTTTACTCCTTAATACCCATTAATTCCTCCCGCAGTGCTGCCAGGTGCTGGGCAGAGGGAACCAGGTGGAGCAGGGCTTGGCATCCCATAACACATCCCCCAAATCTTCCCTGTCCCCACTGGAACTGGGGCTTTGCCAGGTGCTGCTGTGCCGGCACAGGAGACCCCAATCCCGTTCTTCCAAGGGACAGAGTTTGGCTGGGATCCCCTTGTTGTGAGCAGGCAGCAGCCTTCACTGTGCTGATCCGTGCCATGGCCAGCAGCCAAGATCATCCCCCCATTTTCACATAGACATCTCTCAACTATTTCTCAAGAGCTTTTATTTTCCATTCATTTCTCTTTACCCTCTGGAAGTAGCAGGGATTTTGCTTCGAAGCACTCTGCAGCCAAGGCACGACCCCAAAACCTCCTCATCCTGTGCTGGGCACTGCATCCAGTCCCAATAACCCCCACCCAACACTTCCATGGCCCCCAGCTCCCCGCACCGTGGTTTCCCCCCACTCCAGACCGGAGTATCCGATGTGGGTTGTTTTATTTCCTTGTGCTGTCCCACAGGCAGGCAGCACGGTGCAGTGCTTGGCTCTGTGGGTGCAGGGAGGGAGCACCCCCTGTGCTTGTTTGGGTGGTTTTTTTGGGATGAATCACGGCCTCACAGAATGCTGAGCCTGGCATTAATAACTCCGACAGCTCCTCAGCAGCGGGTTTGATAATGAAGGTTTTATTCCAGCAAGCTTGGGGCAAACCCATCTCTCCTGATGGATGAGGCGTTGCAGCGGGGAGCGGTGGTGGTGATCCAGGCACCCCTCGGCTGCTCTGGCTCCCTGGGAGTCGCTGCAGGATGTGGCTGGTGGTCACAGTGTCCCTGGGTGGCTGAATTAGAGGTCACCAGCTCCCCCCCCACATCCTCACCTGCTTCAATCCATAACCAACACATGGTGGGTTTAACCCTCACGCCAAATCTGGGGACCCCCATCCACAGGGGTCAAAGAGCAGCAAGTGGGGACAGGTCAGGGGGAGCCTGCAGCCCACCAGTGCCTCGGGAATGAGTGGATATTCCTGCCTCGATACCTGGCAGGTGGGGTGGGAGGCACTGGGGTCAGTGGTCCTGCTGGCCAGCGGTGGTCCCCGTGCCCCTGGGGCTGTCAGACACCTGTACCTGCAGCTTCTTGGGCAGCAGCTCCTCGCAGGGAGGCGGCAGCGGCCGCTTCAGCCCCTTGCTGGAGGATCCCAATGTGTCTTCTCCCGCCTCCTGCCGGGGCTCGGGGGGCTGGTATCCCGTCTGGTTGGGATCCAGGGGGTCCCGGGAGAGCAGGATGCAGATGGAGGGGACGTTCTTGTGGACAGTCAGGTTCTGTGCGGGGCCGTCGGGCAGCGGGTCCTGGCTCTCCCAGACCTCCAGCACGGTTTTGTAGCGTACCTTGGTGACCTGGTGGAGCCCTCCCAGCTTGCGCTTCATGATCTCCACGCAGGTGATGGTCTTGGTGACCGCCCTGCCGCAGCCGCTGAACACGATCTGCCGCCTGCCCTTCAGCTCCATCTGGGCCATGGCGAAGTTCATCAGGTTCCTGATCTTGCTGCCCTCCTTCACTTTCATCTCCACCACGTCCGGGGGCAGGTCTGGGAAGGGTAATGGCATCTCCTCCTCCGAGGTCCTCACCTTTCGGAAGTTCTCCATCCTGGACTGGGCAACGGGCTTGGCTCTCCCTCCTTCGGCAGCCATCCTTCACCTCTTCCCGGTGGATGCACACAGGCTCCTAGCCCCCCGCGACCATAGCAGGGCTGACCTCGCTGCCCTCCAGCCCAGCCCTGTGTGCTGCAACCACCAGCCCCTTCTCCTCGGCTCTCTGGGGGCTGGCAGTGGGCTCGGTGGCAGTGCCAGAGGCTGTCTCCTGTGAGAGACAGGGCTGCAGGATCCCCTGGGTGCTCCCAGTTGTTCCCAGCAGGGATAACAGCCGGCTCCAGCTCTCGGTGATGCTTGGGCTCCTCCGCTCCCACTGCAGCACTCGCTTCTGCTGCTCTTTGCTTCATTCTGGACTTCAGCAGCCCCCAGAGCTGTTCTGTGTAATTAGCAGATCCTCCCCCTCTCCCTCCCCTTCCTCCCCTCCTCCTCCTCCTCCCCTGCTCAGCCGCCCATCCCAGCACCCAGCTCCTGCCTTCATCCCTGCCAGGCAGAGGGAAGGGCAGGGAACCCGGGTCTCTGTCCCAGAACAGAGAAGGGAAGGAGAGGAGCGTAGAAGGCAGAGGGGGAAGCTCACTCTTGCCTTCATAATGTTCCCAAAGTCCTGCCCCCTTAAAGAGAACCTGGTCCCTTCTCTCGGCGCTCGCTCCTCTCAAGGACACCCTCTGCTAACTGCAAATGTCACCCTGCCTGCCTGCCCTGCAGCATTTCCAGAGGGATGCGGAATCCCAGCCACGCTGTGTCCAGGGATGGCACAAAGATGCAGCAGGTACTTCAGGAAGTACCTTGGAGTCTGAGCTCGACCCTTATTAGCCATGAGAGAAGCCCCTGGAACCCGCAGCCAGGAGAAAGCATGGCAGATGGCATCGCAGGCGAGCGTGCATCGAGTGTGCCAGGGCTCTGCTCCCCCCAGCACCCCGCAGCCTCAGCCCCGGCTCTGCCAGCAGGGAAACCTCTCAATTCCCAAAGCTCCGAGGAGCAGATGCGTGGCAGAGCTGGTTTTCACGGGCAATTTCTCTCCCTCTCCCTGGCTCCTCCTCCTTCCCCATCCCTCTCCCCGCTGCTCTCCCAGTCCCTGTCCCTCATTCACCTCCCAACGTGGAGCTGCCCACTGTGATCTCACCATTACATGTACTGGCAACAAATCCCAGAAAATCCCTGTTGCAGGCCAGGAGATGTCCCCTTCCTGCCCCCAATCCCTTCCCGGAGCAGAGGCGATGTCCCTGCCCCAGGCTGGCCCTCTGCCCGCCCCTGTCACCTGCCTGTCCCCTCCCGCCCCGCTGGCCGGGGGATCATTGCACAGTGGAAAGACATGTGAGTATTGACTTGCAGTCAAATCTTATCGGCCTCTGGAGGCCCCTGGATTGGTTTCACTCCTAGCAGGGCTTGAAAAAAATACATAAACACATAAATAAATAAATAAATAAATAAATAAATAAATAAATAAATCCCATATCCGTGGAGGTAAAGGCAGGGACGTGGCTGTCACCTCCTATCTGGGGAGGATGTCACGTCCCTGTGGTCCCCAAAGCAGCTTTCTGTGGATTCCACTGCCTTAATGGGGGTGAATATGGGACACCCCGCAATCCAACAACTGGAGTGGGATCTGGGCAGGTCTGTGGGATGGGATGGGATGGGATGGGATGGGATGGGATGGGATGGGATGGGATGGGATGGGATGGGATGGGATGGGATGGGATGGGATGGGATGGGATCCTCCATCCACAAGCAGCCTGCTGGAAAACCCTTGTAGATGCAGAGCATTGTTTCCCAATCCATCTAACCCTCCCTAAGGCTCCTTGGGCACAGAGAGGGAAACTGAGGCAGGGCAGGCAATGCTCCCAGGCTCACTCCCAGCACCAGATCCAGGCTTGGAGCATTCCCAAGTCCCTTCTGGTGCTCTGCAGTAGTGAACAAACCTATTCCCTGTGTTCCCACCATGGATTCCTCCCTGCTATGAGACAAAATAATGACATTTCTCCATCTTTCCATTTGACAACAATTCATGGAACCCGTGCAGAAGGCACTTGGCTCCTTCCTTGGGCAGGCAGGGACGGATTAAATCCTTCAGGGAAAGCTCTGCCTTCAAAATGTGCTAAACCCCTGAGGAAATACTGGGGAAGGATTTTAGTGACTGAGAAATCCCTCAGGGTCATTATCCAGGTAGCCTGGGAGTGTTACATGGACACAGAGGGCTGACAGCTCCAGGGCTCTGAGCAAGCCACGTGAGTCCCTGGTGCTGCCTGAAGCATCCAGCCCTTCTTTCCTGGCCCAGAACCAGCTCCTGCCTCCCGTGGCCCATTTTCCATGGCATCATGGCGCTTCCCCACCATCGGATGATGGAAGCAGCGGCAGCTTCTCCCCCCCGTCCATCACTAATTGCTGCTTAATGAACTCTGCCTATCACAGCCTCCAAAATGGAGGTGGGAGAGGTGCAATCACAGCAAGGCTTCCAGAGGATGCATTCCCCCCAAAGCCAAGGCTGTGCTGGGAGCAGGGAGGGCATTAATGACAGGGGCTTATTTTCCCTCTGCAGCGCTTAAAATGTAAATGAAATTCATTATTAGCAACTCCGTTGCTAATTACCATCTGAAGCTATTCATTAGCCTGTCAGCTTATTTGTTGGAGGACAACAGAGTGAATGGGTTACTCCAAGCCAAGGAATAGCTGAAATGAGCTCAGTGGGGTGGGAGAGGAAAAGCAAGGATGGGGGACAAAGGCACAGACAGCCCCAGCCGTGGGGGGTCAGGGAAACAAAAGCTGGAAAAGAGAATGGGGAGTCCTTTAAAATGGAGAAGAAGCAAATGGAAAAGGCAGGAGTGATGAAAAAATAAGACTAAAGGAATTACACACTGAGTATTGTCCATCTGTGCTCTTAAGCAGCCACTGTGGTTACAGTGGGACCCACATCCAGGGAGTGGTTTCTGCTTCCCTTTTCCAATTACAGTTTCTCTCTGAGCATTCCAGTGCCATCCCAACCCCATGCCAGAGGATTTCCACACCTCCTGTGGGACCCTCTTGCCTGGTCCCAACCCCACAGGAGGTGTGAGCTTGGGAGAGCAGCCAAGAGGAGAGTTGGTGGTGTCAAGAATGGAGAGGGCTGCTGGACACAGAATGGAGCCCAGACAAACCTGGAAAAGTGAGGAAAAAACCCCAGAAACATATTCCTAATAGAGATCAGGACAGCTGGAGAGGAGCAGTAACCTGAGCCCCTGTCCTCCACCTGCCCTCTCCATATTTTCTTTCATGCAAGGTGGCCCTGCTTGGGAACAGGATGGAAAGTGGGAGCATCCGATACAAGGAAAGTCTGGGTGCCATCGCCCATCTCTGCGTCACATCGGCGCGGCTCAGGTCTCAGCCTCTCATCACGTTGCACTCGGCAGAGGGCTGATGCCAGCATGGATTGTCACCCTGGCAAAAGGGGTGCAGAGGGACCTCCTGGGTGCTACAGCTGCAGGGATCCCCTGCCCACATCCCAGTCAGGCTCCTGGAGCTGCTGCTTCCCAGGAGCAGCCCCCTGAGGATGCAGCCCAGGGTGCAGGGGCTGTGCCAAGATGCCAGAGGAACCCTTGGAGCATCCTGGGGTGGCACCAGCTCTCTGCTGAGGTCTTATCCCTACCGTAAGCAGAAAATTACAGAGCTTGAGATAATCCTCATTTTGAATAGCCCGACAGTAAAAGAAAGGGGAAAAATCCCTCTCATAAGACAAATCCTTTTGCAGAGCTCCAGCATGATAAGCAGAGGAATGTCGTAAGGACCCTGAGGGCATTAATAAACCTGAATGTTCCTCACCAGCCCCACCTGGGACCCCAATTCCCCCCCCACCCATGGCCCAGGAGCTCTTTTTAAGCTCAACCCAAGGGTCTCAGTCCTAGTGTCAGCTATGTCAGGACAGGTCTCTGGGTCAGCTGCAGCTGGTCTGGACTCCAACCAACTGACCCTAAACTGGACCTGTGGACTGATTTCCTTGTTTTTGAACCTGTTTTCTTGCTGGGAATTTGCTGCTTGATCCAGCCTTTTCTTTGGCCCTGCCCTTCCTCCCCAGCCTGCCCTGCTTAGGCAGTGTGGGATGGGCAGGGAGGCTCTTCCCCCTGTTATCCCTTGGCTCTTCAGGCATTCCCTGTGAAGGAGGGGAGCACACATCCATTTGATTCCTGAATATCCCTGACTGGAAAACCTGCAGGCAGACAGGAATGTAGTAGTGCCAAGGACAAGGATCAGCTCTGTAGGTGACCATTCCCAAACCCTCAGTGGGATGGGAAGGTGCTGAGGCACCAGCAGAGATGCAGGTGGGGAGGAAATTTAGGTGAGAGAAAGCTGGAGAGAAAGAAATAAGGGACAAGAATCCAGTCCCAAATCTCCAGCGTGCTCAGTGCCCACAGAGCAGCTCTCCAAGGCGCTGAGCGTCCCCAGTGCTTGGCAGGAGTTGGGATCCATGATCCCATCCCTGCTCCCCCTTTCCTTCCCTGCTGCTGGGCAGGGCATGGAGCTGGATGTGCAGGGGTCTCTGCTCTCTGAGGGGATCAGCTCAGGGTTCAAGACCCAGAAAAAGGTCAGAGTGGACAGCTGGGCCCCCTGCTATGGGATCATCTGTGGCACACTGGTTTTCCTGCTTCCCTCTATTTCACCATCTGTGAAGCAGGCATTTTCCCTGATTCTGCCAGGTTTCCTTCCTTGCATCCCCACAGCAACACTGTTTCCCTGCTGAAGGGTTTTGGCCACCAGGGCTCACTGGTGTAAAGAGATTTTGCTGCTTCCTTGCCCAGCTGTTTTCATCTTCCCATGGTGGATGTTGTCCTTGCTGCCCCACTGTGACCCTCGAGGCTGGACCCTGGGAAGGCAGCATGATTTAGTTGTCAAATAAAGTAATTTTCACAACACTTCACTCATATTCCCACGAGCACTAAGGCAGGAGGTCCAAGTGGTGTGCACTTGGCATTGAGAACAAGGGACACAGCCTACGAAGCTCTCAGGCTGATTTGAGATTTATATCCCTGTCCTGTGTGTGTATCAGTCCAGTCCCTTCCCCTGCCCTCCACAACCCAACCTTAGCATCACTGGCAAAAGCAGTCAACATGTCCTCTGCCCTTCATGCAAGCCATTAATTAATTAATTACTGCTTCCAGAATGAAGCACATCAGGCTATGGACATGGAGTACCCTAAAATTGGCCCTGCTGGTTTCCCGTTGCCTCCTGGATAGAGGGAGCCTGTGTGCCCTGCCAGGGGCTGTCCCCAAGAGCCCCTGCCCTTCCAAGGGTGGTCTTCCACTCACACAGTGCTTGCTCTGCCCTGGGTAGGGGTCACTGCACCCCTGCCCCACAGAGCCCCATCCCTGTAAAGCCCCCCAAGCGTCATAGAGTACTCCCAGACCCATAAAGCCCCCAGCCCTATAGAGCCCCCCAAGACCCATAGTTCACTCCCAGCCCCCTGAAGCCCTGAGCCCTATAGAGCCTCCCAATCCCCATAGAGCACTCCCAGCCCTATAGAACCCCTAGCCCCATGGAGCCCCCCAAACCCCATAGAACACTCCCAGCTCCATGGAGTCCCCAACCCTATAAAACCCCCTAAGCACCACAGAGCACTTCCAGCCCCATGGAGCCCCCAAACCCCATTGAGCACTCCCGGCCCCATAGAGCCTCCAGCTCTATAAGACCCCCAAAGTTCCACAGAGCACTCCCAGCCCCATGGAGCCCCCCAAACCCCATAGAACACTCCCAGCCCCATGGAGCCCCCAGCCGTATAAAGGCCCACAAACCCCTTAGAGCACTCCCAGCCCTATGGAGCCCCCAAAGCTCCACAGAGCACTCCCAGCCCTATGGAGCCCCCAGCCCTATAAAACCCCTAAAGCTCCACAGAGCACTCCCAGCCCTATGGAGCCCCCAGCCCTATAAAATCCCCAAAGCTCCACAGAGCACTCCCAGCCCTATGGAGCCCCCAGCCCTATAAAATCCCCAAAGCTCCACAGAGCACTCCCAGACCCATAGAGCCCCCTGGCCCTATAAAACCCCTAAAGCTCCACAGAGCACTCCCAGCCCTATGGAGCCCCCAGCCCTATAAAACCCCTAAAGCTCCACAGAGCACTCCCAGCCCTACGGAGCCCCCAGCCCTATAAAACCCCTAAAGCTCCACAGAGCACTCCCAGCCCTACGGAGCCCCCAGCCCTATAAAATCCCCTAAGTTCCATAGAGCACTCCCAGCCCTATGGAGCCCCCAGCCCT
This sequence comes from Fringilla coelebs, assembly GCF_963513975.1. Lineage (NCBI taxonomy): Eukaryota > Metazoa > Chordata > Aves > Passeriformes > Fringillidae > Fringilla > Fringilla coelebs. Next base: position 3,815,008 of record NC_140038.1, on the reverse strand, counting down.
ATAAAATCCCCAAAGCTCCATAGAACACTCCCAGCCCTATGGAGCCCCCAGCCCTATAAAATCCCCAAAGCTCCATAGAACACTCCCAGCCCTATGGAGCCCCCAGCCCTATAAAGCCCCCCCCCGAAAGACCCCGCCCCCTTCACCAGCCCCGCCCTTTCCCCATGGCCCCGCCCCTCCATCCGGGGGCATCAGGACCCTGGACAGCGGCGGGCGCTCTCGCGAGATCCCGGCGCTGTCCATGGCCCGGGTGGCGGCGGCGCCGCAGTCTCGCGAGAGCGCGGTCGCTGCGGCAGGAGCAGCACCGGGCGGGCGGGCGGCCGCCGCCACCCGCCGGGGACCGGAGGGGACGGCACGGGTCACGCCACGTGGTGAGTCCCGGGAGTGTGGAGAGGGGAAACGCCTCGGCGTGAGGGCGCTGGATGCTCCCCCCGAGGGGGCTGACCGCCCTTTGCACCGACCTCCCGCTCTGCACCCCGCTTGCGGGGGGGGATGCGCGGCGTGGGGACAGCCGCGGTGACCCTGCACACGCGTGGGTGCACCGGGGACCGAGCGAGGGTTGGGCCGCCCTTCTCCCCGATCCAGGCCGCTGCTGGGAGGCTGCGCCGGCTTTGAGGTGGGGATGCGTGGGGCACGCAGCCCTTCAGGCGTGGAAACGCAGGGGCAGCGATGCCGAGCCCTGCCTGCCCTCCCCAAACACACCCCGCGCACCACAGGGGTTTATTCTCGGTGCCATCACCTATGTGATCCCCCGTCCTTTTTCCATCCACTCCACCATATCCCTAATTTTGCACAAAACCCCACCCGAATGTATCGTTGTCCCGGTGCTTTCGCCCCACGGTGGCGCGGCTGTGGGGCCGGGGGGTGCCGGGCCGTGTGTCCCCGCTCCCGGCACACGTGGGTAGGGGCGGCCGGGCGGACGTCACCGCGCCCGAGGAGCTCGTATTTATAGCACTGGCGGGATGGAAGCATCCGGGGGCTGCCGGCGGATGTCGGGCATGGCGAGCCCTGGGGGGTGCGAAAAGACCCCTAGAGAGAGCCCCCCAAATCCTCCCGGGAGCCCCAGGCACCAACTGCCGGGACCCCGTGTCCTGGGAAATGTGTTGGCCGCTGCCCGGATAGCTGGGAAAGGGCAAAGCCTGCAGGCAGGTGGGGATACGCCATCTTCACGCTTCTGATTAAAACCTCAGGTACTAATTTTTTGCTTTAATTCGCCGTAATTTTCACATCTGGCACAGACCTGAGCATGGAATGGTCTGGGATGGTCCTGGGATGCCGACCTCCCCGCTTTCCCACCTGCATGCTCTGGAATGAGGTGCCAAATGACATGAGTAATTGTTAAGCCAGGCACTCAAGTGACTCACTAGTAACAATCGCCACTGATTTTTTTTTTTTTTCCAGCTGATTTCTCTGCTCTGATTTTTCTGTTCCCTTTTTGGCCTTGTTTTTGGCTTGGGCTTGCAGAGATGGCAGCTACAAGGCAGCCAGGTAGTCCCCTGTGCTGGAATTCAGCAAAAACCAACAATAATACATTTTTTTAAAGAATTATTTTGGGGCCAGGTCATGAACTTTAAGGTTTCAAACTGCCCACAGCCACCTCCTTTCCCTGCTGCCCTACCTGGCTCTCTCCTGGATGTAGGTCAGTTGGGAGTGGGAGGCCCCACATCTCTGGATCCTCTCGTAATCTTCTGCCTTAACTGGCACATAAGCCTGAGCCAGAGGAGTCAGGATTTATCACACTGCCAGCCAGGTGCCAGCCTGGATGTGTGATAGTCCAGAGTGTCACAGAAGTGAAGCCAACTGCTGTCCTTGAGTTGTTTGGGAATGGGGGGAAGGTGAAGGCTTTTGCAGACGTCCCTGACCACTTCAATCAACCTTTTTTTCTCTTGTTCTCCTCCAGCTTTGCTAAAGCTCCCACGTTTTAACCAAGTATTTTTCCTGAGGAGCAGAGAGGCTGAGCGTGTGCCAGCATGGCAGGTACAGGGGGCTCTGGAGATCATCGTGGGCTCTACTGGCCATAATGTCACCTTGTTAGTCACCAGTGGGGTGGTGGGTGTCCAGGGCTGCAGGATCTGTGTGGCCAGGGAGGGCTGAATTTGATCCTTTGGGGTGGGTTGGTGGCAGTTTCCATAGGAAATCCTTAACTCCTGTGTAAAATTTGACCGTTCTTGGGGTTATTTAGGAAGCCTCTTGGTTTTTGTTCAGCTTGACACCAGTGAAACTTTTCCTTGCAGAAAAGGTGAACAACTTCCCTCCCCTGCCCAAGTTCATCCCCCTGAAGCCATGTTTCTACCAGGACTTCGATGCGGAGATCCCGCCGCAGCACCGGACCATGGCCAAGCGGCTTTACTACCTCTGGATGCGTGAGTGGCCGCGTGGGAATGGCTCCAGTGGGATCTGTTTGCCTCTCCAAAGGCTGCTCCTCTGGGAGCTGCCAGCTGAAAGGGCAGGGCAAGGTCAGGGGAAGCCCTTCTCCCCCTCCAGGCCGTGGTGTCTCCTGTTAAAACTCAGGAATGAGAGGCTGGCTGCAGCATCCCATGGATCCCAGCCCTTCCAGCCTCCAGGATGGAGCTGTGGAGCTGGCTCAGTTGTCCCAGGGTCTCTGGTGGTGCTGTTGACATCCTGCTGTAAGGAGGAGATGGCTCAGACTGGAGGGCTGGTGTGCCTGCTCCCCAAAACGTGGAGCTTGAGGCTTCCTGGAGCTTGCCTGTTCCTCTTGCATGCCTCTGCGTGCCGTGCTGTGCTAACAGAGCTGTCACCAGCTTCCAGCCCTTCCAACTATCCTGGATCTCTCTTCTTCACCAAACGTGGGCAGGAAACAGAGCCAGAGGGACAGGTCACACCCCAGCATAGGTGGAAATGTGCACAGCTCAGGGCAAGTTGGCACCAGCATTTCATTTCCTTCTAGAAGAACTCAGTTCCCTTATCAGGCATTTCCCCTGAACTTTGGAAGCACCTGTGCCCAGGGAGTGCCCTGTGCTTTAGGGGCAGGTTAGGAAGAGCTGAGCTAACACCACAGAGGTTGTGTGTTCCTGCTTTTGCCACGGCACCAGGCTGGCATCCCTGGGGCTGTGTCCCATCAGGAGGGTCACCCTGGGGTGGCTTCATCATGTCAGGAGGGTTTACTTGTTTAAGGCATGGGAGGAAAAAAGCTGTGCTTCCCTGGGGAAGCTCTCTTGGGGGTGTTTAATTCCCTCCCCATCCCAATCAGGATGTACTTCCTCTTAATGCAGCAGAGCTTGGTCCTTGCTCCTCAGCACAAACACCAGCTCTTAGAGCCAGTTGCTGTCCCTTGGGTTTTGCCTCTGGAGCTCCTCTCTGGGTCGTTTTCTCTGCAGCAGCCCCTCAGACACCCAGCAGAGAGTGGCTGGAAGGTCCCTTCACGTCCTTTAGGGCAGCTGAGCTCCTTGCCTTGCCAGCTGCAGCTCTCAGGCAGGCGGTGGTGGGAGGGCTTTCACTCTCGTCGAAATAATGAATCATTCTCCGAACTCGGAGGCGTCAGAATGCAGCTGAGCCTTCTCTGCTTTGTCCTGTGTCTGCTGAGCTGGGACTCATAGTCGGAGCCCTTGTGTGGCCTGATCTCAAGCAGGGGTGGGCGAGGAAAATGTGTCACCCCCTGAACCGGCAAGGCGGGGTCAGGAGTTCAGGATTTTGGCTCTCTGTGGTGCTCGGGGAGCTCCTGCACAAGCTCCTTCAGCAAAGATGTATCTGGAGCAAGCAAAAAACTTCACCACAATTCCTCCAGTTTCCTTCTCCTAGTGGAAGTGTGTCCTGGCTCGATAGGAGCGGGAGGATGCAACTCCTGCCAATCTTCAGAGCCCAGGAACTGCTCAGGGAATTACAACTCTGAGTGATACATTGATTTTCCTCCTGTTACACTCAGCTGAGGCCTGACCCCTTTCGGCCCAGCCAGCCCAGGAATGTGCTCCCAGCTTAATTTAAGGGAAGTCCAGCTAGGACAGGACTCTGAGGCCACGTCCCTGGGCTCGGGGTCCTTGGTGTCTCAGTGCCACCCTCGCATCCGTGCTACTCTGCTCTGTGTGTGTGTGTGTGTTTGCAGTGAACAGCATCACCTTGGCGGTGAATCTCGTGGGCTGCCTCGCGTGGCTCATTGGAGGCGGCGGAGCTGTAAATTTTGGACTGGCAATTCTCTGGCTCATTCTCTTTACGCCCTGCTCCTATGTCTGCTGGTTTAGACCTATTTACAAAGCTTTCAAGTAAGTGGTCGCACCTGAGCCTGGCTTCTTTCTGCCTTGTTTTCATTCATAAACGGTCAGTGTTTAGCTTGGGGCATTGCCTGACTAATTGGGGGAATTCCTTTCTGTGCAGCCCTTTAGCTTTACTGTCTAACCTTCAAAACCAGAGTGCTTGGGATTTCCTGGGGGCCAAACCCTCCATCAGGCGATGTAGGGACACTTTCCTTGTGCCTCTGTGCAGCGGTGGGGGACAGTGGTGAAGATGCAGCTGGGTTGCCACTTCCCCTCTCATCCCTGAGGCATCTCTTATATTTTTCCACAAATCCTCGAGGTGTTTGTACGGATTACCCATGGTGCTGAGGTCAGTCCCCAGATCTAGAGAACTAGGGGTGTATTTATTCCCCATGTGGGGTGGTGTGAGCTGAGAGCCGTGTCCCAACACAGATGTCCTCAAGCCCAGCTGACTGAGCCATAGGAAGGGTCTGGTGCCCCGTGGCTTTCTCAGGTGCCCCTTCACCACCTCCAGCCTCTTGCAGTTTCTCCTTTGCCTTTAATTTTGCTTTTCATCACCCTCTTGCTAAACCATGGCCAGGTCTGATACATCAGAGCATCTCCTTTCCCTTGGAGTGCAGTGGGGATGGGGTGCAGGAATGACTGAACTTTCTCTTGCAGGACAGACAGTTCCTTCAGCTTCATGGCCTTCTTCTTCACCTTCATGGCCCAGCTGGTGATCAGCATTATCCAGGCAGTGGGGATCCCTGGATGGGGGGTCTGGTAAGGAAAATGCTGCTGTGTTGGGTACAGGGGTGGTCACCGTGGTGTTTTAGTGTCCTTACTGGTTGTCTCCTTGGGGAAGATGGTTTGAGGAGCTGGGAGGGCTGCTGGCAGTTTGGGAGAGCTGGTGAACGAACTAGTTGTTTCCATCTCCTTGCAGTGGCTGGATCGCAGCGATTTCCTTCTTTGGGACCAACGTGGGCTCGGCTGTGGTGATGCTGATCCCCACCGTGCTCTTCACAGCCATGGCAGTCTTCTCCTTCATTGCCCTCACCATGGTATGGCAGGAAAAACAGGGGTTCCACATGGCTTGGGGCGGCCCTCCTGCCACCCCGGGAGCTCCGTGCCGGCCGCAGGCGCTCAGCCCCTCTGGATTTTCCCTGCAGGTGCACAAGTTTTACCGGGGCAGCGGCGGGAGCTTCAGCAAAGCGCAGGAGGAGTGGACCACGGGGGCCTGGAAGAATCCCCACGTGCAGCAGGCGGCCCAGAACGCGGCCATGGGGGCGGCGCAGGGCGCCATGATGCAGCACGAGACGCAGTACTCGGCCACCCCCAACTACACCTACTCCAACGAGATGTGAGCAGCAGCGGGACTCTGTCCTCGGGAGGAAGAGCTGGGGGGGAAAAAGGGAGGAGGAAGCCTGAGCCGAGTTTCTGCAGCTGTCTCAGAAAGTCAGAGTGTACCATAATGGTGGTTCTTTTCCCGTCTTTGTAACGAGATCCTTTGGGATTTTTTCTTTCCTTTTTTTTTTTTTTTTCTGTTTTTTTTGTCTTGAGCTCTTCTTTTCTCCTTTCTTTTTCATTCTGAAGAGGCCGTGAGTTGACCTGCAGGGCTCTTGTTGTGCGTGGTAGTCAGTGTCCGTTCACGTGTCTTCTTTTTCCCTGTGGAATAGTGTACGGTGGTGGTTTTTTAATTACTGTGGTGATAGATGTATGTTAGAACCTCATCAGCCAAAAGCCCCCCCCATGCCCCCAAAAAGGGAAAAAGAGCAACCAGCACCCATCTTCCCTCTTGGAATAAGCCCCGAACCTCGGGTTTTTGATGTGTGTGAGTTTTCTCTTTCAGTTGGTAGTGTCCAGCCACTTGCCACTGTCTCAGCAAGGGCAAGCAATCCTGGGAATTCTCCTTTTTTCTTTTGCTTTTTAACTAGCAGGTGGCTGGCTGATTTAGGATTAAAAAAAAAAAAAAAAAAAAAGGGGAAAAAATATAAGAAACCCTCAATCCTGCTGTTGATATGCTGGAAGCCAAGAGATTCCTAATCTACACCCTGGCTCAGGATCTACAATTTCTCTCAGTGTGTGGTGTTGTGAGTAGTTTACACTTCGACGTGGAGGACCAGTGTGTGTGTGCACGTGTGTGTGTGTGTTGGGGAGCAAGGACAGGTTTTCCCTGTGGGGTACAACCATCCCATTCCAGATTCTGCATCCTGAGTCTGTTTTTTTTTAAAGGCTTCTGTTCTGAAAAGCAGCTGTAAAAGCAACAGAGGGTTCCTCAGAGGACCTATGCTTGGGCAAGGCTGCGGGTCAAATCTTGCCACCCCGAATTCCAGCACATCCAAGCAGTCTCCCTGCTCATGGAAATAGCCAGGCCAAGATTTGTCCCCGTTAGCTTTGGAGGTTTGTGCTAATTTAAGTCTCTTAAGGAAACCTCCAGGCTGGAGGGAAGGACTCCTGCTCACCTGCGCTCCTGAAAAGGGTGGTGAGATGTGGCCCTGTGTTTTCCTGGTGCAGAAATCCCTGTCAGGATCGAATCCCTGCCCAATTTGGGGATGTTGGACATTAAATAATGATCCTGCACCCTAGCAGGAGGCAGCTGAGCTCAGACCAACACTTCTTGGGGAAGGTGACTGGCACACCCTGGAAAAGATTATGAGTGGGAGCATAAATGGGATGGATGCTGCAGGGCAGGAGTAGGGAAAGCTACTTCTCTGAGATGCTTTTCAACTCTAAATGCACTTTAAATAAGCCAAATTTTTCTCCAAGTCCTCGAAAAGCAGCCCAAACAGAATCCAATCCAGCCCTTTGGCTCCAGTATCTCCTGCCTGGGACAGGGAAGGAGCTCAGTGTGCCACCAGCCAGGACTGTGCGAGTCCCCAGCCCTGTATCTGTCCCCTCCAGCCCTCCAGTGATGCTTGGATGTGACCCCTACAAGTGAGAATCACCCCAAAAAGGACCTTCTCTTCTCCAGCAAAGCACACCAAGACTAGTTTCCTTTTTAAGGGTGTCACTCCAGTCATTCTGCAATAGGCAGTTGTCTCTTGACCAGACTAAAATGCAGCTACTGATAAAATGCCTGTCTGTGTGTGTGTGTATATATTTATGTATAAAATGTCAGGAGAAAAGTAATCCTTTGCTAAGCCTATTATGTACTTAATCAGGTTTAAATATTGTGCAATCCATTTCTAGCTCGCCTAAAACTTACTCTGCCAAACCACGTGCTCTGTCATCCGTGTCTGAGAAATGATGGATTAAGTGACTTCACCTCTTGCATTGACAATAAGATGCATCAATAATAACTGTAACGAGCTGTAACTAACAGACATTGCTTCAGCACCTAACCCTCCTCTCTCCGATGTGTCTCCTGAGTGTGTGAGTGCTGAAACGTTGGTCCCCCCCCAGGGTGGGAAACTCGACTCCTCGTTCTCACCTTGGTTATTTGTAAGCTGTCCCTGCTCCAGGGTGGGGCTGTGGGTATGATCAAAGCGTGGTGCTCCTGAAGCCCACGGGGTGGGAGAGATGGGCTGTTCCTGCTGCTGGGCCTCTCATAGAACACAGCTGGGCTTATCCTGAGGTGTCCCTGTCGCCTTCCACGTCCTGCAGTCGGCAGAGCACAGCTCTCTCTGCCTCTTGCTGTCCTTGCTGCTTGTTCATAGCCAATATCAGAGGGGTGTCCAAAGAACTGCTGCTTTTGAGCTGGATCTGCAAAGGGCTGGCCACCACTGTCGTGCCCACATAATCATGGAATGGTTTGGGTGGGAAGGGACCTTACAGCTCCTCCAACAGGGACACCTTCCACTGTCCCAGGCTGCTCCAAGCCCCGTCCAGCCTGGCCCTGGACACTTCCAGGGATCCAGGGGCAGCCACAGCTGCTCTGGGCACAATTCCTTCCCAGTATCCCACCCAACCCTGCCCTCTGGCATGGGAAGCCATTCCACCTCATGCTGTCTGTGCCTCAGACAATAAATACTCGGTCCTTTAATCCACTTTCCCCTGCCAGCTCTGTGTGGCTGCCCTCAATCCCATAGGAAAGGTTTCACTCCTGATCTCTAGCACTTTCCTAGGCTCAGGTATCACCCCTGTCACTTGACGGGCCCTCAGACCCTCTCCTCTACCCCATTCCCCACACGCCTTCTACGCCGAGTTACTTCGGCTTTTGTTACATTCCAAAACCTTGCCACGAGCTACGATCCCCGTTAAGACTGCCTCCTGAGCAGCCTGAGATCCCTCGCGTGGGCACGACTGGGGCAGAGACGGGCACAGACCCCTCCTGGGTGGCAGCACTGCCGCCATAACCCGTGAGGGGCCGCCATGACACCCCTTCCTCTCACCGGCTGCGCCCGCTGTTCCCACCAATCAGCGCCGAGGGCGGGAGCAGCGCGCACCAATCAGCGCTGAGGGCGGGAGCAGCGCGCACCAATCAGCGCCGTGCGTGCGCCCGTTCCCGGCACCCCCCAGTTCCGTTCCATGGCCCCGCTCCCCTCACGGCGCCGCTCCCCTCACGGCCCTGCCCGGAGCGGTGTCCGGGCGCTGTTTGTCACCTTCTGGGGGACCCTGCGGCTTCTCGGTGCTGGTGTGGGGCCTTTTGGAGCCTTTTTCAGCACGGCTACCGCATTAAAAGTCGATTTAATTAACCCTTAAGGGCCTGTGAATTGCTTGTTTTCTAGTGGCTGCTTCCCCACAGGTGTGTTTGGGTAAGAGGAAAGCGCGGCCCAGCACTTTTTTATCGTTATATTACATATATTATTATGCATACAGATTTTTCTATAATCCTTTGCCATTATTTTATAATTTTTACCACTATTTTACTATTTTTTGCCGTTATTTTTACATTTGTACCATTAAAAAATTTCACCTTTTTACCATTGTTTTACCGTATTTATCATTATTTTACCATTTTAATAATTGTTTTATAATTTCATAATTTTTATTCTTTTTATCATTACTTTATAAGCATTTTGAAAGTTTCCTACTTAAAAATTTATGTTTTGGTACCCAGGCTTTAATTTGTAGATGCTTTAGTGGAATTAATTGGAAACGTCCTAAGGGTGCTTTAAGTCGATAATAATTTTAATTATTTATAAGTAATCATAATGCTAATCTGATTTTAATTAGATATAGATAAATATGTGAAGCGTGGTGGTAGCATTGAAATCTCACAGCCAATGTCCTGCTACGTTTCCTCGCCTCTTAATTACCCCTGCTAATCAGCAAAGTTGCAGTTGGACTTTTAGTGGATTTGGTCACTTTAATTTCCCTTCCAGCCCAAACCAGGCTGTGATCCTGTGAAATTCCTCTCTCCAATCTCCAAGTTGCTCCCAAAAATCAGCACAGCCTGTGTCCATCTTCTTTCCACCCAAAGTGATTCCAAACAACAAGGACGTCACTAAAATGGAACAAACCTTACTGGTTGCAGTGATTTTTTTCAAGAACTGAATTTGCTCTTTGCTGCTTAATCATCAATTGATTTTATTTGAGATACTAGTGTCAGTGTCCTCACCAGAACATTAATTTCTGGTTTTTATCAGTGTGGCAGCAGCACAGGGAGGCCAGGAGGATGCAGCAGACCTGAATTAGAGCTGCTAGGGAATTATTTCTAGTGTTGCTGTTAATGTTTAGGGACACAGTGAGAAACGAGATGTTTGTCCTTGCAGTGAGGCCCCACATTTTTAATTATTAAGACATCTTTGTGCATTTATTAATCACAGAGGGAAAGCATCTCAGCAGGGGTTTGTTTGCCTTTAGAGAACTTGGTGTAAAATTTTATCCCAAATTGATTTATTTATCTGCCCTAAATTCTGGACCACGTTCAACACGTGGGAGTCTGAATTTTGGGGGGCATGGACTTTACCAGGGCACTTTTGTGGCCTCTCTGCTCAAGTTTTAGGAGTCTGTTTCCCAGTATATGAGAGAAAAATGTAATTATCCACCGAGCTGCCCTTAAAGTTCTGCTGGTGCTTGAAATCCCTGTGGGATGAGTGACATTTGGGGGATGATCCAAAGTCATCCCATCTTTCTGGATGGCTCAGGGTCCTGCAGGGTCCAGGATGGATCCCTCTTATTGGGAATGTGTTGGGGTTGGAGCTGTGCCTGGAGGCTCTGTTAGCCCAGTGTCTTTGTTTTCCTGTGCCTGCACAGCTGGATTGCAGCATGGAGCCCATCTCCCTGCCAGATCCAGGCATTCCTGCAGGAAACACCTCATCTGTGGCACAGGAAAAATTCCACGTGCTGCTGGGAGTGACTGGAAGCGTGGCTGCCCTCAAGCTGCCCCTGCTGGTGGCAGAATTGCTGAAAATCCCTGGGGTGAGTGAAGCTGTTGGTGGAGCTTTGTAAAGTTGGAGTTGCCCTGGTTTTGGGGAGTGATCACGTGGCTTCTGCTGAAATGACAAGTTCCTCCCCTGAGTTTAAAAATGTCTGTGAGGAGGATTCCACCTGTTTTTAAAGTTTTTTTTCTTTCTTCTTTCTTACTATTTCATACTTTGCTTTGGGTATTTTTTTTTTCCTGGAGTTTGTCCTTGTCAGTCAAGTTATCAAATGTGGTTGCAGACAGAGGTGATGCTTCTGAAACTTGAAATCTCCAGGGTATTTCAGTTTTCCTTGGGTGGAATATGGCTTTTCTTGATCCAGAAAGGGAAAATAGACCTTGTGAAACCAGAAATGGACAACACAAGCTGCTATATGTGATGGTGTAGTATTTTTTTAATATTTGCTGTCTGGAGTAACAGAGGTGCCCAGCAGGGGCCACTGGTGCCTGATCAGGGAGGGAAATGTGCTATTTTTGCTGTAGGATGAAGTTAAACATAGAAAAATTTCAGGTTTTTATTTTTGGAGGAAATATTTTGGAGCAGTGAAAGAAAAGAGTGGCAGGGGCAAGAGGGTGTGCTGAAATCTGCAGATTTATTGGTGAAATTGCTGCATGAATATCCTTTGGGATGCCTTGGGAGGCTGTACCTTGTGGGTACATTTAGAAGAGGCAGAGGAAGTGCTGGTTTATCTGGTTGATGTTGTTACCCAAGCTGGAAAGGGAGCTGGAGGTGAGGCATGTGTGGCAAAGGGAGGGCTCAGTTAATTTATGACTTGGCCCGATGTGATTAGTGAGGTCAAAGGTCCCAGCCTGAAATAAGGACAAAGAAAAATGACATCAAGGAATGGAGTGGCCAGCCCAGAGCCAGAGATTGAGATCTTCTAATCCTCTCCCTCTTGGATTAACTTGGCTATTGTCCATTTTCCTCCTTCTGTGCAGGTGACAGGCAGAATGCATATGACCCGTGGTAGGAATGTGGCTCAAACCCTTTGCTTCTCTCTGAGTGTTTGTTTCATAATTAAAAGCTGCAGACAGCTGGACTCAAACTCTCTGTGCAGCTTCAGAGGTCTGTGACATCCAGTGCAGACTTTGTGGCCACTGGTTTTAGGGCAGAAAAAGCAAAAGTGAGGCATCCAAGAGTTTATAAAAGCTTATTAATCAAAGTTATTTACTCATTTCTGCTGTGATTTCAGGGCCTGCTGAGTCAGTGTAGCTTTCCCATGGCATTTATTGATGCTGCACCAGGCTGTTGCATCAATTTCTTTACTGCTGGAACAGAACTTTACCAAGCAGGCAGGGCAGGAGCAGAATATAGCTTTGATACCAGAGGAGATGTGGTCACAGGCTTGCAACCAGAGTGGTTAGTATAAATGGATGTTTTGCCTGAAATGGTCTGTGGTGAATGACTTGGCAGAGTGATTTTGCTGCTCATTAAACTTTGACACCTCCTCGAGGGTGCCAGTGGATGTGAGAGCTCACTGCCTTTTGCTTGAATTGTCCTTGACTTGTCTTGGAAGTGTCCAAGGCCAGGTTGGACAGGGCTTGGAGCTCCCTGGGATAGTGGAAGGTGTCCCTGCCCATGGCAGGGGGTGGCACTGGAACACCTTTAACTTCCTTTCCAATCCAAACCAGTCTGTGATCCTAGGTTAAAGAAAGTCAGGGACAGACTTTTTGGTGGGCAAAATGTTTTGCTCTTGAAGCTCCTGGATGTCACCTGGACTTCAGGTTTAAATCACACCCTTCACTTCATTGTGCAGCTGCCAGGCAGCCTCTGCCTCAGCTTGTAAGTGCCATTTAACAGAGGAGCTCGTGTGCTCAGCCTGTCTGGAAAGATTTTGCTGTCAGAACTGAGAAAGCCATTAAAAAATAACCACATGCACCTCCTTACCCTGAGTAAAAAGGGCTGTGCCAGGAGAATCCTCTATCAGAGACCAGCAGTGTTGCCTGAACATGGGCTTTGTGGTAAAGTTTGTTTTGGAGATTTGGCTTAAGCCAAAGACCTTTAACTAATCTAAACTGTCTCCAGTGAGGGAGTTTGAGTGTGGCCAAACTGCCTTTGCTGCTGAAGATATGCACAGGCAAACAGAGGGTGTGCCAGGTAAATAGAATAAACTATGCAGGCTGAAGTAATCCTGAGAACACTGGCCTCTTCCCAGTCTAGCTGGAGGGACTTGAAGGACTTGCTGAGAATGAGGGAACCAGGAGCCCACCCCAGCAGAAAACCTTCATTAGGGAGAATATTTAACTCACAGAACAACTTTCTTGGGGGCTGGTGGGATTTCAGCCACCAGCACTCAGATTCCTTCAACATCCCTCTGGAACGTTCTGGAATGGTTGAATGCAGTGCTTGACAGCCAGAGCTCTTCCCTAGTCCTGGGCTTATACTTGGAAGAAATAAATATTTTTTTAATGGCAGCATTTCAGAGAGCAGCCATCTCCTTCAAACTGCACAGTGGCCCTCAAACCCCTCCAGATAAATAAATAATTAAATGAATTTTTTGCAGACTGAGGTTAACACCTCACCCGGAGCCTGCGGCGCAGCGGAGCGGCGATAGCACCTTTGTGGGTGTCGCTGCTTGGCTCGAGCAGCTTCCTGTGGGGTGAGGTTAGCATGGAAATAATACAGTTAGCTAATGCCTGGGAGTGTGATCTTCATGCTCAAAAACACTATGAGCACCTGTCATTCCCAGTCAGGGGTGTCTCAACAAAAACAGACATTTAGAAGAAGCACAAAAGCAAACCTACAGTACCAAAAATGTGTCGTGGGCCAAAAATGTGCAGCGCATCCTGTCACTTTTCCTTCAGAAAAAGGGGGAAATTACCAGCGGGCACAAAATGCTGAGACTGGGATTTTCCACTACTCCCAGCTGTTTTCCTAGTCACATATGATACAAGGAGCCAACACTGCCTTGTTCCCAGTGGAATAAATGGTGTTGGGACCTGGATTCATGTGCTCTGTCACATCACTGCTGCTGTTGCGGAGAACTTCTTGGAGCTTGGAGGTTTCCAGCAGTTGATTGTAGCAAGGAGTGCGCACGCCGAGTGCCTCATCAGTTTTCTTCCTCAAGGCACTGCTTTCCAGCAGGAGGGAGCTGCTGGTGGGGCTGATTTCTCCCATCTCACTGTCAGATCAACAGAACCGTGCAGTGGATTCTGGGAGTTGCTGGAAGGAGCAGGCAGTGGCCAATACCATGGAAAAGGGGTATTTTTCACTGTAATCAGCAGCCTGAGGTCCATCTTCCTCATTACCACTCTTCAGAGTGCTCCATCCATGTGTTTTGATGTTGACCAGTTTAAGGAATATCCTTGGGAGGAATTGCAGCTGGAAATTCAGCTCCATGTCCCGTATGGGCAGTCAGGGCCTGCAGAGCTGACATTGGCTGATCCCGGTATGTGGAGGCCACCTCTGTTTCACTGCCTTTGGCAGGAGCTGTTGGCAACATTTATCAGAGCTGGAGGGCACATAGAAAACAGGGAAAAGGCCATTTTTCCACTTGGGAAGATTTCTGCAGGGGGAAACAAGAGGTTCACCTTAGCACCTTTTGTAAGTGCATGTCAGATAAACACCTGAAGGATGGGATAGGCTTTCCACAGCAGACACCAATAAATGAAGGTTCCAGTGGCTTTGCAGGTTTATCTGAGATTTCAGAGAGAACCCTCCTGTGTTCACCCAGTCTCTCTTTGTGGAAGCCACTGGTTTGCTGCACAGAAACCCTGTGCTTTGGAGACAGCTGCACAGAGCTTTTCCCTTGTGCTTGGCAGGCGAGGACCTGCCTGTTTTAGGTAGACATGAAATGAGTTTTTGTCTCCTGCGGATGCTTGTGGTGGCCTGGCCTTTCAGCTATGAATAGGGGAGGTTCTCTGAGAAGCCACAATACCTTCAAAATTGTCTAACCGGTGGTCTTTTTCTTTCTGCTTAGCTCGAGGTGAAGGTGGTCACTACTGAGAGAGCAAAGCATTTCTACAATGCCCAGGAGATTCCTGTGACCCTCTATGGTGATGAAGAGGAGTGGCAGGTGAGTTGTCCTTGCAAATAGAGGCATTCCTCTAAGTTTTCTTGCAAGAAACCACACTTGGTTCTTTTTTAAACCTGAGCCAAGACTCACTCCTTGGTCTAGTAATATATGTTTGGAATGTGGCGTTTGAAGAATGTGCTGTAAAGGAGGAAGAAGAGGGAGGCTGCCCTGATGCAGTGCAAGATTTTGTCCTGCAGCAGGCAGGGAGGGTAGAGAGTGGTCTCTCTCCACCCTGGGCTGAGCTGCTCTGACTGTCAGGAAATGTCAAGACAGCCACTTCAGAGCCATGGTGAACAAGTTTGGTGCTTGTCATGAGTCATACTTGTCACGCAGGCAGCAGCTTCATACTCCTTAGCTCAGCTGTCAGGGCTGTGAACATCTCTGCTCCCTGTGAAACGGCTTTTTCTCCTGACTGCAGTTTTACTGACACACTTTGAGACTCCTTGAGTATGAAGAAGTTGGTTGTACAAGCATCAAGATTTGTTTTTCCATACATTTCATCCCTGCTTTGCAGTGCTGATCTGAGCACAAGGTGCTCTCTCCTTACCCCTATTCCTGCTCACACATGAGCATCACTTTTAAGTAGACAGAAACATGCCAATGGCAACAGCAGGGAAACTTTCTGGCTTGTCTCGGGGATTGGTGGATACCTACTGGATCCCAAGGTGCTACAGCCTCAGGCAGCTATTTCTGTGGAACCCTCAGTGGGGTGATAGAAGAGCTGCAGGTCAGGCTTTGAGGTCTGCTGGCACACTGGAGAGCAGGCACGGAGCCCTTGTGGTTGGAAATAATCACAGAATGGTTTGGGTCGGAAGGGACCTCAAAGCTCATCCAGTTCCACCCTCTGCCATGGGCAGGGACACCTTCCACTATCCCAGGTTTCTCCAAGCCTCATCCAACTTGACCTGGAACATTTCCAAGGATGGGGCAGCCATGTTTCCCTGGGCAACTTGTGGCAGGGCCTCAGCACCCTCACAGGGAACAATTTCTTCCAATATCTAACCCTGCCCTCTGGCAGCTGCAAGCCATTTCCCCTTGTCCTGTTGCTCCAGGGCCTTGTAAATAGCCTCCCTCCATCTTGCTGGCTTCTTCAGGCACTGGAAAGACACAATTAGGTCATCCCAAAGCCTTCTCTTCTCCAGGCTGAGCACTGCCAGCTCTCTCAGCCTTTCCTCATGGGAGAGGTGCTCCATCCCTCTGCTCAGCTTGATGGCCTCCTCTGGGCTCACTGTGACAGCCTGCTCAGCATCTCTTTGTGAGATCCTTCACTCTGACAGTAAAACAACAAGAAAGAACAGAAGTGAGTGGAGGAGGTGGGAAAGGTGTTCAGGAAGCCCCGGCTTTTCGGATGCTGCCTTTTTGTTGTGGCTTCCCGTGACTCAGAGGAGGAGCAGTTTGTGGCCCTGACGCAGCCCGTGCTGGCCTGTGGTCGGGTCTCCTCTGGGGAAAAAGCACCTGATGATGTTTGCTGCTTCTCAGGACTCTTTCCCAGTTAACTGAGCTCTTCAGACCAGGGTTCTCTTGAGCAATTCAGGGCTTTAGAGGAAACAGAAATAATCACTCAAGAGTGTGTCAAGGAGAAGCTGTGGCTTGCCCCATCCCTGGAAGTGTTCAGGGATGGGATGTGCCTTGGAGCAACCTGCTCAAGTGGAAGGTGTCCCTGCCCTTGGGACAAGGTGAGCTTTTAGGTCCCTCCCAGCCCAAACCATTCAGTGATTCAGAGAGCCAAGAGAGGACAGAAGTGCCAAACTGGATAAACCACATCCATCGTGGAGGAAGGCAACAGGACACTGCTCCCTGCAGTACTTAGGAGGGTTCCCATTGCTGCTTTGAGTGTGAGGAGGGTTGTGCATCCTAATTAAAAGTGACATGTTCAGTTAGGGGTCTGTACCTTGCGAGAAACCAGTGGGCAGTTTCTCTTCAATGTGAAACCTATAAATCACATGGGTTCCCCAGGAAATGTACCCTGGTTTGGATTTTGAGCCTGCCTGGCTCAGCTGGCTGAGGAATGGAGCTCTTAGGAATAGCTACAAAGCTAAGGGGTGCTGTGGATGGGGACAGCTCTTTGCTGTGAGTTGAAACCTGTGGTTGTCAGATGTGTGAATTGTCTTGTCGGGAAAGGATCTCCCCATCCTCTGATCTGCTGCCATCCCTTAAATTCCATAAGCATAATTCCATAGGAATTCCATCAGGAATTGTGATTCCTGGCTGGGATTGATGAGGTGTGTGAGGGTTTGGTGCTGCCCACCTTGTGTCCCCCACAGCTGTGGAAGGGCCGCTCAGACCCTGTCCTGCACATTGAGCTCCGGCGCTGGGCTGACCTCATGGTGGTGGCACCTCTGGATGCCAACACACTGGCAAAGGTGGCCAATGGCATCTGTGACAACCTGCTGGTGAGTACCCAGACTCTGCCTGCCACTGCTGCCACCCCTCAGGACTGCCTGAGCTTGCCTTCGTGGAACCTTGGTCCTTCTGCAGCAATTCACCAACAGTGAGATTTGCACGTTCTGCTCCCCCTTCATCTGCTTGTCTGTCTGTCTCTTCCCCAGCATGATTCCCCTGCTCCTTCTCTTTCCTCCCCTGAAATCTGTTCCCACTCCTCAGCTCTCTCAGTCACTCTTCTCATTTCCCAGCCCTGCTTTGTGTTCCCTGCTTTTTCTGGAGGGTAGTATTTCTTTCTGCCTCCATCCTCTCTCTCTCTGTCACTCGTACACACAAACACACATTCACTCCCTTTTGAGTTCCTCTACATTTTTTTCAATGCAATCTGGAAAGACACCTGTGAGATCAGATAAAACTGTTTACTTCCTGCTACTTCACCACCTCCCTCACCTAACATAGCACAGACTTTCAGACATGCTCATGCCCACTTACCTCCCAGCCTCAACTACAGGGGATTTTACTTGTTCAGGCTTGTTTTTTGGTATTTAAAGGGCTCTTGAGGCTCTTCAGCCTAATCAAAAAGTGTATTTAAAGGGATTGTGCTTCTTTGTTGGGTGCTGGGGACCTTCAGCAGGGCTGAATGTTTTGTGGCTAGGCATTAACCACACGAAAGATCTCAGGAAGCTGCAGATCTGCGTGACCTACAGCCTTTTGGGTAAGAAGTGCATATAAATGAACAAAATCCACCCAGACCAGATCACTGGGGATCTGAGGGAAGCCAGAAAGAGCTATGGGAGGGACAAGCGGTGTCTTGTCCCTCTGGGTCCCTTGTGGGTGTGCTGAGGGAAGAGCTCAAGATGGATGTCAGGGATGTGTGGCTTCACAGGCTCCTGCCTATCTTTGGAAGCCTTGTGAAGGGAAGAGTCAGCTCCAGGAAAGGGAAGTGAGTGCTGGAGGTGCTGGTTGGCAGTTCAGAACAGATTCCATCAGATTTCCTTGTGCTGGGAAAGGTTCAAGTCACAGGGTGTTAAAAAGGATGGGCAGAGCTGCTCCCTTGGAAGCTCCTTTGTTTGAAATGCTGCCGGACTGGGAAATCTGATGGACATTGCACTAAGAACAACCAGCATTATCTTTCCAAGGGGATGAGGTGATCCTGGGTTATCTGGAAGTGCTGAGGAATCAGATTTGATTGCCTGTAGCACACAGGAGCTGCCAGATGCCTTGTAACCTGCCAGCATCTCCTGCAGCAGCCCATATGTGCTCGTGTTCTCCTCTGTTGTATCCTGGAAGCAGCACTGCTTCTCTTGCAGGGAGTTATGGATCCAGCTGGCATTTCATGTCAGAAAGACTCATTGCCAACTTTCAGTGTTCAGCTTTGTTATCTGAAGTGCTGCCCCAGGGGTGTCTTTGTAGCCAGTAAGATCTGTGGCCACCTCTCAGCTTCTCTGTGTCCCACACAGTCTGTACACATCCTCTTCCAGCTTGGTTTGCTCCAAGCTGGGTGGGATTTATCCTCTGCCTAGCCTCCCTCATCTTTTCTGCCTGTCAGAGATGAGCTTGGCTGGAATGTGCTACAAATTAGTCTCAGCCCATGGGTTAGTCCAGCTGTGCTGACAAAACAGCAGCCAGGCTGGCAAGCTGCAGCAAAGGGATGGGAAGGGGTGAGGAGATCCCAGCCCTGCCATGGCTTCTCCTGCAGACCTGTGTGATCCGCGCGTGGGACCTGAGCAAACCCCTGCTCTTCTGCCCAGCCATGAACACGGCCATGTGGGAGCACCCCATCACAGCTCGCCACGTGGAGCAGCTGAAGGCCTTTGGCTACATGGAGATCCCCTGTGTGGTGAAGAAACTGGTGTGTGGAGATGAAGGTCAGTCCTTTTCCTGGCTCCTGCCCCTTTCCCTGCCATGTCCTGGTGGGATGTGCTGCCTTTTGCTGTGTGGCCACAGAGATGTTGAACTGCCATGGTTTGTACAAGCAAGCTGAAGCTTTGCCCTGTGCTCTCTCTTGTCATTAATTTTTAAATAGCCTTAAGAGCTTTAAGCTGAGCCTGATACTGAAGAGAAATGCTCATTCAGGAAGAGAGGAGATCAAAGAGAAGGAAGGTTCTGTGGCAAGCTTCACCAGCCTGGGATCTGGATGTCCTGACTTTGCCCTCTGCTGGGACTGAGGGCTGTTTTCATTGTGCCTCAGTTCCTCAGCTCCATCACTGGGATTAAATCTTGTCCCTGAGTGCAGACAGTGAGAAAACCCTTTGCAGATGTGGCTGGGGGTGTAGCTGGACACGCATTTAACATTTGTTGTTATTGTTGCCTGGGTTACTTTCTAGCTTCCCAAACAAGCTTTGATTTGGGGTTTTGACACCAGAGTTCTGTGAAGTGAAAGAGGGGTGTGGAGGAAGTGCAGACTGAATACATTTAGCTTGCAGTGCTAAGAAATAATCATCTCATTTGAGTTTTAGTAGCTTGCTTTAAATGGAGGTATTTTGACTTTTGGGAAGGGTTTTGATACAAACCACTTGGATGAATGGATTTGTTTTTTTATTAAAATTTCATTGGGCAAATCTCTGTAAAATGTGCCTTGGTTCCAGCCACAGCCTGCACCTACTTCTGTAGGTGCCCTACTTCTGTAACAGCCCTGGCTCCAGCAGGATTTTAACCGCCCTGTCAATCCAATAAACAGTCTGTGACAAAGACAGACTGTTAAAATGTCCCTCATGGTTAAATTCTAGGCCTGACTTGGTTTTGGAGTCCTTAGGTAGGTGCAATGACTCCATGGATTTGTACTCCTGAACTGAAAACTAAGAAATATTTACAGTTAGGTAAGTGTAGTCAAGTAACTCAGACATCAGTTGAAATATCCTGAATGATTAGCCTTCCACTGCAATTTTAGACATGATTACATCAAATCTCTTCACATCCAGCTCAGCTGTCTCAGCTGTGAAAGCAAACTCCTGAAGGAGCTTGGAGGAGAGGGATGCAGGGGTGGCAGGAGCAGCCTCATCTGACTGGACTCCACTTGTGCTCTTGAGTCAAGATCTTCCTGATGGCAAACACCAGCACTTCTCCTGGCAGGTTGTAGGGAGATTATGGCAGGACACTAATGGATTCCATCTCTCTGAAGACCAAACTAGTCTCCACAACTGACTTTTTTTCACCCCTTCCTCTTTTCTCAGGCCTTTCACCCCACAGTCTCTTCCACACTCGTTTTGGTTTTGTGGCTTCCATCCACACAGGGGTTTCCCTGGTTTCCACACAAGCAGCACCTAGCAAAGCTATCACACATGTGGTGCAGGAGAGACTCAGTTTGCACCAGTTTTGTCTGTTGATGTTGTGGTTTGTTTTGCTCTAGGAGGTTTCTCTTCCTCACCCCATGTGGTTGGGTCTCACCTGAAATGCACCAGATCCTTACTGCCCCCAAGTTTTATCAGATGAGTTTTTCTCCCTTAGTAAAGGGTGGGTTTGGACAGAAAGTCCAGCTAAAAGAATACCAGACTGAGTTTCTTGACTGGATGGTTTCCATACTGCCATTGTCTTCATCGTCCTTGGCTGGATTTCTAGAGCCTGGCACACTGGCAGATTTCCACCTGTAGGCCTGAGCTGTGCTCTAAGAGTTTGCTTTGCTAAACCTAAAAATCCAGCACTGAATTGCCAGAGGTGTTGGAGTAGTGGATGGTGGAGGAAGAAGGCAGGCTTTGGAAGTGTTCTGGAGGGGTGTAGCTCTGCCAAACCATGCAGAGGAGTGTCTCTTGTCAGGTACAGCTCTGAGCTTAGGAGAGCAGAAGGGTCCAAATCTGCCTGCAGCTTGTCCACAGGATGCTCCAGACCTCCTGGGATTTACAGGTCTGAAAAAGAGGAAAACAACATTTCCCAGAACTAATTTCTGCTGAGCAGTAAGTTATGAGATCAATTAGCCAGCAGGATAAAATACCAAGAGAGACTCCTTTTCAGTCTTCCAAGAGACAAATACCTGTGGGAGAAGCATCTCCTCAGCTCCAGGCAAATTAGAAGAGTGAATGGCCTCAGTTCCCAGTGCTGAGTTGAGCACACAAGGTTAGACAAGGTGATTTAATCATCTCAGGCTTTAAAATTCTGAACCTGAATTTAAAAACTGCTTCAAAGGAAAGCAGCAGCACAACATAGATTAGATGTTCATCTGGCAGATAACCAGGCCCAGAGGAAAAGCCTTTCCATTTTGATCTGTCCTGCACTCAGCCTTCTCCAAGAGCTGCTCCCAGGATTCAGGCTGGTGAGAATCCACAACAGCTTTCTCTAATGGAGGGCCTTTCTCCCAGGCAGTCATGGGAATGGTATGGATTTCTCAAGTCTTTTGTATAGGCAAAGACCACTTCAGAAAGATTCTGAAAGCGCATAATTTTGAATTGAAATATACCTTGAAGAAAGGAGGTGAGATAGGGAATTTTGCTCCACACACTTTCTTTAGGTTGCCCCCACCCTGGATTTCACCATGTGGTTTTGCTCTTGCCCTGCAGGCCGAGGTGCCATGGCAGAAGTGTGGACCATCGTGGAAAGAGTTAAGAGCATCCTTGAAGAACGGGATGTGCCAAGGCAGAGCTGATGTTTTGGCATGCAAATGGTGGTTTTGTGCCTCCCTGATGGTTTGGAGATAAAGCCAGCAGGAAGCTGGGCTCAGCTGCCCTGGTATCATGGCATGCATACCTTTAGCTGCTCTCCAACAGAAGGAACCAACCGTTGTCTTCCAGCTGGTGCCAAACTGAAATGTGGTACCTCACCACAGACTTTCAAAAACCAGAGCCAAGAATGTGCTGCTTTAGTGTGGAAAACCCTGTGGTATTTTGGGAGTAACTGTTCCCAAGGCTGCTCAGCCCCCAGTGCTTCACACCTGCTCTGTTCTGGGCAGGCTGCAGAATGTGTTTGAGTTCCTGTGGTTCTAGAGAGGAAAAGGCCCTGCAAATTCTGGTGCAGGGTAATTGCAGCCCCTTCTAGCAAGTGTCTTCTGGACCATTCCTGCTCTCCAAAGCTTGGTCCATAGCTGTGCTGGCTGCATGTTCCTCCCAGCAGGAGTCACTGTCCAAAAAGATTTTCCCTCTGGGAACTTAATAAAAAAAAGAGTTTTTAATCCTGCTCCTGATGAGTTGCCTCTTGTAACTGCTTTGGCCAGTATCTTTGCTAAGTTGTGTCTCCTTAGGGTTTTTTATCAGAGAAAAAATTGACTGAAAGGGCAAAAGGACTGCAGAGCTCCTTTTGTAGCTGTTGTCTGGAGAGGGATGCAGGTATCAACCTCATTCCAAAGTGCCTCCTGCCCATCTGGGTGCCCCAGTCAGGAAACAAGCAGGCCAGGCCCTCATGGAAAGCCAAGGCTGCATATTTCCCATGGGAATGAAGTGAAACTTCACCTTTGATGACCTTTTCAGCTTGAAAATTTACTGCCTGGCATGAATAAGTTGGGAAATCCTGTGCCCTTATGGGCCAGACCAGGCAGGGCTCCCCCCAGTCCAGCCTTTCCTTGGGAACGTGATCTTGCTTCTGAGGGGACTGGGAGCTGTGGAACATACTGCTCTAGCAGAGCACTGCTGACTGACCTACAGAGTTCCTTTTTGACTAAACCCAAACAAATTTGAGGCCTGGGGTACAGCATGTGCATCCTGCCTGTGAGGGAAACCTCCACCTGCTGTGTATGAGGGAAGAGGTCACTAGGTTAGCTTTGCTTAACTAACCCATCCCACACAAATAAAACCTCTGAACCTTCCCTGTTTTGGCTCTTCTACTAACAGGAATCCAGCAAGTCACAATTTCTGAGAAGGATCTTGGTGTGAGCAGAGCTTGTGGCTCACACAGAGGGCAGTAGTGGTGTTGTGGCTCTGACTTCTGCATTTTGCCAGGATGTATGGAGTGACATGCAACAATGGAGTGACCTGCAACATTTGCTCATGTTCTCAGCCTCTCAGAGGAGGCTTAAGCCTTAAGTGAGCTCCCTTAAGTTCATTGACAGTAGCAGAGATGTTTCTGGCTTCCATGAGTTTTGATGTGAATGGTGTTTCTTCTGCTCACAGGACAATGTGTGTTTTGGCTGCTACAACTGGCACTTGTCCTTGGGATCTATCATGGCTATCTCCAGTGCCTGGAGTTGTTTATCCCCCCTCCTGCTCTCTGACTTGGCAGCACAGAAAATCCAACAGAGATTCCTCTATCCCAGGACAAAATACCACATTTCTGATAAGAGCCTTCCTCTCTTCCAAGCCTGCTTTTCTGCCTTGAGCTGCTCCAGAAATGTTGACAAGTGATCTTCTGCACAACTGCTGTGATTTTTTCATTGGAAGCAGGTTGTGATAGCTTTCCAGGCTGGGATAAACCCGTGCCCAAACCACCTTTCCTTCAGGGCAAATAGAAGAAACAGTTAAGCTCCTTCTGGGAGGCAGGAGCAGCTTCCAGCCTGGCACAGGTACAGGTCCCCACATGTGGCCAGGGAGATGCAGCAGCCCGTAGGCAGGAGCTGCTCCTTGTGGAAAAGGAGCAGGAATAGAGCTGGGGAAAGCCCTGTCTGTTTGAGAAGGTGACTTTGGGACAGTGTTTTTCTAGGATGAGGCTTGGGGTGGTGATGAAGGACCTGATTCCAAACCAGGGCTCTGTGCCAGCTTGGGCAGTAGGTACTGCCAGGCTGTCCTTAGTCAGTGAGGTCACCAAGAGGTGTTGAGGGATGGATCCCTCAGGGCATTCAGGCTTCCACCTCCATCCCTCACAGCTCTGTGTGTGACCCAGGTTCACATGGCAGGCCCAAGACACTCCCATGAGCTTTTTCTTTTCCTTCAGCTCTTCTTTTTGAGCCACATGCTGATTTTTTGTTTCACTTGCCCATGAAACTCTCAGATGACTGATGCAGCACTCCCATGAATCCTGCTTGGATTGCAATTTCATTCATCCTGCTTAAAACTGTTTCTCTCAGCATGGCTTGGGAGTGATAAAGAGCCAGGACAAAAGCTGAGCAAAGGCAGCAGCCCACCTCCTTTCCTGGGCTTGCACATGCCTCTCAGAATCCCTGGCTCTGGCTGCTTTCCCCCATCCCAGACTCCATGGGATCCCTTTGCTGCTTGGATTTGGGGAGCACCAGAGGAGGATGGAGATGCCGTGGTGCTGTTTTGGTCTGGCTTTGATCAAGAGTTGGCTCCCCAGCCTGATTTGGGATGGGAATTGCATCATCTCATGTGCCTGTCCCATCCCACTCCTCCATCTTGAGAGCCTACAGCAGAAAAGGACGTCTGAAAAAAGTGACAAAACCTCCCCAGACTGAGACTTTGAGCAGTGGTGTCTCCGTGATGCACCTGCTGTGGTGGCTTTGCACCCCGGGGCTCCGGATTTGACACCTCTTCCCCCCCAGGCGTGGGGATGCCGCCCACTCCAGATCCCCAAAGCACGTGAGGTGGCAGGAAGTGGATTTGTCCCCAACCACAGCCCAGCCAGGCACTGAGGGAGGCCACGGCTTGCCACAGGGTGGCAGATCAGCGGTGGCAAGTGAGAACTTGAGGTGTTGGTAGGTTTTTTCCTTTCCTTGCTCTGGCAGGTTTCTAAATAACACCATGAGACACAAATCTTCCTCCTGTAAGAGGAGTGACAGTGGAAAAGGGACATAATCCAAAGGGATAGTGGTGGTTCCAACCTCTGTCCTCATGTTTTGCTTTCCATGTACTTAATTTTTTTGTCTGGCCAGCCCTCCTGACT
Source organism: Fringilla coelebs (assembly GCF_963513975.1). Classification (NCBI taxonomy): domain Eukaryota; kingdom Metazoa; phylum Chordata; class Aves; order Passeriformes; family Fringillidae; genus Fringilla; species Fringilla coelebs. Next base: position 3,790,424 of record NC_140038.1, on the reverse strand, counting down.
TGGGAGATGCTGGGAAGCAGCTGCATGACCCTGACTGGTGATAAGGTGGTTGCCAAAAGACCCAGCAGGGCTGGGCACAGACTCCTTGGCACCAGCAACACAGATAGCTTAACTTTGGTGGGGCAGCCTCCCAATTAAAACTTGCAGGTGCAGGGTTCTTCCCCTGGCCACCTGCCTCCATGGGTGCTTGAAAAATTGTTTTCAGGAGTAATTGAGCTTAATTAGAGCTTGAATTCCCTGGAGCTTGGATGCTCAGAGATGCACAGGGGATGGAAATAATCTGATGGGGCAGTTTCCTGCTAGATCTCACCCTGTCTGAGGTTTTATTAATAGGATCTCATGTTGTCCTTTAGGTGGAGATGGAGTTTTTTTTTTCTGGGAATGCTGGCTTTGATGTTCTACCTCACTTTTCTGACTCTCTGGGGAAAACGGGATAAAGGGAATGGAATGACCAAAAAGCCTTTGTGCTGTCCAGGGACATGAGGAATAAAGGTCACTTTAGTCATCACAGTAAAGATAAAATGAATATACTCTTGACCACAGGCTCCTGGGATCCTGAAGGGAAATGGGCTCTGCGTGGAGACTCCTAAAATGATGTAAAATCAGGCTCCAGCAAGTGTGATTGCAAAGAACCCTCAGTCTGAAATCAAGGAGTGCCTGGGTGCTCCCAATCCCTGTCCCATGACATTCAATCCTTGGCAGGTCATCATTGGTCACTGCCAGCTGTAGGGGGAGAGCACCCCAGTGACCCTTTGTCCCTCTGGTCCCACAGGAGTACCCAGAAAATCCCCGCCTCCCCCCCAAATCCTTCCAGCACTGGGTGAGCGTGCCAGGAGAGGCAGTGCCAAAACAAGCTGGGGGAGGGCCAGCACAGCGATAAAAGCTTTATAAAAGGGATTTATTCCTCCATGGCTCCTTGGATGGCTGGAAGAGCTTTTCCCCAGGAGAGCTGTACCCCCAAGAGCAGCCTGAGCCCCCGGGCCTGGCTCTGCCTGGCTCTGCTTTGTCTCGTTGGATTTCAACAGGGTGCTTGGGTGGTTTATGGTTTAGGAGAAATATGATTCATGAACTGCAGCGTGATAAGGATGAGGGAGGAAAGAAAAGCCACGTCAACCTGAAGGAATGTGGCTGGTAGAGAGCCCAGCCTGCGGCTGGCAAAAGCCCTGGGAAAGAGGATCAGGCATAAAACGGGGCAAGATGAAAACATGTGCCTGAAAAAATAGGTGAAAGCCTCCCATCCCTGCTTCAGGGGCTCTTGTCCCCCAAATACACTGCAGCTCTGAGGCCATGGGATGGCTCCAGATAAACTCCACGGACATGGGTCAGCCAAACTTCCTAACTGGGGATAATTGATGGCCCAAGCTGCTGTGTTTGCACTGGGCTGACTGCTCCCGAGGCTCCAGACCACTGCTGTGCTTCCCCGAGGACCAGGAACCAGCATGGGGTCTGGGAGCCATGCCAGCCATCCCAAAGCAAGCTCCTGTGTGAGTGGCAGGCAAGGGAAGCATTGTCCCTTTGTCCCCCTGCTCTGCTGGGCAGCACCGTGTGCCTGCTGGGCACATGGCTTAGGCAGCCGATGCCATGCCCAAATTTCCTTCACCAGTGGGAATGAGAGTGGCAGGGAAAGCCCTGACCTCGTTCTTGCTGCCCCCTGTGCAAACACACCGTGTTTGCCATCCTGGCAAACACAGCCTCTTTATAAAGGCAGCAAAATTTGGCTGTGATGAGAGAGCATGGCCATTATCAGAAGAATTCTAGTTCTGGGATGTCCCAAGGCACACACAGGCAGACCTCTGTCCCCTGTTCCCATCCAGAATATCCTTCCTGAGGGCGTGGAGCTCCTGCTCTTGCAGCATCCCCAGGGAGTCTGTATCCTGCATACCCTCGGGGTGAGTCTGCTCTGAGATGTTCTGGGTGGATGTTATTTACAGCAGCATTTTTCATTGATACAAATCCCTCTTGGTGCCGGGAAAAAGCTGCTGAGGCGCTGGCAGGGTGCAGCTGGAGCACCCAAATGCCTGCAGCCCGCGAACTCCACCAGTTGCTTCGGCATAAAGTCAATATTGACCCTCTGTCAGCGCTTGCACGCAGCGGCACTCCCGCTGCCGCAGCAGAACAAAGCCCAGCGTCCCTCCAGCACCGCCTCTCTGGGCCGGCTCTTTAAAAGTAATCAGCATTAAATTGTTGGGTCTGCTGGGGCTTTGTTGGAAGTCAAATACCTGGGAAAAGCCGTGGAGAAAGAGAGCTCCAGCTGCTCTGCTTCTTACTCCTCACCCTTCTCTCCCTCCCCTGACCCAGCATCCATCCTCTCCCAGAGCGCCCATCCACGCTGGATCACTGCAGGGAAGAGACATCGCTTCACATCCCTGTCACATCCCCAGCTCCTCGGAAGGCACTGTCGTGCCAGAGCCGGGACATGGGAACTGGCAGCACCCCAGGGAAATAAAAGCTGAAGTGCTTTGAAGGCTTGGCCTCCGAAGGGGGAGGGTGATGGGGGAACGGAGAGGAACCAAAACCCAGTGGCAGAGGAACAGACGGAGGGCAAAGGGGAAGTGAAAGCAGCTGTGATTACTGAAAGCTCAGATGTGAAAGAGTGGGAGCGCTATCTTTGGGGCTCTCACTTCCCTGTCTGTGCAGGTTTTCTTGGCTTCGGGCTATTTTTAACCCCGTTCCTGTCTTTGCTCATAAATTCCATCCTGGGGTCGGTGGGGAGGTGAGTGCCACATGTGCCACCAGATTTTGGAGTCTGGGGACTGCTGAGCATCCCTGCATGGTGGGGTTTGGGGAGGTCACCCAGCATCTCTGCATGGTGGAGTTTGGGAGGTCACCCAGCATCTCTTCATGGTGGGGTTTGGGGGGATCAGCCATCATCTCTACATGGTGGGGTTTTGGGAGGTCACCCAGCATCTCTGCATGGTGGGGTTTGGGGGGATGACCCAACATCCCTGCATGGTGGGGTTTGGGGGATCACCCATCATCTCTGCATGGTGGGCTTTGGGGGGGTCAGCCATCATCTCTGCATGGTGGGATTTGGGGGGTCACCCAGTATCTCTTCATGGTGGGGTTTGGGGGGTCATCCAACATCCCTGCATGGTGGGATTTGGGGGGATGACCCAACATCCCTGTATGGTGGGGTTTGGGGGGTCACCCAGCATCTCTGCATGGTGGGGTTTGGGAGGTCAGCCAGCATTCTTGGTCTGCTGAGTTTTGGGGACTGTTCCTTGCTGGGCATGCCGATATATCCAAGCTGCATCATCCCTCTCCATCCCTTTTCCATCCCATGGCACCTGGGCTGTATCTGCATGTTTGGCCTCCAGATAAGGAGGTATTTTAGTCTTTTAAGCAGACTCACAAATACTTGGTCCCTGTCCCCAAATATTTTCTGCAGGACTGGGCACCTGGTGGTGGGGCAGAGTGGGGTGCTTGGATACATCAAGAACCTCAGTGAAAACCTTTTTAACGTGGAACACCGTCACCAAGGGTTGAAAGAGCTCCTAGTCTGGTATCCAGCAAGGGTTTTCTTTCTCAAAAACTATTAAGTGATGCTTTCTCTAAATGGTCCTTATCCCTGCAGCCTCCACACTTAGTTCTGAGTAACAAAATTCTGCAGGGGTGTGGATTTAAGCAATTTAACAGCACTAATTAAAACAGTGCACACACACAGACACACACACACACACCCCACCCCCGCCCCATCCCTGGAAAGAGTCAGCATAACTCAGTGGTGACCTCGGCTGGGCTGTGTGACTACTGTCCTTTGCAGGACCCCAAACCTGGGTTTAAAGTTAAGCCTGGGATTAGAAGCTGTGCTGAAGCCAGCAGGGTGAGTCCCTCGCTGTCCTGAATCAGCAGTGGCTTTGCAGGGAAGCCCCGGAGCAGGCAGGAGGGAGTCTGGCAGCTCGTGGGGCATTGGATGCTCCAAGGAGGGAGCTGGCCGAGGGTCCCCTGAGCTGCAGGGGACACAAACCCCAGTAAAATTAACACCACTCCCACTGGGTTGGTGCACTCCCACTCTGTGCCTTGTCCTGTTGTGGAAGAAACATCCTCATTCTCTCCCAAAATTCTCCCAGGGCTGTCTGCCTTCCTTTTAAAGCCTGGTTTTTCTCTTCCCTCTGCTCTTTTAATGCTGCTGGGTCGATTTACCCGTTCCCTCTATATCGGCCTTAAATTCCATAATTAACAGGTCAATGCAGTCAGTCCTGTTCCAGGGATGGGGAGGGAAGCAGCTCCTGCTCCGTGCTGAGGAGGGGATGCAGAAGTGTTAAAAACGGGACCACACTCCCGGTACTAAAGTGCTTTCAGCATTTATGATAATAAAAAGAAAGGCCTAAAGCAGGGGGCCCGGGCCGAGCAGGAGGGTTCCCGTCGAGGATGGAGCAGCGCCGGCGCTGGGGCTGCTCAGCAGCGATGGCCCCGATGCTCAAGGAGGAGCGGCACAAATTCAGTGGGTCAGATGCCCCTTTTTATCCTGTTTTTTGTCCCTTTGGATTGGTTTCTTTTTGGATCCTTCATTTGCATGAAGGTTTAAGGTGCTTGATTGGCCTGTTACAGTTCTGTCCAGGCTGGCTCATTTCGTTTGGGGGTGCTGCACTTCACTGAGGTGTGTTTTGGTACCTTGAGTACCGTATTTCTTATAACTACCCTTTAAACCCCTTTCACAGTATAATAACCTAACTAGCAGTGCATGTTTAACAATTATCAACTATTTTACAACCGTTTCTAACCCATTTTTAACAGAAGGAAACATCTGGGGACTTTCCCTCTGAAATAAACCAACACAAGAAAGAAAGGATAATATAATTAGGTAGGGGGAGAGGCAGAAGAAAAGTCACTCCTTGAAACCCAACCCATTTCATCCCGCAGGGAGATCACAGGCGAAGCTGGGTCAGATGCTCTGGAACATTTCCAGGCCTAGAGCGTTTAAATAGAAAGGTTATGTACTTGGGAGATTCATTTCATCTCTTAATTGGTTGTTTGTTTGTTTACATGACTCGGGAGCTCTTTTCTCCTGTTTGCTTTGCTGGCTCACTCAGCTGCTGAAAATCCCGGCCGGCCGCGTCCCGACCCGGCCAGTGCCGAGCATGGGGCTGTCCTTCGGTCCGGCTCCTCCCCATGACCCCTTCCCATCCCCCAAGAGCCAGCGGCCCTCCCGTGGCACCCAGGTGTGCCTCTGGGATGCTCCAGCTGAGGCTCCACCGTGCCAGCATCGCCTCTTCCCTTGTGGAATTCAGGAGATGGTGGGGATGGACCCCTCTGAGCTAGGATTTGAAACTCTCCCTCTCCCGAGCATCCTCCGAGGCCCAGCAGAGGATTAGATGCAAAACGCCACGGGTTTGGGTTTGGGTTTGGTTTTCCCCTGATCTGGGTTCTCTGCTGGCTTCAGCCTGCATAAAATTTTGGAGTAAAATCAGTTTTCTCCTACCATGGCTCTGGAGAGAAGTTTTAGAAATACCTGGAGAAGTGCAACTGCTTCTCTCTCACCCTCCTCTCTTGGCTGTATATACATTTTATGCTAATTTTCTCTTGGTTTTATCTCGGTTTATGTTAATTTCCCCAGACAATGGGCACGAGGTGCCCTAGGGCTCTTTGGCCCAGCGGGTGTCCTGGTGGCAGATGGTCCCCTCCACCTCGTGCTTGGATGGGAGAACCTCTTTCCATCCCCCTCCCTGGAGCCAGTGGATCTTTATCTCAGCTTGGCATCCATCCCTGGAGGGAAGAGGGGAAGCTGCACTCCCGGTTGGGCAGATAAGGAGCAGCCACCCAGATGGATCAGTGGAATGACCTTGGGAGGAGCAGCCTCGGGGCGATGGGGAAGCCGAAGATAAAGGAGGGCATCGTGCCCAAGATGTGCTGGCATCACCACCCTTGAAATGAGGGAGGTGTTTCCAAAACAGGCAGGTTGGCCCCAAAACACCTCCCAGCTCCTGCAGCTCTCCTGGAACTGATGTCAGCAGTGGCCACGTGTGTTTGAGAGGAGCTGATGGACATCAGTGCAGGAATGTGAGGGTTTGGGGCTTTTTTTTCCCATGGGTTTTTGTGTTGCAAATGTCTTAACATCTGGGTTTGGTTGGGTTTTTTTTTTTCCAAAATCAGTCCCTTTCTCAATCTTTGCTGGATGCAGAGGAATACACATTGCTAAGAGCTAAATCAGAGCCTCTGCTCCTCCTCCTCCTCTCTCCTTCCTCCCTTTGAAGTCTGCCTCAACACTGATAATTAAAACCATGTTTGGGAGAAGTTTATTGATTTATCCTCTGGAATTTCTTTTTCCTCCTGGACTTTGAACTGCTGTCATAGAGAAGGACTTCCCCATGTGCTGCCCACACGTTTTTGTGGGGATATGATAGAGATTTTAGGGAAGGCACTGTGAAAAATGCCATTCACTTTTGTTAAAATTTTAGAAGTTCAATAGTAATGAAAATAGTAATGAAAATAGTAATAACAATTAGGGCAATAAGAGTCAATAAAAAGCAAACAAATCACACCTTGCTAACAAAGGATTACCCCTTAAAAGCAATAGCCTATTGCATATTCATATGTCTCATACATGATTCAAACATTCCTTTCAAACTAGGGGGTTTCTGCTTAATTTTAGCTTTCCCCCCCCAACTTGTAAATCAGCCTTCTTGGTTCCTCGAAGTCTGAGCTTTCCTGATAAGGAGGCAATAATTCTTCTCTTGGGATCTTGGTGTCTGTTGCTGTTATTTCTATCCACATAGGATAATGTGAAGAATTTCTTGATTATCTTTTCCATTCTTTGAGCTAGGAATGGAAAAGTATACAAAATAATACAAAAAGTATCTTACATCACATAGTTTCTATTTTAATATTATGCTATAGCCTAAAAACCATATTTACCACACTACTTAAAAGAGATTAATACAGCACTACTTAAAAGAGATTAATACAGCATAACTTTCCAACATAACACATCAAGTATTCATTTAAATATTTGCAAAGAGTCAATCGTATAATATGCATTTTTCACAGCACCAGCTTACAACCATCCCAGGCTGTGATGCTGTCTCCAAGCTTTGAGGCTGTGAGAGCATCCTGTGCTGCCTCCCCAGTCTGTCCCCAATCCCTGGGAGTCAAATCCAGCAGGACACAGCCCCAGGCCATCCACTGAGCCCCATGAGATTTTTGGAGCACCAAGGAGATCAGGAAACCAGGAAGTCTCCAATCTGGTGCTGGCCTGAGGTGGTGGGATGAGAGCACCAAAGGCTATGGGGGATTTTTCCCTTTTGCTGTAGGGTGTTGGGGAAAAAAATGTGTCAGGATGTGGTGATGGGATCATCTGGCCATGGCCACGCTGGGTAATGGAGCCTTCTCCAAAAATTCATCATTGTTCAGGGCTGAAAAGTCCTGCTGGGGCTAGAAGGCCCAAGCTGGACTTGTGAGCTGGGAATCACCTGGAGAGCAGATGGGACCCTGCCCTGAGCATAGTTCTTCTGCTGGTGCTGAGCTTTGATGGGAAAGTGCTCAGTGAGTTTTGGGACTGTGGAGAACAGTGAAGGCTCATCCAGGAATTTCCTGGGCTGGGATTTATGTATGCCACTGGCCAGCTGATGAAAAGTCTGGAAAACCCAGGACCTGCCATGTCTTGCAGAGCCACTGGCTTGGTGTAGGCAAAGCCCAAGCCACTAATTACCTGCCTGAGGACAAAAAACTTGTGGATTTGTGTTTTCTTAGTGTCTGATCCAAGGAGGTCCCCATCCAAGTGGCACCAAGAGTGCCCCAGGGAGATCTGGCGTCCTTCTGGAGAACATGCAAAGCAGGAAAAGCTTTGAAAGCCAAGAGAAGGAGGAGGAGATCCCTGGGTGTCACTGAGCATCTCCTCCAGGCCTGGCTGATGCAATGGGAGCCCTTCCAAAGGCTGGGAAGCCCTGGGAAGTCCCCAGGAACTTTGGTGGCATCAAGGCTGGCTGCCAACTGGGGCTGGGGAGTCCCCAGCCCAGGGGCAGATGCTGAACTGGGGCCAAGCTGTGGTTCCCTGTGGGAAGGGCTGATCCAGCTGCTGTCATCAGATGGCATCAGATATCCCTGAGGGAGGGTCAGCCAGGAGTAAACCTCCTTCTAACAGGTTTCCATGATGAGGATGTGAGGTTGGGATGGGGAAGAGCAAGGCAGGGAGTCATTTCAGCCCTAACCCTGAGCAGCCATTCCTCCCCTCTCCCTGGCATGATGAAGCCATCCCTAAACTGGCAGTGTGGTTTATCCCACCACCTCCTCATTCCCAGCCCTCTTTCCTGAGGGTTTCCACAATAAAAGCCCTGCTGAGGGAACTGGGGTCAGCCCCAACATCAGTGTCACAGTAACAGAGGGATGGAAAAGGACAGACTGTGTGTCCAAGCAGTTGGCTGGGGGATGTCCTGTCCCACACTGGGCTGGAGAAGATCCTGCAGTCCCATGCAGGGATGCTGCAGCAGGCACAGCCAAGAGCCTCACTCATTTATTGTTATTTTCTTTTCCTTTGCAGGCACTGAAAATTGCTGCGTGGGAAGAGAGGTGTCTGAAGGTGATGAACGGCTTTGCTATGTTTGCCAAGGAGATGTTTTCCTTTGATGGGCACCAAAACACCTGGGCTTGCCCTTCCTGGCTGGAAGAGTGAAATTCCCTAAAACAGCTCACAAATACAGGCCAAATCAGTAGTTTCAGGAGAAAAAGAGGAAGGCTGTAGGTGCCATTGCAGAGGAGGGTAGAGGCCAGGCTCAGCAGTCTGAGGTATGTGATGTCAATGTGCTGCTTCTGTCCCAGCCCAGGGGATTTTCCAGTGACCTGGATGTGAGCAGGGCACACTCCATCCCTCCCACCACCAGTCTTGGCTCGGGGGAACTGGGTTAGATAAGCATCCCTGAGCCTGGAGGAAAGGAACCACACTGGGATGGAGGCTCCCAGGTCCCAGGGATGCAGCACCCCAACCTCAACTCCTTGGTTTGCGTGTTGAAATCGGGGTTTTCCCCTAACAGGAAGATTGTGGTGTTGCCTCTGCTTCCTTGGAGGAGCAGCATGTGGGCTGTGAATCACGCCTTGGACAGCAGAAAGGAGATCTTCAGGGCTTGCTCCCTGCTCCTCTAAACATCCATCCATCCATCCATCCATCCATCCATCCATCCATCCATCCATCCATCCATCCATCCATCCATCCATCCATCCATCCATCCTTCTCCTCTAAACATCCATCCCTCCATCCCTCCCTAAGCCATCCCACCAAACCCAGGTGCTCCCTGTCATCCCAAGCTCTCTGCCACTGCTGCTTCCCTCCCTCAGGGTGGGATCACAGGAATTTGGGGCAGTGGGTGTTGGTGCACATAGTTTATCCTGGTTTATCTACCCTGTTTGGGATGTATTTGTACTTTCTCATGGTACTTTTGAGGAGCAGAACCCAGACAGATGTTGGGCTGCAAAACTTCAGTGAGCTGGCATGGATGGATCTCTTCAGAGAAATATTTTTAAGCAGGGAAAAAAAAAGGGACATATTTATAATATTTATTTATTTTTAATAGCTTTCTTTTTGTTTTTTTAAACTCTTCAAGGCATTCCAGCCCCAGCAGCATCCCGTGGTGAGAAGTTCCCTGGATGAACATGCAGCCTTTAGCTCACCTCTGCCAGGGCAGGGACCTGGCACTGGAGCATCACCAGTAATTTTCCACCCGTCTCCACACTGTGGAAATACACCCAGGCATGGAAAAAGCCTAGAAGGGAATAAAGAAGACACTTGGCCAGTAGAGCTTGGCCGGCTCCCAGCTCAAGGAATGGCTTCAGGTTCATCCCCAGCTCTCCAGTGCTTGGCAGGCTTGGCTGTCTCAGCTCATACAAACGGGACAGGCCAGCAGCATTGCTGCCAAAACCCCGGGTGCTCCCGCTCCAACAGCTCCCTGCACCCACGGGTTAGCTGCAAGATAAAAAGGGGGGAAAGTGGCCTTTTTATGGGGTTTGGTTGGGATTTTTTCCTTCTCACCGCAGAGAAAAGGAGAAGGAAATACTTGGCACGGAGGGCGGAGCGAAGCGAGGGGGAGCTTGGGGACAGCGGGGATGTGGCAGTGGGAGGCGAGTGGGCCCTTTATGAGGCTCTAATTGCTCCAGCCAAAACCCACATTAGCCTGATGAGTGAAAAGAGGTTTTTACGAGGGCAATAAGATGTCCCAGCCTGCCGGGGCGGTGATTGCCAGCCCGTGGCCTCGGGCTCTCCGACGAGCCGCTGATGCTCCTGCTGCAATTCGGCTCCAGCTCGGCAAGAGGGTCCGGCCGTTTCCCAACCTCGCGGTGCTAATCCCTCTTACCTCAGTGGTGCAGCAATAACCCCCGGAGCCACCAGCACCTCCCACTGCTGGCGGCTTGCAGAGCACGCCATGTTCCCAGACAAAGCTCCTCACACCCTGCACAGCCCCGGCAAACAAGGGCGGCTTCCCAAATCCCGCGAGCATCCTTCCCCCAGCAGCTTTCCTTGGAAAACACCCTTGAAGAGTCACTGTCCCCAGCCCACTTCCTTGAAAATTCAGGTTGCTGTGAAAACGGTGGTGAAACAGGCTGGGAAGGGGGCACCAAGGTCAGAGTGACCGAGGTCTGTGATATCCTGAGTCCAGAGAAGATAAGTGATGAGAGGGTGATGACTCACTGCCTCTTGTGCAAAACCCAGCACCATTCAATACATCCAGCATGTCTGAAGGTGTTTCTCCATAGGATTTCTCCTGATACGAGAGGATGAGGGTGGCTTCAAAAAGCAATTCCTGGAAGAGGAAGCCACCCAGGACACCAAGACCACTCACACTGCTGAGTGTAGAAGCTCACTGAGGTCTGATGTTTTCCTGGGATCCTCTGCTTCAACCAATGGTTGTGGAGGAAGGAAACCCATCAGCAAGGTGTTGCTCCCACATCCAGGGGACAGGAAAACCCTGGGGACAGGCTGGCCAAGGGTTGGCCAAGCTGCAGGGAGGGTCAGGACTGGCAGACCTGAGCAGGGGCAGGAGGGGGTTATTTGGTAGAGGTGGCCATGAAGGAAACAAGATATCACCTTTCCCAAGGTGGCTGAAGGGACCTGAAAGACACCAGGATTTAGCCCCTGGGAAGAATGAGTCAGTCACAGGGGTGACCACAAGGATCTGTTATCACAAGGATCTGTTATCGGTGGAAAATCTGTCTCATGAGGGCATCAAAGCAGCTCCTTGTGTGCCAAAAGGAAGGGGGAAGGGAGGAAAAGAAGACAAAGATCCTCAGTGCGAGGCAAGGAGAGTTCTGTGGCCCCCAGCCCCTCTGGGATGGTGCAGGAGGGGGTTCAAAGCCCTGTGTCCTTCCATTTGAGAGCTTCTTCAGCCCATCCTGGCAGCCCAGGGGCTGGGGGAGCTGCGAGGGGAAGGTCCCACTCTGACAGGGCCATGAGCCGGAGCTGGGCCCAGCGTGTGTTACTCACCTTGAAACTATGTGAGTAAACAGAGAAGGCTCCTCTTCCTGGTCCCACCTACAATTAGGCTGCAGGCTGGAGCAGAGGAGCCTGAATCCACCCTGGCAGATCATGGGGATGCTCTGCTGTCTCCTCTGCTGAATCCTCAGGCCAAGCCACCCAGGAGAGGAGGATGGTGAAGCTCCAGTTGGCCTCCTGGACCATCCCCTCCTATATGGAGCTTCTTGGAGATGTCCCACCAGGAGGAAAACATCCCTTTCCCATCACTTCTGGCGTTTTTATATGGAAATAAATCACATGGGACTTCATTTTCTTCATGGTGGAAAAAGCCCATTCTTTATTCACATAACTCCTTTTTATACAGTTGTACAGACCTTGGGTGGGACTCCAGTGGGTTAGTAGCTTTCTTGTCAATTATTGATTAATAACAAGTTGTTATTCTGTATTGATTAGTCACTCAAAGCCCTGAGGTGTACATGCAGGAAAAGTTGTTAGAGAGAGATAGTTTCATTTTTCTATCTAATGGTGTAAAAACAGTTTATACAGGTGGCAGTTGTTTTTCACCCAGGAAGAGATTGTTATGCTAACAAACTGCTCACAACAGGATTGCTTTCACATGGGAACTTGTAAAGTGCCTTGGAAGAAATGACAGGCTAGCCAGGGCAGGAATTTTATGAAGCCTTTCTTTTTGATTTTTCTACCTTACTGCAACATCTTTATAACCTGGATGACCATTTTTTGTTGCTGAGCAGCAGCTACACTCATGGCTCACTGTGATATGAGGGGAGTGGAGCCAACTGGGAAGAACTCAGTTGAGAGACTCAGCACCAGCTGAGAGGAAGAAGAGATGATCCCATAGGAAAGGGACTTCCCTGCCGGCACAGCAAAAGCCTCTGAGCTCCAGGGATTTAGTGGCTACCGGTGCAATCATGAGTCCCACTGGATCCTGACACCTTCCACTCAGGTCCTTGGGGTTCCCAGAGAGGCTTGGCTCTTCTCTGTGGAAAACCTTCATCCATCTTGGTGGCCTTTTCCCCACCAGTGCCTAGAGGAAGAGGAGAGACCACCCTGGACCATCCCCTAGAGAGAAGAGAGCAGCCTGCAGAGCAGCACTGGAGCCAGCCCAGGGCCAGGGAGTCTTGCAGAAGACTGAAGGCTTTCCAGGATTGACAGTGGTTTCTGCAGGCAAGAGAGGGAATAAAATGGTCAAATTCCTCACAATTCCATGTCTGTCCTCCCACACAGAGTAAAGGAATGCAGGAGATAACGCAGCAATGCCATGCAAACACCCTGGAGAGGTGAACCTCCTCCTGACCCCAGCTAGCAGAGAACAAAAACTGTTTTTTAAAGACGTTTGGAGCATCTTGATGCATCTGTGGGAGGCTTGTGGGCACTGGATGTGTGGGAAGCAGCTGATGGGTCAATAGCCTGCAGGAGCACCAAACACAAGGACATCAGAGATAACTCAGGGAGACAGAGTCCAGAGATGTTACAGAGACCTGTAGGCATTCCCACACTGGGAATCATGTAGAAATAAATGACTTAACCATTCCAGAGCTTTAGGTACAGGCAGCAGTATCTGTGCTGCACAGACACAGGGATTCTCTTTGGGAATGAGGCCTCAGATGGGAAGAGAAGGGGAAGAAGGTGCATGTGTTGCTGAGGTTCAGACTGGGTGACCTCAACCAGACCAGCAACAAAGGGACAGAAACAGCAGCTTCCTCAGGCTGATCCCTTGCAAGACTTACTCAGAGTTACATCATGGTGCTATTAGGATGCAGATCCCTGAGAGCCATGGCTCCAGAGCCTCTGGAAGGATCCCTGGAAGGATGTGGGGCCCCCCTGGCCGGCAGGCAGGGCAGTAGGGATGGCACCCCAATCCCAGCTGTGCCACTGAGGCCAGCTTCCCAAACACAGGCACTGCTACTGTCCCCACAGAGGGACTCAGCTTTGTTTTGGAGCCCAGGGAGGTGAGGGGTGTTTGGGCACGGGGCTGCCTCCTGTCTGTGCTCCTCCCGGTGTTCTGTGGCTGGGACTGCTCAGCTGCTGCTGGCCAGAGCTGAGGACAGCTCAGCAGCTTCCCTGAGTCTGCTGTCCCTGCATCCAAGGCTTTTCCAAGACCACAGGGTATTCCTCACCACACAGCACTGAGCAAGGTTTCCCTGCCCTGGCTGCTCTCCTCCTCTGAACCAGGAATGCTGGGGTGTCCCTGGAGGTGCCCAGGGAACAAACCCAGGCTGCTTCCCCCTGGAAGGGCAGAATGCGGAGGTGGGGCTCACAGGGGAATCCCAGCACAGGAATCTCTGCTCCTGGGTGTGAGATTTCTGCTGAAGGTCTTCTCTCATCCCCCAGGATGCTCATGAGAAACTGTGCTGTGAGACTGGCTTGGATATTCCAAGGGTATCCATCCTTGGGTTTGGGGGTGTTTTCTTCCTGCAGGCAGGGAGCAGGTGAGCCACCCCAGCACCTGAATCCTGCCTGCTGAGAGAGCAGGGAGCGTGTCAGGAGCATCCCCAGTGCTGCCACCGTGCCAGGACTTCCCACAGAGGAGCATCCAAACGTGCCAAGCTTAGCAAGTCCGGCCAGGAATTCAGTGCTGGAGCCGTGGACTCCAGGCCCATGTCCCGATGCACGAGTGGCTTTCCTCAGCTTTGGATGGGTTCCATCAGCCTGCAGGCTGCTCCAAGGAGCTTCTCCCTCCCTGCATCCTCCCCCTGGGTTTTTGCAGGATTTCACGTCCCGTTCTGGGAAACAAAAGCAAAAAGAAACACCGTGGCTTTTTTATAATGAAGTGCAGGAACGGCGTGTGAATGCCTGGGCAGTAATTCAAGTGGGAACATGGAGCTGGAAAGCTTTCAGCTCCTAAACTCAACTCGAGCCTCAGCACTTGGCTTTGTGCTGCTCATTCATCCACAGGGTTATTTTTGGATTCCTCCTCCTGGGAGAACAGGATTAGTTTTGTTTTCAGTGTTCCTTGGAGAGCAGCTTGCTGAGGGAATGACTTAGCAGAGAAAAACCCTCTTGGCTGGTGGGGTCTGCTCGATTCCATGATTCTGAGTGGGAATGTGATGATCTGTCCTGTCCCTTGGGGATTTATTCCCACTCTGCTCTTGCTGAGGCTTGGGTATCTCATTACCCACAGATAATTATCTAGAGATAATGAGGTACCTGCCTCTCTGGGTCGCTGGGCCTTCTCTTTATTGCTTTCCTGGGGCAGCAAGCAGAGTAAGTTGGGATTTTTATTTATTTAGCAATAACTGTAGGCCCTGGCAGGATCCAAATCAAAGTTTTGAAGGAGATAAAGCTGGAAAAATGTTGGATGAGCAACCAGACTTGCCTATGCCATATTTTCTTAGAATCATAGAATGGTTTTGGTTGTAGGGGACTTTAAAAATCATCCAGGTCTAGACCTAATTTTCTCCTAGTTCAACTTAAAAGGGGATCTTAGAAAAGAGGAGAGAATAGAAGGAGAATATCTTCCATAGAAGGAGATCCAGAGCAAAGAGGGGTGGGAGAAGCTGTGAAGACCCACCCCAGAAAATTCTCAGAGTGTGGGATCTGATCTGCAGGACAGGGAAAGATGTGGGAGTGGGCATTTCAGAGGATGTTTGGGTCTCTTCTTACTGCCAGCAGTCACTTGGAGGCTTGGAAGGAGCTGGCAGCTTCCAAGGCTTCAACTGCTTCTTGACTCCAGAAGAAATGAGTGGGATGAGGAAACCTGGATCCCTCTCTTCACAATAAATGTACTTTAAATTGAACCACAATGGCAACTGTTGGGAGCCCTCCCTGTAACCTTCCTTAATCTTCCCCCCACCACTCTATCCCTTCTTCCCTGTTTTCCTCTGTCCCTCTCCTGCAGCAGGCTGTGCATTGGGACTGTCTGTACAGCTCTCTTATTCCAATTAGCTGGCTAATTAGAGCCTCATCAGGGGTGCTGCTGCCACCGAGGATGTCTCCGAGGTGAGAGCTGCTAACAAGGCTGGGAAGTCCCTGGCAGGAGTCCTGGGGATGGTGGGGTGGGATAAAGTTCCATCTTGTCCTCTTGGACAGAGCAACAGATGCTGGAGTCCCAATTTCCTTGCAGTGGGATGGAATTGGGGGTTTTTTTTGGGGGACCAAGAGGATTTGCCTTCATTCCGTTTATTGGACATATTTCAGCTGTAGAGGAGGGCCCGTCCATCTCCCCCTCCCCTCCAACTGGCTCCTGAGCCAAAGAAACCATCTCTGTTTTGGTTCTGTTGGATAATTTGGGGGATTGCCAGATAATTGGAGGCATGGAGCAGGGTTCTCTGGTCCCTAGGTGAAACCCAAGGTCATTTTGGAGGGCTGCTGTGTTTAAAACCAGGGAAGCTGCAGCTTTGTGGCAACAGGTGACCTTTAAATGCCACCTCTGCCTGTCACCAGGGGATCAGTTGTGTAGCTCATCTCTCCTGAACCTGAAGCCTGACTTTATGGGGAAGCAAATCAAAGAGAAGAGGAGGAAAAAAAGAGGGAAAAGCAATGAAGGTAGATGTTCCTGGACAGATTTGCCACAGGAGGAGGCAATGGACAGGCCTGTGAGCTGGGGACCAGCCACCTTGATGGAGACATCACTCAAACCCTGGCCAGCATCACTCTGAGTTCTGCCCTCCTGGAGGGGGTTAAATCCTTTTGGGGGCTTAATTAGCACCAGGACAAATTGGGGAGCAAAAGCTGGGACAAGAACCAACCATTTCTGGGTATGGGAGAAGTGGTGTGGTTGGGGAGCAGCAGTGAACTCCAAGTGCTCCAAGTGAACCCCAGGATGGGTGTCCCACAGGGACATGGAATTTGGGGACCTTACAGCCAGTGACAATGTGAAATCAGCAGGTTTCCTAGAGGAGCTGCAGCCCAGAAAACAATAGATTGAACAGAGATGCTGAGAAGCCTCAAAAAGAGAATTGAAAACCACATGGCCAAAATTTGACTGAATCAGTCAAATCCTCACCTCCCCAGCAAGCCTGTGGGGATTTTGGGGCTGCTGCCAGCACTGGAGACCAAACAGAGAGGATGCTGATGGCTGGAGGGGCAAAAAGGGTGGGGATGGCCATGAGTGGGAATCACCACCCACCTTTCCCCCAAAACCATACTCCCAAGTCTTGAAAAATTAATATTAAAATAAAACCAAGTTAAATAATGAGGGTGTTTTTTTTAAGTTGGTGTCTCCTGTTCCAGCAGGTTTGATGCCTCAGCAAGGAGCAGCTCAGATCATCTGGGTGTCTCAGGGAAGAGAGGGAAGCTGAGAGAAGGAAATTCACAGGAGAAATACCAAAACAGCAGGTATTTGCTGAGACAGCAGGTAGAAACTCCCCTCTCTCTGCCAGAGAAATGTAAGACTGAGAAAATGTTGAAATTTAGCTTTCAGAATCCAGCTGGATGCCTGGCAGCAGGGATGTGGCCAAGCCAGGATGAGGAAAGGTGTTTCTTGAGAAAAGTTATGTAAATGTATGAGCCAAGTCAAGCTTAAAGGGATTATCTGCCATTCTGAGGGAACTGTAATTCTGTTCTGTCAGGTCAAAATTAACACTGATAGTTTCAATGCCCATAACTCTAAATAACAACCTGTATTATCCACCCATTTGCTTGTTTTAATATATATTAACTATTCTGTGTTGCACACTAATATAGAACAATATATAACATCTCATAATTGAATGTAATAACTATTCTCTAATTGCATTACCATTTGAACAAAGAGAATATTAATGGCAGAACCTGATCGATGAGCTCCAGACAAAGCAGTGTGTGTAAACTTTGGAGCCAAGGGACTGGGAATTCCACGCCTGCTCCTCCCAGATCCTTGTTTTCTTTGCTGCTGCCACAAAACTGCTATAAATTAAAGCTGTAAGTGGAAAATAATGCTTGTGAGGCCAAGGAAAGGAGAATTTAAACCCTGTTTTCTCGGTTTTTGTTCAATGAAGTAATGAAAAAGGGGAATTATTTCTTTTTCACTTAGAAATCTTTATTTCTCACTGCCTGAGGGAGCTGAGCGTCTGCCACTGCTTCACTCCACGGCCTTGGGCAACGCACTTAATCTCCCAGGATCTGTGTCACTGGGTTAATCATATTTACGTGCCTTTTATGAGGGTTAATGATTAGTCTGGGAATGTTTGCACGGACTTTTCCAGACGCGACTCCTTAGATAAACGCTCCGTGTTAATGCTTGGGGCTGGCAGGGGTTAAATGCAGGAGGAGGGGCTCTGCTTTGGGGCGGGGAATGACTCTGAAGGGGCTCAGAAGCCATCCCCAGGCTGCCAGCGGATCCCTGGCTCTGCAGACGGGATGGGAAAGCGATTTTTTGTGGTCACAGGGAGCTGTGTCCGGCCAGAGCCGGACCTCCGGGCGCATCCCGGTGGGCTCAGCGTGGGGAAGGCTCCTCCTCTGTGCTCTGTGAGGGAGGAGCTCCTGTTTCACAGGAACCCCCACAATGCATGGGCTGCAACGGGGGATCCTCTTCACAGGGCTGCCTGTGTCACCGAAATTAGGAAATAAAGCTCCTTAACACCGGTGGAGTTCTGAGAAGCACACGCTGTTACCCACCCGGATACAGGGCGGGTGACTCCGCCTGAGGTGCACTCACGGCTCAAGATGATACACGCCTTTATTAACGCCTCCAGTTCATCAGAAAATGTTACATATGAAGGTCTTTGCTGTCAGGGTGAGCTGTGCACGTGTTTTTGAACCATTTGTTACTCAGGCGGCCGTGGAGCCCCTAAACTGGACTGGGCGGCGCGGAGTTTTTACCGAGCCACATCACCTTCCGTGAGCCGTGACTTCGCCATCAGCGCCGGCACCGGGGTCCTCTCCATGGGGGTCCTCTCTTAGGGGGGTTCCTGTAGTTGGGGGCACCGCCTGTAAGTGAGGGGTCCTTCAGGGGTCCCTCCCTAATGGGGACTGTTTGTAAGGAGAATGTCCTTAACGTCGCTCCTCCCTAATGGGAGGGTAGTTCCAAATGGGGACTGTCTGAAATGGTGGCCCCTTCACTGGGGGCTCCACAATATGGGGGTCCCCTTAATGAGTCACTGTAAAATGAAGGCTGCCCTTAATAATGCTCCCCTCCAAACTGCGGGCTCCCCATGCCGCACCTCCTCTAAATTAGGGGGCTCGCTGCAACGCGGACCCCTCCGTACATCCTAACGCGGGGGGATGTTCCCGTCCGGAGAGACCCCGTCTCCGAGCGCAGGGGCAGAGCCCAGACCAGCTCACCGCACGTGTGGCTGGGCTGTCCTCTGCTGTCCCATCCCGTCCCCTCCCCTCCTCCGGCCGGCCCACACGCACACCCGGCCCTCCTTCTCCTCCTTCTCCACCTCCTCCTCCCACTTCCTCCGCACAGCGCGGGCTGCCGGCCGAGGAGGGCCAGCGGCCCCCCCGTTCCCCCCGTCCGCGCCGAGCCCCCAGCCGAGCCCGTAGCGATGCGCCGGGGGAGGCACCGCGCCGCAGCCGCAGGTGAGTGCGGGCCCGGAGGGATGCGCGTCCCGCAGGAGCCGCGGGGCAGCGCAGCGATGCGGGGGGACCCCCAGCCAGCGCCGCGCCTGCCTTGGGCTTCCCCGGCGGCTGAAACCCTCGAGCACGGGGGAGCCCTGCACGCCTTCCTCGGGATCGTCTGCTTCTCCTCGGGCCGTGCGAGGAAAAACGGGTGGCGGGCTCCGCATCCCGGCATTTTACCCATTTATGGACACTTTGGATCATGCGGCTGATTGGCAGCGGGAGTGCGCTCAAGCTCCTGCCAGAGGTTTCTTTGGGGCTCGCCGGAGTGTTGCCCACCCTGATGCGGTGACCGTGGCTGTGCGGGGGGGACAGAAGGACGGCCACTGCCGCCCACCCCTGCCACATCCAGACCTCGTGTCCTGGCAAGGGCCTGTCAGCAGCGAGGGGGTCCCAGGCGTGACCGTGGCCAAGCTTGGGTGTGAGTGACATCGATGGGCCGGGATGGGATCGATGCCTTGTGGAGGAGTTTTAATTCCCCGAGTAGAAGGGGACGCGGTCACTGAGCCCTTCTGGTGACTGCTCGTTGCTCCGTGAAGTTTTGGGGTTTTTTAAATAAAAGTGGGCATTCCCTGGGAGAGAGGGGGGTTTCAACTTGAATCGCAGACCAGCCGTGGCTTGGTGCATGCATTCCAGAGGGATAACTGCCTTCAAAAGCAGCGGGCTTGTTCCACGGGAAGGCTCCGGCTGGGCTTCTGCCCGCCTGGGAGAAGCTGGGGAGCTGCAAACTGTGTGGAAAAGGGCCAAGATGTGGAATGAGGGAGCCGGGACCGCTGAGGCCGCTTGTTTGTTCCCCCAAATGACCGAAGTTTGGGGGAGCGATGCCCGTGAGCTCATCCGGCCATGGGAATGGTGACCTCCGGGGCGGAATCCCAAAGTGCCCGAGGCTGTGAAAGGAGGATTGCAGCCGGCCGGGGGAATCCGGCTCCTTGCCGGGGAGAGCCCGGGAACCCCCCCGTGCCGCAGCACCTCGGTGGGGCTGGGCTTGCTGGGTGCCAGCGGCTCTAGGAGCTTTTCTCGCTCGATTGCTCCGGGTTGGCCGGGAGCTGGCGGCTGGTTTTGGCCTCACGTGGCGATGGAGGAGGCGGGAGAGTGCGGGGAGAGGCTCCCGCTGCCGGCATCGCATGCCGGGGAGGAAATGCCGGGAGCCTGCGAGCCCCGCTGAGAACAGCCACGGGAGCATTGTTGGCAGCTGTCGGGGCAAAAAGAGATGTGTGAGGTGTTCCCCACGGCCTTGGGAGGAGCGGGAGCCCTCCCGTGTCCTTTGGAGACCCAAAAGGCGGCAGATAAGGCTCCCGCCGGAGCTTATCAGGGAGGTTTCGCTGCTGCTGGCACGTGTTCCCTCGGCGCTTGGTTTTACTTTTACTCCCTCCCGGCCAAACGGCCCCGTGTGGGAAAAAGCCCTGAGATGAGGGAAAGGGGGAAAGAAAGGAAAAGAGCATTAAAAAAGAGGAAGAAGGGGTTGTGTTTATTGCACCCGCTGCTTTTCCCAGCTGTAGGGTTTCGGAATTCCAGGCTGCATGTGTTGGGGTTCTCGCACGCATCGCCCCCAGCGCTGATTCCCACGTGTCCCTCTCCTGCCCCGCTGGCTGGGACAGTGCCAGAGGGAAAAGGCCGATGGCGGCAGCAAAAGCAGAACAGTTCTCCTGGACTGGCGCAGGTGAGGGGGTGGCTCAGATTTGGCAAGGTCCCTGTGGATTTCACGGAGAGAGGGAGTCCCTCTCCCGAATTTGGTTGATGAGCTCAGCCCTCTCAGGCAATCCCTGTGCCCGGCTCCGGCCCTGCACTGGGATCGCTCGTCTTGCTCTGCAGCCCTCCAGGCAGAATGAACTCGGAGCTGGGTGAGCCAGGGCGAGTGCATCGTGCCCGGTGGCGTCACCGGTGCCGCGGTGACAGCGGGGCCGGTGTCACAATATCGCCGCGGTGGGGAGCTGCAGATCCCCGCGGCTTTGGGGAAGGGAAGCAGCAGTGGGGAAACATCGGGACTCACAAGATCCTGGGTTTCTGTCCCAGCTTGTCCTCCCCTAACATTGTCCCAGCTGGGAAGGGATCCCATGCCTGCGTGGCCCTCCCACGCAGCATCTCCCAGGGAGATGGATTGAAACACCACCCTCCCAAGAGATCCCTTTTGGAAGGAAAATAATCCAGCCTGGGTTTTCTTCAAGCTTGCTTCCATTCGAAGGGAGCTGTTTTCCCTGGATCTAGGTGCTGGAAATTGAATTGGCACTGCACATCTTGGGACTGACCCTGAGGATAAAACTGTGGGAAAATATGTGGGGGAGCTGCTTCCAGGGGTGCAAGCAGGGAGGGAAGCACCGAGGCTCCTGTGGGGGTTTCCAGGGGAGCAGTGTCCTTCCTGGGAAGAAATCAGTCGTTGGAGCTTGCATGGGAATCCCCCCAGGAGGGCTCAGTGAGGGGTGCAGCCTCAGCTGTGCTGTTGTGGGTGAGCTGGGGAGCTCTGGTCCCCTCCCGGCAGAGCTGCAGCAGCACCAGCGGCTCTCTCCCTTGTCTCCCCCACAAGTCTCCCTCCATATCTGCTCTGTTTCCCCTGCTGTTGATGTGGCTTTTATCTTATCTGCACGTGCCCTTCCTCCATTTCCTCCTCGGCTTCTCTGCTAACTCTGCCACAAAAGGGAAAAAAGCACCCAAAAATGGAGGAGATCCCACTGCAGGGAGTCCATGCCTGGGCTTGGGGTTGCTGGGCCGTGCTGGGTGACAGGGGGTGACATTTGGCCATGCTGGGAGAGTGCTGAGCTATGCTCAGGTTTGTCCTGGGGCTGCCTGGGTGATGTGCAGGATGCTCAGGTGATGCTGGGTGGTGGTGCAGTGGTGCTCCTGGGGCTCGGCTGATGGGCAGGTATCTCAGTGGGATGCTCAGGGGACACTGGGTGGTGCCAGCTGATGCTCAGAGAACACTTGGGCTTCTCAGGATGCGGGGCTGTGCTGGGACAGGCTGCCAGCTCCACCTGCTGGCACCACCTCCTGTCTCTGTGGGCCAGCCCCACCCCGCAGCAGCCCCAAATCCCCTGAGGGAGAGGCTGAGCTGCTGCCTGGGGGTAAAAACCTCACATGACTTCACGGGCTGATCCTGGGGATGGGAATTTTGGGCACTCTGGGTCTGTGTCTGCTGGCTCCTCACCCGAGCTGACCCAGCTTTGCTCCCTGCTGCCTGACACAGATGCTCTTTGGGCTGTGGAACAGAATCAGCCAGAGCCTTCCAGGGCTATTCCAAGGAGAGGGATGGAGAAATGCCCCACCAGGCTCCCAGGACTGCCCCCATGGGCAGGGAGGGTCGGATCCTGTGGAAAGGGGAGATCCCTGCACAATTAAAGCCCTCATGAGTGGCCACACTAGAATTGTACAGCAGACTGTGCATCTCCAGTTAATGCTGCACACACAGGTACTGGACCTGCAGTGACATTCCTCTGTGGAAATGGACTCAGATGTGCAGAGATTTCCCATCTTGATTGGAGGCCTGCCTGATGCACTAAAAGTTTGTGCTAAGATTATCAGACATGAATATGTTTATAGTTGTTTTATTTGTGTTTTCATCAATAGTAACTCATTTGGAGACTAAGTATTAGTCAAACAACTTTCATACATTGTTAGTTTCATTTTTGCTAAGTTTATTTACTATTCTTACTTGAAAAAAAAATGACTAGGGAAAAGCTTTTTTTATTACAGAAGTATAATTTTATCCTATCCAAACTTGGCCTGGGAGTTCATGCAAGAATTTACACATATTTGGAACAAAAAAAGATATGTACTCACCTTCCATGTTCTGCCTCAGAAGGCTTGAAATTTATGGTGAGGCTACATTTTTCAGAGATATTAACAGGAGAACTGGGCAATCAGGAGAAAGTAAGAGAAGAAGATGTCCCATGACCTGGTGTCCCATTCTGTTGCAAAGCAGCAGGGTGGGAGATTTGGAGTGAGCAGCAGCAGCAGAGAACTGATGGAATGTTGGAGTGGGGGGTGGTGTGTGAGGCTGGAATGTTCATGGTTAATGCCTCCAACAATGGAGCATTTGCAGCAACTGCCCAAGTGCAGAGGGGCACAGCCCCAGAGGCTGCAGTGACTTGTTGGGCAAGATAAGGGAAGAGGCTGATAAGAGACAAATCCTGCCAAGTGCCATGGTCAGCCTGCAGTTAGCCTGCAGATATTCACCCCCTCTGATGGGCCATAATTGGCCTCTCAGCTGCACCTACACTTGAAAAGTGTCACAGGCCAGCAAATACAGAGAGGTGTCCTGTGATCCAGAGGGAAGTACCTGGCCATTCCCACCAAGCCTGAACATTTTATTAACCCCTGGAACTTTGTGCTTCCTGCGCTTCCCTCACCCCAGGTAGATCATCACTGTGGAATTGCAACCTCCCAGTCTTGTTGGAAGATCCATGGGTGTTGGGATCTTTCTTCTCTTACCCTTTCCTTCCCTTTCTTTTCCTTAGGCGTTTTTGAAGTATTATTTTTATGCTTTTATGTTGCTTTATTATGGTAGATAATAACCAAAACAGCGCCACTGCAACCAAACTGTTCTAAAATAAACCCCATATATATATATTGATAATCACCATTTTATCAGCATTGTTTCACTCTAATCAGCCCCAAGGGATCAATTAACAAGAACCTGGGTTACCCTTATGTCGCAGCAGAGACTGACACATGACGCGACACTCGAGGTTCATGTGGCAACAGGAGATTTTGTTTTTAATTGCAGTTCCCTTTGTGCATTTTCAGAAAGCCCATGCAGTTGGGCCTGATGGGCTGAATTTAGCCACCACCCAGGTTACTGGCCATTAACTCTCTGCATCCCTAATGGCCTAGACTGGTTCTCCAACAGCCTAGAGTGTCGAGTTATAATTGGGGTTATCTATAACTGTGAGGCCTCCAGGCCAGCTGTTAGCCTCCACAGTTCCCCCTTTCTGTTTTTAAATACAAAGGCAATTTTTGTTGTCTCCTGCAGGGCCCTTTGCAGACAGGATGACAAACATGCACAATGTCTGAAATAATTGACACAAATAATAACCCTAGGTCGGATGAGGCTCTGCATCCAACACGCTAAGTCCAGCCTTACCAGTTGTTGTGTATCCAAATACCATCCAAAAGGATTTTTCAAGCAGGTCCAAAAGCCATCAAGCATGGCTTCTTAGGGTGGTATGCCACACACTGTTCACATTCATAGCCCAATTACACAAACAAAGAAAATTGCATATAACTTCCTTACAAATGGTTACACTTTAAAAACTATCATACTTCTGCTTTTGATGTCCCCAGTGGGTTAGACTTACAGGGACAGTTTGCTTTCACGTGACCTTGTTGCCTACAACCATAACACTGTTGTGTTAACAGCAGCTGCAAAAGAATCTGTCTTAGATTGCAAAGCAAGATGTCACCCTAAAGTATGTATTTTATTACCATCTGTTAAAACCAGGTGGGGCAGTGTTCTTTATCTCTTCCAAGACCCATCCTCCATCTGGGGAGATATCTTCTGTTAATGGGCACTGAGTGTCACTGCCTGACTGATAAAATTATATTATCCCGCTGTGAGATGCTCCAGGAGGACTGCAGCCACCGATTAGTCAGACTGCTACCAACACCCTGACCCACAGGGTGTCAGGTTCTATTCTGACTCTGTCAGTGGGCTTTTTTGTACTGGGGCATTTTATTTTAATTTTCATAATAAAAGGTAGGGTTTCTTTAAATCTATACATACCAGTAAAGAACTGTTATTCCTATTCTCATATCTTTGCATGAGAGCCCCTTAAATTCTAAACTGTAATTATTCAGAGGGAGGGGGTTTACATTTTCTGTTTCAAGGGAGGCTCCTGCCTTCATTAGCAGACTCCTGTCCTTCAAACCAAGACAGAATCAGCTAACCAAGCAATATTCTCTGATTCAGTCCCAACTTTAGCACATGCATAAATTAATTTATTTAAGGATGGATTTTCTTTTGGTAACAAATCTAGCCCTTTTGCAGTCCTCATTTGCATTATCCCATGCCAATTTTCAATTAATTGATTTCTTGCATCATTATTTATTATTTGCTTTTCCCTGGCATCTTGTGTCCTCTCTATGAATGGCATGCATGGCTCCTCGGGGAATACCTCTGGGTCAGTGTTGCCATGTCTGCAACATTCAGCAGGGCTTGTATCCCCAAGTCTTTTGTCTGTGCTAATATTCAAAGATGTATGCGTGCCTGTAACTGAGGATTGTCAACAGGGAGCAGTCCCATAAGCTGAGAAACCCATAAGCTGAGTTTAATAATGGAAAGCATCCCTTGGACTTCCAAGCCCTGGCTGTGTATGTGGCAGGGTATGATGTCCCATGGTCCTGGGCACCAGCAACCTCCCACCAGCGCTTCCAGCACTGGGTTCCGCTTGCCTTCTGGGCTCTGCTCGTGTGCTGATCCAATGGGTGGTGCCCACGGTGCCTCAGCTGTGGCTTTTGTGCTCTGGTCAGCTTTTATCTGTTTGATAGTGTCCAGTACCAAACACCAGGTCATTTAAAGGTCTTGACTTGTTTTGTCGCCTTGTGAGGCTGAGTCAAATACCAGATCACCAGCCCGCTCCCATGTTTGTACATTAAAAGTATCTTACGTGGTTGTGTCCAGTCCATGCCTCTTACACCATGACAGCAAGGCTTGTAGAGCCTGTTCATAATATTTTACCCCAGTTTGCATGAAAAGAGGGTCCATACCTGTACAACAGCCTTTTTCTCCAATGAGACTTGCGTCCCCGTGTTCCCAGTGGACACTTTTTCTATTTACAATGGTCTGGACTGTCTGCAGCTCTCCTCACTCCTGGCAGCTCACCCTGGGCTGTGTCTCCCCGCTCTCTGCACGGCAGGCTGCTGCCAATCACATTGGGGATCACCGCCTCTTGCAGTCAAGATGGACACACAACATGACGCTCGAGGTTCCTGTGACAACAGCACACTTTTGTTGCGTGCATTTCCCTTTTGTAAGAGACAGTCTGAAGTGTCCCTCATTTGCCTCATGACTGTCACAAGGACAGAGACTATGACCCTGAAGACCCCGACTTGAGTTCTGGCCCGGTTGAGGTGGATGCTCTCCAAGTGATTGTTTGCAGGTCTGCTTGCTGTGCTGCCACGGTACACTGCTTCAGGCAGGGACTGCTGAGGAGCAGCGTGCTCTGTATGATTACACCTGCTTCATGGAACAACAGGTCTCATCACAATAGCCTGTGAATTTCCCCAGCTCTTGGCCAGATGCCGTTGCTTTAGACAAAGACTATAAATAAGTAACTTTCTATGGTAACTTGGGTGATCCCTGTTCCAGATTGCAAGGCAAGATGTATTCTATTGCCATCTGTATGGCAATTTCTGGTGTCAAGTGGGCAATTCTCCTTATCTCTCTTCCTGAGTGATCATAATCATGGTCCCTCAGCAGGGAACATCTGCTGATAAGAGGCTATTGAATGTCACCACATGGCTGATAAGAACTATAACATCCCATTGTGAGATGCTCCGCCCAGAGGGAGGAGCCAAGCATTCCTACACAGATATAATCTGGAGATTCTGACACACCAGCACAGCTCTTCTCCACTGGACTGCCCAGAGGAACAGCAGCTGCTGCTACTTCCACGGATCTGCGGAGGAAGAATACACCCCTTTCCTAGAGGACCCCCTGCTCCAACAGAACCACGCCTGACACTCCAGGAGGACTGCAGGCCCTTTTCCAACTGGACTGCTACCAACACCCTGACCCAGAGGGTGTCAGGTTGAATTCTGACTGTCAGTGTTGTTCTAGTGTTTTATTTTATCCTTTTATTTTTTTTTTTCCTTCCCTATTAAAGGACTGTTATTTCCTGCTCCCATATTTTTTGCCTGAGAGCCCCTTATTTAAAATTCATAGCAATTCGGAGGGGTGGGGAGGGTTTGCGTTCTCCATCTCAGGGGAGGCTCTTGTCTCCTTTAGCAGGCACCTGTCTTTCCAAACCAAGGCAATCGCCCATGGAATGAAGATGAGTCTATTGGTGGACCAGGAGGACTTTGTCTCTCCCTTGGTAGCTATACCCTCCCTTCTCTCTCTCTTTCCTTTACTTTGTTTCCTTTATACCTCTGTCTCCTCTGTCGCATAATTGTTGTTGGCACTCAGTAAGGGTGCAGTGCTGTGATTAAACTGAGGGTCCCCTGCTGTGTGTCTCTTGCACTCTGAGATCAGTAAGAGGAACCATCACGACCCCCACTTGTACTAGCGGATGGTGACACCTTTATATAGTTTCAGAAGGCCTGCATGGTTGGTCCTGACTGGCTGGATTTGGTTACCACCCAGCTTACTGGCCAATAGCTGTCTGCATCCCTAACGGCAGGGACTGGTTCCCCAACGGCCTGGACTGGTCAAGTTATAATTGGGGTGATCTTTAATTGTGGGGCCTCCAGACGAGCTCTTAGCCACCACACTTTGACCTTTTGGGAAATGGCTTGTAACCTTCTGTCACCCTGCGCCATCAGAGGCTGCTGCCTGTGTGGACTTGCTTTGCTCATGGCTCATTCTCTCTCTTTTCCAGGAAGGCCAGCTCACCTCTCCGGCGGGGACACCGGCACCGACGTATAAATGGCCTCAAAACGGTGCTCGCAGTCTGCAAGCCCCGTGATTTTGAAGAAGCTGCCTCGTCTGGCGCCTGCCCCCAGCTTCCTGCCCCGCAAAATCCCAGGCACATCCAGCCCCGTGCACCACCCTGCCTCTGAAAACCATTTCAACTACAAGGGCTCCTACTTTGCCTGCCCGCTGCAGAGCCCCGAGGGCCCCGAGCAGCCCGGGACGGGCTGGAGCCCCACGCCCGCCTACCTGCACTACGGCCCCCGTGCCCTGAGCCAGCCCGTGCCGGCCGAGGGGCCGCTGCTGGGCTTCCTGCTGTGCCCACCAGAGAGCCTGGGCGCCAGGCTGCAGCCCCCGGACACCCAGAAGAGCAAGGACAGCCTGAGCCAGGAGCAGCTTATGGCCAGAAAGAAGCTGGACAGTCCCAGGTGCCCCTTGCCGGTGAAGAATCCAGTAGTGGTGAAGAAGGCAGCTCCTCTAGCCGTCCCCAAGCCCGTGTACGCAGCCCCTGCCTCCTTCCTGTCTCCCAGGATGGCTCTGCTACTGGGAACACAAGCAGAGAGCCTGCAGCAGCGACCAGGGGAGGCAAACTGGGCCCTGCCCCCTGCCACCCACCCTCTGCACCCCAGCGAGCCCCACAAGAGTGGTCCTGGTGCTGACCACAGCCTCCTGCCACTGCCCTCTGGCCTGGCCCTGCCTTCCAGGGAGCAGCTGAGCTCCCCCACTGCCTTACCCCACTACTGCATCACCTATGATAAGTATGGGCCATCCCCCAGCACCCCATTCCTGGAAGCAAGCTGTCCCGCTGCCCAGAGCCAGAAGAATCTGCTGGAGGTCCCCAGTCTCAGCCTGGACCCCTGGCCCAAGCTCCAGCCACCTGACACCAGCCCAATGATCCAGGAGAGGTCAGCAATGTGCTACCCACCTCCCCCCTACCCTCTGTCTACCCACAGATCTGCCCCCCTCTACCACCCCCCAGCTCCCACGGTGGCGGAGCCCAGTGCCCTGCCCAGCTTTGGCTACGTGGGAAGCAGGGAGCCCTTTCCCAGCACCTACCTCAAGCCCCAGGAGCCCAGGAGTTACTTTCCCAGCCCCTTGGAGCCCTACGTGCCCAGGACAGCGGGAGCCAGGCTGGGGGCGGCGCTGAGGGATGCTGAGCCGGCCAGGGATGCCGAGCTGCCCAGGAACAGCGGGTACCCAGGGTTTGCCCTCAGCCCGGGCGATGTGTCCGTGTTCCAGGCCTCCTTTCCCGGCACGGAGCCGCGCTGTGAGCAGCACGGGGCAGGCAGTCCGCAGTGGCGAGCAGCAGCGAGGCACAGCAGCGCTTTCCAGCCTGTCTGCACCTCAGAGAAGCTTTCTGGGGGCTCCGCTGGGCTGGCTGAGACATTTCCTGAGAGAGGAGGGAGCTGGGGGAAACCCAGGCAAGGGGAGGACGAGCCTCTGTACCCACGGAGGAGGAGCAGCAGCCCAGCCCCTCAGGACACCCCCCATGGAGGACCAGGAGAAGGAAACGCCTGCAAGGTGATGGATCCAGCCAAGGAGCTCCTCCGCCCTTCTCCGTCCGTGACCCCCACCAAAGGGCTGGAAGATCTGAGGGACAGCAAGGCTTTGTCAGCCTCCCCACCAATGCCTGTGATCCACAACGTCTTCAGCCTGGCACCTTACCAGGAGTACCTGGAGAAGGCCAAGGGCACCGACCCCATCCTCTTCTGCAGGAAGCATCTGTGGGAGGACTCCTCAGCCCAAAACACGGGGGGCAGCCAGGAGCCTGCTGCCCTCAGAGATGTCTCAGTGGTGTGCAGCCCGAGGTCGGGCAGTGATGCAGTGCAGAGCCAAGAGGAAAGCTGTTACAGGAGCATCCCTAAAAAGCCAAAGCCTGTGCCCCCAGAGCTGGAGTCTCAGGAGGGCAGCCCTGACAGGGTGGGCACCAAGGAGTCTCCCTCCAGGGACATGGTGCTGGACCTTAGCTTCAAGAAGAGACTGGAGGAAGCAGGGGACACGCAGAGACCCACTGGCTGTGCAGAGGGGACACTGGACCGAGAGGATAAGGAGGAGAAAAAAGCTGCAGGAGGGAAGGTGGGGCTGGGAGAGGGGGCGCAGCCCCAGGAGCCTGAGGCAGACTCGGGGGACAGGAGCAGCTTCCAGAGCTCAGCCAACTTCATGTTCCAAAAATACAAGCTGCTGCCCTCCCTGCCAGCCAGCACTGAGCCCCCCCAGCAGGATGGCAGCTCTCAAGGCCCCCAGCCCAGCCCCCCCAGCAGCACCCCCACTCCAGCTCCCCCAGCCTCCTCTCCATCCAGCAACCCCCCGTTCCCACCACCCAGCCCTCAGCTCAGCATCATCCTCGCCCCAAACCCTCCCCAGATTGTGCTTCCCAAAGCCCCCTCCACTCCAGAGGAGGAGAAGGTGGTGGTGGTCAAGAAGGTGGGTGTCCCCTCGGGGCAGTACTTCAGCACCCTGCACACCTTGCTCTGTGACACCATTTCGGACTCAGTGTCCCGCTCCTCCCCGGAGCTCCTGCGGCAGTGGCTGAAGAAGGCTGAGCTGGCAGAAGAGCTGGGGGAGATGCCCAAATCCTTGCCCAGCTCCAAAGATGGCTCCAAGGCTCCCAATCCTCAGAAGCCCAGCAATGGCAAGGAGATCTGGCTGGCTTTCCAGGACGTGGCCGCGCTCCTCACCAAACTGCTCTCCCAGCTGAAGACCTTCATGTCCGCTTGCCCTTTCCCGCACGTCGTCCGGGCGGGAGCCATCTTCATCCCCATCCACGTGGTGAAGGAGAAGCTCTTCCCAAAGTTGCCTGGGAGCTTTGTGGACCAAGTGCTGCAGAAGCACAAGGTGGAGCTGCGTCCCACCACCCTCTCAGAGGAGAGGCACCTGAGGGACCTGGAGCTGAAGAGCTGCACCTCTCGCATGCTGAAGCTCCTGGCGATCAAATGGCTTCCAGAAATCTACCCTGACCTGCTCAACCTCCACTGGCACAACTCCATCCAGCAGCAGCTCGGTAGGTAGCCTGGCATCTCCTGGGGATGGGTCCCTGTGGCTCTCCCCGGGATGTTCCAGCTGCACCTGCCTTCCAGGTGCTGCTGTTCTTGGGGAGCATCCAAAGGTGCCTCAGCACCTCAGGCTTCTGCCCAGCTCTTCCTTTGTGGGTTGTGGAAGGGGAAAGTTGGAGCTAGAAGGGAGAAAAACTCATCCTGGGCGTGTCAAGGAGGTTTCAGACAGTTCCAGACCACCTGTGCCCATCCAAGGGCCCAGTGTCAGACCTCTCACCCATGGCTGTCCCATCCAGCTGATGACTTCACTGCTGTGCCCAGATAACCTTTTGTTGCTGCTCAAGGCCATTAACAGCACCTTTATTTCTTCCAGATTCAAGCCCAGAGACTGGCCAGCAGCCTTCCAAGTACGTAACTCCTCTTCCAAAGTGGGTTTATAGGAATTTATGGGGTTTGTTTGTCATTTTGTGGAAGTGTATGTGTGTGGATTTCATGTGATGATGAGCAACTGGAGCTGGCTGGGGAGGCTCTGCTCCTGGGGCTGGGCTGGAGCCAGGAATATTCAGGATATGGAGGTGTGCCCTTCCTAACCACTCCT
The DNA here is from genome assembly GCF_963513975.1 of Fringilla coelebs. Lineage (NCBI taxonomy): Eukaryota > Metazoa > Chordata > Aves > Passeriformes > Fringillidae > Fringilla > Fringilla coelebs. Next base: position 3,759,372 of record NC_140038.1, on the reverse strand, counting down.
TTCTCTCACAGGTAGCCCTGGCCTGGAGGCACTGAAAACTGATGGCAAAGCAACAGCCACAGAGAGATGAAGGAACAGGAGGCACTGAGGAATGTGCCAAGGGCAACAGCCAAATGGTGACGGGAATGGGAAGGTCCTGAGTCCCCAGAGCTGAGGATGCTGACTCCACCAACAGCCCTGCAGGCAGCTGCTCAGGTCCCACTGGCATCAGGATCGTCCAGGATGCTGATACCTTGGCAGGGACCCTCTGGGGATGCTGCTCAGGGTGGAGAACAGCTCGGGGTGCTCCGGGGACACGCACAGGGATGCTGCTGGCAGGTTATCTGGGCCCGCAGGCATGGGCGTGAGCCCCTCACGGCAGCTGGAGCTGCTTTTCTTTGAATGGATTATCTTTCACTGCATCTCCTGCATCCATCCATGATTGCCCTGGTGAGCTGAGAGGGAATGGCTGGAGTTCCTGTGGAGCTGGAGCAGGAGGAGAGTGGAAATGGCCACAGCACCATCCCCAGCCTTGGAAAAAGGGACTACAGGGATGGCATCCCACCTCCTCCTCTCTCCTCTGAATCCCCCTCCTGCTTTATCCATGCTTTTCCCAATAAACATCCCCTTCCTCTGGGATTTTCATCTTTAAAGTGCCATCAAGACCTGGCATAACAACAAAGGCAAGGGAATCATGACTTCCATAGTCCCAGGACTAAGTTGGTTTTGTCATAAATGAAGACATTTTACAAATGTTCTGCATTAACCTTTATAAGGAGCCGCTGCCTTCAGGTCATGTGTTTTGGGTTGATTTTTTCTTTAAATACAGTAATTTATACATGTCTTTTAATTTAAACTAAAAGGCTGCAAAAAACTCTTAAAGAGACTCTTTAAGAAAAGAAAACCAAATCACTTCAGGTCCCAGATCCTGTCCCAAAGGAGAACGTGGGAGATGCACGTTTAGGGACCACCTTGGTGGAGACTGAAAGGGGCAGAGAAGGGAATGATGCTGCCAGACCTTGGAAGGAGGGATCCTTTCATCCCAAAGGGTTATGGGCATGCCAGGACCAATGGACAGCCCCTCACCCTGGGGGGCTGCAGCAGGGTACACAGCAGAGGCCTTAAAAACTCATCTCTCAGGTGTTCTTCAAGCTGCTGCAGGGAACAGAGAACAAAACAAGGGTTATTCTAATTTTTTATTTCACTACAGGGAATATTTATTTTGAACTAAAAAGATGGGGTGTTGGGGGGTGGGTAGAAATGACCCTACCCAAACTGTACTTATTTTAGCCAAGGGGTGTTTGCTACTGGGGGATTTCTGTGGGTGCCTTCCTGGTTTTCTGTGGGGATGGGGTGGCTGTGGGTGTGAGGGAGATGCTGCTGTTCTCCCCACTCCATGCCTGTGCACAGTGATTTGGAAAGCAGTGTTTGTTAATAATGTTGGTTTTGTACATATATAAGGTTCCAGGGAAGAAAGTTTCTTCCCTTTATTTAATATTTTTTTGTAAGAATATGAAGAGTTGCCTCACCTGGTTTAAATGAGTTTGGCTTATTTCCAGACATGCCCTGCTTCTGTCTCTGCTTCCCAGTGTGGGCACAACAGGACCTTCCTGGGACTGGAGTGTCCCCAGATCCCCCACCCCATGCACTTGCCCTCTCCTCCCTGCAGCCAGCCACACGTGCTGTGCCCAGCCCCTCTGTGCCATCCCTGCAGGCTGGATCCAGTGTCCAGGATGCCATCACAGGAGCACATCCCAGCCTCCACAAACCCCGTGGGTGACAGCCTGGGAAGAGGGTGCTGGTGGATGTCTGAGCATCAGAAACTGGGCAGGAGAGTCTGGGCTGCTCAGGGATGCAGCCTGGGCTGGCCCAGTGGGGCCCCCTGGGACCTTCGCCCTTGTGAGCCTCCATCAGGCACAGAATCTGCCTGATCCCAAAGGCCAAGTGCTGCAATCCACCTTTGTCAGCCCCACTGGTGGAGTCCAGCAGGTGAAAACTGCCACAACCTCACAAACAGGGAGGTTTGGGGATCATCCTGCCTGGAGGGACAGACCCACCCCCTCCTGCTGCTGCTGAGTGCTCCATGAGGAGCAGAGGAAAGCTGAGACCACTCCAGCTTCACCTGGGGTAGTGCAGATGGGTTTGTGTGTTAATTGGGAGCAGCTGGAACAGAGGCACATCCTCCCCTGGGAAAGCAGATATAAGCCAGGGCTTGGCTGGCCCTTGGTGCTCTCTTCTCCTGGGTGCTGCCAGGTGAGGGGTGCTGCTGGGCCTGGCTCTCCTTGGGGAGGTTTCTGGGGGTGAGGGGGTGTTTGGGGCAGGGAATGAGGGAATGTCTGAGCCTAGGGCTGCTTAAAACCCTGTGCTGCCCTGGCAGCTTCCCAGGAGGTGCTGAGGCTTGGCACAGGCTTTCCTGAGCTGGGAGCCTGCTGGGGAGAAGGGAGGGGTTTTAATGAGGAGCTCAGGGGATAGGAACTTGGGAATGGGCCGGGCACTGCAGACACCCTGGCTAAATCTGCTGCTGTCCCTCTCCACAGCCGAGCTCTCGCCGTGGTCTCTGCCAGGAAGAGCCGAGGGGTCGCACCGCCGAGCCCCCCGGGTGCCGCTGCTGCCCTGCGGGCAGGAACGATGCTCCGTGCTGCGAGGAGAGGGGCGGCGGGCACAGCCCCGTGTCCTGCTGCCCGCGGGGCTGGCCCTGCCCGCAGCCTGTGCTGCAGAGCCTTCCTGCTGCTGGCCGCGTGTGTCTGTGCCACTGCTGTCCCCTACGGCCGGGGCGCGCTGGCTGCTGTCCCCTGGGGTCCCCCGGGCTCGTCAGCTTCCCAGCAAGGGCCGGGTGACAGTCTGGGGACAGCCACCTCCCAGCTATGGCTGCACCCTCCTTCCCTCCCCACTGCTGCTACTGGTCCCTCTGCAGGGGCTGCAGTGACACAGGTGACACCCAAATCCCCAGTGCCACTCCGAGGGGCGGCTGTGGGCTCTCGGGTCCCAGCCGATGTCCCTGCATGGGCACCCATGGGTGCTGGCTCCTGGGGCCCTAACACAGCAGGGCAGGTGGTGGCCTCTGCTCTGCCAGCACAGGGGACACCCAGCTGGGCCCACCTGAGCCCTGGCACGCTGGGGGTGTCCCCTGCTCTGACACCGGAGGGGCTCCAGGGCACTGCTGGCACTGCCCTGCCTGGGGCAGCTGCTCCCGTGGTGGATGCTGTGCTGGCCCAGGCTCCAGGAAATGGCTCTGCACTCCTGGATGCTGTCCTGGCATCACCTCCTGCCACTGCAACAGCTCCTGCTGCTCACAATCAGCACTTGCTGGCTTCTTCCCTTCCCACCGTGGCATCTGGGGCTCCTGCTGTCACCTTGGGGACACAGAATGAGTGGCCTCGTCCCACTGCACTGCCCATGTCCTCGGGAGCCGCCCCAGCACAGCCCAGGGCTCCCAGCCCTGCAGCTCCCACTGTGACTGGGCTGGGCTCCACCGCCCCTGGTGTCATCCCAGAGCTTGGAGAGACGTTTGTGATGGAAGAATCCAGGCACAGCCAGCCCAGGACAGCAGCAGTGGGACCTGTTTCCACTGCAGCAGCGCCTCCAGGGCGCAGCCCTGCCAGCCCCGGCTCTGTGCCTCCCCCCTGCTCCACCCAGCCAGCTCTGCAGCGTGGCTCTGAGCCTGGGCACCACGCTGCCACCAGCAGCAGTGTGATATCTCCATCCTGCCTGCCGCCCTCTCCTGGAGCTGGGCATGCAGCCAGCTCCCTGCTCAGCTCCCAGAGCCTGGCTGTGCCCACAGCACTGACCCTCCGTGCCCACGCCGTGTCCCATGGCTCCAGCACTTCCCAGAACTCCTCCAGAGGCACGGAGCAGCTCCCTGCAGCCACCAGAGCGGCCTCCAGCCCGGCTGAGCTGATGACAAAGGGCAGAGCTGGCTTCACAGGGAGGAGACCCCCTGCACCCCAGCCCTCCAGCCTGCCCTTGCCCGCCCAGCCTGTGCATGTGCTGCCCTTGCGATTCCGGCTGCTGGGCATCGCTTACACCCCGGCTCTGGGCAGCAGGAATTCCCAGAGCTACCGGCAGCTGGAGGGAGAGGTGACGCTGATGGTGGGTGCTGCAGGTGCCTGGCACACATCTGGCACTGTGGGGTGGTGCCAGGCCCTGCTGGGGGGAGAAGCCTGAGTGCTGCATCAGCCCTTGGCTGGTTGGGTGCCCACCTGAGCACGGTGGAGGTGGGCAAACCCCTGGCACTGCTCCTCTGGAGCTGGGTTTGAGGTGGGACGGGGCTCCCCTCAGCCCTGGCAGCCAGCAGGGCCCTGGCACAGGGCATTATTGCTGGGCTGTTCCCTCCCAGGATGGGTGGGATGGGGATCCCAGCTCATCCCCAGGCATTCCCAGAGGGCTGGCACTCCCTGGGCTGCCTGCGTGCCCTCCCCTGGGTAGGCTGAGCTGACTTCCCTCTCTTTATTGCCCACCTGCTTGTGCATTTCCCCTTCACATGGGGGAGCTTGGGAAACCTTCTCCATTAATTACCAGGTGCTTCTTCCTTCCAGCTCAACAAGATGCTGTCCAGCTACGAGAGCTTCCTGCAGGCAAATGTCCTTGAGTTCATGTGAGTGTGCAGCTGCTCTGGAGGGCTGGCTTTGTAGAAGCAGCGGCTTGAGGGAGCCACCCTGGCCTTAAGGAGAGTCCTGAGTAGGAGAGCAACTTGTTACACTTTGATAGAGACTGTCTGTTCCCTTGGGAAAGAAAGGTGCATTCCAGAGGAAGGGCTGCAGCCATAAACACCACGTGGGAATGTTGTTCCTTTGCCTCCCAGAAGGCTGGGAGGTGGATGTTGGAGTGAGTGGCTGATAAGGGTTGTGTGCCTTAATGAATGTTTGGTGGTGTTGGCTGTTTTGGCTTTCCTCCTTTGTGTTCTTGAGACTTTCTTCAACCTTTCCTGGAGCAGAAACACTGGAGTGTGTGCAATAGGGATGGACCCTGCTGAAGGAAGCAGTGCCCTCTGTTGTTTTTTCCAAGCTGCTGCATGCTGGGCTTGGAGGGAAGGGTTTGCCCAGGAAAATGCTCCAGACAGGAGCACTGAGGGGCTATGCTCCCTCCCTGGTGTCATCACCCCGAGGGATCCCTGTCTGAATTCCTGGGCAATTGCACCTGGACAAAAGCAGTAGGTGTGCTGCCTGCTGTCTCCTGTCCCTCCAGGAATGGCTCCGTGCTGGTGCGAGGGGAGGTTCTGTTCCGGGGGGATGCTCCTGCTCCCACCAACTCCCAGCTCATCCGCACAGTGGTCACAGAGGCCAGCAACGAAAGGAACATCTTCAGCTGGGAGCTGGAGCCCCAGTCTGTCCAGTCTGCTGGTAAGTCCTGAAGATCTTCCCACAGCAGGGCTGCTGCTGCTGCCAAGTGCCCTCCTTGTGCCTCTCTCCACACCAACCCTGAGCAGTTTGGGTTCCAGGCTTTTCTCTCTCTGAACATCCCTTCTCTGGCCTGTGTAAAGCCATTGTAAGACTGTGGAGGGTGGTGGGGGGCACATCTGTAGCAGCTGGGCCTGCGTGGGCCTGGGCTTCTGCTCAGCTCCCTGGCCTCCCCTCTGTGCCCCAGCTCTGCTGTGCTGGGAAATGGTACATCATCCCAACCCCTTCCCACGTTCCAAGGGATCCCTCCTCACTCAGCTGCCCTGCTGCTTTCTGCCTTTGCTGTGTGGCTGTGGATGAGCTCTGGGCTGAACCCTATCTCCCAAGGAAGCTGCAGGAACAGGAATGAGTGTCACTCTTCCCAACTCCCTTAGGCTTCAGCCCGGAGAACCTGGACCCGGAGAAGCTGTCCATCTCCCTCACTGGCTCCCAGTTTGGGGTGAGCAGCATGGATCCTCTGGAGAGGCTGGTCGTAGAGGTATGCCAAGCCAGGGGGCTCTTGCAAAGGGAGATGCTGGGGGAATGGGCACAGCCTGCCTGGCTGCTGGAACAGCCTGTGCCAAACAGGGGAAGGTGTGAGCTGTTGCCTTCTCCCTGCCCAGGTAATTGCATCTGTCGGTGCCCTCTATGACGTGAGGAACTTCACCATCTCCCAGCTCAGGTATGGGATGCAGCTGCTCCTCTGCCAACCTCTTCCTTTCATTCCCTTCACTCTCTCCTGTGCCCTCTGCAGCTGATCAGCTGTGCTGAAAGGATGGAGGGGATAGGAAAAGCTGGGAGGGGATGTGCAGCTGGAGCAAACTGTCACTGAGCCCCTTCTGTGGGCTCTCAGGAGAAAACCCCCAGTAACGGTGCTGGAGCCGGGTCCAACCCTCCTGCCTTGCTCAGAGCTCTTCTCTCCCCTCAGGAACCTGGGGGAGAACACGGAGATCACTGGAGACCTCTACCTAGACACAGTTGTCCATGCTGACATTATGGAGGTTCTGGAAACCCTGGCTGCGCTCTCAGACCTCTCCATGGCCCTGACCTCCCTCTCGGTGGAGGGTAAGGACGGTCCCCGCGTGTGCTGTGGGCAGGGTCACTGCTGAATGTGCTCAGGCAGTGCTTGTTTGCTGTTCCTGCAGGGTCCCAGCTCGGTCTGCACATGTACCCTCTCTCCTTCGTCGTCACCAACAGAGCCTTCAGCCAGAACCTTCAGGATCCGCTCTCTGCAGAGCACCACAATCTCTCCAGGGACCTTGGCGATGCGGTAGGAGTGGGGCTGCTGGGGAGAGGGGATTGAGGTCCTCCCTGCGGGGGGAGAAGGGAGCAAGAGGGGCTGCTCTGGGCTGTCCAGACTGCCCCAAAGGCTGGGGGGAGCTGAGCACAGCCTTCCTTCCAGGTGGCGAGAGCCCTGAGGGATTACCCATCCTTCCTGAGAGCGATCATTGAAGAATTCCTGTGAGTGGTGGCAGGGCTTCTGCTGGGCTGGGCTGTGCAGGGGCAGGGAGGTCTCCCTTCAGCCATCAGCCAACAGGGCATGGCTGACAGCTGCGTGCTTTTGGCTACAGAGGGATTTGCAGAGGAAGCTGAGGTCAAGCATGGAGCCATTGCAGCAGTGCTGACTTGCTGGAGCTGCAGGGATGTCCCTTCCATCCCTCTGCTCCCTGAGTGCAGAGATCTCTTCCTCCTGAGCAAATCCCTCTGGGAGGGGGCTGGGAGTGCCCACCCTATCCCACTATGGGCTCAGGGTGGGCCTGGCAGCTGCTGGAGCTCTTCCCAACCCTGCCTGCAGGCCTGGCTCCTTGATGTGCCACGGGAACGTGATCTTCCGCCGCCCTGCTCCGAGCAGCGTGCAAGTGCTGCGGACGCTCGTGCGCTCGCTGGGGCCAAACCAGGCTCTGGCTGGCTCTGACTTCCGTGTGGATCCATCCTCTCTCTCGGTGGGAGGTAAGCTCCCCTCTGGCTGCCTGAGCTGCACAGCCCCCATGCCTGCCCCAGAGCAGAGTGCATCCCCAGCTGAGCCCATCCTGCTCCCTGGGCTGAGAGAGGCTCGGGGGCCCGGGCTGCTGAGAGCAGCAGGCAGGAACAGTTAGGAACAGCTGTGCCCTCTGCACGGCCTGGGGCATGGGGATGGAGCCCTGCTGCTGCAGGCTGCTGTGGGATGGGAGGAAAAGGCACGGAGGGAGTGGGACAGGAGTTCTTCTCTCCCCTGTGTTAGTCCTGGGGCAGTGAGTGGGTGGCTGGCAGCCCGTGGGGCAGCGCTGGCACAGCTCTCCATGCTCTGCTCTGCTCCAGGGGACACCCTGGAGCCTGCCAGGCCCCAGCCGGGCTTCCCAGCCTACGGAGTGGCCTTGCTGGTCATCGGTGGCCTCTGCATCGTGGCTGCGCCCGTCGTGCTCGTGGTGAGGGCCGGTTCTGTCTGGGGCTGGGCCAGCAGCCCTGGAACCTGCGCTGGGCTGGCCTGGGGGGCTCTGTGGGGCCGCTGGGGCTGCAGTGCTGTGCTCTCCTCCCCAGTGCCTGGGCACCGAGAGGCTGGGCTGGCAGGCTGGAGGAGCCCTTTGGGACGGAAGAGACCCTGAAGTGGGGATCCAGACCTTGGAAATGGATAACCAGGGCTTCTGGACAGAGGTCAGGGGCCTTTGCACCCCTTGGGTTTTCTGCTGTGCCTGGGAGCTGGTGTTTCTGCAGCTCACAGGTTCTCCTGTTGCCTGGTGATGGTCTCTGGGGCTGGAGAAACCTGTGGGGAGCTGGAGGCAAGGGACCCTCACTCCTGCCTTCCCTGGAGCTGTTTCAAAGGACTTCTTCCCTCTCCCCTGCAGGACCCTGAGGATGGTCACTTTGAGTGGCATAGCACTTCTGCCTGAGGAGAGAAGCAGCAGCTGGGGGGAGCCTGGAGAGGGGCTGTGGGTGGGAAGGAGATGCTGAGAAGCTCTCCCTGATCCTGTGGCAGCAGCTGCCAGGTGCTGCCTGAGCAGAATGCAGACTCAGATGTGTAAAGGAATCATTTTGTACCTTAAATAAACTCTTTGTAGACCGTGAAACCCAGGTGTGAAGGATGTGTGTCTGCCTGGGGGGGTGGTGTTGAACCCACCCCCCTCCTAGGCTGCCAGTGCCACCCCAGCCCTGTGCTGCTGCTCTGACTGGTGCCTGCCAGCTGGGCTTGCTCCTCTCCAGCTCTGGGACAACAGCCCTGCTGCTGGGGAGGCGAAAAAGCAAGGATGTGCAGTCCACTCCCACAGTCGCTTTCCCAGCCCCATGGTGCTCCTCCTTCCCCCACACTGGATTTTATTTTAGATCCTGCTCTGGGGTGTTCCATCCCTGACCCTGCCCCACAGGCTTCATCTCAGCTCCAGCCCTGCAGCACTGATTGCAGCTCCTGCTGTGCGTGCTGAGTGCCCCAGAGCCTTTATTTCAGATCTTTATTTCTGTGCTGCTTTGCCTCTGGCTCTGCACTCCCTATTCCACCTCAGGGCCAGGGCCTTTATTTCGCCTTTTCCCAACCCTGATTTCTACTTCACTACCAGACTTGGTCTGTCTATTTCAGGCATGCTGAGGGCTTTTATTTCAGCTCCACAAGCAGAATTTCAGCCCCAGGTCAGCATTGTGTCCCCACACTCTTTATAAACACCTCAGTGAGCTCCAGCTCTGCAGTGCTTCCAGCTCCACTCTCACACACCTTTATTTCGCTGCCAGCTCTGCCTCTTCCCCCTGTGGCCAGGTGCAGCTGCTGGTGCAGCAGAGCAGGAGAGATTAAAGGTCTGAAAGGGGCCATTTCTGCAATAAGGGGTTCTCCTTCAATTGCATAAGCAGATTTGTGTTGCTTTGTTCCCTATTGCTGCAGAGGAGGGCCCCATCCATCTCCCACTCCCCTCCAACTGGCTCCTGAGCCAAAGAAACCATCTCTGTTTTGGCTCTGTTGGATAATTTGGGGGATTGCCAGATAATTTGAGGCATGGAATGGGGTTCTCTGGTCCCTAGGAGAAACCCAAGGTCATTTTGGAGGGCTGCTGTGCCTAAAACCAGGGAAGCTGCAGCTTTGTGGCTGCAGGTGACCTTTAAACACCACCTCTGCCTGTCACCAGGGGCTCAGTTGTGTAGCTCATCTCTCCTGAACCTGAACCTGACTTTATGGGGAAACAAATCAAAGAGAAGAGGTGCTTTGTAAGGTCACTGGTTGGGGACAGGGCTGACATAAACTCTGAGATCCATGTGACAACAGTGATGCTTTATTTTGCAAAATTCTTTCTAGAGAGGGTCTGAAACTCCTGGGTTTAAACAGCTGGTTTAAACAGGCTGGGATCTCTCCCTGCCCAGATCTCAGGCCAGTGGTTCTTCTGCAGGTAGGCTTGGACAGGCTTGGCTGAGGGTGCCCTGCACATGTTTGAATGGAACCTCTCCAGGGAGCTGTTTATCTGCTCTCTGGAATGGACCAGGCCAGCTGAACTGCATTTGTGTTACCTTGTCCAGTTACAGGCTGGCTGTACTGTGACAATTCCTCCTTCCCTTTTTATTAAGAATTGCCAAGTGTTCTGTGTTCTCCTGCCAGCAAGGGCCCTTTGCAGACAGGGGGACAGAAGACAGCAGGGTCTGATGTGAATGAGGCCTTTTACCAAATTGGACAGACTCAGCTCCCCTCAGCCAGGGACGTGTCTCCTGTGCCACTGGAGTTGTGGCACTCACTCCCAGGAACTGTGGGGCAGGATCACAATCCTTCAGGCTAAGGTGCCACAGGTTAGCTACTTAGAGTTGCAATTACAACTTAACACTGAAAAAGGAAACCATTGAACCATTAGAACTGTTAGAAACTGTTAGAATTGTTATGTGACAGCACTGGGTCAAACCACTGAGCCAGGGCAGGGACCAGCCAGAGAGCTCAGCTGATCTAAGAGATGCATAAACAGCTAGAGAACAAGAAAGAAGGGTCCTGAAACAACATGTGTCATAAAGACAATTACACAGAGGGATATTAAAGCACAGAAGAAGGTGGCTCTAAATACACTAATAACATCTTATGAATCATGCCTATTATTAAATTGGTAAATTCCCACCATGTAATCAATAGATCATTGGTAACCCTCTCAGGAAGCTGAGATAACACCTTTCCAAACAGTCATATACCTATGACAGGAAAATGAAACAAAGGAAAATGCTAAAAGAGCTTCCAATCAATAACAGCTATCTTGTAAAATCATCACTGACTCTTCTGTGTTGCCTATGGAAGACAAAATAGGAATTGTAAGGAAGATTGTAACAAGCAATAGACTCTTTGACAAAATCAAGGGTGAACACACTGTATGTTCTTTAGCCACAAAGAGATGTTTATCAGTGTTTCATCACAGCTGTTTTAGTCTGATTTGTCTTACTTCTTGAAAGAAAACAACTATCTATCTTACAATGTAGAAAATATTGAACTGCCTTAGATTGCAATGCAAGATGTAACCAAAAGCAGGTACTCTGCCACCATCTGTTAAAACCAGGTGGGGCAGTTTGCCTTATCTCTTCCAGCACTAATCCTCCCTCCAGGCAGATAATCTTCTGTAAATGGGCCATTGAGTGTCACTGCCTGGCTGATAAAATTCCATCATCCCATTGTGAGATGCCCCGCCCAGGGGGAGGAGCCAAGCATTCCTACCTGGATATACTCTGGCACTTCAAACACCACAGGCAGCCTTTTCCCACTGGATTCCCAGAGGAGCAGCTTTCTTCTCCCGCTGGATTCCCAGAGGAAGACCAGACTCTTCTACTTCACTGCTGGAGCTTCAGAGGAAAACTCCACGATTCTCCAGGGTCCTGCTCCAGCAGAAGCACAGCTGGCACTGCAGGAGGGCTGAGCCACCCTTCAGCGGGGCTGCTGCCACCACCCTGACCCACAGCGGGTCAGCTTGGATTCGGACTGTGTCTGCTTGAGCTGTAGAAATTGTTTTGTGAGCTAATCATTTCTAAACTTTAAAGAACTGCTGCAGATAAAATTCAAAGTTCTAGGACTTCGTTAAGAACTTAATTGCTGCAAACAATCTTGGGAGAAGCGGAGAGCTGCGGGCCGGGCGTGGGGCAGAGCGGACAGGGTACGTGGTCAGGATGGCACTCACCAGTTTTTTGCCAGCTCCAACCCAGCTGTCCCAAGATCAGCTGGAAGTAGAAGAAAGAGCAGGAGCTCAGAGATCCAGGCAGATTGCTCTGCTCTCCTCACTAAGGGTACCTCCCAAGTATGGTTACCGGAAAGGATGGGTACCACGGGCACCAGAGGATTTTGGAGATGGGGGTGCCTTCCCAGAAATTCATGTGGCCCAATACCCATTGGGCATGGGCCAAAAGAAGACAATTTCCAATGCTTTGGCTCTGCAGGTGGATGCAGAAGGAAAAATAAGATACGATGCAATTGCTCAACAAGGACAGTCAAAGGACAAGGTCATTTACAGCAAGTACACAGATCTTGTGCCAAAAGAGGTCACGAATGTGGATGGTCCTGAACTGCAAAGACCAGACGAGAACGCAGTTAGAGAGGTAACAAAGAAGATAAGAGCAGCCCTGGAGAAATTAGTCTCCCAAAAGGTTGCAGCAGCCGTGCCAGCTGGAGCTGCTGAGAAGGCAGCTCCTGCACAGTACATCTGGTACACACCATCCCAACAAGGAGCTGCATTCAACTCGGGAGCAAGGCAGAGAGTTATTTGCGTGGTGGAAATGCAGAGGGACCCTCTGGAGCCTCCGAGATTCAAAAGCAACACGAAGATTCCACGAGGACCACCATCTCCTCCAGCACCTGTCATGCACTCTCCAAGTAGAAAGTTGACTGTGAAAGAGCAGCAAGAGTGGAAAATTCCTCCGTGCATTTCCAACTGGAAAAATGGCAAGGGTTACACCGTTCCCTTGGACAAGCGTCTGGCTGCAGATGGCAGAGGACTGCAGACTGTCCATATCAATGAAAACTTTCCCAAACTTGCTGAGGCACTCTATATTGCTGACAGAAAGGCTCGTGAGGCAGTAGAGATGTGTGCCCAGGTGGAGAGGAAGGTGGCTCGGAAGGAAAAGGAGAAACGAGAGAAAAAGCTGCGAGAAATGGCCCAGAAAGCCAGGGAGAGGAGAGCAGGGATCAAAACCCGTGTTGGAAAAGAGGATGGAGAAGCTCGAGCAAGAGACAAAATCAGACATGAGCGGCGCAAAGACAGACAGCACGACAGAAATCTTTCCCGGGCAGCCCCTGATAAAAGCTCCAAGCTGCAAAGAAATGAGAACAGGGATATCAGTGAAGTTATTGCCCTGGGAATACCCAGCCGCAGGCCATCCAATGAAATCCAGTATGACCAGAGGCTGTTCAACCAGAGGAAGGGTATGGACAGTGGCTTTGCTGGAGGAGAGGATGAAATTTATAATGTTTATGACCAGCCATGGAGAAGTGGCAAGGATGTGGCCCAAAACATCTACAGGCCAAGTAAAAATATGGATAAGGACATGTATGGCGATGATCTAGAGGCTCGAATACAGACCAACAGGTTTGTTCCTGACAAAGAGTTTTCTAACTTGGATCAGAACAGCAGAGGCAGGAGCAGAGATGGACCAGTTCAGTTTGAGGAGGATCCCTTTGGTTTGGACAAGTTTCTGGAAGAAGCTAAGCAACACCATGCTTCTAAACAGCCATCAGACAGCAGCTGCCCTAAGGAACATGAGCTTCAGAGCAAAAGGAGGAGGAAGGACTGAATGTGCTCCTTGAGAGGTAGAGAAATGGACTGCAAACTTTACCTTCATTGAAAAGGATTTTCAATATTTGGTGTACAGGAGGATGACGTTATAACACAGCAGTTCCCAACTCCAGCATGCACACACTAATTCTTCTACACAGGACAGCTAGCCAGGGAGAGAGAAGATATGGAAACATTTCCTAAGGGAATTAATTCTTCTTCAGCAAGTTCTCTGACTTTGCTGATTCCGCATTGCCAGCGTCTAAGGGTAAGAGTGTAGTCCCCTTCCCGCAGCTTTAGTTTTTTGCAGGTAGCTAATGCTTGATCTGTTCAAAGCTTTCCTGTTGTAGATCATGATTATCTTAGGCTGTAGCAGATGCTGGGTTGTTCATGATTCAGTCTTTTAGTGTGGTTATACAGTTTACTTGAACAAGGGAGGGGAAACACCTGGATTCTCTATTAAAACAAGCACTCATTCCTGCTTTCTCAGTAATACTTGCTTTAGTTTCTTTACATTACGTGAAATAAAGCCTCCTTCTGTGGTAGCAGCTCCCTGGTCAGAGAGAGACAAGTTAGAGACCTTTTCCCAGAATCAGCCTGAGAAGATTTAGGGAGCTGGAGAGAAAGAATTCTAAACAATTCTTGTCTTGCTGCACCTGATGTTGTGAACATATGGAATGTGTTATGGAGATTTGTTTACAAAAGGTTTTTTTTTAATGAGTCAATGGTGATGGTGTTTTAATTAAAGGACCAGTTAGGTCCATCTGTAACTAAGTGGGATATGAGAAGCATGGTTTTCTCAATAAAGATTATTAGCCTTCTGTGAATATCTTGAGAGTCTATGTCACTGATTACCCAGTCCTGGCTTGCTGCGCCATCCTTCTACCACTCAAGAAAATAAAACAACCAAAAACCCAAAAAGGAAGAGAGCTGCAGCAGCCAAGCTGCACCAGGGCAGGACAGGGAGGGGTCCACCATGTGGCCCCATATCTACAACAGATTTCTCATGAACAGCAATTAAATGTTGATCAGCCGATTCCAAGTGATGGGCAGGTGCCATCCCAAAAGGTGCAGGGCTGAGCTGTCCCACGCCACCACTGCAGCCAGCAAGGGAAGGGAAAACTCTGCGGCACCATCCTGCAGCTGTGAACCAGGCCTGCTTTGCCATATCACATCCACAGGGATCAGATTCTTAACTCTGGATTGACTGGCAGCGGCGGAGGCCTTACAGACCCCTCATGGCGCTGCCCTGCGCCTCTGCAGCTCTGTTACCTCCCCAAAACACTTGTGGTTGAAAAAGGGGAGGGGAAAAGGCAATAAAAACCAAACCCAGGGACGAGATGCTGGTAGAGCGCACGGTGACTGAGCACAGCGGCGGATTCACCCTGCACTCCCGAGCCGAGTTCAGCAGCCGTCCTGCAGCCACCCTGGGTCCTGCCTCTTCTCTGTGTCCTGCTGTGCCAGCCCTTGGAGCTGTGACAGGCTGTCCTGCCTTCCCTCTGTGCCCTGCTGCTTCAACCAAGAGCACGGAGAGCAGCACCGCCCGCTGTGGAATGGCAAGTTGGCGTGGAGCCACCTCTGCCTGCTGCCAGGCAACCCTCGGCCGCAGCAGGATACCTGGCTGCTGTGGAGCACATGGCTACTGCAGAGGGCTGTCTGCCACCGAGCCTGGCTGTGCCACAGTGGCAAATGAGCGCTCTGTGACCAAGCCTAGCTCTGCTGGCCCTGCCGCTGCGCTGCAGGGGCGCCCGGCTCTCGCAGACACAAATCACCTTACAGCTGTTCCAGTAGTGCCTGTGCAGCCATTCCAGCAGCATGTGCCAGGGACACCCACATGCCCTGCTGCAGCACACACGCAGTACTGCCTCGTCCCAGAGCCCATAGGTCTGGCTCTGAGACCGTGCCCTCTGCCCGGCCTCCGCGGGGCTGTCGCTGCACCTCAGGGGCAGGACTGGGAAATTCCTGTAAGGAGCAGCAGATCAGGGAATCCCACAGCACCCAGCACCGTGGGCACACAGCACTGCCACTGTCGGAGCAGAAGCTTGCTTTGGGTTCTATACCAGCAAAGCACACAAGAGAGAAC
The DNA here is from genome assembly GCF_963513975.1 of Fringilla coelebs. Taxonomy (NCBI): domain Eukaryota; kingdom Metazoa; phylum Chordata; class Aves; order Passeriformes; family Fringillidae; genus Fringilla; species Fringilla coelebs. The sequence continues at coordinate 3,744,256 of NC_140038.1, read as the reverse complement.
CAGAGCCATCATCCCTCAGCAGAGCCACAAAATTCTGCCACCCTCGCCGCATTGCCGACAGTGTTGCCCAATCCTGTGACTGTCTGGGAAAAGGAAAACTATTGTCTCAGTGTCTTGGAAATAAATCAAGAAGTCACTCCAGCAGTTCTGACATCTAAAGCATTCGGATGTATGAAGAGATGCGTGGGCTGACTTCTACCCCTGCACAGCCATCATGGGGAAAGCAGCAGAAGGAAGGAGTTCAAGCTGAAACAGAAAAAAGTATCATGCAGTGGTACCAGCAGCTTCAGGATGCTGCTGAGCAAGGTGTTGCTGCTTTCAGTGAAATTGGGAACTGCAAAGGCAACGCTGAGGTGAAGAAGATCAAAACAAACTTGCAGAAAGCAGCTACAATCCCTGTGAGCCAGATCTCCAGCACATCAGGCTCTACGCTGAGAGAGGTGTTTGATAAGATCAATAACCTGCTGTCTGGGAAGCCTGTTCAGACTGAGGGCCAAAGGGTGCTGGTGACTCAGCACCCAAGGGGCTGGAGTTTGTTTGTTACAAACTTGCAGAGAAGTTTGTGAGACGTGGCGAAGGAGAAGTGTCTTTTCACCATGATTCAGCCTGGTGCTCTCAGGAATCTGGGAATTACACCCTCGAGTCGGAGACATTTTTTAGCTCATCTGCACAAAAAGTTTCCATATTCTGTGCCATTTTACCCTGCTCGGAAAGAAGGGACTTCTGTGGAAGAGTATCAGAGGATGCTTGGCTATGAAATTCATGATTCCAAAGTGGAAGAACCAGACCATTTCCTTCAAAGGATGTCAGGGACGATTCGTCTCTATGCTGCCATCATTCAGCTCTGCTGGTCTGATGGAAACAAGCACGGGGCTCATCCTCACGGTCTGGGCTACGGATGGCGCTGGCTGGCGCAGATGTTGAACCTGGAGCCTCTGGCAGATGTGACAGCTCTGCTGCTTCTGGATTTCCTGCAATGCTCTGATGAAGCAGTATGGGATTCAGTTCTGGAAAACAATGCTCTTCATCCAGAAATCCTATATCCCAAGAACTGAAGCTGTCACCAGCTCGGGCCAGATGGGCTGTTTGTCACGTTTGAAGACTTTTGTGCAGAAATGTCTACAGGCACAGGAAATTCCATTACCAAAGGGCATTCTGACACCTTCCTTTTGGAGAACATAAATCAGTCTGTATTTCCTTTCCCCTTAATGTTTACTTTAAGAAGACTTGTTTGTTACACTTAGAAGCTAATCTTTGCATTAGATCTTTCAAAGTTTTTGTATAGTTATTTGGTATCATTATTTGGTATAAGTTTTATATAGCAAATTACTGAAACTTCAAGACTTTTCCTTCATTTATTTAATTGTGGAGGCTGGTAAACCATCTGAGGAGGAGCTTACCACACTCCCCTGGAGGGACAACCCTTAAGCAGCAATCTCCCAAATCATGGTGAGGAAAAAAGCTTCCCCCAGAATGTATTGTTGCTGTATGTTGGTTCTGTGTATCCCATTGGCCTTTCCCTTTTTCCACCCCTGTGCCCTCATCTCATTTGTTCTGCCCTGCCCCTCACTATCCCTAGATAAACCCCTGCTCTCACTGCCTGGGAGATTTCTTCATTCCTGGACCCCTTGGGGCCAGAAGCTCAATAAACACCTTCTGTGGAACCTCATACAAAGACTCCCTCCTTTCCTTCTGTGTTGCTCATGGCTGAAATCGCCCAAGAGCTGAAATCCCTGGGCGGGAGCGAGAAGTGCCTGTGCACCTAGGACGTCTTCGTAAAAACGCTTCTCTGGGAAGGTCGCAGCACTCTACCACCTCCACACTGCCACCTCAGTGAGCTCCCAGCTCTGCAGTGCTTCCAGCTCCACTCTCACAAACCTTTATTTCTCTGCCAGCTCTGCCTCTTCCCCCTGCGACCAGGCGCAGCTATTTGCGCAGCAGAACAGGATCTTTATTTCAGGTCGAGGCCAGTGAAGCTTCAGCCGGGCTCCGAACGCCACATTCCCGCTCCGTCCCTGCGGCCGCGGGCTGCGAACCCCAGCGCGGGGCTGAGGCGGCGCCTCCGCTCCCCTCACGGCGGTCTGAGGGGCCGGGCTGGGCGGGACCGCCCGGGACGGAAAGGGCGGCTGTGATTGGACAGGGCGGAGAAAGGCGGGCGGGGATTGACGGCTGTGATTGGACAGGGCGGAGAAAGGCGGGCAGGGATTGACGGCTGTGATTGGACAGGGCGGAGAACGGCGGCCGGGGATTGGCGGGCGGGGGCGCTGTGAGGCCGCGGCCCGTGGGAGCGCGAGGTGCCGGTCGGGCGGAGCCCGCGCTGCCGGACGGGCCGGGGGCGCCCCGGGCACCGCTCCGGGACCCCCGTCCCCTCCTCCGGCCTCTCTCCTGCCCGGGTCCCGGCTAAAAGCCCCGCCGAGCCCCTACCGGAGCGCCCCACCGGGGCAGGGGGCGGGGAGGGGCGTAGCGGGCAGCGGCCCGGGAGTGGTTCCGGGTCGCAAAGGCGGACTCTGCCGTAGCAGCGCGGACCGGGGAGCGGCGGCGACATGGTGGGGAGGGGGTCGGCGGCGGGGAGCGGGGAGGGCGGGCGGAGGCCGCCGCGGGCTCTGATCGCTTCTTCTCCCGCAGCGGTTCCGGTTCTGCGGGGACCTGGACTGCCCCGACTGGGTGCTGGCCGAGATCAGCACCCTGGCCAAAATAGTTAAGTGTCCCCCGCGTCCCCGGGCCGCGCCCCGCCTGCTGCGGGCCCGCCGCTCACCCTCCTTCTGCCCCGCAGTCCTCGGTGAAGCTGAAGCTGATCTGCGCCCAGGTGCTGCGGGACCTGCTGGGGGAGGCCATCGAGGTAAGTGTGGGGCTGCCGCAGTGGAGGCCAAGTGATTCAAGGCTACAATGGCATAATCAAGTAGCATTAATATGCATAGTAAGTGTTATTAGGATTAATGTTTAGGTAAGAATTGTTAGTGTAACACTGGTAGTGAGCGCGTTACCGGGTGCTTACAGTGATGCTCTGCTCTCCCACAGTATGACAAGATCCTGAAGCTGACCTCAGATGCAAAGTTAGGTGAGCACTGCTGTCCTCACCAGGATCCCCCGATGGAGCAGTGCTCCAGGGATGGGCAGCGATGCATCTGAGGATGCCTCCCCACGGTGGCAGAGCTCACCCTCCCTCTCGTCTGCAGAGTCAGGGGATGTGAAAGCGACCATTGCTGTCCTCGGCTTCATCCTCTCCAGTGCAGCCAAGCACAATGTAGACAGTGAGTCTCTGTCAAGCGAGCTGCAGCAGCTGGGACTGCCCAAAGGTAGGGGAAACCCTGGGGGTGGCAGCATGAGCCAGACTTGGTGGGATGTTGCTGACAGTTCCCACCCAGATGGAGGGCAGGCTGGCTGCTGTGCTTCCTCCATCACCTCCCTTCTGTGCCGTCGGTGCCTGGGGTGCTTGGGTGGGGTCTGGCAGCTGCAGGTCGGTGTGAGCAGAGGGGTTCTCCTCTTGTGTCCCCCGACGAGCAGAGCATGCCAGCGGGTTGTGCCGTTCCTACGAGGAGAAGCAGAGCCCCCTCCAGGACAGGCTCAGGGCCTGCAGCCTGCGATGTGAGTGGGGTGCTGGGGCTGTGGGGTCACCCTGCTGGAGAGAGCCGGGGTGCTGACACCGTCCCACTGCCCACCCTAGTGAGCCAGCTGGGCTCGGTGCGCTGGCGGGTGGATTACACCCTCAGCTCCAGCGAGCTGCAGGAGGTCAACGAGCCCGTGGTGCACCTCACCTTCAACGTGCGCGACAGAGAGCGTGAGGAGATGACGGCTGTCCCTGTGACGCTCTCGGCCAACAAGTTCTGGGTGCTGCTGGCAGGTGAGGCACCAGGAGGGGTGGCAGCGGGGACCTCCATGGGGGATTCTGCAGGGGAATTGCTGTGGGAGGCACGATGGGAATGGGATGCTGGAAGGGATGCTGCAATACCAGCAGCTCCCCCACATCTCCACATCTCTCTGCAGAGCTGAAGCAGGCCCAGGCCCTGATGAACACCCTTCTCTGAGGAGCCAGGAAAGGAGCCCGGCCACGGCGGGAGGCTGCGACACGGAGCTGGGGGTCCAGATTGGTGCTCCTGGCTGGGGAGGAGGACGTTTCCCTTCGCTTCGGGTCCCGGGGGCCCTCGGGGCAGCTCCAATAAAGTCTCGGTGACAAATCTGAGCCGTGTCCCGCTGTGTCGCCTCGCGTTGTGCAACCTCTCCCCGCGGCGGGACCGCCCCGGCAGGGCACGGACCTCCGGGATCAGCGCGCGGCCAATGGGAGCGCGCACCGCCAGCGCCGCAGCCAATGGGAGCGCGCCCCGCGCCCCGCGCAGCCAATGGGGGCGGGCCGTGCCGCCGGCGGTGGCGGCGGGCTCGGGCCGGGCCGTGCGGCCGCCACCATGCCCGAGTGCCCGGAGCTGCACCTGGCCGGGCGCTTCATCAACGGGGCCTGCGGAGCGCTGGTGTTCGCGGGCGGCGTGGAACGCTCGGCCGTGGGCCGCGGCCCCGAGGTGCCCTTCCGCAGCGAGGCCTACGGCATCTCGGCCGTCGCCCGGGGCAAGGAGCTGCGGCTGACGCTGAGCGCGCTGGACCCCGCCGCCGGTCCCCCCGCGCAGGACCTGGTGTTCCGCTTCGGCATGTCGGGCTCGTTCCGGCTGTGCCCCGCCGCCGAGCTGCCCCGCCATGCCCACCTGCGCTTCCTGACCCGGGAGAGCCCCCCCCGCGCCCTCTGCTTCGTCGACCCCCGGCGCTTCGGGTCCTGGCGCCTGGGGGATGCCTGGCAGCCGGAACGCGGGCCCTGCGTCGTGTCCGAGTACCAGGCCTTCAGGTGAGCGCCCCCAGGAATGCCCCCTGCTCGGTTTTGCCCGCTGTTCCTGCACGGACATGTCCAGGTGGCTCTTCTTCATGGCCCGTGCTCGTTTGCAGGGAGAATGTGCTGAAGAACCTGGAGGACAGGGCTTTTGACAAGCCCATCTGTGAGGTGCTCTTAAATCAGAAGTATTTCAATGGGATTGGGAATTACCTGCGTGCTGAGATCCTGTACAGGTAAGGCGGGTTGAGCACCCGCTGACCTGCCAGGGAGGGAGGTTTAGGGTTTGCTGGAGCTTGCCAGCTCCTTGGCTAAGCTGCCGTGCCTCCTCAGCTGGCAGACGCTGGAAGGGGCAGAAGCGAGGCTTCAGGCTGCCCTGTAACTCTCTCAGGTTGAAGATCCCTCCCTTTGAAAAAGCTCGGACCGTGCTGGAGGCCCTGAAGGAGCAGGAGCAGGAGAGGAGGAAGAAGGTGGGGAGTACCAGGTGCTTTCACGGGCTCAGAAAGCAGCAGGCTTCCAGACAGATGCCAGAAGCAGGGGTTTGGTTGCCCGTGGCCCTTTGTGATGAGCTCTGCCAATCTTCTGAAGTCTACAAGTGTTTTTGGGGTGGGTGAGGAGGAAGAGGTGAGGGAAGCAAACACCTTGCAAGCTTAAAATCTGCAAGGGGAAGGCTGCAGTAAAGCCTAAGGCAGATTTTTGGCCTCAGGGGAGAGGAAGTGGCTATTTTGAGCCTGAAAACAAACTGCACGACCTGCTGCTGGTGTTTTTGTGTGTTAGGCCTTTTTTGTGGCTTTGTAGCTAAGTTGGAAGCCTACTGTGTGGTGAGCTCAGGGCTACCATGTGTGGTGAGCGTGGCAGCTCATCCTCTGCAGGGCAAGAGATGGGGAAGAGGACGGGAGGAAGCTGAGGAAGCAGAAGAAGTCACAGAAGGTGACTTCTGTGCCCTTCTCCATGCCTGCAGGATCCTTCCCTGACGCTGAGCAAGAAGGTGAAGCTGAGGCAGGAGAACCCAGATCTGCTGGAGCTGTGCCACAGCGTGCCCATGGAGGTGATCACGGCAGGTGAGGGGACAAGACAGGCGGTGGGCAGCGGGGCTGGCAGGGGGGCTGGGGCTTTGCATTCCCAGCTTCAGGAGGGTTGGGGGGCCACCCTGACAGGGTGGTCACAGCTTCTGCTCTGATTCTGTCCTGTCCCTGTCTCCCCTCCCAGAGAAGCAGCTCCTGGACCCCGAGCACCCAGATAATTACTCTGCCTTTAAGGACTGGCTGCAGTGTTACTTGGTGCCTGGCATGAGCTCCCTGCGTGACCGCAATGGCAGGACCATATGGTTCCAGGTAGGAGCCTGGGGCTGGGGAGCCCCCAAACCACTCCTCCAAGGGGACACTGGGCTGTTTTCTGCTTGCTGAGACTCCCAATACTCTGTGTGCCTGGGGGTCTCCCTCTCCATCGAGCTCCTGGGCGTGGGGGTGACAAGGATCTCCTTTGTGGTGGGCAGCCAGCTAATGGATGGGGAGCAATCTGCAGCAGATTGAGGGTGTTTGGGTGGTCTGGCAGCCCTGTTCTTCCCTCCTGGGCCCTGTGTTTGGGGCCTTGCAGGTGCAGGGAATGATGGCAGAGTCCCCAAGGCAAAGGGCAGGCAGAGCAAGCCCAACTCCCCTGCCTTCCCAGGGAAATGTGGCTGTTTCCCTATCACTGCAGTGGCTGCAGGATGGAGAAGGGGCAGGGATTCTGCTGCTGCTGCCTGCAGAATGACTGCACCCCAGTCAATGCTCTGTGCCTTCCTTACAGGGAGAGCCTGGCCCCATGGCTCCCAAAGGTGAGTTTCCTCTCCCTTTCCTGTGGGGCCCACTCTTGCTCCAGGAGGGCTCCTGGGAGACCCTGTTCTTGCTGTGCAGCACAGGCAGGAGCAAAGCCATTCTCTCGGGGGTGCTGACAGGCCTGTGACAGTCATTGGCACCAGGGGACAGAAGCCATTTGTCCCCAGAGCTCCTCAGCAGCATCCAGACCTGCCTGGGTGCAGCTGGTTTTTCAGCCTGTAGTTCCTCGCTCAGAACAGCATTTCTGCAAGGTCCCTGTGCCCTGGGCTGTCCCTTGGGGTGCAGGCTCTGCCTCACCCTCTCCTCACCCCACACCCTCTCCTGCAGGGCAGAGACCCCGCAAGATGCCCCGCAAGAAGAGCCCTCAGCTGAAGGCAGAGCCCGAGGCACCAAGCCCTGAGGTGAGCAGCTTGGTGGCTGTGTCTGTCTGTCCTGCTGCCCCTGCCCTGCTCAGGCTGCTCATGAGTTGATGGTGATGATCCCACACCTTGGAGTTCCCCACCTTGGTCATCTCTGACGCCCACCCAGGTCACCCCACGTGCCCCGAAACAGCGGCGCAGGGCCGCGGCGAAAGCCCCAAAGCTGGAGGAGAAGGAAGAGCAGGAAGAGAAGGCTGACAGGCCAAGGAAGGGACGTGCTGGTGGGAGGAGGACAGTGACTGCTGCCCCAGCCTCGCCTGAGGTGCCTCAGAGTGTCAGGAGAAGCCGCCGCACATCCGCTCGCAGGGGCAGAGGTGAGCCTGACAGTGCCTGTGGCTTTGTGCACCCCTGGAGGCTCTGGGAGAGCTCCTTGGTGGCAAGGGGGACAGAGGGGCAGGAGAGGAGCCCATGGGGCAGAGCTGGGAACCTCCTTGCCCTCTGACTCCTCATTTCCCTCTTCCTTCTCCAGGTGCAGCCCCTGCCGTGTGAGTGTCACCTGCTGCCACCTCCTGAGGGGCATTTTAGGGGCCAAGAGGAGCTCAGGCAGGGCCTGACCACAGACCAGGGTCAGTGCAAGTGAAAATGGAGCTGCTCCCTACCTGTGCTCACACTTATTTGCTGCTGTGGCATCCTGCCAGCGTGGGAGGGAGAAGCTGAGCCTGGTGATGGGGCTTTTTCCTGCTGTCCACAGGCATTTCAGGGGAAAAAGGGCCAGGACCACGTGTTGTCCTGGACTCTGACTCTTCCCTCCTCCTTTTCTGGCTGCTGATCCAATCACTGTTTTTAGCTGACTAATAAAGTATTTTGTGTAGAAATCACTGTGTATGCCTTTTCATGCGAAGGATAAATCCCACTGTGCCCAGCCTCTTCTCCACAGAAGCTGGAGCAGACTTCCCCTCCACCTCATCCCCCCAAAATAAAGGTAAATTCAGCCTCCCCCGTGCCAGGAGTGAGATCCTGCTCAGGCAGACACTAAAAGAGCAACTACAACAAATTCCTGGAGGAGGCAGGTCAATGCAGTTACCTGGAAACAGGCTAAGAAAACAGGCTGGAGCTTGTTTTTATGTAATTCTCTTGATTTTTTTTTTTTTTTTTAATTTCCACTTGTGCAAGGGCAGTGCAAGGGACAGGCAGGGGGAGAAGGGAAGGAGTGGAGCGTGTTTTCACACTCACAGCTGGACGAGATGAAGGCGGTGACACAGGAGTCGCTGTGGAAGCTGCTGCTCCCCAAACCTCTACAGCAGGAGCAGAGCCAGCACAGGGCCACCAGCCTGTCTGCAGCTTTGTCCACACTTAAATGAGCTCAGAACTCACTCAAGAGTGAGCTTGGTCGGGCAGTGGGCAGCTGTCCTCCTTCCCCGAGGAGCAGCGTTGTTCAAGCGCTGCTCTGCGACACGGGGACAGTGCCCTTCCCTGGAACTGCTGCCTTGCACAACTCTTGGGATGGGGAACAGCGATTTGAGCTCCCAGGGCTGGTCCAGGTGCTGCAGCACCAGCAAGGGGCGATGTCTGGTGTCAGCAGCTGCAGACCAGGAGGATGGAGAGCACACGGAAGGGTGTGAAGGAAAGCCTCAGACCCCGCTGCTCCAGGGGCAGGTGTCCCTGTGCCAGGGGACGCTCCAGCAGGTCACAGCTGGGGGGGCAAAGCACAAGGCTGAAGGACTGATCTCCATGCCCAGGCACCCCCAGCCCTTCTGCATGCACTCACAGCATCGCCTCCTTCACGGGGAGGGAGGTGTGGAGCCAGGTGGTGACTGTGCTGCCGTGGGCCTCGTAGAGCCGGACCACCAGAGCCTCAGGTCTGTCCTCAGCCTTGGGGGAGTTCAGACAAATGAGTTCAGACAGGTGAGACAGGCACAGCCCCTCCAACACAGGCTGCTGTGCTCAGCTGAGCCTGGCACCACTCAAAAGAGCAAACTGTGCCCAACAACAGCACCTTAGCCCCTCTGCCCTCCCCTCCCCTACCCCAGCACCTGCCTGCTTGACAGTCTCCAGCACGATGGCAGGTGAGCTGACAGAGAAGGCACTCCAGGCTGGGCACTGGGCACAGCTGGCCGGGACCACGTGGAGGGGGAAATTCAAGTTGTAGGCTTGCTGAATCACAGCGGCCTCCTGGAAGGAGCCTGCAGCACAAGAACCTCTCTCTGGTCAGCCTCTGTACACACACACAGCCTGAGGCTCAGTGGAGCAGCTGCCACCCTGCATGTCCCCACGGGGCCCAGCTCTGTCACTCACCCTGGTGAGGCATCACAGCGTAGGTGAACTGGTGGTGCCCGATGTCTGCCGTGGCATCAGGGGACTTGGGCGCTCTCAGCCTAAGGCAACACGAGGTTAGTGGCACCAGGCAGCACCCACTGTCACCCAGAGCACTGTGACAAGACAGCTGCTTCCCTTGCTGCCTCGAGGCTGGGCCCTGAAGTGGAAGCAAACACGCAACAGCAAACAGACCCTGGACAGTCCCAGAAGCTGAAAAACTGGGGTGTCATCCTGGGAAAATGGCAGCTGATGGAGTCACACTGAAACAGGCAGCTTCTTCTAGCTTTGTATGCACCTGTAGTATCAACACTCCTGTTTCATTCCCCTCCTTAAGCCTCCCTTCCTGGGGTATGTTTTGGTTAAGCTACCTGCTACAAATACGACTGATCTCTCCTGAATTATCTTTGAGCACACTTCACAGGAATTAGCTCTAACTGACTAAGATAATGTAAATCAGCCAAATTCTCAGAAAACAGCCGCCCACCAGACTATTTCCCTGTTATAACTGAGGTCATTTAGGAGCAGGTGTTGCCTTGACTTCCAAGAGACACCTCAGAAGGCAGGCAGGGAAGCACAGCAGCCCCCTCACCCATCCCTCACTCACAGCGAGAGGCTGAGGACGTTCCCGTGGGCCGACGCTCCGTACTTGCAGTCGTTCAGCAGAGCCACCCCAAAGCCATGCTCGGAGAGATCCAGCCACTTGTGAGCCCACACCTGCAGCGAGGGCTGTGCTCAGCACTGCCTGCAGCAGGGGCAGCCCAGCCCCAGGGGCAGAGCAGCTCCCTCTCACCTCGAAGCGAGCCCAGTCCCAGGACGTGTTCCAGTGCGTCGGCCGCTGCAGGTGCCCAAACTGGATCTCGTAGGTGGCGTTTGTGCTCCGCGCCTGCACGGGGAACTCCACCTTCAGGAACTTGTGAGCCTCCTGCCACTCCACCTAAGTGTGGCAGCAGAAGGATGTCACCACGGGGGACTGACAGGCAGAGACTGCACGCCTTGTGTCCCGCTGTGCAGCAGCCAGTGCACGGCGGCTACGACAAAAACACACCAGAGTCTCAACAGGGATGAACTGGGGGGGTCCCACCTCCACCCTTGGCCCTCGGGACCCCCAGCCTTGGAGGAGGACAGGCAGCAGGGGACAGGCAGGGGGGATATAATTCAGGCACAAGGTTCAGCTCCCCAGCTCCCAGCCGCACAGGATGTCAGCGTCCCACAGCAGCCAAACCTGGGTCAGGAAGCGGAGGTAGGGGCACATGGCATCCAGGATGATCTCCTGGGTTAAGGTGCTGCTTTTCCCCACCTGCAGGGAGAACCTCACACTTCCCCGCAGGCCCCCAGCCAGGGTGATTTCCAGAGGCTTCAGCAGGGTTGTCACTGGCTTCCTAGAGAAAGAACAAAGGCAGAGATAGTCTCAGCCTGGTAGATCCAAATCCCAAAGCAGCAGGCACTTCTCCAGAGAATGCTCTCTTACAGCTAGGACTGACAGAGAGGCAGGAATCTCAGGGCAAAGCCAAAATCCAAGTGCTGCATGCACTGCTCCTCTACCTGGTTTCCAAGTGATAATCCATCACATCCCAGGCATCCCAGTAGAGGGGAACATCATCAAAGAGTGCAAACTGGTTGGCATAGCAGCCATCTGGGACTGACTCTCTGAAAGAAAGTGGGACAGGGGAACAGCAGCATCAGAAGGACTGGCAGTGGAGAAAGGTGCACAGTGAGAAGTCCTGGGAGAGGTCTGAGGAGCTCAGGGCCAGGTACGGGTGACACAGACCTCCCTGAGTCCAGCAACTGAAGCGAGGTCAGGTGCCCCATCGTGTCCAGGCAGACAGCAATGACCCCATTCTCCATGGTAATGGAGCCATCCTCCTTGGGAAAAGGCCAGAAACAGCTGTCACAGACCCACACCCGTGGGAGCCGAGCGCCTCCAATGCAAATTTAACATGTGGATTCCTTATATTTCTCCTCCTTTCAACCCTAACCCTGATTTCTCCTCAAACAACCTCTGATGCAGAGAACACAGACCTGAGGAAATCTGCCTCGTGCTTACCTGTTTCCTCACTGCCACAGGCTGAGGAGGCACAATCGGCTCCTGCACTAGGGCATAGCCCATGCTGGGGACCGTCACCAGAGCTGGAAAGCAAAGAGGTTCTGTTCCAACACTCTCCCCAGACGGAACCCTAAGCGACACCACTGCTGCCCTGCTGCTCCCACGTCAGACCTACCCCCTCCTCCCATACCCTCCTCTTCACGCTTCAGAGGACTTCACCCCCTTTCAAGTTGTCCACAGAACAAATTGAACAGTCAATAAAACCCTCCCCAGGGGAGGGAAAGGCAGAGCATTTCCCTGTTAGCAGCTCTGACACAAGAGCTGCTGCCAGGTCAGACATACCCAAAGCCTCTGTCCCGTCTGGCCCAGGCCTGGAGATCACCTCGGTGCGTTGCCAGGACAAGGTGTTCAGCACGAGGGTGCTCGGGGTGCTGCACGCCTGGGGCTGCAGCAGATCCCTGCACAGGGACTGCACAGCCTCCTCCTGCAGCTGAGCACCAGCCCTGCGGATCTCTGGGCAATAAAAGTTGGCTCTGAGAGAGCTTCTGGCACTCCCCGTGCAAATGTACACACGCTTTATCGCCTTCCGAGCTACAATTGCTAATTATCATTAATTATTATTATCTATTAGTGATTCAAGCGTATAATTATTCCGAACTTTGTTGTTACAAGATTACAATGAGCTGTGCCAGCTCAGCTGGAAAATTCTGGTTACCAAAGCTCCTGCAAGCACTCTGGGCAGGCAGAAACAAACCTCGCTGGGAGTCTATCCTGGCAGGCCAGCAGCAAGCAGAAAAGCCAATAAATTGGGATGGTTCTCAATCCCTTGGCTGCCCTGCTAATCTAACACTATTTCAGACACGCCTGCTGAGCTGGCCCTGGCAGTCCAGGGCTGGAACCTCCCCAGCCCCACCAGGCAGGAGCTGCTCCCACAGGTGAGCGCCCTCCTAGCCAGACTCCCTGCTCACCTGTGTAGTATTGCAGGGCATCCTCAACCACCAGCTGGATGCAGCTGCCTGGCAGGACATCGTGGAACTGGTTGAGCAGCAGTAACCTAAAACAGAGGGCAGAAACCAGGGAAGAAAGCGGCAGAGGGCACTGGATTTGTGCTGGCTTAGAACAAGCTCTTCTCTCAAACAAGAGCCCTGTTTGCAAGACAGACAAACTTAATAACTGTTCCTTATTCCCACATTACCCAACACTTGAGAGAAAAGGATGTTTTCCACAGCATCCTTTAAATCCCTTCATGTTAGGGCTTGTCAGCTGTCATCTCAGAAAACCATAACCACGGGCAGTAATTGTTATTTGTTTTTACCCCTCAGGGCTACAAGATACCTTGTTGCACAAGCTCAAACAAGTCAAAACTGGGGATGAGGAAGCTTCGGTAGGAAACGAAGTTTCCAGACAGCAGAGCAGGGAGGGCTTGGAGTTATCTTTCAGCAGGAGAATGAAGCAAAGCAGGAATTTTTTTCCAGGTAGATTCCCGATCAGTTTATGGCAGGGTGTTGTTGTGTGCTGCAGCACTGAACTCTGCCCCGGTCCCACCAGTGCTCCCACCCTCCCTCACCTCCAGAGCTGCTGGAGCTGGCTGGCAGGATACTGGAACGCTGTGTCCCGAGCCACAGCCAGGCTGCCGAGCACCTCCACGTCATGCAGAATCCGCTCACACTCCCGATTCCCCTTCTTTATCTTAAGGATGGAAGGAAGATGCTCAGGCAATGAGTAGCTGGGAGTGGATCTCCCCCACCAGCAGCAGAATCCCAGCTCCAGTGCAGGAGGGCTGGCTGCTTGCAGGTGTTGGTTGTGAGGTTTTTGCAGGGCCCCCTTGCCTGGGATGGGACCCTGACCTGTGCCTGCGTGGTGTAGGTGCCATTGTGCAGCTCGAGGAAGAGCTCTCCCACCCAGGTGCACAGCTGGGATGACTCCTTCTCCAAGGCAGAAAAGAGTTGGTCAGGGGTGGAGATCTGCACCCTGTGGGACAGACACACAGACAGCGATGAGCTGGGGAGAAGCCTGTGACATGGCTAATGGTGCATCCAGGCTGGAAAGGTGTCAGGCTTCAAAATCTGCAACACAACCAAAGTATTCCCCTCACCCTTCTCCTCCCCCTCTGCTGTGAGCCTGTCCCAGGCACAGCTGCTGTGCTGGCCATTCACCCCACAGCTCTCCTGAGGGGTCACAAGCAGTCCATGGCTGCCCTGTGGACCTGCTCTTACAGCTCCTGATGATGGAGAGATTCCATCCCCCTGAAAATCCTCCCCAGCCTTCTGCTTGCCCATCTCCCTGCCCTTCTCCCTTTCTTTTGGCACTGCTGAAGGCCAGGCCTGGCTCAAAGCAAATGGCCCTGCCAGGAGAGAGGGTGGGAGCTCTCCTCTCACCTGGGCAGCCCATCTGTGTCACTCATCCTCTTCATCCTGTCCAGCATCTTCTGCGTGGGGCCCCCTCCTCCATCCCCAAAGCCGAAGAGGAATGCGCTGTGGTTCACACGGCCTTTGTCCTTGTTGTTCTTCACTGTTTTCAGCACCTGGAGGCATTTTTGGGCAGCTGCAATCCCCTGGCACCCAGCCCCAGCTCCCACAGCTCCATACAAGAAAGCCAGGGCAGTCTTTAGGGGGCAAAGGCCAGTCCTGCTCCTCTTCCCCAGCCCAAAGTGCCTAAATCAGGCACGGGCACATCTTGGAGCCAGGCACCCTTTGTCCAACAATGCTCACAGATATTCTGCTCCCTCTCCCAGGAGCCTCACACCTGGCCTCAGGGGGCTGGCACTGCCCTTCTCCTGCAGGTCTGGCAGCCTCACTCACCTCTGCCACTCGCCCATGCATCCCGTAGGAATCACCAGGGGGGAAATGGGTCAGGACCTGGGAACCGTCAATGCCTTCCCAGAAAAAGGTGTGATGCTGGAAGGGAGAGAAAGGAAAATGTGGCGCACAAGGGCATGTCAGAGCCTCTGCAGGGTTCAAACTGGGCCTTCACTTTCTCTCCAGGGAGGTGCAGGGGGCCCTGATGGATCAGTTCAAGGAGAGGACAAAAACAGGGAATGCCACCAGGGCAGGGGCTGGATTTGCCATCTGTTGGACCTGCACACAAGTCACAGCTTCCCATCTGGAAGCAGAAGGAGTACTTAGACCAGGGGCCTGTCTGGGATCTCTAATTACATCCTTCCTCCCTCCTAAAGCCTGACAGGACACCACTGCCACCAAAACCTGGTGGCTTCTGGCAGCAGAGCCTGTGTTAGCCAAAGTGAAGAACTGAAGAACTGTGGAACCGACAGGTCCAGCCCTGCAGAAGACTGCAGCACCCACAGTCCATCCCCTGGGGAGAGGGCAGCACAGCTCACCGGGAAGGAGTTCACCAGGTTCCAGCTGAGCTTCTGCGTCAGGAAGCGCTGGATCCCAGAGCCACGCATCAGCTGGGGCAGCTGGGCTGAGTACCCAAACGTGTCCGGCAGCCAGAACTGGGGCAAAGGAGCAGAGGGAGAGGGACACACACAGGTCAGCCCAAGCTCACAAAGAGCAAGGGGGGCAAGGAGACGGTGGGCAAGGAAGGCGTGATGGAAAAGAACGAGTACCTCCGAGCAGATGCAGCCAAACTGCTCCTGGAAGAACCTCTGGCCCTGGAGAAACTGCCGCACCATGGACTCCCCGCTGGGCAGGTTCCCATCCTGGGCAAGGCACGGGGAGTCCGTGAGGAAAGCCAGGCACAGGGAAGGAGAGATCTTGTAAGACCCCTGTGCCCACCCACCTGGTGGGAGTCCAAAGCTCCAACCCCACAGGCTCAGCAAAGGCTCTGCTCTCCCCTGCAGCGTCAGGCCTGCTCCCAGAGGATGGCACAAGGAGGCTGAGCCAAGCCAGGCTGACCATGCTACTCACCATTTCCACCCAGGTGCCTCCCACAGGAATGAACTGTCCCTTGGCCACGAAGTCCTGGATGCGTGCGAAGAGCCCGGGGTAGCAGCTCCGCACCCACTCGAACTGCTGCGCCTGCCGGGGCACAGGGGTCAGCCCCAGCTCCCCCACACCCTGGCCCTGCTCCCTGCAGCACTTCTGGCTCCTTAGGTGTTGGAATGCAAGCCTCTCTGAGCTCCTCAGAGAGACAGATGAATGCAGGGGTTGGGTTAAAGCCTTTCGAGAAATTGAGATATGTTAAGCCACAGAGATATGAAGCAGAAGGGTAGGTTTGAGTTTTAAGTAAGTGGAAGTGGAAGTTACAGTCTTCGGTAAGTAGAAATATATTTAAGTATCTTAAGAAACTGTGTTAGCTAGTAAAGGCCCTAGTTTAAAGTTCAGGAATTTAGTTCCAGACATATCAAAAACACAGCAGAACTTTGACTGCGTCTCTAAAACAGAGAACTATATGTGTAAATAGATAGAAGTATTCATGTAACTAGATAGACTTATACATGTAAATTTTAAGTAAGAAAACATATATTTGTGTAAATAGATAATATTATACATGCAGTTTTTTAGGTAAGAACTGACACTACTTTCATACTACTTTCGCATATTAAAATTAAGTTTAGATTGGTTTAGAAAGAATGTTTTAGAATCGTGCTTTTAGCTGATTGGTTTTTTAGTGTATAAAAATCCACCTGTATTAGAAGGAACAACAAGAAGAAGACAAGGAGGAAGAAGAAAGAAGGAAGAAGGAAGAAGGCTGTGGTCCCTGCTGCTGCTGCTGTTCCTGCACGAAGCCTGGAACTCTACACCAGACAGCAGCTGTTGCAGCTGCAGCTCTTGCCTGGGACTCTATGCCAGAAAGCTTTTAGCATGGATTTTAATACTTTAGCACAGACTTTTAACACCTTTGACTCTTTGCCTTCGAGACTGATGTAGTCATGCAATAAACAATTTTACAGCAACTAATAACTGCTCTTGTCTCCTTGAAGACCCCAGACCCAAAACAGCCTCACAGTTACATCCCCCCATCTCCTTTTGCTGGAAAAGCAACATGCCACGAGCAGAGGAGAGGTGTCCAGAGGGAGATCACTCACCTGGGAGCAGGCAAAGGTGAGCTCAGGATTGTGCTCCATCAGATGGACCACGGTGACCCAGCTCCGGGTGCACTTACGGATGGTCTCCCCATAGGGCCACAGCCAGGCTGCAGGGACAGGCAGCCATGGTTATTACAAAGCACAAGCTCCTCACAGAGCTGGAACCTCTCTGAAACCCCTCCTGGGATGGGAAATTGAGGGGTGAAGCCCAACAGGGAGACTGTAATTCATCCCTCATCCCCAGTCCCATCACAGTGTTCCAAAGGGCACAGCTAGCCAGACCCACACTGCCCCAGTGACAAACCAGAAATGTGGCAGCACAGAGGGCCCATTCCCTCCTCTCCAGGCATGGTGTCCTGTGCCTGGAGCCCAAGGGCAGCCCACCCTGGCCTCCAGGTGAGAGGAGAGGGAGCGCTGTGCTGCTCTCACCAGAGTCAATGTGGCAGTGTCCCATGGCATGGACGGTGTGCTGGCTCTCGCCGTTCCTCTGGCTGAAGATGGCTGCAGCCAGGTCACGTGCAGCAGGGAAGGTGGAGGGGTCTGTAACATCACACACGTTGACCATCTGGTTGGCAGTGTACAGTGCCTGGAAACTCCTCTGGTTTTCCTCCCCGAGGAGCTGGGGTTGAGAGGGATAAAAGTATGACGCTGGCTACTGCATCAGCTCAGATGTCACCTGCCTCCAGGAGAACCTGCTGCCTCCTTTCAACATCTATCTCAGGCAGTCATAACAGGTAGACACCATGTCTCTGCTTCACAAACACAGCCTTTTGCCTTTTCTCACATGCTTTCCAAATCCAGGTTCCATGCATGCCCATTCTAGGGGACCGTGGTTAACACATCCTGCTTTGGAGCAGAAAGTGGATGAAAAAACACCTGTGGCTTGTCTCAATTCAGCTTTCTCCTACTCTAGAATATCCTGAGTTGTGGAAGGGACCCACAAGGATCATCAAGCCCAGACAGTGTCAATTGTGCTAAAGCAGAAGCAGCAAACATTCTCTCATCCAAGGTCTCAGGTCACAGAACAGCAGGAGGAGAAGATGCAGTGAAGCTGAGGAAAAGGTGAAAGAAGGGAAGAGGAGCTCCCAGACCTGAGCCATGTCCAGCAGTATTTCCAGATCCACCAGCAGTTCATAGACATCTCTGTTGAAGACAACCAGCTCAGCCTTGCTCAGGGTAACCCTCCTGTCTGGGTCCGGAGGGGCGATCATGCTGCCCTGGCCAGCTCCAAAAAGCCCATTGCAGGCCAGCTCCACGTACAGTGTCAGGCTGTGGGGACAAGAGGAAACCATCAGGGAGCAGCCACAAGCACCAGGACACAGACAAGGACGTGTGTGTCCTCGGCCTCTTGGCTTCCAACAACACCAAGGTCCCCCAGCAGTGGGGGGCTCTGGCTCGCCTGACCACCCACCTGTGGGGCTCCGACTCTTTCAGGCTTCTTGTCAGGATGTAGCTGGTCTTCTCACCTTCCTTGGTCAATCCCTGCACGGGAAGATGGCACATTCAGCACATGTCAGCAGAGGTGTGTGACAGCAGGCTGGATGGGCAGGATAAGATACCCCAAACTCCAGCTGGGCAGAGGGGCTGGTCCCACACGCTGCGGGATAATTGTTGGCACAAGAACAGGAACAGAGCCCTGCACGAACCACCACGGAACATGGCAGGGGTTCCAAAGGTCACCCCTGTGTACGCAGCAGGGCACCTGGCACACCCCTGACCCGTGTCTCCATACCTGGACAGGCTGGGCATCTCGCCACACCATGCCCTCCCCATCGCTCTCCCAGACGAAGTGCACTTCCCGCCCTGCCCATGCCGGGGGGATGCTCAGCTCCACTTTAAACCAGCACGTCTCCCACCTGGAAGAGAGCAAACAGCAACCTCAGTCCACTGTGTGACTTTCTCCCGAGGGAAAGCACGCTCCCTCACAGCCCTCCACGGAAAATCCATAGTGGGGACAGCCCATGAGTGTGTTGAGATTCACAGACCTGATTTAACCTGTGCCCTTCTGGAACCCCAGAGAAACCAGCAGCGGCATCTTGTCTGACCACTGCTGGGATAAGAACCTCCTCCCAAACTTGACAGGCAAACACATCCCCCCCAGAAGCATCAGAGACACAACCATGGTCGCAAGGAGCTCCCAGCAGAAACGAGCAAGAAACTTGTCCCTTCCCTCATGAAATCTCCCTTAGGGCTTCTGAGCAGCCGCCTCCAAGCCCTCACCCACACAAACACCTCTGAGACGCGAGCTCCGACCCCTCCAGGGGCACGGCCCCACCAAAACCTGCTACTCACGTGGGCCCGAAAGACTCTCCCACTTGAGCCGGCCCGAATTCCTGCGTGACAGCCTCCTGGTACGGGATGCGCCGCGGAGTCTGGAAGCAGGAGAGCGATGCCAGCGGACAGCGATCCCCAAAAAGCCTGTGGAACACATGAACAAGATCAGTCCCGCTCGGACTAGCTCGGGGTGGTACAGAGAGCTTTCACAGCACGGCTGAATCGCCCTGCCACCACCCATCACCCTCAATAACATCAGCAGAGTAACAAAGGGGCCTCTGGGCCCCGGGTGGCCAGGGGAGGGCTGGGGGGCTGAGGGGCTGTGCCGTGGAGCCCCGGGGCAGAGCTCCATGCCCACTGAGGAGAATGTGTGTGTGAGATTTGTCCCCTCAGCTGAGCTCCCCGAGCCCCCGCACCCACGGCCGGCAGCGCCCCAGGGAAGCGTCCCCACCCCGAGGGGACACACCGGAGCGCCCCGGGGGTGTCCCGGAGAGTCCCCCCGCCGCCCACCTGCCCCGCAGGTTGCAGTCGGTGAAGTAGGTGTCGGAGATGAACTTCTCCACTCGCTCCAGGGCCGTCCGCCGGTTCTTGATCGCGGCCATGGCAGCGGCCGAGCCCCCGCCCCGCCCGGCGCGGCGCAGGCGCCGCCGAGCCCCGGAGCCCGCCCGGAGCCCGCCCGGAGCCCGCCCGGAGCCCGCCCGGAGCCCGCCCGGAGCCCGCCCGGAGCCCGCCCGGAGCCCGCCCGGAGCCCGCCCGGAGCCCGCCCGGAGCCCGCCCGGAGCCCGCCCGGAGCCCGCCCGGAGCCCGCCCGGAGCCCGCCCGGAGCCCGCCCGGAGCCCGCCCGGAGCCCGCCCGGAGCCCGCCCGGCCCTCTGCGGATCGCCCTCCTCGCCTCCAGCTCTCCTGCTTCCAGCCTCCGCGGCGCATCCCGTACCAGGAGGCTGTCACGCAGGAAATCGGGCCGGCTCAAGTGGGAGAATCTTTCGGGCCCACGTGAGTAGCAGGTTTCGGTGGGGCCGTGCCCCTGGAAGGGTCGGAGCTCGCGTGTCAGAGGTGTTTGTGTGGGTGAGTCCTCACAAGCTCTCCCTGGTGAAGACATGAGTTGATCTTCCCTGCTGAGTGCTTGGAGGCGGCTGCTCAGAAGCCCTAAGGGAGATTTCATGAGGGAAGGGACAAGTTTCTTGCTCGTTTCTGCTGGGAGCTCCTTGCGACCATGGTTGTGTATCTGATGCTTCTGGGGGGGATGTGTTTGCCCGTCAAGTTTGGGAGGAGATTCTTATCCCACCTCGAGTGCTCCTTGGGTGAGGAGAAGGCAGAACCTGCCTCATCACTGTCCCTCAGCCTAAGCAATCCTGCACCCTCCTCTCCATGTCCTGGTTTGCCTCCAAATCGCCCCAAAATGTCATTATCATCAGGAGCGAAGGAAGGATCTGTACACGATGCTCAGCCCTGATGTTTTAATGGAAATACTGCGCTACAGTCGAGTTTACAACATTGGTATAGAAATCACATGGGTTGTGGGCTGAGGATCATGTTACAGAACACAAAAAGCAAGATCAAAATTAGAAAAAAAGCAAACCTCTGCTATTGTACAGGCTGGGAGCAGAGCTGGGATGTCAGATGGAGCACCAGAGGCAGAGGTCTCCCCACGGTGTGTCCCAGGGACCTGCACTAGCCCCCCTTCATTCAATGACATGCAGGCACAGGACCCCCACCAAACAGCAGCAGCTGGTACTTCTAAGCTGGCCCAAAGTCTAAATCACCAAAATTTTCTCTTCCACATCACCTTGAGCATACACCAGAATTAAAAAAAGGGGGGAAATAATAGGGGAGTGTACATGACAGCGTTGGAATGGAAGAGGACACATAAGAGCCCCTTCCTGCCTGGTTACAGCAAAGCAGGAGAAAGGTGACAGGTGATTTATTGCTAGCAAAGTGTGAAATTCCCCTGCTGGGCTCTTCTTCTCTCCCTCTTCTCCACAGGAGGCTCCCATTCCAGACCTGCTTGCTGTGCATTGGCTGCCAACGACTCGTGGCCCCTCGGGGCTGTGACTTCCACACCGGCTCCAGGTTCCCCTCCAGCCCTGCTCCCCGAACCTGGAACTAGATGATATTTATCCAACCCAGGCTGTTCTATGAGTCTGTGAACCTGCTGTCTCTAAACACAGCCTAGGAGGGGCTGAGGATGTGGCAGAGCCCTGCTCGTGGCTCCCTGTCCAGGGATGATGGAAGCCACTCCATGTGTGCAGCACTGGCAGCAGGGATTTCTGCTAGGAAAGCCACCTCCTTTTGAGGAGACACGGTGCAGTGGTGGCTGTCGTGGCTTACAGAGTCTGTGCTGACTTATTTTTAAATTCAGAATCTTCCCCCGCCTTTTATATATCTGCCAGCATTAAATTTCTCTACTTAAAAAAATATATATCCCATATGTGGATTTCTGGAGTGAAATGCACTGAGACCCCCCCCCCACTCCCTCCTCCTTCTCTTGCCCCCACACACACACACACACAGAGCAGCTCTGTCGAATACTGGCTTGGTATTTCCCATGATGTTTTCTCCAAGACAGAAAGGGAAAAATACATCAGCACAATCAGCCCCAGCTGAGTTGCTCAGCAACACTTCCCAAAAGCGAAGATCCTTGGAGCTGGAAGACAAGGTGGATAAAAATTACCCACCAGGAAAAAAGCCAAACATTAAAAAAATTAAAATTATATACTCTGTATTTATATTTCTTTCAGGCTGCTAATACCTCAGTTGTTTAACCCCCAAACACACACGCTGGCTCTGCTATTTCCTCTTGCCAGCCTTAGAAAAGGGGTTGGATTACACCTCCCTCTTCCCCCCTCCCCTCTCCCACCCCAAAACCTGCATGCTGCAACAGTGCCTCAGACCAGGAACACGGCTGTGGGTGAGCGAGTGTCTTCCTCCAGTTAAGAACAAAGACATTATTTTTTTTATTTACAAAAAAAGGAGAAAAAAGTTTCCACACAAAAGCACTACAATGATAACTCCCTTTGGTAAAAAGTGTAATAAATGTCTCCATCGGTCTGTCGGTACTAATTCTCAAGCCACCTGGTACTATGGTACACAAGAAGCTAGTACAGTTATGCTAGCACATCAAGCATAATTCCTTTAATTAAAAAAAAAAAAAAAAAAACCAAAAAGAAAAAAACCAAAAAAAATCGACAATTTGTACATTTATTTACAAAAAAGGAGGGGAACATGTTAAAATCGTGTTGTTCTCTGCTGTGTGTGTGTACGTACAAGTGTGTGAAAAGCTGGTGCATGGCACTAGGAGAGACTAGTAAACAAGCAGGTACAAAAAAAAAAAAACAAAACAAAAACAAAAAAACAAAACAAAACCAAAAACCCAAAATAAAAATAAAACAGTTCCACTGGCACTAGAAAGGACAGACCGATCTGCACAGGGTGAGTCCAGCCTGGGAGGGAGGGGAGGGAGTGAGAGGAACCCGGGGCCGCGCTGCCCCGGCCCCACGCCGGAGCCCGCTGGGAGAGGAATCCGGTGGTGACAGGCACCTGGGGATTTCGGGGACACATCCCAGCAGTCCAGGCACCTGGGGATTTCGGGGACACATCCCAGCAGTCCAGGCACCTGGGGATTTCAGGGACACATCCCAGCAGTCCAGGCACCTGGGGATTTCAGGGACACATCCCAGCGGGCCGGTGGTGGAGAGCATCCTGTTCCCCTCCCTCGCCGCTCCGGGGAGTCAAAGCCTCAACGCTGCTGGTGTGTACGAGCTCGTGGTGTTTCTCTGGGATGGCTCAGTTCAGAGAAGGGTCCTTCCTGCCCAGAAAGGGCCGGCAGCCCACGGCCCCGGGCAGAGATCCACATCCCCACGGGGAATCCCGCCGGGACGGGCTGTACCAGCCACGCACTAGTCAAGTGGCCATGTGACGGAGATGCACGGTGAGGGGAGAAAGGCATCTCCCTCCTTCCCTGGCTGCGCGCACACACACACATCCCCCGGGCTCTTGCTCGCCCCGGGGCGCTCCTAGGGCGTCTTGAATATCGTGCCGTATTTGACGCGGTACTTGTTGATGCTGACAAAGTGCAGGGTCTCTGTGTCACAGGTGGTGGTGCAGGGCACCAAGCCCTCCAAGCCTTCACCCATCAGCCACTTGTTTGTCTCGGCTGCCATTTCGCGGGGCACGTGCTCCTTGGTCCATTTGTCCACCCAGGCCTGGAACCGCTGGTGCAGCCGCTTGCTCACCCTTTCGTGGGACTGCAGAGACAGGGAGAGGGGTCAGGAAAAGGCCCCCAGACTGCAGCATAACACCGAGCTTGGCTACTGAGTGACACAAGCAAGGGGATCAAACACACAGGGAATTTGTAATGCAGGCACTGGACTAACGACAGAGGGAGAGCTCTCAAGAAGGTCCCCCTGGGCGTCTCCTCTCCAAGCTAAAACGTGGCAAAATGAGCTCAGAAATATGAAAAGTTTATGCTCTTTGTTTAATACACCAGTTCACAGGCTGGAGACACAGAACATATCCAGTGGGAGCCTGAAAGTTGCATGCCCAGCTCAGAGTGAGTCCCTTCTGCATTACCCTCCTCTGCTAGCACCCAGGACCAGGCAAGTCCTGCTCTTCCCAGCCCTTGGAGTCTGTCCCCAGCCCCTAGAGAGGGGCACAGTCCCAGGAAAGAGCAAGTTCAATGTGTGTTACACATACTGGGGACACAATTGCTATTAAGACCCAGGTCAGGTCTTACAGGCTCAAGAAGCTCTGACTTAAGAGAAACATCAGGAGAGGAAGAACTGTGCACTTTTTTGGGTAAGAGCATCTGCCTAAGGAATGTATAAAGCCATGGCTATGGTCATAATTGAAAACAGCCAATATAATTAAACCTCCAGATTAAAACTTACAGATTTTATTATTTGTTTGTTCTTCTCCCAGAGACTGACTGCTTTGGGGTGTTAACTGCTAAATCCAATAGATTTGTTTCCAAAATCCAATGTAGCTTCTACAGCTCCCTCAGTGTCTTCCAGTAACCAAGGGCTAAGCTGCACACTACATATTTAACACTTCAAGAACTTATGCTCAGATTCTCTGTGAAGAGCACTGGCACACAGTATCCTGCTTAAAAGCTTACATTTCCTTCAGGCTGGTGCCAGTTGAATGAGGTAGACAGAATTCAATCAAAATCCCCAGTATCAGCATTTCAAAGAGTCAACAGGCTGCAATAAAATGCTTTCATCTGATGTGGATGCAAAGTTTAAGAGAATTACTTTATAACTAATGAACTAAAG
This sequence comes from Fringilla coelebs, assembly GCF_963513975.1. Lineage (NCBI taxonomy): Eukaryota > Metazoa > Chordata > Aves > Passeriformes > Fringillidae > Fringilla > Fringilla coelebs. Next base: position 3,720,377 of record NC_140038.1, on the reverse strand, counting down.
CCACTACCTGTATCTCATCAGCAAGAAACGTGGCAAGTAGTTGTTTCATAAACCTAAATACGTGATAGAAGGGGATGGAAATATTCCCATAAGATGAGAAAAGGAGAGTGTCAAAGCATCCAGATGACCAGATCAGTTTCCTCCAGTGCAATCCTCCTAAATTTCACCCATCTTGGATAAACCCAAACCTTTACAGCTTCCCAAACAGCTGGAAGGGCAATGCCTCCTTCCTTCCCCTGGGTCCCAGGAAACACCAGCAGCCCAGCCCGTTCTCTGGCTGGCTCCTACCTGCTGAGCTCGCAGCAGCGCGGTCCTCCTGTACATGTAATCCTCTGATTTGATCACGTACACCATCTTATAGGAGTTCAGCTTGAATTTACACTCCATCTTATCCAGGGTCTCTATGTTCTCCATGGACTTCTTACTGTTTCCCTCCTTCCCTTCCTTCTCCTGCTGCTCCCGACCACGCTGACACTTGCGGATCCGCCTCAGATTCCTGCAAACCAGAGAAGCCCTCTTGGGATTAGCACCCACCCCTGGGTGTAAACTCAGCTTAGGCACTGGATCAAGGCCAGGCTGGACAGGGTGGAAGGGGGTGGAATGAGATGAGCTCCAAGGGCCTTTCCCAGCACAGCCTGGCCACTCACCTGGGCAGGAAGACGGGTTTCTGGGCCAGGTGCTCGCGGAGCTCGGGGGAGGTAGAGTCAGAGTTGATGTACCGCTCCACGTAGTCGGACCAGCGCTGGAAGCAAGCACAGAGCACACATCAGCCACTGCCCTCCCACCAAACAACTGCAGGGCTTGAGGAGGCTAAGCTGGAAGTCATGCAGAAGAAGAACACAACAGAGCCTTCTGAAGGCTCTGCGCACCTTATGCCCAAATAGGCAGGTACAATGGTTCTTTATGAGGTTTTGAGTATTTTCTAATACGAAATAAACCAAGAGGAAGCGTTATGGCACGTCCTTGATGTTTCTTTGTCTTGTGCTAAGGGACCACGCCATCACTCAAGCTGGACACTCAACCTTGACCATCATAGTCAGCTCTCTGGACAAGCTACCCTTACCTCTGCTTCCACGGGGTCATCCGAGTTTTCCTCTTCTGTGTCCAGCAGCTCAATGGTTAACTGAACTTGACCTCTGCTCTGAATGAACATCAGCTACAACAAAAAAAAAAACAGAAGGAACTTCAGCAAGAGGAGGTATGAAATAGAAACAAACACCTTCACTTCTCACTGGGGCAAAGGGACAATGAAGCAAGTTGGCAGTTTTGAGGGCTTCTTGGGCCCTCAAAGTAAGTTTGAGGGCACGGGAAGAGATACACTCAGGCTTTTATCCAAAGTACTTCTCTGGCTCAGAAAGGGCCTGACCACTTCCTGCCTCTCCAGCAAAGGAGGTATGGATTTGATTAGCACAGGTTTATTAGCAATGTATGCAGGCAGCAGTGATTTAATGCTCAGTAAGTAGTGGCAGATCTCCCAATAGTCGACAAAATTGAGACACCAGAGAAACAGGAGAGTTTGAGCTAACAAATCAAACACAGTGGCAGCCAAGCAGTCAGTATGATACAGCCCAAAGCTGCTGTAAAGCACAGGGGATATTCACTGCTGTTCCAGGAAATTGATTCTTCCTTGAAACTTCATTTCTGAGGGGCCCTTACAGAAGCATTAACCTATGCTCCAAAAGCTGACAGCACGTGCGCTGGTTTTGGCTGGGACAGAGTTAATTTTCTTCATTTTTGGGTGCCTAAACAAGGCTCCTTTTTAAAAGACCAGTGTCTCTCCCTTCTTCAAAGGCAACCCTCAGCTCCTGTTGGTTTTGCACTGCGGTTCAGAGCCTGGCTTTACCTTGAAGCAGTTCTCCTCGGACATGAGCTGCTCGGCTTTGCGCTGGTAGGCGGCCTCCAGGAGCGTGCGGGAGGACTGGGACGCCAGGAGCCCTCCGGTGGCCCCGTTGCTGTTCTCTGACAGGTACAGGTCTGTCACCTGCACACAGATCTCATCGCTCACGATGTGCTGCAGCTGCAAACAGGAGCAACGGGGACAAGGGGAGTGTCAGGGAGGCTGCTACATCCCCATCAGAATAGAATAAAGTAAGGGGGTGACAATGGGATTGAGCTCAAGCTAAAAAATATCCCTTAGCTTCTTCCACTTGCAGATGATCTCTGCTGCTATGTGAAAAGCCTACAAGATCTTTAGAAAAATTAGCAGGTGACAAAGCACAGCTACTCAGAGAAAAACTACACACAGAGAACATTCTGATCAGCAGCAGGGGAGGAAGGGTCGGAGCTCTGTGACACAGCGTGTCCTCTCCTCACCAAGGGGCTGCTGCTGTGTCTGAGGAGAGGGGTGGGAGGTTTAAGATCAAATCCATATTTTGTGTAAGTTTAAAAATCAAAAGTCTCCCGACTGTCTTCTGAATTCAGTTAATCTCTGGACTGAAGGGCTTCTGAAGAGCAGCTCTACCCTTCTGAAAGAGGAAAGCCCTTTCAAGCTATTCCCCTTCCAGCCCCTTGTGTCTGTTTTTGTTCTTTATGCCACAAAAAGGCACAAGAATTTTTCTTTTGCTCACGCATTCTTCCTACCAACCCAATAAAAGGACTGGAGTTTAACAGCCAAAATGAACTACTCCAGCAGCCAGATAAAAGAGACAAAAGGTTTTTAGAAAAAGCATGCACTCCTACAGCACTGATGGAAAGGAAAGGAACTATTTAGATGTAATTTCTTTGGTTTTTTTTCAAAGCTAAAGCAAGATTAGCTCTGGACATGCTTTGAATACTTACACCCTAAAACACATGGAAAACTTTGTAGAGGATATTCTCAATAATTCAAACAGATCAAAAATCACTTTCTACCATTTCTCTACTATGAGGGTCAGAGAGCTGGGTGAAGAAACACCCAAAATTTACCTTCCTACCCCCGAATTCCCCACGTGGGCACACAACACAGCCTCCTGGAGCAAACAACCTGCCTGCTGTCTCTGCCCTGCCCCACCCAGCCCCCGGGCTGTGCTGCAGGCACCTGTCTGACGATGCTCTGGATCAGCTTGTCCATGGTGAAGGCGATGTAGGCGTGGATGGTGAACATCTCGCGCAGCGAGTCCTCGTACTGCGACGAGTCCATGTTCCCGTCCAGCAGGTTGCGCACCATGTCCAGGAAGGCCGGGTAATAATCCTCAACATCGATGTCCACTGCAGCAGGAGAGAAGGGGACACATGGGCACACCACCCCCAGGAAGGGCTTTGCTCCTCAGATGACCCACGTAAGCTGAAGAGTTACTTAAACTTGTCATTTATGGAGGTAAATGTTTGTACATAAAACCATACCTTTTAAGGCCACAGGTATTTTCATAATCTTTTGCTTTCTAGCTCTAGCCTTCTCCATGAGCAATTTATTTCTGAAAGGTTTTACTTAGGGAACTTGAGGATATGCAAGTGTACAACAAAAGCCCTTATGAAATAACTGCTGCATATTATCCTTCTGCTAGTGCAAGTCCTGTGTTCTCCACATCTTCCCGTCTCCTCAGGGATAATAAAAGAGAGCCCATCTTAAAGGGTCACTGCTGTCCCGTGCCTGAAGACACCAAACCCCCTGTCAACCACACTACAAACAGAAACACCCATTTGCCCCCGGCCTCCCACCAGGAGTCACTCACTGGGCTCCTTCAGTCGCAGCTGGATGGCAGGACTGTCACCCTTGTCTCGCTTTATGCCCAGCACTTCCTTCTCCCACTCCCGTTCCCGCGTCTCCTCCTCGATCTGCCGCTCGGCCTGGGTGCAGATCCGCAGCAGCCGCAAGCACAGGATCTGGTGCAGCCTCATGAAGATGTACCAGTTGCTGTTCACGTAGAAGAGGTTGTACACCTCATCCATGCCCCGCAGCTTCTGGGCTGTCGTGTTGTTGAACATCAGCTTGGTTTTGGGAGGACTGCCCCCGACACCGTTGTGCTTTTTTGCAGCCCCAGTGGCTTCGTCCACATCCATTTCCTCCTCTTCTTCCTCCTCCACATCCGAGAGTTCACCTCGCTGAGCAAACAGCAGGTCTGGAATGAAGTGATACATGATCTGCTTGATTTTGTACTTGTCCTCTTTCTGGATTCCCGTCTGCCGCTTCACGTGGTGGATGATGAGAGAGGCAGCATCTTCCAGGATCTGCTTGTCTTCATAGGCTAGTGAGAGGTGTGGGCCTGTGGGGACTCCAGCATTGTCTTCTGAAGCCTGTTCTTGCCTCTACAAAGGACAAACAGCATAAAAATCAGCCTAAACAATCCCTCTCCACCACCCAAGAGCATACTAGAAACTGATTTCCTCCCTCACCAAGCTGTGAGGAAGAGGAACCGAAACTGCACCAGCAAAGTGCATAAACTCGAGGGAAGGAAACTGTTGGTGACCCTCTCACCTCATCATAGATGCTTTCAATCTCATTGAGGAGACTCTTTGACCTTAGGACCTTGGTATCATTCTGCTTGAAGTTGATGCCCTGGTGGTCCAAGGATTTCAGGTAATACTTCTCATTCTGCTCTCGCCAGACTTTATTAAATCCTCTCTGGGCTTCTCGCCACTCTTCCTCTTTCATCTTTAACCTTGGATCAAGAAAACAAAGGTGAGCTAAGAGGTGAGCATATAAGAAAAACCTCAGCCTGTGGTGCTTGGTGAGTGTTGACAAGAGCTGAAATCCCAATGAAATGGGCATGGATCAAAGATACACCACAGAAAGGAGCTTTCCAGGAGGTGCCCCCTGGACACACCCTTCTGGAGAAACCACTCTGGGTTTCCTTCACATTTAGGTAAAACCACGCAGGAACAAAGCAGCCCCAGAAGAGGGAATAAAGGGACAGGGAAGGCAAAAAAGCTGGCCCTGGGTCTCTCAGAAATGCCCAGAAAGCTCCACCAATGGAAGAGGGGCAGCTTAGTTTGGACAACTAAACAAAGCATGGACACCTGAGTATCCTGGGAATGCACTCCTGAACCTTGACTCAGCATCCCAAGGAAAGCACCCCTGATTCAGCTGAAGAAGGGCAGGGAAACTGGGACCTTGCAGGTATCCTAGGAAGGCTGCTCTGCCCAGCTCCAAAACACAGGACCAAGAGCCCCACAGAGATAAAACAGCACGTGCTGCTTACACATCCCCTTGACCTTCCCCAGGGAGTTGCAGCAGCCATTCCTCTTTAACTGAGGAAGGGGAGGCTGACAACAGAAACATTCCTCAGGGAATCTGAGGATAGCAGAGAGACCATGATCTGGGCACACTGACCCACAGGATTTGGAAAGGGATCACAGTTAGCCCTGGGACAACAGTTCCCTTACCTTACACACAGTGCTGACACCAGGGAAGAAAAAAAGTTTAAAGAGGAGACAACAAAAGCTCTACATCCCTCCAGCTGAGCTGTAAGGATTTTGCTTCAGGAGGGCAATTCCCTCTAGGTGATTATTATGGAATACACCAACTGTCCAGAATATAAATGAACTTTTTAGCTTCACAGAATAATAGAATCATGGAATGGCTTGGTTCAGAAGGGACCTTACAGATCATCCTGTTCCACCCCCTGCCATGGACAGGGACACTTCCCACTGGACCACATTGCTCCCAGCCCTGCCTGGCCTTGAACACTTCCAGGGCTGGGGCAGCCACAACCTTCTGGGGCAAATTCACAGCCTTGTGGAGGGCACACTCCTTAGAGGCAGAAATCAGCCACTTTTCCATCAACCTGGAGGGCACAGAGTGCCTTACCCTGGGGAAGGGACCCTGGGGCAGGGTGCTGGGGCACTCAGTACCTTTTCAGTACGATGGGCACGGCCACAGAGGGGTTCTTGCGGAGCCCATCGATGATGTCAGCTGCTTTGTCAGCGTATATCCTCTGGAGAGCCTTGCGGTGGATCACCTCCGAGGTGCCCCCCAGGGTGTTGTCCAGCCGGAATTTGGCCTGCTCCTCCGCAGACAAGCGCGACAGCTTCTTCTGGATTGCCTCGAGAACGCGGATGGTTGCCAGGTTGGTCTCCAAGACGACATCCAGCTGGAGAGAAGAGTGCATTAGCCGTAGCATTTGAATAGACAAAACATGATACTTCACGGAGGCAAACATTCGAGTGACGCGAAACAAGAAGCTGCGCCTGTTTAACAAGGTGTACTCGAGCACTTTGGTGTTCAGCTGCTCTAAAATAATCCAATTACGTTTCATCTGCTACCTAAATAATACTGTGGAAGAATTTAAAGGCTACCAGAATGATACAGTTCGGAAATTACATCTTCCAGCTGGGAACAGAACACAATTGACAGTTACTCTACAAAAGGATGTGCCAAATCTGTGTAGATTCAGGTAATTGCCCAGCTAACTTCCATTTCCAGTCAAAATGTCAGTCATTTAAAATCCTGAACATATTGCTTTGCAGATGATTACAGGGGAATGCATGTTCTCATGCACTATGTGGGCAGGAAGAACAGAAAAGATGCAACAATTCCATGCTGGCCATTCAACAATTTCACATGGAGCGGGGTGAACGAAATACTCCACACAAAAGGTGAGGGGCAGTGGTGGCAGCTTAGTGGTTATGCAGCCACTGCTTCTTGCACGAAGAGAAAACAAGCTTTTATGCCAAAACCCAGGTGGCAGACACAATAAAAGATGCAGAAATAAAGGTATCATCACATCAAACTCTTTAACTGTTCACAGAACAGAGCTTCCTGAGACATGAACCAAGGAAAAGCAATTTACCTCAAAACGCTCATCCTCACACCTGTAGATGTGCTCTTCATACTGGGTCTTCTTGGAGCTCACAAATGTGGAATCTTCAGACCAGGATGGGAAGGAGACCCAGGTGTCATTCAAAACCTTTGAGGGAGAACAAGAGTCGTGGTCAGTGTTCAAGGGGATCACACCTGGCCAGTTTCAAGAGCAGTCTTCTGATGGGACAATCTAATTCCCAGCTGGAAAAAGTGTGTTTGCCTTCCAAAGCTCAGCATTCACAGGGCAACCCCAAACAGCCAAAACCCAAACAGCCAGGCAGTCTGAAAAATTCATAGGCTGGAGCTGTGAGAAAAAACCTTGCGGGAGAAGAGGAAAATAAAGGTGAAAGGAGCTTTTTCTGCTACTTTGGATTAGTCAGCTGCAACCAGCTGGTTCCCCATGTGTGATTCACCATCAACACTGTATGGTCACCACAGCAGACCTGACTGCTAGACAGGACACAGTTGTTGCCTCCAAATAAGGCTAATTGGAAGTATAAAACCATACCCCAGCATCACCTTTCCTGACAAAACAGCTCAGCACCTGCAGCTTTCAATATAGGAGCAGAACATTAAAAAGCAAACAAGCAAACAACCCAACAACCACCTCAAAGAGGCCAAAGGCAAAGAAACAATGATTTTGGCAGGCAGTCTTGAAAACCAGGTCCAGTTTCCATAAACCCAAAGTCTGAACAACTGAGTCATTAGATTCTCCCAGGGAAAAAAAGTTTGTAGCTGCATCACACACAAGAAGCTTTTGAGAGACATGTCAAGACATGGATTAAAAATTCAGCATTTCAGGGAGAAAGAAAGATGCATCTGAGGGAATACGTGGGAGAATCTGTCTACAGAAAACATGATTTTCTTTTCAAGTTGGCCTAGAGACAAGTCTGAAAGCAGACTAAGTGAGAATTTAGGTAAAAAGGTAGCAATAATCCTGAATTACATACATACCTTGTAAAGGACCTCTGAGATCACATCAAGACCACACAGAAAACCAGTTCTGTCATCTCCTACTAAAGTTTGCAATCTTAATGTTCCTTTCAGAGGTCATACCACATAACACATCATAAATAAGATGTAGGAGCATTAGGTATGTCAGTAATTAACCATCATAACTATTCAGTAGGTTTTTCTCCAGCTGCCTCCCAACTCTCTAAGCAAACCTTTCACAAACGCTGCCGGAGAAGAGCCGATGCCAACCATCAAAGCCACGTGGGTACCACAACTCCCAGCACAACCCAGTTCCTAGACTGACACCTCACCCTGTGCAACAGCTTCTGGATATGATCCAGATGTTTATGGGAGTGCCACCAGGAATTCCTGAGGTGTGCTCCCCTGGGGCTGCCACACGCCAGGATGCTGTGCCCACACACGCCTGGCTGCAGGAGCAGCAGGGAGCAGTGTGCAGCAGTGCTGGGCAGGCAGCTGCCTGGCCCCAGCCCCGTGCCCACCACCACCAGACGTGCCCTGACACCCCCAGGATGTGCCCTGACACCTTTCCAACACGGGGATAGAAACGAAATCCCCCATCCTGCTCCGTTTTGCTCGCTTTTGCTCCGATGCTTTAAAAAGGCTGGCAAGAGCCTTGCTCTGTGGCACAGCCCCTGCCTTACCTCTTTACACAGTGGAGTCCTCCCCGTGCACTTGGGCTGCTGGTAGCTCTTGGGCAAGGCTCTGTAGCTGGAGCCCAGCCTCTTGCAGGAGGCATAGTCAATCTCCATGGCAATCCCCTCAGTAGCCCGTTCCTTGGGATACGTCTCCATGTGAACAGACTCCTTATATCCCAGAAAGTTTTTAAACCAAGTGAACAGTTCTGGGAATTTCCTGAAATAAAAGGGATGAAGTGAAAAACGAGCTAAACAGAATGCAAACAGCACCGAGCTGCGATGCTGAGGCTAGAATTGATTACTACAGACAACCTTCTAAATTATCAATCTGGTGAGAAGACCCTCTCTGCTCAACCCCACTCCCACAGAGCCTGACCAAATGGGAAGCAAGCACCTGCTGTTGATCAGGTGGGGATTGCTCTCCTGGTGCAACTAAGGTGCTTTAGGATTAGTGACCAGCAAGGAGCAGCTGTCAAAGCTTGTGCTACGGGGACAGCACTCGTGGCACAGTCACACTGGGTCTCCCCAAACTACCCTGGTACTGAACTCAGGCCAGGCTCCTCGTTGTTTGCCAATGGTTTGAACCTTAAACCAGGCCTTTCCTTTCCAGAGGCAGCAAGAAGAAACCAAAAGGCAATTCTGTAACTGTACAAAAGGTTTCAGTGCCGAGCAATTGCTTCAACCAGACTTCACAGAGCAGCATGAAATCATAGAGCAACCTTTGCCTACAAGGCCCAAATTTGCCTGAAAAATTGATTTGTCTAAAATAAGCATTTGTTCATATCCTCTTATTTCATGCAAAGCTCCAGCAACAGGATGAACTGAACCTGTTGCTAACTGAATCATTAGTTATTCATTGCTTTTTCATTATATGGCAAAAGATAATGTCCAACTCCAGAATAAAAAAAAACTCTGTATTGTATCTTTCCCTATAGTTAGGAACACAGGCAACAGATGGGAAAAGTACAGAATTTTCTTGTCAAATATTGCACCTTTTCCACCTAAAGTCAGGCATCCTGCTGATGCCTGGCTAATTGCAGTGGGCCTACAGAGCAAGTGGAAGCTCCTTAGGGCAGTTCCCTGCACAGTAGCTACTGTAATGGGGTCCTGAACCCAATTTATGTTGCTACTGCCTTCTCCCTTGGAACCAGCAATTCAGTGCCCAGGCAAAAGAAACACTAATCCTGCTGCCCAAAGTTGATGAGAGGATATCTGTTAATTTTAACCAATTAATAAAGCTGTTCTGTACACTGTTGGCAATCATGAAAGTCGTAAATTCCTATTTAAAGTACAGAGCTCCCTAACAATTTTGGTTTTGTGACAGAATTCAGCTGCTTTTTGGAAACTTTAGTGAGTTTATATCAGCACTCTGCTTTTTTTAGGGGGGGACACTTACTGTGTAATTAGACAATTGATCTTTTCTCAAATGACATAGTTGGAGAATGATTCCAGAGCAAGAAACTGCAATAACAGCCTGCTAATAATTTTGTTTGCCCTACTGGAAAGAGAAGGCACACAGCAAGCAACACCAGTACTGCTCCTGCACGCTGCCTGTCAGGACACAGCTGGGAATCTCTCTGGGATAAGGAACAGGAAAGGGCAGCGCAGAAGATTGCAATGAATGTTTCTTTCCTGGCTCCACAAGAGAAAGAGACCAGGAAAGGGGCTGCACTTACCCCAGGAATGGGGAGACCAGCTGCACGAGCTCAGCCCTGGAGATCACCTCCTGGTTGAAGATGACCAGGCAGCGCAGGAAGTTCTCGTACGCCTCGGTGCTGCGCAGAGCTTTGCGGACCTGAGCCAGAGCAGAGGAGACAAGAGGAGCTGTCAGGGTGACACTCAGCAGGAGACCTGGGTTTGACACTGTGTCTCCCACCCAGGCACACAAATCTTTGAGCTGAACAGAGAGAACTTGCCCTGTACACAGGGCCAGACAAACTGGTACTGCTGGGAGCCACCCCCACGCTGGGATCCCCTGCAATGTCAGCACTGGGGCATTACTCTAAGAAAGGAGCTGCAAGTGAAGAACTAAATCCTTCAGAGAGCCCTGTAACAGCTGGATTACAGAAGACTGGAATCATGGAAAACATCAGTTGTAACTGCAGCACCACAAACCCACCCAGGCTGCTTTTAAACTTCAGAGAGTATTTCAAGCAGGGAGTGGGGGGTATGAGACCATGCCCTGGGTAACACCTCTCCAGCCTCTGCCTGCTTCCAGCTTGGATTGTCACAGAAATCCTCCTTCTGTAACCTCTCTAATCCTCCTTCTGTAACCCTGATCTTCACAGAATGAGGAAACCAAACTATTCATCTCAACACCACTACCTTTCCCACAAGAACAGCAGGATCTACACATCAGACTGAGATCTATCACTGTTAAATTATTCATCATTATGGTTATAATTCTACAGCAGGGATTTCTAGGTTTACTCATGTTAACACCTACACACCCTCCAAGCAATAAATTGGTTCCCAGTTACTATTAGCTGGTTCCCATCACGCTGCAGAATTCACCAGATCAGCAGGGAGCAACCAAGACTGTCATCAGTGCGTGAATATTGCTTAAAAGGATGGTTTTAACTTCATCCCATACTCCCCTCTGAGCTATAAGGCACTGTATGGACATCTCAGAGAAGACACCAAGGTACCACTTGGAAACATCCCATATCTCCTTCACTCGTGCTAAACCAGCAACAGGTAACAACCGTGCAATTAATTAGATTAATCTCTGAGGGAAAAAATTAAAAAAAAAACCAGCCCAATGTAAATATGAATCAGGTGCTTTGTAAACTGAGCTCCCCCACTGCAGCCAGCTGGCTGTAGATGGGTACAAGCTGTGCCAACACAGCAAGACACACCACGCACATCATCAGCTGTAGGGAGATTTTATAAAGGGGAAAACCATTTGGAGTGTAGGTTACAGGGAAAAACTCCCATTCCCTCAAACAAATTGCAGCAGATGGAAAGCTGGAGAAGGAGCTTTGGGGAAAAGACACATGTAAAATTATCACCAATTTAAAAAGAAATTCAATGTATCTGACTTAGAGGTCGCAGGATACATCTGAGGTCAAGCTGTGATAAAAATCCAGATGTGTACACTGAAAGGACATACATCAAGGACGTGCAACATCTGCATCCTGCCTCTCACCTTCTCGAAGAAGAGAGATTCTGTCCCCACACCATGTTTGCTGGCTTCTGCCAAGGACTGGTCTTTCAAACCAAGCAGCTTTGGTTTCTTCTGTTATCAAAAAAAAAAAAAAAGAAAGGCAATTAAAAATAAAAGGTGTGTTCAGCAAGTTGGGATAATTTGATTATCTATCACACCTGAGTGCCAGCTCCCTGACCCCACCATGTGCTTCCCATCAAAAAAAAGTGGCTGTTTTTAAGAAGAAAAGACTATTAAAACATGTGCTACAAGTTAATTTACTGAATGTTAATAAGTAGCATGCCACTCCAAATATTTGTGATACATTGTTTCACCCTTTCCTGTAACTAGCTGATTGTTTCAATCACAGGGAAGCATATCTGACTTTGATAACAAGTTTGGAAAACTGCCAGAATAGATGATTTTCCTACCACTCATCCAGTTCTGCGAGTCTTACACCTCCCCAGAATGACAATTTTTTTCTCTCTTACATTCTACTGAAAGATGCTTCATTTTCCCCATCCTCAGAAAGGTTGTAGGTGCCTCCAAAATGTGCTTTATTTTGGTGCCCTCGATTTGAAGAGGAGGAGAAAGGGCAGAAGGGGACTTAAACGCTACAATTATGCCTGCTAATGCTTTTCATGACAAAGGAAGATATACTGGCTTCAAAAAAAGCAGGCAAATGTATCCCTCATGCACAAACACGAGGCCACCTGGCCACAGGACAATTTTTGTTGCACTACAAAGCCTCGCTGCTCTCACAAATCATGCGTCATTTGAAAAGGGCAAACTCTGCTGAGAGAATAATCATTTATCATTGTATTAAAAGCTTTATCACAAGAAAGATGAGCAAACATGATTCTACTGCATCTGTTTCAGGTTCTACTACAACAAAGCTTTCAGGCACACCTTCTCAGCTCGTGCCTTAGGAACATTTGCTACAAATATTGGGAACATTTATTCTGTGGCATTACTGACACTTTTGTCTCCACACTTCATAACTCCCCCTCATTAAACACTGCTAATAAAACTACATCTTTATTAGAGACTGATGAAAACTCTTAGTTACTTTAATGTCCCACCCTCAGGAACAGATACCACCACCAGTTGCCAAAACTGAGAGGCAAAGACTTGCGCTTGGAAACAAGAACTTCAGAAAGGTTTAAAGACAAACACTATTTTCCATGTTCTCAAGCTGCACCCTGTGCCACAAAAACCACAAGGACTTGGAAGACACATGCTGCTGTGCCCCAGCCCCCTGGACAAGCAGGGCTCTGAAGGAGCAGCCCAGGCTCTTACCTTCACCGGAGGGGTGGCTCCGGTGCCCGAGTGCCGTCGGATCTGGCAGCCGTTCTGGTTGGGTCTCTGCTGCTTGTTGTTGAGCTGTGGCTTCTTCACTGTGCCCCCGTGGTCATTCCTGACTGATTCCACTTTCTCTGCAGTTGTCTTACTCAACAGCTTGGTCAGAGACAAACCCATAAGATCATTAGGGCTACGTTCCACACAAAATGTCACCGAATGGGCCGGGTTGGAAAGGACCTTTACGGTCACTCGGCTCCAATGCCATGGTCAGGGACACCTCTCACTATTCCAGGTTGCTCAGAGTTCCATTGGACCTGCCCTTGAACACCTCCAGGGATGGGGCAGCCACAGCTCCTCAGGGTAGCCTGTGGCAGTGTCTCACCATCTTCACAGGGAAGAATTTTTTTCTATTATCTAATCTAAACCTACTCTTTTCAGTTGGAAGCCATTCCCCCTTGTCCTGTCACTCCATGCCCTTGTAGAGTCTCGCTCCATCTTTCTTTAAGGCTCTCTTCAGGTACTGGAAGGCCACAATTAGGTGACCCCTGAGCCTTCTCTTTTCCAGGCAGAACAATCCTAATTCTCTCAGCCTTTCCTCACAGGAGATGAGGATCATCCCTCTGATGATCTTGGTGGCCTCCTCTGGACCTGCTCTGACAGATCCATGTCCTTCCTGTGCTAGGGACCCCAAAGCTGGATGCAGCAGACCACAGGGGTCTGCTGCTCCTCCTAGCTCTAGATGAACAATGGATATTACAACAACTTAGAACAACCCTTTTAGGCAAAGGAATTGCATTTAAAATAAAGTTATTTAAGAGACAAGTTGTAGCCAGAAAACACAGTCTACCCCCCTGACCTCCTTCCTTACACCCCAGGAAAGTTACAACAAAAGCACATTTTTCTGAACATACAGAACAGTCTGCACTAGGTATTTCATCCTATCTGCAAGGCTACTCACCACAGAGCTGTTGGCATCAGGCAGGAACTGCCCAAATTCTGAGAGCAGATCCTCCTGGTTCTTGAAGAGGCGAGCCACCTGGGCATAGACCTCCTGCTCTGTCAGGGCTGGCGTGTAGTTCCCTCCTGCCTCCTTGGCATTACGCTGCTCTTTCTGCCAGAGGAAAGAGGAGAGGTGTCAGAAGAAAGGATGCACAAACTATTCAAGTGACAAAGGAAAAACAAACTTTCAGTGATAGAAATAACAGCAAAGGTCTCAGCTTCTTACGTAAAGAATCAGTCTATATTAATAGTATGACTCTCATATATTCTAAATATCTATACTTATGTATACTATAAATACATCCCAAATGCCCAACTGGCCCTGGAACAGTAAGACACTGACCAAGGAAGTGGTTTTTTGCTTTTAACATAGAGCTACAGCCACATTGCCTCATCCTGACACATGCTCATAGAAAAATGCCAAACCCAGTTTTTAAACAAGCATTGCAGACGCTTCCAAACAAAGATGATGGATTGAAATCTATTACTTCATACAGCTACGTAATCTTTTTAACTTTGCTTATTTCAAGCAGAATTCAAGACCAGGCTGGACAGGGCTTGGAGCAATCTGACCTAGTGGAAGGTGCCCCTGCCCATGGCAAAGGGTTGGACTAGATGATCTTCAAGGGTCCCTTCCACTCTATGATTACCTGCTGACCACTGCTAGTACAGCAGAAGACCCAAATGCAAGATTTGGACCCCACTCCAAAAGCAAAGCAAGAGCAATAACCACACGCAGCCACAAATTCACATTTCCCACGCTCACCTGATACGTATGGAGAATCTCCAGGAAGGCTTTGTAGATATCTGGCTGTCCCTGGAACCGGTTTTTGATCTTGTTGACATAGTTGATGGCGTGGTTGAACTCCACGGGCTGATTGTTCTGCAGGGATGGTGTGGTGCCCAGAGAGATTGTCACAGGCGTGTGCGGCTGCACCGGCGGCGAGCGCGGCGACGCGTACGGCGGGATCGGGGGCGTCTGCTGGCTGGCAGGAGTGTGAGCCTGCAACTGCGATGGCTGAGGAGAACACAGGCTCTGTTAGGAAGCAGCAGATTCCCCCCTCATGGTCAGGATAAAGGCACTTTGAATCCACTTAGGGACAAATATATAAATAAACAAATAAATAAAAAATAGAGAAATATTTGGCGGGCCAGCAGAGACTAAACCGCATCACGGAGACAAAATGCCTGAGCCGTTCAAGCAGCTGTTACTAAGATGATTTCCCTTGCTAATTGCTTTGGACTGAAACCTGACAAGAGACACAAACTACCTCAAAAACTTCACAGAGCCAAAATGCGTGAGTATGGCTGGCTCCAACACTGCAAGTCGCTTTGGGACTAGTGAGCAATTGTGGGATGTATGAAGGCAATAGCAAGGGAAAACATGAGTTTCTTGAGACAAAAAGCAGGCAGTGAGTAATTATTTTGAATACTCTCAATGGATGTTGAAGAGCCAGGTGAAAATTTAGTTTTGAGGTGGCAATTCTAAATGGAAATGGAAGTACTTATCCCCCTCACATTTTACATTTCAAAACTTGTATTACACAGTTTTCAGGACTGAGAATGTAAATAACTGTCTTAGGATGGCCATAAATATCCTGTTACAACGTCCTGCCTTGCTCAGCTACAGCTTTACCTGCCTGGTAGGGACATCTTACCTCATTGTCTAGCCTCATTGTCCCTCAGGCTCATTTTAAAGCTTCAGCAAGGATAGTTCAACACTTTGCAGGTTTGATAGGGAGAAAACCACTTATCCCATGGTGTTAAGAAGGAGACTGCTACATCATTACTGAGAGCATGTGCCTCTTCAGAAAAAATCCCTGAAATCTAGCACAGGCAAGTCCATTCTGGAATGATCTGCAATGTCCACTTTGGCAAATCTTTTAGCAAATCTTTCAGCATGTTTTTGTTTGCCATTTCTGAGCAGGAAGTTGCATGTCCCAACAATGTTTGCCCAGAGATCAGCTAACCGCCACATTTCAAATCCTGCTGCTTTTTAACTGCATGTTACCTTTTCCTTCAGCTTTTCCAGACAATTGTTATCTAACACTTTAGGGATTAACCCTTGAAACTTTGGAGATTTCCTCCCTAAGGCTCTGAAATATTTTCGCACTTTGAGGCTAAAATACACATCATTTCATCTGGAGTAGTCTCCTTGAACATCTATTATCCTGTTCTGTTTCACATAAAATATATCTTTTGGACAGTAGCATCTGGATTATATCTAAACCAGAGTGAAATTTCCTTTGTTACTCAAAGGTCTCTGTTTTGGGCACACACAACCCATACCTACAGGCAACATCATGGTCATTTTGCTAAACTCTTGCACTTTAGATGTTGCCAATAACTCCAGAACCTTTCCAGCTGACAGCTGAACCAGACCCCTCTACAAAAACCATTCAATCTGAAAACAAGACTTCAAGCAATGCAGGAGCCACCAAATAACAAATGAAGGTTTCCTAAAGGCTTAATTGCCTCAAGCATTTGAAATGACTCACACACTTTCACACCAAAGAGAACATCTTTATCACAACCTCTGTTTTATAGACAATTTCTTGGGACTTTAGGTCTAAGACAATACACACAAAAGCAGGCAGCTAGTGTGTGACCAGTGCTTTAACTAGGAACCTTTTCCCTAGGTTGCTGGATCACTTCTTGAATAATGTGTGTGCCATTTACCAGATGCTCTGACTGTCTCTCAGTTCCCCACTGCCAGCAACAAGGCTCTTCCAAACCCTTAATGTTTTGGAAAGCTAATTTGAATTGCTGTCAAATTAACTACGACTGCATCTTCAAGTCTGAAAACGAGAAACTAATCCAGCAGCAGAAGGGGAACACACGAAGGTTCACAAATACTGTGGGAAAGCAGCGCGGAAGTTCATTTTTCACACTCTAGCTGCACACCAGCTTCAGCTGGAGGCAGCAGGATCTATCCTCTCTCACTGCAGGTCACCCAGAGTCCCTCACCTTGCTGATTTTGGCAGGTGTGGGCTGTGGTGCTGGCTGTGCTGGTGTCGGGGTCGACTGCGCCGAAGGCTGCGACGGATGCGGCGGCTGCGGCTGCGGCTGGGGCTGCAGCCCGTGCGTGGGGATCTGGTGGACCTGCCCCGGCGTGGTCACGTTCACCATGTCATTGGTCTGCACCTCAATCTTGTAGCCAGGTGGCAGGAAGGTGTTGAAGCCCATGATCAGGTCTGGGTGGCCCTTGAAGAGCTGCGACACGCGGCTGATCACGCCCGGAGTGTCGATGCTGGGGAAGGAGGAAGATCACAATGTCACCTTGCAGTGGGACAAGGTTCCCCACACAGCAATCTTCCACTTGATTGTTTTTCCCCCCCCTTATCATCCCTAACCTATGCAGCAATGCAATACTGAGTCCTACAAACTGACTGCTGAACTCAAGAGTGACATTAGCATTATTTTATCAGCCCAGACAGCGTTTTATATCCATGAGATCCAGTCCCAAGTCTGACCATTATTAATGGGCAGACAACCAGATGAGTCAGCTGTCAAGGCTGAACTTATGAACTCCCACTCTAGGCAGAGATTTAGTATAAATGAAGGGATGCATTTCATTTTCAAAAAATAAAGCACACAACTGCTTTAACATCATTGTCCTGGTGTGTTATTCTGTATACAAAGGATAGAATTCAGCTCCTGCCCTGTGCTCCCATGTCCACACACACTCTTTCTAACCTGGAAGGAAGAAGCAAATGCAGCTAGTTACCTTTGAGATTTAAATTCCTTCATAATATCCAAAAAGTCATTGTAGACCTGTGGCTGACTACCAAACTGTAGCTTCACCTGGTCAAGGTAAGACAATGCATCCTCCACCTGGAGACAGACCAGACAGGTTATATTAGCAGAGAAGATTTGATTTCACCTCCCATTGTTCTGTAAAACACTCAGCATTTGAAAACACAGCTGTTAGCCCTGAGCCTGGGCAGGGAATTAAGGAGCAAAAAGCTCACCAGCCTGGTTTGTGTACTACCAGCACTGTTTGAATAAGAGGTACTCACTCCACCCTCCTGGCCCACAAGATAAAACTGTACCAAAAAAAAAGACAAAAAGGAAAAAAAGAAAAAAAAGAAAAAAAGGAAAAAAAAAAAAAAAAAAAGGCAACACAGATCAGCAGAATTACTCAGAATTAAAAAAAAAAAAAAAAAAAAAACCCAACACACTCCAAATCTACCATCACTGAAGTGACTGTTAGGATAAACAGAACTAGACTGAGTATTTTTCCTGCATTCATATGTGGAAATTATTATGGAAGTCTAAGAATAAGCAGAAAGTGGAAATGACATATTCAGTGTAGTAGATGTCTGCCAGGTACACGCTTGCACTTCTCTCAAAAAGCCAGACATTTCAGTTCAACATAGAAGGGCTTCTAAAATGGCAACCGTGGGTGGCAAATTGTTTTACACCTCAAACAGCAAGAGGTTCATGATTTGTGTACCAATAGCCAATTTTCAGAGGTACAGGAAGAACAGGCATGGCCCAAAGGGAGAGCTCTGGGCTCTTGTGCCTCCAGCAGCCTGACCCTGCACTCAGCAGCTGCAAGAGCTGCACATGGGACCCCTCTTTGGTCTGAAATTAAACAACAGCAACAGAAGAAAGACTCATGTAAAGCCCCAACCTTGCACCAGCAAAGCACTTTCCATGGATTTCACTGTGAGGAAGAAGCACTCTTTTTGAAACCTTTTCAGAGGTTTGGAGAAATGAAGTTTCCCACATTCAGCAAAAGGAAAGGGCAGTGGTTCCCACCAAAACTGGAAAATACTCACACCGTATTTGGAAGAAGCTGAAACAGGCATCAATTTGTATGTATGTGCCTTCTCCAAATGTAGCAACTTAAAGGGGTTATTTTTGGTGGACTTTTCTCTTTGTTTAAGGGTTTTACAGCACATAATCTGAGAATAGAGCCTTCCTTACTCCCAAATTACTCCCACACAACCACCCACATATGCCATGTGTTCAGAAGAGCACCAAATGTTTTGGTAATTTAACCCATTCCTCCAAACACTCTAAGCAATACATTTCTCCTTTCCCTCCCTGCCACAAATCTTTTCCTGGCCAGTCCAATTTCTTTTTGTTATGGTTATGTGAAACAACGGGGCTTCAACAGAAAGAGAAGTCCATTTCTGCATTCAATAGACTCTCAAACATGAGAAGCATCAAATCCTGAAGGGAAAGGGGAAAGGGGAAAGGGGAAAGGGGAAAGGGGAAAGGGGAAAGGGGAAAGGGGAAAGGGGAAAGGGGAAAGGGGAAAGGGGAAAGGGGAAAGGGGAAAGGGGAAAGGGGAAAGGGGAAAGGGGAAAGGGGAAAGGGGAAAGGGGAAAGGGGAAAGGGACCTGGCCGCAGAAGGAATTTTGGGAGAGGATGGTTGCCATGAGGCAGCTGCTGACATTACCTTGAGCCTCTGGAACTGCTGCTGGCCCTGCACAGGCACGGCTGGGGGTGTGGGATGCGTGTGGCTCTGCACCACCTGGCTGCCGTGGGGCTGCACGGGCGCGGGGTGGTGGTGGCCGCTGTGCACGGCGGCGATGGCCGGCCCGTGGCTGCCCGAGCTCTGCGGCACGGCCGACACCTGCCAAGGCAAACAGCGCGTCAGGCACGGCCTCGTGGAGAGAGCAGAGAGCCCCCCAGCTCCCCAGACACAGCAGAACAGTCAAGGCAGTGGGTTTGAGCTTCAACCACGACTGCTAACAACTCTGCTCGACCAACTCCAGACAACTCTCATGCCATCCTCCAAAGAGAGGAAAGCCCTCCCTGCAGACACGTGCCAAACACAGGCTGCCCCCAGCCTGCATGCTCACTGCCTGTCCAGTATGTCCCCTGCCAAAAGGAGGGTAAAAGGGAATTTTTTCATCTGGCAAGAGTCAAGGTTCTCTCCTTTCCCTACATGTCACAAGTAATAATCTGAATGAACGGAACTACATTCTTGATGATTCAGTTAGCATACTGAAAGTCAAACTGTGGCTCTCTGGCATCAGCAGGCTCAGGGGAAAACCCAGTTTGGTATTTCCCCTAGAAAACCAGGGAAAGAACAGAAAGCATGTACTTTTGAGACTTCTTCATACCATAAACCAGGAAAATTTCAATTTGGAAAATCATTTTCACAAAGCCAGTTTTCTATCCAAGCCTCTTTTAGATGGGACATACTTAAATCTTCATGGACAAAATAAGTTTTGTCTGCTGGTCCATCTAAGCTCTTTTTAGGAAGGACTGCCAGTATCAACACACCTTCTTACAAAGGGTCTGCCTGCAGCTCTTCAGCTCTGCGGCTGCCACTATTAGTGTGAATATCCTTTCTGCAGAAGCAAGGATGAAGCTGTGTGTAAAATACGGCACTAGACAGGGAGAGCAGCTCACCAGCAACACAAGTGTGGAAGATTAAACATGCCAGAAATGTGGCAGAGACAAATATCCCACAAATAGCTGTCAGTGAAAGAGTAGTGCAAGGCTATCTCCAGTGTACTCTTAAAAAGATTTTTTTTTTTCCCTGTTCCCAACTGCCAGCTCCTCCTAAAGGAGGCAAGAGAGGGAAGAGTGCCACCTAATGACTCTGGGGTAATGTTTTACAAAACATTTCAATTTTCCTGAAAGTCTTCAATCTAAATGCTGATCTAGTCTGTTAAGCTTAAGATCACCCAAGATACCATACATCTTTTACAACAGCAAACCTTTTCCTGCTGAAAAACAGAAAAACGGAGGAAAAACCCTCCACAAACCTGACTCTGTGATTCAGAGACCACGGTCTGAGAGAATCATTAGAAGAATCACCTTCAAAAAAGCCAAGTCACACCGTGCTGGTTCACTAATTAAGCTAACAAAGCAAGCACTGACAACGAGACGTACACTGTCCATTTTTTAAAGGAAACCCCGGTTACCAAAACAAAACCCAGAACTCTACGGTGCCACAACAAGGTGCTGGCTGGCCAGGGAGCTAAGGGCTGAGCACACACACCTGGTAGCTGGGAGTTACAGAGTACTGGATGCCCGTGGCCGACTGCATGGTCTCGGACACCGCCTCATAGACCGGCGGGGCCGGGGCGAGCACGCGGTGCTGGTGCGGGAAAGCCTCGGTGCTGCTGGTGATCCGTCTCTGCTGCGACGCGTACACGGGAGACTCCTGCTCATCCAATCGCCGCTTCATGCTGAACTCATGCTCGGGAAGCCCCACAAAACCTGGGGAAAGCACACTGGTTAGCACGGGGAAACGGATCCGCTGCTCCCGTCCTGCAGCGGGCACCGCGAGTTTCTGTCCATTCCGGTGCTGGGATCTTGTAAAGGGAAAGTGGAATTAAAGATTTAACTTTCAGCACAAAACATGCAAGTGTATCCCAGCACAAAAAGTACAGCCTTATTGTTGTAGTAACTTGAAAGTTAAGGATTTCTTCAGTCTCACCTAAAGGATGTTGCTAGCACACAGACGCCGAGTGATGCAGAGCTCATGAACACTTGTTTGAACACAACAGGCTGGGAAAGGAAGGATGTGTTACCTACGCATCATTTATATTGACAACACGAAAAAAAAACCTCTTGGACAGCACAGGTAGGATGAGAGCTGTGAGAGATCCTAAAGGATGTTGCTAGCACACAGACCCTGAGTGATGCAGAGCTCGTGAACGCAGTGTTTGAACACAACAGGCTGGGAAAGGAAGGATGTGTTACACAGTTTACACTGACAACAGAAAAGAACCCCTCTTGGACAGTCCAGGTAGGATGAGAGCTGTGAGAGATCCTAAAGGATGTTGCTAGCACACAGACCCTGAGTGATGCAGAGCTGGTGAACGCAGTGTTTGAACACAACAGACTGGGGGGGAAGGATGTGTTACCTACACACCATTTATACTGACAACACAAAAAACCCTCTTGGACAGTCCAGGTAGGATGACAGTTGTGTGAGATGGGGAAAAAGCAGGATGCAGAATCAGAGTTTGAAGTCGCTTACAAAGCCCCACAGCATTTAATACATGTGCATTAAACACATTTCTTGTGTAACTTTAAGGAAAGACGTGGGTATACTATACTAGGAGTATTTTGGGCAGCACATGCCACACCTGTGGTCCTGCCAGCACCCTGGTCCCACTCAGAAGCCGGATTCCTTCCTGCCTGCCAGGGAGCCCAGGTCAGCAGCTCCTTCACTTAATCCCTCTTTTTTTTTTTTTTCATTTTCTTGCCCAACCTCAAGTTGCTTTTCTGCAACTTGATTTCACTTCAAATCCAACAGGTCATTCTACCACTGTCCCACTCCAAAAGGAGCCATGAATTCCTGGCTCTGTTGGATGGAACTAGTCCCCCCAGCACTCTTCACTGCAAGCAAATTCCAGGGCTGCTTTCTGTCCATTGATAGCTATTGCCATCCTTGGGACGTTATCTGCTGTTTATCAAAAGCACAGGCAGCCTGGTAAGATGCTGGAAGGGCAGAAAACAGTGAAACCACCCTCTTCTGCTTCAGGATCTCTCCAAAGCAAGGCCTTTGCAGTTCAGTGCAGTTAAGACACACACATTGCTAAGGCAAGCACACGGATAAATGAGAGGGAACAACATTCCCCCAGAATAATGGTAACAGCCAACTGAGCCAAGCCCCATCTACCAAATCAGGACAGCTCTGCACAGCCTAAATCTGTCATGAATCAAATAACCCAAAGACTGTTAACTCATATCTCACATCAAATATGGAAACAGGAATCAGCAGGACAAAGGCAAATTTTCCTCTCCATGACATAAAGCATGGAAAGGATTTGGAAAAAAATTGTTTGGGAAGGGACCTTAGAGATCATTTCATCCCACTATCCCAGGCTCCTCCAAGCCCTGTCCAACCTGGCCTTGGACACTTCCAGGGATGGGGCAGCCTCAGCTGCTCTGGGCACCCTGTGCCAGGGCCTCCCCACCCTCAACAGGAAAAAATTTCTTCCCAGTACCCAATATAAACTCTCCCTATTAGTCCCTCCTTTCACTTGGAGAGGGGTAGGACAACAAGGAAGATTACTTAATTTATTTTTAAAGTTACTCTCCAAGTTTCACCTCTCAAGAGGTCCCCAAATCACCTGGCAGGTCACAGACAGGAAGCAGAGGAAGATTCCTTGCTCAAAGTAAAAGGGAAAAGCTCATCAGCTGCATCTTAATGGCAAGTTACAAACCCTAAGTAAGCCTGACCCCCAGCACACACTCAGCAAGCAGAGGAACACACTCCAGGAGCTCACTTCTCTAATGGTTGTCTTTTCAACCAGGTTCTGCTGATAAATGAAGAGCCAGGAAGGCTAACATGGAGCTACTCCCCTCATGGAGCTACTCCTCTCAGGCACAGATCACATTTTGCTTTGCAAAAACAGAGTTTTATGCTAATAAGGCTGGGACTAAACTGAGTAAATCTGGCCTCACCCCATCCACCCACAGCAGAGCGGAGCTGGCCAAGATTTTGCATGACAATGGCTGAGTGCATGAGTAAAGTCTGGGCAAAGCCTTGGTGGCAGCTATTTACAACCTACTCACCCACTTGGATCCCCTTCTGCTCGGAGCCCTGCTCCTTCAGCCAGCCCTGCCACTCACTGCTGACCTCCCAGGCTGCTTCTCCCCTCATCCTTGCAATACTGTCTGCAGATCCACGTGGTGTGCTGGCTGCTCAGTGTCCCACCACTCCAACACTCCACACTCACCCCTCCAGATGGACTCACCAGCCCCTGAAGCAGAGGCTGTTTGAGGGCAGAAGGTGGCTGGGAGGCTCACGTGCCCTCATGAGGATTAAAATGCCACCTCAGGCTGTCTGAGAAGACTTTTCCCTGTGAAGACACCACAATTCTTGGCCTGGGAGGCCACAGGAATCATGAGAGCACCAAGGATTCATCACCACACACACCCCATCAGTTTTTGAAGCTCCCAAATTCTTGCAGGCCAAGTGCACAATCATCTTCCAAAAATTTAGTTTGCTGTGTGGCTGATATTGAAACTTCTGTAAAGCAAAAATTAAAGCTCTTGTACCTTCATCTTCCCTCTGAATTCCCCTCACCTTCACCAACTGAGCTTGGACTCTGCTTTTATCCAAGCACTGGACCTGCTTCAGCTGTGAAATTCTGTATTATATATTGGTATATATACATAGAGAGAGAGTCAATATATAGGTAATAGTCAATAAGAGCAGTCAATCTTCCCAGATAACACCATAATAACTCCCACCAAGGGTCTGCATCCCTCTGAGTAAGAGTGTCTCCCAGCAAACCAGCCCTTAATGAAGATTGCTAATTGACAGGCTTTATTAATCCTAGCAGAGAGATGGTCTCAAAGCTCTGCTGTACCCAGACTAGAGATGGTAACTCTGCATCCACCACCACCCAAACTAGAGAGGGGAAAGCAGACCAGCACCACAATGACTGGTCTGCATCCTGCAGGAGATCTGGTGCTGAATGGTCCCCAAGTGCATTCATTTCCTCACTGAAGTCCTGCTAATCTTGACCTGGCATCTCCCACCAATCTCCTCTGTTCAAAAGCTGGAGAGATCCGTCCTGCAGAAAGTCCCTCCCCTCCTACAGCCCACCAAAAAGCTGAGGAAGGAACAATGAGATGAAACCCAGGACTAGACATATCATTTTGAACTGATTTAGCCAAAGCATGCTGCTCAAAGGGGCAATTCCACCCACTTCCACCCTCAAGAACAACTGATTTTTCCTTAATGATGGCAAAGCCCAGCTAAGGGAAAGGTATTTTGAGAATAAGCACACAACATCAAAGACTTGTACCAAGAGTTTTCCCTCCACATTACAAACAATACTATGCTTATGCATCATCTCAGAAATGCAGCACACATCTCTGGCATCCTCTCATGGACTTTGAAGTGCAGATTTAGAGAGCCCCAATTCAAACTGCAACATCTGTAACCTTAATTTGAGGGTTGAAAAGCCCTCAAAATACAGCAGGGACTGAAAGTAAGTCACAAAATTTCCTTGGTTAAAAGCATTAACAGGATGCACGTAGGAGATCTCAGCTCCACCTGAGCAGACCAAGTCAAGAATCAAATTCCGTTTCCTCAGCAGCATTTCTACCCAAACTCCCCTTTAACTCCCAAAAAGGAGCACACCTCATTCTGTCTAGGGGAGGATGAAAACTATTGGGGTTTTTTCCTGAGGTTTTTAGTTTTTAGAGGGTTTTTTTGCAGGAAAAGGGGGCTTCATGGGAACACACCTCCAGATCTTCCCACCTGTGCCACCTCCCAGCTCTGTGCCACAGGTTGGCTGCATCAGGCAGACACACACAGAGAGAGGATCTTCAGCAGGTAAAGCAAAGGAAAAATTAAGAAAAGCTATGTTGCATCTCAGTAACAACACTAGAATTATGGAATTTTACCTCACCAGCTTCACCAGAGGGTTTCCCCATCCATCTGCCCCACATGAGCTGGTGGGACAGATAAAGACAAGCGGAGCACATCCCTTTCCCTCTGGTACTGAGGAAAGCAGAGGAGTGGCAGTACTGACACAGAAGGAGAAGGAACAAAGAGGGGACAAGGCTGGATTCAGCTGCAGGAGCATTGCAGGGCTCTCCTCCTGCCTGCTCACTGCTTCATGAGAGCAACAGAGGCATGAGAGCCCAGGTGCTCTCCTCTTCCATCACAAAACCGCCTCGGGTGGCAGCTCTGCTCCCAGCATTTTACCACATAATATTCAAAAATCTCCATTATTTCTATTGCTGGCCTTCCTACCAGATAAGCAGGGTCTTCAAGCATTGGGGATCAGCTGGTAAAGTTAAAAGAAAAAGCCAAATAGAGACTAGGAGGAAAGCAAATTGGGAAGGTGCACTGCCTCAACACCTGTTGGAAACCCAGCACACTTGTGGATAAACACCACCTCGACGTCCAAGCTGTAAAAATCCACTGGAGATGATTTTGATCCCTCTGAAAAACTGCAGGGAAATTGCAGAGCTGCAGAGGATTTGTTTTAACACACGTGAGGGTTTTTTAAAAGGTTTTCTTTCGAGGGAGAGAGGACTCAAAAGTAGGGAGCAGCAAGTGTAAGTCTCCTGGAACAGTCATGGATGTCCTGCAGGATACATCCCACACAGGATTACAGAGGAGTGCACAGCAGTGCCTGCTGAAAGGAGCCAGCTCAGGTTCCAGCAGTGCTGCTAACCCAGCCACACGACTTCCAGAACATGACCCAGCTTGTTCAGCAGTCACTGCTACACTTTGTTTTTACGGTGCCACACAGCCCTGCAGCGCGGGGACAACCCCTTGGCCACGCTACAGAAAGGCACATCTAGGACCAGAGCATCATTCCAAAATTAAACAAGAAGCATCCTTAGAAAAAGGTGCTGGAAAAGCATGACCTGAAGCTTTGGGAGCAGTTGGGAGAGTTTTCTGCAGGGTGACATTGTGCCAGCACTCACCAAGAGGCAGATGGGACACAAAAAAAAACCCCACTCGTCCAGATGGGGAACAAGTTGGTGAGGCATTGATCCCTGCTTTGCCAAAAAGTGGCCCAGGTGCCAAACCCCACTGCAGACACGATCCAAAACACGCTCAACAGAGCTCGGAGCATTGTTCTGCCCTGTTTCCTAACTGCACCTACCCCATGCACAGAGAGAATGATCAAAATCCTTTTATTTAACCAAATGAAAAAAGACAAGACCCCAGCAGGGTTGGAAAAAAAGTAGCCTGGTCCCAAAAGCACAGCCCAGGCTGAAGTGACAGCTACTGCAGGGCTCTTTTCTGCTCCAGCTCCAACAGCCATAAAAGCTTTCCAACGCTGGAGAAGTCCAGAACAGCAATCTGGACAGAAAACGATTCATAAATCCTGGAAACGTAAATGATCAGCCTGCCAATTCCAACACGATGCTCCCAGCCCCACGACCCACACGTGCCAGGAGCCTGAGCAGGGGGCTCCCCCCAGCCTGGCACCCCCCTTCCCCACACTGCTCACTAAACCAGCCTGAATCAGCCAGAGTTTCCCCTAACTTGAGCAAATTAGTGCTGTTTTTTTGGATGAACGATGACGTTGCAGCATCTCAAACTAATTCATGCTGACACCATGAAGCAGAAGGTGGGAGGGATGAGGATAAGATACTTTGGGGGGAAGAAAGAACTGCTAACTTCACCACAGCAGGGGGAAAAAAAAAAAAGACCCTAAAAAGTGGTTTTCTGTCTTTGGAGATCCAGCACAGGCTGACACCAGGCTGCCAAGGCGCTCTAGGTGATGAAGGAAGTTTTACAGATGCTTTAAAATTAGCATATTGAAATAAAATGCCACTTTATTAAAATACTGCGCTATACAGTTAATCCTATATAGCAATGTTTACTTTTCCTTAAGTGTATTTTTTTTAAATGGCCAGCACAGATACAGCTGTACTGAATTAAGTTGGGCATTTCCCACTTGTTTACTGAGCCTGCACCTTTTAGCACAAGGAAAAGCAGCAAGTTAAAAGAGAAACATGAGGTGTTATGTCAGCCTTAAGCTACACTTTAACACACAGACCAGGTTTAGATTCCTCTGGACAGCGTGGGAGACTGAAAATCCACGCACAGCTGGAGATGCCTTTGATAATGAGTTTAAAATAGAGCTGACACAACTTATTTTGCCCCATTTCAGCGGTCCAAATAAACAGGTTTCTTCAGGGATGTAACTTGTACCTGAGCACACGTGCTATTCACACAAATAATGACTGTTAAAATTCAGAATGGATCTGAACCCAGGCCAGGAAAAGGCAGAAAAACCACGATTTAGTTAAGCAGACACAAAGTACAGTCAGACTTTAAAGCTAGCTGAACTCCACCAGCCTCCTGCTACCAAAAAAACCCCAACCCTGAAGTAGTTTCGAGGGATGTAAAACAGCCTGAAGAATTAAAAAAATGGATGAAATACCAATGTAAGCATCTGCCAAGTTCACAGCGCGGGAGGACGAGCAGAGGGCTGCGGCTCGCTATTAAAATCGCAGGAAAATTAAAGGGTGCACGAGGAGCTCCCGGGTTCCGGTGCCCGTGCGCGCCGCTCCAACAGGTCCTTTCGGAGAGCCGAGCTGCGGAGCGGGAGAGCCGCGAAAGCCACGGGGGAACCCCCGGCCAGCCCGGAGCCGCCGCGGGGCGCCCGTGGCGCGGGGACCGGGACGGCGGCGGGGGCACGGCCCAGCACGGCGCCTTCATGGCAACTCCGCCGGGAAGTTGGGCGGCCGCCGGCACCGGGGAGCACCGCGCCGCCCCTCCGCCTCTCGGAACGCCCCCTCCGGGCGAGCGGCGGCCCCGGCGGCGGCACCGGCGCGCGGTGCGGCCGGTACCGGGGCCGTGCAATGCGGGCGAGCGCTGCCGGGGGCGGTCCCGCCGCAGCCCGGGAGCGGCACCGGGCGGAGGGCGGGCGGAGGGGCGGGGGGAGGAGGCGGCGCCCGGCTCGCAGCGCGCCCAGCGGCCGCCGCACGCTCCGCCCGCCGCTCCCGCCATGCCGGGGCCGGGACACCCCGGCGGGGCGGGGCGGGGCGGGAGGACGCGCGGCCGCCCGCGCGGGCCGGGGCTCCCCGGGGAGCCGCGCCGCGGGCACCGACCGGCTCCCCCCCCTCCTCCAACCCCGCGCCGCCGCCGCCGCACCGGCGCCGGGCCCCGCCCCCTACGGATCGCCGGAGGGGGCCGGCCCCGGGCCCGGCGGCCTCCCGTCCCCGCCGCCCCGCTCTTCCTTACCTCGAAGCGGCTCCTGGCAGCGGCCGGGTCTCCCTCAGGGTCCGGGGGTGGCGGGCACCTCCCGGGCGGGCGGCGGGGGCGGGCTGTCCCCGGCGCAGTGAGAAGGGGGGGTCCCCGCGCCCCTCCTCCCGGAGGGGGGGGGCGGGCGGGGGCGGCGCCGGTGCCCCGGCGGGGGCGGGGGGCTCGGCGGGGGGGGTAAGATGGAGTAACCGTCTGTCGGCCGCCGCGGCGGAGCGCTGCCCGCTTCTCTGTTCCCCGGGAAATCCCGCCCCTCCTCGCGCAGGGGGGGAGCCCCGAGCGCCCGTTGGCTGAGACGCGCGCCCGTCACTATCTCGGCCAATGGGAGCGCTGGCCCCGCCCACCAGGCCCTCCCCTATTGGCCGCGGCCCCCAGGAAGGGGATGTGGAGAGGAAGGGAGGGAGGAGAGGAGGGGGGGGAGCGACCGCCGAAGAAAAATGTCCGTATAAGCAGCGCGCCCCGCCCCCGTCCCGCCTCCGCCGCCGCCCTATTGGCTGCGACACGAAAGCGCCGGCCAATTGGCGAGCGGGGCCGCGCCGCCGTCACGGCGAGAAGCCCACCCACGCGGCGAATTGGCCCCGCCCTCCACCGGCGAGGCCACGCCCCCCTCTCTGGGGAGCCCTTTTGTGGAATGTTTACATCGCGGCCGCGGCCCGCGCCAGCGGCTCTCCCCGTCATCCTCCCCCCGGCCCCGGGCGCCGGTGCCAACCGGTTCGGCGGAGGAAGGGGGGGGCTTGGCGGCGGGGCCCGGGCCCGGGGGCGGCGCGGTGGTGCCTTTTGTCCCCGACCCCTTCACTTCCGGGATGGCGGCGCCCCACGTGGGGCGGGTCGGTTACACGTGCGGGCGGGGGGCACACGCCGCACACACACACCGAGTCCCGCACACGCCCCGCACACTCGCACACGCTCACACTCACGCACGCACGCACCGAGGAGGAGGGGGGGGCCGTGGGCGGTGCGCGCCGCGGGGGGCGGCGCCCTCGGCTGCTGCGACCAATGGCGTGCCAGGAAGGGGGCGTGGCCGCCGCGGCAGTGGCCCCCTCCCTCCCCCCCCGCACACACACACTCAGTCACTCGCCTCCCCCCCCCCCCGCCCGTCGCTCGCTTCCCGCCGGCGGGATCCGGAGCGCGCGCGCGCTTCCCTCCCCTCCTACCCCCCCCCCGTCCTTTTCCCTCAGGTTCCCGCCCGCCCGCCCGGCCGGCCCTTGGGAAGCGATTCCCGTGAAGGGGGGCGAAACTGGGAAAGTGCGTGTGGGGGAAGCAGCTGTTACCTACCCTCAACGCGCAGGCGAGCAGCCCTGAATGGAGGGGGAACTCCCCCCGGGGCGGATTGGCCCCGCGGTGCCGATCGTCACGGCCGCACCGCCCACGGCGGGAGGAGGGGCGCCAGCAAGGGGAGTGTGAGGGAAAGGCCTCTCCCGGCGGCGGAGGGCGGGAGGGAGGGAGCTGGGCCAGCCGGTGGCCCCGCCGCGGCAGCCGGCCTTCCCCTCCGCTAGAACACGAGCTGGAGGTGGGGTTGATGCCTTCAATCAGCGTGTTTCTCTCCCTTTGGAAAGTTGTGGAGTGGGCTGTGGGCTCCCCAGACGGAGGCTGCAGCAGCCGGGCCTGGCCCATCGTTAGTGCTCGTCTGGGCATCTAGAGCGTGCTCGGAAAAGGGTGAAATACAAACACAGCTTCCACGCTTCTGTTAAAATGTGTGTTTCAAGCGCCTTCTCTCAAACAAGGTCCGAATCTCCTAGCTGCATTTTTATTTCTTTCCGGCTGTTCTTCCCTTTCTCAGACCCGGAGAGCGTTGCAGGCGCAGGCAGTGGGGTGGTGCCGGGACAAGCAGAGGAGCTCTCTGTAGCTGGGAGCTGCAGCTCGGTTTAACTCCTGGAAGGGCTCTCCACACAGGGTGTGAGCCTGCACGGGCTCGCTGGAGATCGAGCCTGAGCCTGGCGAACCGGCGACAAGGAAGCAGAAGGGCTGGGAAATGAAGCGCTCTGGAGCTAGGCTCTTTCCAAACTCCCAGGGCGCAAAATTACAAGCACTAAAGTAATCGTCATTAGCGAGGCGTGCACGCAGCCAAGAAAGCCAAATGAGACAGGTGGGCACAGCAATGGCAGCGCCGCTTTAGGATTACCCTGCAATGCCTTTAAATCCCCGTTTCCAAACTCCAGCGGAACTTTGGATTTCGTTCTGTGTTGTTACTTTTGCCTGTGTTACTCTTGCTGATCCCCATCTCTGGGCCACTCAAAGGGAAGGGGAGATCCTCCAGGCATCAGGCTGCTTGCACCCAGCAGCACGTTTTTCCCACCGCTCTCCAAACAATACAAAGTTTTTCTTTCCAGTAACTTTTGGCCGTCTGCGTGAAGTGACCAT
This sequence comes from Fringilla coelebs, assembly GCF_963513975.1. NCBI lineage: Eukaryota > Metazoa > Chordata > Aves > Passeriformes > Fringillidae > Fringilla > Fringilla coelebs. The sequence continues at coordinate 3,689,571 of NC_140038.1, read as the reverse complement.
TTCCAGAGAAATCCTTGTTTCTAGTGCTGAGCAGGACCTGCTGGCACAGAAGGAATGGATGGAACAAAACATCATGTTGTGCAAGAGGACTGAAAATGCTGGCTTTGAGAAGAAACACAGCCCTGGAAATAGTAAGGGAGGATGAGTGTTTGGGTTGTTTTCCCATGGAAAAGGTTTACAACCTTTTCCTCCGCCTCCAGCACAGATGGGCTCTTCATCCCTCCTCAAAGGGAGCAGCATATCCGAGCTGTTCCCATTCAGAGCCAGAGTTGGTTATCTCCCTCCCTCTCCTCTGGTTGTTTCTATCAGATACCCAGCACATGAGTCTTGGAAATGTTTTGGTTTTCTGTGCCCACATCCTGTGGGATTGAGCTGGAAGGCACAACCACCTTTACCGTGTGCACAGAGCAGGCTTGGTTGGGATTTCACAGCCAGTGGAAGAGAGACATGGGCTGGGCACAGTCGTGGAGCCACGTGGGACACTTGGCATCACCTGCAGCTTTTGGATCTGGACCCAAAACTTTGCCAAAAGCCCCGCTGAGCCACAGAGAGCTACTGCTGACAGCACGGGATTAACAATAAACTGCCAACACTCCCCTCCTGCACGTGTGCTGAGAAGAAAGCCCAGCTGGGTGAAAAAGTTTGGCAGTGAGGAGGGAGGGCCCCAGGAGCCTTCCCTCAGAGGATGAGAGCTCTCTTGGAGGTGCCTGGAGGGAAATTCTGGGGCAGCCTGAGCCAGAGGAGCAGATCACACTGCCTGGGCTGATGCTGCTCCAGGAGACAGCTGGGTGGAAAATGGTACCTGGAAGGATGGGACACTGCAGCTGAACCAGAACTACTCTGCAGGCAGGGTGTGCACTGCTCCAGGGGTGCTCCAACACCCACCTCTCATGCACTCCTCTGTCCTGGGACATGCAGCCCTTCCAGACAGATTCCCTGCTGCCTCTGGTTCTTTTCCAGCCTTCCAGTGCTTGTGTCTGACCTTGGTTTGGCACAGCCACAGCAGTCCACCCCCAGAGCACAGGGGAAAGCTTCTGCCAGTGCTAGTCCTAGAAAGACACTGGCATCCCTCACTTTTTTTGGGCTCCAGCTGAACAAACACAGGTGCTGCTCTTCACACCCGCCAGCTGCCCTGCTCTGGGGCACGAGCTCTCTTGCTGGCTCTAGGGCTTCATTTGCACAAGCTGCCTTTTTTATTCCCTCATCCCTAAGCCTCAGGCTGCTGCTCTGGGACTGGTATTGCTTGCACCTGAAGGCACTGGGGCTGCCTGAAAGCCCAGGAGTTCCCCCTAATTTTTGTGCCCTACATGCCTGCTCAGAGGGGATCCAGAAGCACAGAGGCGATGCCTGCACCCCCAAATCCTGCAGCAAAAGGCAGGAGCAGGCAGACACCATGGCCAGACAGGAGACTGATGTCCTGGGGCTTGTCAAAGAGGCAGGAGCTTGGAAGCAGGGTGGCTTGTGTCCTCCCTGGCTATGCCAGCTCATTGTGCTGCCTTCCCTCCTGACACTATCCTGCCTGCCCAGGAAAGCTTCCCACAGCCTGGTTATCTCTGTCTCAGCCTCACCCAGGCCAGAAGAAGCCCTAAACACAGAAGCCCTGTGCTCCTCAAAGTCCACATCTAGCCAGGGATGAGGCCAGCTGGTTTTCAGAGATCACAGCCCATACAAAGTCCTGAATTCCCTCCTTCTGTCCTGCCCAATGCCCCCACGACAGCAAAGAGGACTGGTCACTGGTGGTATATTTATATATCAATACAAATAAAACCAAAACAACTCCCAAAAAAGTAACAACAACAAAAAGGTTTCTCTGAGAGCAAAATAGGAACATTTACAAATACTTCTGGCTCTGGCATGGATCAAATTAATGTTTAAATAAAAAAAACAAAACAAAACAAAATAAAAACCACACACAAAAAAAGGCCCCAAAACAAAACAAAACCTCCCAAACCCTGTGCCCCCCTCCCCCAAGATTATAAAAAAATAAGAATATACACATTCAAAGAGCTTATTACAGTATAAAGTTGGGGAGGCCCAGGCAGTGGCGGGGCTGGGGCAGAGGCTCCTTGCCTCTCCAGGGTTTGGGGTTTACTCTTGCTCAGCGCTTTCCCAGCCCATGACTCAACGCAGGGCTGGGCCTGCGGGTTCCCAGTGGCAGCTTGGGAAAGCCGGGCAACCTGGAGAGCCGGTCGGTCCCCACGGCCCCGTCACCTCGTACCTAGTGACTCCCTCAGTGGCGCCCAAGGGCCAGGGGATGCCTGCCAGCTCAGCACCCCCCGGACAGCCCAGTCCTCCAGATCCTCCCAGGAGCACTGCTGCTATCTCTCTCCACGGGGAGGGTGAGACAAAGAAACAGGAGGGACACCATGGAGTATCCTTGTGCCTCCAGCGGGATGGGCACAGGAGTGGGTACTGGGTCCCAACGCTGCCCACGAGGGGAAATAAGGGCAAGGGGGAAGACAAGACAGAGCCAGGACCAAACTCACCGCTCCAGAGATCACAGCAGTGAGGTGGCAGGACAGCGGGGACCCTTGGGAGCTGCTAAAGGGGAGGTTGTATATATGTATCTATATAATAGCCGGGGGGTCACAGCGGGGGTATATTATATACACACATACATACAGACACACAGATGGAGCATCAGGTGACACCGAAGCACGTGCCTCTTCCTCAGCCCCAGGACTGGGAATACATTTCCTAGGACTTTGCAAAGCCCCTCCCTAGGTACATCTTAGGTGGTCCCAACAACAACAAAAAATCCAAAAACAAAATTAAAAAACCCAACAACTCGAAGAGAAGACAAACCACCTCCCCAACCATCCAAACCCAACCGAAACACGACGGGGAGGAGTGAGAGCCCCTTCCCGCGCCGGCAAAGTGGCAGCCACCATTTGGGTTGAATAAGGCACAGTTCCATAGCAGTGCTGACAGCTGAGGTGCTCCGGCTCTGCTGAGTCCCGGCGGGCGCCGAGGCGGCGCGGGCAGTGCCCGAGGATGGGCAGCGGTGTCTGAGGGAGGCGGAGGGTCTCAGTGCCCCGGCGAGCTCTTCTCCTGGGCGGCCCGGCTGTGGTTGGTGAGCAGCAGCCCCTCTCGCTGGGCGTGCTCGAGGATGGCGGTGTAGCAGAAGTAATACTGCTCGGGGGTCTGGATGCTGAAGGCGCGCTGGGTCCGCATGCGCAGCACTGTCTGGTAGATGTTCAGCGTGCCCACGTCCTGCAGCTGTGACAGGCAGATGTCCAGCGCGCAGAAGGTACCTAGGGACGGCGATGGGCATGGCATCAGACACCGAATGGCACCATCAACATCCCTTGTGAGAACTGGAGTGCTGGTGCTCAGCCCCACAATGATCTCCTACGGGCATCTGGGGACTTCTTGATGGTTGTGGCAAGTCCTGAGGACATGTCTCAGCTTGCATCTCCCAGGGACACCGTGGGTCCCTGGGATGGAAATGCCCCAGGGAAGCTGGACTTGTCACCCCACCATCCCCAATCCTCCCCCACACCCATTACCTGTCCTGCCAATGCCAGCGCTGCAGTGCACCACGACTGGGGGTCCCCCAGGGTGACCCTTGAAGCGAGGTCCCAGGGCGCTGACAGCCACTCTCTGCTGCTGCTTCACGGCCCCCAAAAAGTCAATGAGAGTGGCGGCGGAGGAGGGGACGCCATAATCTGGCCAGCTCAGGTACTGGAAATGGGACACCAGCCGCCGCTCCCTGGTCTGGAGAAAGCAGGGGGTTTAGACTCTCTCTCCTCCCCTGACCCCTGGTGCCCCCATGCCATTCCTCCACCAGGCAGCTGTGCCCACGCACCTCTGAGCTGTGGATCTCCAGGATGGTTTTCTTGTAATGGTTGAGGTTCTCTACGCCCAGGTTGGTGATGGTCAGGGCCCCAAAGCACACTTGGAAATCCTTTTCCAGGGGCCAGTACTGGCCGCACTTCCTCCTGCCTCCCTCCTCCAGCCTGGGAGCATGACAACATCAAGCTGGTAATGTTCTCCTTGTCCTGCCTGAGACACCTCCCATGCCATCCAGCCTTGGTCCTTTGGGGATCCCGCAGGGACCAAACAGTCTGCCCTTGACCCAATGTCCCCCTTCTGTGGGGCACTGCTGCAAGATCCCTGCACTGAGCCCAGCGCTGCTTATCCCACACCAAAAATGCTCATTTGGCACAGAAAAAGAGGGCTGTGTCCCTCCATGAGCGCTCACCGGGTTGTCATCACGATCACCAGGACGTTCTGCTCCCACACCATGCGCCAGAAGTCACCATAGGTGTTTTCCAGAGGCCCTGCAGGGACAACCCACACATCAGCCCAAAACCTCACGGATCTGGGCATCCCCCTGCCCAGCTGCATCCACCAGCCCCTCAGGGAACCACCCCCACAGGGAACCACAGCCCCTTCCTGTAGGGGCTGACCCAGGTGTGGATCCATGAACAGCCTGGAGCTGTCACTGGCTGCCACCTCCAGCACCGTGTCCCTATGGCTCAGCGCTGATCCCGCCTCTCTGCTCATCCCTGGGCAGACAGGGCAAACCCAGAGCTGGGACAGGGGCAGGGAGAGGGAGAGGCTGCTATCATGGAGGAAGATGGATCCCCTTGCTTGCTCTCTTCCAGGAAAAACTTCAGTTCACTAGCTGGAAGCTGAGAGGGGAATAAATACACCCAGGGAGGAGTAAATACACCCTGAGAGAAGGGGGACCTGCTGGGCAGTGCCCAGCTCCTGGGATGATCCCCATGGCCAGTGGCTGACACTGGGCAGAGAGGTGGAACCCACGGGTGCATCAGGAGCAGAACAACCCCTTGTTGGCTCAGCCATACCCTGAGTGCCAATGTAAGCATTCCTCTGCTTGTAGCCATCCATGAAGCTCGCGTTGATGTAGTCAGTCAGCTGCAGGGAGAAAAGCATGGGTGAGATAAGGCCTCCAGAACCCTGGGAGAGCTGTGCCAGCTCCCCACAGGACTGTGGGTTTCCCTCCTGGGCTGCCTCACCTCCGGGCGGCTGTATGGCTTTGCCAGCTTGACACGGGTTTGGTCCAGGCAGGGCACGTCCCCGTACCGGTTCTTGTCCTGGTTGTAGGGTGCCCTGGGAGGCGGGGGAGAGGGAAGCAGGGATGTATTCCAGGCAAGGCAAAGGCAGCTTCCCTCCCTCTGTGCAAGCCTCTGGGGCGCGTAGCCTGGGCTCTGCTGCCATCACCTGGCCGAAGCCTCGGGAAGCAGAGTCCCGGCCAGGTCCTGGTCCCTGCTGTCCTATGCGGCTCCCCGTAATTCCCAGAGGCTGCAGGACCCCCAAAGGGGGCTCACACCATCCCTAGGCCGGGGTTCTATGTTGCTAACCCAAAGCACCACACCATGAAGAGGCTGATGGGCCCCCATCCAGCAGCAGAAGCGTGGGGTGGGGAGGCACCCAGCTTTTTGGGGCGAGAGGGGCACCTGGCTCCCTCCCACCAACTCACAAAGAGCAGGCGAAGGTGCCGGCCGGGCTCCTGCGCCGAATGTCTTCGTACTCCTCATAGATGCCACGTTTCTGCTTGTGGCTGACGTGATCCAGCAGCTCCTGGAGGGTGACAGACTTGGGCCCGGGGACGTGGACGGAGCCGTTATCTTTGGGGGCCGCCAGCGGCACCAGGATGAGCTCGTCCAGGGGGTCGGGGTGCCCGTTCTGCTGGGGCAGGAACCGGCAGTTCCAGCTCAGAGGGTCCAGTTTGAGGGACCCTCCAAGGTACTCAGGGAGGCATTCCCGGGGCAGGTGATCCTTCAGCTCTGACATCTTCACCATCTGCACCTGTGAGAGGAAGGGGAAAGGCAGGGGTGACTCCAAGAAGGTTGGACAGATTTGCTGGGGATGGGGAGAGGGATGCCAAAGATCTGGTGCTCGGCAGCTTCCAGCAGATGGGGCTGAATGGCACAAACTGCTTTCACCACCCTGGCACGAAGGGAAAGCAGCCTCAGCCCTGCCCGCTGAGGCTCCTGTGCCAGGAGAGTGCCATGCCAGGAGGGTCCCCACTCACCCGCTCCCGCAGCTTCTCCTTCAGCAGCAGGCTGATGATGGAGTAGGGCACACGGAACCACATGGGTGCTCCCACGATGAAAACCTTCTTGAGCCGAGCTGGGAAGGCACCCTGTGGGTATGAGGAGGGGGTCAGACCCACTCTGCTGTGGCAGGGGACATATCCCAGCAGAGGTGACATCCAGCACAGCGAACCCATGAGGGCAATGCCACATCTGAAGCGTGCTCACATCTGTGCTTGCTTTTATGACTTGATAAGGAACCAAATTACTTCCTTGGAACTAGGTAAGCAGAGGGTTTGGCTCCACAGGGAGAGGTGAAGACTGGGAACTGGGATTATGCAAAGAACACACCCTGGCCAGTATTTACTCTTTTTGATTTTTTTTCCGGAGAAGGGAGGAGGCACCAAATGCCAGCACGATTAAAAATTAATTTGCATCTGTTTTCCCAAAAGTGCTGCCAGCAGCTGTGAGAGGAATCCAGCCTGGGGACAGCTGATCCCTCCCGCCCGCGCCACACAGCAGCCACAGCCGGGTCCAGCCTGGCAAGCTCCCAGTGCCTCCCCGAGGTCCTGCGGGCTGCAGCTGGTGCTCCTGGCCGAGACGTGGTCAGCGTGGTCTGGGGGGCAAATTGATGCCAAAACCACAGGATTTTGGGTTCTTGGTGAGCGAGTGGCCCCCACAGACATCAGTGAACCCCCAGGCACCACCTTGAGCAGGTTGAGGATCTTCTTGCTGAGGTCCAGCTCGAAGTTGGTGTACTGTGAGCCTGCCATGTCGTAGATGAATACCAGCCCGTTCCTTTGCGTCTCAAAGCTGAGAGGAGGAAAAGAACAACGTCAACCCCACAACATGCAACCACCTGGCTCCTGCATCAGCAGGTCTGCCTCACACTGACCCCCAAAAATCCCTTCCCATGCTTCCCCCAAAGGACTCACAGACCCAAACCTCACTTCTGCACTTCCCAGCTGCTTCACCATCTCTTCCTACAACTCTCATTTAAGCCTGACTTGTGCCTTAAGCCTGCCTCAGCAGCATCACTTGTGATGGGTAAGGTCAAAACCAGACAGAGCCCAGCAGGATAAATGGCAGGGGAATGTCCTGGGTTTATATTTTTGGCAGGTCTCACATTACGTCTGGCTGATGGTGGGGCTGCCTCCTCCCCAGCCAGAGCCTGCAGGAATCCAGGACTTTGCTAAACTGAACCCAGGGCGTGGACAGGGCAAGGCTGCAAAGAGCCTGGTTCAGAGCTTGGGGGATTTTGCTCGCCTGCTGAACAACTCCATAAGTAGGACCAGCTGGAGTTCAAACCAGGGAATTTCAAGCCATGGGGAGCAGTGATCTCCCTGGGAGGTCACATGCTCCCCGGGGACCCTGCAGCAGTGTGAGACAGGGTACCCCTGCAGAGGCAGGCTCACCTCTCCACAGCTCGGTCCAGCAGGTAGAAGAGTGCCTGGAGCACCACGTGCTGCACGCTCTTGCTGGGGTGGTGCAGCTTGGCCGTGAACAGGGCGATGGAGGCTCCCGAGGGGTCCCGCACGCTCTGCCGAGGAAACAGGGTCAGGCTCCCGAGCAGCCCCGTGCAGCAGAGCTGGGATAAGCCACCCGGCTGGGGGAACTCCCTGGGGGACACCCCACCTACCAGAATGGTGAACTTCCCGCTGAGCAGCTCCGAGCGCAGCGGCTCCTCGTGCGGCTTCAGCTTCACAATCCCCTCCTTCAGCCGCGTCTCCTGTGGCACAGAGGGCAGTGACAGGGGGCACAGGGGGCACAGGCACGGCCCACCTCTGCCCCACCGGGCACCCAGCTGTCCCAGGGAACCTCTGCTCCATGGGATCATCTTCCAGCACACCCCCCAGTAACAGAGGGAGCAGCTTTGCAACACCAGGTCGGAAAAGGCAATCATGGATGTATATCCTTAACATAGAGGGAAATGCTCTGTGGGCAGCACACACCAGCCAGGAGGGCACCCCATGAGCTGCTCCCAGAGGAGGGGAAGGGATTGGGATCGGTGAGATCTCCATGGCAACCTGCCTTGGCTGAAAAAGGATTTTCCAGCTGGATAAAACTTGTAAGGGAGAGAGAAAAAGAAAAAGGAGGAGGGGGAGGGTGGTCCTGGGGAGCAGGAAGCCCTCAGATGGGGGGTTCCCATCTCACTTACCCGGTAGGAGTGGAAGAGCTCGATGGCCCGCAGGACGTCGAACTTGCGGGCCATGAGGAACTTGACAGCCACATTCCAGGAGAGTGGGGATACATTGTACTGGCCTGTCCACTTGTTGATCTCCTCCAGGAACTGCTTGGTTGCCTGTGGAAGAGATCAGGGGCATGTGATGAGACAGGGTGAGAGGAAGAGGAGGAGGAGGAGGAGTGGCCAAGGAGCATTGTTGGAGCTACAATCCTCAACAGACCCAGCAGGTTCTTGGGGTGAAGCAGGGAGCTTCACAACAGAAGGAGTAAGTGCAGTGGCAATTGAGACAGCAGACTTGCCACATGGGAAAGGGAGCAAGGGATGGGAAAAATGGCCTGGAGGCTGGGGGACACTTATGGAAAGGAGAGGGGGAGCAAAAGGATGATTTTATATGCAACAAAGTCCTATTCAGACACAGCATCCCCAGCACAGCCCCTTCAGCTGGCAGTGGCCTCCTGGGGCTGCAGCTCCACCACGGGGCAGTGAACTCGGCTGTGGGAACACAGGCAGTGACACTGGAGGGCTGACACTTCAACCTGCTACAGGACATGGACCAGCTTGCCCAGTAACACCAGTTTCACACACACATGGAACACCAGGAGGGTCCCAGGACGCAGCTTTGCCTTCTGCCGTGCATTGATCCCCTGTCCCACACAGGAGCCCCAGGGGTGACGGGGCAGAGCAGCCCAGTCTTCCACTGCATCCTGCTCAAAGGATGCAGGCAGCATGGAGGGAGACACCAAAATGCCTTTCTCCCACCCAGGCATACGCCAAAATAAAACATCTTCCCAGCTCCCCAGAGCGGAGGATGGTGAGCAAGGAGGAGGAGGGAGGAGAGTGCTGAAGGCTGGCTCCGGGAGGGAGGCAGGCAGGCAGGAGGCGGTGTAGGATGTCAGGCACGGAGTTACTGGGAACTATTCAGAGTTACTGGGAGCTATTGAGCCAGAAAAGCTTGTCGGTGTTAATGACTTCCGACAGGAGGAAGCGAAGGGCTGGGGTTTATCGGCGGCGCGAGGCTCGGCAGGGACAGCGAGCCCCTCTCACGGGATGGGCCAAAGGAGCCCGGCTCACCCCGGGGTCTGTCCCCCAGCACTCTGCAGCCAGAAGCTCCCTAACTTGGTCCCAGAGTCACACAAAGCAGCCAGGCAAGCACCACGGGAAAATACATGGGGCAATACAGGAACCGTCTTCAGCCTTAACATAGCACACATCCACACGTACAGGAATACAGTTTATCTGTAAACATCCTATCCAACGTATCCTGGGCACACCTCCACTTTGCCAGGGCATCCCCCGAGGCACCCAGCTGCTCAAAACCCAGGGCTGCAGATGCAAACCCAAAGTAACAGTGAAGATGATCCTTCCCCAGCCCGTGCAGGACAGTCAAGGTAGGGGAGTGAGTGCCAGGTACAACTCCCACTTCCCTCGGACAAAGACCAGAGCCAACACCGCAGCCTGAGCTCACAATGATACCCCAGGATGACAGGAAGGGAGTCCCCAGATGATGGGAAGAGGGCCCAAAGGGCGTGATGGCAATGAGGAGAGGATGCAGCCTGCAGTTCAGGTCTGCTTCCTCAACATCTAACCCGCCACACTTCACACAATCCCATTTCCAGCAGCTGTCAGGAGGGATGACGGGCTCTTTGCAAGGGGAAGATGCACAAGAACAAGCACTATCTTTGCAGGGCAGTTCAGCCATGAATTCCAGCTTTTCCTGGGAACAAAACCAAATTCCAAACTTACCAGTGCTGCCATTCAACAGCAGGGAGCCAGGCATTACAGAGCTGAGCATCAATGCCAGCCATAGCTCTGTCCCCTTTGTGCGCTCCACTGGGTCTCATCATCATTCCTAGCCCCAGTCCCAAATGGATTTATACACATGTCAATCCCAGTGGAACAGGGATCGCTCCACGTGCCAAAAACAAAGCCTGTGACCCAGAGCTGCAGCAAGAAGTTCTGTTTCTGCAGCACTGGGAGTGAGATTGTCCGTGGCCAGGCGTTTGGAACAATGCTGGTCTTTGGAGTGCTGGCGTCATCCCTGTCCCCGCTGCGCTGGAGCAGGGTGGTGACAAAGCCACTGCTGCCGGAATCCAGGGGTTCTTCCAGCCCTCCTCCCACAGGCAGCAAACCTGCCCTCCTTCTTCAGCGTGGGGAAGCGGGGGATAGATCTGTGAAAATTGCACCAGGGCTGAAAACCTTCCAGGAAGGTTTTGGCTCCTTGGGGACCGGCTAGGGAGGGAGCTGCAGAGAGACAGCAGAAGAGATGTCCCAAGGCTGGCCCAAGAGGAGAAGGGTGAATTTCCCTCTGGCTTGCTGTCAGTAACAGGGGAGAGTGGAGGAAATCTTGATGGTCCCAAGAAGGATGAAGGGATGGCAGGAAGGGCATGTTCCAGCCCAAACCACCACTTACCCATGAAATGAAGGAAACTTCCGTTATTTTGGCTTCCAAGCCACCGAGGGCAACATGAAAGGCAACCTTCCCCACACCAAGCTGATGACCCAAACTTGGAGCCACTACTGCAAACATCTCTTCACCTTCTCCATCCAATATTCCCAAACAAATTAAACATCTCAGATCCCTCTCCTGGGATGCTGCTCCCACTGCAAACCAGCCTTCCCTGCAGGTGCAGGATCTCCAAAACCTCTATTTCTGGAAGCTTTGCCCCTTCCATGACACAGGAGAAACGCAGATCTCAAGCACCCGTGGGGACAGAGGGCACTCCCTCCTTGGACACTCCAAGGACACTCCCCATTCCTTAGGATTTTATCACCCTGGAGAGAGCAATGCTGCTCCCAGGAGGAAAAAGCCTGGTAGCTCTGCATTTGCTGAGCACCAGCACAGGCTGCAGGAGGGGCTCTTCCATGGAGGTTTTGGAACTCGGCATCTCCATCCCAGCCCTCCTAAACCTCCCTGTAGAAACGAAGGATTTTTAAAGGAGAAAACCAACCACCAAACCAACTGGAAAACCGACCATTTTGGAAGGAAAACGGGACCTTTTCGCCTTGGCTCTGCAGTCCCCAGCGCCACCAACGTGGCCAGTGTGACAGCCCGAGGGGGCAGAGGGATCCCGGCAGCTCGCCCAGTCCCGCTCCCAGGCTCCACATCCCCATCCACAGGGAAGCCCAGCGGCCGCGGGTGGGCAAGCCTGGCGAGGAGGACAAAGGAGGGGACAGGCAGGGATTGCTCCGGCCACCCGAGGCGCCCCGGCCGGCTCCAGGGCCCCGTTCCCCGAGCCCAGCAACATCCTCCCGCGGTGACGCAAGGCCGGCGGAGGAAGCCGGGACGTCACGGGAGGCCTGGGGCGTGGGAAGCGCGTGCACACGCATCCATCCCCACGCATCATCCCCACGCACCGTCCCCACCGCAGGGAGGCCTGCCAGCGGGGCCACGCTGCTCTGGGGACGGGGGACCCACGCCCCAGCACACACGGCAGGGGCCTTGCGAGGGCTCCTGGGGAACGGGAAGGATGGGGGGTTGCGTGGATGGGGGTTGTAGCGTGGGTGCCGCGTGGGTTGGGAGGCTGCGGGTTTGGCGGCTGCATGGATGGGGGGCTGCGTGGGAGTGGGGGGACTTCCCATCGGGAGAATCGCTGGGCTGGGAAAAAACCAGCCTGGCAACCCGCGCTAGCCAAATACCGATGGGAAAGGAGCGGTGCGGGGAAGGAGCCCCCGGCGTCCTGCCCAGCCCGACCCGGGGAAGAGGAGCCCGGCGGGACCTACCTGCTCCTCCTCCGCGCTGAGCTCCGCGGCCATGCTGCGCGCCGGGCCGGGCCGGGCCGGGCCGATCCGAGCCGGGCTGGTCTAGGCGGAGGACGCCCCGGCGGAGCCCATCCCCGGCGCTGCGGGCACCGGCCCCTCCCGGCGGCGAGGGCGGCTCCGCCCCGGGGGCCCCGCCGAAAGTGCCGAGAAAATTAAAATAAAATGGGGGAAAAAAATTTTAAATATCTATGTATGCGTGTGCGTGGTTGGCGTGAGCCCCCCGGGAAGTTTGGCTCGGCCCGGGAGCGCCGTTCGGCTGGGCCGGGCCGAGCCGAGCTCCCGCCCCGCTCCGCTCTGCCCCGGCGGGGGCGGCGGCAGGAAGCGCCCGCAGCCCCCGGTCCCTCCTCCCCGTCCCCTCCCCGCGGCTCGGCCGACCCCGCAGGGCGGGCGGGGGACAGGAAGCCCTCCCCGGCGGGGGGGCGAGCGGGGGACAGCAGCCGGGATGGGGCCGGAGGGGCCCGGTGCCCCCCCGGCTCCGCCGCGGCTCCCCCAGCCCCGGTTCCGGGCCGCGGCAGGCGGGAGCGCCGCCGCTAAAATGGTGGCAGCATCCTCCTCCCTTTGCTGGTGCTGGATAAAATTCCCGGCAGCCGCATCCTCCCTTGCTGTTACCGGATAAAATTCCCGGCACAGCTTTCTGCCTTGCCGGGATTCCAGCCGCGCAGCCTTCCCCCCACGAGCAGGACTCCGGGGTTTCCAGGCGTCTCTTTCCACTCCCTCCTCTACGGTCCCTAAATTGCATTTCCCAGCCGAGCGCAGGTGTCAGCGCCTGGATGGAGAGTCCCGAAGCTCCTCCGGGAAGGAGCGGGGATCCCGGGAAGCACAGCAGCGCTCGCTCCAAAAAGCCAGGCCCTGGGACAAGGGGACATTTTGTTCAGCCGAGGAGCACTGTGCTGGCAGCGTGCCTACAGCCAGAGCCTGTGCACCTAACTGGGAGAAAATGGAAGTAGGGCAGAGGGAAGGGGCTGAGAGCCCCGGCTGGATGAGGGCTCCAGGCTGGATCTGTCCCCCAGCGCCCCGAGCCACCTCTCCTGGTCGAGCTGCCCGCTCAGCTCTGCTGCCCCAGGCCAAATTTCAGCCCCCGGTGGGGTGACCCCTCCAGTGGAGCTGCTGCCTGTTCCAGCTGGGAGTGGGATCGCACCCAGCAAACAGAAGAGTCGCGGCACCAAACTGTGCTGGCCCCCGCGACTTCCGTTTGACACCCTCCCTCCGAAAACCGCCTTTCGTTCCCAACAGGAATTGTAACGCAAATATTTATTTCTCCAGCCCAGCTCATGCTTTTAAAAGGGAAACTATCAGGCATCATCTGGAGCCGGCGGGAAGCTGCAGCCGCTTCCCTCTTGCTCTCCTCCATCAGCGCACACAGCCCCTCTTCGGCTGTATTTCCTCTCCTTCCCTCCTGGAGGACCTTGGAAGGCTGCTGGAGGGCAGTAACCTGAGCTGCAGCTTTCTCTGCCCTAAGGGATGCACAAATCTTCCATCCAGATGCCCACCTCCGGGTTTAATTGCCTGATGGAAGGAAAACTGTGCTGACAGGAGGCTGGATGCAGTATTCCGCTCAGCGCTCTCCCTGCAGACGTCTGCCAACCAGGGAGGCTGAAGGTGGGAACCTTTGAGGGACGGGGAGGTTAAGGCAGTCCAGGTACTCATCCTCTTTCCCTGGGTCAGCTGCTTCACATGTTAAAAAAATAATACCGAGGCCAGTCGCTTAAGCAGCTGTTTGAAAGCGACAGCTCGAACACTGCGGGGCCAGGGTGCCACTTCCCTGGTGGGGAAGGGGAGCCGAGGGCAGCCCCCTCCCACAGCCAGGCCAGTTCCTGCTGCCCGCTGCTATCATCAATAGCGCTGCACGGCCAGATGGTCGCACACAGCCCACACGCTTGGCACAGAAACCAGGCTCTTTCTGGGAAAAACGGGGGGTGCAAGGGCAGGATACAAGTGCACCCGCTATCTGCAGGTGGCCATCCCCACTCTCAGTATCTCCTCCAGGGGAATTTCCATAAAGAGCTGGGAGGAGAGTCCCCAACGCTGTCGTGAGCTTGGTATTTCATCTCCCTCCTTTTCATCCCTCTCTGGAAACCAGCCTGGGGACAGTGAGAATGATCATTTCATCCCCCCAAAACCAGGGAGTGGGAGCAGCCGGTGCTTAAAAGGTGGGGTTGGGCTGAGATGAGAAAGACAGGACAAGAGGCTGAAGTACCTCGATGTGCAGAGCATTAAACCCACACAAGCGTTTTCTCTGCTCCAGTCAGCACTGGAACCAATTTTTCAATCCCTATTTGGGAGGCACAGCACGCATCCACCCTTAGGTAGCAGGAAGACGCTCAAGAATTTGTCTTTCTGAGAAACCTTTTATTTGGCACGATCAATGGTAGCGTTTTTCAGAGAGTACCCATTCCTTCCTCCCCCCACTGAGAAAAGCCTCGAGGAGAGAGAGGCTTCAGCCGTGCTCGCGCTGCACAAAGCCCTGCTCCGAGGCAGGTCCTGCTGCAACGCAGGGAAATTTAGATTTTCTCAAGAACGCGTGGGTGTGGAAAGTCCAGCCTTTGGATTTACAGCAGATCACTGCAAACTTTTTGTTAGTAACAACTTTCATTGGAAAGGCTTCAGAAAACAGGTGGATCAAAGGCTGAGAAGCCCCGATTTCCCAGGGCTGGGAAGGTGGGGCTGCTGCAAGGGTCACATGCAGCAGCTGCACCTCAGAGGTCCAAGCACTGTTCCTATGCTGGAGTTTTGCCAAGACTCTCACAGAAGCAGGGTCAGGAGCTGAACTGTATCCCTGCACTATGGGGACAGATAATTTCCCAACACATGACTGCTTAGCGAAGAACCAGACTGTTAAGGCCTCATGGAAGTCATGGCAAAGAGTATATAGATATATAGTAACAACAAATACAAAAAATCCAGCAGCAAGTGGGGCAAGATATTCCACTGTCATGCCCTTTAAACAAAGCCATCCTATCATCATTACTCTGCCCCCTCTCAGGAGCACGAGGCACAGTGATGAGCAGGGAGCCTTTTCCCTGCTCTCTGCCCAGCTGGGCTGTCCCAGCAGCTCAACTCTCCATCTGGCTCACTGCTCCATCCCGGCCCTCCGGAGACTTTTCTGGCTGAGGGGTGGACAAGTGTTCCAGCTCGTAGTGTCCGTTCCTCGCGGCCGCCTGGCCCTTTTCCGCCGCCAGCTTTTTACTCCTCTTGCTCTCGATGATCTGCTGGAGCTGCCGCCCGGCGTAGTCGGGCTTGGCCGTGAGCTCGGTGGCGGGCACGGTGAGCCCCAGGATCTCGGGGACCATGTAGGGCCGGAGCCAGCCCACCAGCGGGGTGCTGCCCGGGGTGTAGTGGGTTTGCTTGTGGTAGAAGAGCAGCCCGTCGACCTGCGGGCGAGAGAGAGAATGAATGAAAGGGCAGAGCTCCTGCAGGTGAATGACCAGGCACCAGACAACGGCTCTGCTCTCTGTTTGCAGGCCAAAACCACCAGCTGGATCATTTTTCCTCAAGCAGTGCAATAAATAGCGGAAGGGAAAGGAGAAACCTGCAGAGCTGCTGCCCTGAAAGACCAGCGACTCCCAGATGGCTTTAAATTGTCAAAGGCAAATGAGTCCAGCTTGGTGTCGGCACAGAGCAACGTCCTCTGGATGCTTTCATCCCATTCTGCAGAAAAGCCAGAGAGTCTCTGAATAAGGCAGCCCACTTTACTGGATTAGGGCTATTTTAAATAATACATTTGGAAAGTAATTAGCCCGAGCGTGTGACGCCAAGGAGCTCCGATTCCTAACAGCTCTTTCAGCTGGCTTATGCCAAAAAAATTCTTAACGTTTCCCAGGAGAAAACTTCTCCAAGCAATCAGTGACAGTTAAGGGCACTCAGGACTTTAAAGGTTTAGGCCCTAACTCTTGTGCTACTATTTCCACACTCTGCAGTGCTGCAGCTGGCTGACGTTTTCCCCACTTCCCCACCGTGCTCAGGGATTCTCATCCCCCCTCTTCCCACGCTTCCCAGGGGTGTGCTCTGCGAGGTTGGATCCTGCTGTCAGGCTGACTAATGCTGGAGGTGGTGCTCCTCTTAGCTCAGCTTCACAAGCTCTTAAAAGGCCATTTGGCTATAAGGAAGAGTGGCTGAGTGGGCAGAAAAGAGGAGAACAAGAGCCCACCTCAGGATGAACTGCTCCCAGGCCCCTCCCTGATCCTACAGCCTCCAGAACAGAAACACTGGCTGAGCACAAAGCAGCATATGTCCACTTCTGCTCCACAGATGCTAACCTCTGCCAGAGAGAGTAAAGCTTCTGGCACTATTCTGTCCATAATTTTCGCTGTTAACATCTTGCAAAATAATCCCAGAAAAAGGGGGATTTCTGTGCTAGGAAAACATAAAACCAGAACAGTAAACATCATGATGAGCTTGTGCAAGCCCTCTGGACATATAAAGTGAAAAGCTTTTCCCCCACCCTGCCTCCTGGCAAGAATCAGATTCTGCAGCACTTCAGTACATCCAGCCCATTCTTGTGGGTGCAGGGCCCTCGATGAGCAATGGGGATTCTCCGATACCCACAGGAATGTTTCAGTAAAGATCAGAGCCTGGAAGGCCTTCCAGATCACTCCAAAGACCTTCCCCAAGCTGGAGAATTCAAAGGAGTTCAGCCTGGTGGACTTAGGTCAGGTTTCCCATTCCCCAGTTTCAGTGACTCCTATATTCCTTCCCGTTTATTTATTTTGTTGGCTGGGTCCCTCCCCCGAGTCACCACAGTGACAGTGGCCACATCAGAACGAGGACTGACACTGTCCCTGAAGGCCTGAACCTGAGGAGAGACTGGCCTGGCAGGATTTAACCTTCCACAGCCACACTTTCCAGATTTA
Organism: Fringilla coelebs; assembly: GCF_963513975.1. Classification (NCBI taxonomy): domain Eukaryota; kingdom Metazoa; phylum Chordata; class Aves; order Passeriformes; family Fringillidae; genus Fringilla; species Fringilla coelebs. Next base: position 3,672,772 of record NC_140038.1, on the reverse strand, counting down.
AGGTGCTTAACAGTCCTCCCATTCCTAAACATCAGGGTTTCTCAGGCTTTGGCTCCCCTGCCTTCGTGGAAAGCATGGTTTTACTCAGATCTATGAGAGGGACAGTAACTCTTAAGATCCACTCTAAAAACCACTTGAAATTCAGAGCCAGTCAACTGATCCAAAGTCTACTGAATTCCAGGGAATAAGAGTCCACTGAATAGAGTGGATCAGGCCCTAGCTCTGAGGCTACAGATTAACTCTGAAGAAGACCCAGATCTGAAAGCACTGACCTCCTCTGTGGCCACCACACACACAGAATCCCTGTCAGCACCAAAAGATGCTCAGTCCAGACCTAAGACCACCTCTGTTACCCTCTGCCCATAGTCAGGATGTATTTTGCCTCCTGCAAAGTTTATTCTGTTCTGTGCCCGTGGTAGAAGGCGTTTTTGGGGATTTTTGGGCTCCCTCTTGTGGCACACCACAGAGACCCACAGCTCCCTTCTTCCTGGAAAAAGCACCGTGGTTCCTGTGGTGTTGGGGCTGCTTCGAGCCAACATACACCACGTTTTGCTTCTTGGGGTCACGCCCTGATGCAGCAGAGGGCCTGGGGGGGCAAATCACAGCTGGATTACACAGCTGGAGCCTGTTCAGCTCCGTCTCCTGCTCCAGAGTTTTGCAATGGCCTCCTTTGTAGCCCAGAAGTTTGCTGCTCTGACTGCAGTGGGCAAATGCTCCTCAGCCGTCCCTCACAGGAGCAGATGCCTCAGGAGGGAAAGAAGACTTCACTCAGGAAAGCCAGGAATGACTGTTTCTACAGAGGCACTTGGAGCATTTATTATTGGGCAAGCCAGCTGTAAGAAAGCTGGGAAGCCTCTTCAATCCATGTTCAGAGCAGGGTCTGGCAAGACCAGCGAGGGGTTGGGACTTTCCAGCTTGCTCTGATGACTGTCCTGGCTCTCACAAGCAGAAAGCAAAGTCAGCCCTCACAGCCAAGTTAGTGCCCTTAACTTAAACCTGCACCTATTTTAATGGCTTGCTCAGGATGGGAGACCATGAAAGGCACTGTCACATCAACGTGGCTTTTGGCTTCGTGGGACAAGAAATCTCTGTGGAAGCTGTTCCTGAAGTAGGGCTGGCTGAGACTGGGCACTCCCAGGAACAGCTGCAGCCACTGGAGGAGCTCTGGCTCACAGATGTTGTCACTGTCACCGGGTCGGAATGCCACCGCCTCCTCCATCCCCTTCCCTTGCAGTGACAAGTCAGCCAGGGCAGGCAAAAGCAGCCAGAGCTGATTCCACAAGGGCCTGAGGCTCACTGCTGACAACCACACGGAACTGAGCTGGGTGGCACGTGGCTTTGCCTGTCCTGCCCTTCCCCGGAGGTCAGAACAGCACAACACCTGTGGCAGGGGAAGTTTAGAGTGGATTTGGGAAATATTTTCCCCCAGGGGATGGTCAGGCACTGGAAGAGGCTCCCCAGAGCAGCAGCCATTAGCCCCAAGCTTGCCAGAGCTCAGGGAGCCTTTGGACAACACTCTCAGGCCCAGGGTGGGATTCTTGGAGCTGTCCTGTGCAGGGCCAGAGCTGAAATTTGATGCTACTACCAGGTGGTCCCTTTCCACTCAATACTGTATGATTCTGCTCTTAAAGCTGATGAAGCAAACCCAAGTGTCCTGCTCAGTGATTTCTGTCACAGCCAAGTGCCCCCAGCCCCAGTACACCTCAGTCACCCATCATGAACACCCAAACCTCCCAGAAACCATTGGGATCTTATCACTACCCTTCCCCTTCCTCCCCACAAAACAGCCCAGCTGCCTTGTTGGAAGCACCAACACCAAGGAAACGCACATAAGCCCATCCAGGGCAGTGATCAGGACCAGTTTTGGCCCTAAAAAGGTCAGCTGTCCATCACACAGCTATGTGAACCTGAGCTGTGCTGCTGTGGAGGCAGCCTGAGTGTCCTCTCATCCCAAAAGGCTCTTTCAGACACAGCCAACTGCAGCAAGGGCAGCACAAACCCAGGGAGTGCTGTGGTTTAACTCTTGCTCGTTTGTGTGGTTGGATGAGGTGTGTGACAAGGCAAAGGACCAAACATGGCCATAAAGGCATCCATCTCACACAGGAAACAGCAACTTGGAAGCTTTCTGCAGCCTCAGGAGAGCAAATTCCCAAGGAGAGGGGATGCACCTCTCTCCCAGCACTGTCAGAGCTGTTACTAAGGCTGAGGTCCAGTCCCCACCTGAGTGTTCTCACCTCAAAGGGAAAGTCTGTAGCCAACAGGTCACACAGGCTGTCCGAGGAGCAGGGGAAGTTCTGCAGGCCCACAAATTTGTACTGGAATAGTAAGAGAGGGTTAGGAGAGGCAACTCTCTGGTCTACAGGAGAACAAGCTGCTGCACTGGTGTGTAGGCAGCTAAAAAGGAAGGATTCCTCCACTTCAGGATGTGGCATAAGAGGGAAAGGGTGACGAATAGCTCCCACATTCTCCTGATACCTTTTTTCCCAAGTACCTAAGACTGCAGGAAGGACTTTTCAGGAGACCTGACCCAGAGATGCTCTGCTAACCAAAACAGAAAATGATGACCTCCGGGCAGGATGCAAAGCAGACAGACGTCTGCTCCAGGCTGCTGCCTCAGCCAAGCCAATCTTTCCACCCAGGAAATGAAAGCTGAAATGACCCCCCCTCCATTAGGTAGTTATCCTCTAGATATTCCTGTTGGGAGTCAGGACAGGATGTTCTCTGAGCACCGACACCCTCCCTGCAGTCAGCCCCATTTATCACCGAGATGCTCAGCTCACAGGAGCTGCTCTGCTTGGCCATGTCTGAGCACACAAATCTCTCATGTCTGTACCCAAAATTCACGTTCCAAGCTGCTGTGGACTCCAGATCTGACCCTCATGTGTAAGCCTTCAAAGGAAGACTTTTTATTCTGGCTCAGCAGGGACTCTGGGTGGCAAGCCAGCATTCATCCTGACAACTTCAATGATCAGTTTAAACAGAGGGAAGGCTTAAAGCTTTACAAACCCACAAGACTGCCAGAATAAACCCCATTGTAGTCAGGCTGCCAACCAACACTGCTCCTGAAGAAACCACACTGGCTTTCCATTCCATTACAAGGGAAAGCTAAAAACAGCATGGAAGTTAGCTGATACCCTGCAGTGTGATCTCACTCAGCACTTTGGATAGGGGGGAAAAAACCCCACTAAACTCATTTACAATATGCAGCGGTTCTATTTACATCCTGACCACGGCATCCCATTTCATCAGATCTACACTTTGAAGCCTGATCTGTGAGGGGAAGGGAAAAAAAGGAAAAAAAGCTTCCACTTGTGAAAGAAACTGCTGAAGCCTGCTGAACAGGAGAGCTTACCCCCCCCAGCCTCCTCCTCAGTACAAAAGGACTTACCGGATTAATCCTGCTTTTCTCTCCCAACCCTTCCTCCTCTTGGATTTTTGAGGAGAGCCAGAAGAATCTGAAGTCAGTCTGTGAAAGGAGGCAGAGTTAGTGACCATTCACCCCACAGCACCTGGCAGCATCTGCTGAGCACCTTTGTTCCTCTGCACTCACCTGGGAGATTTACAAACTCAACTTCATCTGCAGAAACAGCACCCCAAACCCTGCTGTTCCCCCCCTAACACTTATCCAGCAGCTCTAAAGCTGTAAAGATGCTGCTGCTTAGGGGAAATATCTGCCTTTTGCAGAGTGAGCTTCCTGCAGTGCTGGAGCAAAGCAGCTCAGGGAGCAGCAGGGAGGGCAGGGCTCAGTACCTGGCAGTCATAAACAGGGTGTCCTCTCCAGCACATCACGTCCAGGATGTAGTAGGTCTGCTTGGCCTCGTTGTAGATGCAGTCCAGGATGCTGTACACTGCACACACAAACACAGGGAGGTCCAGACCTGCTCCTAGCACTGCCCAAGCCAGCTGGCAAATACCAGGTCCTAGCTCTCTGACAATAATCCTGCCCTGATGTGGGACTGTGGCGTGCAGAGGGAGCCCCTCCTGCCAACACAAACTGCAGCCACAAAAAGCCTTGAGCTTGAGGAGTCCCACGAGGCTGCACAGGGACCAGTCAGGGGCACAACAAGCAAGGGCATGTTTCAGGAAATGGCATTTTCCAGACAATAAGCCTCTCTTTTTGGGGCAAAAAAAAAAGAATTCCAGGCCATATTAATAAAGATGACACTATACAAAGGTCTCTGTCAGAGGACAGTGAGGATGTTGGGGTTTAAGAGTGTCAAACAGGAAGCTTGTTAAAAGATGTGGTAGGATGATTTTAAACTGGAAAAGGGCAATTTTAGATTAGGTGTTAGGAAGAAATTCTTTCCTGTGAAGGTGCTGAGTCCCTGGCAGTCGTGTTTCTGCCCCATCCCTGGAAGTGTCCAAGGCCAGGTTGGACAGGGTTTGGAGAACCCTGTTTTAAAAGAAGGTTCCCTGTCCTTGGCAGGGCAGTGGAACAAGATGAGCTTTAAGGTCTCTTCCAACCCAAACCACTTGGGAATTCTATGTGTTTATAAAGGCATCTGACACTGCTCCCATCTAGTTATCTCCAGAGATACAGAAACTGGCCTGAAGCTGACCACCCCCAGCACAAAAAAGGGGCACAGCTGTGGGCCTTGGGGGAGCTGGAGGAGCAGCACTGGGCCTGTCAGCACGCACAGACTCTTCCCCTCTCTCTATCCCAGATCCTCCTCACACCTGTACCTTTGTCACTGGTCGAGTTGTGCCGGTTTCCCCCCGGCAGCAGGGATGGGAACCTGTTGACGCAGAAGCCACTCTTGGTGTAAGCTGCTGTTGTGCCCTGTGAGGAAAAAAGGAGAGGAAAAACCCAGTCAAGGCAGTTTTATGTTGGCTGTGAATGGGCAGACATCCTTCAGCAGCTGGTGGAAGCCCACTTACCCTGGAGGCCACGACAAGAGCCCTTTTCCCGACGGGACACACCACCACAACCCACTCCTGCTCCAAATCTGAGGGGACATCCACCAGCCACTCCGACAGCATCAGCTAGAGAGCCCAGGAAGAAGAACCAGTCAGTAACAGCTCTCCTGAAGTTAGGACAACAAACAGCTCAAGGGTAAAGCAAGGAGGTTTTGACTTTGCTTTGGCAGCTACACTGGGTGCTTTAGAGGCAGCTGGCACTGCTTGTCACCCCCTCAAAGGGCTCCAAATGAAGTCCAACCTGCCTAATGTATTCTTCCCCAAGCCTTTCTCTTGCTTCCCAGCTGCTGACTGAGCTTCAGACCACAGCACAGGGCTCACAGCCCATGACCAGGCACCCCACACCTTGGTCCCCGCTCCAGCACTTCATTTTTAAAAACACAGCAGGGCCCAGAGATTCCAAAATGTCAGGAGTAAAGAGCCTGACCCCTTCAGAGGTTGCCTAAATGGCTGTGTGTTATCAAGGACCAATACAGCACCCAGGCTGATAAAACCCAGCTGAGTTTGCCCTTTTTTCCTTTCCAAACACTGGAAAACAGAAATCTTTAGCTGAACACTGCCTGACTGGGTACTCATGCTGCTGCCTGAGCTGAAATCTCCTAAAGTGGGGAACACAGTGATGCAGAATTAACAGAATTAGAATCAGCAACCTTCGAGGTCTTTTACAACCTAAGTGATTCTAAAGCAGATCACATCTCCATGTGCTTTCCATTTGAACTCAGCGTGTTTTGGAGCTGAACTAAGCACAATTTCTCTGCACCGAGACAGACACACTCTGAGCCCCCAAATGGCCATCACCGTGGCCTCAAACCACCCCACACCCCTGCGCCACAGCCACGGGGACACGGCGCTCCTCACCTGATTGGCGTAGCGCTTGGGCAGCTTTTTGCCAGCATCCACGTCCATCGCCTCATCCTCCGCATCTTCCCCTTCCCTCTCCTCGTCCTCGCTCTCCACCCCTGCCCAGTCGTCCTCCGCCAGCCTCCTGGCATGGTTCACGTAGTCCAGCCGCCTCCTGGGGTGGACAAACAACCCGCCGGGGTGTCAGGTCCCGCTCGCACCCCGCTCCCCTCAGGCAGCTCCGGGCCGGCCCAGCGCGCCCCGCGCTCCCGGCCCGCTGCCCCCATCCCGCCCGCTGCCGCGCTCGCTCACTCTCTCTGGATGCGGAGGAGGCGCTGCCGGCGCTCGGCCTGCCCGGGGCCGCCGCGGGGTTTGTAGGCGGCCAGCCGGGGGTGCGGCGCGGCCGGGCTGCAGGGCCCCGCCAGCCCCACGCCCGCCGCCAGCGCCGCGCTCAGCTCCTCCATGGCAACCCCGCGGCCCGCCCGCCGCGCTTCCGCCCGCGCCGCCCGCAGCGCCCCCTCCTGGCGCGGAGGCCCCGCGCCCCCGCAGCCCGCTCGCCCCGTGCCTCAGTTTCCCCCGCGCCCGGGCACCGGGACGGGGCGCTGCGGGCCGGGACCGGGCACGGGCGACGGGCACGTCCCGGTAGGGACGCGGGAGCGGCCGCAGCCCCCGCGGGCGGGGACTCGTGCTCCCGGGCCGGCTGCCTGCAGAGGGCAGCGTGCGGCTGGCCGGGCCGGGCCGGGCCGCTCCCCGCCGCGAACCGGGCGGCGGAGCGGGGAGCGCTGCCCTGCGTCACGGGAGGCTGGCGGCCGGCTCCGCCAGCCCTTCGGCAACGGGAGCGCTGCCCCGTCATAGCCGGTGGCTGCAGGAGCAGCCCCGACACCGACACGGGCACCACCGCCGGCGCCGCCTCCGTCCTGCGTGAGATTTACGGATTTCAGGGAAAAACCAGAGCCCACCAACCATCGGGAAAGTCGGCCCGGAAAGGAATTGCAAAATCCCGGGATCACCGGGAGGTTGGGCAGGGTTTGGGGTCGTTCCCGGCGCTCTCCCGGCGCCCACCGACGGGAAATTTAGGGTGTTTTACCCACAGGAGCCCCGAGAAAAATCGCTTTGGATTTATTTCCTCGTTGGCAGCCAGGGGTTTTCCTCCCGGAGAGTGAAAGCTCGGGATCAGCCTCCCAGAGAGATAAACCCTGCGCGGACATGGCAGAGCCCGGCTCTCGGGCCGGCCGGGATCCGCATCCCGGGGGAGCCAGGGGAACGCCGCTCGCGTGACTGGGAATCTTGTTTTTATCCAGGGAATGTCGTTTTTTTAGCGGGGAATGTTCTTTTTAACCGGGGCGCCGGGATCGCGGGGGGTCACTTGGACATAGGGACGTTGGCGTCACCTCGTAAGGGATTTCTTCTCCACCTTTTTTTTTTTTTTTTTTCTTAATTTTATTATTTTCCTGGGAAAGCGGCCAAGCCATTTCCCACAGCGCGCGGTGGTGATCCCGGAGCCGCGCGAGCCCGCGGTATTGCCGGGATTGGGGGGGTGTTTTGGCCGGGGGGGTTGCGTTCCGCTGGCTCCCCCCCGCCCCCCCTTCCCGACCCGGGACCGGCCATGGCGTTGAAAGCCAGAGCGCTTTACAACTTCCAGAGCGAAAACAAAGAGGAGATCAGCATCCAGGAGAACGAGGAGCTCGTCATCTTCAGCGAGAACTCCCTGGACGGGTGGTTACAGGGCCAAAACAGCCGTGGGGAGACCGGCCTCTTCCCCGCTTCCTACGTCGAGATCCTCCGCTCCCGCTCGGGCTCCAACTACACGGACTATTCCAGCAGCCCGGTCGGCTCCCCCGGGCACGATTCCTCCTTATACTCGGCGTCCCCCAACCCCGGCATCTCCTACCAGGGCAGTTTTGAGGACGATGATGATGATGATTGGGATGACTGGGACGACTCGTGCACGGTGGTGGAGGAGCCCCGGAGCGCGCCGGGCACCAACGGGCACCCCTCGCCCAGCCTGCCGTGCCCGGCCGCCTACGGCCACCACCAGCACGCCGGCTACCGGCCCAAGCCGGCGCTGGAGAGGCAGGACAGCATGGGCTCCTCCAAGAGGGGCAGCGTGGTGGGCAGAAACCTCAACCGCTTCTCCTGCTTCGTCCGCTCCGGGGTGGAAGCCTTCATCCTGGGCGACGTGCCCCTGATGTCCAAGATCGCCGAGACCTACTGCATCGAGATGGGCTCCAGAGGCCCGCAGTGGAGGGCCAACCCCCACCCGTTCATCTGCTCCGTGGAGGACCCCACCAAGCAAACCAAGTTCAAGGGCATCAAGAGCTACATCTCCTACAAGCTGACGCCCAGCAACTTCAACTCTCCCGTGTACCGGCGCTACAAGCACTTCGACTGGCTCTACAACCGCCTGCTGCACAAGTTCACGGTGATCTCGGTGCCGCACCTGCCCGAGAAGCAGGCCACCGGCCGCTTCGAGGAGGACTTCATCGAGAAGCGCAAGCGGCGGCTGATCCTCTGGATGGAGCACATGACCAGCCACCCCGTCCTCTCCCAGTACGAGGGCTTCCAGCACTTCCTCTGCTGCCGCGACGAGAAGCAGTGGAAGCTGGGCAAACGCCGGGCGGAGAAGGACGAGATGGTGGGCGCCAGCTTCCTCCTCACCATCCAGATTCCCACGGAGCACCAGGACCTGCAGGACGTGGAGGACCGTGTGGATGCCTTCAAGGCCTTCAGCAAGAAGATGGACGACAGCGTCCTGCAGCTGACCAACGTGGCGTCGGAGCTGGTGCGCAAGCACGTGGGGGGCTTCCGGAAGGAGTTCCAGAAGCTGGGCAATGCCTTCCAAGCCATCAGCCACTCCTTCCACATGGACCCTCCCTACAGCTTGGATGCCCTCAACAACGCCATCTCCCACACGGGCAAGACGTACGAGACTGTGGGGGAGATGTTCGCTGAGCAGCCCAAGAACGACCTGTTCCTCATGCTGGACACTCTCTCCTTGTACCAAGGGCTCCTCTCCAACTTCCCGGACATCATCCACCTGCAGAAAGGTAAGGAGGCGTTCTTCCCCCCAGGAATGGCCCCGTGTGAGTGGGAATGGTGCTGCGAGTGGGATGGGGATGCAGTGAGGAAATCCTTCATTGGGCCTTGAAGGGAATGGGGAATGAGGATGGGAATGGGGATGGGAACCACTGCCTGTGCCTCTTAGGGGCACGGTGTGGTCCCCGCTGGCACAGCCCTCCAGCCAGCCCGGCCTGGCAGAGTCTGCTAGGGCTGTTGGGTCCAGAGTCTAGCCCAGTGATCCCGTGGACTCTGTAACTGCTGCTGGTGCTACCCAAAGCACTGCCAGGGGTGGTCAGCATGGATGTCACTTCCCCCAGCATGGATGTCACTTCCCCCAGCACTGCTGCTGTTAGGTCTGGGGTGACCTACCCTGCACCTCTTGTGCACCCCCACCCACTGCCACTTGTCCCTCCTCATCCTCCCTTCCTGCCAAGGCAGTGAATGGGTGGCCAGCAGGAATACCAGAGCTTGCTCCCCCAGGGCTGGGACATGGCTGGACATGGCCTTGGGTCGGTCAGAGGGGCTGAGGGGGCAGGGCAGTGGGATAGGGGACATATTGAACCTCTGGGGACAACCAGGGTTGTACTTTTCAGGAGTATGTCCCTGCACCTCCAAGGCCACCAGGAGGGGGTTAGCACCCCCAGGGCATCAGAGCTCCCCATGTCCCATTTGTCCTGGTTCCCTGGATTTGGTGGGATCAGAGGGGGGAGAAGTGTCAGCTGCTCTCTCCCTGGGGCAGGCAGCAGGCAGGCAGGGCTCGGTGTCCCTTTGCACCCAGGCAGCCAGCGATGTGGGTGTGGGGCCAAAGTCCACACACACTCCTCCCCGCCCAGCTGCCCGCAGCAGGGAGGGGACACCCACACCAGTGTCCCCAGAGCCTGGAGGACAGGTTTTCCCCAGGGTGAAGCCAGGGCCGTTTGTGCCTAACATGCAGGGATGTCTGTGCATCACTCTGCATCCCTGGGGGAGGCTGGGAAGGCAAAGGGCGCAGGGAGGATTCAGTCCTGCCCGGGCAGCTTCCCTGCCTTTCCTCTGAGTGTTGTTTACCCATGGAGAGGGGCTGGATCCCGTCCGGAAGCGAGGCCGCGTGGGCAGAGCGGAAGGCAGGATTTGGCCTCCAAACTTTGCTTCTTCCTTCTCCTCCTCCTCCTCCCCTCTGGGAGCAGGGCTGGCGCAGCGGGAGGACTGTAACCCCGGGTCTGGTGCTCCCGGCAAGGGGCAGGGAGAAGGGAAGAGAGCCCAGTTCGAGCCAGATTCTGTTTTTAGTTTTTTAGCCTCTGTGCTAATGAGGGGGAGGAATGCAGGGCTGGAGCCAGGCAGGATTCTTTCGAAACCGAGCTGTAAAAAAACATGGAAGGAGAGGGAAAAACTGGTGTCAGAGCATCAGCTGCCTCTGGGAGTGGGAGATGCTTTCCCAGCTGAGCTCCAGACAGCACCACGTGCCCTTGCCACATCCTGGTTCACTGCTTCCTTGGGCTGGGGTCTCCCAGGGCTGCTCCTGACCCCCATTCATGGAATGGCATGGAATGTTTGGAGGGCAGGCTTGGCTGGGGTGTTTCACTGTGCTAACACTGCCCCATGTCATCTTTGCCTTGAGTCACAGGGCTCCAGGAGCCCAGAGCCCCAAAACCAGCTATACATGAGGCTGACTGCTCAGGATGGAAAAGGAGCTGGGGATGACAGAGTCCAGAGGGAAAATGCTGCCTGCCTGGAGGAGAGGGAAGGGTTTGATGGGCAGGGGGAGATGCAGGCACATCCCTCCCTGACATGGGGCAGGTCTGTGCCTCTCCTTTGGGGCCAGGCCAGGGAAGGGGCCCGAGGGTCGCACGCATCCCCTGACGCTGCCCCTGCCTCGCCAGGCGCCTTCGCCAAGGTGAAGGAGAGCCAGCGGATGAGCGACGAGGGCAGGATGGACCAGGAGGAGGCGGACGGGATCCGCAAGCGCTGCCGCGTGGTGGGCTTCGCCCTGCAGGCCGAGATGAACCACTTCCACGAGCGGCGCGTGGCCGACTTCAAGAGGATGATGCAGTCCTACCTGAGGCAGCAGATCGTCTTCTACCAGCGCGTCAGCCAGCAGCTGGAGAAGACGCTGCGCATGTACGACAACCTCTAACCCTCGTCCCGCTCCGCCCGCGGCCCCCGGGGCTCGCCGGGGCCGCACGGGAACTCACCACGCTAGTGACCAAATGACTTTGGGCTTCCTTCCCCCTTCCCGGGCTGGCAGGGAAGGGCTCGCCCGCGGGCTGGCCGTGCCACCTCTTCCTTTCTTTCCCCCGGGGCCCTCCCACCCTGCCACGGGTCTGGCGGGAGCGTGGGGAGGTCACAGGAGGGACAGGTGGGGAGGTAACGGTGCTGGGGTCTCTGCCCAGTGATTTTTAGCTTTCTGAAAGCCCACTCTCCTGGAGCAGGGGTGGGTGCATCCCAACCCGCTGGGAGGAGAAATCCAAGCGGTCGACATTTTGCACACTAAAAGCTTTTCTGATGGAAAAAAAAAAGAGAGAGAAGAAAAGAGATCTTTATTTGGAAGAGATTTTTTTTGTTTGTTTGTCACAAGATGTTTTCAATATTTTCCATTTTTCTGCAGCATTTTTACTGATCAGTTTTTAACTAGATGCACAGAGGCAAAGAGAAATCTCTTTTGTCTCAAGTATGGCTGCTGACTGGGAAAAGGGAGAAAAAAGGAAAAAAAGGGAAAAAAAATAGCCCCACAGCCTTTTCAATAAAAACATTGGTAGAAAAAACACCCACCTCCTTCCCAGAGATGTCTGTGGAAAATAGAGCTGCTCCAGGATCCCGGGGAAGGTTCTGCCTGAGCATCCCCTGGCTTCCAGCCAGCTTTGAACATCCCCATGCTGTGGGGGGAATGACCCCAGGAGGGGTTCCCACAGCAACCCCCCTCCTGCTCTCTTAACAGCCCCCCAAGGGGCAGATCCTGCCCCGCTCTGCCCTGGCTGGGACAGCGTGCTGCTGCCTGGGAGACAGCGGGGCTGGCACGGGAGCCTTGTTTTTGAAGGGAAATGGCTGGGATAAATCACAGCGAGGAAAGTTAGGGCCGTCTTGGCCTGGCTCCAAGGATAAAATTAGCCCCGGCATGCAGGCCAGCGGGGTATTGTTAAACTAACAGCGACGCTGGGAATGCTGCGGGCTGCGCTCCATCCTCCCGGAGCCCTCCCCGGCCCCAGGCTGCAGGACGATCACGCTGAGGTACAGCCCTGCTCACAGCCTCCCTCCAGGCAGGATGTGCTTCCTCCTGCATCCCACAGCCCCTTCACCGTGGCCCCATCCCACCCTGGGTTCATTCCACACCAGTCCCATCCTAGCCCAACCTCATCCCACCCTCAGCACATCCTGCCTTGCCTCCATTCTGCCCTGTTCCCAGCACGCTCTGGTACCACCCCAACCCTATCCCATCCCAATCCCATCACACCTCAATCCCATCCCAATCCAATCCAATCCAATCCAATCCAATCCAATCCAATCCCATCCCACCTGAATCCCATCCCAGCCCAACCCCATGCCAACCCTGTTCTAGCCTGGCCCCATCCTAGCCTGGCCCTGTTCCACTCTAGTCCCATCCCAACCAGCCTGCATCCTTACATGGCACCATCCCACTCCATTTCCATCCCAGTCCCATCCCACTCTGGCCCCATCCTATCCCAACCCCATCCTGTGTTCTGCCTGTCCCACCCTGGTCCCATCCCACCCCAGCCTCATCCTCACCTGACCATATCCTTCCTCATTCCCTCCTCATCCCAGCCCCATCCCAGCTCAGCAGCCGTGGGAATGGTGTCTGACCCTGTGCTAATCCTGCTGGAGTGACAGTCCCCAGCCCTGCTGGCCATGCTCTGGGTGACCAGGGTGGCCTTGGCCCCACGCTGAGGCCAGAGATGTCCCTTCCCCCAGCCCTGCTCCCTCGGCAGCACAATGGGCACTGGGACTGAGCCTGCCACCGCCGTCCCCGGGCTGGCAGCCAGCCTCTGGCACTGCAGGCAGCCTCCAGAGCTGAGCCAGCATCTCAGCTCCCCTGGGACCTGGGATGGGAAAGGGCATCCCCTGCCTGGGGTGACCCGTGGAAGCTGGGTGCCTGGGATGTCCTGAGCTGGAGCAGGGAGATGTCCCAGCACCCCAGGAGTTCATCCTCTGCTCTGGTGTCCTGGCAGGGGGACAGTGATGGGGCCCTGTGCGCTGCATGCACCCCTTTGGAAGGCTGTGCCTCAGTTTCCCCAAAGGTGGACCTGTGCTCTTTGTGGTCCTTCAGCATCCACAAAGGTCTCCCTGCTCCACCATCCACCCCCTCATGTCTGGATCACACTCCCAGAAGACGGCAAATCCATTGGCTAGAACCTGTATTCCATTAGCATTCCTGCCTTTTCCCACTTGGCAGCAGGCAGCTGGGCCTTCACTGCCCGTGGTGGCATTTCAGAGTCTGCCTCGGCCAGATGGGGGGGGTTGAGCATTCTGCTGCTGCCCCCCACACCTCAAACAGCATCCTGCAATCGTGCCCAGGGTTGGAAGATAGAGCCAACCCCAAGCATTTTGGTGGCTGTCCCAGGGTGCAGGATGGTGGTGGGGAGGAGTCTGGGGGTGCTTCACATGCCCCAGCAGTGTCTGTCACTGCCTTTGTTATCTGTGACACAGCCTGTTCCCCGTTCCCACAAGAGAAAAAAAACAGGGCATAGAGGGCTGGGAGGAAGCTCTGGGAACATGGAGCAGATCCGTTTCCTCCTCCCACTTCCCAAGGCTTCTCCTGTGTGGGAAAGCCAAGGCCGAGGCCCTGTCAGTACTGACAGCAGGACTGGGAGGTGGCAGCAGCGGTGGTGGCTGGAGCATCCTTCCTGGAGAGCCCTGCAGCCAGCACCAGAGGGCCCGTGGCTGCCTCCCTTCCTGGTGCGGCTTCCCAGAGCTCCTGTCTTGCTGCTTCTCTTTGGGCCTCCCTCCACCACGGGAAGAAAACCTGGCATCCTTGTTCTGAGCTCTGGGAGACCAGGGTTTGTGCGTGGGCCAGGCTATCGGGCTGTAGGGACCTCCTGTGCATGAGCCCAGCAAGATGCTCCAGGGTGGGCAGAAAGAGCTGGGGTCCCACAGGGACCGGCCAAACAGCTGGAGGGCGAAGGATGAGAACGCTGGGACAAGCAGAGCTGCTGATCAGAGCCTCGTCAGCCACACGGATACACCCAGCAGCAGCGCTCAAAGATTCGGGATCGGCCGCCAAAGGAGCGCGGTGACCCAACCCAGCTCCTCCCCGGAGGAGCAGGGTGCAGCTGCGGGGCGGGCGGGCAGGACGGGGCTTGCTGTGCACGCCACGCTGCCGGCACACGCTGGCACGGGGGCTGGAGAGGCACAGCTGCCAACGGGGAGCAGGGAGCACCCCTGGGCAGCGGGGAGAAGTCCTGCCTGCCCATTAGGGTCAGCAGCAGCTCGGGGGATGGAGGCAAGTGGAGTTTCAGTGCCACCCCCACCGTGTGTCGGGCGGTGGATGAGCGTGTGCCCGCCTAGAGGAGTGGTTCCGGGCGGATGCAGGTGGGTGGACACAGGATGGATCAGGGCAGAGGGAGACAGCTCAGCCTGCCAGCTCCAATCTTTTAATTGCTGTGCTTCTCAAATATTTCCGAAGCATGACCCTGAGCTGGCTCCTCCAGGCAAAATTACGAGCACCAGCTGGTTCCCTTGAGCACCTCTGTATTCCCTTGGCTGTGGATATAAATGAAGCTCTGCTCCCAGCCCAGGGAAATTATGGTGGATCAGTGCTGTCTGCTTTAGGGAATCAGCTGGAAACCAGCTCTAATGGGGGTGTGAGCCAACCCAGCTCCTCCCATGAGTGTGAACCTCCAGGTTCCCCCTGCTAGGCACAGCCAGGGTGATGCTCAGGTCAGACCCTGTCCCAGCTCTCTGTGCCAGCCTGGATTCTCTCTCTCCAGTCCTGGGAAGGTGTTGAGCATGGGGAAGTCGGTCCTGCAGTGCCAGGGAGCTGTGTCTCTGGGTGTGTTGTTTGTGCAGGAGGGGTGGGGAGCCCGGGCTCTGGATGTGGTTATCCCTCCGTCATTGTCTGTCTGCCTTGCAGTTGCTGGGTGTGGAAACAGAGGTCAGGCTCAATTTGTCTGAAATTTAAATCGCAGCTGGGCTGGGGAGCCGTGGCAGGCACGGGAATGCTTTCTGGTGGCCGGGTCCTCACCACTCCACATTTTCCCCGGGACCTGGGAACCTCCTCTGGCCCTGCAGTGTAAATCTGTGTGCTTTATCTCCCGTGGGCAGGTGGTGGGACAGATGCCAGGTTCCCGGGGCCAGCCCCGGCCCTGTGTGGGTTTGTTTGAGGTGCTCCCAGGGTGACGTTCCAGCTCTTCCCCCGGGCTCCATCCCGTCCTGCCGGGCTTGCTGCCAGCCGAGCCAGTTCTGCAGGCTGTGGGCACGGCTGGCCCCAATCAGACAGGCACGTAGCAGGGAGGGAGGGCTCCCGGCATCCCGGGGCACTGGGCTTGGCTCGCAGCCCAGTGGAGGTACTGAGCCCTGTCACACTAGGCAGCTGTCAGCCTCGGCTCCGGCTCTGAGCTTTCCTCGCAGGACAGCTCCTAGGAGGACCTGACCCCCCTTCACCTGCCGCGGTGTCCTCCTGCCCTCCCAGGAGACTGCTCCTCATCACCTGCCATCAGGCAGCACCCTGGGATGCTGCTCCTGGCTCCTGGGGAAATCCAGAGCATCTCCTGCGGCTGCTGAGAGCTGCCAGGGAGGTTTTGGGTTTGGGACAGGGAGGCTGGAGCCCTGGGACAATACCTCAGAACAGAGTGGGGCTGCTGCCTGAGCTCAGGGGGCTCCTGTGCTCACTCCCAGGAGAAATGTGGACAATGCTGTTCCAAGGTCCAGAGCAGTGGAGATTTTGGAGGCAAGTGATGCTTTCATGGGTCCCAGTCTCCTGAAGCCGGGCTGGGAATGAAGTCCCACCTTTGCTGAACCCCTGCATTTGCATGTCAAAAGCTCCCCGGAGGGGTTTCAAAGCCAAAGGATCCATCCTGCCCCGGGTGAATTCTTTGTTTGCAATTGAATAGGTGCCTGGAAACTGGTTCGGTCACCCCAGCTGAGACAGCCTCCCCTCCTGCTCTGTGTCCATCCCTACCTGTGAGCCCCAGTGCCTCCAGCTCCTGCTGAAACCTGACCTGGGACCAGCTGCTGGTGTTACTGACCCAGGAGAGGTGTTGGATCCAGCCTGTCACAGGTGGGATGGCCCTGGGGTTACAGTCCCTTTCCTTCTTCCCAAGATGCTCTCCCAGGACTCTGGGGACAGGCTGGGAGAGCTGGGGTGTTCACCTGGAGAGGAGAAGGCTCCAGGGAGATCTTAGAGCCCTTCCAAAGGCCAAAACGGGCTCCAAGAGACCCGGAGAGAGACTTTGGACAAGGGCCTGGAGTGACAGGACAGGACAGGGGGTAAATGGCTTCCCACTGGCAGAGGGCAGGGATAGATGGAATCTTGGGAAGAAATTGTTCCCTGTGAGGGTGCTGAGGCCCTGGCAGAGGGTGCCCAGAGAAGCTGTGGCTGCAGCCTGGGCTAGTGGAAGGTGTCCCTGCCCATGGAAGAATGGTGGAACAAGATGACCTTTAAGGCCCCTTCCAACCCACACCATGCCATGATCTTCCCTGAACCTCTGCTAGCTTTATAGCCAGCTTGGCAGGGAAGGGCCTGGCCAGGAAACTTCTGAGGCTGGTTGGGCTGTGGTTTGTGTTTCATGCCCTCCTGGGTCCTCAGCCCTTCCTCAGGTGGGGGGGAGGCAGCACTGAAGCTGCATCTGATCCTGCAAACCTGGAATAACCCAGTCCTTCAGCTCTGAGGATTTAAATTCTGCCAGCAGAGTTTGGCCCTGGAGAGCTGCTGTCCGTTTTCCAGGTTACTGCCTGTCCTCCCTTGACCTCAGGAAGGGGATGTTTCCCAGCAGCAGGAATACAACCACAAGCCTTAAAAATAACCTGGTTTGCTTTCAGTGTTCCTTACAAAATAGGCCACGTTCCTTCTGTTTAATCCCTGGGCACGAGGCGAGAATCGCTGGGAAGGAAAACACAGCCCTCGGTGGATGGAGGTGGATGCAGCCCCCATCCCTCACTGGGGGTATGTAAATAGTGAAGAGAATAAAAATGTGTGTTTGAATGGGATGGGGAGGTGCAGAGCTGTGATCTGGAGTCAGTGGCAGAAGTTGTCCCAACCCTTGGGAGCAGCGTGGCCGTGGCAACCTCCCAGGGATGGCGTGGGCAGCAAGGTCACCCTGACCCCATTTCACCGAGGGGAGAGGGTGTAATTTGCCTCTGAGCAGAAGGAAACCTCATTTTTTCCCTCTAGGTGAGGCAGGAGAGGGTTTTGGAGGTGGGGAGCAGACATCCATCAGCCTCCCCCTTGGGCCAAACAGGCTCAGAGGTGCCAGCCCTGTCCTGGGGGGCGTGGGGACACACGGGGTGCCTGCCTGCACCCTGATGGCTTTGGGTGCCCACGAGATGTGCCAGCAGCAGCTGAAGCAGGGCAGGTGTGATTTACTGCTCAGCAAAGGTCTGGCACCATAAACCCAGCCAGGAAAACTGCTGGCATGATCCAGGCAAACACCCAGCCTTGGAGTGGGACCACACAGGGTCACTGTTTAGGGAGGGATCACGTGCTGGATTTTGTCTGGATTGGGTGAGAGGGGTGCAAGTGGTCCCCCGTGGTCCCTGGGGGCTCATGTTAGCTTCCCACCAGACATGTGTGAGCAGGATGTGCCCTGTGATGAGATTCCCAGCTGGAGCAGCACAGGGTATTATTATTGGGTCCCATCCTGAGCTCAGCGCTCAGTTTTTCCTCTGCCCTCCCTCAGACAGTTTCTATTTAAGCTTTTAGGACTCCAGGCTGGGGAAAATTTGAGCAAGAGCCCAGAATATGGTCCATTACCTCCAAATGTTGCTCAGCAGCTTAAAACAGGCCTGGCAAGGGAGACAGCTTAGGAAAACAGTGATGCACCTCGGAAAAGGCACTTTATTCTGTTTACTTCTGCCATACCGGAGTATACAGTGGAAAACCGTGCTGGCTCCGCTTCTCTGCTCTCCTCTCTGGTTTCACACTGCCCAGGTGAGCTCCAGCCATCCCTCCCTGCCAAATCCTACCTGTTGTGCAACCCCCCCCGGGGCTCGGTGCAATTGGCTTCGTGCAGCACACGGCAAGTAGAGAAAGAGCGAGGTGGGTATTTTTCCAAGTGGGCAGGGACTCCTAAATTCCCCTGGCATTGGCCACAGAATATTTTCTGAGCCTCTGCTCCAGTGTCTCAGTGTCTCAGTGTCTCGCCTAGCCCTGGGGAATTTGGGCAGCTTCATCCCCAGCCTGACTCAGCGCAAGCTGCTCCTCATCCTCCCTCTCTTACCAAGAGCTGTGAAAAGCACCCCTGTGGCGACTGGGCTGCCTTCAGAGGAGCCACCACTGGACCAGCCTGGGTGGCTCTGTGGGGACCAGTGTCATCAGGTGCCCCCCAGCACTGTGGCCTCCATCAGGTGGCCCAAATGAGCACCCAAAGTCAGCAATTCCCAGTGATGCTCAGGAATTTTGCCTGTCCCCAGTTGCTTATGCAGTGCCCCCCTCCCCTCCCCAAATGAGATGTGGGGCTACAAGGTGGGCTGGAGCAGCAGCCCCTGTATCCCCAGGGCCCTCCTGCATCTGTGGGATGCCAGCTCCCAGGGAGGAGGAGGAGGAGAGCCGGGAGGAGGTGGCTGGTGGTGCTGCAGGAGGGGCTGGGTGCCCCGGCGGTCTCTGCCACCGCAGCCGAGCCCTTCACACCCAGTACTGGTTGTTTTTCAGCGGGGGGTTGGAAGTCCGGCAGTACTGGAGGAGCTCGGGGTCTGGAGGTGCCCCAGAGCCCGTGCCCGAGGGCGGGGGCCCCGTGCCCTTGCCCTCCAGGCTGGTGACAGTCGTTAGGGGGATGCTTTGGCTGGGGTCTGTCCTCCGGAAGGTCTCGTGGTCCGGCACGGCCCCGTTCTTGGCCTTGGCGGTGGGAGCGCCCTGCACGTGGTGCTTCCCCGTCTTGTTGCGCTTGTGCAGGTAGAAGAGAAGGGGCAGGATGAGGGCCAGCAGGAGTAAAATGAGGCAAATGGGGATGATGATGCTGAACATGTTGGCCTCAATGAAGCTGAGGAAGGTGCCCCCCGCCCCAGGGCTGGGGCTAGTGGTGGCACCGGGGGCCAGCCAGGGAGTGGGGGACATGCCCAGCTCGCTGGCATTGGGGCTGCTCCGCGCCGTGCCACGGGGCACTGGGGGTGAGGGTGCCAGCGGGACTGTCAGCAGGGTGACACCGTAGGATTTGGAGGCATTGTAGGGCTCGATGCCGTACTCCAGGGACGCCAGCGCCGGCGGCACGCCATCAGCCACCAGCTCGAAGATAAAGCTGTCCCTCTGCAGGGGTTGTTGGGTGTCCCCAGCATCCAGCACCTCCAGCCCCACCAGCCCCTGCTCCAGCTCACTCTGGGTGAAGGTTTCCACGGGGGAGGTGGGCTGTCCTGGATCCCTGGATACCCTCACAAGACGGCTGGCACGGGGCGCCCTGCGGACCTTGAAGACCGGCACGCTCTTGGTGTGGTTGGCCAGCTCACTGGCATCGAGGACACTGGTGTCCAGGAGGGCCGTGGCGCCTCGGGGCCACAGGCCGCCCGCTCGGGTCTTCACCGCAGCACGCACGGTCACGTTCACCACGCCGGTCCTGTTTCCTGCCCGCGAAATGGCAACGAACTGGAAGTCGTCCTCAGGCGACCTGAGGTCGCTGAAGGTGAACGTCACCTCCCTGCGGTCCAGCTGCTTCTGTGAGAAGCCCCGTGATGGCTTTTGGTTGACTTGCACCTGCCCAAACCTGGGCTCCCTGGTGATCCTGTACAGGACATTACCTGCCCCTCGTGGTGCGGCGCCCAGCAGGTGATGCTGGGACACGGGGGCCCTGTTCAGGGCTTGGGGCACCTCCAGCACCACTGGGCTGGCAGTGGTGCTCAGGACAGGCAGCACCTCGATCTCCAGTGAGGTCTGGATGGGTGGGTGGTGGCCGCTGGAGAGCCTCAGGACTAAGGAGCCTGGGGCACGGCTGCCAGTGGCAGCAAACACCACGCGGCCAGCATTGACATCCGCCTGGGTGAAGCGGCCGATGGGCTCCCGTGGGTCGTGGGCGCTGGCCACGTGGCCAGAGAGGGGTCTCTGGAGGACGCTGTACACCATCTCCTGTGGGGACACCAGCGCGTCTGCCACATCCAGGTACTCCTGTGACAAGGTGACCACGGAGCCTGGCGGGACCTGCAGCACTTCCTGCCGCTTCACCACCCGCGGTGACGCGGCGCTGCTGGTCACTGTTATGTTGAATGCTTCAGAGATGACCACCCCATCCTGTGGAGGACGGACAGACCGCTGTTCCTGGGGCTGGAGCCACGCCTTGAAACTGAAGTGGTCTTTGGAGACGCTGTCCCCACCATGGGCGTACACCAAACGCCTCGCTGCCAGGTCTGACTGCAGGAAAAAGGGCCGTGACTGCTCCAGGGGCACACCGGCCACCAAGAGCTGTCCGTGAGCTGGTGGCTCTGTCACCAGGAAGACAACATCATATCCAGCCCTCTCAGGGACCAGGATTCGGCTCAGGAGGTTGGAGGCATCCAACACCGAGGTGTCAATCTCAGCCTGCTGAGCCCTTGTGAGCTGCAGACCTGGCGAGAAAAGGGATAAAAATCAACTAATGAAAGTTGGTCAGAGTTTGTTGCAATGATGGAAGAAGGAACTGGATGCAGTTTTAGATGTCTGATGTAATGTATCAGCCATGGAAAACAATGCATTTGTCTTCTTCAGACAAACAAGCTCTCCTGCAGAGCTGGTTTGTCCCATGCTTCTCCATCCTACCCTTACCTGCGTTTTTCCAAAGCTGAGTCAAGCGCTGGGGACAATTTTCCTCGAAGGAGATCAGGACGAGGAGGATGAAAGAATCTGAGATGGTCGTGGGAGTGACCACACGGAAGCGGATGGCATCTTGGGCCAGCCAGAAGGGCTGGCCTGGCATCTCGTGCTGGTAGAAAATCAGCTTGCTGTCCACCTGAAAATTAAAAAAAAACCCCTTGATCAGTTCCTGTCTTGGCTCTGGGATGGAGCAACCAAGCTCTAATTAGGTAAGAAATGGGGATTTTCACTAGCCATGGCACGGTAGTTACCATGGAGAGCTCATGGTGTTGCTTGACCAGGATGTGAAATTGTGGCTTCTCTGTTCCTGGAAGTGTTCAAGACCAGGTTGGACAGGGCTTGGAGCAACCTGCCCTAGTAGAAGGGGTCCCTGTCCGTGGAGGGGGGGAACAAGGAGACCTTATATTGCCCTTCCAACCCAAACTGTTCTGTGACTCTGTGATGTTTCTCCCAGCAAACAGGGGAACTGATGCTCAGAGGAAGGGTTGAGATTACTCAGCATCTTCTGAGGATGAGCATAGCACAGAGGAGCTTCCAGGGAGGGTAAACCTATGTGTCTCTGAGTGATGGAATAAAATAAATCCTTGCTGGGCCCTGCAAAATTTGGCCCCGCAGGAGAAAGGTTTTTTCAGAGCAGGGGTGAAAAAATCATGCTTGGCTCTTCCCTTCAGCAGCAGCCAGGCTGGCTGGCTCTGCAGCAGGGGGATGGCCTAGGAAAAGGGATTATAGCTCCCTCAGCCTCCCCCAGTGCTAAATCCAAGGCTGGGGCAGCAGCTCTTAATCCCTCTTAGCAGCTGCTGGCAGAGCTGGGAAAGTCACAGCAGGGCTGGAGCCTTGTGCTGTCTCCTGCCTGGGATCGGGTGCCTGCGGTGGCAGTGGGCTCAGACTGGGACCCCCATGTGTGGTGGGGGTGGTGAAGGGCCGTGTTTGGGCTTCTGAGGGGCTGGAGGAATTGAAATCTCACCTGGGCTTGGGTGAAGTTCCTGATTTCCTCCCCCTCTGAGGTGGTCAGCCTGCCCAGGCGCGGGGCTTGCTCGATGCTGTAGTACAGAGTGGTGGAGCTGGTGGGGCTGTTGCTCACTGCCTGCAGGTTCTGGCTGGTGATGGGCTGCAGGGCACCTGGAAAACACATCCAGGATGGATTTCAACCAGTCACCTTGCCACCCACCGGCAACCTCTGCCAGGGGCACTCAGCAGGAGTCCCAAGGGGGCCCCATTTGAACTGGATGAGGATGCAGAATGGGCTGGTACCCACCTGGGCAGACAGTGAGGCTCTGCTTCCTGGCCAGGCTGATGATGGGCTCTCTCTGGGCCCTGATGAGGAAGAAATGCCCAGGAGATAGGTTCTCACCATCCCACAGATCGAAGGCGAAGCCGCCGTCCAGGGGTCCTGCGGGAAGCACAGACCTGGGGCACTTGTGGGGGCCAGAGGAGATGCAGCTCCCCATTAACCCATTAGGGATTTTTTGGGATGGGGTTGGCATCCCCTGTGGTGGCACAGTGTCCCCATCACCCTGGGGTGGTGCAGGGGCCTGGGGCACCTCAGTCCTGCCCTACCTTGGTGCACGAAGAGCACGAGGCCATTGTCAATCTGGGCCTGGGTGAACCTCTGGAGCTCAGTGCCGGGCGCTGACCTCAGCACGACCTTCCCGTTGGCCGGGGGCTGGATGGAGTAAGTCACCTCTTCTGCTGGGGAGTCCTCATCCTCAGCACTCAGGATGTGGGGGCTGAGAACAGCCGTGGCACCTTCCCGCAGCTGGGGCACAGGGAGAGGCTGAAATCCCCCTGCCAGACCCCCGGCACCTCTCCCCTTTTTCCCACCCCAGCTCAGACCGCTCTGCTGGGTGCCAGAGCACATCCCAGCCCAACAAGGGCGCCTTGTCTGCGTCCTGGGGACGCCTCCATCTTCTGGCCTCTGCCCAGCCCTGCGTCACCGCTGCCGTGTTTGCCAGCACGTGCCACACAGCTGGGTCTGCGGCGTGTGCTGGAGGGCAAGCGTGCCTCAGTTTCCCCAGTTCCTGGAAGTGGAAGAGGGCACGGTGCCCTGGGGCAGGGGCTGTGCCTTTGGGAGCTTGCTTTGCAGGGAAGGGGTTTTAGTGGGGTGCACAAGCAGCCCCGTCTCTCCCTGGCTGGGTGTTTCTCCTCACTCCTGCTCCCGTACCAGCTCCCATCCCACCGCCCCCTCACAAGGCTGCAGCAAGGCCCGCTGTCCCAGCAAACCCTCCAGGAATGACAAATATGTGGCTGACTTCAGAGCCACTGAGGAATTTCCCAGGACCACTTCCTCCCATCCAGTGGTGCTGACCCTCCCGTGGGAACACTGCCACCCCAAAGCTTTGGCATCTCCCTTCTCCAGCTGGAGGCAACAATTTTCCCTGCTCGTGACCCTGCGCCACATCCCCATCTTGGCAGACCACAGGGATGAATGTTGTGCTGCCAAACAGGTTCTGCCCACACAGCCCAGAGCTGCCCTTTGCCCTCAGGATGCCTGGAAGTCATGGGGTGCATGGATGGAGCTGTGCCACGGCTCACGTGGGGTGGAGGGGTGGGATGTGCAGCATCCCACAGCATCATGAGGCCGGGACCTTGGAAATCTGCATCTCAGGAATCTGCAGGACAACACCCAGGCAGGCGCTGGAGGAGGTGCTCTGCTGGATGAGCTCTGTTCTGCTGTTTTCAGCTGGCCTAACCCAAAACATTGCTTGAGTGGGTGTGGGTGCCGACAGAGAAATTAAATCCCTCAGCAGTCCCCACGGGATGGCAGAGGCAGGCTGGAAAACACAGCTTTGGAGAGGCAGGGTGGGGGAAGTGCTGCTGGACACACAGCCGGGACGGGAGCTTCACTGAGTTTTTTGGGCTGCTTCCTCTCCCCAGCACCCACAGCAGTTGGAACTGCAGTCCCACCGGGGGCTTGGAGCCAAAGAAAATCCCTGTGGGCAAAGCAGGGGGGACTGGCAGCCCTGGGGCACCGCTGTCCCCTGGGAAGGGACAGTCAGAGCGGCTGGAGCAGCTCTGCTGCCGGCCCAGAGCCCGCGCTGTGGGAGCTGACCCATTTCTCCCTGCTCCTCGCCCTCCCTGAATTATTAAAGCCTTCCCCTGGCTCTGTGCTCGCTCCCTCGGCTCTTTGTGTTTGCTCAGCCTCCGTGTCGCCTCGGCTCCCGGGGACAGCGCGCGGGGAGGTGGCGGAGCAGCGCCGGGAGCGTGGCCGTGCGCTGCAGGGCGGTGGAAGCCTCTGCCTCGGTGGCATCCAGCCATCCTTCCTTCAGACCCGGCCCAAAAACCGCTGCTCCTTCCCGAGGGGCTCCACTTTGGGGTCTAGACCCAGCCTGTTGTCCCTCGGCATCCCTGGAAACCTTTGTGCAATCCCTCTCCCGGGCCTGGCCTGACCTTTAAACACTGAAGTCATCCCTCACCAGAGCACAAACACGGCAGGGCTGAGCCTCTCCCATCGTTCCCGTTGGGGGAAGGAAGCCTTTCCCTGCTCCAGAGCTCCTCTGGGCAGCTGTGGTCACTCTTCCCAGGGTACTAAGGGATTCCCATGGAAAGGCAGACAAATTGCTGCCTCAGAGTTTAATTTTAGGAGGTTTTTTTGTCTTTTCACCCTTATTCTTCACATGATGGCTGGGGGGAAGGGAAGGCCATGCTTATACTGGATGTCTGGAGTGGGGAAAAGGGGCTGGCACAGGCCCAGCTTCTCCCTGAGGAGTCAACTTCTCCCTGAATTTTGGCCCAGGTGAGGCAGGCCTACAGAAGGGATTTGGTCAGAAGCTTCCTGGGCTGGAGGGGGAAAATTGGGGCAGGCACAGAGCTGGGGCTGGGGGTACCTCCCAGACATCCCTCAAAACGGCTGTCTCTGGGGCAAGGCAGGGCAGCCCCTTTCCCCTTGGGCATCTTCTCAAGAGTCCAGACTCCCAGAACCCTTCCCAAGGCAACTGTGTGATGATCCCCATGGAGCAGATTGCTTTCCAGCTGCCAGCCTGGGAAATCCCAGATCTGGGATAGTGAAAGTAGGTGTAGGGGGGTGGGGGAGGGATGATTGTGCTTCTGCGTTTCCCACTAAATTCTTTTGCATTAGTGACCCTGAATGGGACAGGGAGGGGTTGGAAGCAGGTGGGAGTTCAGCAGCAGGTGAGACCTCTTCCCTTCTGCGGTTTTCTGGGATGGACGTAAAGAGAGGTGTGAAAGCTGCCCGGATGACCGAGTAATTGCAGCCTGTGTTGGTGAAAAGCGGGCAGGCTGCTCGTGGATCTGCCGGGGATTATCCGGCGGGCAGGGGCTGCGGAGGCGCCGCCGCTGCCGCCGTGGCAGCGCTGGCATTGCGGGGAGATGCTCCCACCTCGCGGCCGCTCCCCGCACCAGCGGCGGGGCGGGACGGGCTCGGGGCGAGCACAGCTCGCTCTCCGCCTCCTCCAGAGCCTCGCCCCGGCGGGAAAACGCTCCTCCCTTCCCATTCCTCCCGGTCCGCCTCTGGGCGGCAGCCCGGCTCCGCCGAGCCGCAGCTCCGCGGGGCGGGTGACCGCGGGTGCGGGGGTGCCCACGCTGGTTCCCTCCCCGCGGCCTCCCAGCCTCACCTGCAAACCGGCGTTGACCTTCAGCCGCGGCGCCTTGGTGCTGCGGGGCAGGATGGTGATGAACAGAGTCCGGGGGTGGCTCTGTCGGGATACCTCGGAGGCGTTGGCCAGGATGGTGAAACTGTCAGCGAGGGATCGGCGACCATCCTGCCTGTACTGGATCTGCTGGTTCTCCACCTGCGGGGCAAGGACCAGGTGATCCTCCACGGATCCACCGGCCCCTCTGGGGAGGTGACCCTGAACCGTCCCGGGAGGATGATGGCAACCCACCACTAGCTCAAGGGTAGCCCTGTGGGTTCTCTGTGGGAAGCAGACCTGGAGCCCAGCATGGGTGCTCTGCCTGCATCCCCACCCCGTATCCTTTATCCCGTACCTGGGGCTGCAGAACAAACCCCTCACCCCAAACGCCTCCATCCCTTCCGATGGGGAGAGGACTCCTGCAGCCCTCCCCAACCTCCCAGTGTGGCTGGGGGCTGGAGACCACCCCGGGCTCTCCCCAAACCCTCGGGAAAGCAGCCTGGTGGGCAGGTGGGTGCTGTACCTCGCTCCAGGTGAAGCTGTGCAGCCCGCCCTGCTCGGGCCGCTGGCTGCTCAGGAGGGTGCCAAACCGGGGGGGCTCGAGCACCCTGAACTCCACACCCAGAGCCGGGTAGTAGGCGTTGGGAATGCGGAGGATGCTCGAGGAGATGGCGGCAGAGCCGCCTCCAGGCACCGTGATGTTGTGGACATCCAAGGGCACGGTGATGGGCAGCACAACCAGGCTGACCACCACCCCCTCCAGAGGGTCTGCACTGCGGGCGGTGACGTCCAGGACAAACTGGTCACGCTCCTCGTTGGCCTTGGAGTGGAGGTAGAGGACTCTGCCACTGTTGATGTCCTCCTGGGTGAAGGACTGGATGGGGTCCAGGCTGGGCTGCTCGTTCATGTCCTGGCTGTGCTGAAGCATTGCCAGGAAGCCGGAGGCTGGGGGGCTGCTCACCAGGTAGACTATGTCTTGGGAAGGTATCTCTTCGTGGGTCACCTGGGAGTGTGGGGGAGATGAGGCATGAGTGGGAGGGCTGGTAACTGAGGCTGGGCTGCCCCACAGCCAGCCCGCTGTGCAATCAATCCCTCAAAGCCTTGTTGTGGGATGGACTGCAAGAACCACCTCACTGAGGCCATGCCTGGAGCCCTCTCTCTTTG
The DNA here is from genome assembly GCF_963513975.1 of Fringilla coelebs. Classification (NCBI taxonomy): domain Eukaryota; kingdom Metazoa; phylum Chordata; class Aves; order Passeriformes; family Fringillidae; genus Fringilla; species Fringilla coelebs. Next base: position 3,646,285 of record NC_140038.1, on the reverse strand, counting down.
CCTCCTGGGCAAAGCCTCACACAGGCCTTGGCCCCGAGCAGGTGGGAGTAAAACGGAGTCCCATGGGTGGCTATCCTGGTTTGGTGGCCAGGGAAGTCATGCAGGCATGGGGATTGACTAGAGAAGGGGATACTCACCATTAAGTCCTCCTCCTTGATCCCCGCTGCTTCCCCCTGGAAAACATAGATCTCCTTGTGGTTGACTATGCTCAGGGGGCTGGGATGGGTGTCCAAGAACACGCTGATGGACAGTGTGTCCTCCACCGCCACCTCATTTGCTTCTACAGTGAACTGGAGCTCATCCCGGGTGTTCCTGCTCCCGTTGTGGTGGTAGGAGATCTCTCCTGCCAGCAGGTCCCTCTGGGAGAAGGCCATGACCGGCTGCTCCCCTCTCAGCACGGTCCCCCACCTTGGGGGGGTGGTTATTAGGAACCGTATCTCCTCATCTGACCTGATGTCCATGTTGGTCTCCAGGCTGAGGACAGAGGAGTCAATGCTCCCTTGGGTGCCCTGGTGGATGACCAGACCAGTGTTGTTGACAATTCTGATGTAGGGGTCTGATGCCTGCACTTCCAGGAGGGCTGTGGTTTGGTGGAGGCCATCCGAGACCTGCAGCTGGATCCAGCCCCGGTCAGCCCCGGAATGGACAAAGAGGATCTTCTTCTTCCTCAAGTCATCCTGCGTGAATCGGTAGACCTGGTGGCGTCTGTCATCCACAGACACAATGCTCCCAAACAAGATGTCCTTCCTGGTCAGCACCAGCTGCGCGTCGGAGAAGCCGGAGTCCTTGTCAGTGAAGGCAATGTGGTCGGTGGTCAGCAGGTGCTGCCCGTGGCGCACCACGTTGAAGACTCTGTTCACTGCCCGGACAGGGCTGTGGTCGTTGACGGGCTGGATGGAGACCCTGAAAACGCCCCTCACCTCCTCGGCCTCAGACCCGGCGCTGCCCTCGCCCTGCCTGACGGCCACGAAGGGGATGTCGTCCTCCAGCGTCTCGGAGTCATCGTGCTGGTACAGCAGCCGGCGCTGCAGGATGTCGTCGTTGGTGAACTCCGTGATCTCCTCTCGGGAGGCCCAGCCGTGGGACGCAGCCCAGGCCAGCCTGCCGTGCGCTGGCCCCTCAATCACCTCATAGACGTAGTCCATGCTGTTCACGCTCTGCACAAACAAGTGATCCTTGGAGATGACGGCCTGTCCGCCTTCCGGCACGGTCAGGAGCACGTTGGTCAAATTTGGTGCATCGGGGTCCCCACCAATGCTGATTCTGTAGGTGTAGACGGGCGAGTGCCGCTCACCAGCGTGGACGCGGAACTGGAAGAAGTCCTCAGCTTGCTGGGAGTTCCTGATGGTCACGCTGTAGCTCAGGTGGTTGCCCTGCAGGTCCTCTTCACTAAATCCAAAGCCTTCAGTCAGCCTGTTACCAAGCAGCTCCAGGTTTCCCTTTTTGGGAGCCTGGACGATCATGTAGCGGAAGGGAACTGGGGCAGAGTTTGGATCTTCCAGCATTGCCTCCAGCTCCTTGCTGGTGATATTTCTGTGCCGCTTATTCTTCATCTGGAGGGGAGCCATGGTCCTCATCTTAATGGTGGCTCTTTTAATCCGTACGGGGAAGGTGTTGTTTGGCAAGACCTTCTGCCCCACCTGTACTTTGAATCTCACCTCCTCCACGCTGTCTTCCAGACGGTGTTCCGGGTCTGTGCTAAAATACTGGATGCGCCCTTGCTCCAGGTCTTGTTGGTGGAAGGACTCGACTTTTTTCCATTCCCCTCCCATGCTCCCTTGCTTCTGGACCTCACCATACTTCAGAGGCTCCGTGAGGACGTACAGGATGGAGACCCGCTGTTCCACGGCGTTCGTCTCCACGGACAGGTTGGCTGTGGTGATGCGCGCCGCCCCTCCTTGGGAGAGGGAGAGGCCGGTGTTATTGAGCAGGCGGATGTCAGGATCAATGGCCAGGATCCTCAGGGTGGCAATGGGGCTCGGGACGGCGCCATCACTCACCTGCAAGGTGAGCTGTAAGTTTGTCCCACCCTGGTGCACATAGACTACGCTGCCAGCTTCCAGGTCCCTGCAGGAGAACTCTTCAATGGGCACTCCAGGGTGGAAGTCGAGCTCCACGTAGCCCTCCTCCATCTGCTGACCGTGCAGCTGGAATTCGAGGTCATCGCAGGACGAGTCATCATCCAGGACCTGCAGGATGTCGGTGGTCAGGTGCTTCCGTGTGTGCTTCAGGATTGTCATGTGGTTCCCACGGGGGAAGATCACCTGTGGGGCATCGTTGACAGGGTTGATCATGATGGGCAGCAGGTACACCTGCCCCTGCCGCAGGCACTCTGGGACCCCTTGCTGGGTGGTCACTGTCACCTCCAGCATCAGCTGGTCCATGGGCCCTTCGGAGCCATCGTGGACATACCTGACTTTCCGATTCACAATGTCTAACAAGGTGAACTTCCTTCTGCTCCTGGACCCGGGAATGTCCAGCTCCAGTTGGCCGTGCCTGGGGTCACCGGTGATGCTGAAGAGGATTTGGGACTGACGGATGTTGGCCAGGCTCAAGTCTACCGTAGGCTGGGCGTGTTTCCACTCCAGGTAGGCCATGCCCCCTTCAGAGACGATGAGAGGGCTGACGTGCAGCAGCCTGCTGATGTTGGCAAAGGCGGGTGGGAAGCTGCTGTCGGGCCGGCATGGTTCCACCACCAGGCCCGGTGCTCCGGAAAAGCCGTTTGGAGGTGGGGAAGTGGATGCCTCGTCCTGCTCATACACCTCCTCATAGTCCCAGTAGTGGTCCTGCTTCCCACAGCCTGCTGTGATGTCCTTTGTGATGACGGCATCCTGCAGGCTCCTCCTCTGCAGGTTTATCCGGAGGTCCTCCAGGCAGCCAACAAACGAGTGGTTGGTCATGGTCCACAACGAGATGAAAGAAAGATGGTGCTCCCTCAGCCTCTGCAAAGCTTTTTCATCCATACCTCCAATGAAGAGGTTTCCCTGAAGGTCCAGGTAGTTGTTGATGCCGCGGTTGGATGTGGATGAAGCGTAGTAATCGATCAGGATCTCAAACTTGTGGATGTCCGTGTGGACCTTGACATAGTGCTGCTGCTCGTCGCTGATGAAGACGTTGTTGTGCAGGACGATGACGCCGTTCCCCTTCTCCACAAACCCTCTCAGGCGCCCGTTGGAGATCTCCAGGTAGAAGAAGTCATTCTCCAGCCCTGCGTGGTAGATGAGGGGTGCCTGGGTGATGCTCGTCGTTATCACAAACTCGATGGTCGCTTCCTGCCTTGCGTCCCAGGTGGGAAAAGCAACATAGGAGTGTGGCCCCGGGAACCCAAATGGGTCCTCAGGCTCTGCAGAGAACTGTGTGCTGCACCCTTCCTGGACGTGGTGGAAGGTCTTGGAGCTGCCATCAGCAGACAGATGGGAGAGGACATCCAGGCCGTTGAATGTCACCAAGTGAAGGCACCCCCTGAAGGGAGGGCTGGCCTCGGCAAGGTAGGGCAGGTCCAGCCTGCCTATCCCGCCGGCATAGAGGCCGTACTGGATGTCCAGCTCCCTTGCTGGCCCTGCGATGTCTGCAGAGCTGTTGAAGAGGCCGTCGATGGTCAGCGTCATCCTGCCGTCTTCCACCAGCAGCTCCACGTCGTGCACTGCCAGGTTATCCAGCTGCAGCCCTGCTGGGGACTGCAAGGTCACCTCCTCCAAGCCCAGCTGCAGCCTGGCCTGCAGGGAAAGACACAAAACCCTCAGCTCAAGTGGGACCTCTCCACCTTCCAGTAGCACCTGAATAGATCCACACCCAGGTGCTCACAAGGGTTTTGGTCCCTTGTTCATTCCTCCACCTCTGGATGTGCTCCTCCTTCCTCCTCCCCATGGGCCTGCCCTCTTTGTCCTGCTCTCTGAGTTTCTCTCCTTTTTCGCTCATTCTCAGCAAACCCCAGTCTCAGGGCTGGGGTCCTCCACCTCCCAGTTCCACAGCTGGGCTTTTCCCTCTCCCCTGACAAGAGCAGCCCTGCCAAATGCTGGCTCTTCTTCCCTGCCCTATCTTGCCCACTGCCCTCCATCCTTGCAACCTGGGCTGCTTCCAGCCCTTTCCCTGGGAACGGGCAGGGGAAATAGCAGGCTTTGCTCCTCGTGGGCAGCAGCCTGGAGCCTGCCTAAGTAGAGGGTTGGCTGGTGAGACACATGGCCTGCATTAGGGACACCTCTGGCCAGTGGCTCGCTTGCTCTTCTGCTTTGGTTTAATGCGGTTGGTAGCCCGGCCCAGGCTGCAGGAGAGGCAGGACATGTGCCTCGATGCTCCCTGCCCTTTGCCTTCATGGTAGATGCAAACACTATTACCACAACACGGAATTTTATTGCTCTGTCTTGATTGCTTCCCATGTTCCTGTTGGGACGAGGGAGATCTTTTCTTTCCCTGGATCCTCTCGTCTCACCCCCTCACATCTGAGGGTGCTGTGCACCGTGTCTGACCACACAATGCACACGGGGTGCCAGTGTCAGGGTGCCCCCGTGACCAACCCCAGCATCACCCAGGCAGCGGGTGAGCAGCTTCCCCAGATGGAGCCTGCTTCTCTGTATTTAACCAAGTCTTCCAAGACTGTGTCCACTCTCCTCTTGGAGCTCTGTCAGGGATCCTGGCAGCTGGGCTGCCCCTTCATCCTCTCACTGGAGGAAGTGAGCAGGACACAGTCTCAAGCTACGTCAGGGAAGGGATAGGTTGGATATTAGGAAGAAATTTTCACTGAAAGAATAATAAAGCACTGGAATGCTCTTCCCAGGGAGATGGTAGAATCACCATCTCTGGATGTGTTTAAAAAAAGCCTGGACATGGCACTTGGTGCTATGGTCTAGTTGAGGTGTTAGGGCATGGGTTGGACTCGATGATCCTGGAGGTCTCTTCCACCCTCATCATTCTGTGATTCTGTGAAATCACACTCCCATATATCTACACTTAAGCCATGACAGAGACCCCAGCCCAGGGAGAGGAGGGGGTGCTGACCTGCAGGCGGCCGGCTTGCAGCTGGAGCAGGAGGTGGTCGGGCTGGCCGGCAGCCAGGAAGAGCAGCCCGTTCCCCTGGCTGGTGAACAGCTGCAGCCGCAGCCGCACCGTGCGCGAGGCGTCCGCCAGCGGCATCTCCACGAAGCTGTCCCCGAAGAAAGAGGCTGGGGAGAGAAGGGAGAAAGGTCAGGCAGGGAGGGACGCCTCCTGCAAGCCCTGTCCAGGTGGGTGCTGTGGTTATGGAGCCTCCCGAGCCCAGCCATCAGCCCTTCCCTTGTTTGCCATCTGACAGGTTACTGGAGTCCAGCAGCCTAAAAAGACCCGTGGGGGAGTCTGTTTTTCTGATTTTCCTAAAGAAATCCTGGAATGAGCTTGGGTTGGAAGGAAACTTAAAGCTCATCTAGTCCAAGTCCCCTGCTATGGCCTGTAGCATTTCACTTTCACGAGGGACCTGCAGCTTCTGACCTCTACCTCCCCTCTTCCTTGCCCTCCACTTTGGAAAAGATGCAGAAATTTTCCACTATTCCAGATTGCTCCAAGCCCTTGTCCAATCTGGCCTTGGACACCTCCAGGGATGGGGCAGCCAGAGCTTCTCTGGGCAACCTGTGGCAGGGCCCCAGTACCTTCTGATTAAAGGAACTGTGTTTCTCCTCATTGCAGGCGGAATAAACAGGAGTGCCAGCGATCCATAGGTGGATGTGAGAGTGGATGGAAACCTTGGCTCAAAGCGGGCACCTGGAGATGCAGCTGGAACACGTTCAACACCCAGTATGCATCAGCCCTGGAGGACTCAGCTCAATGGCATGTGGTCATGAAATGACAGACTGTGTCACAGGGCAGAGGCAGAAGAGTGCAGGATTAAGAGTACAGGGAGCGGCCAGGCTTTAATTTTAGAGCGCTTTTCATTTTTAGCTGACTCAATGCATGCATGTGCATCTCACACATGTTAACTGTGTGTGTGGCTGGGGCCTGCAGCCACCCATCCTGCTTGGCTCCAGCTCAGCCCGTGGCAAAACTCTGTGCTCAAGCATAAACACTGCAGCCCTGTAAGCTGGAAATGTTTGGGGAGGATATGTCAGGGACGGGGGCAAATGCACATTTTCAGTCCATATGTAGTCACAGGCTCTGCTGGAGTTTATATGTGTGAAGTTTTCCTGCTGTGCTTTACTAGAGCACTTAGCAGATCCACCCAGTTCCAGACCTACACTTAGGTTTGGGCTCCCAGATCTGTCTTGCTGAACAAGAACAGGATTTTGGTTTTGAGGGTCCCAGCCCCTGATGTCTTTTGGAGGAGGCAGGGGTGAATGTTGGATGCTGGGGCGACACCAATCTTCTGCACAGTGAGGTCTGGGTGTAAACACCCACATCTGCTCTTACAACTGCTTCCCTGGATGCATTTTCCTCTTGCCCAAATTTCCGTGGGATGACCAGGCTGGGAATGGGCAATGCAGGCTTTGCTCACGGGGTGGTGCACTGAGTGCAAACCCAACCCTGCAGGACAGCCACAGTCACTGAGGCATTTGGAAGGGGAACATCTTTAGAGGTGATGGCAAAAGCTGGCGTGGCAGGGACAGAGCTGGAGCGCTCTGATTTAGCTTTTCCCATTTTCTTCAGGGCTGAGCCCTGCAGTGCCCAGCATGGGGGAAGCTTTTCTGAACCCTTTGGGAATGGGGAGACCTCCTTGTCTAGGACACCACAAAAAATCATTTCCTGCCACTGGCAGCAGAAGAAAGTGCCTCAGTTTTCCCCTGTGGTCTGGGAGGATGACGTGGGTGTTGCAAGGACCATCACCCCACCCGCTCTGGACAGGGAGGAAATGGCACCATGGAAATATTTGCCCTTTGCTGTAAGACCGAGCCCTTTGCCCAGCCCAGGGCAAGGCTGTCATGGTGCCTGCTGCTGGCATGGGGCACTTTGGCTTCCTTGTCCTCTGCAGCCCAGCCAGTGACTCAGAGGAGCTGTTCTGTTCTCTGCAGGGCTCTGTCCTTCCCTGACCTGCTCCCTCCTTCCCCTGGTCCCAGCAAAACCAGCCTTGCCCAGCGGCCAAGGGCGGTGGTGGGTGCTGGGGCTCTCAGCACCGCCTTGTCCCGGGGCTTGCTGAGCAGGAGTGACGTGGCACAGTGGAAAAGGGAACGTTCCTGTCCCTCCTTGCACAACCACAGGCACACATGCGTGCACACGTGGTCCCCAGAGACATCCATGGACATTATGTGCTGGCTTCCCTCTGCATGCTCCATGCTCCAGCTCCCACTGGGATTTTGCTACATTTTAGCAGCTTCCCCTAATTCAAAAATGTTTTTCAGATGGGCACTGAGTGGCTGCTCTCACAGGGAGGGAAAGCTTGGCTGGGCTGGACCCACCAGCAACTCCCATGCCCACCCAGGGGCTGGGCAGTGTCTTGCTGGAGGTGCTGGGGATGAGGGTTTGGGGCTGCTCCAGCACGACCAGCTTGTTTTCCAGTGTGCCAGGGGGCACCAGCTCCTGCAGCCAGCACATTTTGTCCTGCCTGCACTCTACCAAAGAAATGTTTTCCGTCTTCTCTCATAAAATACTAATAATAAAAAGCTCCCAGAGGTGCGGATGCCTAGGGGAGTGGTGCTGTTTGTTGGGGAGGAGGAAGGACCTTGCCCGGACCCAGGAGGTGCTGTAATTTTTCTCTGGCAGCAGAGGCAGTTACTGCTGTTTGTCCTCCCAAATTCCTGCTCTATTTCAGGGCCACTCTCCTCCTCCCTCATCAGCCCAGCCAGGATGTGAAGCCACTTGGCCTGTGACATTTCACTTTCACAAGGGACATGCAGCTTCTCACCTCTATCTCCCCTCTTCCTTGCCCTCCACTTTGGAAAAGACGCAGAAAACATGGATTTTTTTGAGTTCTTTTCAAATGCATTTTGCTCTGGAGAAGCCTCCATGGGACAGGGTGCCCCATCCTGGTCCATCACCTGGAGCAAGCAGGGACTTCCAGGCACCCATGCCCATCTTGGGCAGGCTCAGGTGAGCTCCTGGGATGAGTTCTCACACCCCAAAAGCACCTATCTCAAGTGATTTAAGGCAGCCATGATCATACCACAGGAGTGTCGTGCCCCTCATCCCTGGATGCAGATGCCCAAGGGGGGCCCTCCTCTCCTGCCATGGGGAGCAAGAGGTCCCCAAATCCTGGCCAGGGGTTGGAGTGGACACCCCGGATGTCCCACTCACCCCGGATAAAAGCAATTGACATTCCCATCTTGCTGCGTCCCACAGGAAATCACCATCCCAGCCTTGCCAAGCCGATTGAAAGGCGTTGACGAGGCGAGAGGAGCCTCCGTCACAGTTTCCGAGCAGCCAGCCAGCAGCCGGCAGATTACAGACTGCAGTGTCACTTGGGTTTGGGGTGGTTTTCTTTGCATTGAAAAAAACAAGGAGATGAGCCAAAAGCTCTAAGCAGGGCTCTGGGAGCGAGGTCCGGGGCTGCTCCCGGGGCCGGCAAAGAGCGAGGGCTCCGTGCGAGCCGGCCCTGCCCCGGCGGCCGCCGGCCACGCGTCGGGCCCGGCAGCTCTGGCCCTCTTCCCCTGCTGGAAACAGGGCTGGTCCGGCCTCTCCAGCGGCTGCTTTTTCGGTGTTCAGGGATTTTCCGACTGGGGGAGCAGGAGCAGAGCCCGGGGGAAGATCCCCATCCATTCTCCCAGTGTTTGGGGCTCAGCGAGGCTGTTTTGGGCTCTCCTTTGTGTTTTAAACACGCATCTCAGCACAGAAACTTCTCCCACCTCCTTCCCTGCACGTAGGAGGTGGAAGGAGCCAAGTCCGGGCCCAGGCGAAGGGAAATGCTCGGAAAGCTCAGCGCAGAGAGGACCAGCCCTGGGCACGGAGGGTTTCGGCAGCAGGGACAGTCCTGGGCAGGTGTGGGAGGGCACGGGAGCTGCTGGGGGGCTGCTGCCCTGCCCCAAAGCTCCCACCCCAGCCTGGAGCATCCCCAGCCCAGCTGCATTCTGGGCGGCGAGAGGAGCAGCACCGGGTACAACCCTGAGGGGCTGCAGGGTCCCCCATCGCTCTGGCCACGGGAGGACGCCGAGGCTGAGGTGGAAGGAGCGGAGCGAACCCTGCCCGGGGATCGGGGCGTGGAGCCGGGGAGGGGCTGGATGCTCAACAAGGCTCCATTCAGGCTGCGGTGGGGCAGGTGGGGGCCAGGGCCGGTGGCCGGCTGTGTTTGCAGGGAGGGGACTGGAATTCATTAAAGCCGCTCTTTAATGACCGCAGCGGTGCCAGGAGAGCCCCGTGCAGACACACGCGCCCCCCTGAAAGGCTCCCTGTGTTCGCAGCCGCTTCCCACCCCGGCCACACCGCTTTTCCAACGGTGGAAAAACAGCCGGGGAGTGAAAGCTCCTTGTTGCCCGAACAGCCCCGGGCTTGTGCGGCCGCTGGTGCAGCCCAGCCCGCCGGCTGCCCTCCTTCCTGCCCGCCCCACTGTGCCAACAAGCGGCCCCTGCGCTGTGCCCGCTGCTGGGGCGCTGCCGCAAGGGCAGCCTGCTGCAATCCTTCTCCGCAGCCGGTTTTGAGGCCCTCGGAATTGTTTGGGGATATTTTTTTTTAAATTCGTGTAACTTTTAAGGTAGTGGGGTCACCCGTTGCCAGCCTCGTTGTGCTGCACCCCCACCCGCTGTGCAAAGGGCGGAGGGGCTGGGGGATGTGAACACCGGAGAGATTCGGCGGGACGTAAACGTTCGAGGGGTGAAAATAGCGGAGGGGTTCAGGGGAATGCCAACAGCAGAGGGGCTGGGCGATGTGAACACCGGAGGGGCTGGGGGGTGGCTGCCCAGCGCTGGGGATGCTGCTCGGCAGCTCGGTCCCCTCCTGCTCCCCCCGCAGTGTGTGCTCAAGGCTCCCGCCCCGCTCCCAGCGCAGGCAGGGTGGGCAGGACCGGCGCCCAGCGTGGGTGGTCCCGGGGCTCAGGGTCCCTTGTCCCCAGCCTGGCTCTGATGCCCAATGGGACCTATAGCCCCCCGGAGCTGGAGCTGGGCTGGGCCCCTGTCCCCACACAGAGTGGAGGGGCCACGGGAGGAAGGGATCCAATGGGCTTTTGGAGAAAGGCTTCATTATGTTCCACATTCCCTTCATTTTACGGTGTGGTTTTATTTATGGCCAGGGAAGGAAATGAGCAGCCTGCGAGGAGGTTAAGGCAAACACGGTAGCCCTCAGCTTTGGCTGTGGCTTTACTGGGGGGACAAATGGGGGGCAGCTGCTTCAGACATGCCCTGAGACCCGAGCTGAGCACCCCTCTGGGTCTCCACAGCAAAGAAACCCCAGTGCAATGGGGATGAGCTGGGTTTAGTCCGCAGCAAGGGCATTGAAACCCAGCGGGGATCACAGCACAGCCCCCTTGTGCCTGCCCCAGGAAAGCCCGGGGTTCTGCCTCAGGATTTATGGGATGGGGTGTCAGAGGCACAGATCCATCCCTGCTGGGATAGCTCCTGGCACGCAGGAGGACTCTTCCTTTTATCCCCAGTCCCAGTGATTCCAGGCACTGCTGCTCCCACATCCTGAGCCAGGGCTGTGCGTGCTTTTCCAGCCCCGGCAATGGGAATCAGTGCTCCGGTTCTCGCCTCCCCCCCTCCATCTGGCCCTCCCTCCCGGCGGGGCTCCCAGGGGCCGGCGCTTTCCAGGAGCGCTGGCCAGCACCCTGGAAAAGCATTGCTGGAAAGCAGCACCCACAAAACCACCAGGAAAGCCGTGGCTGGTCACCTCCCCAGCTCTGGTAACCTTCCCAGGTCTGCCGACCACCAGAAGTGCCATTGCCCTTGTTTTGGGCGTGGGAGGAGAGTCCTGGCCAGGGGTGCTTTGCTTCGCCCCCATCCCACCCGGGTGGCCTCTGGCTGCAGCACGCTGCTTTGAACCCCTCCTCCTGTGTTTATTCCTTCAGTTCCTCTCCCCCGTTCCCCGGCCAGCTGCTCTGCTCTCGCCGTCCCCAGCCTGACAGCTTTGGGGAAAAACAGCCTTTTTACAGCCCACGGACTCTGGGGTCAGGGGAAAACATGAAAACGTGCCCCCTGCTAATTCTGTGCTGTCTGGGAGGGGGCTGGTTGTACCCTCCCGTGTCCTGCCAGTTCACAAGCCCTGCCCAGCGCCTGTGCCTGCTCCTGCCTGCCTTCCCCATCCTCAAGGAGCAGCATTAGGAGCTGTGATACAGCAGGGAGGCCACAAAGCAGGGTCCAGGAGGCTTGGCTAGAGCTCCAGAGCTCCATCGCTTATCCAGCATGGTTTTACGATGATTCAAGCACAGCCCTACAGCTGATGGTATTTCCTGAGCTCTCCTGCTCGGCCAGATGCAGAGCCCTGGAGGGGAGGGCAAGGAGCTGGGAGCCAGCCTGAACCCCCCCACAAAGGTCACAGTGCTTTTGGGAAGAGCTGTGGCCCTGGAGCGAGCACCCCCAAAGCCTGGCAGGAGCAGGAGCAGCACGAAGAGCTTTTAAGGATGTGTGGCTCAATGGCTCCGGAGGGACTGAAGGAATAAGCCCAGGCTGGAAGCAGTGTTGGGAGTGTTTGCCCTGGGAAGTGAAGCGGGGAGAGAAAGTGGGAGGATTTGGGGAAGCAGGAGGCTCAATGGGGCTTTTGTGCCGTCCCCTGCAGCGTGACTCAGGCTCACTCAGGCTCCCGCTGCCAGGAGAAGTTGGCCTGGAAATACTGTATCAGCCCCAGAGGACGTGGTTTCCAAACCATTCGAAGTCGGGTTTTGTTCTATTTTTTCGGGTTTTTTCTCTCCCCCAAGCCCTCTTCCCCTGTCTCACAGGCTGGCAGGTTTTCCAGCTCCACCCTGCACATCCTGGCACCCGCTGCCACTGTGTTCCCTACCCCAGCTGCTTCCCACCCAGCCAGGAGAAGGTAGCAGAGCTGAGGGAGGGCACGTGGTGGCACAGGAGGGGACAGTCCCGGCCAGCCCTGTGCCGGAGGAGTGGGGCACCTGGTGCACATCCCACCTGCAGATCCCTGAACCCCATCCCTGCCTGTCCAGCAGAGCCAGTGCCTGTTCCCAAGCCCATCCCCAGGCGCAGCGAGAGGAAGGAGCTGGCGGGGGGACCGGAGGAGCCAGGCCAGGGGACGCTCACAGACACGCCTGGAGCGGCTCGGTGTTACCGGAGAGATCCTGCCTGCTGTCAACAAACAGCCCGCCGGAGAGGGGCCGGCTCCAGCCGCCCGGGCTCTGATGTTTCCCAGCCCCGCTGGTGTCAAGTGGCTCCCGACGTGCCGGGATGGGGGGAGTTATCAGCCAAAATCGTGGGGGAAGAATGAGCAGGAGCGGGAGCGTTGAAACCTTGCCAGAAGATACCTGCTTGCCTTAATTGCAGCATCCAGGGATGGGGAAATGTGTCAAGAGGGATGGAAAACGTGCGTTTGTGGTGTGAAATGTGTAAATTGGGGCCGTTCAGCTTCAGTTGTGCTGGCAAGGCAGCACCCACAGCGCCCTGCACCCTACAGGGCACCAAGGACCACGGCCAGGACGAGCTTTTGGTGATGCTGAGTGCTGTGAGGGGCAGAGAAAAGTGTCTCCATGGACTGAGATGGGGGTTTGCAGCGTGGATGGGGGAAAGAGAGGATATTTTTTGCTCCTCTGGGGCTGACATACTAAACTGTCTGCAAAGAAAATTAGTATTGTTTTCTTTTCCCCTCTTTCTAGAGCTGAAAGCCCTGTCCTCTCCTCTTCCCCCACCCTTCCAGAGGTCCCCCTCCCCACTCCTGCTATCCCTGACTTTTCCATGCATGAGAAACACCCACTGGGGTGATGTTTATAGAGAAAATAAATGCCTGCTCTATTTGTGGCCCGGGGGGAGGCCCGGCTGGGGGGGGCTGTGGGGGTGTGGAAGCCGGTGCTCACATCCCCTCCCAGGGCTGCAGGGCTTTCTCAGCCACATCCACCTCGGGCCAAGACTTCCCTCTCCTCTCCCAAGCTCCCAGAGGAAATGACCCTGGTGGGCTCAGAAATTTCTGTGGGATGGGATGCTGAAAACCTTGAAGCCCTTCTGAAGCCCAGATGGAGGCTGGGAAAAGGGGATGGGAAATTCCTGCTGCCTGCCCCTCTCTCTGCCAGGGCTGCAGCCCGCCAGGGGTGTGAGATGGTCGAGGATGGGGAGCACCCATCAGCACGAGCACTCGGTGACTCCAAACCCTCCCATGCCTCGCCTGCCTGCAGCAAAGAGGAAAAACAACTTCCAGAAAACCAAGACTTGGGCAAAAGTAGCAGCGGGGATTCACAGGGCCATCCCCAGCTGACTCACAGCTCCTTCCCCAGCCAGTGAGTCATGGTGATGGATCCGTGTTGCTGCTCCGTCTCCTTGTCTGGGAGGCACGTGATGGGCCCCGCCACCTCCAAACCATGTTTGCCCCATCACTCTCTCCACTCCCAGCAGTTTTTGGCACGCTTCTCAGGGCTGCTTTGGGGCTGTCAGGCAGCCAAGGCAGCCCCTGGGCACAGGGCAGCTCCCAGAGGCACTGCCCGGAGCCATGGGCGGCACACCCAGGGAACGGGGATGGAAAATGGGAACTGATCACCCTCCTGGATGCACAGCTCAGGGCACAAACATCTCCCACCCCACCCTGATGCCAGCTGAGAGGCCCTGTTTGGTCTGTCCTGAGGGTAAAGGACTGGCAATGGGTGACAAATCAGGCAGCAAACCTGCATGCTCCCTGCCCTGGGGCTGGGAAGAGCTACAGCAGCCCTGCTCCGACGGATTTTAGCCTGGCTTTGCAGATCCCAGTGCTGCCCTGACTCTCAGCTCTGTTTTGCCAAGCAAAGGCTTTGTGAAAGGCTCTCTGACTTCAGAGAACGTACTGGGGTTATGCTTCATAGAATATATTAATGTTATATTAAAAATTATCCTCGTATAACAATACCTAACTATATTCTGGTATATTGGTCAATCTATTAGGTCTGAGGGGTGTCCCATCCCAGGGCAGCATGGCAACGTCCAACCAAACACAGGGCACGATGGAGAGAGCTCAGGAAGGGCTGGATTGGGAATTTGGGAGCTCTGGTGGGCACCCTCCTCTCTCTGTGTCCCAGGGGTTTGGAGATGCAGTGTGGGGAAGGGGCTGGTGGCAAATGAGGCTCGGGCTGCCCAGGTGAGAGCTGGGAAGGGCACAGGAGTTTCTAGGAGTCTCCCAGCTGAAGGCTGGGGGTGATGCTCACACTCAGCCTTCCCAAAAAGGAGACAAAGCGAGCCCAGCACCTGGAAAGGGCCAGGGAGCAGCCCCGGGGAGCCCAGGCTGGGCTGGGCCAAGGCCTGCTGTGAACAGTCTGTGCTTGGAGCTTTATTTAGGCACGCAGGCTCCCGCCTCCCAGGCCCTGTTCCTGTCCAGCCTTCAACCTGACGCGAGCTCCTCGGGGCGAGCTTAACCCTGTCCTGCAATCCTGCAGGAATGCACTTATTATATTTTTGCCCACAGCTCTCTGTTGCTAAATATAAGAGTGAGACAAGAATATTCCTCCCCGATTCCCACGATACCAGTTTGTGTTCTCCCCCCTTTTCAGCATTTTTCCTGTTCTTTCCCATCAGCTGGAAACTTTTCCAGCTGCTTTGAGCTATGACCTTAAAACATGTGGCGCGACCATAAAAAAGAAAGTTTGAATAAATCAGCCAGATTTCCAAAAGTGGAGGAAAGGAAGAGCCGAGGTGGCTCCGTGGGGCTGAGGAACCTGGAGAGAGCAGAAGGGATCCTGGATGGACACCCCAGGGCAGACACTGCTCCCTGTCCATGGGTGGGATCCTGGACATGCCAGTATCCCTCCTGCCTCCCCAGGACCCCATCACTGCCTCTGGGGTCTGCCTAGACTTTGGAGGGTGTCACATTATTTGGCACTCACTTGCTGAAATCTTGGGGTGAACGCTGCTCGCGGGAAGTCCACACACCCAATTCTCTCTTCTCCCCTCTCTCCAAACCTCCTCTAACAGGGATTTTGGGGAAGGGGGAGCCCAGCCTGTGGGTGACCTCACTGGGAACCGGAGGGGAGCCAGGCTGTCGAAAAATAGTTTACGAAAGCTTCACACTCTGATGTCAAAGGGACAAGTTTTATGAGTGTTTTTTCTTTTTTGGTATAATCCTGTATTTGATGAAGTGCATGATGACTCTTCCCATGCTGGGCTGGGCAGGAAGCCCCGGGTTCCTGAACCTGAGCTTGGAGGGAACACAGAACACAGGCTTCACCCCAAAAACCTCAGCCCCATGCTCAGCATGCTGCTCGTGGCTCTCCCTGATGGAGATGGGCAGGGATGTCCCACGGTGGGCAGCCCATGGGAACAGCTGGAATGAGTGCTGCTGGGCTCAGCAGAGATGTTCTCACCTGCAGGGGGGTGGTGGGAAGCTGCTGCCCAGACCCACAGGGTCACAGCTGGCACATCTGTTTCAGCCCAGGGCAGAAACAGCCACCAGCATTTGAAAATGGGAGTAAACCCCTTTTCCTCCCCAGCCCCAGGTGTTGACCAGGGAGGGGCCCACTGATCCCCAGAGCCGTGTAACAGCCATGGGGGAGTCACCTGGGGCTGCCAGTGAAAGCCATGGAGGTTTCAGGGTTTTTTGGGGGTTTCTCCCCATGAGAGAAAGAATTTGGGATTGCCATGGGCAGCCCTCAGACCCACCCTGGACACCGCGCAAGCAACAGATCCATGTGGGGAAATCCCATTCTGGGATGGAAAGGTCAGGGCTGAGAGGAAGGAGACCACTCTGTTCATTAACAAAAGGGATTTTTTTCCACTCAGCTTGCCAGGCGCCCTCCTATTTTGGTGCATGACAAAAAATAGAAAGAACAAGGCCTAAGGTAATGAAAGGAGCATGTCCCAGAGGCCACCTGCTCTCTGGGAGGAAACAGGGACAGCAGGAGACCAACAGCAGCCCTGCAGGTGCTGAGGGCCACGAGGCTGGGCTCTGGGACAATCCTCCTCCTTGCACTGACCCAGGATGGGATGCAGAAGATGGTTAGGAAGCAAAAGACTGGAGGTTTTCAGCAATTCCTTTGGGAACTGCCGGGAGCAAGCTCCTGCCTCAGGGCTGGTCAGAGTCCTGGTCCCTGGGGGGAAGTCTGGGGAAGAGACACTGCTCAGTGAAATTATAAATTATTTTTGGGGTGAGTTAGGGACGTGAAAGTGCTTTTGAAACGCCCCTCACGTTCAAAGCTGCAGATGCTTATGCGGTGCCCAGTCAGACCCCAGGCACAGCTTGGAGGGTCAGACCCGTCCTGGTGGAACAGAGCCCGCTGAGGCAGGGAGGGAGCCGGGAGGGAGCCGGGCTGTGGGACAGCTGGCAGGATGCTGAGGCTGGACACACGTCCGTGACGAGAGCTGGGTGTGCAAACCTGGCCGCTCCATGGCGAAAACTGGGTATGAATCCCGCACCTCTGTATGAATCCCGCCGGAGCTGCCGCGCCCTGTGCGGCCAGCCCTGTGCCACCACGGGGGCACCCTCAGCCCCAGCTGGTCCCCGCTGCCCTGGCACGGCAGGGATGGTCCCACAACCCTTCTGGGGCCGTGCTGCTGGGAAAAGCGAGCCACTCACTCACCCCTCGCCCCGGACCGCCAGCCACCGCAGCACGGACAGCCCGGGAGGGGACACACCCGCGACTCCCGGGGTGAAGAGGGGCTGCCCTCGCAGTCGGCTCCCGTGGCCAGGCCAAACATGGGCAGGGAGGGCTGGCGAGCTCCCTCCCCGTGGCGCCGGGCTTGGCGGTGCCTTTGCCCGGCCGGCTGCCCTGGCGCCGAGCGAAGCCGCTCCGAGGCGCATCCCACGCGGAGCGCACACACACACACCGTGCGCCCTGCCGAAAGCTCCCAGCGAGGCACCACGGCCCGGAGAGCCGCTCCTCTCCCTGCCTCGGCTTCCCCCAAACGCCCTGCCCCAAAGCACAGCGCTCCTGCCAGCCTGGCACAGCACCCCGCGGAGGGACAGCCCGCAGCCGTGGGTCACCCACGTCCGCAGCGCTCCCCAGCTCTCCCAGGAACGGGATTATCCCCAGGGATTTCCCAGCCGTCACTCTCGGGGTGGGGACGGGACTCACCTCCGGCCGGGGGTCCCGCGCTGAGGGGCCGGGGGTGGCCGGCCAGCAGCAGCAGCAGCAGCACGGTGGCGATGCCACCTCGGGCACCCATCGCGTCCCCGGGGCTGCGGCAGCGGCGAGGGCTCCGGGACGGCACAGCCTCGGCCGGCGCCTGCTCCAGCCCAGGGCTCCCGCTACTACTATATTTAATAAAGCGGAGCGAGGGAGGGACCTGCAACTTCTCCCGCCTGTCAGAAAGGAGAATTTCGCTCAGATTACAACCCCAATTTTCCCTCTTAAAGAGCTAGAGGCCCTCGCCACCCACACCCGCTCCTGAAAGCAGCCTTGTTCCCGCCGGCGAGGGAGGGAGGAGCGGGGACGGAGCCCGACGAGGGGTGCGAGGGGCGGCTCCGGAGGCACCGCCCGCTCCGGGCTGAGCAGGATGTCAGAGTCCCAAAATACTCTGGCTTGGAAGCGACCCACCAGGATCATCGAATCCGACTGTTAAGTGAGCGGCCCGTGCAGGGATCAAAGCTTGGTGTTATTAGCACCGTGCTCCAACCAACTGGGCTAATCTCCACAGATCCCGTGGCACTTCTGGGGGAGCAAAGCCAGTTCCTGGTGTCCACGCAGACCCAGATCAGTGACTCGGTCCCGAAGCTGCTGTTACCCACCCCTGGCCGTATTCCTGAGTGGCCCTGCAAACCTCACACCTCTCTCAGCTGGCAGTCAGGCTGACCTTTGGCCCTCAGGGCTCACAGCACTCCAGCTGTGCCAGCACAACGCTGGGGAAAGAACTTTCCAGCTTCTCCTCCTGATGCAAAGCTGATCCAGGACAAGGCCACCACCCTTTGGAGACCCAGCATCCCACCCAGCCTGGCTCCCTGCTCCTTGCTTGTGCCCCATCTTTCCAACCCTATCCAAAGGTGCTCCCATCCTCCTCCTGGGCTCTTGTGCAGCACACCCCTCCTTCCTCATGGATGTCTGGATTTCAGGCCCTTTCCCCCCGTGCCATGCTTGGCTGATGGATTACATGTGCCTTGTTTCCTGCTGGGTTAATTCTAACCCCTCCAGGGCCCTCGGCGTGACTTTGCCGTCTTTGGCAGCATTTGCAACACCTTCCAGCATAGAGTCATCTGCAAACATAATTAATTTGTTGTTTACTTTTGCTTTCAGATCATTAATAAAGACATTAAATAAACCTGGGATGCGCTGTTTTTTCAGTAACTTTTTCTGAGTAATTGCCAGGGGCTCGGTAAGTTCATTAGCTAATTCTGTTTAGTCTGGGGGTTTCATATTAGCCAGGCTGGCTGATTTGTACAGATTCAATTTTGCAAAGTATTCCCTTTCCTGCTCTTTATCTTAGGCTCTGCTGAGGATTCTGGGAGGCTTTTCTCTCTGTCTGTGCTCAGCAGTCCCCTCTCCTTGCCCCTTTTAGAGGCTGATGAAGGAAGAGGGGTGTGCAGGGCTTTATCCTTTAGGGTGGAGTTCAATCCCTACTGTCCCCATCGTGTCATGGGCTACCGGTGGGCTGAGCACATCCTCTCCTGTCCCACCTACCAGAACCACCTCCAACTCACCAGGACAATCCTCAAACCACCAGGACTACCTCCAGCCCACCAACAGTCATCCCTGGCTTTACTTCAGGCTCTCTGTCCTCAGGTTTGCTTTGCTCACTGGCAACGAACCACCCTTTGCCAGGGGAGCATCAGACTTGGGCAGCGAGCACAGCTTGAGCAAGGAAATGGTTCCAAACAACCTGAGTACCCTCCCCCTCAAGGATGCTCAGGGTCCACTCCACAGGCAGGAGGCTGGTGGGAAAATATCCAAGACAAACCTGTCCACAGAAAGGACAGAGGAAAACTTCCACTGCTTTTTAAATTTTTTATATTCAAAATATTTAAATTTTAAAATATTTAATTTTTTATATCCCCCCCCTCCCCCCAACAAGGAAATCACAACTTCTGCTTGAAACTTCCTGTGTTGTCCAGAGGAACATCCCCAGCGAGTTCTGCCTCAGGCAGCTTCTGCCCCCCCCTCGGCGAGCCCCGAGCCCAGCCCCGTGCCCCACATCTGGCCAGCACATTTCCATCCCTCTGCCAGGCCCGCCGCCTGCGGGGGATTTGTTTTTTCCCTTTCCCAGCCAGCATCTGGCTGAGAGCAGAGGGGCAGGGCCAGCGTGGAGCGGTGTCTCTGCCCCCCGGGCAGGGCTGCCAGCCTGGTTCTGGTGTCTTTGCCCTCTGGGCAGGGCTGCCAGCCTGGTTCTGGTGTCTTTGCCCTCTGGGCAGGGCTGCCAGCCTGGTTCTGGTGTCTTTGCCCCCCTGGCAGCCTGGTTATGGTGTCTTTGCCCCCCTGGCAGCCTGGTTCTGGTGTCTTTGCCCCCCTGCCAGCCTGGTTCTGGTGTCTTTGCCCCCCTGGCAGCCTGGTTCTGCTCGGGGACCCTCGTCCTTCCCCCGCAAGGCAGCTCCAACCCCAATGCCAGCTCCCTTTGCAGGCAGTGGGGGCTGCCCTTGCCCTTTGGTGAGTGCCCACCGTGGGGGGCTGGAGGGGACCTTGAGGAGGGAAAAAAAATAAGGAAAATGAAATTCTTTCCTTCTCCTGCAGTCCTGGGGCCGGTGTTTGAGGCAGCCACTGCTCCCATCCCTTCTGGCTGCTCCCCTCCTCCTCCTCCTCCTCCTCTCGGTGCTGGCTGACCCGCCGGCCTCCGGACGCATTTATTTATCCCGAGCCCAGCTTTATTTAGGATGTGTTTCCAGGGCAGCCGCTACAGAGGGAGGTGTGGAGGGCTGCCCAGGGGGTCCACAGCTGCAGCCAGAGCCCTGCCATGCCTGCAGGCACCCTGCTCACATGGGCACCACATCTCTCACGGGAACCCCACCTCACCCGCTGCATCTAAGCCCTGTGTGGGCTGGCCAAGCTGGGAGCCCTTTCCATGGGACAACCCTTTCCATGGGAGAGCCCTTTCCATGGAAGAGCCCTTTCCATGGACAGCTCTGTGTGTGCTTGGCACAGGCAAAGCCATCCTGGCAACGATTTCCCTGGAATGCCAACACTCACCTGCAGGGAAAAGACTCCCTGTACACCCTTCAATAAAGCAGAGCTCAGCTCCTCTACTTGCCTTTTCCCCCCAAAGCTACACCCTGCACCCGGGCCAGGCTCCCCTGTGCCACCCACCAGCAGCACAGGAGGAGGTCTGGGGGTCCTGATGCTGTGAGGGGCTGCAGCTGGGGAGGCAAAGGGAGGAGAGCAGCGAGCGTGCTTGGATCGAGCACCTGGAAGGAATATCCCATTCCTCCTCTGGAAGAAATATCCCATTCCTGCTCTGGAAGGAATATCCCATTCCTCCCCTGGAAGGAATATCCCATCCGGCGCTGGCAGCAGAGAGCACATTCATGAATGCTGCTGGGATTTGGCTTCTCAGCATCTGCCTTCCCATGTGCTGGAGGGATTATAAAAGGAAACGAAACAAAGCCCTGGGATCTGACCTGGCTGGAGCAATGCCCTGGCTGGAGGTGGCGGGTGGGGCTGGCCCAAGGTGGCCGGGCTGCAGCCATGGCCAGGCAGCCCTTCCCCCAGGAGCAGGGGGGCTCCCTCTGGGGGCTAAAGGGACGTGAACCTCGTGTCTGTGGCTGGGAACAGCTGGGCAGATGTGCTGGGCTCACCCAGGGGAGTAGAGTGGGGGTGTTTGGTGTTTCTGACATGCCTGCCCTGTCTCCAGATGGAGCCAAGGAGGAAGAGGATGCTGCAGGGAGCCAGGGATGTTGGGGGGCAGCTGGGGGTGCTGCAGGGAAGTTGGGAATGCTGCCTGCCTCTGCATTAGATGGGAGAATCACAGTCCAGAGCCTGTTTTGTGTCTGCAACCACTGCCAAACCTGACTTTGTCCTTGAGGTGCTGTTAATTTAAGGGGACAAACAGCTGGGCAGGGGGTGCTAATTGTCCTGACGAGCTGCACCTGGGCTCTCACCACACCCTCCACCCTGGCTGCCCTTAAATTGAGGTGCCTGCAGCTCTTGTTCCTTTTCCCCACAGCTGTGCTGTGGTACTGGGTAGATGCTAGGCCTGGATGGAGGGTCTGCACCCCTTCCCTGGTTTGGGGGAGTCCATTCCCCTCAGAGGACTGGGATGAGGCTGTGTCCCCAGCAGGGTGAGTCTCCTGTCCCTTCACTTGGTGCCACTTTGTGGTGTTGTCACCTGAGTACCTCTCACCCCACCTATGACCAGGAATGGGGCTTTAAGTCCCTGAAAAGCCACCTGCTGGGGCTTTGGAGCTGTGCTGGACCATGGGACAAGCCCTCTAGACCAGCCCCACAGCTCTGCTGCTGTTCCCCAGAGCCTGTGAAGGGGTTTGATGTGAGTTTTATTTACACCTGTGGGGTGTTTGGAGGGCTGTGACTGTGCTTCCCTGTGACTAATGCCTTTTGCTCTTCCTTGAGCACAGAACACATCACTCCCCAGCATTAGTTTTAAAAAGAGAATCAATACAGTCCATTTATTTTTAGCCTGGATTTAGGATGCCTTGGAAGAGGAACTGAGCTGTGATTTGGAGGCAGCAGGCTCACCATCTTCTCCAGGGCTTGTCAGACAGAGGAACTAGCTTTTAACACTAGGTAGATATTGACTGATGTGTTCTCAAGGAACTAATGCCCCACTGTGTGAGTGAGGAATTCTCTGAGGGCATGGGAAGGGCTTGGAGCACGTGGCAGAGCAGTGCTGAGCTGTGCTGGCTGTTCAGGCTGATTTTGTGCATCCAGTGAGCTCTCGGGATCTAACGGGCTGTGGCTGGGCTTGGTCTTGGGGACCTTGTGAAAACAGAATTGTAGAGGGGCTTGGGTTGGAAGGGACATTAAAGATCCCATGGGCAGGGACACCTTCCACTATCCCAGGTTGCTCCAAGCCCTGTCCAACCTGATTTGGAACTTTTTAGTGACAACTTCTCTGGACAACCTGTGCCAGGGTCTGGCCACCCTCACTGGGAGGAATTTCTCCCTAATGTCCAATCTAAGCCTGCCCCTTGTCCCATCACTCCATGTGACAGGAACAGTGTCTGGAGGAATGCTTTTCCTCACCAAGCCCACGAAAACCTGGGCTGGCAGAGCACTGGGAGCAGGCTGGGAGCTGAGGAAGATGCCGGCGGTGCCTGCAGGAGGAAGGCTGGGCTGGGGCGGCCCTGCTCGGCTGGGTGTGACACCGAGGGTGTGTTCAGGGTTCCTCGGTGTCCCAGGGAATGTGGATGCGGTGGATGCGGGACCCTCCCGCGGCGGGCAGGGCTCGGAGCGCTGGCAGCGGCCGCAGCCCAGGAGATGGCACCAGCGCTCCGCGCTCGCCCGGCCGGCGGCGGCAGGGAGGGATGGGGGGATGGAGGGAGGGAGGGATGCTCCCGGAGTGCGGGGTAGGATGCTCCGGGGGTTTTGGCACCCCCAGGGGCCATGCAGACCCCACTGCGGGCTCATGCCGTTGTTTCTCCCGGGTCGAAGCAGGCGGGGACACGCTGGGGACTGATCCCCCTGCTCCTGGTCTGGCACTCGTGCTAATTTGGGAGGGTCTTACCCTGCTGATATTTGGCCCCTTGTTGTCCATCTCTGCTGTCGCTAAATCAGCCTGGGAAGCTGTGCAGGTGCTGACTTCCCAAACACACATTTGCAGCCACACCAGAACAGCAGCAGCTCGAAGCTCTGACCCTGGAAAGCCCTGGCTGCTGCTTCACCTGCTTCTCAGAGGAGATGAAGGTGTTTCTTTACCTGGGAAGGTGGTGGTTGCTCCAAGTGCACTGACCTGGCCAGGGAAGATGCTCATACTCCCTCTGTCCATCCCCAGCAAAGCTCGTGGTGCCTGAAGCCCCCAAAGCTGTTATTCCTCCCCATCCAATGTGTGGATACACAAGCAGAGAAAGCTGCCATGGCACCACCCCAGCACTCCCCCCTTTCCCACTGCTCCAGCTTCCAGTGCTGTGGCGTCCCTCCCAGTCAGGTTTAGCCGTGGGATTTCTCTCCCAGCAGAGGAACCCATCTGTCTTGGAGCAGATTAGAAAGATGTCACTGCGCCGGCACAGCCATTTATCACGGCGGCTGGGGAAATTAGCAGGGCCTGGGCAGGGGGGAGGGAAATTGGGCTTGTCCTGGAGCTCTGAGTAGAGGTTGTGGGGAATTCTTGCTGGACTATTTCTAGCTTGGCATTAGTTTGTCCTGAGGAAAAAAAAAAAAAAAAACAGAGCCTTGGATTTCCACCTTCAGGTCCTGATGTGGCAGAGAGCAATAAATTCTATCAGAATTTACAGGGCAGAAGAGCTGGGCTCTCTCAAGCATTGGGGTTTTATCCAAAGGCTAATATCCTCCTTCCAGCCGTTAATTCCAGGAGCCAGGGTATAAATGAAGCCATAATAACAACAAGGCTGGGACAAACAACATCACCCTGCTGTGGCTTGCAGGGTTACCTGCACCTCTCTCTGGGTGGGGACAGCACCTCAGTCACTATTTGCCAGCTGGAAGCATGACAAAACTCAGGAAAGGTAATAAAATTTTTTTTAAAAAAATGCGATTTTGCAGCCACAGTTCTGCAAACAAACGAAGAATAAAATGCAAATTAAAACAGATAAAAATTCCTTGGCAGCGTCCCCTTTAAGCGTCATATATTTTTATCCTGCCCTGGTTTTATTTGCTGGAAAGAGAAACATAAAGAGAGAAACATTCAATTAAACCTGCTTGTCAGCTGGAACCCCTGGGCTGTGTCCCTGGGGGCTGGCAGGGGGCTCTGCCAGGAGTCTGCTCTGCTCTGTGCCCAGCAGGGAGGGCTCGGCTGCCTGGACCATCCCTCCCCTGTCTGCTCACCCACCACCGCCAGCTGGTGGCACAGGGCTCTATTGGCGAGGCAGCACTAATCACCATAGAAACAGGGGCTGGTTTCTGCCAGGATTTGTCCCCCTGGCTGCCTGGCAAAGTGGGGCTGTGTCCTCCAGGGAGCAAGGAGCGTCCTCAAGGACAGCCTTGTGTTCTGCCCTCTTCTCTGTGTGACAGCAGCATCCCCTTGCCCATCACCTGCTGCCTTCTTTGCCTGGCTCCTCTCTGTGCCCTTCCCTTCTCTCCCCCAGAGCAGCTGGGCTGGTGCTCCAAGCTCCCAATAAATCCAGTGAGGAGGCCCCAGGGGTCAAAGCTGGGGGTTTTGGGGTTTTTTGGGGCAGAAACTGCCTCTTCAGCTGCCTGTGGGCACTCTCTGGTGCCCACACTCACTAACACGAGAGGGAGGTGCTTACAGGGTGGTTCCTGCTCGGGTCATTGCCTGTTCCTTCTGGAGGGTGAAGTGTTGGAGTTCCCTGTTTCAGTCCAGGAAGGTGAGCAGCAGTTTGTGGATGGCAGGAAGGAGAGTGAGGGCCAGCTGTGAATCCCAGCATGTGACATTTTCCTGTGGATACAGTACCTGTGGAAAGAGTCAGAGAGAAGGTCCTGGGGATATTTCCCCCCCCAAACCAGGCAGGGTTTCTGTGAACATTTCCTGCCTGACCAGGCAGAGCTGATTCCCAATAAAAACTGGTGATGTGGAGGATGCAGGCCATGTGCTGGTGGGAAGGAACCAACCACTGGGATTTTTGCTCAAGGCAAAGGAGAAGATTCCTCCAGAAACAATCCCCTTGTGGGTACTCAGACTTGTCTTGGTAGAAGGTGCTGGTTAGCAGCGGTGTGACAGGAGCAGCTGCAACGTGGACATCTGTCTCCTCATAACTAGAGTGAGACCAGTGCCTTATTCCCTTGCATGAATTCATCAGTTGGCAACGACTTTCTGTCTCCATTGACCCTGGGCTGGAGCTGAGCCAGTGACATGGAGGGAAAAGGGTCCATTTACCCATGAAAAATATCCTGGAGCCTCTTTGAGCTCCAAACAGTGGTGGGACCGTGGATGTGCTGTGTGTGGGGAGGAGCTGCTGGGACTGGAGCACCCAGTGAGGTGCAGAGAGACCTCAGGTGGTGCCCATGGGATGTGGGAGAGCTGCTCTCCAGGCGTTCCAAAAACGTCAGGGAGACTGGCAGCTCAGCTCCTGCAGCCCACCAGCAGCTTCGCTGAGCCCCTGGAAAGCTGTCATCCACTGACATGGCACAAATAGAGCTGTTTCACTGGGAAAACAACCCAGACAAAACATCCTCTGTTGTGTTTCCACTTGATGTGCTCTTGGTGAACCCCGGCTGTGTGCGCTCGAGTGTGCCCAGGTCATGCTGCAGATGGAGACAGGGAAGTAGAAATGACAGAAATTGGACAAGAGCCACCAAAGACCGACTGGTTGGAGAAGGAAATGGGGTGAAAATGATCAAGGTGAGATAAGAGCCCCATCCCTGAGGCATGGGTGTGCTTCAGCCATTCCATCACCTCCTCAGCCTTCTCCAGCCGATGTTCCTCTTCCCCCCCTACTCCTACATCCCCTGAACCTTTCCAGCTGCCCCCATGCACCTTCCCAGCCTCTCTTACCTGCAGTTAAGGAGCTGTACCTGCTTCCACAAAATCATGCCTCCCTCTCCCCCTCCTGTCTCCTTAAATGGATGAAAATTCCCCCTCGTTGCTGACTTTGCTCATGCCACTGACCCTTGGGAAGGCATATCAAATTTAATTCCTGTGCAGGCAACCATTAGTTTTATTTCCTAGCTTGTTAGAAGGGCCAGGTCCCTACCAGAAGACTTTCCTGTGAAAGCCAAGGCTGCCAGGATGGGTGTGGAGAAAGGATGAAGAAATCTTCATGTGGGTGCAGATGATCCCCAGAGAACCCACACCCTGGGGGAACTAGCCACAAGAGGAAGAACTCAAGTTGGAGGAGGAAGAAAGGCTGAGCCAGCTGTAAAGAGAGGAGGAGGGAGCAGGGAGGTTGTGAGGATGGATTTTTGGAGTAGCTTTGGGTTGGAACTGCTCCTTTGTCAAACAGTGTGTGTGGGGAAGGTCAGGCTCTATAAATCTCCCCAGTTTGAAAGCAGGCATCCAGAAGTGCTCCAAAATGTCCATTCCTGTGATTTGTAAGCGTCCAAAACACTGTAGAGTTGGTTCAGAACACTTTTTGCCTAGGAAATGTGAGTTTGCTGTGCAATATCTAAGGACAAAAAAGTGAAGCAAAGCCTGATGACTGAATCCAGTCAGGATTTCTGCTGGGGTGGGTTTGGCTCCCATTCTTTCCTTGCAGCCCTTCCTGGCCACCTCTGTCTTTGCACAGAGCCCTTTGGGGTGACAAAGCCCTTTCCTATCATTTCTAGCAAGAAAGTGTCTGAAATCCTGAGCAGACAATTCGGGAAACTGGAAATTCAATCCTATTGAAGACTCAGTCTTGCCCAAATTCTGGTTTTGGGAGTGCTGTCACTGACTCCCAACCTTGATTTTCCAGCATGGCTCCAGCCCTGGGATGTAGGGAACATCCTCAGCCTGGCACTGACACAAGGTAAGTCTCTGAATTTGGGCAATCTTTAAATATCCTGCACTGGAGTGACTTGTGAGTGTTGTGTGGTTAATGTGGATTAATGGAAATTAAATGAGACTGGTCAAGAAGCCTGAGAGGACCAAACTGCATTGGGAATAGGCTGTAAGAGGGAAGTGTTACCTGGAAAGAGCCTGGGGATGGAGCTGGGAATGATTTGAGAGAACATCCCTCAGCCTGCAGAAGCTCTGGGGGCAGGGCAGGGGTGCAGGAGCAGCCCCACACCCCCTTCCCCCAGTGTTTGTCGTCCCAGAGGGGCTCAGACCTCCAAGTCTGGCTCGTGAAGTTTTGTGTTTATGCTTTTTTCATCTGGAAAAGTCTCATGGGGGCAGCTGTTGAGAGGCAAAGAAGCTGAATTGGATTTTTGTGCCCGCACGAAGCAGGCTCTGGTTACACAGTCTGAGAGAATAGGATCCTAAATTGGATTTCACTGCTCACTTGGAATGGGCTCCAGTCGTGTGGGATTATTGGGGATTTAAAGCTAACATATAGGAAATGATAATGAAACCATCACCCAGCCAAGAAGCTGGGGAGCTGCTACATTCACAAATGAGGAGGAATCTCCCAATTAACACCTGAGCCATGAACAGAGCATTGCTTGGGATGCTGGAGTGTAAATCAAAATTTACAGGATCACAGGTGGTTATTATCTCCTCCTCTGATGTGAAACAAAGGCACATGTGCCAGCATGGCCAGCTCCATCCCACTCATTTCCTTTCCATGCCTTTGCCAGGCAGGCCCTCACGGGGGGCTGGAGGGTTTTGCAGATCCATGGATGGGTCCTGCCAGCACTCAAACATGGATCTGCAAAATCCCTGTGTTCTCTGGTGAAATCAATAATAAATTTCCTTTTGAAACCAAAAGAGTGAAATTTGGGATGCCCTATGGGCTTTGCCTGGTGCTGAGGTTTAATGTCAGATTTGTTTCCCCTCCTCTGCCTCACCTTGTTTTGGCCCCAGCAATGTGAAGGCCATCTGGCAGTGTTTATTTCTCCTCTTGCTTCAGCATCACCCACAGAGCTCTGGGACTTGGGGTGGAATGTTCCAGAATTCCCTGGTGCTGGTGTGGGCAGCCCTGCCCTGCTTTAGGGAGCGCTCCCACGAGATGCTCAGCCAGAGGCTGTGGGGCCTTGATCACAGAATCACAGAATGATGAGGGTGGAAAAGACCTCTAAGATCATTGAGTCCAATCTCTGCCCTGACACCTCAACCAGACCATAGCACCCAGTGCCATGTCCAGGCCTTTTTTAAACACATCCAGAGATGGTGATTCCACCCCCTCCCTGGGAAGAGCATTCCATACTTTATTATTCTTTAGGTGAAAATTTTTTCCTAATGTCCAACCTGTCCCTTCCCTGATGTAGATGGAGGCTGTGTCCTCTGGTTCTGTCAGTGCTGCCCAGTGGAAGAGACCAAACCCCACCTGTCTGCAGCCTCCCTTCAGGAAGGGATCCTGATCTGATCCAACAGCTCTTTTCATGGAGAGAGGATCCAGGTGGAGCTCTGGGAGCGCATTTGGCGAAGGGGGCTTGGGTGGGATTTGGGGTGTGGGGCTCCCTGGCTGCCTGCAGAGAGGGATCCTGCTCTGGGTGTCAGGATGTGCCTCTCAGCCTCCTGCTCTGCAGGGCTGCTCCCAGGTGGCTTCCCTGGCTCCCCTGAGCTGGGACTGGCTGGCCCCAGCCCTGCCCTCCATCCCCCTCCCTGCCTGCACATCTCCCCTGTTCCTCATCCAGGTGCTTCCCAGCCCCTGCTCTGCTCTCTTTTACATGCTGGGTGTGAGGAAGGAGGCCAGAGTCCCCCTCCTGCCAGAGGGGGCTGCCCAGAGACCCCAGCCCCAGGTTTTGGGGCTGGGGTTGGAAAGGGGAGCAGCGCAGGGAGGAGGGCTGGGAGCAGAATCCTGCAGAGGCAGTTTGTTTTCTGTCCCTTGGGTGGTAGGCTCTCACCTCTGCCTCAAATTACAAGTCATGTCACATCTTGGGAGGCTTGAAATTGTGTTTCTCAGCAATGTTCCCAAAGAGATTAGAAGCACTGAGATGGCTGAAATACCCTCTGAGCCCCGAGCAGAACAAGCCACTAAACAAGGAGTGGGATGAGGAAAGAGCTGCAGCATCCTCAGCAGGGTGGAGGGAGGGCTGGGGGCGGCTCGGTCCTGCCCCCTCCCCAGATCCCTCCTGGCAGGGCATTGTTTTTTCAGTGCTGGTTCATCCTGGTGCTCATGGGATGTGGGAAGAGCCAGGGTAGCCACCTCTACCCTCTGGCACGGGATGGAGATGCCCAACCACCGTCCCAAATAGCTGGGTGTGTGTCATGGTGTCTTTTAACCCACGGAGCACAAAGGGCTGCCCCCAAATCTTCAGGTGGAAAGGGAGGAGCTGTGATTTATGGGAATGAAGAAGAAGGGCCAGGCAGCCAGACAGCAGCTGGCCCTGGGCATGGCAGGGGTTGGTTTCCAGCACTGAGAGGAGAAGGCAGAGATTTGCACTGGGGTGCCACTAAGTGCTGGTTCTCTTTTTGTTTTGCATTTAGATTTAGGTGTTTATTATTTTTTATTTATATCACAGATTTGTAAGCTGTATTGTAGTATTTTACTAATAAGGTATAAAATGGTTAATTGTTTTTTAAAAGGTTTTTTTTAAGATTAAACGATTTAATTAAGAAATTATATTTAAATTACTTTCAGTTTTAACTCAATAACGAATCTTTTGTGTTTTGTAACGTGAACTTTTCTGTTTAATTATAAAACACTACTCAAACTCATTAAGAAGAAGGTGAAGAAGAGAAGAACTAGTCACCACCTTAAAACTTCTATCTTAGTTCTGTATATATTACTATATTCTAAAACTTTAAATTCCGAGTTTTCTACCAGGTGATATTACACACTTTTATTTAAACTACATAACTCATAAACTCATATCTCATAAACTATATAACTCATAATCTCAGTTTTAAGAGAGAAGGTTTTAAGCCTAATAATGGAGTATTGTGTATTGTTAATAGAAAGGTTTTAAGCCTAATGATGGAGTATTGTGTATTGCTAATAGAAAGAAGACCAGCAAGCATTGTGTGAGGCAGGTGTACTTTTAGTAATTGGTTAGAACAACTGTCTGTAAGCTTTAGCAATATGCTCTGGGCTAAAAAGTTTTTAAGATGCTGTGTAACAAAGAAATCTTTGGCTGCTGCTGGCTGTACGTGAGCTTTGCCGTCCTCCTGTTGTCTCAAGCATGTGATGAGGCTGATGCTGCAAATAAAGCTCAAGGAACAAACCCCAGCAGTCCCATCCCGTTCGTGAAAGGGAAAACAACATCAACACAAGTGTCCCGCTGGGCTGTGCCCCTCCCTGCCGTCCTCACCCCCGTTCCTGGCGCCGTGCGGAGCTGTCTGCGATGTCACCGGAGCCAGTCGGTCCCAAGGTGGCGCTTGGAGGGCTGGCTGTGACACAGAGATTTGTGATCTCGGCTGAACCCACCCCTCACACGGCACCTGGAGACCTCCTGGGACGGGAGAGATGCAGCCAGGCAGGGATGGAGCCCGGTACAAATACTGGAGGAGCTGTCAGAGATGGAAACTTGTCATCTCCCGGGCAATGCAGAGCTCCTGCCAGGGACATCAGCGCCAGAGCAGCACACGGGGGTGATGGATGCATCCACAGGAGCAGCTCTTGTGTTTTGGAGGGGATGGAGAGATGAGCTCGGGGACAGACAGGTCTGCAAATCATCCCAGTTATGGCCTGGGAACAGCTGCAGGGTGTGAGGAACGGGAATGGATGGAAGGGGTGTCAGCAGAGTGGGACAAACCAGGGTTTGCTGCAGGAGATGCCTTGGGTGTTGAAACCCCAAAGATTCGGTGAAGGAGAAGCTGGGACTGAAGGAGAAGCTGGAGTGGTTGGGTTTATTGGGGGAAGATCTTCCTCCCACTGGGATTCACTGCTCTGGACTCCACTGGCTAATTGTGCTGCCCTGTTCCTGTGACCTGTGAGACTGAGCTGCAGCCCCGGCTCTGAGGTCAGCAGGGCTGATTGAGCTCAATGTCCCACGAGAGCTGACGTGGCTCTCTTCAGAGTGGGCTTTTCCCACACCTCTGGAAAAATGCAAGCTGAAAGGGAATTGCTCTGAGCCTGGTGGGACCTGCTGCTCCAGTCCTGGCTGAGCTGTGCCTGGGGGAAGATGTTGCTTCAGGGCAGTGTAATTCTGGGGGTCCTAAAATTGTCCTGCCCTGGTGAGAGAGCCCCAAACAGATTTTTATCTGGCTGTGCAGCCTTCTGTCTGCAATACCAATGTGCAGAGTGAAATTAATACAGAGCCACATTTACCTTGGGAGTATTTGAGCAAGTTTTGAAATGAATATTCATTGGAATTTTGGTGCTCTTATGTCTTGCTCGGCCCATCATGGTTTTAACTGGGCAGCTGGGTCAGCGCTTTCCAGGGCACTGCTTGCCCTGTCAGAAATGCTGGAAATGTCCCAAAAGACAGCATCCACCTCTGATTGTTTTCTGCAGCTGTGGATATGATGTGAAGCCTGATGTTGACACCTGTAGTGTGGGAAGAGAGGAGCTGTGCCCAGGGTGCAGCTTGGCTGGAGCAGAGGGAGTTTGCAGCCCTCAGAGGGAAGGTCTCCAACACCCAGGAGCCAGGCCAGAGCTGCAGGATATGCTTGGACTCTGCAATTGTAATAAAAGTGTGTGAGCTGACCTGTGGCCAGCTCCATAGAGAGCTCTCAGTGCTGCAGCTAAATGAGCTGGTGGCAGATTTGGGCAAGACTAAAATTAAACCAGGTCAGGTAGAGGCAGTATCGTGGAGCCAGGAGCCAGAGTTTCAAAGCACGCTCGCTCTGAGAGAGGCAGAGCAGGAAAAAACCTTCCTGTGTATGCAGAGGACATTTCCAGAGCTCTAATCCTTTGATTATAACAGATCTTAGGAGAAACTGTGTGGCTCCTTGAAGATGGGAAGGGAAAAAACCCATAACTATTCTGAACTGATGGAAGTGGAGCTGCTAATCAGAGGAGAATAATGATCTATTTATTGGATGTGAGGCATTTAATAATGAAACACCGACTGTCTCCCCTGATTCCTGTGACTAATGGAGAAGGACATGGTAAAAAGTGCTGGAAGGCAGACTGAGGTGGGGCAGGGGGGTGTTTACACAAGGATAAAGAGAAAATATGAACCAAAGGAGGGTTCAGGAGGGAATGGGGGTCTCCAGGCTGTATAAAATACACCTATGGGCACAGCCAGGGGAGCTGGGGGTGTTGGAGAGAGCTGATGCAGAGGCAGGGTGCTGGTGGAGTGATCCTGCCCTGGACTCTGGGTGGGGAGTGTGACCTGTGGCAATGGCTGGGATGGCTCAGGGGGGCTGTGCTTGGCAGAGCAGCCAAGCCTGGACAGGTGAGGCGTGACCAGAGGGTTGTGCTCCGTCCCTGGAGCTGCACGTGCCTCCCCAGTGCAGTAGCTGAGCCTGTAGCTAGGTGCCACTCAGCACCAAGGCGTTGTTATTTTTTATGGACTCGGAGAACGTTCCCTAATGCGCCTTGGAACATTATCGTAAATAATTAAATCTGAGCTGCAGTTGTCACAGTAAATGAACAAAAGATTGTTCCGCTCCCCATGTGCAAAGTACAAATCACAGACTTTTAGTCTCCCTCAATTTTTACTGCCAATTTAAGGAAAACGGCAAAGAACTGATATAAAGTTCCCAGGTTGGGAGAGGATCCAAAATCCCTCCTAAAAAGCCAGCATTTGGGCAGATCGAATCTGTTTTCCTCTCTGCAAGGGCTGAGGAGACTGGGAAGCTCGTTGTGATGGCTCACATCATAGAATTTCAGATTGCCTTGGCTTGGCAGGGGCTTTAAGGATCACCCAGCTCCAATCCCCCTGCAGGGACACCTTCCACTAGACCAGGGTGCTCAGGTTTCCTGGGATTTGCAAGTCCTACCTTAAAAGTAAAGCTCAAATCTTTCTCTACCTAAGGAAACTCTTCCCTTAAGTTCAAGGGATATAACAGGGCACAGTTAGGGGGCTGTTTATGTGACAAAGGTTTAGTTTAGCTCTCGGGCCATCCTGCTGGTCTGCTCCTAAACCAGCCAAGCAGAAAAGTGTGTTCCCAAAAGGTGGGATCGACAGCCTGGTATGGCCAGGACCCAGGGAGAACAAAATACAGCCTGTGTCTGGAAAGATGGCTCCTGTATATCACAGGGACCCCTGTGGCCACCCAGGCTGGGCTTTGGGGAGTGTCTTTTGCTCCCTTGATTTAAGGCTGTCTGTGCTGAGGACACAAGGATTTGATGATCAGTGACACCTCTCTGAGGTACATCTCACCTCCCTAAATCTTCCTGTAGGGTCTTAATTGAGTGCAAAGTGGCCCTGCAGGTGTCCCCAGGGCTGGGTGCTGGCTCAGAGGGGGTGCCAGGCTGTGCCACTGTTCCCAGCACACAGCCCTGGCCTCCAGCGAGTGGCACAGCAATCACCTTCCTCTGCTCCATTCCAGGTTTATGATGCAAAACGTCTTAAAAGGGTGAATAATTAAGTGCTGCTCATAAAAAGGGTTGCTTGGCACTGCTGCCAGACTCCTCTGGCTCCAGGATCCGTGATCCAGATGGGGCTGTGCCGAGCTGAGACCCATCCTCTGCCGGGCGCGGGGCTCATCCCGTGGGCAGAGGGGGGACTAAACTCCCAGATTCCTCTGACAAGGAGGACAGAAACTTTCCATCTGCTGAGCAGGCCCCCATGGCTGAATCCATCCCCAGGCTGTCCAGGCCAGGGGGTGTTTCTCTTGGCAAGATCCAGCAGTGGTAAATAACCCAGAATTTGTGCTTGATGGATGTTCGTTCCACACCAGCCTGTCTCCTGAGAGTTATATAATTCCCTTTCCTGCAGCTCAGCTGTAAATCCAGAGTGATTCATGGCAGGCCCCTCCACCAAAAGCATTTACAGCCCTGCCACCCTTGGGCAGGCAAGGACAGGGCTGAGGGCACGGGGGGCCTGGGCTGGGCTGGGGGATGCTGCTTGCCAGCTGGGTCTCCACGGGCTGAAGCCCTTGAGCAGGGTGGCTCTGAGTGGCATCAGCTGTCCCATGGGGATGGGACAGCCTGGTCCTCTTCCTCTGGCTGGCAGCAGCCTCTCTTTCTTTTTGCTGGCGTTGTGGTGTGGGTGAAGCAGCCTCTGTGGGTCTGGAAGGGTCCCATCAGCTCTGAAAGTCCCAGAGAGCAGGAGAAGCCAAATTACTGGTGGGTTTTTGGAGGGAACCATCCCTTATTCTGCTGTGTAAGCTCCTGCCTGGCCATGAGGCTGACTGAGGTGTGGGGTTTATGGTCAGTGCTGCTGGAGGGGACTGTGGCACCCCAGGGATTGGGGAATGGAGAAACAGCTCTGCAAATATTCCTGTTGCAGTGTGTTTGGTGCTCAGGGGTGATCTCCCATCTGCAATATTAGCACGTGTGAAACCAAGTACACCCCTGTTCCCCCCTTAAATCAGGTGGACCCCGTGGTGGAGGGAGTTGAAAAATTCCCCAGGCAGTTACAAAGGCAGGGAAATGTAATTAATTCTTATCTCTGACAGAGGCAGCAGGCAGGAAAAGGGATCTTACTGGCCTCTTCTCTGTGCTGAGGAGCTGCAGAGTAAGGGAGGCTGCTGGACTTTGCCCAGCAGAGGGGCTCCCCATTCCCACCCTGAAGCCTGAGCATGGGAATCTGCTGGGAGGAAAGGAAACAGAGACCTGCCAGCCTGCTCCTCGTGGTTTGATCCATCAAAATCCAGGCACCTAACCATGTCAAAACACTGGGACATATAAATAGCTATTTCCAGGTACTGGAAGTATGTCTAAATAAAACCAGCTCGGCTCAACTGCGCTTCCCAGACAATAAACACCTGTAAATTGTGAGGTGCCTGTGACGCACTCCTGAAGCACACCCATTCCTCCTTGGAAAAATATTTTGGAGTGGTGTTTCTCTCTGGTGGTTGGGAAATCCTGGCAGGGCTGGATGGTGCATAGAAGGGCAGAGGGGCAGCCAAGAGCAGGGAGGCTCTGGGGAAAAGGAGGCACGTGTCTGATGGTGGGATGGACACCCACTGACAGAGTCACCTTCTGCAGCTGCTCCAGAAGCTTCAAAGCAGCCTGGAGCACGAGGCTTTGAGCAGATCCAGGGTCAGGGGGGGTGTGCTGCAAGAGGAGAGATGCTCACCCGCCCCTGGGCAATGCCCTTCACCTCGGGGCAGAGGTGGGGTGGTGGGACCAGGTCTCCAGGAGAAGCCCCAGTCACAGCGAGGCTGTGGAGCTCTGCTCTGGGCAGGAGAGAAAAAGGTCCCTGCCCTGTGCAGGGTGTTCGAGCTCCATCCAACTTCACCAATGCTGATCAATTCCTCAGTTTTTAATGTTCCTGTCCTCCCAAGAAGCCTGGCTTTCTTTTTTCTCTTCTTTTTCTCCCTGTCGCTAGCCATTGCATTTTCATCTCATTCTGCCGATAGTTCATTTTCATTTGATGTATTAATCTATGCTTCTTTCTGTAAAATAACTCATCCCTGCCTGATGGCAGGAGTGCATAACCAGCACCACGCCAGGAATATTTTACTCCCTTTGAAAAGACGATGGAATAACAAGTAACCAGAGTTGAGCTGGCATCACCCATCCATTTTAAGAAGCCAGAGGTCCCTGGCAAGAAGCCTGGTGCAAGAGCTTTGCAGGTGGGTGAGATTTGGAACAGGAGCTGGAGGTCAGGATGCCAAGGTGGGGCTGGATGCTGGGCCCCCCTTCCCCACACACACTGGAACGTTGGGCTGTTGGCACTGGCTTCATTTATTTGCTGCTGTTAATCAGGCTTGTGGCTGGCTGGCAGCTTTAATGCTGTTTATTTAAGGAATGGTAGCAGTGTACAAGAGCAATTATCCCCACCAATCTGCCCGGGGGTGGGAAGTGTGCTGATTCCACCACCCCATCCCCAACAGCAGGGGCATGGGAGGTACCACACAGGGTGGCAGATGTCACCCAGAGGAAGGTTTGACAGCAAAAGCTGCCCAGCTTCCCCTGCACCCATCTGCCAAAACCACACAGCTCCGGGGATGCTCCCGGTGCTGTTCCCTTAAATGCTTAAAAGGACTCCATCTGGTTTTAATTATTCAAATGAGCTGACAGGGTAATCAATATAAATGGTTAAATGTGGCCAGGACTAGTGTCAGCTCTGCTGCAGCACCTATAAAAGCTCTGGAGAAGGGGGATGAGCTGCTGGAGGGGTGCTGGGGTTCCCCTGCTCTGTGGGCATGGGTGGTGTGGCAGCCCAGGCTGGGGTCACAGGAAGGGTTTGTGTCCACAGGCACTCTGTCAGAGGCAGGATTTAAAGCCACAACCTGCAGTACTTCTGGCTCTGGCTGCTTTTTTATTGCTAATATACTGCTAATTGCACTCTGCTGCGTGGTGATACTAATAAAGAGAGATTTAGAAAGCAGGAGGCTGCAGAGAGTAAATCAAGGGCACGGTACAGCCTCAGCTCTCTGCATCACAATTACCCCCCAGCTCCTGGCACTGGGAAAGGGTGAGGGACCCCAGCACCAGGACCTGCAGCTGGGGTCCCCACAGCACCCTGAGGTGCTGGTGGGTGACACATGGTGGGCTGGGAACCTCAGCTCCTCCCTGGTGTTGGAGCACTTGTGTCCCTGTGCCCTCCATGGCAACAAAGTTTCTCCTGACCCCTTTTTCTCCTCTCGGAGCTGTAGCCCTGCTGCTTTTTTGTGGTGTTGCCATGGAAATGCTGCCTGCATCCCTCCCTGGTCCTGCCTGTCTCCATCCTGCCGTGGTCCTGACTGTGTCCTGTCTCCATCCCAGCCTGGTCCTGCACCACCTCCAGCCAGCCTTGAGCCCCCCAGGTTTGTTCAGCCCTGGGTGAGGGCAGAGCTGAGGTTGGGCTGTTCCTGCTCCTTCTGTTCCCAAACCCTCATTTTTACCTTGTGTTATGGCATGGAAATGTTTGACTTTACAGCCTTAGTTTATATTGCCAGGAAGTAACTTAACCGTGCTCTCTAAGTGTTGAAGCTGCATTTCTTTTTGATGATTTCAAAGATTTATTAAGTTCTCCCAGGGAGAAAGAAGGAAAGGAGAAAAAAAAACCAAAAAAAAACCAACCCAAACCACGCCAGCAAATAAGATTCAGTGGTAAGCCCGGCAAATAAACCCAAAATATATGTGCAGTGTTTAGAGATTTCACTGGAGCATTCACTTGCTGCCAGCTCCTGTCTGCAATAGGATGTAGATGTTCAGTATTATCCTTGACCGTAGGAGCTTTGGGGATGCTGTTTTCAGGGTTGCCCCTTTATTTTGGGGGGTGGGATGCAGGAGCTGAGCAGGGGGTAATTTAAGGGTTGCTCTTTGCAAACAGCTGGACCACGGGGAAGTGATCATCCAAAGCACTTCAGCTGAAATTAAAACACAGTAAGTGCTTCCTGAGCTGGAATCTGGAGCGGTTCCTGGGCAGCCTGGGAACATGAGAGATGGGTCCAGTTCACCGCACAAGTTAGTTGCAATTAATTAATGAACTGGTTCTATTAATTTACTCCAAAATCCAATCACTGGGGGATGAGGTCACAGCTGGCAGAGACGTACCAGCAGGTTGCAGAGTTTTCTGCAAAATAAATTAGCAGCATTTAATTTCAAGAATCCAGGGGAAGGAAAAAAAAAAAAAAGTGTTGAGAAGTGATGGAGGCCTGGAAATCAGCTGGGGCTGCAGCCAGGAGAGGCATAGCCAGCTGTGAGGTGGGTGAGACACAGGGCCAGGCTTCTATCCAGGGATGTTTATGTACCTGCTCCATCAACCTGCTGCTCCCAGGACTGAGCCGTGTGCCTCCAGAGGAGCAATTCCTGGGGGAAGCCAGTCTAAATTATTGTCTCCCCCAAATAGATGTGATTTGAAGCAATTTTCTGAAGTGTGGGATTATTACAGGTAAGTTATGTATTGATTTTGAAGGCTTTCAGGTGAGCAGAAGCATTCTTGCCTCATCACAGAAAAGCTGAAGGGTTGGGGTGGGGATTTTTTGCCCTTTTTTGAGGGGAAAAAGAGGAAAATGCACCATAATAAGGCAGAAGTGAGACATAGGAAGGCAGAGATAGGTTGGAGATCTCCAAAAGAGCTCTAGCCACTGAATTATCCTCAGTGAGAGGCGAAAAGCAGTGATTTGTGGTTCTCAAGGTCCCACAGGTGTTTGCCTCCTCCATTTCCCCCTGCACCCAGCATCTCTGCAGCCCAGAGAGGGGGCTGCTTATCAGAGGGAGTGCTGAGATAAATCCCTGTTAATCTCTGCTCACTGTATGGGAAGGGCAGCGGCTCTGCAGGTTATTTTCTCACCTGTTTGGTGAGCTGATGGAAAACCAAGTCATATTCCTTTTCCATTCCTCTTCCATATTCCCTGCTCTGACAGAGGCCAAGCTGCTGTGTTTGGCTGTGGGATGCTGTGGGAAGATGTACTGGTGTAATTACCCACAACATACCAGCAATCCACCTGCCTTGGGAACTGCAAAAATTGCAGCTTTCCTCCATAAAAACTACCCTTTGATGGCACCTGGGCTGCCCAGATCCTCCCCACTGCTGCTGGGAAGAGGATTGCTAACATCTAACCTGTCCCTTCCTCTCCTCCTCACATTGGATGCAGGGAACAGCTTTCTCTCTCCCACTTTGCAGCCATCACCAGCTGCATTGGCAGACTCAGTTTTTGCCCTTGACACTCTCTTCTCTGGGTTAAGCAACTCAAATTCATTCAACCTTTTGTGTTCCCCAGATCTCCTGGACTGACTTCGTTGAATTCATGAAGCGGGTTCTTCGGCCAGGAGGAGGGAAGGTCCTGCCTGAGCCCCAGGCTCATCACTGGAGGGAGTATTCTCCCCCTGCCATGATGCCTTGGAGCCCTTTGGGAAGGTGCAGGGGATATTTCAAGCAGTTTTGGGCACTTTTTTGCCCAAAAAACTTTTTTGTAGAAGGCTGGCAGCACCACTTGCAGCTCTCAGCGTCTTTATCTAAGCGCATCAATTTGGCTTTTCCTGAGCTCAGTCCTGCAGGAGCACCTCGCTGCTTCTCCCTCCGTGTATATATTTAGGTATTTTCCCATATCCAATTAATCCAGCTCCTGCCTGGATCCATCCTGCCTTTCATCCTGCTGCAATAAAGCCTCTTTTGTTAGCCAGGCTGGCGTGAAGCAGCCCCAGCCCCTGCAGGACAGGGATGTTCATTACCCTCTCTGCAAACCTTGGTGCTGGCAAGAGCAAGGGAAGAGCTTCGTTATACTCTGAGCCCCAGCCCCCTGGATGAGAGGCAGCCAGAGGGAAGGAAAGCTCAAGCATTGCTGTGGATAGTCAGAAAAAGTTGGGGCTGTGTCAGAATTCAGGGCATCCCTCTGGCTGTCCCGGATTGCCCCTGCCAGGGGGCTCAGAGACCTTGGCACAGAGCCCAAAACACCTGTGACTTTGGTTATGACCCATGGAAAAAATTACCAACCTTATGTAAGGATCTGCAAGCCATGAAAGTCTACCTAGAATAATAGTTTGTTACAGGGTGAAAAATAGATTTTTTTGGGTTTTTAGAACAGAGGTTCAGGGGGCAACATGGAGGAATCTGGGCATGTCCAGCCTTTCTCCTTCTTCTTCTTCTTCTGCTGTGATGGTGGCACTTTTGGGTTGGTTTAGAGTAGAAGCTCACTGTCTAACATAGGTGATAGGTATTGGGAAGTTATGGTAAATAATGTACACATAATTTTTAGCATAAAAAGATACCACTGTCCTGAGGCCAGTGTGCCTCTCTCTGACCGGCTGAACGGACCTCGGCAGGCCAGAGAAAGAATTTTATAGATAAGAAACAACAAACAACCTTGAGACCAAGAACTGAAGAGTTCTGACTCCTTCTTCAACCACTGGGCTGGGAAAAGAGACTTTCTAATGTATCTTGGGGTCACTCAGAGCAGCTAAAGCCCCAAGAGGGCTGTAACCCCAGGAATTGGGACAGATCTTGCCAGAGCAACATCCCATGTTTTTTTTAGCACTGTATTAATGTGGCTGCATCTCAGTTTGGCTACCCAAACCGGGCCTGAGAGAATCTGAACCTTTTTCTCCCCATCAAAAACCCTTTGAGGTAATGGATGTTTTTTCCATGGATGGCATGTTTTATTTCTCCCCTCCTTTCCCCTCCCAGCCAAGAGGTAATGAATCCAGCCTGGCTGGAGTGTTCAGGTGCCTTCAGGGAAGGAGATGATTCTGTAGGGTTCTTCCTGTACCTGGTGAGGCTGAGAGTGTCCTGCCAGTGGGATGTCATTCCCAGAGGCTTAGGGAGATGATACTTGGAAATGCAGCTCTTTCCTGGCTCCTCCTGCCAGCAGCACAGAGGTGTTTTCTGGGAAAGATGCTACACTGAGCTGGGCATCACCTTAACTCTGCCCCATTTGAGAAGTGTTCTACAGAGCAGGGACATTACAGGGCATTTGGAGATGGGAAAGCTTCTCCAAAGCCCTGAGGGATGCAGCTCTTCTCCCTTGCCCTTTCCCACAGAGGCTTGTGAGCAGGTCATTGCCATCCCTCTCCTTTCCCTCCTGATGGATGCCGTGCTGTTCCAAGTTTAGCGTCAGTGGGTCTGCCAGAAAAATTAATTTTTTAATTAAAAACATTTTTTTTGGTGGTGCTTTAATGTCTGGATCTGGAGTAATTATTAGTAGCTCCAGGGAGACTGTGCTTTAGAAAAATTGTTGGTGCTACTGCAAAGGAATTTATCTGATTAACGTCAGGCTTCACACGTGGCTGTCGGGGGGGATGGATGAGGGTGGGAGTCCTGCTGCTCTCAAGCAAACTGATTAATCATGGAAAATGAGGCAGGGCTCTGCAGGTGCTGATTTTCCACCTCAGAGGTGTGCTGGGAGCATCAGCAAGGGAGCTCCCTTGCCACCCCTTCCCCTGCCCACAGGTCCTGGGATGTGGCTGGAATGATGGGAGAGGTGAGTGGTGGGTTTGTCCCCAGCTGGAATGAAGAGGCAAGAAAACACCAGAAGAGAGCATGAGTAAAACCTTGGATATTTTTGCTCCCATCCTGGGTGGGAATGGAGGGGCTGCTGACACCTCAGGGCTGGGGATGCTTGGTGATGTCCCCATCCAGCCCCTGCCTTGCTGTGGCTGCTTGCACCATTTTCCATGGCCAAATCCTTCTCCCAGCCTAAGATTCCCTGAGGGAAACAGCTTTTCTCTCAGTTTTCCTTCCCAATTCCTTATTACAGGTTTATTCCCATGCTGAAGTGTAAGCATTTAGATTCTTCCCAGAACTCCTGGCTCTGGAGGTTTGTGCTGGTTTAATTCCTGTGGCCCTGGCTGTGCTGGTTGGATTATCTTGGCTGGGGGAGATTAACTGGGCAAAGTGAAGTGAAACTGGTGCTCTGAAGGCACCTGTTTGCTCATCCATCCTCCTTCTGCAAGCACCTCCTGGTGATAGGGATGGATGGATGGATGGATGGATGGATGGATGGATGGATGGATGGATGGATGGATGGATGGATGGATGGATGAACAGGAGAGAGGGAAGGATGCAACAGGAGGGACCAACCCCTGCCCTGCTCAGGACCCTCTTCCCCTTGCAGAACCTGTTTACCCAATTCCATCATAACATTACCAGCTGCTCCCCTAATGGGTTCTGCAGGCTCCAGGCAGATCCTACCCTTTGTGCCCAATTAACAGGCTGTACCCTGGAGAGTGGGAGGCAATACAAATATTTTCCATGTAGTAATAGGACTTTTTTTTTTTAAATTTCCTTTTTCAATATTTTTTGGCTGTGGTGCTGTCATTATAATATTGATTTGACATCCAGGTGTCAGAAACAGCTGGATGGCAGGAAAAATGGCAACTTTAATTCATTTTGCAGGCAGGGGAGTGGGGGGAAGAGTTTCCTCGAGGCTTTTCCTCCCCTCACCACCTTCTCTCTGCGATGCTCCATGTTCCACCCTGACAGGAACATTTATAAACTGCCACTGTGGGGAGTATTATTAACAGCTCGATTCCTTAAAGATGCAATTAATTATTCACCTGCTTCCAAATCAGTTTAAGCAGCTTCTAAGCTGCAGTGTAAATAAAACCTTCCCAACTCTCCTCTCCTCTTTTGCACACGTATTCCTGGTATTCATAAAGTGGAGCTATTTAAATTGAGCCAAACTAGCAGTTATTGTAAATTACTGCAGCTCCATTGGCTTCCCGGGCTCTCTGCTGAGTTACACCAGCCAGGATTTTAACTCATCCTTGTGGGGATGGCAACTGTCACTATTTCCTCATTTGCCGTATTTTTAGGCTATTTTTACCTCGTTGCTAAATCCCTCCTGTTTTGTTGTGCCTGTCCCCCCTTAGCCCAATCTCCCTTTTACCTGTTTGGTATTCAATAAATCATCCCCTAAATGATCCCCTGACTTGAGCATCAGCTACAACGCCTTGGTGCAGGGTTTATTTATATTTTTTTCTTCCCTCTTTGGAAAGACGTTGATTAGGTCTCAGCTGACTGCCGCCTTCAAAGGAGGAAATGCCGACTGTGCTCCAGGGGGGTCTGCAAGCAAAAGGCTCATTTATTGTGGTTAAGTTTCTGGGCTGAAATTTAGGTTTGGCAAATGGTAGATATTTGGGAAGAAAACATTTTAAAAAGAGGTTTGGATTCTTTTTTCTCTCAGGGAAAGCTGAGGCCTGCGGTGGATTTTAATGGGAGTGGATGGGGCAGGGCTCCTGAAATACCTTGTCATCAGCACCCAGAAATGTTGAGCCCCCAGGGCTGAAGGGACAAGGGAGCGAGCAGGAATGCCTGGGGGATGTTCACCTCCATAAATAGACTCTGAAAAGAAAAAAAAAGAAAAAAAGAAAAAAATTAAATGGATAAAAATCCCCTTTCCTCTTGCAGGGTCCATCTCCAGGATGAACACAGCAGCTGCCTCCTGTGTTTCAAAGAGGCCAAGCCAAATCTTTGCACAGATTAGTCGTTAACAATGGAGTTAATAATGATAATGGCACAAACGTCCTGTAGCTGCGTGAGCTACACTTAGGAAAATCTGCCAGCACCAGGTAATCACCATGTTTCACACTGTCAATGAGATCAATCATGTCGAGAGCCCATTCATCAATCAGCTGCGCCTGGGGCTTAGCAGGCAAGGGGGGAGCAGAGGCAGCTCTCAATGCCCCAAACCCCATCTCCTGCGGGAAAAGGGGTGGTGTCCGGGGGTTCGAGTGGGGTGGGGAGGTGTAAAAGCCCCGGTGGGCTCCAAACCCAGCTGAGTGCCAGGGCGCTCCCCTCTCCTCAAGGGCGCTCCCCTCTCCGTGCTGGCTGGGGCTGTCGGGGCCCCTCTGCCGGAGACAGATTGTTTGTTGCTGTTTCTCCATCTGGCTGGAATCACGTCTGTCTTCTGCTGTGTTATTTGTTGCCCGATTGCCACCTGTAAGCCATCCTTTCTGCTCGGCTTCCTGACAAGGAGATGTCCTCAGCTGCACGGCCTCAGCGCCGCCCTCGGGTCCCTTCTTCCAGTCCACCAGCGCTGGAAATCCTGCCCCAAGGAGCTTTCTGCTCTGCTTACTTAAAAAATCCTCCCTAAACTCGTACTCCTGGCAGAAGGGAGCCAGTAGGCAGGGAATGGGCAGCTGTGCCGTGGCAGCTTCGCTCCAGCAAGCAGCGGGAGGTGATGGAGAGCCTGTCCCCATCTGCGGCGAGGCCGGGGCTGGACTCCGCCCCAGGGCACTCAGCCGAGCCCAGCCTCCCGAAGGGACAGGAACAGGCTGTAAAGAGCATGTTATGGGCAGCCTGGGGTCTGCAGACCCTGCTGGACAATCCTTTACAGCTGCTGTGCTGTCATGGGAGAGATGCCCTAAGGGTTATCCCACCACCTCCCAGCTCCTGTAGCACCAAACCTTCTGGGACAGGGACACCCTGCTTCTGGGTGGCTCTGGGGGGACAGAGCCCTGCCTGTGCCTGTCCTCCCTGCTGACTGATGGAGCTGGGAAAGGGCTCCAGGTGCTGCTTGCTCAGAGCTGCCCTGTCTGGCAAGGCCATCACTCCTGGCATGCATGAATCTGACAGCTGGAGGCATGGGGACATGGAGGGGACACAGCCCTGCCTGTCACTCCTCTGGCCTCTCCATCCAGCCCCAAACTGCCCTGCTGCTGCCAGCTCTACCTGCATGGACCTGCTGGTCTCCAGCCTCTGTGCTAGATGGAGATGCAGCCTGGGCACCCCCTTGGCCAAGAGGGCTTCAGGCTCACTGCCAGAGTAGGAATTTGGGCAGAGGATCATACTCTCTTATTCTGTATCTTAGTGAGAAGGGAGCAAACTGCCCTACCTATCTCACCATTGTACCAGGTGAGTGGGAGTGGTAAACCCAGCACAGGCTCTGGTGATGCCATCT
The DNA here is from genome assembly GCF_963513975.1 of Fringilla coelebs. Classification (NCBI taxonomy): domain Eukaryota; kingdom Metazoa; phylum Chordata; class Aves; order Passeriformes; family Fringillidae; genus Fringilla; species Fringilla coelebs. Next base: position 3,602,492 of record NC_140038.1, on the reverse strand, counting down.
CCAGGCAGCCAAGAGGGTGTCCTGAAGGACCTGGCACTCAATTTGGACTCTGTTACCTGCATGGAGCCCTTCCTTGTACAGCAATTGGGTAATTCCTGGGGCAAATACTATTGCAGACACAGCCTGTGAGCCTAGGCTAAGCACTGTGCACTCCAGAGGTTGAGCTGAACTTACCAGAAGCTGTAAACTTTCCTTGCAGTGCTGTGGCCAGCATCCTCATCTTCCTCAGTGCGGTACCCAGCTACCTCAACACCTCTGCAGAGGGTGCTGCAGATGTTGCCCAACAGGTAATGGCATCTCTCTCCTCACAGGCCCACCAGGAAGGGATGCAGGACTGGTAGTGGGGCAGAGTGAACCCCCTTTGGTTCTCCCTCCCTTCACCCTGCCTTGCCTGGCCCATTCCTGTCTTTTTTCCCCGGCAGCAGCCCTCTCTTTCTTCCTCCTTCTTTTCCCCACTTCTGGGAGGCTGCTTGATTGCCTGGCTCCCTTCATTAGCATGATACCTCCCGGAAAATTGGTAAACAGAGGCGTATGAATGAGGTGTTGATTGCAATCAGCGGGGAAGAAGGGGGACTGAGAGCGCTGGAGAGGCCAACGATGCTTCTCGATCCCCCGGTGGTCCGGGGGGCTGCTGGAGAGGATCCGCTCCCCGGCACGACCCGCGCGGGGCGGCCACCAGCGCCCCTCGGGCTGCGGAGCGGATCCGGGATGCCGCTCGGCAGGACGGCGCTGCGCGATCCCACTCTTTGTGTGATCCCTCTCTGGGATGTGCTCTGCAGGAGCCCCTCCTCGCTGCCGGACGGGCTGGGTGCGGGACACACTGTCCCGGGCAGGGCACAGCGGGGAAGAGCTCCCGGGATAAACCCATCACCCACCCTGCCGCTTCTGATTCACCGCGGGCCTGGGCTGCTGCCAACAGCTCACCCACAAGTGTCTGTCATTAAGCATCTATTTAGGCGTGCAGAAGTTGCCTAATTTTTCAAGGGTGCTGCAAACCCCCAATGTCCTTGAAGTCGGTTGTTGCTGAAAAGTACCTGACACCTCCAAAAATGAGTCACGGGGCACGTGCATCTGACGCCCAGCAGAAGTAGGTGGGTAAAGGGCCAGGCTGTGTGTGGCATGGATGTTTTCCTATCAGAACCCTCCTGGGTGTTGGGGGGTGATCCCCTGACTGATGCCAAGGCAGACTGCAGCCCTGCATTGCTGGGAAACCCTGTGGGAAAGTGCTTTTCCCTCTGGAGCATCCTGTTGTCACCCAGGCTATGCCTGCTGCCTGTCCCCAGCCCTGCTGCTCCCCGAAGGTGGCCTTGGCTCATGGGAGCCTAACGACTTGTAAAGCCCTGCCTAGAAAAGGCAGCCAAAAGAGGATGCCAGAGGATTATTCCCCAGCCGTCCTCAGCAGGAAATGCAACCACCGAGAGAATAAACGCAGGAATTAGAGGAGGACGCCAGAAGACAGGGGCTCAGGCTGGGAGAAGGATCCCTGCAGAAGGAGGTAAAACACTGGCAGTGGTTTTTACTCCCCTGCATCTATTATTTGACCTTATGAAACTCTATTTGTGGAGGTGGTTGTTATTTTTTGTTAAAACTTTTAATCTAAAATCCCATTAGGCTCAGTGGTGTGTTCATTTGTGAGCAGAAGCAAAACAGTTCAGTGTTTGCTCATTCCTGTATCTTCCTCACTTCAAACAGATGTAATAAAGTATTTTCTCTTTCCTTCTTGTTTTCCTTTGTGGTTTGGCTCTCTTTAGGAGCCTTCGAGGCAGTTCAGCCTGGTTTTCCCGATTCCCTGCACCGCACATCTCTTCTAGCTCTTCTGCTTTCAGGTCTGTTGAAATCAAATAAATTCACAGGATGTCCTCTGAAGCAGGGACTTTTCTTTGCCTGGCTGTCCTGCCAGTGGGGTTAAACCAGCCCATCCAGACTAAATTGTCTGACTTTAGGATAAAAGAGCATTAAAAGACACATCCAGGGTGTATTTTTGTGTGTGTGCCCATCTCTACCAGGCAGCAGCACCCTGTGGAGGGGACGGCCTGGTCCCCACACCTAGGGAGGCATCACAGTGGCCCTTTACAGTGGTTTTTTTCCCTTCACCCCCATTTCTCTGTCATCTTTATTTCAGGAATTGCTTTAAAACCAGCCTTTGAATAATTCACTGGGAGCATACGGCAGTCCACCCTGATTGCTTCGTCACAGCTTCCCTTGGCTTCAATAATTCACTTTCCCACCAGGAGCTGATGTGCTTTCCTTGTACGTGGGTTTGCTGCTGAGCACACCCGGCTCCCAGAGCAAAGCTGGTCTCGAGGAGGAGTAAAAGGGGACTTAAGGCCAAATGTCTTTGTTTTAAGAAGTGCTACATTTCAGGCAAGGCAGAGAGTTGGCCAGGCAGCTTCTCCAGCTGTGGAAAAGGAAACACCAGGTTCCCCTGGGAGCACAGGTCGTTGGTGATGCAGCCCCTTTCTTGATGGAGGTTTTGGGTGCTGCACCTCCAGTGGGTCAGTACCCAGTCCCCAAGAGCATCCCAGACCCCCCCAACCAGGGATGTCCCCCAGCCCCATTGCTCCAACTATCTGAAAGTTGCATCACATGCCAGTCTTCTTATGAGGGCTCTGGGCTTGTATTTTCCCCCAGAAAATCAAGCCAAAGAGGCCAGTTAGTTGGCAATGCCAGGAACAGCACATAAGAGTGGGAATGGGAACAAGCTACGGGAATTCAGGAGCCTCTGCATCCAAGTCCTGCTTATTTGGGTAAATTAGGGTTTAAGTTAAAGGAAGCACAAAGGCTCCCATTGCAGTGTATTGATGGGAGAAGGTATTATACACATGGGGAGTAAATATAAAATATAAAATGTACAAGTGTCTTGGGTTGAAAGACAGGCAGGAACCTCCCTTGGAATGGGGAGTGTGACCCCCTTCCCTCTGAATTATTGTAACTTTGAAACAAAGGGGCTTTGGGGCAGAGCTGGCTTTAAGAACAGGGAAGATGGGAACGCAAAGCTGGAGCAGCAGTGCTGGCCCTTTCCTGGTCCTTCCCCAGCCCTTTCCCGATCCTTTCCCAGCCCTTTCCCGATCCTTTCCCAGCCCTTTTCCCCGATCCTATCCCGATCCTTTCCCAGCCCTTTTTCCCAATCCTTTCCCGATCCTTTCCCGATCCTTTCCCCGATCCTTTCCCGGCCCTTTTCCCCGATCCTTTCCCAATCCTTTCCCGATCCTTTCCCGATCCTTTCCCCGATCCTTTCCCGGCCCTTTTCCCCGATCCTTTCCCAATCCTTTCCCGATCCTTTTTCCCGATCCTTTCCCGATCCTTTCCCAGCCCTTTTTCCCGACCTTTTTCCCGATCCTTTCCCGGCGCTCCGGCCCCGCCCAGGCGCAGCCAGCCCTGCCCGCGCTGCAGTTCCCGGCTCGGCCGCAGGGGGCGCTGCCGGCTCCCGGCCGGGCAGGCGGGCGGGGATCCCCGCGCCGGCAGGGGGCGCTGTGCGCGTCTCCCTCACGCGGTGATGGCGGCGGCGGCGCGGCCGGGCTGGGCCGCGGCAGGAACGGCGGGGCGGCTCACCCGGGCAGCGAGCGAGAGCCGGCGGAAACTGGGCAGTTGTGCCGGGAGCCGCGGGGTGTCCCTGCCAGGCACGGGGTGTGCGGCTACGGTGTAACAAAAACCCTGAGCAGGGTGGAGAAATGGCGGGCCCAGCTCCCGAACACGGCCGGGAGAGGCTCCCCTGAGGGGAAGGGCCTCGGGGTTCCGGAGTTTCCCCCGAGGCACCTGAGCAGACGGTGAAGGGCCCTTTTTTCCTGAGGTCGGGTGTTGGTAAGGCCCCGGTGCAACAGCCGCTTCCACAAGCACAGCTTCGCTCCTGGTGGCAAAGGCAGCCAGAGATGGAGCCTCGCAGCGCTGCCGAATGTCCCGCAGTGAGCACAGAGGCTTCCCCTCCGAGGGACGGCGGGAGAGAGAGCGAGGAGCTGCACCCAGTGCACTTGTCCCAGACAGATCTCAGAGGAGCTGCACCCAGGGCACTTCCCCCAGACAGATCTCAGAGGAGCTGCACCCAGCGCACTTCCCCAGACAGATCTCAGAGGAGCTGCACCCAGCGCACTTCCCCAGACAGATCTCACAGGAGCTGCACCCAGCGCACTTGTCCCAGATGGATCTCAGAGGAGCAGCACCCAGGGCACTTGTCCCAGATGGATCTCAGAGGAGCTGCACCCAGTGCACTTCCCCAGACAGATCTCAGAGGAGCTGCACCCAGGGCACTTCCCCAGACAGATCTCAGAGGAGCTGCACCCAGGACCCTTCCCCAGACTGATCTCACAGGAGCTGCACCCAGCGCACTTGTCCCAGACAGATTTCACGGGATCTCTGCCCCTCCAAGAGAAACCCCTCAGATAAGAGAGTAGCCAGCCGGACCCTTCCCATGGCAACTTCTTTTGTCTCTCTTAAACCAAACCTGGTCGTTTTGGTTTCTTAGCGACAGATGGGACGAAATTCCATGAGAGAAAGAAACACAAGGAAAATCCTAAACCCCAACACCAAGCTCCATGCAGTAGTGTTTCCGCTGTGGATCTCTTTTCCTGCCATCTCGGGAGCAAGCCTGGTGAATGATGTGCAGCCAGGAGGCATGGGTGTGAATAACCAGCAAATTCCTGGGAGGAGAGCTGTGTACCTGATCTTACACATGCTGTGGGACGTGTGTTTGCGGTGATGCAGGCTGAGGTAGGTGATGGTAAAGATACTCTGGTGCCTGTGTAAGAGTGTGGCATGGAGGAAAGAGCTTACACTGGTGCTAAGTGCAGTGGATTTAATTTCCTTGCAGTAGCACTTTGATATTACAAGGCGCTCCAGAAAAATCAGAGAGGGCCTGGAGCGAAATGCAGCCGAGTCAATTGAAGTTAACTTCCCTGGGCACGGGGCCAGGCCCCTCTTTAAAGGCTATTTTTCCAGAAAGGCTGCAAAAATGTATTTTGAGTTGCTTTTGATTCAGCTGCCTTGAGTCTGCTTGAGTGAACTGTATGCAGAAAGAACCCTGAAAGCCTTGGCTTGAAGGAGGGGGTGCAGACTGAGAGGAACTGGCCTTATATCCCCCCCTGGGTCTTTCAAGGAGCCCCATGAGTGTTATAAGGGCCCTGTATGGGCCCTCGTCCAGCCCTGCCCTCTTCCAGCATCACTGAGGAAGGCTGGAGGGAGTGGGGGGATGCCTTGCAGGCCACAGGGCATGGAGAAGGGTTTGCCATCAATCAGGGCAAAGCTCCCTCTGTGCCCAGTGCTGACTGAGGGCAGATGGATCCCCAGCACCAAGAGGCACCCCTGGCTGGGAAGGGAGGCACCAGGGGAGCTGAGACCTAGGGACAGAGAGTCTGGACAGATGTGCTGCAGGTCGAGGCCGAGCTGAATTGTTCCTCAGGTTGCTTGGGGACTTTGATGCTCCATGTCCTTGGGGGCCTGATGAGACAGACTATCCTCTAGCTCGACTTGCAGTTTCTGTTCCTCAAGGCTGTGCTTCCCACACCATGGCGTGGAGCAGGAGGGGTTTCTACAGCTTTTCTCCCCCTCCTCGCTCCCCCACATCTGCTGCTGCCGCTCCCAATAGCTGCTGCCTCTCTAATTGCATTATAGCCAATGGGGGGAAAGAAAACACTGCTTCGGCTTCAAATAACGACGCCCTACCCCAGCTCATTAGCCACCTGACTGGCTCCCCAACCTCCTGTGACACTCCCGTATTTGTCACGCTGTTTTAGCACCACTAACGAGCACAGCAGCCGAGGCTGTGGCCGGCGGCTGTCCCAGCACTGGACCTGGGCTCTGGCAATAAGCTTGTGCCCAGAACCCCAAGGGGATGCTCTGCCTCTGTCGCGCTCATCCTTCTCTTTGCCGTCATCCTTTTTATCCACAGGCGCTTCTTCTGGCCTACTTGCATTCAGTTAATTTTCCTTTTGTTAAATAAAACCTGACTCTAGGCCTTATTTGGCAAATAGAGCTGGGAGAAGCTGGGCTTGCTCTTTCTTCTCCTGACAAGCCTTTCAGGATGGGGGAGATGAGATGGAAAGAAAGGCAGATGAATAGGATGCAAAAGCAGTGAAGAAAAATAAACAGGAGATAAAGGGGATGTGGGAGAGAGAGAAAAACAAGACAGATCTGTAGCTGGGATGGGAAGCAGAGGGAAGGCAAGAGGGAACCTGCTAAACCCCAGCCAGCCTGGCCCCTGTGCACAAAGCCAGGGACCAGGGGGTCCCTCACACTGGTATAATATGTCCTTTCCTAGCTCCTCCTGGCCGTGCTCACCTGGGGGATTTGGGGAGGGGGACCTGCTGTGGTAGAGAAATGTCCATGTTTCCATCCAGGAGCTGCCCTTCCTTCTCCTCCAGTATCCCCTAACAATTTCCCCCTGAGGTGCAAGGCATGGAAGCAGATGAGCACTTTAGCCTGACTCTGTCTCCAGCTGTCAAATGCTGTAAATATCTGGGAGGTGGTTAAAGCTGGGAAAACAGAGATGCTTTAAACACAGCCCAGAGCCAAGCCCACTGCTGGTAGGGCTCATAAATATCCCCTCTGTGCTCCTGCTCTGTCAGGAGGCTGCAATAACAGGGAACAAAAGCCAAAGCCATTGTGGGGTGGCTTCAGCATTTCTGATGCCTCCTTACCCCTTCCAGGGCATGCTGAATAGCAATGAGAAGTAAAACTCAGTTAGCTGTGGGGAGATGGAGGAACTGGGGTGTCCTCTGGGCATAAGATGGTGAGGTTGGGAGCCAGTACAAGCAGCTCAGCATGGAAGTCATTGTTTTTCCTATTATTTCCCCATTTTCAGCTGACTGAGTAACACTGAACATCTGCCTTAAGGCAAGTCACCTGGCCCAGCTCTTGAAACCACCAGCTTCATTGGCAGTGAATGAAGTCCTTGGCTGAGGAGAGAAATTGAGGACTTAAAACTGTCTGTGCAGGAAACAGGTGAGAGTGAATGCTGTTAAACAGGGCATGAGACAAGAAACAGGTATTTGCCAGCACAGAGCAAACCCTGGGCATCGCTGGGGAAGTCAGGGAAATGTCTCTCTTTTATCCAGAGGCCACATCACCCCATCAGCCCTACAAGCACAGGACCCGCAGGGCAGCAGGACCCACTCTCAGGGAAGGTGAAAGCCTCATCTAGAGGCAGCACTGGCTACATTGCTCTGCCCCAGTTGTGATTTTTATAATAAGCTGAATTCTCAGTTGGACCCAGCAGAAAATCAATAGTGGGACTTGAGAAAGCAGTCGAAATCCATGGAGCTAAATTGGCCACCCCGCAGGCAGCCGGGCCTTCTCGGGCATTGTGATGTGCAGCCACACTGAAAGGGGAAAAAATAGGACAATTTCAAAAATCCTTTGAAATAATTGCCTAAGATTATTGAATTCTCTTGAAATACCAAGGCAAGATGCAGAAGTGCTTTTTAAAAAGTTGGCAGTGGGAGCTGGAGGAGCAAGGGAAGCCACCTTCCTGCTGCCAAAGGCATCTGGGGACAGTTGAGGTGGGTTTTTCCCTTTCCCAATTAGATCCAAAGAGTGCCTGCCACTCCACCTGTGGAGCCTTATCTGCAGAGCAGCACATCGGCTTTAGCAGAAAGCCTCTCTTTCTCCAAAGTCCCTTTAATTCCATCCTTTTAGATCTGCCTTTTCAAGCGCAGCCCCAGCGCCTTCCATCTGCCCTTACAATAGAGACCGTGTCCTGAATCGTTTTATTTTTGGCAGCTCTGCCTTCCGCTCCTCGTTGGCAGGGGAGCAGGGAGCAGATATCCCCCTCACCGCAGCCTCTGAGGACGCTCTTGGATTTGGGGATGGCTATTTTGGTCCTCAGCTCATCTCCCAGCGGTGGATGCAGGACAGACGGACGCTGTTGGCCATGTGAGCCTGTCCATGAATTACTCACGGCACATGGCTCTGGCTGGTTTATAGCCAGGTGACTCTAGGGACACCTGGCTATGCCATGTGCACCCTGTATCCCACTGCCACATCCACCCCATGGTAACCCAGAGCTGGGCTGGCCTTTGAACATTCCCCCCCTGGGACATGGGAAGCCTCGACCAGAGTTCTCCATGCCTATCAACCTCTTCCAAGCTATAGGAAAAAAGACAGGGCAGGAAAGTGAGGAAAAACATAAAGAAACAATTTTCCTCTGACATTTTTCTTTTCTTTTTCAATGTGAGCCCTTACAGGAGGAGGTCTTTAAAATTAATAATGTTCTTTCTTTTTCTCTCTCTATTCCCCAGACTCCTGGTTTAAATTAATGAGATGTCAAATACTATTAAGTTCCAATGATGTGTTTGTGATAACGAAGGGACTGATTTTCAGCCAGTTTACAACTCTGATCCATTCTCTCACCCCTTCTCTTGGCTCTGATTAAAACTCCCTTTATTAGATTTGCTCTTTCATGGGTTCCCTCTGATTTCTAACCTTTGTGGTCCAAGGCTGGGGAAAGCCTTTTCATTGAGCAGATTTGAAGGCTTTTTAGCGTTCTGGTATTTTCTTGCCATGTCTGCTCAGGAGCTGGTGGGTACTGCCAGGGATGTCACCTGGGGTGCTGCAGGGCACATCAGGACTGGACCCTGCCACTGGCATGTGGCTTTCAAGGCAGCAGGGATGCCAAGCTGGGTTTTCCCTTATGGTGACTTTACTGAGACATTGTGAAAAAAAAAAAAAAAAACACCTCTGATGGCTACAAACTGCCTTAGGGAGGGCCAGACAGGGATTTCCAGAGACCCCCGTGCCTGAGCAGCCTCTCTAGGAATTGAGGTAGTCCTTGCTTCACTTGCTTCCCTGCCAAGGTCATATGGCAAGGGTTGTACAGCTGATAGCATGTCTGGAGGGATGAATTAGGGAAGGACAAATGGATGGACTCACAGCTAGATGGGCCCATCCTCTAATGGATGGGCCAACAAGGTGACAAGGTGCTCTTGCCAAGGGCTTCATTAGTCACTTGTCGGGCTGTGCTCCCTGGCAAACTGGAAGAGCTTAAAGGGTTAATCTGTAATTTAGGACTCAACACCAAAGATACAGTTGTTGGGGGAGAAGAAAGCCCTGTCGAAGGCTTTGGGAAATAATTTGCCTTGGCACTTTCTTATAAGAGTGAATTGATTTTTGCTGGGCTGTGTCAGGCTGAATTATGAATGGGGGAAAGTAGGACTGGTGCTCCTGGAGCTGAAGGTGTGATAATTAGAGGCACGTGCAGAAGGGGCTTGGGGGCTGCCTCCTTCCAGAATTTCCCATGTGAATTCAGGACTCAAAAGTCCTCAGAGTGCTTGGAGAGATGGGTTTACTTCAGCCTGGACACAGAGGTGGCCCCCCAGATGGACCAGGAGAAGCCTTTTCTGGGTCATCTGGGACCATCTCTTCTCCCTGTCCAGGCAGTAGAGCAGCATATCCTTCTTGCTGGAGAGTGAAACAAAGCATCACCTTCATCGTGGGAGGAGGTGGGAGTGTACAAGGTATGATCCTGTCACCCTGCCCTCCATCCTGCCCTGCCCACTGCAGTGCTGCTGGGAAAGAACTGTGCCCCAAGCCCTGTTCCTGCCCTCAAAAACCCCTGGTGCTGTGTCACTGCCTGCATCCACCTCCATCACTCAGCGCTGAGCGCTGATAATGCCCCTCAAGTGCATTATCATGACCTGCTCAGATGCTGCTTTCCAAGGCAAAGGCGTACAATTCCTACAGGCTGCTGGGAATTGTAGTGCAGTAAAGCCAGCAGGCAGGAGTGGGGACAAAGCCAGGCTGCCAGCTGGCTGCTGGCCTGGTCCCTGCTGCTCCCTGTGGCAGAGCCAGCACCAGACCTTGCCCCTGGCCCGCAGAGACCCCAGGAAACCTGCATCTGCCTCCAGCACCAGCCACCTCTCCAGAGCTCTGAGCATCCTGCCATGCAGCTTGGCTTTTGTTTGCCAGCTCAAGAGGAGTCGCTGGGAAGAGAATGAGGTCCGGGCTTTTTCTTTTTTCCGCTTGCCCTTTTATTTATTCTCCTCTATTAAGAGCCAGCTCCAGCTCATCAGTAAGACCTGGGAACAGCAATTCCCGAATAAGAGAGATGCTGTAGAAAAGCCTTGCCTGATCGCAGCCACTTCCCAAACAAAGGGGCTCAGACTATTCACTTCCTTCCCTGCCCCTTTTCCCAGAAAATCCACCCCAAAGAACAGCTTGTTCAATAAGCCGTCTGCTCCGTAATCAGACTAACCCAGTAATAAGCACCGGGCTCATCCAGCTCGGCACAGCGTCCCCCGGTTCCTGGGAGGATGGAAGTGCCCTGCTCCCCAGGGAAACAGGCAGGCACGGAGAGGAGGTGGCTCTGGGAGGGGGAGAAGGGGGGGACCTATCTCTGTTGCCTCCTGGAGCCGTGGTTTAGCCTTCCCCAGGTAATTGTGCATGGAAATGGATTCCCATTTCTCTGCTCAATTGTCCTGTTTGCTGTCACAGCCGAACGTTTTGCATGTGCAATTACCCGTCCCCGCACATCTCTGTGGGCACGCTCAGGTGTCGCCTGCCAGCCTCGGGCGGCCGCTGCGCAGCCACATCGTGCTGCGTTTGGGCTCTGATAGCAGTCAAGCAGAAGCCATTTTCCATATGAAGCTGCACGACCTATGGGATAAATAAATGGGTTGGAAAACCAGGCTGTATAATGAGTTAATTTAAAACCTGCCTTCCCTTCTTGTATATTAATTTACTTGGCATTATGTTTAATCTTTCACTTACTGGGTTGCATTCGTTTCTTTGTCTCCTTCCCCCTCCGGCAGATCCCTGGGGTGCTCTGCCTTTGGCTGGGGCAGAAGGAAGCTAAGCCAGGGCTGGAGACTGAACCAGACATGGACCAAGAGGAGCTGCTGTGTCCCACAGGAGCTCAGATTGCCACCTTGAAGGCTTTTGTTCTTGTGGATGCCCAGCAGGTGTGGACGAGTTGCCTGCAATGAAGGGGAGACCACTGCTGGGTATCCCTGGTGTCATTCCCAGGGTGCTAATTCCTTTAACCAACTGGGAGGGTGGCGCAGGGGATTAATCAGCTGTAATAAGGACACTTGGAGCTGACAAGGTAGGAGGAAGTGGAAGCAGAGGACTGGGTGGAGGAGCTGAAATTTGGCTGGGGATGATCCTGCCCAAGTATCCATCACACTGCTCCCATCCTCCAGCAGCCACAAAGCCTCGGGTGTGAGTGGATGGCACTTTACATGAGCACCTCTCTGAAGGGCGTGGGAGGCCAGTGCAATGAATAAAAGGCTGCTGCAGCCAGGGAAGGCAGGGAAGAGCTGACAGCAGCAGCTCTGTGGTGAGGATGAACAAGAGAACGCTGGTCCAGGGCTTTGTGTCACTGTAATGAGGCTGTGATGCTGCTCTGGGCCCATGGCTGGTCTGGATCCCCACTGGATTGCTCACTGGTCCAGTCAAAGACAAACTTGAGGGTGGATATTGCAGGCAGGGAGAAGTGGGGAGGGAGGGAGCAGCAGGCAGGGCTTGTAAAGGCTCACTAGCAACCCAGTGATGCTGCAGCAGTGAGTGCCAGAAAGTGTGGCAGGCATCAGGATGCCTCAGTGGGAGTATGCCCAGCCATTCCCATCATCTGTCTCTCCTGAGAATCAGCTTAAACTGTCTTTTAGAAGGACTGACCAACCATCTGAGAGAAAGAGACTGTTGTGGAACTTACTTAAGATAGGCTGACCAGAGAAACTGTCCCTGAGACCATGCCAGAAAGAGGAAGACTGATGCAGGCCCTGGGGCTGCATCCAGCCCGGGGAGCACAGGGTCACAGGCAGGTTTGATCTATGCCCTCTGCCTCTTCCGTGCTGGGGGAGTGTGGGGAGCATCTCAGCAGCTGCTGCTGGGAACATCCCCTTCCCTCCCCTCTTGATAACGAACGTAGGTGAAACTTGCTGTGCCATGACTTTAATCAGCAAAGAAAACTGCAAAGCTTTTTTTTTTTTTCCCTTTCCCCACCTGCTGAATTCAGCACCGAATGCGAATTAGGCGGCGTTTGGGCTTGGCTGCGCGCCCGCTTCCCGTGTTAATGCAGGGAGCCAGACTCCCGCACTCTGAGCCTCCCAGGCTAATCCAAGGCAGGCGTGCCTGGATCAGCCTCTGGCATTTCACACTGTGCCTGTAACCCCCGGAGCTTAAAGGCTGCTCGCTGCCTGCTCAGCCCGTGCCAGGCAGTGGGACTGGCCCTCGGCACCCATGGGTGACTGGGCAGGGTGACTCCAGCAAGACCATGCCTCACCAATTTCAGGAGCCAAGTGCAGCTCTGGGGAGTGTGTGGTTGCATTATCCCATGGCCAGTGTGCTCAGCAGCAATGGGCTGCCTGCCCCAGGAAGGGGTGCAGGAGTGAGCATCCTGGAGCTCTGCATGTGTGCGGAGTGCCGACGCTGTACCCCCAGGCTCACACCTATGGGTCCACAACCGTGGCAGGAGTAATTTGTGGCTCCATTAGCACTGAGAGTCAGCATAGCAGCCCTGCAGTGTGTCCATTTGATAAGAGGCAAGTTCCACTGAATAATGAGCAGTAATTGGATTTCAGGGTTAACCAGCTTGCAGCAAAAATAGAAAAGAACAGAAAGCCATTGGATATTTCTGTTCTGGCTCATCAGACACTGGAAGTTTATCTCTGCTGAGAATAGCACAGGAGAGGTAAAGTTATTAGTGACCATCAGAGCATGGTGATACCATCTCTCTCTTGCATTTAGTGGGATGAGTCTGTGCGTCCTCTGTGAGTTTCATTTAAGGCTATGGAAGTTTATAAGCCCCTGTGGGAGAGCTCCATGTGTGCACCAATGCAGGGTGCCAAAGAGGGGAGAAAAGAGCTCTCCTCAGTGTGCAGGAGCACCTGGCCATTCTGCTGCCAGCCTGAGGCAGAAGGCAGTGTCTTCTGCCAGTGTCACCTCCTCCATGTAAGAGTCTGGTGGGGTGAAGGCCAGCAGATGTGCAGCACCACCATGCCTGGAGCTGTGGTTGCCTGCTTTGGGGTGGTACCAGTGTAGGCAGCATGGGCACTGCTGGGTGTGCCAAGCACTGGGAGCACACAGCCATGATGGCCCATCTTGCAGCGAGATGAATTCATGCTGGGAGTGGTGCAGAGAAGGGCTATTAGCATGGGATGGAATGGAGAGCCTGTCTTGTAAGATGAAGCTGAAAGCACTTGGCTTGTTTAGCCCAGCAAAGAAAGGCAAAACGGGAATATGATTACTCTCCATAAAGATATCAAGCCAGTAAACACCAGGTACAGAAAAGAACCATTTAAGCTAAAAGGCTGTTGTGGCACAAGAACAAATAGGCTTAAACTGGCTAATGTAGGCTGGAAATTAGGAGACAGTTTTTAACCATGGGAAGCAGAGGAGGAAAAATACCTCATTGCTTTTCCAAATGGAGCTGGACCACCATGTGAAGAGAGCAGAAAGCCAGCTGCCTGCAACTGCAGGGATCTGGGTGGGGGAGTCCTGGCATGCCAGGCTCCCTCCAGAGTGACTGGGTGCATGGTGCACAGCCAGCAACTTCAGAGGTCCCAATGTCCCAAGGCAGGGAACACTAGTCCTGCAGGCAGGGCCTCTGTTCAGGGGCTGGCAGCCACCTGGCTCTTGGGACAGCCCCCCAAAGTGCTCAAGGTGGAAGAGGTAATGAACCAGAGGCAGCAAACGATGTCTACCAGCTTGGAAGATGCCACAGGAGCAAAACCTTCACTGATCGGAGCAGGGCAGCTCAGAGCACCTGGATTAGGGCTGGGAATCTGCTGCTATTGCTGCTTGGTCTGGATTTTCACTGGGAATGGCACACAGCTGAGCCACCAACTCCAGATTTTACCTCCTGCATGAAATTATTCTCAATTCCCTGTATATTCTAGGGCCTGCCTAAAGGATGGGTGAAGAATCTGTTGATGAGGACTCTAATCAGTTTTGAGAGCAGGTAATTTCTCAGCTAGAGATCATCTCCAAACAGGAAATCAGATTCAGGAGATACCTGCTTTATGCAGCACATCATGGTGGACTCAAGCAAAGCTTGTGGTAATAAGCAGAGCTGGAATAAGATGATCATTATTAACATTATGCATTAATTATTTTACAATCCTCCTACCAGGTGTGCTTTCCTATCTCATCTCTAGTGTTAATGGAACAGGAATAATTCTAGACCCAATCCTGGCATCTGAGCAGGTTTTTTTGGTGATGTTTCTCCTTTGTGAAACTGAAGGAAAGATGTTCCCTGCCTTCATTGTGCATTTAGAGTTTGGCAGCGTGCCTGGGATTGTAGTAAGACACAAAAGCATCTGAAGGAAGTGGCCACTGGATGGAGCCTTAAAGGTCATAACAATTGCCGGCTCTGGTACAGATGGTGCTCGCTGATGAAAAACACCAAGCGGGAAAGCAGCGAGCATCAGGGCTGTGGGATGCTGCAGAGCCCAAATCCACCGCCCTGATCCCAGCTCTAGGCACCTGAGCCAGCTGCCAGCACGACTGCCTTCTGCCCCCGGGTCCTGCCCTCACTGTGGCAGCTGTAGATTGCTCGGGGCGGGGATGTACTCGCAGCCTGGAGTGCTCTAAAACACCTTGCTTCATTCCGGCAAGACAAATAGAGATAAGTGACTGTGTGAGGAGAATTCCAGTTTTGATTAAAACCCACAGACCTGCAAGCCTCGGCTCCCGCTTGAATAAGGATGAGGATAATATTGGCAGGAGAAAATGAAAACATCCGATGATATCTGAAGCAGAAGTGTGGCAGGGTGTCAGCTTTGGGAAAGGGGTTCACAGCTTTCTCCTGGACAGGGTCTGCTGTGCTGAGCCCTTAGTGGGTCCACTTCCTGCAGCCCTGGGAAGGGGTAAGGCAAACTCAGCCAGTGGGATAAGAATTTTCTGGATGAGTGGACGAACGCACTCACTAAAACGTGCTCTGCAGGGGGGACGAGGGCCATCACTAGGTGCAGCTGTCGGGACTCAGCCTCATGGCACACCCAGCCGCCCAGGGAATGATGGAGAGCTACGGGGGGTGCGGTGCATCTTGGAGGGGATGTCAAACAGCGCTCCCTCTATGCAGGCGCTCTCCCTTTAAAGCAATCCCGGGGCCGAGAGCGGGGAGGAGGCGGGGGCGGGCGGGGGGCGCGGCGCCTCGGTTCGGCGGCGGCTGCTGCGGGAGGTGGCCGGCGCCGCGGCGGCGAGCGGAGCCCGGCAATAGCCGCCAGCCCCGGGGTATGCGGGTGAGCGGGAGAGGAACGCGGAGGAAGGCGGAGAGCGGCGGGGAGCGGGGCGAGGGAGCCCGGCCGAGCCCTCCCGAGCGGCGGAGGATGCGCCGAGCCCCGGGGAGTCGAGCCCAGCTGCAGCGCGGCGCGTCCCGCCCGGCCGCCGCCCCAGCCCGCGCAGGTAACGGCGGCGGAGGGGATCGGGGGCACCGGCATGGGGTTTTGTGGGGGGAGAATATCCATCCCCCCGGAGGCGGGGGGGACACCTTGGGGACCTGCGGCTCTGCAGCGCATCACTCGGCAAGTGGGACTGGATCCCCTCGCAGCGGGGCTGAGATGAGGGAAGGGTCCCCCCGCGGAGTGAAGGGCTCTCCCGGCGCGAAGAGCTCTGTGGGGCGGGCAGAGACAGGGGTCGCCGTGCTCTGGGCCCCCCCAATGCCCCGAGGGGCTGGAGGCCCAGCTCGGAGCGACGGCAGATGCTCAGTGCCAACCTCAAAACCACCCCGATCGAAGCTCGGCTTTGAGGTTGGATGCATCCAGCAACCTCAGGCAGCTGGTGCAGGAGATAGGCGGAGTGTGGTGTGAGGTGACAGGTTCCCATCTTGCCGCTAGCTCCCAAAACCAGCCAACTTTGGGCTGATGTTGTGGGGCGCCTGGCTCCCAGTGGTGCTGGTGGGGGCAATGGGAGCCAGTCCTTGCTCAGACTAAAGCTAGAGGAGATGACAAGGGTGCCTGGAACATCACAGTTGGTCCCTAGGGACTGCTGGCTGCATGACAGATGATACCCCAGGTTTAGCAACAGCAGGGGTTTGATTTGATCCCAGCCAGACACTTTGTTTTCAGCTGTTCATCAGAGGATCTGCCCAGCGAAGGGAGCTGCCTGCGTGCTTCTGACATCTTGCTCCCCTGCTAAATTAGGGCAAATTGCCAAGCTGGCCCCCTACTCCCTCGCCCATGTCTCTATTGAGAAACTGAGTCTCATCTCACGTTCCTCGACTTGTACAGGAGCAACCCACCACAACAGAGACTCGAGGGCCCCAGGGCTCTCCTTTTATCTGCTGCGCTGCCAATGGAGGAGAGAGAGGTTTAATTATCCTCAAGTGTCAGTTCAAGATAGATCTGCTGGGACACAGCTCTTGGCAGGTGCAAAATAACAGGACGTTTTCATGCATGGGAGGCTGAGCTGGGAACAGTTCAGTGGTTTAATTGGAAGGGTTCATATCAGGGTACAGAAAATGGGACGGTGCAGGCTCCAGCAGTGATCCCGCTGCTGCAGCTGTGGGAAGGGAAGATGGATGCTGAAGGCTAAGAACTTTCTCTGGTGCATTGTTTTGTGGGCTTGGAGCAGAGAGGGTGCTCTGGGCTGGTAGCACAACCTCAAGTCCTGTGACCTGCAAGGTGCTGGTGTGTTTTCAGTCTCGCTTGGTTTCTCAGCTTTTCAGTCGGTTCCCCTGAGAGTCCTCCTTGCAGGGCCACTGTGAGATGTGCTCTGTTTTATGGGGCATCCAAGAGCTGAGAATGAGTGAATTACTCCAGAACCAGGGCACTCTGGGGCTGTCTCCTGGGCTGTAGCTGTCGTCGCGTAACCTCCTCCAGCTGTGGCATCCCACAATGGCCATATTGCTACCACAAAATGCGACCTCTTTATATCCAGACCCTGTAATCAGCCTGGTGTGGGACATGCCAGCACGAGGAAGAAGTATGTCTTATTTTATTTAATTTTATTTAATTTTATTTTTTATCAAGATGTGCTGATCTTTTCTCTGTGCTCATTCCCTGGGGACCATGGGACAGATGTTGTAAAGAAGCCATGCCCCCATCTCTTCTGGCTCCTTGGTGGGGACGTGGTATCCTGATTTTCTGGTGAAGTCACGATGTTGTGCTTTTGTAGTTAGGTTCCTTGTTTTAAGGTCCAACATAATGAGTTAGCTGTACTTCATTTCAGTGCTGGGTGCAACGAGCCAGCCCTCGTGCAGTTTCTACAAGCACAAAACAGCAGCTGGCGTTAGAAGTCTGGGGTTGGTCCTGTCTCATCTACAGCAATGATGTTCTAGCCCCCGTTGCTGTTTGCTGGTGTCTTTTTGTGACACTGTGAGAGGACATTCAGTAAACTCAGTGAGTTTTGTAGTTGTGCTGAGATGGTGTTTTCAGGAAGACCCAGTTATTAAATGTCATTTTGGCATCATTCCCTTCATGCTTGTGCTTGGTGAATGCTGCCATTTGCTTGTAGCCATGCTCCAGTCCTGCCAGAGTCACATCCTTCCTTTGCAAATCTGCATTAGTGAAACTTGTTGGCTGTTGCTTGGGTGAAAACCTTGTGGATACTCTTGGTGCTGAGACCTGTGTGGTGCTGGCCCTGATGCAGGAGTGCTGGGTGTCTGGCTAGCTGTGGCTTGAGGGAGGGCAGCTCTGAGAGGAGGGATTCTGTCCTTTGTCCTAGCTAACTGTGCCTGAGTCTCTGACAAAGGCATTTTGCAGGTGAGATGGTGGAGCAGAGGCTCCTCCTCACTTCTCTCCTTGGAGGTCAAGCATCTGGGAGATGGGCTGGACCAAATAAGAGCAGAACCCTGACACATTTCAACTCCAACAATCTTTTGTTGCTGCCTGTGACAGGAACATATCTAGACTTGATATATATCCCCTGCCTTGACTTTGGGCTTTGGATCAAGGCGTAAGAGCTTTTGATGCTTGCATATACAATAAGGGGAAAAAAAAATTAAAACCACAATCCTCAAAATGTTTGCAAATCCAAGAGCTTATCCTCACTCTGGGTAGGAAAAACTAACCAAGGGTAGGATCAGTAAATCACAGAATCAGCCACTTTCATCATCAAACATCAGGGCTGGGACACAGCTAGCATGGAGCAGCATAACCACACTGAGTCCTTGGGAGTATGATCAGGATCTGGCACCATGGGTTTTTCCTTTAATACCTTTACAGTGAGCAGCTTGGCAATCAGCAGGGATCCCAGCCATACATGGATGGGGCTGGGCTTCACATGGGTGTGATGGAGAAACAAAGGCTGCTTGTGGAACGGAGGACACCCACTGAATGAACCTCTTGCTCGAGCTCTGTGAAGGACAGTGGCTCATTCAGGACCAAATGGGCTGAGCTAATGCAAGCCCCCACCTTTGTCAAAGGAGTCTGATAAATTCAGCCAACTGAAGTGCTGAGCAGGGAGAACACCCACACTTTTAGCTCGGGAGGAAATTTAGGCTATACCTGCAAAGCTGGGAACATCCTATCTACAGATCAGCACGTCAGTGCCAACAGTAAGAACAGTAAAAAGGGGCTGAGAGTACAGCATCCCATCACTCTAGCCACTCTCCTACATCCACTTGCCACTAAAGCCCCTCTCCAGTGAGGCCAGTCCCTGCTGCTGGTGAGCAGGGGCCATCCTCTCTCTGTATTGGTGTGGCGGGGAGATGGATGGTGTTTGGTAAGGTGGGAAAGGATCAGGCTGTCCTGGCACATCAGCATCAGTGGTGCATGATACCTTGAGGCAGCCACTGCTTAAGCTGACTATGTGGGCTGTGTGTAGCAGCAGTGGGGAGAAGATGGACTGGCATCTGTCCTTCTGCCACGCTGTCCTTCTGCCACACTGAAAGCAAACTCAGAGCCAGAAGTAGGGCAGGTGGCATCTCTCTCACTGGTGCTTGTGTTGAGCCAGGCTGGTGTGTGCTCCACGGGCAGCAGCGAGCCCAGGTTGTGCTGGGGCAATGTGCAGGTGGACCAGGAGAACACATCTCTTGGTAAAGTCAGCAGGGACTGACAAACCCAGCCCACAGGGAGCACTGCAAAGGCTGAAGGTTTTCACCAGTGTGTTTGGACCTGGGACATCAGCTGGAGCGACAGCATCACCCGAGCCCCCCAGTGGTGTCAGAGTCTGGGGTCAGGCCAGTCCATCTGGAGTTTCATGGCATTATCTCTTAAATGCCTTTAACTGCAATAGGATGGCCTGAGTGATTGGATTGTGCTCTGTAATTAATTAGCTGGGTGCGCCGTATGGGAAGCAGCATCAGTGGGAAGAGAGGGGGGAATCTGCTGGTAAGAGCTGTTAAGCTTCAAATGTCCATTTCTTGTTAAAGCAGCCTTGTGCAGGATTAGTTTCTGGGCACAGGGGGTTAGTTCCAGGGTCATGGCCCTTTTCCATAAGAGGAAGTGCTGTTTTGCTGCCTGACCATTCCCCCAGAGCCTGTGTTCTGAGAGCCCAAACCAACTTGCCTGGCCTAGGGGATGGCTAGGAGGGAAGAGCTTGTTTGGACTGGGATGTTTTGGGGTGGTGAGGGATGCCCCCCACCTGCCAGGGTGACAGACCCTGTAGGATGGCTCCAGGGGTTAGGGTCTGCTTGGCATGGCTGGCAGAATTCCCATTGCTCTTTCTTCCCACACCGGAGCCCATGGGCTTCTCCCCACTCCCTTCCTGCTCCCAAACTTGCCATGCCTCTGCTTGGCTTCTTTGTCTACTTTTAGCATCCATTTGTGCCTTTAAACAGACAGCATCCCCCTTAGGGTGGTTCTCTTCCTTTGTGTTTACTGTGGGGATTAATCTGGACCTGCAGCGTAAGGGAAACCTGCAAGGAACAGCTCCTTGTTTATTGTTTGATTTGGGAAGTGCTGCTGGGCTGGGCTCATGTTTCAGGTCTGTGCTGTTTTTTAAAGGATGCATTTTGGGAGTGCTGTGGGAAGAGGGGGTGTCCCTGTCTGCCCTGGGCTGGGGTCTCTCCTGGGCGTGCCATCCTTTGGGGTTGCTCCCTCCCTTGCTGCGTCCTGTATAGGTGGAGGAGAGAGGGCTCTTCTCAGGGTGTCTCCCCTGGGAGGTGAGACCTATTTTCTGCTCTGGTGCCCCCACCAATCCGTCCAACACCCCTGTGTCTGCCTGCAACTCTCAGGTTCCTCCAGCCCCCATTTGGAATGTGGTGAGCTGGGATGTTTGCTGCTAAGAGGCACCTCTGTGCTCTTGTAAAATTTCAATCTGGCTCGTGATGGGGAAACTGAACTTTGCCCTGTGGTGCCTGCTCAAAATGGTCCCTTCCCCTGTGTTTGGGGGTCTGGGATGGGCTCTCCTGCTCCTCGATGCTGCAAGGAGGTGTGGAGGGGGGTGGTGTAACACTCCAGAGGGTTGTTGTTGCCATCAAGCTGGAGAAGAGTTGTAATGCCCTCTGCTCCAATGGCTGATAAATCTTGGAGGAAAAAACCAAAGAAAAACCAACAAAAAAAAGTCATGTGCCTGCTCAGCTTAACCCTCAAAGGAAAACCATGTCATTTTAAAAGGAAAAGCTGTTAAAAATAGAAATTTTTAGCAGAGAATGACACTCAGAGGAGTCAATGAGCTCTGTTTCAAGAGCTGGGAAACAAAATGCTCCAGGGGCTGTGAAAGGAAGTCTTTCCTTTTCCAACTCCCTGAGTGTCAGGTGTGGCTCCTCAAGCTTGTTGTTTTCCATCTGGCTGTGCCAGATCCAGCCAGGCTGTGGTGATCGCTGGCTGCTCCCAGCTGCTCGCTGTAAGTGGGGAATTCACCATCTTGGAAAGGGACAAAGCTGTGACTCAGACTTGTGTTACATCTTGCCTTGGGTTTCCCACTTGCCAGCAGGGCTGAAGGGGAGGTGGTGAGCCCCATGGAGCATCCCTTCTTTATTTATTTAATTTTTAATTGGCTAAGGAGCCCTCTCATTTGCTTTGGTTCTGACTAATGAGATGCGCCTCGCTTTGACAGCGTGTCACAAGCAATAAATTTCTCAGGAGCTTCTGGGCTGTGTGGATGCCCTCATGCTCTTGCCTGGCTCACCCTCCTCCACATCACCCTGTGCTGCTGCCCCAGCCCAGCCCTTGAGCAAAGGAGAAGAGGGTTGGGATGAAGAGTGTGAAATTGGTGATATCTTTGGGCTAGCCTCAATTGTTGATCTCAAAGCTGGGGATTTGGGTGCTTCCTATATTGTTTCTCTGGGCTGGAAATTGGAAAGTAGAAATCTGTCAAGGAACCAGACAAGCTGTTGTTTAGCAGCCATGATCTCTGTTGTGTTTTCCCAAAGATCTCAGCTGTGCCTCAGGGTGTGAACATTGTGCCAGGCTCCAGCTAATCTCACCAGGGGCTTGGGCTGGCTGGCAGTGAACCAACATGTCAGTGAAGATCCTATGGAAGACTTTCATTCCCATTAAAAATGCATTTTTTTCATTGGAAGGTTTTGCAGGAGCATGTGTCCTTTTGGTGAGGAAAGAAGGGGATGGTCTCCAGCAGGAAAATCTAGATGGATCCATGATTTTCAAAACGTTTCCCAGGGGGCTTTACCAAAAGGGGCTTGATTGCTGCAGAGGTGTGCAGAGATAGAATTGTCCTTCCTTGCCATCCTGCTGAGATCAGTATGTGGGGGTAGCCCTCCACATCCTGATTTCAGCAGGATGGCAAGGAAGTCCTCCTGTGGTCCTTGCTCTGGAGCATCCTTGTGTGCATTAGGAGCATATAGCTTAGGTGTTGTGTCGTATCGGTGTTATGTGATGCTGATACAGGTGAGGAGAAGGGTCATGGGCAAGCTGAGGGGTGCCACCCTGGGGCAGAGATGCTCAGCCACATCTGACCAGAGCAGAAGGGGCTGGATGCTGCTTTGAGGGCGTGGATGCCTTGGTGCTGTTTGTCACCTCTCGCTGGGTGACACTAACCTTCACTTTCCTGAAGTTGTTAAGGGACTGCTTGAGGTTTCAAATCATTGATGGGAAGCACTAACTATTAGCACTTCTTCTCTTTGTATTCGTGATGGATTCTCTTTAGGCGTTGCTCTTAGTGGCTCTCCACTGTTAGCTTTTGTTTTCTCCTCAATAGCTTGTCTAATAAACGCCATTATCTTGGGCACAAATCTACTTCATGTCTCAATTCCACTTGGCGAGAGTTGGTAATAACAGCTGAACAACATCCTTTGAAAAGGGACTCTGTCACCAGCAGCCCTGGATGCCACTTCTCCGCTTCCCACACTTGTCCCCAGAGCAGATAAAGACAAGGGGAAGGCGCGTGGCCAGAAAGCAAAAGGGACATCCTCCTGATAAATTGGATGTCTGAGCAGTGCCGGCAGCAGTCAGTGCAGCAGCTCTGGGGATCAGGGCAGCTCGGGCCCTGCCACCTTGGTCATTAGAGGAGATGTGCTTAAGGCCTGGGATCCTTCCTAATTCCAGCAGATTAGAGGAGAAGGATGGTGGTGAAAGGTGATGGCTTGCAGGGAAGATCAGCAGTATTTTGTACAGCTTGAAGGAGCTTCTTATCTGTGGCCAAATCAAGCTGTTGCCTCCCAGTCTGAATCTGGTTCTGAAAAGGCTTTAACTGGTAGCTGCTGGGTGCTTACTGGGTTTTGGGTCAGCCTGCAGGTCTGTGAGGGGAAGTATTGAGGCAGCTCCATGTTTTGGTGGAGGGCAGCACATTCCCAGCCCATGGAGACCTGACCCTGGTGTCACTGCAGTGACTTTTGTTACTGTCCCTACTGCAGGAGCAGATGAAGCAGAGGGCGAGCAGTGTTTTAATTAGAACGAATTTTCTTTATTTCTCCTGGACCAGGCTGCACTCACTTGGCTGCTGTGTTTTCAAAGGAAATCCTTCCCAAGGAAAATTTCCCATTCTCAGGGGGAAGGGGACGACTGATAGGAGCAAGCTGCCCCACCTCCTCTCAGTTGTCCCATTGCTGGGATGTCTGGCTGCTTCCAGTATCTGTCCCCTCCCTGAGTTATAAATACTTTATCTTCTCAGTGCCTACTGCATAAAATATTTTTTTTTCTAAATGGCATTTTCTTTTTCTATTTTTTCCTGACTGGATTCTTGTATTTCAAAACACGCCCGCCACGCGCGTAGCGCTCAGACATGCTCTCGGCTTCCCCCCAAATGTAATTGCTTTAAAACTGCAGATAGTTGGCGAAAGCAATTTTCTCTCCATTACGGAGGACTCCAGCTCCTCTCATCCTTCATGCAAGTCACTCTCCTCCAGCCCTGCCTTCTCTCTGCCACTGTGCAATGCTCAGCGCTGGGGCTGGTGGTACCTCCGCTTTCCCAAATGAAGCGCTCGCTTTTCTGGGCTCAAGTGGGGATCTCTCTGCAGGGAAAAAGTGGCTTCTACCACAGCTTCTGCTGAGCAAGGGCGATGCTCTCTGGCAGCAAAGCCCTTCCTTGGCCGTGCTGATCTCCCTGGTGGCATGGGTACCTGTGCCAGGCACGTGTTCACCGCGGTTTTGCAGCTCCACCACGCGCACATTTAACATGCTCTTTCTGTCCGCAGGACGTGTTGGGCTTTCAAAGACATTAATGATGGAAAATAAATTGGAATCCAAGAGAAATAATCTTTGGGCATTCTCTGTAGGCCTTGTCTTGCCTTGCCTTCCTCAGCCATGTTGAAGGCTGTGGCTGGAGGGGAATATAAATGAGGAGCAGCCCCAGGTCTCTCTGTGATGCCTTGTGCTCGCTCAGTGGATCTCGCTGCAGGGAGCCTGTCCGCTCCCTGGTGCTGATAAACCCAAGGGGGGCTGGAGATGGTGGCAGTCCTGAGAAGTTGCTGCCCCTTCCTGGAGGGTTTAGTGTCCTGAGTTAAAGGAGGTTGAGGCACACCAGGTTTTCCAAGGGTCTGTGCCCTGCTCAGGGGGTTTTAGTGTCATTCTGGCACGGGGCAGCAGTTGTCTTTGGTTCTGCACCAATGTGTCCCGGGGAACCAGGCCCTTGTGTTAGCTGACCACACTGCAGATGGAGTCAGGTCACAGGTAAACAAACCTGAACGTGCTCCATACACACTATGGCTGCAGTGTTCTCTGCCCTGTGCTTAGACCCCCTTAGGTGCTGGTCTCCTGCTTGGAGGAGAAGATGTGATCTGCCAGGACCACCACCCACAGCAGGGAGGGATCATGCTGGTGGTTATCACCCCTGACATGTCCGTACAGAGGCCAGCAGCATCTCCAGATGAACCCAGAAATGTCTTATCTGGGCACCCTCACAGCAGGAGAGGATTCAGTGGCTTTGTCAGCATCAAAGCTTTCAGTCCCTGGAGGAGAGCCAATGTGCCATAAAACCTGCTCGTTTCTCCTGCCCTGCTCCTGCAAAGTGAGTGTGGAGCTGGCATGGACTGGGAGCCCACAGGGAGCCATAGCTCACACTGGCCTCTGGCGAGAGGCTGTTAAAGCACCACTGCCTATCTTAGCTGGCCCCTGGGTTGCCCTTGGACATGAACCAGCCTTGTAATGAAAGCTTTCTCTGTGTCTGTTTGTTTTCTGATCATCAGTTTAATGTCTGAAAAATCCTGTTGTAGCAGAGCCCAGAGCATTTCAAAGACACTGCTGGAGAGGAGGGGGCTCTGTAGGGACCCTGCCTATGCCAGCTGTGGAGAGAAACCTGGCTGGCCACCACAGCCAGCTTCCTACTTCCAAGGGATTTGGCTTGGTGTGTTGAGGGAGACATTGAGCTTTGCTCCCACAGCACATATCCATTGCTGTGAGAGCCTTGTACGTACCATGTCCTCCAGCCTTGGATATTTGGAGATGCCTATATGAAGAGCTGAGGGTTTGGGTGGGGAGGATTCATGGTCTGAAACCTGCTGTAGTTGTCCCATTAGCAGGTTGGGTGGTGCTTATGCATTCCTCTCTTAGGGGATGATGCTGGTGGCTTCCACTTCTCACTAGGATGTAGTCAAGACTGTCTGGCTGCTCCAAGGTGCTCCACAGCTCCCCAGAGTGGCACTTCTTGCAGTGGTGTCCTCCCAGTCATGTCGTTCTGTGTTGTCTTAATGGTGTCAAGCTCTGAATGAGCTTGGGCAATTTGCTTTATAAAGCAATGCGCTAAATATGTCAACACTCAGCGCATGTTTTTAATATAATATTTCAGATTGTTTTGAAAGAAGCCAAGATCCTGCTTTCCCTCTTCATTAGGAACATTTTATGTGAAAGAGATGAACAATAGAGAGAGTTTGCCAGAGAGAAAGCTTTCCCAAGTATTTGTTGCTGCTGAGAAATCAGCTGCTTTTTACAAAAAAACCCTCAATGCATAACTATCAGGGCAATTAAGCAGCTTGTAAGCTGCCAAGGAAGGTTGTAGAATTGGCTTTGCTGGAGATGTTGGAGGCCAGGCTTGACCGTAGCCATTGGGTGTGCTTTAGGCACAGTAAATCCCAGTTTCCAAAGGGGGAATGGACTAAATGACCCACCAGTAGCCCCTGGGCTCTTGGGAGTTCCACACAGACAGTCTGAGCTGCTCTGGCATGAGCAATTCCAGGCTGATGGAGTGAGTGGGTTTGTGAATCTCATGCTGTTTCAGGCCAGAATTGATGGCTTTGGCTTTTAATTCTCTTCCCAGCAGGACCAGGGTTGGTTTCTGTCCTGGTCTCCAGCTGGGAGACTTGGTCTTCTGCCATGGAAAGGGTAAGACCTTCTGCCTGCCTGGTTGCAAAGCTCTGTTCTGGCTGAAGCTACTCAAAAGAAAAGAAACCCAAAAAATCCCACTGCTGTACTTTCATCAGGGAAACTGGGTTCCTGTCTGTTCTCCAAAGGGTTTCTCTTTCATCACAAGTTACAGGAAACTTAGAGGGAGCTGAAAACTTCCCTCTTCAATGAGGACACACCTGGAGAGATGATGGGAGGAAGCTGTTTCCAAAGCCCCTGCCAGCTCTCTTTCCATCAGGCCTCCTCAGCTGATGTCCCAAGAGGTGTTCTGGGATAACTTCCTTATGAAAGGGAGGGCAGCCAAGAGCCTGGAACATTCCTATCATGGAGAAGCCTGTCTGAAAGGCAGGGAGCCTCAGCCTCATTAGCTGGGGTGGTTGGCACTGGGGAAGTGGACCCTGGAGAGGGATTTGAGTGAAGAGGGCAATCCTACAGCCAGAATCAGCCCAGGAGAAATGCTCCAGAGGCGAGACCATGCAGATGTTGGCATGACAGCTGGCTGTGCTGGAATGTTGGCTGTGCTGGGATGGTATGACCCAGGGCAGGAGGGAACTCGCTGGGTGGCCCTGAGGTGAGACCTGTGCTCATTGCACACCCACACTGCTGCTGGGCCTGTAGAGAGGGTCCCTGGGGATGCTGCTGCCCTGCTGCACCCAAGACAGGCAGGATCTGCTTTTCCTTCACCTCCTGGTAATCCTGTACTCAAATATTTTTCCTGCAGATCTGGTTTTTATCTTTATTTTTTTTTTTTGCCACTCCTAAATGGAGTGTTTAAGCCTATTCTTTTGTTTTCTGTGAAAGGAGCAGTAAATCCTTTATCCTGCCTGGCTATTTCTGTGTGCGTATTTTCTCATTGTGTTCTAGCTTGTCAGCTGTGTCAAAGCCCAGAAACCTTGGCCTCTGTTGGACTTCAGACTTGGATTTCTCTGTATTTAACAACAGAGACTCCCTTGGACTAACAGTTCTTTTTTCCCCCCCTTGGTGTCTTTTTTTTTTTTTTTTTTCCCTTCAAAGAATACTTGGTTAAAAAAATCCCTGACAAGAGGGAGCGAGCAGAGTGGCTGTTGGGTTCATTCCCAGCACATCCTGCCAATGCTGGCAAGGAGTCACAGCCAGCATGTCCTCCTGTCCCCCCATGCCTCTGGGGTACCAGGGCTGCCCAGGGAAGGAGAACCCCCCTGGGTGAGGGAGCTTTCCGGAGATTAGCTCGGGCTCTACGGGTGCCTAATGCTCAGGCAGTGGATGTGATGAGCACAAAGGCAGGATTTCGGTGGGATTAGCTGGGGAGAGGATGGATGGCTGCCTCTGCACCAGGGCTGTGTGCCAGCTCTGCCTGCCATCCCCACTCCTGGGAGCAAGTGTGGGGTGTCTCCCTGGGGGGATCTGATGGAGTGACAGCCAGGCAGCCATCCCCATGGCTGCAGAGAGGAAGAATGGGCTGTGGCACTGATGGCTGCAGGAGGGATCAAGGATGGTGGCAAGTGAACTGCAGTCCACTCTGTGCCCTGACAGTGGTGGCAGCAGCCTCAGGAAGCCAAGGGAAGCTGTAGAATTGGCTTTGCTGGAGACGTTGGAGCCCAGGCATGATGACTGGGCATGCATCAGGCACAGTAAATCCCAGTTCCCAAAGGAGGAATGGGCTAAATGACCCACTAGCAGCTCCTGGAAGTTTCAGAAATGTGGTCTGAGCTGTGCTGGCATGAGGAATTCCAGGCTGGAAGAGTGAGAGGGGTTGTGAATCTTGTACTGTTTCAGGCCAGAATTGATGGCTTTGGCTTTTAACTCACTTTCCAGCGGGACCAGGGCTGGGCTCTGTTCTGGTCTCCAGCAGTGAGCCCAGCAGCCAGTGACCCACATTCCCTGGGGTCAGCTCCACCAGCTGTGCTGGTGCTCCATGAATGCCATGGCGGCTCACCAAACCGGGCAGCATGGGCGTTTGTGCGAGAACAAAAGAATAAACAATGGAAACTGTGATTAATTAGTGCAGCTAATTAGCAATGTGCTTGGCCTGGGCTGGAACTTGGTGAGGTGCCAAAATCAGAGGCGAAGCCACAGGAGAAACTCTGATTGGAACTGCTCTGGGGAGGGAGCAGGGAAGGTGAGAGGATGCTTTCCCAGCACCTCTTTGCAACTTGCCACGCTGACAGGTCAGACTGGGGCTAGCACTGGTCTTACAGCCTGCAGGTGCTGCTGTTGTCATCCCCAGCAGCATCCTCCCATTCCCTGGTGCTGCCTTTGCTGAGACATCACTTCCCTGGCCACAGTCAGCATCAGGAGCTGGGTGTTGCACCAGTGCTGCAGGTGTTAATTAACGAGCCCTCGTTAGGGTCGGTGGGGTTGCCTTCCCCATGGAATAGGATCCTGCTTGTTCATCTTCTCCTACACAGTACAGCTGCATTTTCTTTGCTCTCCATTTGCAAATTAGTGCAAGGACCACGATCAGCAAACAAATTTGCAGCGAGCTCATGGCGGGCTTGGAGATTTGGAAGAATCCTTGGCAAATATTTGCCAGCCTCCACCGCAAACCTCGTGAATACTTTTCATGACAGAGAGATGCTGAGTTTGTCTGCCAGCTTGGGGTAGGATGGCAGACCTCGGGTAGGCCTGTGAGCTTGGGGGGCTCCACCCCGCTGTGCCCGACCCCCCCGGCGTTGTTCACCTTCCCCGTGGCAGGGTGGGAATTATTTCATTGTATTTTCAGTAATACTGTCATTTGGGAGATGGGTAATAGTGCTTTTATAATTTATAAGGGTCTGTTTTAATTAGGGGGCTTGGACTAGGTGACCTCCAAGAGGTCCCTTTCAACCCTAACAGTTGTGTGACTGCAGCCATAGCAGGCTCACATCATTGCCATTAAAAGGTGGCTGCACTGAAATGCCATTTGCTCAGTGAGGTCTGAAGCAGTGCCCTTTGGAGTAATTGGGAAACGTGGCCCCTTTCTTGAGGAAAGGACAGTCTATTTTTCAAGGTGCCATCACATTATTATTAATTTGTTAAACACTGACTGCTCAAAACTGTTTGAGAGGCAAAAAGAGGATGTGAGTTCTGCCTTGGGGACCTTACCACTAAATAAATGTATTAAATCAAACTCTTGCTGGAGAGGAGAGTGCTGCATATGAAGCTGAAGCTTGTTAGAGGATGGGTGGGTGTACCACCTCCATCAGCAAAGGGTCTTGCTTCCCTTTCAGTTTTGAATTTGGGAGGAGTGATCACAGATTGGCAGGTCAAGGATCTGCTTTCTCTTTTTCCTAGGTGCCAGTGGAACCCCTTGACTTGTGAGGAATGGAGAGAGTTCCCCTTGTCTTGTGAGACCCTTTGGCTGGGCCAGTTGAGCTGGGGGGTCCTTCCCTTGCATGTTTGTGGTTGTGTGCATCAGCACAGGCCAGGGGCTGCTTGCCCAGGTGAGCTTGTGCCTTCTCTCCTTCCCCACTAGTGATGCTGGAAGCATATAACACCCTCTAGAAAGGGCTCCCAAGAATTCCCCTGTGCCTGGCAGGAGCCCCTTGGGCCGTGCTGGACCTCTTCAGATATCCACATCTGCTTCGTGTCCAGATCTAAGCAGATCCCACTGGTTTCCTCTCCTTGATGATGGGGAGGTGGGGAAATAACAGCAATACAGAAAAATATCAATATATTAAGTTCTTCACCTTCCTAACTTTCAAGTCAGCCTTTCTGTGGGGTTGGGTTTGCTTGGTGTGTGCTTGAGGCTGTGTGTTTCCTGACTGACACCTTCTGTGCCTTCCCACCCACAGCCCCCTGTGCCCTGGAGCCATGAGCTGCCCTCAGTGCCCGCAGAGCCGCCGGAGCAGCCTCCCAGCCGCAGCCCCCCGGCACTCTTAGGCTTCCCTGCCCTCTGGAAGGTGCTCATCGCTGGCCAGGAGAACCAGCTGCACCTGCACCCAGCGTCCTGCATCCCTCCCAAGGTAAGGATGTCTGTGAAAAACAAAGGCAACCCAATTTCACTTGGCAAATTCAAGTGCAATCAGGTTGTTGCTGTGTTGTTGCATCTCCTACCTACTCCTCTCTCCCTTGTCTTGGGAGGAAGGGTGCTGGCCTGGGGATGAGAACTTCTCTTCCAATTAAAAGGTGATTTTGAAGGTGGGGTGAAGCCTGCTGGTGAAGCCTGTTCCTTGCAGACTGTATCCCAGTGGAATTTGCTCATAGTTTTAAAAACTACTCTGCTGCTGCAGAGAGCCAGGCTTGGGTGGGACTGGTGCTTTGTGACTGCCTCTGCTTCCCTGATGTACCTCCTGAGGATAATTGTGTATAATTTTCCTGTTAACGATGCTCTGGAGGCTTCCCAAGCACGAGCCACCTTTCCTCCCAGCTGTATAAGGCCTCTGGAGGCTTGGTGTTGGAGGCTTCCTGTGAAGGAAGAGTAAGAAATGGCTGGGGCATGGCATTTGGGTGGGGGCCAAGTCCCTCTCCCAGGGAAACACCCTCACCTGCTTCTTGCAGTCGGCAATAGGGTTTTTTTAAAGTTAAAAAAGTAGAGCTCAGTTTGTGAGCAGGGGCTGAGGCTGATGTGGCCCAGCTGCCCTCCTAATGGGTACAAAATCAGTATTCGTGGAAGAGAGTGGAAGTTGGGATTAGAAATCAAAACCACGATTGCTGGTGTGGTTTTGGAGTTTGAGATTTTTGGGGTCTCTTGTTTTCAAGCTTCTCCATGCAAACAGAGATGTCAGCTGTGTGCAGTAGCATATGAGAATAGCAGCTTCTCCATGTGTGATCCTACACATGGGCAGAGGAGCTGGGGCCTGGAGGAAGATGAGGATGCTACTAGCTTGTCACAGGATGCACATGAGACTCCTGCTTTGAGAGGTCTGTGAGAAAGTCACAGTGGACCCAGAGAGTTAAAAGTACGAGTCAGAGCTGTGACCTGCCTTGTCCTGGTTCACTTTGGGAGCTCCCTACCTGGCTCTGGGATCAGCTGGGATGCTCCAGCTGGGAAGCAGAGGCCAGTTAGCACTGGGAAGACTGACATCTTCAGGCTGTAAATATCCAGCTAGCTCTAATCCTCCCAGTAGCTCCATCACTGCTGTTTTCCTAAGAGTTATTTGACTCTTTGTGTTGCACTTCTCGGACAAATGGCTTTTAAATAAAACCTCTGCTAACTCGTTAGGCCTCCTGTCCAGGTCACTTCCTGCATGGGTGATTTATAGGGCTGCTTTGAACATTTTATTAACTTTCAATCACTGGGGCCAGTCAATCAGAGCCTATCCCATTAGCTGTGGTGAGTGGCTGCCCAGGGCATCAGGCTCTCCCGCTGCCTCCTCGCTTCTGGAGAGACCAACCATGGTGAGAGATGGGAATGAACAGGAGGAGAATTTAGATAAGGAGGAATAGATCTGGGATGGATAAGTGAATGCATAAGGGTTAAGGAGATAATGGGGCCTGTGATCATATCTGGGAAGGTGGCTTATCTCCTGCTGTTGGTACGTGATTTCTTGGCTGCATCTCCTGCAGCATGTGCTGAACCGTGTGGTGATGGGAGAGGAGTGCCAGGGCTTGGTGAGGAGGCGGCTGCTCCAGACTGATGGCAGCAAGGTATCACAGCTGGGGCATCCCTGGCTAGGATGTGCCTGTGTTAAACCCCTCCTGTGACAGTGCCAGAGACAGAGCCTTCCTCCTTGCTAGTGAATTTGCAAGTCCCTTTAGATCCAGTGGGCTGCCTTGAGTCCAGTTCCCTGCCATCTCTGATGCCTCTGCATCTTCTTCCCCCTTGGAGCCGAGCAGAGCCAAGCCCTGCAGCCCTGGCACAATGGTGAGTGGGGCTGAGCAAGCAGACACCAGTCCAGCTGGGAAATCCAAGGGAGATGGAGATTGTAAGTGATGTGAGGCTGCAGCAATAGCTTTGATTATCTCTGGTTTAGTTGCTCCTCTCCCCACTATGCCCTGTCTTTGTTCCACTTGTGCTCAGAGATGTTTTTCAGTGGAGTTTTCCAGCTCCTAGTAACAGGGAGAAAAAAACCCTGAACTCCTGCACAACCAGAACTAATGAGCTCTCTCTGGAAATAAAAGCATCCTAAGGACAGCCTTGTGATACAGAACATCCCGTTCTCTGTGGCTGCTCTGGCCACTGCCTCTGAGCGATGGCCCAGCACAGGGCTGTTGGGAGCTGAGCAGAGCTGTCACCTCCCATCCTTCCCCCCAGCCATTGCTCATGTGAGGCGTTGAGAAAGCTGAGCCACAGTTTGCTCCTCTGGCAGAGCTCTGCTGTGGGGACGGGGATTTGGGAACATTTGTCCAACACTGTGATGCAGAGCCCATCACCCTGTACATCCTTTCAGCACAGGGCAAGGAGGGGTCACATGTCCCTACAGGTCAGGACCAGCTCTTACTGGCTTGGAAAGGGATTTGGGGAAGAGCCTGGCTCCCATCCCTGGCTGGAGTGGAGAGGTGTAAGAGGGTGGGCTCACTGCAGCCCCTGTGTCTGAGGGAACACAGACCTGCAGTCCCCGAGGGCTGTCGGGGTTGTCAGGCATCTGGCTGGGAGAGAATTTGTCTTGCAGCAAAGCTGGCATCTGAAAGCCATCGCTTCTGATGTGCCCATGATTTGATGAAACCTCTGTCTCCTTTGTCATTCTTCTGTCTCTGTCTCAAATCCCAGAGCAAAGACAGAGAACTTGCTCACAGAGACAAGCAGGTTTTTTTTCCCTCCACCTTTAAATATTTATTCTGAGCTCTCAAGATACACACGCTGTGATCTCGGGGGCCTACCTGTGTGTTGGTAGCATCTTCTGCCTGGCAGAACAGGGCTGGCTGCCCTTCCCTCTGGGGAGCACAGGCAGAGCCTACTCCCCCTCCTACTGCCTTGTGCTGGGTCCCAGAGGAGTGACATGAGGTGTTCACCTCCTCCTGCACATGTGCTCCCATGGGAACAAACCCAAAACCCACAAAATGCTGTCTGAAGAAGCTGTGGGTTGTGAGCTGCCTTTCTGGGGCTGACAGAGGTAAAAGCAGCCTGGTCCATCTGGTGTGCTCTGTTCTGGGGTGGCACATCCCAAATGGCACCCACCCCTCTGTCCCCTGCCTGCCTTCCCCTGTCCCTGTTAGCACACAGAGCTGCCACTGGAGGCTTTCCTGTTCCTCCCTGCAGCTTGTCAAGGTCATGCAGGCAACTGGAGCAACACTGCCAGCCTTGGCTTTGCAGCCTAAGCTGTGGTGCTGTGCTCACTGGGGCTTTCAGCCCCCTTCCCTCCTTTTCTCCACTCTCGCTGTACTTCTCCAAGCCTTCCTGGTGCTGCTGCTCGGATACACAGATTGCAGGAAGAGCAGCCCCATGCCACAGGGAGGCATGTGCCTGGCATGCCAATGAGCCTGGCAGCTCAGCCTGGGATGTTCCAAAGCAGAGCCACACTGCAGGCACTGTCCCATGGTTCCTTTCAAAACAAGAGATGCAATCCCATCTGGCTGCAACTGCCACCTTCCAAGCATTTTTCCTGGAAGCTGGCTGTCCTGCAGAGCTGTCTCACCTCTGCTCCTGCTATGGGGTTTTCTGCACTCAAGGGAGAGGGGATTTTGCATCTGCTCACAGTAGCTGGAGTGTGGTGATGTTAAACTCCTAGGAAAAAAGCCAGGAGCTGGTTTCTCAGCAGCTCTGCAAGGGATGAGAGGATGTCTGCCTTTCCAGGTGAGTACACAAATCGCTACCTCTGCCTCCAGCTGCTGCAGCCCAGGCATCCTGCTCAGCAGCTGGCACTCATCAACACACAGGCTTGTCCCCAGCTGCCCCTGGCAGTGCCAGCCTCGGGCTCCCTGGGACCTGTATGGGTGTGGGCACCGGTGCAGAAAGAAAATCCTTTGCAGAGGTCTAGGACTGGATGGCAGGTGCAGCTCTACCAGGAGATGCCTTGAAACCAGCATGTAGCCAAAGGCAAGAGGAGGCAGAGCAGACAATAGCTGATGTAGTGGGATTTTTTGTTGTTTTTGAAGAGAAATAAATTAAAGCTGGGTCAGGAAAACTGAGCTCCAGTAAGCTGCAAAGTGATGAGGTTGGGACCATGGTGGTGGTTTCCTGGGCTGCTTTTCCCACCCCTGCCTGCCCTCTGACTGCACCTATGATGGGCTGGCAGCAGCACCAGCCCTCTCAGCTCTTGCTGAATGTCTGAACAGAATGGCCTCATTAGCAGGGAAAGTTTCCCCAGGATAAGTTAGTGCTGCTGTAAGAAGTGCAATTATCTCTTTTCTGCTCTCACAACTGTGGGCATTGAAGTTTCCTGCTCTTACACCATGTCATGGCCGAGCTCTTGTGCACAGGAGGGTGCCACCAGGAGAAAGAAATTATAACAAGGACATTTTTTGGAAAGAAAAAGGGATTTTTTTTTTTTCATAAAGGATTTGTTACTGCTTGGTTGTTGCACTGGCTCAGAGCTGCTGTGCCCATGCAGAGTGATGCCAGCCCCTGCCTCTCCATCCTGGTACCTGCCTGTGTGTGGCTTGGTTGGGATGGTGGCAGAGAGAATATTTTATGGAAGGCAGAGGACCTGTGTTCTCTGTGTGTGTGTCAGCTCCTGCTCTGCCTGTGCCCTGTCCTCCTTGTGGTGTCACCCCTTGCCCAGGGCTGCAACACCCCAGGGCTCTTCAGCTCCAGCAGGACTTTTCACTGAGCAGTGCATTCACAGGAGCAGCCAGTGCCAGCAGTGTATCTATCATCAGAGTGAAAATCTGGGGCCTGAGACTTGTAGGAAATATTCCTTCAAGATTCAAGCTTTTTCAGTCATTGGTCATTTGACCTAAGAGAACTGTGTGTCACTCTGTGAGCCACGGGGAAGGCTGCCAGAGCACACACAGAGGATGTTTGCAGCTGGATATTGTAACAACTTCGTAGTGAATGGTTGGGATAAGTCATATTTCATAAAACCGGCCAAGAAAAAGATCGGTGATTAATTCTTTTTAATAAACAATGGTGAGTAGTGTGGCTTGATTTGAGCCTGACTGACTTTTACAGTGATTCATGGATTTTTCCACAGGAAAAACCACCTTTATGGTGATTGCTGATGTGTGGGGTGCCTGCTTGCCTTCATGAGTAATTCCCCCCAGCTCCGAAAGCACCAGGGTGTGGAAAAATGATGAACTTCTCCGCAGGAGCTGAGAGGGAGGAAGGGTGTGCGTGGCTCCACCGCCGCAGCCAATGACTGCGTCCCTTCCAAGAGCATTGCAGGACGTGGGAGAGGGGGAATTTCACTGCCAGAAGTGCTGAAGGAGGCGAATCTTACGGAAAAATGAGCGGAGCTGAGATGTCCATGTGCGCTGTTCTGGGCTGGCCAAGTGAGGTCAACTGGGAGCGGTAATGGTCCTCTTTGCACCGTGCTGCCCCACTCCTCCAGTAAACCAAACACCTGAGCAGAAGAGTCCCAGCAGCCCATCCCTAGTTCAGTTGGTCTTCCGTTCTCTGCAGCCCCTCACGCTGGAAGCCGGCCAGCCTCCCTGGCGTCGTGCGGCTGGGATTCGTGGCTCCGGGGCGGGAGCGTGCGGCCGGGGGCGTAGTGCGCGTCTGTGTGATGCTGCTTTTTAAAACCCGCCGGGGTGGGATGGGGAAATGCCGGGCGAGGCACAGTCAGAGGTGTGAGCAGTGCCTGCGCCTCGCAGGCGGGCGCCGGGGGCGGCGGCAGCCCTTGCCGCGGTGTCGGGTTTGTTTTCTAGTTTAGAGATGAAGGCAAAAAAAGCTGTAGTTCTGCTGAGATGAAATTTGAAACATCATTTGGTTCCTTGGTGAGGGTTTTTTGGACTCTTGGTGAATAATATGGGTATTTGGCTAAAATTTTGAGTTTCAGAGCAAGGGAAAGGAAAGGTGGCACAGTGGTGGGAGAGGTTTGTGTAGAGATGCAGTCGTGAAGGAGGAAGAAGGAGCCTGGAGGTTGGTCCAGCATCTGGCAGCAGCAGACAGGGTAACACATGCCTTGGTGCAGTAGCACCCTATGGCAGGGTGACAGGCCACCAAATGCCCAGCCTGGTCCCCCGTCCCTTCAGTCACTCTTGGGGCTGCATTCCCAGCCAGCACCCCACTCCCTCCTCATCCTCCTTCAGCCCTCCCTCCACCGCAGTGCCCATCCCGCATTCATTACGGTGCCCATGTACTTCTCTAAGCCCAATATACTTTGAATTACTGCTCATCTATTCCTCTTGACATCCTCATGCTCATAACTAGGGAGCCTGCATTACCCGTTTGCACATCTGTCAAGCTGCGTGTTCCTTGGCCATTTCCAGAGATACATAAAATTGCCCGTGGTTATGACATTATTGACAACCCACCCCGTCTCCTTCCCCCTCCCCAAGCCCAAATGGCTGCCTGGCTTTATGAGGATTGATATTTGGGCAGTAAATATTTTAGAGCCTCATCTGATGAGTGTGTCTGTGCGGGTGAATACATTTGTGGCTGAGGACAGATGTTGGAGCTATCTTCATTGGAAATGCAGGGCCTTGTCTTTCTCCCTCCTGCCTTTGCAGCATCTCTGTCATCTCTCTGCAGCCTCTCAGTGCTGCCTGTTCCCAGTGGGAAGAAGGGGAAATTTAGGGAAAAACCAAGCAGAGGTTGACAGGAAGGACAGGAACTGGCAGAGCTCTGTGAAGGTTGCAGTGCTGCTGGGTTCCCATGCTCCCATGTACCTCAGCAGTAGGATTGAATTTCTGTGGCAAGGTGTTTTCCTAGAACCCAGGGAATCTACCCGTTCCTGCTGTGCTGGACAAGTAGCTTCAGCCCTTTTGAAAAGAAGACTACAAGTATCAGACTGTCTGTGGTTTCCAAAGGATATATTCTAACTCCTGTTCTGAAAAGCTGCTTCATCACCCGAAGTTTCAAAGTGTACTTCAGTAAATGCCACTAATGAGGAAACAACTTAGGAATAGCACAGCCTGGGTGATCTGAACCATTTTCTTATCTTGCTGAGAAAAGCAAAGGAGACCATTTTCAGTTCCTCAGAATGATTTGCTCTCTTGGCTTTCAATCAGCAAAGAGTGATTCCTGATTTCTAGGGAAGAGAAGAAGGACACTCAGCTTCTGCAGAGTGAACTGGGGTGGGCTGGGCTGAGGTTTTGGGAGTGACAGCTCTCCTTGGGCTGGATCTAAGCTGTGTGTACCAGGATCCAGGGAGCTTTCAAAAATATGTCTGCACTCCAGCTGTCTGGGAGTTTTGTTTGAGTTACCAAGCAGAGTTGTCCTTGTACCGGGATCCAAGCCTGGGATGGAACTCTGGTCTCTTCCTTTTAGGAAGGACAATGACATGGGGGTCTGACACGAGTCCTCTCTGCACACAGAATGGGTGGTGCTCATGCAAGGCAAGTCAGTCCTGCTCCTTGATTTCCTCTTGCCATTTTGCTACTTTTTTCCCTCTCCAAGCCTGGAGCAAGTGCCTCCAAATGTATAAAAAATCAGCTGCCTGGGGGCGGCTTTGCGACCGTTCAGTCCTTGCAACCCCTCGGAGTCTTCGTCAGGAGAGCAGGAGCATCCTGGCTTGGTTCAGTCTCTCAGAGTCAGGAGAGCAGGAGCTTCTGGGCTTGGTTGAATTCCTCGGAGTCTTCATCAGGAGAGCAGGAGCATCCTGGCTTGGTTCAATCCCTTTGTCAGGAGAGGGCGATTTTCCTGGCTCTGCAGTGGGTGCTGTGCTGGGCTGGTCCCTGCCACCCAGGCTGAGGGGGTGTGGAGGCTGCTGGGCTGGCAGTCACCCCCTCCAGCATGTCACCCAGTGCCAGCTGTGCTCAGGGTGTGGGTGTCCCTTTCCCGACGGGAGCGATGTGTTTTGGGGCAGGGAGTAGGAGGGCGTGTTTCTGGTTCCTGCAGCTTGAGGTTTGAAGCTGTTGTGTAGGCAGTGGGGTCCCCAAGAGGGCACATGGATTTCCAGGGGTGGCCCACGTGTCAGAGAATGTCACCTGCCTTCTTGGTGGCCGCTGTGCTGTTGAGTGTGGGCAGTTGAGTGGACCGTGGAGTCCGCTGTACCTCTTATATCCGGTTTGCTCATTGAAGGAGATATCTGTGTCATCAAGGAGCTGTAGAGGACAGCTTTGTGAAGGTGCTGGGAGAGTAGGAGGTGCCCAGCTCCCTTTGCAAGGGCTCAGTGTCTCCACCTCCACAAAGCCTGGCTGCAGGAGCCACGTGCCGAGGGGAGGAGTTCAGTGGCCTCATTGAACTGCCCGATGAAGGATGCTGCCCTGGCCCTGGCCAGTCTGCTCTTTTACAGCACTATAGTATCTATTTATTTATGATTTCCGTGGGTGGTGTTTTGGATGATCTATTGAGCCAGAGTGAGATATTTTGAGGCACAGTGAGATATTTTAAAAACATCTCATCACTCTGGAAATATCCATGGTGCGATAGCTGTGTATTAGTCATTCGGAAAGGGAGTGATTTCAATGAAAGAAAAAACATTTCATCTTGTCAGAGCATTTTCACTCACTGTCTGCCAGGCAGCTCCTGTCAGTCTTCAGTCTCTGTGGCTGGTTTTACTCTTATAAGGCTCTGCCTTTTTTATTTTCTAACAAGAAATAAAATAAACCCTCTAATGGATATTGGTAGCTATGAACTCATCAATTGTCAGCGAGAAAGAGCCTGTGAAAAGATGCTATAAACCCTCTTTTGTACTGGATTATTTCCCATGGGATTATTTCTCCCAGGGACTATCTGCATTTGGAAGGAGAAACTCCTTCTCTGGGTATTGGACCTTGAAAAAAAAAACAAAACCTTGCCCTCCAAGATTATTTATCCCCCTGAAAACTGAGAGTAACTCCAAACCCCTTGAATGTCAGCTGGAGATGCAGAATTAGGCTCACAGAGAGCAGGAAGAGAGATGGTTTTCTCCTAGGCGAAAAAAAAAAAAACCCTGTTAGAAAACACAAATGATGAGGCCTTGTCCTGCAAGGGAGAACAGCTCAAAGCCGTTCAGCAAATGAAAAGCCAAATGAGCTGTGAAAACCCTACCTCCATGGTAGGAGAGATTTTCTCTTGGAAGAAATCTGCCACAAATCACCTAATATTCAGCTTTGCACTGCCATTTGGGAAAATGCTCATCATATTCCCCTGGTCCCTGCTGCAGCTGATGTGTGTCTGTGGCTGGGGTTTCTCTTGCACAGCCTGCACGCCCCGGGGGAGGTGATTCGGCCGAGGTGCTCCCGTGCTTGGATCATTCTCTGTAATCAGCCAAAGAGAAGTTGCACTGTAGTTACACCCTGAGTGCTGCTCACTGTTGCTTTGAGGGTCACAATTGCCATTGCTTCATGCAACAAGTAGATAACTGCTTTGATGACTCAAAATGATCCCTTTGTGGATAAATCACAGTGTTGATATTCCAGGTTTTTCCAGGGTACACAATAGTAGAATAGTAAAATCAGTTTGGGTTGGAAGGAACCTCAAAGCTCATCTAGTGCCACCCCCTGCCATGGCTGGGACACTTTTCACTGTCCCAGGGTGCTCCAAGCCCTGTCCAGCATGGCCTTGGACACTTCCAGGGATCCAGGGGCAGCCACAGCTGCTCTGGGCACCCTGTGCCAGGGCCTCGCTACCCTCCAGGATCTAAGGGCACCTCCCTGGTGGGAATGGGGTTTTAGGGGATGCTCCTCTGCTGCTGTGGCTGCCCCCTGGACATCTCCTTTGATATTGAAAGTCTTGGCTGGGGTTTCTCTGCAGCAGTGCTGAGC
Source organism: Fringilla coelebs (assembly GCF_963513975.1). Classification (NCBI taxonomy): domain Eukaryota; kingdom Metazoa; phylum Chordata; class Aves; order Passeriformes; family Fringillidae; genus Fringilla; species Fringilla coelebs. The sequence continues at coordinate 3,563,319 of NC_140038.1, read as the reverse complement.
TCTGGCTACATCCCTGTGCAGGCCCACTCCACTTCCAGCCACTGTGGCCATGGAAGCTCCAGGCAGGGCTGTAAAATAGAAACTCTGAACTAAAGAGCAGGAGAGGGCAGGAGAGAAGCAGCCCTGGATCCCCTTGATGCCTTGGAGCCTTTTCCCCAGCTCTGCCAGGACAAAAGGGGCATCACTCTCCATGAAAGCAGGAACTGGGGGGATCAGGGTGCTGACTGTCCTGGAGCAAGTGCCCCTAAACCCCATCTTGCTAAAATCTGGGCTTGGCAGCAGTGACCTGTAACCTTTAGAACTGTTGCCTATTTATTCTTGGCCAAATAAAATTAAAATGGACAACCAGTGCCATTTCTTTCCTTTAACCTTTTCCCTTTCATGTCCATACTTGACCCAGAATAATATTCTTTCTTGGTGCTGCCTTGCTGAACACTAATTCAATTAATTCAGTTAATTAATTAACACAAGCTGACCTCTTGCATTTCTTGGCCAGGGGCAGCAGGACTTGCCACCTACGTGGTGAATCCTCTGCTCTCCTGCCCTTGTGGCATGGCATCTTCTGCATCCCTTTGCTGGGGCTGAGCGTGTCCTCGTCCCGTGCCCCTGAGTCAGCACTCTGCTGCTGGCATGCTATTTCAGCTTAGGAAAAAAAAAAAAGGAGAAACTTTCAGTATTTAAAGTATTTAAGCAGATGGAAAGCCACAAACTACAGTCGGTGGAAGGAGCATGTTTCATGACTAACAAAATATGCCAGGTAGGCCGTTCCACTTGAGATATTTTCAGGAATATAATCACTTTCACACATCCTCATAAATTTGCCAAAGTGTTAGTTTTCCCCCATATGGATGGGGAGGATGCAGCATGTCATGACTGTTGCATGGCATCTTGAATGCTGTGTCTTCATGGTGTGGTTTTTTTTTCCCTTTATTCCCCCCACCCCGGCTGTAATTGCAATTGAAGTTTGATTCACCCTTCCTCATAATTAGTGTAGGCAGAAGGTCATCCTTGAACATCGTGGTGAGAGAGTTCCTTGGACAAGGCATTATTAAATCTCTTATAATTCTCCCAAAAATGGACAGGGGTTGGACTGGAGCAGTGCCAGGGATGCTGTATCAGTGGGGTACCAGCAGATGATAAAGGGATGCTCTAGGGGAGCCCCAAAGGCTGCATCCTTCCCATTGATTTCCTCTGAATAGGTGCTCCAGCGATGCACTGGGGTAAACAAATGCAAAATATTTTGAAATCATTCAGTCTCAGCATTGGATTCTTTCTTTTCTTTCTAGTATCATGGCAAAATTAAATAAAAGGACCCGTTTTCTGCATGTTATTGATCTTTCACTCAAAATCTGGGCCCTTTTCCAGGAAAAATGAGCCCTTTTGTGAACAAAGAGACAGGCACCTTCCCAACAAAAGTCAGCTTTCAAATCCAATGTTCTGTGTGTTTGAAAATTCATGTTTCTGATAGGAAAATATCAATTTCACTCAAATTTGCAGAGCAGTGATGTGGTGGGGGGGGAGACGGCCCTGAACGGATTGATGAGTACTTGAAGGCCAGATTGCCAGAGGGATTTAAAAGCAAAAGAAAAAGCAACCTTGTCACTGATTTTGAGCAGCTTGTGTTTGAATTCAGAGCCAGGCTGTTGGGCTGGAGCTGGCTCTGCTGTCCTTTTCTCTTGGGTACACTGTGCATGTGGCAGGAGGGCTCAGCCCATCTCTCCTGACCAAATCCCAGCCTCAGTGGTTTATATACCCTTTTATTTTAAACACGCTGGTGGCTGGAGCCAGGCTCTGAGTTGGTTTGTGCTGGCCTTGCTCTGTTACCCTGGTTTGGTGCCCCACTGAGAGCTGCCTGCTGGTGTCTCAGACAAGCTGGGCTTTGCAGGCAATGTTTTACAGGTTAATTTGTCAAATCTCTGTAGCTCGATTATTTGTTGGTGGAGCCCTTGAGGATTGCTGGGGAGGAGATGCGTTACGCTCCCTTGGACCGTGCTACCACACACATGCTCAGCTGTCGGGCAGGGCTGCCCAGCTGGGTGTCCTGAATGTTCTCACACTGCCCCCATGGTAATGAGGGTGGCTGTGTTCCCCTGCTACTGAGCAGGTAAATTGTTTTTTTTTCATGTGTTCTCCCTGTGCCAGCAGTGGTGCTCCATCCTCGCTGTGACACAGGGGGGATGGAGGTAGTGCTAGCTCAAGGGCATTATTCCCAGGGCTGTCCATCATAAAATCATGGAATGCTTAGTGTTGGAATGGACCTTAAAGATCTTGTTTCACCCCCCTAGTGTGCGCAGGGACGCCTTCCACTAGACCTGGCACCCTTGTCCACTGCTCCATGGAAGGTTTGCCTAGTGCTTGAGCAGAGAATTTCCCCCCTGCCCCATGGGATTGCTCCCGGGGCTTTGCTCCTGGGCTGCATGTGTAAACTTGCTTATCTTTGGAAAGGCACGGCGGCGCTGACAAGCGGTGCAGGAGATGGGGGCAGTAGGTGGATCGTTTTTAGCAGTGTGCACGCACGGAGCAGACAGCTTGGGCATGTTCCAAAACACTTCCCACGCCCCCAGGCTGAATTTTAAGAAGCTGGGGCATCTGCACGTTCAAAACGCTACGGGGTGGAAGGGAAAAAAGGAAAAAAATCCCCAAGGCAGGCAGAGCAGCCAGCGCGTGGAAGGGGCAGGCAGCACCCAAAGGCTGATGTCTTGCTGCGGAAGGGAGTTTGTTGCAAAGGCTGAGCAGCTCCAAGCCGCTCTCCGGAGGGGCAGAGCACAGGTGAGCGTGGAGCAGCGGGCGCTGGCTTGCAAGCTGGTCTCGCTCTTGGTTGAGTGGGGGGAATGGGAAGAGGAGCTTGAATTGCCTGGGTGAGTGCCTGTTCCTCCTGTCCATGTGGGGTGGTGCAGCCTTTGAGGAGCTCCACACATTTGGGGGCCCCAGAGTCTTGCAATAAGAGGGGGGTTAGTTGGGGGGGGTAGTCCTGTCTTCCTTACGGTGATGGGAATGAGTCCTATGCTCAATCCACTTTTGGTGTTTCCAGGGGCTTTCTATGATCCTGCCCATTTATAGCAGGAGATGCCCCATTGATTTCTTTCTGTGGGAAGCCCTGGTATGCAGGACCAGCCTTATCCCCTTCTGCATCTCCTGGGGAAGCTGAAACAAGCAGGCAGTGGGCAGGGATTGACATTGGGAACACACACGCTCTGGGTTTGCACTGGCTAGCTGAGGGCTATTTCAGCCCTACCCAGGGCTCCATGGGGCAGGGTGGGATATCCAGCCCAAGCAGGGAACCTCTGGAGGAAGGAGGACAGCTTGTGTGTACGGTCCAGCAGAGTCTTGGATCCCCTGGAGTGATGATCTGGAGTTTCTTTCTGAGTCCTGGTATAGCTTTGCATAAGTAGCTTCAGCTGTGAAGGTTGGGAGCTTTCGGTGCTGGTTCTCAGCTTACATGCTGAGAACAGCCCCAGTTCTTGCTGTTGCTGCTCCCTCGGGATCCAAGGTCCCTGCTCCTGGTGGTGCGGGGCCTCGGATGTATTGCACCGAAGCATCGGGAAGGGATGGCTGTAAATCTGGAGAGCCCAAGGTGCCGTCCGCGTTCCTCAGATCAGCGATCCGGTGCGCGCTCCGTGATCCAAGGGCGGGGAACACGCCCGTCTGCACGTTCCATCGAGCTCCCGTTGGTGCTGCTGCCGAGGAGGATGATGGCGTGGCATCCTGGCAGCCTGAAGCCATCCTGGTAGGGTGGCTGGGCACTGAATGCTCCCTCCCATCTCGCTGGGCCAGGCACTGGGGGATGCTCCTCCCGACGCATCACGTGCACGAGGGGCATCGTCCCAGCGCTGCCCGTGGCTGCCTCCTGTGCCACTCCTGCCTCCCGTGCCGCTCCTGCCTCCCGTGCCACTCCTGCCTCCTGTACCGCTCCTGCCTCCCGTGCCACTCCTGCCTCCTGTACCGCTCCTGCCTCCCGTGCCACTCCTGCCACCTGTGCCGCTCCTGCCTCCCGTGCCACTCCTGCCTCCCGTGCCGCTCCTGCCTCCCGTGCCGCTCCTGCCTCCTGTGCCACTCCTGCCTCCTGTGCCATTCCTGCCTCCCGTGCCGCTCCTGCCTCCCGTGCCGCTCCTGCCTCCTGTACCGCTCCTGCCTCCCGGTGCTCACTCTGGCAGTGCGCAGCTCTGCCCTTCTCCCGGGCAAAGCTGATGGCTTATTGAAATGTGACTTCTGCCTGGTGAGGAGACAGGGAAACTAGTGAGGAGCGAAAACTAGAGAAGTCCTGGGCGGGGGGTGGGGGGGGGAGATTTAAATGCCTCCATGATCAGAGCTTTTTTCCTTTCATTTTGGGAAGAGAAGACTTCTTGGGAAGCCTCCACTTCCTAGGTATCCCTCCAGAAGAGGCTAAAACAGATTCTAAGTTATGCGCTTTGTAAGTCTCTTGGTACCAGCAGAAGTAGCGCTCTCCATGGTGTCCTCACGTGCCTGATAGCCTCATGGCAAGAGCATCTTCTTGGTGTTCCTGGGGTCTTTCTGTCCCTTGTCCCTTGGGTGGGCAGGAGTACCTTTGCACCTCTGGCACCCAGGGGAGCAGTACAAGGCCCTCCCAGTGCTAAACACAAGATGCTCTTCTATGCCCTGCAGGGTGAGGAGGAGGAGGAAGAAGGCAGAGAGGAATGGGGATGGACCTGGTGTGCCCCGGGGGACTGGCTTGTTTCTGCTAATTAGCAGTGTAACCAACTGTGGCACAGCCCAGGGCTCCTGGCGGATAATTACCTTGCTGGGTGCTGGGAAGAGAGCAGAAAGACTTGCTGTCCATGGGGACTTGAAAACTTCCCCATTCTTGAACAGATTTGGGAAAGGCAGCTCAAAAAGAATAATATGGATATATATTTTAACAGAGCAATTTCTGCCAGGCAGGCAGGCCAATTTGTTACTGAGGTGACACATTTGGTTTTAGCTATAAGAAGCAAGATTTTTCGGCTCCTCCTCTCCTTTTTCAGTCCCTAGGACAGGACTTGGCTAAGTCATAGGGAAGCTGGGGGTCTGCATGGGAACAGGCTTGGGGTTCTGGCTTCCTCCTGACTGAGCATTTATGGGTGTTTATAGAGCAGGGGGAGAAAAAGAAATATGGAAGTACCCCCAGTCTGCTCACTGCAGCTTGGTGAGGTTTCCACTGGGCCAGGATGGTATCCTGCCACCCCTGTGCTGTGTGTGGCTGTGCAGATCCTGTGCCACCCCTGTGCTGTGTGTGGCTGTGCAGATCCTGTGCCATCCCTGTGCTGTGTGTGGCTGTGCAGATCCTGTGCCATCCCTGTGCTGTGTGTGGCTGTGCAGATCCTGTGCCACCCCTGTGCTCTATGTGGCTGCTGTGTGTGGCTGTGCAGATCCTGTGCCACCCCTGTGCTCTGTGTGACTGTGCAGATCCTGTGCCACCCCTGTGCTCTGTGTGGCTGTGCAGATCCTGTGCCATCCCTGTGCTCTGTGTGACTGTGCAGATCCTGTGCCACCCCTGTGCTCTGTCTGACTGTGCAGATCCTGTGCCATCCCTGTGCTCTGTGTGGCTGTGCAGATCCTGTGCCATCCCTGCGTTTGGCTGTGCAGATCCTGTGCCACCCCTGTGCTCTGTGTGGCTGTGCAGATCCTGTGCCATCCCTGTGCTGTGTGTGGCTGTGCAGATCCTGTGCCATCCCTGTGCTCTGTGTGACTGTGCAGATCCTGTGCCACCCCTGTGCTCTGTCTGACTGTGCAGATCCTGTGCCATCCCTGTGCTCTGTGTGGCTGTGCAGATCCTGTGCCATCCCTGCGTTTGGCTGTGCAGATCCTGTGCCACCCCTGTGCTCTGTGTGGCAGTGCAGACCCTGTGCCACTCCTGTGCTGTGTGTGGCTGTGCAGATCCTGTGCCATCCCTGTGCTCTATGTGGCTGCTGTGTGTGGCTGTGCAGATCCTGTGCCACCCCTGTGCTCTGTGTGACTGTGCAGATCCTGTGCCACCCCTGTGCTCTGTGTGGCTGTGCAGATCCTGTGCCATCCCTGTGCTCTGTGTGACTGTGCAGATCCTGTGCCACCCCTGTGCTCTGTCTGACTGTGCAGATCCTGTGCCATCCCTGTGCTCTGTGTGGCTGTGCAGATCCTGTGCCATCCCTGCGTTTGGCTGTGCAGATCCTGTGCCACCCCTGTGCTCTGTGTGGCTGTGCAGATCCTGTGCCACCCCTGTACTCTGTGTGGCTGTGCAGATCCTGTGCCATCCCTGTGTGTGGCTGTGCAGATCCTGTGCCATCCCTGTGCTCTGTGTGGCTGTGCAGATCCTGTGCCACCCCTGTGCTGTGTGTGGCTGTGCAGATCCTGTGGATCCTGTGCCATCCCTGTGCTGTGTGTGGCTGTGCAGACACTGCCCGAGGGCTGCCGGGGGTCCTGGCCCCAGGGCCGGCTGCTCTGCCACCCTGGGGATGGCTCCCCGGAGCTGCCCGCGGGTCCCTGCCGGTGCTGCCAGGGCTGTGTCAGGCAGGGCTGTCCCTCGAGTGCTCCTTGTGCCCGCCAGGTGGGATTGCTGCCGGCCAAGGAGCATCTGTGCTCTCCTTGCGCCTCTTGTCGGGGCCAGGGACCTCATTAGCTGCTTCCATCTCCTCTCTCCTCTGTTTATCTCCAGTTTTTCAAACGTTTGTCTGATTTTTTTTTTCATTATGTCTTTTTTTTTTCCTGGCTTGAAGGGAGAAATGATTGTGTGAGTCATGATAGGGCCTGACAGCTCCCTGTGTGCCCTGCCAGGCTCTACTGAAATTGGGGCTGGGGGGCAGGGCTGCAGTGACTGCTGCCCATCCAGGTCCTGTTGCAGGGGGACACGGGGTGGGGAGTGGGGAAAAGGCATCACAGCCTTTTTCCCTCATCACCCATTAACCCTTTGGTGTGTGGTGCTTGCCAGAGGGTCTGGGAAAGCTCAGGCCTCCAAGGAGGGATTGCAGGCAGATTTGTGATTCTCCTTGGGAGAGCAGTGGGAACACCATGACACTGGGTGGTAGGAGAGCAGCAGGGTGGGAACAGCTTGAGCTGAAAGCCCAGTGTAGCCAGCCCTGCTTCTGTCCACTGTCTGTAGGAGATTTGGGGCCAAGCTCTTGGCCACATGCATGTGCCTTGTCCAGGAGCAGGCTGAGATGACAGGCTTGTCTGGTCACTGGATTTGTCCCCATTCCAGTGCACCCAGGATGTCTGCTTCCATACAGAATGGGGTCCCAGGTGGGGGTTTCCATGCAGAGTGGGGTCCCAGGCTGGTGCTCCCCATGGCATCTCCCTGCTGAAGGAGCACAACCACTGTGTAACTGGCACAGGAGGATGCAGGGGATGGCAATTCCACCTCCGCCCCTTCAGTCAGGGCTGGGGGTGCCAAACTGCATCTCTCCATCTGCCAGCCCTGCCTTGTTGGCCACCTCAGTCCCCCTTCCTCCACCCCCCATCTCCCTCTGGAGAGCCAGCAGTAACTCTTAGTCAGTGCTGTCTCACAGACCATTACTTTGGAAATCCCAGGGAGAAGGGTGCTTGCCCGTGGTCCTATGTGGGCAGTGCCATCCTCTGCAGCCCACTGCCACCCCGGCACTGCTGACTTAGAGGGCAGGGCCATCCTCACCTCTTCCTCGCTGCTCTGGGATGATCCCAGCATCTTGCCTGTGCTTTTTATAGCCCGTGCTTCCCAGCAGGCTCGCCAGCTGACCTGGATACGGCCACACCGCATTTGGGCTGGGCTCCCCTGCTCCCTCCTTGTGCTGGGGTGGGCTGCTTTGTCAGTGCTCATTGGCACCCCAGGTTGCTCTCACAAAGACAGAAGCATCCGTCATCCTGCTCTTGCGTCAAGCGTTTCCAGTCCAGGCTGGGTAACAGGGATTGCTGCGAGCACGCGCCTCCGGATCTCTGCTCCACGGGGATCCCTTCTCTTTAGCAGGTGCTTTTTCTCCCAGATGCTGTTCTGCAGAGAGGAAACAGGGACAAATTAGCATCCCTGGCATTTCTGGCTTTCCCCACTCCTTGCCTGCCAGCTTCCCCTCCCTTCTCTTTTTTAAAAGAGATTCAGGTCACGCCTGGAATTAGGGCTCCCTGAACTGCAGTGAAAGAGCATTTAAACTGCTTACCATCGATTAGATGGAGTAGTTGGGGTTTGGTTTGTGCCCCACCCCTGTTCTCAGCTTTGGATGGGTGTTCACAGCACATTACTCCTTCTTCCAAGGCCTTTGCCATCATGGGCTGCTCTTCCCTGCACAGATGGGTCTGGGGACCCTGGGGGCTGCTCCCCACTTTGCATCCCGCCAGTAGCCAGCTGCTCTCGACACAGAGACCTTGCAGGAAAGCATTTTATTTAGCCGGCTTCGTTTATCGCAGCGCTCCGGCTGGGATTAGACACAGATAAGACGATCAATAAATCCTCCTCTTGGCTGAGATGTGCCGTGAATTTTTTGGGAAAGGGTAGGGAAAGGAGGGCACCGATTCAAAGGCAACAGGACTGGCTGGAGGTGAGGGAGGGGACAGCCAATGCTTCGAGGTGGTGGCACAGAGGGGACCCCGCCGTGATGCCACTGCCAGTTTTGAAGAAGCCGTGTGTATGTGGTGGAGAGAAAAGAAACCCCGCGCTGCCGCTGCGGCTGGTGTGACTGTACCGCCTGAGAAAGTAGGTCAGGCTGTGCTGCAGAGCCCTGCTCGAGCCCCCAGCACAGCAGGACACCCACCCCTCCCCAGATCCCCTCAGCTCTGCTCACAGCCAGGCACAGCCAGTCCTGCACCAAAGGCACCTGCTGTGGGGCTGGGTTGGCATCAGCCCCTCACCCCGGTGTCTGGGCGGCTCTTTGGTCCTGCTCTGGTGGCTCTGGGTGAGGGTGGCAGTGTGGGATCCGTGCAGGAGGAGAGGCAGAGATGGAGGGAGGGGAGACTGTGCTGCCTCTCCCCTGCCTGCATCCCTCAGCTGCTCTCCTGCATCCAGTGAGGATTTGGCTGCAGGAGGGATGTAGGACGCAACCCCAGCATCAGAAAGGAGCAGCTGTTTCTCCATCTCCCCAGAATTTTGAGGTCTCCCACTAGCTGGGTGTGGGAAAGGCTCAGGGACATGACACCCCCCCCCTCCCCCCCTTTCTGGGACTGTTTTCCCTGTTGTCAGGGAGATTTGGGGAGGAAGAAAAAATGGTTAAAGGCAGAGGCAAACTCCTCAATCTGCAGGGATTTTGGGTGTCTCACATGAATTTCAAAGCCTCCTCAGAGGGGAAGGGGGAGCAGGACAGGACAAATGATGGGGTTCCTGTAGATAGGACTCAGGCAGGACTGGAGGATGTCCTAACTTGGCTCAGGAGGATGGCTTGTTCCATCATCACTTTCAGGAAGGTTTCTTGGCTGCTGGGGAGAGGGGAAAATGAAGATGTGTTTTCAAGACAAAGGTGTTCCAAGTGCAAATCCAGAGTGTGTGCTGTAGCTGTAGGAACCCGTTGGGAGATGGAAGGAAACTCTGGAATTGCCTTTGCCACTAGACACAGCTGGGCTGTCACTCCTGGACATTTTGTGGGCAGGGATGCTGTGGTGCTGGATCACAGCCACAGGAACATGGCCTGCCCTGCTGCAGCCAGGGGCCCGGGACTGCCAGGCTCAGGGAGGTGACAGCCCCACGTTAACGTGGCTCTGGTGACACCAGTGCCATGACCCAGAGGTGGGCAGGGACACTGTGTCCTGCAGCAAGGACCTGACTGATGTGAGAGGGCTGGTGGTGAAGACGCAATGAGCTGAGCGAGGAATAAATTGAGTGTGTACATCACAGGCAGGTCTGGGCTTTATTGATTTTCAATGAAAGGCTGTGTCATGAATTTTTCTTTCCCACTGTATTTGCTGGAAAGTTGCATCTGGTCTCCAAGCATTAACCACTAACTAGAGAGCTCATTTTTCGCCCCCCCAGGAGCTGTCCCGGGGGGAGGCAGGTTTGCACATGGTCTTTTTAAGTGTGTGATGGATGCAGCAGCTTTACTAATCCAGTATCAGAAGAGAAAGCTGGTATTAGCAGTGGAAAATGTTCTGTCCGGCAGTTCAAGTGACTCATTGCCAAGGGGATACATGTGTGATGTGTCTTGTTTGATGGGCTGCTCCAGGATCCATTGGGAATGGTGTCCTGCTGTCCCCAAGAGGGACAGGGCATCATCTGGGTGTTGTCACTGCTTTTGCTGGTTTGCTTTTCCTCTCAATGACAGGAGAACTCTCAGAGAGGGAACATATTCCCTATGGTAAAACCCTTTTGGAAGCTCCTGTTGCATCCTGCTTTTAAACTGGTGTTCAGAATTTGGAGCATATTAATCTTGAAGTCATTGTTTTTAAACATTAAAGAACATTTGGGAATGAGTATAGCATGAAATGTTTTAGGAGACATTTCTCCCTATCTTCAGAAACTCTTCTTTGCTTCCTTATGAATGTGTTGAGGACTTAGGGGAAAGCATTGAACAACCAGTTGAGGGATTTAAAAACAGATAACCAGTGGAGAATGTTGGAGAGGTTTAGGATGGGTTTGTCTGGCAAAGAGGTAATAGGGAGGAAGTGTTTGGCTAGAAAAGAGGTGATGGAGAGATGTTTTACCAGGTTTTGGGTAGCACTGTGCAGTGAGATGTGCAGCGATAGCAGCTCGTGTCCTCACAGGGAGAGGCTGGCAAGTCTTGCAGGGTCGGGAACTTAGTTGGAAATGCCCTGGAAGGGTTAATTCTGGTGCCTGGATATAACTGGATGCACTGAAGCTGAAGTGGAGCAGTATGCAAATCTATCCACTTTCATAAACTGCTTAATTAGGCGAATGTTAATGAGACGTTAATTACTGTTGTGCCGGCGAATCCCACGGAACGGAGATTATGTTTCTCTTCAAACATCCAGTCTTAATTATAACTTGTGCTTAATTCCACTGTCTTGCTTGGGACGGAGCTGGGTAGGGAGGATGAGTGCCAGCTCCCATGGCTGCAGAGCCATCTCCCATCCCTGCCCATGCCGTGGTGCTGGCTCTGGGACATTGGGGATGGAGCCGTGGGGGCAGCAAGGGCTGCTCGAGGACAGTGGCTGTGAATGCTTCTCTTGCAGCCATGTCCTTCTGCTCAGATCCAGCCCAGCAGCAAACCCTCCACTCCTCCAGGGTGGAAAGTCTCATGGCGTGTGTAAAAGCTCCCATGCTTTTCCTTTGTGGGCTTGAGAAGCCTTTGTGAAGTCCCTGTTGGTGCCCCGTGCTCTCCAGGGATGCCACATTGCTCTGCTCTGGAGGTGGCTGCCCCAGACTGGTCAGACTGGGATAGGGAATGTCAGCATCCAGCACGTGCCTTGTCCCTCCTTCCTCACTTTCTGTTACTGTCTGCCTTGGTCTTCCCAGTAGGACTGCAAATGCATTTGTGATTTCTAGTTCCTGTTTGGGGTTTTTGTGGCAAATTGCCAGAGGTCTTGCTTCCAGAGTGCTTGGCACACATGAATACTTTTAAAGTATGGCTTCCACTTGGAGATCAGCAAGAGATCACAGCAGAGATGAGCAGAGAAATGGCATCCCATTTGCAATTTGAACACCTGTTGTTGTTGTTGTTGTTATTATTATTATTATTATTATTATTATTATTATTATTATTATTATTATTATTATTATTATTTTACACGGCTTTCAATAAAGTTCAGGATAATATAATGCCTTCAAATGAGGTATAGTGAGCCATGGAATCCTCAAGGGTTTTTGGCTGGTTTTCCTCTGTGCTTTGCTGGTTTGCAAACCTCTGAGCAGGGTTCTCTGGCTTGTTGCTCATTGCTGCCAGCTGGGTAGCAGAGAGGACAGCACCTTAAGGCTGAAACATGAGATTTGGGCTCCATCAGAGCTTTGAGTACCCCTGAGGAAGATTTCTTCCAGCGGCCAGGCTCTTTGTCCCCAGGGAGGTGTTTGCCTTGCCCAACTGCTGGTGGTGGGAGAGCCCATGGGCTGCCTGCTCCGCTCCTCCTGGCATGAGCTGCACAGGGTTTGAATCACACACACAGTGGCATCTGCACGCTCAGAGCTTGTAGCCAGAAACCTGCAGCTGAGAGCAGTGACAGTCCTCATCCCAGGCCCTCTCTGATGGCCGGCGGTGTCTGGGGAAGCTGCCCCGGGGTCGGAGTCACTTTGGATTTCCTCTGCAGGAACCGTGTTGTTCCCCCCCAGCGACGATTCTCCGCGATGGGTGTTTTCAATTACAAAGGGTGTCAGTTTAGGTTTCGTTTCCTGTGGTTTTTTTTCTTTTCTTCCCTCTGTTCTGACTCTGCTGTTTGATTTCCAGACAGGTTTGATATTTCCTCTCCCATCAAGCCAACAAGCCTTGGGGACTTTGGTGGGCGGCTCCTTTGATCGTAGGCAACGTCCCTGTGAGAGGGATGGGCTGGGCTGGGCTAGAGGACCAGGAGCCGACAGGATAGGGGCAGGATAACACCCATGGCAGCACCCATGGGGGTGGCACCACCAGGGCTCGGGGAAGCTCTGTGTTCCTCCTCCAAAATCATCAGAACGCGAATTTTTTAATCTCCTAAAAAGCTTTTCTACCAGAAAAAACGTGTCCAGCAGTCAGGGAGTTTTGCCTTTTTTTTCTTCTCTACATTCTGCATCTCTCAGTGTTGAAACCTTTGTTAGTTAATTAAGAATTAATTAATGGCAATTTCTTTAATTTTTGAAAATGGCAGGATCTAGCCACGTACCCACTTGCAGAGCTGCCGGCTTCTCCCTCCTCCCCTCTTGCAAATCTCGAACAAACAGAGCCCAGCACAATCAACAGCTGTGTGGGAGGCAGAGCCAGCACTCTGCAGACGATTCCAACCAAATACAGAGTGTTTGGGGAACATGGGGACACCAAAGCCAGCTCGAGGGGGACCAAAGAGGTCATTGCCTGTGTTGAGCCACACTGCTAAGATGCCTCTGTGTGTTGGTGCTTCCTGTGCTGCTTTTCAGAGCCCAGAAATACCACAAGCAGGACCAGGTGCTCCAGTGCAGCCCCCCAAGGTGCCAGTACCTGGGGTGGGTGCCCAAGGGGACATCACAGGCAGAGAAGGAGGCAGGAGAGGAGAAGCTTTTACTCAGTGTCTGCCTGCAGCTGCTTGTCAGTTCCAATTGCCGAGCCCAGCACCTGCTGGCTTTAAAATAAAATAAAATAAAAGGAGGACAGAGGAGAAAGGAGGATTTGGCTAAACATCTAAATTAGCCTTATTGTGCTGGGAGCTGAACTGGGCGTGGGGTAAATCCATTCCCACAGCACAGTGTGTCTGTGCTGAGTGAGATGTTGAGGCATAAATGACTGCTTTTCATACATTATCATGGCCTGGCAGCCATGAGGCAGACAGAGGCAGTGCAAAGGTGATAAATGAGAAAGTTTTGAGTTAACAAAGTCTAGATGTCTCTCATTAGGGGAAAAGGAATTCCCTTTACTGCCAGTCCTTGGGCTTGTGTGGTTGGGATTGCTCCTGCCTTCTATTTTGCTTTTTTAAAAATGCCTGATAATTTGATTCTTATTTACCTTTGCTTGCCAGGTTGATGCTATGGTACATGGGTTATTTGCTGGATGTGGGGCTCTCTTGTAGTGCTGGGTGTGTGCTTGGGGATGCTGATGGGGGATGGAGATGCTCCTGGGGATGTCAAGGCAAGGAGATGTGCAAAAGGGACTGCTCAGGGCTGTGGGAGGAAATCCCTGCTCCTCCAGGCAAGGGAGGGGAAGAAGTGTCTCCCTGGCAATCAGCCAGAACCAAGAAAGCCGGTCTTCAGCTGGAACCTGCAATATTAAATAGTCTTTTAATGAAAAATACATCTGCTGTTGAGCTGCCTCTCAGCCCGAGATGCGGGTGTGCTTTTTGGTTCCACAATAGTTGCTGCACGACCTTTTATTTTACAATATTTGAAACAAAACTGGAATCTATTTTTAATCCTTTCCCTTTTCCCCTTTCAGTGTTCTCTTGTCACTCAGCCATCACACTAATCCTGCAAAAGCTCAGTCAGGGTTTGGGAGAGGCCAAGGGCCAGGTTGCATGCCCAGCTTAGAGCAGGAAGTCAGCCCAGCCCTGCATGGTCCCTTTGCCCAGTGACCCTGGCTCAGGCTGTCCTGCTCAGGGCTGCTTTGCAAAGACAGAGCTTTGCCTGCTGTCCTTTAGGAGCTCTACCTTTTCAAGAAGAGGGAAATTTTCTTTTTACTGCCAGATGTGGGGCAATCCAGGCAGGATCTCCTCAACCTGGATTTCAGATTGTCTTATAGCAATCCTGCCCAGAGGCAGAGGTAAAGGCTGGGTCACAACAGTTTGCACTTTGCTAATGCTTTTCATGGTGGGATTTCTAAGCAATTCCCAGAGAAACCAGCCATTGCAAAGCCCATCCTGCTGGTGAGGAGCAGAAGGAGCTGGGGAGGTGAACTGAGGTCCTGTGCACGGTATACCTGCTGATGGCACATTTTAACATCCCTAGCAGTGGTGTTTGTGTGTTTCTGCAGTGTCTGGGGCTGCCAGTGCCCTGGGCAGCCCCCCAGAGCTGCCTTGCCTTTCCTGCCACCCACTGCCTGCAGCCACAGAGGCCCCATTTATCTAGAGCAATGAGTAACTATAGAAAAATAACAGTAAAGAACAGGTATGTGAGAAACATCTGTGAAATAATAACAAGATCCTGGGGATGGAGCTGCTTTCATCTGGGAGCTCTTTGAGAGCTGCGGGTTGTTCCTGTCCCTTGTTAGAGAGGGAGCCGGGCAGCGATGCCCGCTCAGATCTTTCTTTCCTTTCAAGATCTCCCATGGCATCCCACAGGCTGGTGAGCCTGGGCCTTGCCAGCACATCCCTCCTGCTGCCCACTGCTGAACTGGTTTTTAATCCTTCTAATCAGCCCCACATCCAAGCCCAGTGGTGGTGGGACAGCTGGGTTCATCCGAGGCTGTCGTGCCCTCATACATCCCGAGTGAAGAACCTGGCAGGGCTGGGAGCTGTGGAGTATGGAAACCCCATGTCTGGCCTAGCTTTGTAAGGCTGAGCTGCCAGCTTTGCAGCCAGTCTCCTCCCAGCCAGGGTAGATTCTGCTTTATACTTGTGCCAGGTCTGGTCCAGACCCTTGGGGAACACCCAAGCAGTGCAAGTGCTGGCAGGCACTAGCTGGCTGGCTGGAAAATGTCCATCAAAACTTCATTTCCTGGGAAAAATCTGTTTTGGTCAAGCTAAAACACTTGTGGGACTCTTATGTTGAAACCTGTGGAGGCTTTTGGTGCTCCCACATTGGTGCAGAGGAGTGTGGGCTCTCAGGGCTGGAGTAGAGAGAGCTGCCCCCATGGACAGCCCTGTGACAGACCCAGAGCAGAGTAAACTATAAAGGGACCCCACTGGCAGGTGCTGGGGAGCAGGAAGGAGGATGGGGGGCTCAGGATTACACATGGAAAGCCCAGTACCAGCCATGCCTTGGGTAGAGCTGGTGTTTCCACATGAAGCCCACATTGCTCTGCCCTGCTCCATTGCCTGCCTGGCTGTTAATGTGTGGTTATTTGCACATGGCTTGTGAGGGCTTTCAGTGTGGTCCCTGGTTGGATTTTTCCTATAATAAAATAATTTACTGCTCTGGAAGGAGGCGTTTCTGTGAGTGAGGATTAAGGTGTATTTCAGTGTTTGCTTCTTGGTCTGTGGCATGCAGGGATGTGTGGGTAAAATGTGCTGTGTCTGATTTTGAGGCTCAGTAGTTGAAATGCCTCATGCTGAGCTCAGAAGAGGAGGGATTTCTGCAGATTGCTGGAGGTAAAAGGTGGGGCTGTGGAGAAGGAACTGTGTTATATCCACTAGGTGAGCTGGGGTCTTGTGGGCTCATCACCTTGGAAGTGAAAGGAGTGGTGCCCTTCTGAGCCCCCAAGAGCATGTTTAGACAGCAGTGGAATATCCATCCTGTGATTTCAGGTGTGGATACACACATTTACACTGCAGTGCATGAGAGCAGGACATGGCCCAGGGCCTCTGGTGGGGATGCAGGAGGCCAGAAGCAGAGTGCTCTAAGGCTAATGAAGATGCCCTAGAAGATGATTAGCTTTGCAAGCAGCATTCCTGTGTGCTGGAAACGGGGATTATGGAGTTCACACTAAGCCCTTGGAGACCTCTGGAGCAGGAGTGATCTGTGTGTCACAGTGCTGTTATTGGAAAGGGTGGCTTCACTGCCTATCATCTGGCTTTGCTGACTTAGCTCTGTGGACCATTGCCAAACACAAAGCATCTTCTCCTTGGCCGTGGCCAGCCCACCTCCTTGGAGTGGGTGATGATTTGTTTGTTCTTCAGCTCAGCTGGAAAAAATTAGTGTCCTTGTGGGAGGGTGGGAAGAGAGAGCGTCACAGGGCGGCATCTCCTGAGGAAAGAAGCGGATTGCTGGGCTCAGGAGTTCAGCTGAGCAATGTTCAGTGTCCCACTGCCATCTCAGGGGGGTCCTGTTGGGCTCCTGTGTTGGGCTGGGGCAGCACTGCCTGTCGGGTTCGGTCAACTCATCCCCTCCAAGGTCCTGAGGAGTTGCACTCAATGGCAGAATCCCCCATCTTCACTCTTGGGGGTGTGGGGGTGTTCTTGCCTGGCTTGAAGCCCCCTAGAGCAGCGGGGCTCTCCTCAGTGTGCTGCCACTCCCCCAAGGCTCAGCCCAGCTCGGCTTTCCGGGTGCTGGTGTGTGCAGCACAGAATGAGGCGTAGTTCCCTTCTTGGCTTCTGACGCTGTCAAGGCGAGAAGTGCTTGTCATGCTCCTCCTGATTGGGATGGGAAGCATCCTCTGGACTTGGCAATGCATCCCTGCAGAGCTGTGCTGCTCATGGCGTGGCTCCCAGGGCTCCAACAGCAGCCGTGCTGGCAGTGCCCGTGCCTGCCAGCCTTCCTGCTGCTGCTGATCCAGCTGCAGATTCCCCTTGGTGCCACCACTAACATATCCCAGAATCTCAGAATCACAGAATCATGAGGTTGGAAGACACCTCTAAGATCATCGAGTCCAACCTATGCCCTAACACCTCAACTAGACCATAGCACCAAGTGCCACATCCAGTCTTAAACACACCCAGACATGGTGATTCTGCCACCTCCCTGGGAAGAGCATTCCAGTACTTCATTATTCTTTCGGTGAAAATTTTTTTCCTAAATTCTTAAACATAAATCCCTGAGTCACTTCTGTGGCAGACACAGACATGCAGTGGTTTAGGGACATGCAGGTTTTAGGAGCTTTTTAAAGAAAAAAGCTGGAAAGCATGCCTTTGGCCCCAGAGCTGCTGCCCAGAGAACAGGAGCCGGAAAGAGGGGAAAGGTGCTGTGCAGGGAGAGAAGAAATATCAAATGGAGATGAGGGGTGTGGGAGGGAAGGACTGCCCTGGCTGCCTCCCCTAGCAGTGAGCATCCCTCCCCCTGAGCTGGCAGCCCCACCACTGCCAAGGCTGAGAGGAGATGTGCATTAGGGGTGCAGTGCTGCTGCCCTGCTCTCCTGGCAGGAAAGCTGTAGAGCAACTGGAATTCTGATTCCCTGGGAACCTGTAAGAGCAGCATCACTCCAGGTCAAGGACTAAATCCATTACAGAGAAGCACTTGGGGGAAAGCCCTGGATGAGATGCACATGGATGCTGATGCATTAAAACCATTTCCCATGGAGATCTTCCACAAGGCAAGCAGGGAGAGGGGCACAAACCTGTCCCTGGAACTGCTCCAGCACTAATGGCTTGCCCAGCAAGCCAGGGGCATCCTGATCATCAGCCTGGAGCTGGCTGGAGAAAAAAGCCCTCCAGCTTTCAGCCTGCAGCTCCTCTGAGGCCAGAGGTGGCTGAGACCCTTCTCCTCACCATGTCCCCGGGTCCTGTGGGGCCAAGCTGCTGCTCCACCAGCAGGTTATCAAACCTGAGGAGGTTTTTCCAGCCATTTCTGCTCCAGCCACAAGTGTTGCACAGGTCAGAAAAAATCCATTCAGAGCAATCTTGGTCTGCTCTGAGCACAGATGGTACCTGGAAGGTCACTTTTCCTTGCTGGGATGGCTGCCTGCACATGAGGTACAGGCAGGTGCAGGCAGCCATGCTGTGCCACTTTCTTCGTAGGTGTTGCCTAACAACTGAGAGGATGCAGAGAGCCTTAGAAAACTCCCTGTATTATCAGTCCTTTCCCAGAATGGGTTCTGGAGTCGAAGCAATCAGCCATTCTGATTTGCTTTGAAAAACATGTATTTTCAGTATTCATGTATTTTTCCCTTCTCTTCCCTTCCATCTTGCATCCCCACACACTTCCTTTCATTCCCCTCCTTCCTCCTCCTTTTCATGAGCTATTTTCAAATGCCAGGAAAGGCGAGATCTGAGGGGAGGAGGAGTAACTGAAAGAAAAAAAAATGGTGGTGAAATTATTTCACACATTTATGGAAAAATAAAAAAAATAAAAAGAAGGTGTGGGTGTGGGGAAAGAGAACAGCTCCAGTTCCCAGAAGACAAAAAGCAACTTCATTCATTTCCCGACATAATTTCATCAGGTAGGAAGGCTTGGTTACGTTCCTGCAGCCCTGCAGTTCCCAGATATGGTCCAAGTTGTCCCTCCTGCTGTGTTGCCCTGACTTGGAACAGGTTTGGTACTGGGGCTTTAGTACTGGGAAACTGGGGTAGGAGGATGCCAAATGAGGGGAAAAGGGAGGATGAGTTTCTGGAAAATGTGGCTTTGATTAAGCCAAATGAGGCCCTGAAAAGGGTAGGGGAGATATTGCAAATATCACCAGCTTCATTGGAAGCATTTTTTCACACAAGGACAGTATGTTGGATGATTTCCCGTGTTTAATAAATGGGATTAAACCCAGCAACAACAGCTTTTGCTGGGAACTAGGAGTTTGGGTTGTGATAAACTTTTTAGATGACAAAATCTCCTTATGCTCAATTGTTTTTTCATCTCACTGGTAAAACTGGAAATAACTGTTTTGGCATGTCCCACCATTCTTGAAAGGTGATTTGTTTGTCCTATTGGCCCTCTGACTCACAGCCACTGGGAAAGGGAAATAACCCAAATCCTTAAGGAAGCTTTTCTGAGTAGCTCACTGCTGACATGCTGGAGGTGATGCTGGAGGACTCATGCTCTGGCTGTCCCACACTGAAGTTCTGTCCCCTTCATGCCATGGAGCTCTGGAGAAGGCCCTGCACAGGAGGAATTTGGACATCCAGCAGCATTAGCCTGCCCATCTCCCCACGGCTGAGCTGGGGATCTTGGAGCAGGCTGGCATTTCACACCTTGGCGAGGGTGACATTTTCTTTGCAGCTTTTCCATGCTTGGAAGATGGCATTTCACCCCAAGAGGAAGCTGGTATTTATAAGGCAGGGCACTGGCATTTCATTCATTGTTACCATCCAGTGATTCAGACAAGGTCTCTTAGCCGGAAAGGTCAACTGGGTCTCTGCTGTTCTTTGCTGCTTTTCTTTCTTTCTCCTTTTTTTTTCCCCCTAAGGGGAAGAGGGAAATACAAAGCCAAGTCACATGCCAGAACTGCTGATTGCCATTTTTCTGGCCTTGAAAATGGAGGTGTGCTAAGCTACATAAAAACTAGGAGTTTCCCAAGTCCATCTTGCAAGGGTGTCTTTGGAAAGGTCCTTATTTTGCTTTGAGTTCCAAAGGTACAGCCCAGAGCTTGGTGCTGGGGTGATGTGGGTGGGTGGCAGCAGTGTTTGCCCCAGCGCTGTGCCAGTGCTCACCATCACCCCAGCTGTCCTGCACCATCCTCTTTCTTGAAGCTGAAAAAGGGCCTAAAACTCCATCTTTTCTGGCCAAACATCAGGTTTTGTCCCCAGGGTTGAGGAGCAGGATGGGAAAATGAAAGTGCAAGTTGCCTCTGTGACTATGGGGATCTTGTTGGATTGGGCCAATCTAGACACTGCCAGGGCCTGGGAAACATAAATAAAATCAATAAGAAGCTGTTAAATTGTGCCTGAACCTCGCAAGGAACAGCGTGGGGAATGCTGGCTGCAGAGATGTATCTGCTGCCACTCCGCGGGCTGTGGCACATTCATTAAGCATCTTTAAGATGGATACACCCCCCAGTTCACCTCCTGCAAAAGCCTGGGAATTTATTTCCTCCTGAACCATGCCATCAATCACTGGTGACAGCACCGCCTCGGCACCGCGTGGCTCAGCCGCACAACAGCCGGAGAGGCACGGGGCTGGCTGCCCCCCAGCCTGGGAGGGGGCTGCCTCGGACCCCCACACCCTGGCTGGAGGAGAGGGATCCCACTCCCTCACTCTCTGCTGGGGGAAAGGCTGTCTCACACCACAAATGCATTTGTGCACCTTTTCTGTGCTGTTCAGGACCCCGCTATCTCGTGCCAGCCTGCAGCCTGTCCCTGCTTCTCTTGGCCATCCAGCACTGCCTGCATCAATCTCTAAACCCCATGGACCAATGGCACAGAGAGGAGCTGATGGTCCCACCTCTTCTCTCCCCTCTGTACATCTCCCTGTGATCCTGGCACCTTCCTTGGCACCATGTCCAGCGTTCAGTGCTTGCTGGGTGGATGCTGGGAGCTCCCAGGACCCTGCCTTGTATGTATAAATATGAAAGCCTGGAGTCTGGGCAGAAAATTTTTGCTGTGCCTGACTTGATGCTTGTAGCTTTTTATTGGAGCAGCCAGACAGGAGCAGGACAAATCCAGCGATCCAGGGCACTATGGGGGATGCCAGCTGATGGCTGAGCTGCTTTGCTTCCCCTCCCTTCTCCGCCTGCTCTGTTAGTGATGCTCTGGATTGGAAAGATGTGACAGGTCCATTTAGCATGAGGAAAGACCAGCTGGAGGGGGCTGAGTGACCCTCCTGCCCTGCACCCAGCACCCTCTGTCCAGTCCTGCCCACACCCTGTGGCCTCCCCTTTCCTTCCTGGCACTGACATTTCACCCTCCACTGCTTTCAGCTGTCAGCCAAGCTGCACATTGCTTCAATTTATGCAGAGGCCTCAGTTTTACTTCTTCTTGCAATTTCTTCTGATGCTTTTAATTTTTTCCCCCCTATCAGCTGGGAACCTACAGATTATCCCATAAGAGCAGAATAAGGACTTGTCAACCTTTCTTACCTGCTCCTTGAGATGAAAATAACTTCCTGAACCCCTTATAATGCTTTATTTTCTGCCACTTCTGCTACTCTGAGTGTAATTTGACTGACTAAAGAATCTTGAAGCTAAAGGTAAAAAAAAAAGATAAAGTAGACTAATAATAATAATAGTAAAAACTGCTCCAGAGAGGCTGATAAGGGCCTGGAGATTCACACACTGGCCTCATCTGCCGGGGCAGGTGTGAGCCTGGCTTTTGTTCCCCAGCTCCATAAGCCAGTGCGGGGGGTGGGGACAGCCAGGCTCTGCAAAAATGGGATGTTTTTCAAGAGAAGAAAGGTATTGTGTCCCCTGTGATATGGAAATGAGCAGGGAGGTAAGGGCAGGGAGAGAGGATTTCTGATGGTAATGAGGTTTTACACTGGCTTTCTTGCCTTGCCTCCATCCCTCCCTTTCAGCTGTAGGATGGGGTTTCAAAGGCTGTTGTATTCTTTTCCTTGGATTATTTGTCATGTTTTTTTTTTTTTTTAACCTTGCCTGTTGTGGTTTTTAAAGATAAAAGGTGGGAGCTGCAATGAAGGAGAATTTTCCTTGCCCTACGCTGGAAGGGCTGGGAGATCCTGCAGAGTTATGGTTGCTGATGTAAGGATGCCATGAGCTCTGATGGGCAGTTAAATGGGCTTGGGAATGCATTTCCTCTCCCATCCTGTCCCACAGCCTCAGCATGGCTGGAGAGGGATGTGACCTGCTGGCTGGAGCAAAGGCTGGGGGCAAACCTGAGCCCATGGTGGCTGTGCCAGCCCCAAGCACCATGTCACAGCTCTGTAGCACTGGTGGAAACCAGCCCCTCCACAGTAGTATTCCACTTGTAACTCTTGGATGTTGCTTGTGGCACCTCCTTTGGAGAAACAGCCTTGCTTTTGCTTGACATAGCTGAAGGCTGAGTATTCCTCTTGTTCCTAACTCGGCTGCTGCAATATTCCTTGTGACTGTCCAGCAGTCAGGCCTTATTTTAGTCCCAGTTGGCTAGATTCCAGCCTCCAGCCATTAACTCTGGTCCAGCATTTATCTGCTGCCTTGAGGAATGCTCTGTTTTCCAAAGCCCTTCCTCATGTAGAAGCTGTGCCTCTTGTTGGAACGGAGTGGACACAAACTTCCTGTGCAAACAGTTTCTGGTGGAATACTGAGTTCAGTTTGTTGTGTAAAATGTGGTCTTTGCTGAAAAGGTGAACTTTCTCCTCTGCAGAACCAGTGCTGTGAGCCCATGGGTGCAGCTCCCAGGGGAACAAGGTGGGGAGCAGACAGCTCGGGTCAAGGGGACCGAGGGGGCATGGAGGGACCTGAAGCTGTTCCTGGGCAGTGGCAGGGCTGCTGTTGGCTCTGTGCTGCCACTGACTTCCTGCAAGGCCAGCAGTGCAGTGAGAGCCTCGGCAGCCAGGGCAGCTGGGCTGAGCTCCACTGTCAGTGCTTTTCATCTGTTGTTGATCTGAGGAACTTCCCTAGACCTGCCAGGGGAGCTCCCTGTCCCTCCTGCCCCTCCTGTCTCTCCTGCCCTGCAGTAAAGGAGTACTGAAACATGACTACTTCCAGAAAGTGCTGATTCAAACGAGCTCTGCCAGGCTGCTGTGGGTCAGGAGAGCTCCCAGGTCAAATCCACTCTTTGGGCAGGAGCTGCAAGCAAAGATGCCTCATGGTGAGCCATGCTGGTGTTAATTCTGGAGCTCCCTTTCTAGCCAAAGCCCTTGAGCTGTGCTGGTGTTGCTCCCCCCCTGCCCAGCAGACATTGCTGCTCAGCTGTTTGGTTTTATCCCTTCCTAATTTTACAAGAAGTGACAGTAAATCCATTCCGTATGCACAGGACTGTGTGGGGTGTTTAAACAATCATTTGCATCCAGATCAGGTGATGGCTTTGGGGTATCTCCTGGCAATGTGGGTTGGTGTGGGATATATAATGCTGTAGAAGTGAATGTTCAGAGCCTGATATTCAATCTGCAAGAGCAGGAGAGCGTTTGGCCATGAGCTGTGCTGTGTGGGGCCATCCCATGGCCTGTGGGTGCCTGGGGTTTCAGGGGTGTCATCAAGGGATTCAGGGGTGTCTCCTATCAGACCTTCCTGCAGATACTGCCACTGAAGGGCTCCCAGGCACAGCCAAGAGTACCTACACAGCCTGTCTGCACATCCAAAAGGACCATTAGCTCAGGAGGAGGAGGGGGAGCAAGGGGATGTGGCAGAGGAAGATAAGGCCGTGGAGCAGAGGATTTGTGGGAAGTTAATGGGCGTTGAATTGGCATTATGCCCCAGCAGGTTCTCATTTCCCTGGCTCTGTGCTGGCTCATCCCCACCCCAGAGCAGAGAGGGAGCAGGATGCACCCACAGCTGAGGGCTGTGCCCCAGAACATCATGGCCAGGGAGTGCATGGAGCCAGAGTTTGTGGCCCTGGGACCTTGGGCACACAGCAGGTGGCAAAAGGGATAAAGCAGAGGAAAATGAGGTTGCTGCACTGCTGCCCCGTGGGTGATGCTGAGGGAGATGCTCCATTTTAAATCAAACTCAGATCAAAGTGGAGATGGCTCCTCTGCTGCTTGGGGATGCACAAGGCTGTGTCTGAGCTCATAACGTAAGGGCAGCTTTTACTACTCAGAGCTCTCTCCTTGCTCTGCTTCACTCCTCAATGCCCTCACAACAACCCAGTATTTGCTCTGTTTCATATTCCATTGGCTTAGAAGAACTGGGGGGAGATTGCTGTGGCTTCCCCTCTGGGCAGGACTGGGGCAAGGTCTGGGCAGGATGCTGGCTCCGTAGGAGAGTTATTTTTGAGGCTTCCTTTTTTCTAGCACCAGGGTAGGGTATTCCCCCCATTAGCTCAGCCTGCACCCCCAAGGTAAGTCTCTGCTGAGGAGCCAAGGTGCAGCAGGGCTGGGGACTGTCAGCACAGTCCAGCCCCATGGGAAGCACTGCAACTTCCCTCTCCATGGGGCAGGGAGAGGCCATCGCCTCGGCCAAAGCAGAAATGCTCCAGTGTTGTTATCAGGTCTCTGGCTCAGGGATAACAGCTCTTCTCCTGTGCCTTCTGAGCACTCTCAGAAGCTGCACCATGACTGCTTAAGTCCTTCCCTCTTCCCCTGTGTCCTTGACAGGCCACTGAGGGGAGGGCTCAGCCATCCAGGAACATGACAGCAGTGCTTGGCATAGGCTCAGGAGCATCCTTGTTGGGTGTGCTGGATTTGGTAGCCACTGGAGAGGGGTCAGCCCTGGGGATGTGCCTGCAGGTCCTGGCATCTGCATTCGCCCTCCTTCATGCTCCCCACAGAGCTCAGAGCTGCCTGGGACAGGTCTGAGAGCAGCAAGGGGATGTGGGGGGATGGTCACCTGCAGGCCAGACCCTGCTTGGTCCAGTGGTTTCTGCAAGACTTTTTCCCTGCTCTCATTGCCTTGCTCAGGCCTGGATGGATGAAATGGACTTTACAGCCCCAAATCCCTTAATCTCCAGTATACTTAGCAGTATTAGCCAGCCTACAGAAGTTATATACACAGTAATTGCACTCAGTGGAGGACACTCTCACAATTTCATGCTGGAAGAAAACGTGCTATTCATTTTCCCCCATCTCCCACCCATCTATGCAGAAGTACCTTGGAGCCATGATAGGGATACGTTAAACATGCAGAGAAATGTCATAGCTGAAATACAACCTGCTCTCTTGGCAATTAACCCAGGCAGCCTTGCAGAAGCTGTGCAGGGTGAAATCTGCTCAATTCAGATTTGTGGGGCCTAAAGCTTCAGCACATCTTAGCTACTAATGCTAAGCAAGTTATGCTAAGCAATTAATATCCTTTACTTCTTTACAGCCCTCCCTTTGTTTTTATTAAGCATCCCTGCTAATACATTTAGCAAAGCTTGCAAAGCCTTTCAAAAAGCATGATCAGCTTCCATAATCTTATATACAGAATGATCACAAGCACCAGACCTAATAGACTCAAAGCTAGTACGATTACCACTGGGTGGAGCAGGAGGTTATAAATTCCTGTGGCTGTAGGTGACCATCCCGGGAGAGATTCCCAGCAGTGGTGATCTCCATCTCTTTTTCCTCTTTTGACCACACAGCACATTTCATCCCCATTATGATGGACAGTGATTATAGTTCCTTTTTATCAATTCTTATATGTTTTAATACTTGATATAAGTCATCATGTTGTGATAATTTTCTTAGCAGCATTAAGATTAATTCCAGTTGAAGTAGGTAACAAGTCTTTAACTAGTGTATAATTAGACTGTAACAACTGGCAGGACGTAACAGGAGCTGTATAATTAAAATCATACCCTATAA
Organism: Fringilla coelebs; assembly: GCF_963513975.1. Taxonomy (NCBI): domain Eukaryota; kingdom Metazoa; phylum Chordata; class Aves; order Passeriformes; family Fringillidae; genus Fringilla; species Fringilla coelebs. Next base: position 3,538,010 of record NC_140038.1, on the reverse strand, counting down.
TTTCACTAAAGTTACAAATGCAAATATTCAAGTGATTACTTGTATCTGTAATAATATCACCTCCTAATATAAAACCACAAAAGGTCCTTAAGAAAACATATCCTTTTCCAATATGTGTAAGTGCAGTTGCAGGGATTTCATCAGCATGTGTTTCAAAATGACAAACATTTTACTCAGTGTCAAGACTTGTCTTGGGGTTTAAGAGTGTTACAGCTGAATTCTTGTTGTTCCCATATACTGTTTGCCACCTGTGTCCACTTTGTGGTATCCATACTTTATGTTCTATGATGATTGTATTGTGATTTAGTGCAGCAATTGGCTATGTGCTGTATGCTGAAGCATATTATTAAGACAGAAACTTTGACCTTGTTGTTAGTGAGGTCATAATTGCCCAAATACCACCAGGACTGAAATTCTTTCCCAGTTGTGCTGTCCCAAGCTACTTTTCAAACCTCTGTGGGTAAGGTGCTGCGTTTGTGTACCCGTGTAATTTCTGCCACGGTGTAGTGCATCCACAGTTGAGTGTGGATACATCTAAGAGCTGGTCAAAGATTGCCCTGGACCATTCCAAGTGCCTCTATAATCAGCTGGTGGTCTTTCTCATTAATTTTCTCCCACAGAGGCAATATATCAGACAAGAGCCATTGATTAGTCCCCAGTGCTAATAGAGAGGATCGCAATGGGTGCTCTAATTTGCTTAAATCACTTGTTGTTGCACTTAGTTTATTTAGGAACACTTCAACATCTATACCATTTAGGACTCCCAATCCTGTCCCTGTAATACTGGCTGCCTCCCTCCCTGTTTGCTTTGCAGGGGGATGAGCAGGGAAAGTGTAATCACTCCTGGGTCAACACTTCACAGGCGATGTTAATTGTATACTATTACTTCTTAAACTATTATCTGTCATCACACAACAACTGGTATTAAGTCTTGAGCAGCAGCTGGTATTATCAAGGCAATGAGACCTGTCCTTCTGCTCACCTCTGCCCAGGCTAAATTATAAACCTTATCTGATGGACACCAGAAAGCAAGAGCCTTCCTGTCAGGTGTTTCAGGAATTGGGAACCTTGTTCCTATATAATCTAGGAAAACTATCTTCCCTTTGGATTTGTTAACTTTCCACTAATCCGGATCATCCATCATTTTTATCCTTAGTTATGCTGTAGCAGTAACAGAGTCAATAACACCAAGAGTAGTGAGATGTCCCATTCATTCTTAGCTGATGTGAGAGTTTTTCCAGGAGTCAGTCATTTGTCAGCTGGCTGGCTAGTTACCACCTGCTTGATGGGAGAATGGTGAATCCATCTTTCTTTTCCTAAACTTCTAACAGCAAAATAGGAACATAGTAAGATGGTATATGGTGCTTCCCACTTGGGTTCCAGTTTGTATTTGCATGAGAACATGTTAATTAAAATGTCATCTCCAGGCTGTATATCATGGACCTGTATTTCTAGAGGTGTGGGCTGATACCATTGAGCATATTCTGTTATTTTCAAACCCTTTCTGCATATATATGATGGATTGTGTCAACCAGCCATCAGATGAGATCAGTAGGTGTCTTAACTGGGTATTACCTTCTTTAATAAGGCCCTGTGTCAACCTTTCTTGTGGGAAAGGCTTCTTTCTACCCAGCTTGGTAACTGATGTATTATCACTAACAAATGTATTCATTGCTGCTCTATCAGGCAAGGCACTTCCTTCCCTAATTTCAGCAGTGGCCTTGGTATGTGGCTGGGCAATACATTACAGCAATTTCTCTGGGTAGCTGGAGCTGATTCCAGCACTTGTGTCTTTCTTCTCCACTCGATACCTTTCCCCCCAATGATGTAAAAAATCCTCATTCTTTCCATAGCTTTGCCATTGTGTGGCATACCCTGAGAGCATACAGAGAGTTTTTTGGCTCGTTTCCCTTTTCTCAGTTCTGTACATGTCAGGGCTGCCAGTTCACCCCGTCCTTGCTGGGAGTGTGCTGTGGTTGCAGAAGGCAATTATTACCCTTTATTTCTTCACAAGGTGAGGAGCCAGTCCCTCATCTTTACAGCTGGGTGTTTGTATGTCCCACGCCTGGTGCTGCTCCTGTTTGCAGAGCTGATAACTGATGGCAGAGAAGACTTTACTGTCTGAGGAATACTTATGCAAACAAGCACAATGGCTTAATAGGGAACACCCAGAGAAATCTCCAAAGAAAGCGCCATAAATTCCCCTTCCCGTGGATTTATGGGGAGATTTTTCACAGATATTTATGGTTTCCCAGGTGCGTTGTTGTGACTCCTTTGCACAGATTTTCATGGCATGCTCCAGGAGCTGATGAGAGGGGAACACTGATGGGGCAGCCCAGTGTTCATACAGGATGGCAATGATGGAAATGGCTCCTTAATCCCTTGGTGAATTCCTCTTGTGTGCAGCAGCTGGAGCTCTGCCAGCACCAGCTGAGAACGTGGAGAGGCTGGTGAGCAAGGCTGGGTGGATTTAGGTGGCCCTGATCAATTTAGATGGTCCTGGTGCAATGCAAGGGTAGGTCACTGCCACAGCCCTGTCTGAACGTGCTGCCCCATCCACCCCTGCAGGACACCAACACTCCCCTGCTGCTGTCCACAGCCAACCCACTGAACCACATCTCTTCTTCTCTTCCTTTCCAGGTTCCTTGCCTCAGCAGCAGGTCCTTGTAGGATTTCAGCTCTGGTAAGTGCAGTTGTGCTTTCTCCTCGCTGAGTCTGTGGTGAAAGTGTCACGTGGGGTTGGAAGGGCACTGGGGCTGGGCACCACCACTGCTCCCCAGGCAGGTGGAAGAGCCTGAGTGTGCCCCTGTTAAGGAGCCAGTTCCTGCTGCACTTCACCCCAGAGTTATTTCCCCTGTGTGTGAAAATACTCTGAGATGTGTCTGTCAGTGCCCTCCCGTAGTCCATGAAGGAAAACAGTGTGGGCATCTTTAATCCTTCCTGGGTAATCTGTATTGGATGGGAACTGAAAACTTTGGTGGTTGGCATGATGATTGTAATAAAAGCTGGGAGGTATTTCCACTGGGTGTGACTTCAGGGAACCTCAGGTGAACTGATGGGTGGAAGGAGAGCACAACCTGTCTGGGGACCTTTGCACAGGAGCCAGGCTCAGAGGAGCATTTAGGACCTGGAAGAAATGTGATGCGGTCCTGGCTGCAAGCTAGTGTTGTCACCTGTAACCTTTCCAGGAATGTGCTCCTCTCAAGCCACCCTCTCTACCACCAGCCACCCAGCTGTCTCTCCTGAGGGACTAGTGGGTAGAAGGATAACATTTCTGGGCTTTCTCAGGCTCAAGTCCCTGTACCATTCAGTTTGATGTTTTCACACTTCTGAAGTCCCCATGGGTTTTCTAACCTTACCTTTAACCCAGCAGAAAGGTCCTGGTTCTATGCTGAGGTAAATTAGCAGAGGTGTCTCACAATCAGCGTGGCTACCATGTATTGTGTCATCTTCACCTTTGTCCTCTTGATGTGTTTTTTTTTGAAAAGTATGTATTTATCAAAAAAAGCAGCCTCTTTGTTGGATGCTGTTTGTTGGTTTGATAATTAAGTCCCATGGAAGGCATTGACATCAGTCATGTTCTCAAGGATTTGCCACCAATGTCCCAGGCTGCATGGCCTCATTGAACTTGAAGGGTTTTCTTTAGCTGTAAATGGTTCACTACCTGGGGTCTAAAATTATTGAAGGGAGGACTGTTATGTGATCTCAGGGTTTTGGGGTGCTGCTGGCATGACCTTGCTCTGAGACAGAGCTGTTCTACAGCAGGGACACCACTGTCTGGGGCATATCTAACCATGGCAGGGGGCAAAGGAAGGTTGTGGATCCTGGTGCCTAGGGAACTGCCCTGATGTCCTCTCCTTGTGCATCCATCTCACTGGAGGGCATTGGGCTGGTGTGAGCTAACCCCAAAAGCTGCTCCTCACTCCAGAACTGCAGAGACTCCTCATCTAGGATGCTTTGCTCGTGACCTTGGCAGCCTCAGCTGGGAGTAGCTCATGCCCTTGGGAGAGCTGTGCTGTGTTGAGGAAGCAGCACTGCCATATTCCAGCACGTGGAGAAGCTCCAGCCAAGAGGCTGATGAACCAATCAAGAGATTTTTCTGTGTCAGGGCTGTGTTCCATTGGGAAGTGAACATATAGCTCTGTCTTCCCAGACAATTCCTGCAGGAGCAGCTCTGGCCACACTCCCTCCAGCAGGAAAAAGCAAGTGTCTATAGCTTCAGAGTGGGTACAGGCAAGACACGACCCATTGGCCCTCCACAAAGGGGAGAAAGTGGAAAATGGCCTGGAGGAGGGGGCAGTGGGGGAGAAGTGGCCATGGTGGTAGAGCTGCCTCTCCTGACACAACGTAATCAGCTCATGGCTTCTTCTCCCCAATCCTCTTACACCCCTCCCGCTGCACATCTCTCCCCAGACGTGGCCATGTGTGTTAGCAGAGATAAAAGCTCTCTTCCCACACGGACTCTTCTTCCCCAGCATGCTTAATCATGAGCCAACGTGGCAAACAGCCTTCCTGAGAGGAGCCCCGGGCTTGGCTCTTCACTCTCCCTCCCTGCCTTTTGCCTGGGCTCCCGCTCTGCCTGCACCCCGGGGCTCCCCGCACGCCCCCGCAGCCTGCGCAGCCATCACGTGCCTCTGATAAATGAGCTTCATCTGCACCCACAATTAATCACATTGTCATGCTGGCAGAGGATGAGGCAGCTGCACCGAAATGCCTGAATCCCTGGCTAATTTATCACCGGGGCTGGATGCGGGGCTGCTCCGCGGCTCCTGCCGCATGGGGACATGCTCCGGAGAGGCAGATGGGACAAGGAGCTGTGAGGCCTGGGAGTGAATGCTCAGGAGGACACATTCTCCTCCTCCCCAGAGCTCAGTCACTGATTTTCAACCAGGAGAACCTGGTGGGAGATTGCTGGTGCCCAGGAGGGCTGATGCTGCTGGTGACAGCCTGGCTCCTCTGAGCCACCTCAGACCTGGAAGCTGATGTGTCCTCCTGCACTGGAGCATGCTCAGAGCAGAAGACTAATGAAGGAAATGGATATGAGGGAATTATTCCAGGATTTCCAAAGCTATAGTCTTTGTGGATGTTAGAAGCAGGAGGCAGCCGGCCAGGCTGATGTGTCTTGTTCACTTCATTGCTCCAGTTTTGCTCATCAGAAGCAAAGTGTTTACTGGCTGTGCCTGTGGTACCTGTGATGGCCTGGGATCAGCATGGAGAACCAGCTCCAGGGCCAAGGGCTTCCAGCTGGGCCAGTTCCTGTACAGGATGTCAAGGATGGGGGCCAGTTGTGATGTTTGCTCCTGGTATTGTGCATCTTTCTGGGATCCACATCATCCTGCTTGCCAGCTGCTCCTCTCCACTTCAGTGTGGGTTTGTTGGGCAAACTCTCATCTCCTAAGTCCACCCCTAGGACAGACGTGGGTTTCTCTAATATAGACACCCTTGCTTTGTCTTGTGGTAATTAATTACTAATTCCAGACCAGACTCAGCTCTGGAGTGCTCGTTAACTAATTGGATGCCTTCCAGCAAATCCCAGCAGTCCCTGCACGATGGGAAAGTCATGCATTTCTTGTCTGCTTCCTCATTGCTTTGTCCCCCCATGGTCAATGGGAGCACCTTGGAAGAGATCCACTGGGGCTGCTCTCCTGGAGCTGCAGGGGGCTGCTGGCAGCACAGCAGGTGCTTCCTTGGGGGTGCATAATAATGGACAGCAAAGCAAAGAAATACACAGATGCCCCGTACAGTGACTGGCAACCTTCACAGAGCTCCCAGCTGCTGGAAGAGGCTGAAAACCTGCTCTGCCCACTGGTCTCTAAGGGTTTCACACCAACTCTCTTTGCAGATGTTGTTTGATGTGGGTTTTTTCCTCATAGCCTGGGAGAAGTGCTGGAAAACTGTTGTCCTGTGCAGTCTGAAGCTCTGTGTTGCTCACCTTTTGCTGTCATGGGGAGAACTGGTCCCATGTTTTTAGAGAAAAGAGGCTTTTATGCATAAAATTGAGCTGGTGGTGCTCCCAGCAGTTTGCCCAGACAAAACATTGAATGGCTTTTGTTAAAACTTTAAATCTTAACTTACAAGGGCATGGACTCCCTTAGAACAGCCATAAGCTGGTGCACAGATAAACATGGTGCTTTGAGGAGGGAGGAGGGATGTTTTGGTCTCCTGTGCCTGTGAGGGCCCCATGGGGTCTCTGCCCACTGGGCACCAGCAGTCATGGGCAGCTGAGCAAGACACAGTGGAAAGCTCATTCTGAGCATCTCTGAGCCTCATCCTCAGACCCTGCAGCCTGCTGTGCTGACCCAGGAGCTCTCCTGCCTCCTCACCTGAGTACTTCAGAGTGGATTTTGGGGCTGGGCTGTGCTTGTGTTTCCAGGCTCTTTGGAGAGGCAGATGTGTGCATGCCTGTCTGACCTGATGATCATCCTTATTTCAACTCCCCCAGGACCTTTGGGGGATGATGTAGCCTTCAGTCAGCATAGAGGAAGAGTTACAGTTCTCTTGGCTCAGCTGTGTGTTCAGAGAGAGCTGCTGCCAAGGCAGGGGCTCCCATGGGTGCCACCCCTAACTCTGGTGGCATGGTGATGGGTCCTGGTGGTCAGCCTTGTTGAGGCTGCCTTATATTTTCCCTATGCTCTTATTTTTTTAAGTCAAGGTTGTAGCTGAGGTTTTGTAAGCACCCCTTTGCCAGAACATGGCTGGTTTGTGCCTGCTCTTGAGTGGAGAGGCCAGGGAGGAGCTGGGAAGCAGCTGAGATGAGACATGGAGAATTGGAGATGTGTGGTGACACCAGAGCAAGAATTGCTCACACGGCCTAGGAAATGATAGCTTGGGTTTCCAGAGAGCGTTGAGAGGGTGGAAGGCAGAGTCTGGAGCAGAGGACATCCATGCTGGGAGAGTCCAAGATGCCATTGCTTGGGCTGTGTGGGGAGGAGTGCTGAGGGTCAGTCCCAGCTCTCACAGAGGTGGCTGGGACAGGGCAGGACCTCCTGCCAGAGTCAGGCCTGGAGCCACTGCTGGCTCAGCTCAGCATTTACCATGCTCTGGGCTGGGAGGGAGCCCAAACACCGCTCCAGAAATGGCTGAGAGAGGCATCCCCAGGAGCCCATGGGATGCTCCAAGGATGCTGAGCCACCTTGGCAGAGGGAAACACTTGTCTGCCCAGAGAAAAGGCTTTTCCAGACTCTGTGAGAGCGTGGTGAAAGCCTCTTGTGGCTGTTTGGAAGCACTTTGCAGTTGGAGGTGCCCAAGTCTTTAGGACTCAGACTGCAGTTTCTGAAAGGATCTGTTCCCTAGAGATTCAAAGTAACTGACTGCAGACCCCTGGGTACCAGCAGGCAGGGCAACACACTCAAGGACTTGTCATGGCAGGGCTGACGCCAGCCTGCTTTTTCCTAGGTGCAAATAACTGCCACAAATGACATCAGACTTTGCTATCCATTAACAACTGCTCCTTTGATCTTTTGTCAGTGTGAAGGAACTGGAAGAGTTTCTTGGGTCTAGTCCAGCCCTAGGGTAGTAAATTGGACATATCCTGTCCCTCTGTCTCTTGTAGAATCCATATGGATGTAATGAATTTAGTGACATCTTGCATTTTCCTCTGTGGGGACACAAATAATGGTATTTCACCCTGGCACCCAGTGGTGCAAAACCCTGCACCCACATTTTGGAGAGGGCTGTGCTGTGAATCCCCACCTGTGCTCCTCTGAGCTCAGCCTCTGAGGGTTGGGCATGGTCTGAGAGGGGCTGGGTATGGTTTATGTGGGGATTTGGCATGGTTTGTGTTTCCTTGAACCACTGCACTTTTGGACAGAGCTGGAAGCACCGGCCTCCCTGGCACGCCCCAAAGCCAGCTCCAGGGAGCTGAAATAACCTGGTGTGACTCTGCAGAGCCTGATTTCTAGTCCCTGTGATTAAAGACCCAGCTGTTGAGATCTTTTATCTGCATTCAAATTGAGACTTGGCAGGCTTAGGTAGCAGGGAGCTCACCTCAGTCACCAGGAAGATCTGTTGAGCTCTTAAAACAAACTCATCATCCCTCAGGAGGGATCTGAGCACGCCAGAGATGCTTTCATGGGCTGAGCTGGTGAGACTGGGTGGGAAACTCTGCTGTGCTACTGCTGGTGTCCAGAGTGTTGAGAGGGTGGAAGGCAGAGCCTGGAGCAGAGGACATCGATGCTGGGAGACTCTCCTTGTCTCTCTCCTTAGAGACGGGGTGTCCAGACATCAAAAGAAGTATCCAGTGGGGTACATAGGGGCTATACTTTGTGCTGAGATGTTGAAGGGAGTAGAGGACTCAGCATCTGGAGATTTTCCAGGCAATGCCTGAGCTGAGCCTGAGGATAACCACCTCATCACACTGGAGCTGGCAGGAGAAGATGGCTGCTCCCCTAAATTCCAGATTTGTCCATCACTAGAGATAATGCACCAAGAAATAAACGTCACTTACAAAATTTATGGGAGAGCAGCTTTGCTAGTCTCCTTTTTTAAGGTTATACTAAAAATTAAACCGCATTTCGCCCCAAGGGGGAGCGGCAGGCTGTCACCGTAACAAATGTACCGGTGTGTCACGGAGCAGCACACATGTGTGCGCACACAGCGTTCGAGAGGCAGGGCGGCGCAAGCTCACGTGGCTGCTTAGCTGAGGAAAATCGTTATTTTTGTACTTTCACTTTGCTGGCCGCGTAGGAAAAAAAAAAAAAAAGAAAAACAAACATAAAAAGAAAAACATCGGAGAGTTACACAAGCTCAAAACCGAGTTCCCACTATAAAACCTGCCGTGAGTTCTTCATGCAGAGGAAGCCCGGGCTCCTCACGGCTGCGGGCACACAAGGCACGGCCTCCCGCTCACGGAGCGCGTCTCACCCCGGCAGCATGGGCGGGACGGGATCCCGCAGCCACATGGCGTGGGCACCATCAGCTCGCAGAAGGTGTTTTTCTAAGGTTAAGCAGGGATCAGTGTGGCTTTGAGGAGTGTTTTCCCTCCTTGCCCCGAGCGTTCGCGGTCCGGCTCTCCCGGGCGCTCCCGTGCCGCGTGTGTGGACGGGCGCTCCGGCTGGGGGACGTTCATCGGCTCTGGCAGCGGAGCTAATGCGATTAAAGGCTTTTCTCACCCTCCGCTCAGCGCTCATTAACATTCCCCTGCTAAGGAGTTTAGAAGCGTCGCCTCATCTCGCTGCAGCTTTGCTTTGTGACGGGCGGGCGGTGCAGGGGGGAAGGCGCCCCGGCCCTGTGGGCTCTGTCCGGGCAGCCACAGAGCGAGGGGACGGGGTTCAGAGCCGCTGCAATGCAGCACGGTGCCACCGACCGCACGCTGCCAGCGAGGAGTCCCATTTCTGCTGGGAGGGTGAGGCTGCCCGCCTGCGAACGGAGACCTACAAACAGCTCCTCTGTGGTGTCACAACCCCGTCCTCTGCGCAGGCAGGGAGAGAACCCAATTTTGGAAGCCTCCTTCCCAGATCTCACAATCGAGAAGCAGGAGAGATATTTTTATTTGGTCTTACAAGTAGGTCTTGAGACGTCTCTAAGTGGGTGCTTCGTAGTCTGCGTAGAAACAAAACCCTCCCATGCGCCACCCAAAGCCCTTCTCAGCAGCCAGCCCGAGGCTTTGCCCTGCTGCCTCTACTCTGTGCTCTCCTTTTGCTCCATGTCCCTGGCCAGCTCTCCTGGGGGCACCCAGAGCAGGCTGACACGAGTTCTGACCCCTGCCCAGTGAAATTTGATGCAGGAGATGCTTCTAGACTTTCTGTGGTGGGTCCCAGATGTCTTTTTAGTCACCTGAAATGTGTCAGTCTGTGCTGAATGAAAGAAGAAAAGTGTGCTTGATGATTTTTTTTCCCCCTGAATATTTTAATTCTTCCATCCAGAAAACCTGATTCTCCCATGGAAATTGTGTTTCCTGTTTGAAAACAGGTTGTTAACACGCCACTCAGCACTACAGAAGGCTGCTTTTCCAGGGGCTAATACTTGAAGATTGAGTGATTTCAATATCTAGCATGCTACATCCTCTGATTCAGCCTTTTCCTTGCATCATCAGGGCTTTTGTGCTTTTCCTTTCTCCGATGTGGATCCTCTGGTGCCTTGCAAGACCCAGGCTCCTGCTGCAGCCTGGCTCAGCTGAGCCAAGGAAGACCTCTCCATTCTGTCTGCCTGGCTATTTCCATGAAACCTCCAGGAATTTAATAACTTTGAGATTTTCAGCTGTCACTCACAAGCTGTTGAATTTGACCGCTGAGTCGGAGAGTAATTAGGGTAGACAGACAACACGTGGAGCACGTGATGGCACAAGACTTGTTTTCTTAAGGAAACCACACCAACCAAAAAAAGGAAAAAAATTTAAAAATACCTCTTTTCAAATTTTTTGCTCTGTTCTACCTGCAGATAGCTCTTGCCTGGCAGTAACGGAGCGTGGGCTGCCTTAGGGTGGTGACACCCAGTGCTGGGTGCTGTGTGGGCAAGATGGGTGTCCTTGTCCCTGCAGCCCTTGGGGACACGAGGCTGAGAGCTCAACATGGGGACTCTGGTCCCTTTGAGATGACATTGGGTGTGAGTGAAGGATGTGACATGAGCATCTCCAGCAGTGCTCTGCTATTTCAGGGCAAACCCATCAACTCAGAACCATCTTTTATAAATAAAGGAGGTTTTAATTAAAACCACAAATTGTTAACAGTCTGGTACACTGCACATTCTGCCAAATAGCAGAGCATTCTTGAAAGTACCTGTTAAAATAGTGAATGGTGCTGCCTTTAAGGGATTTTGGCTGGTTGGCCAAAGGTCTGTGTCCTGCTGCAGGACCACTGGAGGTGTGCAGGATGTGCAGGATGTATTGGCTGAAGCAGCCAGCATTGGGTTTAGAGGTGATGCCTGATTGCTTTGTGTGCCCTGTCTTGCCCTGTGGAAGGGGGACACCAGCATTGGGAGCAAAGGGCGGGCAGGGTTGTGCCAAGGGAGCTGCCGAGCCTCTTATTGTGTAGGGAGGAATGGAAGATGCTGCCTAAGGCTTGTCGTGGAGCCTCATGCTGCAGGCAGAAACAGGCAGGAGGAGAAGGACAAGGGCTGCTGCTGAAGGCTGCAGTTCCTGGTCGAATCGCTGCCTTCCAGGGGCCAGCTTTGTGTCTGGGGTGCTCAGAGAAACCCAGCCCCACACAGCTGCCTGCCCGTGCCAGCTTTTATTCCCTTTACCCGCTCCTCTCTCTCGGTGCTGGCGGGCAGCCCAGTGCCAGGCTTTTTATGGTTTTCTTTTTGTCTTTTTCAATGAGGATAAATCTTTTATCTGTTGACTGTGAGACTGTGCTGCAAACAGAGTCGTACAGATCTTGTGGGTTTTTATAGCCACCTCCATCTTCCAGGTTGATGGTTTGCAGCTTTGGTCAGTGCCCAGAGTTGGCACTGCTGGCTTGGATGCAGATTAACCCCAGCTGCTCCATGCTGGAGACTGAGATGCAGGGATGGAGACCTGCCCTGCCACCCCCATGATGTTGTCTCTGCTTGCCTTGTACTAAGAGGAAAAGGGAAGCATGTGGCTGGAAAGAGGCAGACATAGAGCAAGGAAAACCAGCTCATTTTGCTTAATTATGACTGACTGTGACAGCCTGCATCTTTAGTTTGAAAAGTATCTGTGAGGTATGGGCTGCTTCTCTCAAACAGGATAATTATGTTAATTAAAATGCTTTCTTTATGGCAGTTCTGATTAATAAAAACAGTTCCAGTGCTCTCTTTAAACGCGCTAACCTTCTGTTGTGCGGGAAAACTGGCTTTTCTCAGCAATTTATGACTTTTAAAACAGATTAGAGTGGGACAGCCTGCTGCTTTCACACAGTAACGCTTCCTCCCCGGGGGAGAGCAAGGCAGCCCACCAGCACAGTGCCCTGCTCGTGGGGAACAGACGGAGCAGAGCGCTCGGGCAGCGACGCCGGAGCAGGCAGCAACATGTGCCCGTGTGGGAGCGAGGGATGGGAGGCGTCAGAGAGCTCTGCCAGAGTGCCAGGGAATAAAAATACCACTTATTTCTCTAATTGCTGTTTATTTCCTCTGCAAAGTATTGCGATAATTAACAAGCTCCCAATTAAGAAAAAATTGTGTGTTGAGGAAAAGCAGGTATGGGTGCCAAGAGAGCTGGGTTTGTGCCAGAGCGTGGTGAGGGGCAGTGGTGGCGGGTCCCTCTTGCTGACCACACGTGGGATGGGGTCCTTTGGGGACTCCAGCACTCTGGAGGATGTGGTGATTTCCCAGTTCCTCACTGGAGACCTCTCCCAAGATGATGGTTGTGCTTCCAGAAGTTTGAAAGCTTAGGAGCTCATCTGACCACTGGTGTGGCTGCCTTATATTTGGCTGGTTTGCTGTCCTTGAAGGGGTTTATCTCCTGCACATGGAGGTTCAAGGCCCTTGAGCAAAGTGGGTTTGGAGAAGGGCTGAGCATCCAGCACCCTCCTGAAAAGCAGTGGCAAATTGGGAGGGCTTGGTATCTCTGCAGATAGGTCTGAAAATATAATCAACAGGCAGCCCAGTCTTCATAAGGAGGGTGGGTTTGCCACACACTTGTCCACAAATGTCAGTCCCCAGCCAGTTGCATGTTCCCACTGTGGCAAGGAGGTTTTGTGTCCCCACCTCCCTTTTCCTTTTTCCACCTCTTTCCCCTGGCTTGCCACCCCTGTTGGCAGCTGGTGCCTTAGGCTGGGCCAGATGCTGGAGCAACAGTGAAGCAGTTCTTAGCTCCCACTTCCCAGGCCCAGCAAGGGACTCTTACACAGGGATAGTGACTTACCTTGGGTCCCTTCCCTTCCTCTATGCCCAGGAAGGGACCAGCACCTCCAGAAGCCCATCCTCAGGTTTGGGGAGTGCTGCTGAGCCCTCTGCTTTGGCCGGTGTTTTGGGAAGGGTGACACCATCCAGCTGGCCAGAGGAGTTTGGGTCTGCTCTGACCCGCTCCTCTAGGAGAGAGGGAGAGTGAGTGCTTGTCCCTGACCCTGTGAAATGCTGCATGTGACCAACAGCCCTTGCCTAAAGCGTTAGTTTGCCAACAAGCTGTGACTCCTGATTGACTTCACTGGGTTTGCTTGACCTGGTGAACTGTTGGCAGGCAGCCCCCCTCCCCCTCTCTTGCCATGTTTGAAGTATTTTGGGAAGGGTTGGTGTGGGAGATGGGGAGTAAAAACACCTAGAGGTTTGGACTATAGGCCAGGGGAGGGTGGTGAGGGGCTGTGGGGTGAGGTTCCTGCATGCATCCAGCCAGGCACCTTTGCCCTTTGGTGTTTGCATCCTGCAGATCTTGGTGAGCAGTGCAGTCATTCAGGGAGGCTATCCAGAGCTTCCCTGCAGGTTTTCCCACCCTTGGGGAGTGGAGGGGGGCAGCAGCAGCCACCCCAGCATAGCTCCAGCCCCTGGCACAGCCCTTTCCTTGCCCTGCAGGCTCAGCTGGGGCTGGCTCTGCTCCGCTCCTCTCCTCACTGCCCCGTTTACCTCTGCTATATTTACATGTCTATTTTATGATTTCAATTTTTAATGCTTCTGCTCTTTGAAGATGCTTAATGCTTTGGAGTGGAACATTTTCTTCTGAGTCCTGAGTGCCAACTGAGGACAGACCAATAAATCAACTAATAACTGGAACCTCATTTTCTGCTCCCATGGCTGTGAGTTAACCCTCCTTGTGCCTCCAAGGCTCTCCTGGTGCTTCCCATCTCCCTGGGCAGGAGAGCTGCCTGTGCCAACTGTGAACACCCTTTTGCTGGGCAATGTCAGGCCTTTGGCCTGACATTGCCCAGCAAAAGGGTGTTCTGGGTGTATCTTAAGTCATGGTTTCCAGCTGCCACCTTCTTTACTTTTGTGTCACCACTGGTCCCAATGCCTCATTGGGTCAGCAGAGCTAGAGATTAGGAAGGCAGCCTGTAGAGAGTGGGGAGCATGGTGGTTGGCTCTGGCAGGTCACCCAGTGAGACCCAGGCTGTTCCAAAGCTCCTCAGGATGGGACAGCCAAGTGACATCTTTGTGATGCCAAAAATCCAGGACCTCTAACTGTGCTCTGCAGGAATGATGTCCAGAGAAAGCCACTGCCTTGCTGCTTGCACAGGGAACTCTTGCTCTGCTGACAACTTGTGGCAGAACTGGAGGAGCAACTCAGGAAGGCCTCCCATGTCCCTTTCACTGGCAGCTGGAGCTGATGAATCCCCAGCACAGGAAAACATGCGCTGCGCTCTGGGTCTAACAGAAAGTGGCAGATCTCAGGTAAATCTTGTTTCCAGCTATTCAGCTTAACCCCCAGGGGCTGAGGACTTTCCACACTGCTGCCTTCATTAGCCCAACTCTATTTCCTGTTCTCATTCATCTTAATAACATCTAATCCTTTAAAGAAGCACCTGCTTTTACCTGTGTCTCGCTTTGAAAAGGCAGGTGTCTGCTACGGAAAGCAGGAGCCTCTCTTGAAATGGAAAATGTAAACCCCCTCCCTCCAAATTATTGTAATTTTGAAATTAAAGGGCTCTTGGGCAAAGATATGAATAACAGTTATCTTATTAGAAAAAACAAAAGCAATAATACAAAACAACACTGACAGAGTCAGAATCCAACCTGATCCTCTGTGTGTCAGGGTGGGGGCACAGCCCCGTCCCACGGGGGCTCAGCCCTCCTGCAGTACCAGCTGTGGTTCTGCTGCAGCAGGATCCTGCACAAGGGGGGAGTTTTCCTCTGCAGCTGCAGGGCTGCTGGAGATGGGCCTGCTCTCCCTCTGGGAATGCAGGGCAGGAGAAAGCTGCTCCTCTGGGAATGCAATGGGCAGAGGCTGCTGGGGTGCTCCAAACCTCAGATTGTATCCAGGTAGGAATGCTTGGCTCCTCCCCTGGGCAGAGCATCTCCCCATGGGATGATGGAATTTGATCAGCCCTGCAGGGACACTCATTGGCCACGGACAGAAGATAATTAATAATCAATGGCCCATGAAGAGAAGAGATCTCCTGGAGAGAGAATAGGTCATGGAAGAGATAAAGAATACTGCTCAATGTGCAGAAGAGAACTGCCCTACCTCTAACAAATGGCAATAGAACACACACCCCCAGCCACATCTTGCATTTGCAGCATAAGACAACCTGATCCTGCAGCAAGGTCTGCAGGATCCTTGCAGGGCATCTGTGTTTCCTCTCTGCATGTCCACACCTGCAGGCTTGAGGATTCAGGTGCTAGCCCTGCTCTCAAGATACATTCCCTGAGACAGGCTGCTGGCCTTACCTTGATCTAACACTTTATTGCCTGTTGAATTATGAAAGCTCTGCTTGTATCACCTGGCAGATGGCCACAGAGCTGCCTCTCAGCTGCTCTTTAACTCCTCACTCCCAGGTGTTGCATGCATTAGCCTTGTCTGCTCTGCAGCTGGAGCCAGGCTGTGCCCGTGGGCTGTGCCAGCGTGGGGTGCCAGGGCCCTGGGGAAGCCCTGGCCTTGCAGAAAGCAGCCATCCCTGGGCCCCTGCTCTGGGGGCTCTGGTGCTGCACTGCTGTACAGTGGGCAGGGGGGGTCCCCTGGGCCAGCAGCATGTGGGGCTGGACACACCAGTGTCCTGTGGGGAGCCCAGCTAGGCAGGACAGCTTGGCATCCCCATGTCCTGGTCTCTCCACACCCTGGCACAGGGCTGCAGGGCAGTAAACCAAGGCCATGCCATTCCCCACCTTTGTTTTTTGTCTCTGATGCTGTGGGTTTGCTCCTGGGGGCTGGAGCCCCACAGATACATCTGCAGGAGCTGGGGCTGCACTGCAGGTGCCCAGTGACAAGCAGGAGTGGGCTCAGCCAGGGTGTGATTCCCTCTTTTGCTGTCAGAAGTGATTTGTCCCTAGGGAGCTCTCACAGTCCTTGCTTTGGCACAGCCTGGCCCCCAGCCAGCGTTGTTCTGGCAAACCAGGAGTGCCCAGGGCTGGTTGGCAGAGCTGCTCTGGTGCAGAGCTGAGGGCTCAGACTGCCCAGTGCCATCTCCTTCATTCCCAGTGAGTTCTGGGAGAGGGTGGGGAAGGGAGCAGGGCCCTTATTTCAGCCTTGTGCTCAGTTGCTCTCTGATGGCCCATCTTGTGTTTATCCACAATTACATTGTGGTGACGGGGCTACAGTTTCCAAACCCATACACAAATGCTTAATAACCCGTGGGAATGCTTTCCCATCCGTTAAGGGGCACAGGCTGGGTCCATTTCCCCTGTCCTGCACAAGCCAAGCGTGGGGCAGCATCTCAAGGCTGGTCCCCTCTCTGCTGGGGACCTGCCCTGGAGCGACACCACCTCTTTCCCCTGCATCATCCATCAGGTACTCTGGAAATGGAGGCAGAGGGTACCAGGGGTAAAATTTTCCATTGGAAAATGTATTTTTTATCAAACTACATTATCAGAATCAGCATGTAGCCATGGAGCCAACATTCAGGGGGGAGAATATTGAAGCAAATAATTCTGGCTCCTCTCTGTTGACAGTGTCCAGGAAATTCAAATGTGTCTCTTTGATTTGATGTGTTTTGACTTTTATGTTTTAATTTAATATCCAGGTTGTATTTAACATTTTATTATGGTTCGTGCTTGAGAAATTAAATACTTTTTCCCTTACTGCGGCAAAATTCCTGAATATTTCCCAGTGAAATGCCAGGGCTTGGGTTTTTCCTGAGTCCTGTCCTGCAGGTGATTTTGATTCACTAAGTTCAGTGCTAGACAAAACTTTTCAGTTTGTAACCTTGCACAAACCAGATATTGGTTTCTATTAGGCAGTTTCTGAAAATTCACGGCTTTTTGCTTACATGTGCCTTGGCAATACCCTGCAGCAGGTTTGGGGATCTGGGGAAGCAGCTTGTGGCCTTGTCTGGTACTTGGAGGTGCTGCAGAGGCAGTGTAGAGGTGGATTTATTTATGGCTTTGACCAGACCGCTGTGGGAATCAAGGGCTACCCCTGTGGCAGGGAGAAATGACGAGGAGGACTCCATTGACATCAGAAGGCTAATTAATTACTTTATTATATTATATTATTCTATCCTATATTACACTACATCTAAACTCAAACTGCACAAGTACCCAACTCAACCAAATCTCCTGACTGACTGTCAGGACACAGTTTGCAGAGATTGGTCAAGAAAACAAAACACACACCAGAATCCAATCAAGCAAATTCCTTCAGGTAAATAATCTTCCAGCACATTCCACATGTTCCAAAACACAGGAGCAGTAAATGAGATAAGAATTGTTTTGGTCTCTGTGCTTCTACAGGAAAAAGCTGAGAGAGAATATGATGTGTCTCTCTGTTTAGAGAATGTGAATGCTACAGACCACCGAGGGATGGAGGTGTCTGGGGAGCACCATGTCCTGTGCTGCTGTGGGTCCGCTGCTGGGGACGGTGCTGGGAGGTGGGATGCCGTGGGGAGCATCCCTGTCCCCTGCTGTGGGACACACAGACCACTCTGCTCTTGCTGACACCATAACAGGGCGGGGGTGCCACAGACTAAAGCCTCCTCTGCCCCCCCAGTGACCCCCCTGAGGAAAGTGGAGCTGCAGGCAGAGCTCAAGGAGCAGAAGAGCTGCTACTGCTGCCTGCTGGCTGCTTCCACGCACGTGAGCACGTGCGCGGGTGTTTGTGCATGCATGTGGGGATAAAGCCACTTTCCAGGCAGCTCTTTTAACAACCAAATGACAGCTTGTTTGCTGCTAGGATTGCAGGCCTGCCTGGCAGAAGCTCCACAGTAGAACTTTGGAAGCTGCCGCCAGCGAATAGCCAAACACGTTTGTACGGGCTCAGTCGACAGCGTGTTCCAGCCTCCAGCTCTGGCGGGGGGGAAAAATCATCTCCCTGATATATGTGTTTCAGCACCAATTATCCAAGCCTCATTTGCTCTAGACTCACAAGACCATGTCCCATGACATCTATTAATTGCATTAAAGATCTCTCATTATCCTAAATCTCCAGGATGCCAGGTTGGAGTGGCTCAGGCCCAGGTTTTCAGGAGGGCACACGTGTGTGTGAGCACACGGGCTGGAGGATGCACCTCATTCAAGGCAGGCAGGGCAGGCACAGCCACCGCAGGCAGCAGTGGCACATTCCTCCCAAGCTCTTGTCCCTGGTTATTCACAGTTGGGTTGTGGCTGATCCCTGGGGCTGGATGTGACACTTGGCTCAGAGCAGCCTGGCAGAGCCTTTCCTGTGGTCCCTGAGGTGTCGGTTCCGTGGGGAAGGATGGAAGGATGCTGCCAGCACTCTGCACCACACGCTGCCAAGCATGAGCCCACTGCCCCTTCTTTGCCAAATACTTATTGTTCCTGCTTTGAACTTCTGCAGAGCGAGGTTTGCCAAGGATCCAACATGAATCATTAATGAATTCCTGGAGGGCTTTTTTTTTAAAATGTTGTTTGTTTGTTTGTTTTGAGTTTTTTTGTTTTGGTTTTTTTGTGTGTGTGTTGTTTTGCTTTTATAATTGAAAGCAGGGAGAGGAAGGCAGTGTAGGTGCAGGATAGCAGAGGTGCAGTCAGAACCATTTCACCATCCATGGTCAGGAGGGTGCCAAGGGGGCCCTGCTTGCCCTTGCTCCTTGGGCTGGGCTGTAGTTGCTGCTGTGGCTATGGGCACAAAGATTCCTGGCCCTCAGCCTCGGCTCTCATCCTGCCTGCCAGGCTCTGTGTGGGCAAACTGGCTATGAGCATCCCTTTCCCCTTGTCACCTTCCTCCTTCATCCCATGTCATGGCTGGGTCTCCTCTGGTATTCATAGTTCTGGGGCTGCCCTTTCCCAAGAGCCTTGTTGGATGCAGGGACCCTGAGGTTCAGTATGGAATTGCTTTGCTTCCTCTGGAAACATCATTCCTTGATGAGGCCTCTGGAGGGGCTGGTGGAGGCAGAAAGCTCAGCTGGGCACCATGGAAAGGAAAAGGCAAAAGTGAAAAGGACAGAAAGGTCTCATTAAAAGAGAAAAATACATTTTTATTTACTGGGGCAGCCTCAGAATTGTGGAGAGCAGAGGAGGGCAGTAAGATCTGCTTGAGGCTGACAACCCAACTTCTTGTTCCCTGTGTGCTCCAGTCCCTGACCATCCCAGTTTGTTCCGGTGCTGCCTTGGACTGGGGAGCACCAGCTGGGTCGGTCTCATGGTGCTGCAGGGAGGGACAGGCCTGATCCCAGAGCTCAGGGAACACAGCAGGAATGGGCAGCATTTGCAGTAATGCCCAAGCCCTCAAGCCTGCACAAGCTCTTGCCATTTCCACCCTCTTTCTGGTGTAATAACTTGTTCCTTATTGACATTTTTATTCTGAACACGGGGAAAATGCCAGAATGGTAATTGCTGTACATGTAAAGCAAGGCACTGTGCCATATCCTCCAGATCATTTCCTTCCCCCTTCTCCCAGCTTGTAAGGCCTAGGTGGAAGTGACAGTGGCTTGGCTGAAGGGTGGGATACAGCGACCCACATTGCCATGGAGCTGCCACCAGGTGGGTGGGGACGAAGGCACTGTCCCCTCCTCCGCAGTGACTCACAGGGCAGCGGCAGGGCCGGGAATAACACCGGGTCTAATTGCTCTGCTAACAGCTAGACCTGCTGCCTCCAGGAACACTTACATCTGCAGGTATCTTGTGGTTTCTAATACCATCAGAAATCCCTCTCGCTCTCATGTTTACCAGCATGCAATTGCAACCCCTTGATGTCTGCATAACAGCTTTCCATCTCCCAGTTCCCCACAAACAGTGACAGAGCTATGACAATCAGGAAGGAGGCAAACGAGAAGCAAAAACCCACTGGGATCCAGGGAAAATGCTGTGTCCTGCAGGATGTAAATCAAAAATAAATATGCTCTTCCCTCCCTCCACTCTGAAAGCATTTGATAAAAAGATAATGTAGAAAATGTAGAATTTTGCAAAGCCACGGTAGCCACATTTTTTCATGCAATAAGCCAGAAAATGTTTACTGCATGAGCAGAGCAGAAGCTGTAATGTTGTAAAATGATAGTGCTGGGGAGCCATCTGCTTATTGCCTGAAGTCTGGAGCACGGGCTTTCTGCTACAGTGTCTTGCAGAGCTGGGTGTGCACCCGTGTGCCAGGGATGCCAGTGAATGTGTGCTGCCAGCGTGATTCCTCATGCCCACCGACTGGTCCTTCACACTCGGAGAGACCCTGGGGTGTCGTTGGGTTACACCAGGATGGGTGGTGGCTGGAGGTGGCAGGCTCTGGGGATGCAGCAGGAGGATCTGGTTCTCAGAGCAGGTAGAAAAGCAAACCTGGGGCAAACAAGCAGCCCCATGAGCTTAGGGGCTCTCAGGATGGCTTTGGAGGGGGATTTCACTGCCACAGCACCGACAAGGAGCACATCAGAGGGCTCAGAGGGCACAACAGAGGGCTCAGCACAGCCCTCCCGTGGATCTGCATCCCATGAGAGCCGGGTGCATCCCAGGCTCCTCCCGCCAAGGCCTCTGGGCCACACCAGCACGTGGTTGCCCGTAGTTAAGTGGGGGATTATGCACGTCTGAACAGTTGGCATTGAACTCCTAAACTCTGGGAATCAAATTGTGCCCTGCAGAACGGCTGCCCTGCTGCTGCCGAGGTCAGGGGGATTTGTGGCTGTCTGTAAGAGAGCCAAATCTGTTTTTTCTTCCCCTGCTGAAGGTCGTGCCACAATGCCCCCGGCATCTGGCTAATCCAGCTGGTGCCCTTCACCCACACACAGACCTGCCCATCTCCAGTGCCCGCCGAGGCCACGCTGACTCCACCCTGGTACCCCAGCTCGCACAGGGGAGCAGCAGGGACCCCCAGACTCCCCTAAGTGTGTGACAGCCTGGCTGGGAGGATCAGTCTGCAAGTCTCCAGTGCTGTGAATTTGGTCTGTAGCATTGTTTTGATGACAGGAGTGGTGAAATAACACCCAGGGGACAGAAGGGATACCAAAATTATGATATTGCCCTTTGGAATTATTTCACGGTCAATGTAGCTTTCCTGTCCTCACGGTGATATTTTACCCAGCCATTGCTCAGAGGATCCCTGTCTTATATTAATCCATTTCTGTTGATGCACAGAATGAAATGCTATATTCCCCCCAGCCCTCCTGCTGTCTATTTTGTTTCCAAGCAGCAGCTCGGGCAGTGGTGCTTGCCTGCTGCTGGGAATTCTGATGGGCCATGGCAGAGCAAGGCTGGGCTATGGATTCATTCATCCTCCTGCTCTCTCACAAGCTGCTCGTGTATTATTGATAACCCAGGGCTGAGTGATTATTACATATATAAATTTATTTTAATTCCTTACGATTGCTGCTGTGATTAAAGGATGTGCCAGGTTGTACGTAGCCTGGTAGTGATTAGGCACTACAAGCCATGGCAGAGATAATGTGCAGGGCCTGGCTCAGTGAGGCTGACAGATGAGACAGGACTGGTTTCCCCATGCAGGGCTTTGTCCCAGACCTGCAGAGGGATTTCAGTGCCTACAGTTCCTTGGTTTCAGTTCTGGTGTGTCTGAGTGCTGGTATTGAGCTCAATGCTGGGATGTCCCCATGCCCTGGGATTGTCTGCCCCAAGCCATGCAGGAGCAAGTGGCTTTTCCTGGGCATCCAGAAACAAAACCAAACTTTACTGTCACTTGTTTCTTTCCAACCTCTCCCATTTTTCTTAGAATGCTGAACTTTGGGCTGGAAGTATAAAGGTATCATGCAACAACACAAAGTATCCTGAGTTGGAAAGGACCTCTGGGTATCGTTCAGTGATCTTAGGTACTTAGGCAGTTAAGGATGGAGAGAAAAGCTGAGGAAGATGAGGTGGCTGTGCCCTCTTCACTTGCCTGATCTGCAGTTTAAATGTCTCGGTATCTGGCCATTAGGGCCAAGCAAAGCTAATTGTGTGAGCAATTTTGTTGACTTAGTTATTCTTGTAAACATTGATAGAATCAGCTCTCCTATCCCTCAGCAGGAAACACTTCCCAGCAGAAAATACAAACAAATTGCTCTTCATATCAGAGCATTTTAAAATAAAAATATCAATAAGGAGCTAAGTCAAAACTGCATTTTAGATTCAACAGATTATTCAGCAGAAAACACGAAAACAATGAAGCTCGTCTGAGGATGGTAATCAGCACATGCAGACATATTGCTTTTTCAGATCACAAAATCTCAATACCCAAGATCAGTAGAAAACTAAGCAGAAAATGCTTTTTATAGGATTCAAGTTTCAATTAAATTAGAGCAGATTATTCAACAAGAAAGCCTACAAAATGAAGTCTTGGTTTATGTATTGGAAAGCAAAATGCAAATATGTTGCTTTCCGGCTCACAGGGTTTCAAACCAAAAGACAAACTTACTTTAAGTAAAAAATATTTCATTCAAATTCTGGGGGAATCGACTCAAGTAACTGATCCTCAACTGAATTATTCAGCTTTTTTATCAACAGACTTATTTCTTCCCTCTTTATTCTTAATTTGCCTATTCATAAATCCCACTGCTTTGTCAGTCATAAGAAATACTTTCCAGTGGCTTTGACAAAGCAGAAATTAGCAGGGAAGGGAACTGGCACATAACTGCCTCACTGCAGAATGCTTCCTTGCAGCGTAAGGTATTTTTCTCTTCCTGGAGCTTTAATGCCAGCAGAAATCAATGTGAGATCTCAGCTCACCTCCTGCCTGATGCTCACTGCAGGGCTTCAGCCAGGCTTTGGCCCCTCCTGGGTGGCTGTGTTGGACCTGTGGTCCCCAGAACATGTGTTGGGGGGTCCTGGTGCTGCTGCCCTCCCCAGGGTCCCTGGGGCATGCTCAGGGGAAGAGCTTTGCTTTTAGCAATGCTGAGTTGGGCCCAGAGGTGCTGCAAGGCAGGAGATCATGCTCTTCAGCCAACAGCTCTGCTGCTCTATTTCCTTTGCTCTTAACCACTGACATCTTCTTCCCACCTGGAATTCCCTGGCTTTGACTTGGAGTCATTGGATCTCATTCCGTGAGCTTGTGAGGGTCGTGGGTGTTTCTAAAGGAAACACCAGTGATCATAAATATTTCTTTTTGATCTGCAGGCATCAACCTCTGGTGATCTGAAGACGATTACAGCAAGAGTTTGAGTCAGAGCGGTAGAGCTAGATGAAAATCTTAGTTCTGTAATTTTACGAGGAAATGGAAATATTTTAACAGGAAGATTAAATGTATCTTTAAATACAGAACTTAAAAAGAAGAAAAGGATTTGTTCAATTGACACACAGGAGGAGTTGTAGGAACCTTAGAAACAATTTGTAAAACCTCATTAAATAGGAGAATGTTCTGCAAATCCATCCAGTTTTCCTGAAGAACTTTGAACCTTCCTTCTCCCTCTGGTCTGCAGCGGTTTACTGCTGTGTCTGTACAGCGGTGACCAGCTGCACCCTGGGGGTGTGATGTGGGATATAAAAGCAGTCAGGGCTCCTCCTCAGAACCAGTTCTGGTTCTCCCAGTTTCCCCATGAGGCTCATGTTAGTGGAAGGGATGGAAAGAGCAGTGGATGCCTTAGGTCAGAGGTGTGACTTTGAGGGTGATCTTCCTTCTGCTCTGGAAACATCACCTCGTGTCTCTGCTTCAAAGTGGCTTCTTTTCCTCACCTCCTTGTTTTGAGGTGCCACAGAAGGGCCACGGGGATGGTTTTGACATTTTGCTCTCTCTCCAGAGCAGGCTGGGAGAGGACAGTGAGGAGCTGCAGGTTTGGGGGTGGCTGCCAGAGAAGCACTGCCAGGAGATGACAGCTGGGACGGGGCACCCTGCGAGTGGGAACGCACCCCAGCCTGTCCAGCCCTGCTGTGAGTGCTCAGTGTGCTGCAGCCTCATGTCTCCTGGATGTCAGGGGAGCACTGCAGCTTTTGGAAGCAGCCCAGAGAGCAGCTGGGGTTTCTGGCACCTGAGAAGCTCTTGAAGATGGTTTACGTGCTTGACAGGCACTTGGATGTGCTGCTGCTGGAACAGGGATGTCCCTCCACTTTCCTCTCCCTTCTTTCTTTCGTGGGGGTGAGGGTTCCCCACCCTTTGGTGCTCCAGCTGTGAGGAAGACTCCCTGCACAAGGAGTCTGGGGAATGGCACAGCTCCAGGCTTTTCCTGGCAGTTTCCCAGCCTTCCCCAGAGGGCTGGCAAGGCGACCTTGACTTGTCTCATGGAGCAGTCAGACCCTGTAGCTGCTGCTGCTGCTTAACACTGGCTTCATGCTTCTCAAGCCTCCTTCTCTCTAGTGGCAGAGGATATAGATTTGGGGATGAAGGTTTCTTATCAACCTCTTTAAGAGATTGCAATGTCCACCTGAGGGTGGCAGCAGAATGGAACCCCAGCCCATATCCATTCCTTGTGTGCCCACAAGGGAAGGGCTGTTACAGGTACCACACAGCAGAGGGGCTGGGATTCTTTCAGGATGGAGCTTTATCAGTTCAGATGAACTGGTGGCTTTTAGGTCCTGTTTTGGAGCTAGGGGACAGCTCAACTTTTGCTGGAAGGAAGGGATAAAGCAGAGGACAGGGGCTGCCTGTGGTCTGGGGGAGCTGGGGAGGGAGAGGGAGACAGAAGGAAAGGGAGGAGAGATAAAAGGGCTGCTTCCTCCATCTCATTCCCCACGAGGGTGGCTGGAACAGCCCACAGTGTCCCCTCCCTGCAGAGGGTTTTCTGCAGAGCTCCCTGCTCCACCAGGAGGGAATGAGAAAGCAATGTCAAATATATGTTTGAAATGTCAACAGAAGGGCCCGGCAAGATTGACTGTAGTCTCGTGAAATATTTCATTCTTTCTCTCCTTATGAAGAGAGACGTTCTGGATGACAGATAAATTCAGGGGGAACAGGGCAAGGGAGGAGGAGGGCAGAGGGGGAAGAAGTATGCAGGGAGAGGGAGGGACTGGCTGTCTCCCTCTCTTACTGTACCCCTCACAGGGTGCCTCTTGCTCATCATGGGAAATATGGGCTGTTGATTCATTATCTCAGCCTCATTTATTTCTATCAGCTTATTTTCCCTTTCTGCTGCCTTTTCCCTATCTCTGCATAGATGCCTGTTGCAAAGCCCACCTGCACTCTGCCCTCCCAGCCCCAAACAGCCCTGGCACAGCCCACCCCAAAGCACAGGGACAGCAGTGGTGGCACAGGGCCCTCAGTGGGACAGCCACAAGGGAGCCAAATGTGACACTGTCTCGGTTTGAAAAGGCAGGTGTCTGCTAAAGAAGGCAGGAGCTTTCCTTGAAATGGAAAATGTAAACCCCCTCCCTCTGAATTGTTGTAATTTTGAAATTAAGGGGCTCTCAGGCAAAGATATGGCAGTAGGAATAACAGTTCTTTATTAAGGAAAAAATGAAATTAAAGTGCAGTGACACAAACCAACCCTGCCAGAGTGAGAGCAGTCCCTGTCCCCTGTGTGTCAGGGTGGGGGCACAGCCCCATCCCAGGGGGGCTCAGCCCTCCTGCAGTGCCAGCTGTGGCTCTGCTGCAGCAGGATCCTGCACAAGGGGGGAGTTTTCCTCTGCAGCTCCAGGGCTGCTGGAGATGGGCCTGCTCTCCCTCTGGGAATGCAGGGCAGGAGAAAGCTGCTCCTCTGGGAATGCAGGGGGCAAAGGCTGCTGTGGTGCTCCAAACCTCAGATTGTATCCAGGTAGGAATGCTTGGCTCCTGCCCTGGGCAGAGCATCTCCCCATGGGATGGTGGAATTTGATCAGCCCTGCAGGGACACTCATGGCCATGGACAGAAGGCAATTAATAATCAATGGCCCATGAACAGAAGAGGTTTCCTGGGAGGAGGATGGGTTGTGGAAGAGATGAAGAAAACTGCCCAATGGACAGAAGAGAACTGCCCCACCTCTAACAGATGGGAAATAGAACACACACCCCCAAACCATGTCTTACAACCCAGCACAGATGCAGGGGTGGTGACCAGGAGACCCTTTTCTGAGCCTGCAGGTTTTATGCTGCCCAGGAGTTTGATCTTGCTTTCCAACATGGGGTCTGATGCTGCAGATCCAGGGGGACACACAGGATAAGGGGGACAGAGAGGGCAAGGAAAGCATTCCCCTTATCCTCTCCCTACTCAGCACCATCATCTGCTCTGCTTCCAGAGCCTCTCTGCCTGTCCCTCTGCCTGCTGAGGGGAGCATGGGGACAGCCAGGGCTCCATGGCACCCTGCCCTGCCATCAGCACGTGTGACAGTGACAGCTGATCTGGTGGCTCTCCCTCACTCCCACCAGGGCCGGCACTCTGAGTGGGAGAGGGCTCTGCAGAGAAGCTCCCCTGGAGCCTCCAGTACCTGGTAAAGGCAGTAACAGCCATAATCCTACTGAGGCCGTGTGAGTGAGGCCAGAAGTAGCTCAGGAAGCATCTCCCCACCCCTGCAATTCCTGACATAGAAAAGAAGTGAGTTCCCACCAGCATCAGAGATGAAAAATTCCAATATCAATAAAAGAATGAAAAATCTTGAAAGCCCTCCTTTTGATTCCACTGAATAAGGGTTTTTAAATATGCTTTCAAAACATTTTGATAGTTGCTTTTCGTTTCTAGTTCTTTTTTGCAAACTATAAATTATCTTAGATTTATTAACCTAAAAATTG
Organism: Fringilla coelebs; assembly: GCF_963513975.1. Lineage (NCBI taxonomy): Eukaryota > Metazoa > Chordata > Aves > Passeriformes > Fringillidae > Fringilla > Fringilla coelebs. The sequence goes on along the minus strand of NC_140038.1, from coordinate 3,511,534 downwards.
ATTCTTTCTTATTTCAAATATGTCAAAAATGGGACATTTTGACTTTTTGAGCCTTTTTCCAGGATTTTTGTGAAGCGGGTAATTTGTCACAATTGATCCTTTTTTGAGAGGCTTTGAATTTCAACAAACTGGTATTTACTGCTGAAAACACAGTGAGTTGACAAATTCCCAAACCAGCCACTGTGATTTCAGGTTTCCAGAGCAGAGTGGAGGAAGGTTTAGGTACATGACAAGGAGCTTTAGAGCCCGGGTGGGGATTCATTCTGAGAATGGGCACTTCTTGGACTTTTCCAGCTCTCTGTGCAGAGACCTGGAGCTGAGAAGGGTGCCAGTGTCCCCTCCTGAGCCCCCCTGGGCCACCCATGTCCCTGCCATGGAGCAGAACAGCTCCACAACTCCACTTGCAGCTCCCCACAGAAACCACAAGCACTGGCATCACTGGCATCCCTGCTGCTGGACTCACTGCAGCATTAAACCTTGATAAATGCCTTTAATATTTAATTGGTCTTTAAAAAACATAAATAGGCAGGATATTAAATGCAACTCCTCAGGCAGAGTAAGGCGAGTAATGAATGTTACCCACGACTGGTGGCATCTGCAAAATGCACTTTTAATGTGGTTTGAAACCAAGGGCTTGGGAGGTGTTTCCTGCTCTTGTTTCCCAGATGGAGTTTGTGGGTACTCAAACATGGGACTTTCACTTTGGAAATGGGATGTGGGATCACACACTGTGTCTGCTGACAAGGCCACCAGAGGTTCTCCTGCTCCAGCCTCTGTCTGTGGCCTCAGCCAAGCAGGAGGTGGGAGTTCCAGCCATTAAAAATTGTTTCCTAAGGGTCCAGCAGTTTTTGTGCCATTTGCAGTGGTAGGTGGGGGCAAAAAAGCACTGGGAAGTTCAGACTGGAATAAGGCCACAGAGCCAAATTAGGGCTCTGAGTCCCAGGGCACAGTGCAGCACTGCAAGTTGCATCTGCTCAAATGTTGCAGGATTTGCCCACAAATTCACACCTCCAGCTGTGACAGGTTTTCAGGGGGCTTCAGCTACAGCACCACATGTCCTGGAGTCAGTCCATGCCTTGGGAAGTCAAGTCACTGCCCCACTGTGGTATGAGATCACAGTCCTGAACCCTTGGGAAAACAAAAACAAATAAAGTCCTACTCAAATACCTTTTGAAGTTCACTGGAGGTTCAGCTATCAGGAACAGCACATTTAGGTTTCAAGGGAAGCTGGGGTTCAGTCATGATCCCCTAAGCAGCAGTCCTCCCAGGGAAGGTGGCAGTGATGCAAAGAGCATCCTGCCCTGCCACCTCCAGCACACGTGTACAACCACTCCAGTGTCACCAGCACAAGGGGTTGGTGAACCTCTGCACGCCTGCAGGCCGATTTTTCAATCAGAGGAGCACTCAAGCTGCCCAGAGTTCAGGTACTTGTCTCTCTGATGCCACTCCAGTGAGTTCAAGTGGCCTGAAGATGCCAAGGGAAGAAGCTTTGCTATGGAGTTGCTATTGCCTGGGGTTCTTGGGCTGGGGGTGGCACCAAAATAGCCACTCTTCCAGCTCAGCTCCCTGTTGTTCACCCACAGCAGTGTCTGAGCCACCATCAGCTGCTTCTAAATATGGAGAAATGCTGCAGGCCTTCAGCAGCTACGCTGGGGAGCTGCTGCTAAACGCCCTGGAATAATGATCCTGCTGCTGGGAGGCCCTGGAAGAACAGAGGAGACAGGAGGGAGCGGAAGCAGCAGCCACAGCAGTAATAACCGAGGAGCAATCCAGCAGGGAAAGGCTTTGATCTGAGGGCTGGGAGACAGGTCTGCTGTCTGCAGGGGATTTTTCCTGCACAGGTTGTGAGAGGGATCAGGGGTTTGTTGCGGGGAAGTAAGAGGCAGGAGCTACACCCACCCAGACGGTGTTGTGCCCACCTCAGCTATGTTCTGTGTGCAGCAGGGACATCCCTGCACGGTCACATCCCTCCAGATGGAGTGGGTGGGGGTGGCTGCAGGTCTGCATCAGCCAGATCTCACAGCTCTGCCCTGTCCCACTGCCACCCTGTGCCAGCCAGCAGGGCAGCAATTCCCAGCCAGGAGACACACACACTGCACCTTCTCCACTCATGGAGCTCCTCAAAACCCACCCAGAGCAAGATGGAAGCGGCCACCGCAGTTGCGCAGGAGCCAGAAGCATCTCTCTGCCTTTTCCTTTTTCTCTTTTCTTTCCTCCTTCTTTCATTTCTGTTCTCCCTCCTCTGCAGAACCAAAACATTTTGGAGACTCTGCACTCCATGCTAGCCTATTATTCACAGAACCTCCTATCTCCCTGCTTCAGGATGCTGCCTGGATCCGACCAATTACCAGCTCCCTTGATGTATAACACCATAAAACCCTTAACCTCATTATAGAAAATTTCTTTTGAATGGCCTTTAAAAACCATCTCATTACACAGGAAGAACTGTAATTACCTTTAACGAGACTGAGATATTGTGCGAGCAAGTGCGTTTGGGCTGTCAAAACAGGAGCAGTGGGAGATCATCTCCAGCCGTTTTCGCCACAAGGGCAAACACTTTGTAATTCCCTCCCCTGTGCTGCCCCTCACTCCTCCTTTCTCCACGCCTTCCCTGGGCAAACACAGCTGCTGGTGGGGCTCTGCTTCCCAAGGTGAAGCCCATCTTGCCCAGGACTTGTCTCTGAAGCTCTGGGTGTGTGCAGTGTCAGCAGAGCTCTCTCTGTGGATGCTCTCAGAGGCCTCTGTGAGCAGCTCTAGTGATTCCAGCTTCCTTGGAAACAGCTGTAGGGCACCCGTGGGGGTGTGTGCTCACCACTGCTGCTCCCAAGATGGTGTGGAGGGCCTGGTGGAGCTGGGTCTGCTCTCCTCATGAGAGTCCCTGAGGACACGCCTGTTGGTTTCAGATTCCCAGTCTTTATACTGCTCCTGGTTAGGGTTGTTAGGAAAATTAATCCACAAACACCAGGGGTTTATACCCAAAAAGGAGACAGAGGAGTCCTTTTACTTCATTCAAATAAAGGGAGAGGCCATGGGGCATTCCCCTGGGATCTCTCAGATTTTTGGAGGATGCTGCCTCCTTTTTATCCCAGTTTCCCAGCCACATTTCCCTTCTCTCTTTGCCCATTGGCTGAGGTACTTGAGAGGTACAGACTTCCCAGAACACCTGATACCAAAGATTTGCCTCTGATATAGAACCCTCCCTTTTCATTTTTAATTCTTATGCAATTTAGGGGTTTTTCCCCATTGACTGAAGTCCTTGAGAGGTTCAGACTACCTGGAACACCTGATACCAAAGATTTCCCTCTGATGTAGAACCCTCCCTTTTAATTTTTAATTCCTATGGAATTTAGGGGTTTTTCTTCCCCATTGTTTCTTTCATCTTTCAATGTCTAATTTCATTTAGCAGCAAACCTAAAGTTTATTTGTAAAAGCAAATCTCTTTTTCCATTCATCAATCAATGGAACCCTTCCAATTTTCTCTTTTCTCTCCCAGTGCTGGTTTGATCTACCAGCAGACCCACAGCTTGTTTGGAAAGACAAATCTGCTATTCCTTTCTGGGGGACAAAGGCAAAAAGTTCTGACTGGGGTCTTTGATGTTGTCTTATGTTCTCTCTGGTTAGAGGTGTTGTTTCAATTCTTTATTTGCATGGTGGTTTGTTGTTCTAGGGGTTTTCTCTAGGTAATCCTTTTCTGCTGAGTCTTATGGGAGTTTCATATTTGCTCATTAGGTGATGTAATCTCCTTCTTTATGGTCTGGGTGGTTTGCCAGTTTAGATGACAATAGGAGCAGTGAGGGCAATACCTGACAGCAAGAGGGATTCACAAAACTGCAGACATCTGACAAACAAGTAAGGGGGATCTAATACAACTATAGAATACTGGACAATCCACTAAGAGGGATTTACATAACCATAGAACATTCAGCTAACATTGGAACTTTATATTAACTTCTTCAACAATGAATTGAGAGGAATTTTGTCTTTCCAAACAAGCTGTGGGTCTGCTGGTAGATCAAACCAGCACTGGGAGAGAAAAGAGACAATGGGAAGGGTTCCACTGATTGATGAATGGAAAAAGATATTTGCTTTTACAAATAAACTTTGGGTTTGCTGTTAAATGAAATTAGACATTGAAAGATGAAAGAAATGATGGGGAAGAAAAATCCCTAAATTCCATAGGAATTAAAAATGAAAAGGGAGGGTTCTACATCAGAGGGAAATCTTTGGGATCAGGTGTTCTGGGAAGTCTGAACCTCTCCAGTACCTCAGCCAATGGGCAAAGAGAGAAGGAAATGTGGCTGGGAAATTGGGATAAAAAGGAGGCAGCATCCTCCAAAAATCAGAGAGATCCCAGGGGAATGCCCCATGGCCTCTCCCTTCATTTGAATAAAGAAAAAGGACTCCTCTGTCTCCTTTTTGGGCATAAACCTCTGGTGTTTGTGGATTAATTTTCCTAACAATATCAATTCCTTCAACAATGTGTTCCCTACATCTGTGGTCCCTGCACTCAGGGCTGGCCTTGGCCAGCGGAGCTCAGAAGGTGATGATGTGGCTCCTGGGGCATGCCACCGTCACAGCTGAGGGATGACAATTTTCCCAAGCAAAACCATCTGGTGTGACAGGAAGGGCTGAGGGTTTGCCTTCACCTCTTCCAGTGAGGAAGAAAAACACTTTTTTTGTAGGGCAGACCCACCTCTGCTCCTTCCAGCTCCAGTGATCTGAAGGGCAGGGGTGTGTCCCTGAAGTCTCTTGGGACTTGGCTCTTTGCTGACATGATACAGCTAATCCCTGGAGGGGGCTCAGAGGGGTTAAGTTTTTTTCCTTTCTGCATATGTGTGACTCAAATGAAGATTTTTTTTTTTTTTTTTTTTCCCAAACAAAAATTTTTTGATGCCATCTGTCACTAATGTCAAGGCACTCCTTTTCCCAGATCCATTTTTTATAAAGAAAAAAATAAAAATTTAACATTATTTTAGAAAGATCTGAGTACATGTTACCAGAGCAGTGACATGTTCCCTTCTTGAGGAGATATTGCAGTGTTAACCCCTGGTGTTCACCCCAGGGCTATCCCACCTTTGCCCCCACTGGGCAATTCTGCCTCCTTCTCCTGTTCTCTCCTGGGACATTTCTGGCTGTCACTTCTTTATTTCTGTCTTTTATTATTTCTACCTCTGGGTGGGGTCTTTTTTTGGTATTTACAAAGAAGCTCAGGACAGAGAGCTCAGCTGGCACGAGTCAAGCTAATTGTTCACAGCTGCCGTTGCTCTAATTGCCCTAATTGCCCTAATCACCCACACCTGGAGCTGCCCACTGCTGCTCAGAGCCCTCTCTAGCCTCAGGACTGGTCCCTTCATCCTTTTCCAGAGCTTCATGGTGGGTGGATGTGTGTTCTTGGGCTCCAGACTGTGCATTTTGGGGGACCTGGCTGCAGCTTCCACCTCCTCCTGTTGTTTTTGGAGCCATGGGCATGTGCCCCATCACAGAGGGCACCCCTGGCAGGACACCCTGCTGCTCTGGGGACACATTTCTGCTGCCAGCTGGTGAGTTTTGAGCCCAGGGGAGCTCCTCTGTCTGCGGGAAGGGTTCACTCCTCCCTGCTCCTGGAGAGGGGAGCAGGCAGAGGGAGTGGCAGTGTTACACAGAGGGGGAGTCCTGCTTTATTTTGTGTAAGGTGCCTTTGCTGGACAGGGGTTGGAGAAAAGGCTGGGAGGAAGCAGGTGTGCTGTCCCTGCTGCTGCATGCTGTGCTTGCCCTGCTGCCTTCCTGGTTTGTCCTTTCATTCCCCTGAAAGCCTTGAGGGAGGCCTGGACTTAAAAGTCTCCTCTTATATCTACTGTGAAAAACACCAATCACTTGTTTTTAAAATTTTAAAAGTTTAAGTAAAATGGATAGAAAAATAGCAATATAATTAGAGTAATAAAAATTTGGACAACTGAGATTAGGACAATGTGAGACAATAAAAACAAAGAGTTAGGGACAGTCTGGGTACCTCTTTCTGGGCAAACTAAGCCCGAAAAAGGACCCACGTTAGCAGAGGATTAACCCTTGAAAACCACAGCCTGTTGCATATTCATACACCTCATGCATGATGCATAAATTCCATTCAAACACAGGATTCTGGCTGGGCAGTGTCAGCTTCTCTCTCTGAATCCTGACGGCACTTTCAGAGCTGAGCAAGGCAGGAAGAAGTTTGTTTCTTCTGATAAGAGGGCAATAAATTCTCTTTTTCTGGAAGATTTAGGTGTCCTGTGGCTGCTCTCTGGTGCGAATACCTCATTCCTTTCTTTAAAAAAATATCCCACATAGATAGTTTCTATTTTAACATTATGTTATAGCCTAGAACTATATTTAACACACTACTTAAAAAAATTAATACAGCATCACTTTCTAACATAACACATGTAATATTCATTTGAATATTTGTGAAAAGCCAATCATAAAACAGGCATTTTTCACATCTACCAAAGATGGTTTATAATCACCTTGGGTAGTTGCTTTCTCTGTCCTGTGTGTGTGTGTGCCAGAGGCTCTGGAATAAAAATTATTTCTGTTCTTCCCCTCCCTAAGCAGCAGCCTCAGGCTGTGGCAGCAGCCAGTGCATTTCTGCAGCCCTTCCTGCTGCTGTGGCCTCTGTGCTGCAGGAGCACAGCCCTGGCCTGTGCCCTCTTGTGACAGGAGGATTTTATTGGAGGCTCTGTGCCAAGGTGGCCAGGTCCTCTTGCAGCGCCAGCTGGTGTGTTTGGGAGCAGGGATGGGTGTGGTGCATCCCTGCAGCAGGAGCTCTGCCTCAGAGGGGCCCTGGGCAGCAGGTCCTGGTGAGGAGTGTTCCTGTCCTGCTCCAAGCACCCTCTGGAGAGGTCTCTCTCAGCCTCCATGTCTCTGACCTTTTCAGTGCCGTGCAATAGCATTGGCTGTGGAGCTGCTTGCTGCCTAATGAGCCTGTGGGGATTGGGGGGAAATGGGCAGCCAATAAAAATATGGAATATTGAAAAGGTCAGAGCCGTTTGGTGCGGACACAATAACTCACCAAACTTCTGGGGCGTTGCGTCTCTGGCTGCCAGCCCCTGGTGTGTGCCCGAGTGCAGGGGCTGGGGGCTGCATTGCATGTGCTCTTGGGGCAGGGCTGAGCTTTCCAGCTGTGCCAAGGCCTCTGTGGGTTGGCACACTGGCTGCACCTCTGCAAGAAGGGCTGGAGAATCCCTCTTCCAGAAGGAGCTTTCAGAACTTGGGTTTTGCTTGCGTCTCTGTGGAGGGAGGGGCGAGCCTGTGGTCAGGGTGTTCTCTGGCATTGCTGGCAGGTTCCTGCCATGATTCCAGCAGCAGGGAGCTGGGTGACAGGGGTCTGTTGGAGGTTGTTTCAGTGCTGTGCTCTGGATCTGTGCCCCAGGTGTCACAGGCAGGACCCACAGACCTTGTGGAGAGCACTTGCTGGGGCTCAGGGTGCATCCCTAATTGCCAGCAGCTGAGAGTGCATTTCGAGTCAGCTGTGGATTTCCTGTGCCCCTCCTGCTTGCTAACAAGGGCAAAGCTCTCATGCAAAGCTGTGCTGATTTAGCAAACCTGTGCCTTGTGGGGGGTGGGGAACATGCATCCAAAAGTTCCCAAACTGGCTCCATTTCTCCAGTGTGAGTTTCCCCTCTCTGACCCCTTTTAGTCCTCAGCTCTGTCCCAACACATCTGTCAGCTTGTCCTCTGCCACAGGCTGCTGGCTGGGGAGACCTCCCCTCTCCAGCCAAGGTGCCTCTGATGGCCTTTGTGGTGGCAGAGCGAGGCCAGTGATCTTGCCATATGCCTGGTGCCAGGAACAGAGGGAGGAAAAGGTCTTTTAAAAGCCATCACACCATTTCACCTCACCAAAGTTGTCACGACAATGCAGCGCTGAGGGCTTTGTGACAGCCCTGTGCCCCAGTGTTGGCTCCTGGGAAATCCCAAAGAGCACTTTGTGCAGCCCCCTTTCCTGTAGGCAGGAGGCATTTGGAAATGACAACTCATTGAGCTTAACAGTAAAAATTTAAGTTCTGGGAGTGGAACCAGAGCAGCAGGGGGAAAGTGCATGTTGGTGCCAGGACTGAGCGCTGGCACAGCAGCAGATCTCACCCTGGATGCTGATTCTCCTGCAGACTCTGTGCTCAGCAGTTGTGACTTGGGCGAGTTTCTGGCAGAGGAGACAGTGCTTTATGCTGCTTTCTTTGGTTAGATGTGATGGTTGGATGATTCTGTGGGCTCCCCACAGCTGTGTGCCCAGCTCCTGTGTGTGCCCTGTCCCCAGCTGTGGGCTCTGTGGATGTCTGCCCAGCCTGGTGCTTTTTACAGCCCTTGGCTTTGTTATTCCAAGTGCTGGTGTGGCGTCCTGGGGATGGTCTGTGTGATGTGTAGTTCAGTAAATATGTAATGGGGTGTTTTAGGGCTTTATTGCTTTTATGCAGCACTAATGTAATGCCATTTAGAGAGCTCTGGCACACCCATCAGCAGCTCAAGTGGAGCAAAGGAAGGATGTTCTTCCTCTCCAAGCCCATCATCTTCCCCACTTGATGCTCTCAGCCTTGATATAGTGGTCTAAAGGTGACAACTTGTCTCTGTGAGCACTCTGGAAAGCAGGCAGTGGGATCATTAGAAATGACTGTGGATTGGCCCTGTTTTAAAAGGGAGCAAAATATTTGGCCAAAGTCCCACTGGAGCATTTTCAGCTTTTGTGAAAACCTTCTGCCAGACAACTTGTTCCTAGAGTTCCTAGCAGAATCGGGCTCTTGGGTTTCAGATCACCTCTGTGAGGAGCTGCAGGTGCTCTGTGGGGCTTTAGCCAGCCTGGGAGGTGTCACCAGGCCTTAGCTGAGTATTGGATGGGGTTGGGAACGCTGCCTTGCCTGGAATTCCCCTGCTTCAGGGCAGGACTTGGCTCTTGTTCCTCTTTTTGCCCATCTTGTAGGCTGCTGCCCAACAGCAAAGCCTGTTCTGTGGTGAGCCTTGTGCCCCTGTCCCACACTCAGCACTGGGGGCTGGGACTCCCATGTGGATGGGTGCTCCCTCTGGGTTGTAAGGGTGCTTTTATTCTGGATTGGCACCTCAACAGTTTGGGCTCCTGGCACTTAATAACTGCAGTACCTAATTTTAGTGTAATGGCACTCATTCAATCTGCTGTTCCCAGAATGTGCAAGTGACATAAATTAATGTTACACAGAAAAAGTCAAGTTTCTAGTGTGAGATCAATAGATCATAATGTGGTGATATTTGAAAATACATCTTATTAGCAGTTCATATTTTGGCACTTTCCGTGGATTCCCACAGGCTCCCTTCCCTGCTGCCCCAGGGAGCTGCTGTGCATGTGGTTGCTGACAGCATCAGTAGTCCTGTGAGATGATCCTGCCTGTGCTGGATGTCACTTAGTGGCTTTTATCCCTTGGGAAATGAATGGAAGGAGGTTGGAGTGCTGTTGGTCGCTGCAGGGCAGAGGCAGGAGCCTTTGGCATCTTGCAGCAGTTGTGAGAAGAGCTCCTTTCTGAGCTGGCTCAGGGTGCCCAAGCAGGCAGACATTGCATGGTGCTGGGTTGTTTTGCCTGCATGAGTCAGGCTCTTTGGCAAGGGGTTCAGGGCTGAGTTTTGCAGCCAGCTGTAAAAATATCCCTTCAGGGCATGTGCACTGCACCTCTCCCCTCACAGCCTTGTGCTGCCTCCTCCTCCTCGGGAGGAAGCTAATCTCCTCTGCAGAGCTCACCATCAGAGCAGATTAGAGCAGCTCCCAGCTCCTCTGGTGCTGCAGAGGGATTGCCAGGATCAGAGGTTTGGGCTGTAGCTGTGGGGGATGATCCCTCTTTCTGTAAGGCTGGGTGGGAAAGGTGCTGTGCAGCCATTCTGCACCGGTGCAGCGTGCTGGAGAAGATGCACTTCCCTCTGGTCCCCAGAGCCAGCAGAGCTGTGCTGGGCTTTGCTCAAATGGAAGATGCTTGTGTACACTTCTGTAAGCAATGAAGTGACTCAGGTTGCCCACTCAGTCTTCTCTTTCCACAGACTGTTCCCAGAGTCCCTCTGGATGTGTCTGAAGCATCCTAAATAAGACCTGAGCGCTGTGCTCCGAGGTGGAGCTGCTCAGAGGAAAATAGGCCACTGCTTTCCTCACACAGGCAGGCATTTAAAGAGCCTGTGAGGGAGGAGTGTGGGCTTGTGGCTAAATCAGAAGTGAGGAGCTGTCCCCTCCTTTGGCACCTCACCTGCCTTCCACGAAATGGGGCCACTGGGAAGCCAGGCTGCAGGCTGGCTGCCTTTTTTTGGTCGCTTGCTCGGTGGCATTGGCTTTGTGGGTTGCTCCCAGCGCCCAGCAGAAATCACTAGGGACAAACAGCTCACTTTTTGCCTCACCTTTCCAACCAGAGTTTCCAAAATGGCTCAGGTTTTTACCTTTTCTCCCAGAAAAGTCAACAGCAAAACCTGTTTGCCTGAAGTGGGATTAGGCGATTGCCCCTGCAGGAATCCCAGCCTTGCTCCCCTGATCCTTTCTTCAGCCAGTTGTCCAGGCAAAGCATCTCTGTCTTCCAACCTGAGAGGCTGTCTCTTCACTAATTAAATGAGGAATATCACCTCTTTATAATTGTCAGTTGATTTCAAATTAAAAAGGGACCTGTCGGACCAAGAAGAGCCTTATCCTCCCTCTGGGGACTGCCTTCCTTTTTATTTAAGTTTTTTTTCAGGCTGATAATTCCATCTGAAAGTCTCCTGTGATACTGTGGTAACCCTTGGATGCTGTTCAAGTGCATCCTGGCCCCTGGCGTGTGCTCATTGCCTCCTAATTGCTCTAAATAAGTTGGGAATGATGAAATTAAAGTGCCATTGATATGAGGCAGCCCTGGCACGCTGCAGTTACAGGCATATGAGGGATGTGGACAGATGGGGAGATGTTGGGATAATAGGTATTAAATGCAGATTTTACCCTGTTTGGGATCCCCATCTAAGCACAGTTCAACCTTTTGGGGCAGCAGGTTTGGCTCCTCCTGTGCTGGTGCCCCAGCTGAGCATTTGGCTTGGGCTGGGGATGTGCAGGACAAAAACCTGTGTGACATCCCTTAGTTTCTGAGGGGCTCCTGGGTAGTGAACTCTCCAGGGACATGGACATGCAAAATAGCCCACACAGTGTCCCCAGTCTGTAAATCCTGGGCTGCTCATCCTTTGGGTGATGTGGTTCAAATTGAAATGACAGATGTGGGGTGCTGGATCTGCTCTGATTCATTGAATAGGGCCTGTTGTTATCTACATTCCCTTCATCTGTAATTTTGGAGCTGGGATCAGGTTTCAAACCTGAAACAGCTGAGTTTGGGGTTCTGGTGTTGAACCACAAGTGAGTGGGTAACCCCCTGCCCTGGCCTGCAGGAAAGCTGGGCTGACACCCCAGTGAGCCTGGGATCAGCATTCCCTGCTCCTGACCTTGCCCTGGAGTGGGGACAGCACTAGCAGGGGATGTGTGCCCTGGGCAGGGGCTGGGAGCTGCTTGGTGTCATTCAGTAGCTGCTCTTGTGCTCTGCTCACCTGGAAATGTTGCTGCTTTTTAGTGTCCTTTGCTCTGAAAGAAGACAGGCTATTTTTGGCATGTGTGGTCAAAGGGGGAGAACGACACCTTGCTGGCTGCTGGTGTGCAGTGCCCCATTGCAGCAGAGGGGCCTGGATGAGCCCTGACTCCAGATCTCCAGCAAAGGCACTTTTGTGACAATCTGTTCCCAGCCAGAATAGACTCATCACATCACCCACAGGGTGAAAGTCATCCCAGTCCAGCGATTCCACACTCATCCCCATGACTCAGTACCCCATCCCTCATCCTGCAGCAAGAGCTGTCTGGGCATGGTACCACCATGCCCAAGGAGAGCATCTTGCCCATTTTTGGAGCATACAGGGGTGGCTGGTCCCAGAGCTGCAGGTGAGGAGGAGCCTCATCAGTTTGCAGGCACTTTGATAGCCTTACAGGTGTACTTGGTTTGGTGATTGTGCAGTTAATAGCTTTCTGAAGATAGATGGCAGGTACAGCACAGCAGTTTGCTTTCCAAAAAAATGCCAATCATTCTAATCACTTGCCTGAGATTTGGGTCAAGTCCAGCCACCTGGCTTTGGATAATAACTCTCCCAAGTCTTCTTGAGCTAGTCTTGTGAAGCATTGGCATTCTTAGGACAGTTGAAATGGATGGGAGGTGCTTTGACATGGCAGCCAGCTGGCCTCCAGGATGGATGGCTGATTGCAAAGTGATGGAAAGTTACATTTGCTCAGTCTGAGCCAATTCTATTCCTGTACCTGGCCTTGGCTGTGACTTTGGCTTCCCCGTGGCTCATCGGATGCTCACCCTGCGACGTGCTCACCTGGAGGCTTTGGGTTGAGATGGCAGGATCCCTTGCTCTGGGCAGCCCTCCAGGCTCAGGGCTCATCTATCAGAGCAGTTCAAGACCTCTGAATTCTACCTGTTGCACATTTAAAGGCCAGAGGAGCAGATTTATGACTGTGGTCTGACCTGCTCTGGAACAGAAGCCAGAACTTGTCCCTGGCTGATTGCTTTGTCAAGTGTAGCAACTCTGGGCACACTCAGGCACGTGGTTCCCAAAGACAGGGGAGCTGCAGGGTCTTGGCTCAGCTGGCAGGCAGCAGAGGTCTCCAGGAGGCTCCCATCTGTTCCTAGCTGGGTTATTTGGAGGAATCCCTTTGAGTTAGGGGTGCTCCCAGGGTGCCTGGGCCTGCATGGGGTGTCACTGCCCAATTACACAAAGGCTCGTGGGCACTGCCTGGGCTGGTCCTGGGGCCTGAAAGTTGAAATCTTCCCAACACATGGCACCTCCAAGCAAACAGCAGGTGGTTATGGTGGCTGTAAATCCCTACAGGCAGGAAACCCCAGTGTTTGGAGGGATTTAGGTGTAAATTCATTCAGTTAACTTTCTCAAAAGGATCTGTGAGCTGCAGGGTTGTCAGCATGATGCCACTTGTGCTTTCTGGATGGCCAGTCTCCCTGGGGCCCAGCACCCTGGAGTGCCCTGCTTGTGTTCAGGGGTGCGCTCCCACCCTTTGCTGCTGCTCCCTTTGTTCCCACTTGCAGCCGAGCTCCCAATGCAGCAGATGGAATTCTCAACAGAAGCTGAGGTGTGTGCTGTGACCTTGAGATCCATTCCCAGTGAATCCTTTTCTCCTCATCTTTCTTGCATGTCTGTCAGATCATCTCTGCTCTTCCTCCGCTTCCCCTTCCCCTGGCCACTTCCAGGAGGTGCTGCTGCCTCTGGGCCCTGTGCCTTGGGCAGGAACAGGTCTGTGCCAGCTCCCACCAAGAGCCATCCCCTTCCCTGCATGGCTGAGCACAGTACAGGACATCCCTGGACCTGTGAGGAAAAGCTCCTGGTGACTTCCATCAGGAAACAAGCTGGGTACTTCCCCAGGACCATGGAGAGGGGGAGCACAGGGCAGGGCTGGCTCATCTGTGCCAGCACACTGGGTTTTGGCCTGGGCTGAAATTGGCTGTTCCTGCCCAGTGTGGCGGAGGAGGAAGAAGGAACAGTGCTGGGTGGAAAGCCCTGGTGAGCTGGGCTTGGCATGGGTGTGGGAGGAGGGAAGGAGCAGTGCTGATTGCTCCCAGGAGCAGCCACAGGAGCTGTCACCATGTGTCACCCCCTTTTTGGCAGCTCCAGCCTGCTTGGCCATCAAGTGCAGCTAAAAGGCTGAGCAGGCACCAGGACTTGTTTTGCCACCAGAAACTGCTTGATGCTGTAGGCAGCTCTGCCTTGTTGGTCTGTGCCATGCCCACTCTGAGCAGGGATTGGTCTGGGAGTTTATTTGGGGAGCAGATCCCTTGGAGTGCTGCTCTGGTGGTGATGGTGCATGAGAACTCTGCTAATTGGGCCAAGCTTCAGTGTTTTGTGGGCTTTGCATCCCCTCCAAACAGGGCAGCCTCACCCCCTGGCTGGCACTGGGCAGAGCAGGCTGCTCCTGGTCCCCACTTGCCACAGGTGCCCAGAGATGTCCTGGCATTGCTGGGCAGGGCACTGAGTAGAGAGAAGGACTCAAATTCCATCTCAATTCCTTGTGGCTGAGATTTCTCTCAAAGAGTCTTTCACCCAGAGGTGAAGTCACTCACCATGGCCACCTTCAGCAGCTGCTTCTGCATTGTGGGTTGTAAATGTCCCCTTAATTTAGTGCCTGCAGTGCACTAAAGCAGCAACCTTAGCACAGCCTCTGCATAATAACCAGAGAGGCTCTAGATCCTGAGCTCTGACACACAGCGCTCTCCTTGACTGCTGTAGTCCCAGGGGCTGCTGTCTCCTTTACCCTGGGTGCCTCAGCCTCCCCACCACATGCTTTTGAAAGATAACTCCCTGTAAAATAGAGAGATTTAGTCTAGTCCAGCTGGGCAGGCCAGTCCAGGCAGTAATGCACTCACATCCTAAATGTTTCAATTCTTTTGGCTCAACTTCCCAGTGAAAGGTGGTTTTTTCTCCTTCATGAAAGAGGATAACAGCTCTGACCTTGAGGAGAGAAATGAGGGTTCAGAGTTCTGTTTCTTTCTTTTTTTTTTTTTTGTTGCTGTTTTTCTTGCAAAATATTCCAGTTGAGAGGGATTTTTTTTTGCTTAACCAATTTATATCCTGTGGATAGATTTATTCAGTTCAGCTACCAGCTGCAAGAAAGCCTTGTTATTCCCTGTGGCATGTGGGGATTTTTTTTCCCCCTCAATACTCTTTGCTAAATCTGAGTTTTTACTACTTGAAGCAGGAGGGACCAGGTAACTCCTGCCCTGTTCTGATGCTGGAGGAATCAGCCTCCTGTGTTGCCCTGACCCTGAGTAACCTGAGTGGTGCTTGGGATTGGTTGTTAAATATCCTTCTGTCTCCCCATGCCCCATCCAATTCTGCTCCCTTCTTACTTCCATCTCTCAGGGATAAAGGATCTGCACAAAATTACTTTTGTGAACATCCTGGAACCAAGAGGTGATTTGGAGGCAACACTTCCAAATCCCACCTGGCTGCTACTTCCCATGCCTGTGCTCCCAGCCAACACCCTGCTGTCCTGGCTTTTAGCAGGAACTGGGCAAAAAAGTGTTCCCTGGTTTAGCATCATTGTTTCAAGGGAGAAGAGGAAAACGTGGAGGTTTGGTTTGAAATTATTTGAGTGAATGTGGCAGAAATGCGAGGACTTGACAGCAGAGTTGGTTTAGATTGGGGTAGAAAAGAAATGAGGAGACTTAAAATGAAAAGTGGGCTCAGAGGGAGGGAAAAAAGGCAATGTTTCCTTTCAAACACATAAAACCTGGCTGCTTTGATGGTGATGGAGCACTTGATACTCTTTGTGAAACCTTTCCATGTGACAAAGCCAGTTTTCCAGGCCAGAATTATTGCTGGTGGGTTTGGCTGTGGTAGCTCCTTGAACCCCCGGCACCTGCCTCAGTTTCCCTTCATAGAATCACAGAGTGTTTTGGGTTGGAAGGGACCTTCAAGGACAATCCCCTGCCATGAGCAGGGACACCCTTCCAGTAGACCAGGGCACTCCAAACTCTGTGCAGGCTGGCCTTGGACACTTCCAGGGATGGGGCAGCCTGTGCCAGGGCCTCCCCACCCTCACAGGGAAGGATTCCTCCCTAATATGTCATCTATTCTTCCCTTGTCTGTAGTTTTTCCATGAGGTTTGGGGCACTTCAGCTGCCTCATCTCTCCCTTCACCAGGGTGGGCTGGTGCAGGGGACCCACATGGTGCTGGCAGCGCCTCCCTTGCTCCCTAAACTAAAGAGATTTAGTTCAGATCTCCAAACTCATGGAGTGGTGAGCCTGAGGCAGCATCCCTACCCTCAGAGGCAGCTCTGTCTCTCTGTTTTTAGTTTTTTTGGAGCTCAGATTCTCAGGCTCCTTACCTCTCCACTAGGGCAATATTTCAGGAACAGATGGGCTTAATTTCCGATTGCCACCCCCTGAACTTGGGAGGAGGCTCGAATTTGGAGCCAGTCTGCCTCTTGTTCCATGTGAGTCCATCCAGCAAGCTCCTGCCTGCCCTGCCCCTGTGGCCATGGAGCCAAGGACCCGGCAAATTGCCCTCTCTGGGATGAGAGAGGCTCTCAGAAGGAAGATTTTCCCTCTCAGTGGATAAATCCGTCTCCATGTTACCTTAGCAGTGGCAGCGGCTGAGCATCTTCTTATGGGTTGATACTGTTGAGATGCTTAGTCTAAGCTCCATCTAATCCTCTTTCAGGGAGCTATCAGGCTGGTGATCTCCTACAAACAGGTTTTCCAACACCAGCCTTGGCATTTCGTGCCTTGTGATCATGCTGGAGGGGTGATGGTGCTGCTGCACCTCTGCTGCTGCTCCTGGGCTGAACCAGAGGTGAAAGGGAAAAGGAAATGAAGCTACAAGTTTCTAACCTGAGCTCTGGTGGAGTTTGGATTTAGGTGTCTGCTTCTGCTTTCACAGGGTTTTGTGGCATGTGACTTCCTTATCCAGCTTCTTGTGGAGCATAAATCAGATTTTTATAACTGATTTTGTGTTGGATTAAAGCTTTGGGGTGGTTTTTTTGAGAGCACTTTCGTGAATCTGGCCTGTTGTGCTCCTGCCAGTGTACCCTGGGAATCTTGTCACTCTTTGGGAATCAATAGCAGATGTAAAGCAGATTTAAAGTGTTTCCAATGCCCTTCTGTGTGTCAAGGCCCAAAATTCAAGGCGGAATTTAGAGGTGCTGCAATGTGCTTGAAAATTCTTGGACTGTTGAACTTCGCAATCAAAACCTGATTCCTGCTGGCTGAGTGGGAGCCTTGCGTGTGGTTGCCCTCCATTGTCACATTGTCACCCAGACATCTGCCTGGGGACAGAGTCCCCTGGCAGCAGTGCTGGCCCAAGGCACTTGTGGGGACTGGCCCCCAGGGCATGGGAGAGAGGCTGTGAGATCTGCTGTGGGTGAGATTTGATCAGCACCAACCTGCTTGTTAGACCTCATCCCTGGGATCTGGTTTGGAGCAGTTTAGGGATGGACATTGTCCCTCCTGGAGCAAGAGGAGCAAAGCCCATTCTGCCATGGGCTGGGCTCCCTGCAGGGAGCACTGGCCAGGGATGGGAGTGAGCAGATCCTTGGGCACTGCTGCTGATGCCCTAAGGAGCTGGAGCAGAGGCTGGATGGAGTTAAGGGGAATAAAGTGGAGATTTATTGAAGTGCCCTCAAAGGCCACACCCTGGCAGTGCCCAGATGGCTCCAAGATGGAAGCAAAGGAGGGCTTGGTCAGCAGATCTCACATTTTTGTAAGCTTTAGTCCATTTGCATATGGGAGTTAACTGTCCAATTAACAGCTTCACATGATGAAGTTTCATCCTCCTTGCTTGCTTGCCCACCCTCCTCTTCTCACATTGTTTAAGCTTTGGGCCTGAAGTTTGAAGAGTCTCCAGTCCTTGAGTCTCCAGCTGGAACAGGATTGTTTTGTCTCCACCACCTATGAAAAGATCCCAGTAACACTTAATATAAAGCTAAAACTACACACCAAAACCCCAAGGTATCACTGATGCTGTCCCTTCCTCCTGTCTTGCAGGGCTGTGTGTCTGGGGCTGAGCCAGGTGCCCCCTGCTCCGTGCTGGGTCCCATGAGACGGGCAGGACCCCCCTGTCCCTCGTGCCCGGGGCTGCAGCGCCCGGCTCTGCCCCCACAGAGGAGCTGCACTGAGCTGCTGCCACGGTGAGTGCTGGCCTCTGGCTTTGCTTTGGGAGTCCTGGCCTCTGGCTTTGCTTTCCAGGACACCCCCTGCAGAAGGACCTGCTCCAGGACACTGTTCCTGTTGACTCCCCGGCTGCAGCGGGGTCACAGCGTGGGGCACCTGTGCCAGCCTGCAGAAAAACGCTCTGAGGGAACAGCTTATGCACCAAAAAAATTCAGGTTTCAGTCAACAGACTCAGCTCACGAATTCAGGTTGTATTTAGCAAGTGGCTTTGGCTGGGAAAAAAAAAAGTGAAACACTGAAAAGTTTGATTTTGACATTTTCAAAATGAAACCTTTCAGCCATCTGTTTCAAGATGACATTTCATTTTGATTTTTTTCTAGTTTTTTTTTTTTTTTCCCAGGGTGGAGGGGAAGCCACCTACAAACAAAATGAAAGCTTCACTTCAGGCCAAACAAAATGTTTCATTCAACCCCAAATTATTACTGGAGCTTTAAAATTTGGCAAAGAAAAAAAAAATTACTTTGGTCATCCTGAATTACTTTCTTTTCTCTGTTTAATCACCAGGACAAAAGAGAAGCGTGTGAGGGAGTGGGAGCTGCAGGGCCCATGGCACTCAGCGTTGGGGGTTTTTGAGTGGGAGCTTGGGAAGAGCCTGTGGTGGCAGAACATGCTGTACCAATGACTTTGGTGATGGCAGAAGCCTGTGGGAGCCAATTTTAGCTCCGGCAGAAAGCTCGTGCTGGAGAGGAGAGTGTGCTGTGCTGAGCCCACCTGGAGCCAGCACCCTCCCAGGCTCTGGGGGTGGCCCCAGGGTCCAGAGCTGTGCTGGGTGCCAGAGGTGAGTGGCAGCTCTCACCCAGTGCCATTCCCTCCCTGCAGAGCAGAGTGTGCCTGTTCCTCGCTTTCCCCATCTGCTCTTTGGGAAAGCCCGCTTTGGGGACACAAATGGGAAGCAGAAGGCACCTTCTGGTCTGCCCAGAACCTTTTAGTAGCTCTCTTTTGAACAGGAGAGATCACTCTGGGGATGGGGGAGAGAAGGAAGGGACTGGGAGGAAGGAGAACAAGCCCCTGTGGGGCTGCATGGGCTCCTCTCGACCCCCTGATGGCAGGGAGGAGGTGATCTGACCCATATCCCAAATCCCATCATGGCTGGTACCTGGATAGCACTTCCAGCACCCAGCTCAGCTGAAGCTACCCAGCTGGAGAAAACAGCTGTGCTTTCCATTTACCACACCCTGTCCACCCCAGTGTACCCCAAAATGTGACCCTACCTAGTCACCCAGAACTGCTGGATGTGGAGGAAAGTGCTGGAAGGGGGCTGCTGGACTCCTTGGGATGGGGCTGTGCTGGCTCATGGCCTGTGTCAGGAAGGAGCAATGGAGGCTGAGAATAGGAAAACCCCAAAATCATGCCATAAACAAAATCTGTGCAGCAACACAAGGGGCTGCAGGAAGGCTTCCTGGGGATGATTTCCTGGGAGGAGTGTGCTGCTGGCACATCCTGGCTGCCCACAGCCTGGCTGTGCAGGACTCCCACTCCAGCAGGAAGGCTCAAACATTGCAGGCAGGTGTCTGGGAGCGTGGTGGGACAGCAGGTGTTCAGGATCTGCTCACATGTGCTCCCATGCTTCTGTCAGCACTGGCTCCCTGCTGAAGTGTTGTGGGGTTGCTGCCTTTGTTGCAGAGGAAGAAAACTGGCTGTTCAGAGGTAGGTGAGATCAGAAGGGATCATGGTTGCTGCAGGTCTGAGATCAGTGTCTGTCCTTGTTTGGAGGGGAGCTGGTTGTGCCCAAACCTCTGTTGGCTGTTTTGCAGGTGGCTGTGACCCCAGGGTGGAGAGAGTGGCAGGACCAGAGGGAATCCCTCCACCCTGCTTTGGGACAGCCCTTACTGGAAGCCCCTGAAACTCCAGAATTGTGTACCTCTGGGTTTGCATTTACTGTTCCCACCTTCCGTTCTCCTTCTCTGTTTTCATTTCTCCCTCTTTTCCCCCCTCCCTCCATCTTTATCAGTAGCTAATGAAACAGGCAGGGAGAAACCCAATTCGTACAGTAATTAAATTTACTTAGAGGGTATTCAGCTGGAGTAATGAGAAGTTTAATTCAATGATTAGTTTTTTCTTTCATTAATTAAAAATGGAACAACGGTGCAGTTACAGTGGGCTGCATTGATCCTCCTTGTGGAAAGCTGCTGATGGAGGAGGAGGAGGAAGGAAAGCTTCTCATTTTATCTTCTCTGGCTGCTCTCCCCACACACAGATGCCTTTATTGTCCCCTGTTCCCAGCTGACCCCTTGCCCAGGTGTCCCTGAGTGACTTTAGGTGAGGGGTGCTCGGGGTGGTGGCGAGGAGAGCAGTGGCACAGTTCCCCACACGGGTCCTCTCCCCGATCTGTCCCCAGCATTTCAGTTTAAAATTGGATCTGAAATATTTGCTGTGGGTGGAAGATTGAAAAGCAGGTCCCAGCCCACAAGAAGTTTGGGGTGGGAGAGTTGTTTTCCATCCTTGCTGAACAGATTTTGATCCATTTAAATATGTTAAACTCATAAACATGTTTTTAGTCTTTTAAAATAAGTGATGTGTGAAAGCAAAAAATAAACCAAATAAGTAATTTCCAGTTTTCCCAATGCCTTCTGCAGGATCTTGAGCAGTGTTCGAACCTCAGATGTCCTTTGAAGCGTGATTGGGCAGGTTCTGTTCCCCTAAAGTAGAGGCATTTGTGCTCCCAGTTTTGACACAGATGGACTTTTTTTGGTAGCACTGGGGATTGTTGTAAGATCTGCTTATGTATGAGTTGCTGAGGAGGAGTAGACAGTAACAGGAATAATCCCCAAAAGACCAAGGAACCATTAAGTGGTGTCACACATCCTGTCTGTGCAGGAGCTGTGCACAGAAGGGGGCTGGGCAGGTGAGCAAGCACTGCCTCCCCCTCACCTGTGCCCTCCCTGCCCACCTGTCTGCCAGGTCATCTGCTGCTCTGGGGGCTCTGATGGTGACAGCTAGCCAAGGGCTGGGGCAGCAGCCCCTGGGTTTGAAGCCAGTGAGAGCCAAGAGCACTCAGCACCTCTGGAAATCAGATGCTTTAGCTTTTCCTGGCTTATCTTGGGGGTGATAACTGCTCCAGGAAAGCTGGTGGGCAAGGGGGAGGCTCCTGGCCCCAGACAGACAGAGTCCCATGTGGGACTGGAGCCCCTCCAGCAGTGCTCGTACCTCCTGGAGGCTCCTCTTGCCCCCTGTCTGTGCAGTGGCTCAGGACTCAGAGAAATGGCTTTTTGTGGCAAGAAAGGAGGAATGCATCCCTCTGCTTTGACCTCAGAATTGTGCTGGGAGATGGTGAATGTGGGGCACTTGTTCCCCCACCTGCAGGAGGGCTGCAGCTGAGCTCTTCTCCTCCAGCACATCTCAGCTGTGGTGGCAGTGGGAGGGAGCCCCAGGCTGGGTAAATTGGGGCACCTTTCAGCTGGACTGAGCTCCTGGCATCTCTCAGGGCCCAGCCTGTTGTCTCCAGGACTTGTGGCAGCGTTCTGGCTGTAACACAGCATCTCCAAATCCCAGCACACCTGTGGGAGAGCCCTCAGGCCCCCTGGGTCCGTGGGGAGCAGTGTCCCCAGTTTGAGCCTCTTGCTGGGGTCCTGAGCCCTGAGAGCCTTTTGCAGCTCGGCTCTTGGGTGATGTT
Source organism: Fringilla coelebs (assembly GCF_963513975.1). Lineage (NCBI taxonomy): Eukaryota > Metazoa > Chordata > Aves > Passeriformes > Fringillidae > Fringilla > Fringilla coelebs. The sequence continues at coordinate 3,490,224 of NC_140038.1, read as the reverse complement.
TTGCAGTTCCAGTCCTCTGTGAAGCGTTTGGCTGGGATACAGGGATGCAGCCAGGGACTGAGCTGCCTGGGGAGGCTTTTGGAAGGAAATTCAAGCCTGTGCTGACCAGTGAGTGACATCTAAACTCGTAATCAGCTGCAGCAGTGCCTTACAACAGTGTTTTTCCAAGGGGTTTTGCATGCATGTGCCTCTTCAGAGATCACTGCAAATGATTCCCAAGTGCTCTGGCCCAAATCTGTCCTGGTAGCTGTCAGCAGATCAATGCTCTACTAAGTACAGACCTGCTCTATTTCTGTGGGAAAATGGCTCTCTTAAGCAGTTCATTTTGGGCCTTCCAGCACCAGGGCCACTAAATTTTGGTACTTGTGTTTTTCTGTCTGTTACAGCCTGATTTATAACTTCTAAATATCAGCTTGGATGAAGATTGAGCTCAGTTTTGAGAGGGAAAAGCATTCACAGCTTTTTAATTTCTCTCCTGCTCGCCTCTCAAATGCCAGGTTTAAAGCCCTAATTTTGGTTTCCTTTTGCTCACAGTGCATGAGTGGAAGGCAGAGGAGAGGCCAAAGCCCAGTGCACACCTGGCACCTGATCCCCCAGCATCCTGCCTTCATCTGACCCAGGTAGGTGCACCTGAGCTCAGAGCATTGATGTGATGCTCACATGCATTTGTGGTGCTGAATCTAGGGCTGGGTTTCCATTGCCAGAAGTGTGGTAAAAATGCCTTTTCCTTCCCCCTTAGTCTGGGGTTGGCTTCCCAGCCCTGCTGGTGGGGGTGAGGCAGCTGGGTGCCTGCCTCCCAGCCCTGCTGGTGGGGATGGCTTCCAGCTGGGGTCTGGGCCAGGTGGGAGGTGTTCAGTCAGTCCATCGGGAGTGTTTTACCGGGGGACAGTCCTCTAAAGCGAGTATTTGGATGGTGGTGCTTTTGAGAAAGGGCTTTGTAAAGGGGATTGCGTGGCTCTGCTTAGGAGGGTTACATCAGGGAGGGACAAACGCTGCCCACGTGGAGCGATTCAGGTGGACAGCCAGAGGCTGCGGCTCGGGAATGCCGGGCAGGAGCAGTTTTATCTTCCAGGAGAGGGCGGGCGAGAGGGTTCTCCAAAAGGCTGCCTTTGGACGTGGCTCTGCTCTCCTTGCACGGCTCCCCGGCTCAGCTCCTCCCCGCGCTCTTGCCGGGACAGCTAAAAGAGACAGGAGCAGCTTTGGGCTTGTTCTGCACATCCCCATCCTCAGCTGGGTCTGGGAGCTGTCAGCCTGATGCAGGAGATGCGTGAGACAGCAAACATCAGAGCTGACTGGGCTGAGGCAATTTCCCAGCATGTCAGTCCTCGAGAGAGAATAAAAAGGATCTCTCGGTGAAGAGCGGAGTTTGGTTTCCTAATGAAAAAAAAAAATTAGGATGAGTCAAGCATCTTTCATCTGCCACAGCTGGGGGAGGGTTTGTTGAAACTGGATGTTGTCCAAGGTAGTGGGAGATGGAGGAGTGTGCTGGGATCTCTGTTCAACAGGAGTGGTGGCACTCCTACCTGGGGAGAGCACAGGGGCTCGCTTGGGGTTCCCAGGGGTGGTGCTCCATGCCTGCTTCAGGGCAAAGAGAATCAGAGCAGTGAGGCAGAACTCTTTCACACTCAGATGTGTCATTTCTCCCTTATGTTGCTCTTTGCTCAAAGCAAAGAGCAGGCTGCATAGGCTCAACCTGGTGCATGCAAAAAAGGGACCTGTCCTTACCTTGCCTCGCATTCCTGCGTGAGAGGAGCCTGTGGAAAGGCATTTCCAGCTTTGCAGGGAGGTGTTTATAGTTTCTTGTTGCTTTTTCCTGTTTTATGGTAATCAGGAATGAGCCCAGACGTCCCTCCCTGCTCCCACAGGTGCTCTGTGTGCATTGGACCCTGGGAGAAGCTGTGTGTGAAAGATGCTCCAAGGAGGAGCTCCCACTGTGTCAGGGCTGACAGAGCAGCTACAGGGACCATGGAAATAGCAGTTTTCTGTGAAAATACCTTTTCAACAGCAAGCTCTGAAGTGCATTTATTTTTAGTGATTGTCTCTTAAAACAAAATTCTGCTGGGAAATGATCCTGCTGGTTAAAGTCCTCCTGAAAATGTAAGCACCAAGAACCATCTGCTCTGTGTTTGGATTTGGGTGTTTTCTTTCAGAGTGCTCTTTGCAAAAACTGAAGGTTTTTCCTAAGAACGGTATTTAGAAAACGAGGTGGTTTTGGTTTTCCTTGTGCTTTTTTCCTTTCAGAAAAGGAGAAAAGTTATTTCATAGGGAATTTGGGATAATGAGGGAGAGGGGTGTGTGGTCACTTTCTCAGGCTGCTCTGTCCACTAAGCAGTGCAAGAAGAGGGCAGCCAAGTGCAGCTGGAGTCCCAAACACCCCACAGACTCCTGGCCTGCCCTGAAGCTTGGAGGGAAGCAGGATGTGGTGCTGGGAGCAGGGATCTCAGCCTGAGCATCCAGCAGGCACAGCAGCTCTCTCCTCAAGGAGCCTGCAAACCTTGGGCTGGATGATGTGGTCAGAGGCTTTATTTAGTTCTGAGCCGGAGTGGATTTTTAATGCATGAATTTTTAGTGTTCAAACTGAGTAGATCTTTGAACTGCTGTGGTTTCTGAGGGATGTTTCTCTTCCTCTCTGACTGCATGTGCCATAAATGCTCCCCAAAAATCCCCCATGTCCTCTCTGGTGTTTCTAGCTCTGGTGATGTGGCCATGGATTTGCAGCAGGGTTTCCACCAAGCCCCTGTGGAATGTTTTGGATTCTATTGAAAAGCAAGTTTTTGGTGCCAAGGTTACATCAAAAGCCTGGTGTCCCCACGAGCTGGGGGGACATGAAGGAGTGGCAGCAGTGTTGGGGCTGTTCCCAGGGACAGTGGGGACACCAGGGCCGCTCTTGTCTTCAGCTGGCCCAAATGCTGTGGTTAAACAGTGGGACTGGGGGAGCTGAGAGAGAGAACTGGGCTGGAGGGAGGAGTGTCACAGAGGGAGAGGTGTCTGTGGTCTCTTCTGGAAGGTTGGCTTCTTCACTCCATTAGGGCCAAGGGAAGCCCTGAATTTCGGGTCTGTGCCTTACCTGGTTCTCACCTGGCTCTCTGGATTAAAACAGATTTCTTCTCTGAGGGCTGACAAAGCTATTAAGAGATTTTTTTTTTTCTGTTGTTAAAAATAATTGTTAATTTTGCAAAAATCTACCAAGCCAGGCAGGGAGCCAGGCTGCCCTGCCCAAGGGTGGCGCCATGAGTGCATTTGATGGATGCCACCATCACTGTCCAGCAGCTCTGCAGAGCCCACTGGTGGGATCTTACAGAGTGTCTGGTTTGGTGGGGACCATCAGGGACTCTTTGTGGCAGGAGTCTGGGCACTGTTTTTGTGAGACTGGGAGGCTTCTGGAGTTTTCTAGCAGTTGAGGCAGCTTTCCCTTGTCTTGGGCTGGGAGATGATATCGTGTGCACACACAGCTTTGGGATGTCACATCAATGTTAACCACAGGGAAGAAGTGAGAGTGGAGGTGGGTGTGCATGGCAGTTTGTTTCTTTGGGTTTATGCCTTGATACTTTCTGCTTAATTGCACCCTGACATGCTCCAAGGGGCAAGGAGGGGTTTTAAAGCAGCTTTAAAAAAAATAAAATTACCTTCCATGAAATATTTAGGATAGGCTGACTGCTTTTTAAAGACTGTTCTAATTACTCCTGCAAGGCTTCTGCTTCTCCTGATCTCATTGCACATGGAGAGAGGCAGCAGGAGTGTTTGTCCTGGTTAGCACTGAGGGGCTGGGATGGTTTGTATTCACTGCAGGGAGGTGATCGCTGCATTGACCTTGGAGATGGCGAGTTGGGAGTCACAGGGCTGCTTTCTTCCTGTGGGTGTTTGTTGGTGATGGACTCAGGGCTTGGAAGGGAATGGAGGCAGTTTAGTGACATATTAGGGAATACTAGGAACAAGAATAATGCCCTGGTGCACCCCATGCTCCCTCCTGGCTGTGTCCTGCCCCCCATGGCTGTGGGGAGCACGTGGCTTGCCTGTGGAGGAGACAGGCTGCTCTAGGAAGTGCTCTCCCAGTGCTGTGAGGTGTGATCCAAAATTAGTATCCCATTCACTTGCTCTTAGCTCTGTTAGCTCTGCAAGGCTAATAGGGCTTTAAAAAAAAAAAAAAATCTCTTGTCACCAAAATCAGCAGCTCTGACTAAGAACATGCAGAGGGAGCAGACTTGCTGATTAAGGCAATGTTGATGTTGTAAGTGCTCACCTGGCCACAGCAGGGCCCTGGGACTTGCCTGAGAATCTCTCTCAGAGCCTGGAAGGGGTCCTTGGTTCCCATCTTGGTGCCTGAACCACCAAGTGAGGAGGATGAAGGCGTGAGCATCAAAGCCAGCCAAGCCATGGAGCGTTCCCAGTGCCGTGCCATGTTCCACAATTAATCACTGCCACCCACACTCCACCTTCTCCCTTCCTTGAATCCTCCCTTGCCTGGCTCTGGAGCAGGGAATGGAAACAGCTCCAGTTTTATGAATCAATCAAAGACAATGGCTGCTTTTGAGGGCTGCTGATTTAGAGAGCCCTTTGCAAGCATGTGTGCAGTGTGATTTCTTATCAGAGCACAGCTCTGGAGGAGCTTGCCAAGAGGAGCTGTTCCAGCTCCCGGCCACATCCTGGGGAGACGGCCTGAGTGGTCCTTTCATCTACAAATAAAACAAACAGGAACAAAGGAGGCAATAATATTGACTTTCATCATTGATATTTCCATTTATCTCATACAGTTGCTAATAATTAGTATTTCTGTAGCTGGATGGGTATAGCTCATAATCTCACTGTTTCAGGGGAGCCTGGTAATGTCACTGCCAAAACCAGGCATGCATAAAGCACTGGACAAGTAGCAGTGCACTGCACTGGAGTGGAGGGATGGGAATGCAGCAGGGCTGAACCTGCAGGAGAGGTGAGAGGCTGTGGGGCAGCAGCACTGGGGAAGGGACACAATGGACACAGCACTGCTGTGCCTGGGGTGGGGTGAGAGAGCTGTGTGAGCTGGGCCTCATGGGGTTACCATCAGCCAGCCCCCTGCTGCATCCTCTGGCACAGCTGGAACACAGCTGGGCTGTGCTGGGAGGGAAGGGCAAGACTGGCATTTGGGGCCAGTGCTGCTGGGGTGGAGGATGTGCTGAGATGCAGCCCCAGAGCCCTCCCCAGGGTGTGATGTGCCCCCAGACTGTGGCAGTCCCCCCCAGAGTCTCCAGCACACTGGGATATGTGGGGAACCAGGGCAGATTCCTGCTGGATCTGTCCCCACCTGCCCTAAGGCACCTGTGTGGTTCATGTACACACTTCCCACAGCACCTGCAGCCTTGCTTGGTTTCCTGGTGCTCTATTAGTCATTCCCTGTTCTCCTTTAAACCCAGTTATGGTGCAGTCTCTGGGTGCCTTGTTGCCTGTGTGTGCACAGAGCTGGCCTGGATCTCCTCTGGGATTCCAGAGGAGGTGGGACACTGAGGTTTCCATGCTGCTGCTGCTGCTCTCCAGTGTTACTGTGAAAGCTTTGACACAAAACTGCTCTGCCAATCATCCTGGGTCAGTCTGGAGGTCCATTTCTTGCATCTGTGTTTTTAATTGTCCTGTTCAGTGTGCATCTGACCCCTCCTGTGAGGGATGGCTTCCAGCATTCCCAATTCCACAGGAGCTGCTGTCACGGCAGCCACAGGGACCTGCAAGCAGCGAATGCAAATGCAGGGCGGTGCTTTTATTAGGATTTAAATGAGTTTAAGACTGTTCAGAATTACAATGTGATTCGAGCCAGGAGGGGCTTATAAAACTGGTGTGAGTTCATATATTACACAGTAAACATGCCCAAGCCCATGGCTCCTGCTCAGCACTGTCCCCACTGAGGTGGGGAGAACAGTGGGCAGCTGCTGGGGCTCAGCCCTGTTGCCCCAAGGTGCTCCCATGGGATGGGAGATGGGCTGCAGTCATGGAGCTGGTTGTGCAGGGAAGCTGGTCCCTGTTAGTAAACCTGAGCCTGTGGTGCAGTACAGGTGTGCTCTCTGGCTGAAAGGCAGGGGTGCAGGAGGGGCTTGTTGGGTGTGTTTTGGGTCAGGCTTACACTGCTTTATCCATTCCTCCCTTTTTAGCTCCGCTGTGTGAAGTGGCAGGGATGCCTCAGTGCTGGTTGTGCTGGAGGATGCTGTGCAGGATGCCTTCCCTGGCTGCTGGTGCAGCACAGGGCCACCCTTCCCTGGGCCAAACTCCACTCCAGTATTTGGGAGCAGTGATCTTTCTCCAGCTGCTCTAGGCTGTGCCAGTCCCAACTTGCACCTCCCTGGAGACCTCACAGCACATAGGTCACCTGCTGGTTGTACAAGCAATGCTCATGAAGGCTTTAATGGCCATTAATATAATCACTGGCAGCTCTGTGCAGAGATGGGCACTGTGAGAGCTGTACCTGTGTGCCCAGGAGTCCTGGGCGTGTGACACCTGGGAGCCACCACAGTGATGGAATTCTCATCTGCTTCCTCAGCCAGAACAGGATTGAAAGGGAAGCTTGAGCTATTGGCTTGGGATGTTCGTGCTTCGCCTCGTTTCAGTGCTGTGCTTTTGATCTCTGAAGGATACAGCTGAATATTTGAATGAGAAATACGTGGTAGTGTTGAAATCCTAGACAAAATGCCTTTTGTGCCTCCCTGCATGTTTATTTGCGTAAGAAAGTGTTTTGCTGGAGAAACACAGGAAGGAGCTGGAGGGAGGGGAAGGCGGGCGGCAGTGAGAGCTTTGGGGAGCTCGCAGTGCAATTCCAGGACACTTAAGAGCCTCTCATTGTCAGTGGCAGACAGCGACATCGGAGGCAGCTCAGGCAATTGGCTGAGACAAATGGCTTCGTTTGATGTCTTTGTTGGTACCTCACTGGTTAAATTCCCGCGTTATATATTTATTATTATATACAAAGCACACGAGAATTACAGATGAACATCTCAGGATCCACACTTATCTGCCACGAATGACCTTGCAGGCAGCAAATAATGTCCCCAGCCTGCCTGGTGCTCCTGAGCAGCTGGATGTTTGTTCTGTAGGTCCGGGGAGCGAGGGAGCCAGGCCCCTTTTGGGGCTCCTCACACCAGGGAGCGGGGCTGCCGCTGTGTTTGCCACAGGAGGGAGCATTCCCCTCGTTCCCAAAAAGAAAGGTTTCACCGGCTTCAGGAGGCACTGAGGGAAGAGCCTTTGACAGGCAACATGCTGCTAAAGAAAGCTGCTTTCCCCAGAGAGGGAAAATTGCTGCTGGAGCCTGCGGGAGAGGTGAAGGTGGAGGTGTGACAGAGAGCAGCCCTGCTGCTTTGTCCTACTTGGAGGAGAGCTGGCAGAGCACGGTCTGAAGGCACCCTGGGGAAGAGACCTGCTGGGGCATTTGGATGGCCCTGGAGAGGCTCAGCATCCCTGCTCCCGTGGAGCCCTGGCTTTGGCCAGCCCTGCCTGCTGTCCTCGGGCTGGGGCTGGGAGGAGGGGTTGTGTTCAGGGCTACGTTGGCTGGGAGATGTGAGCTGCATCCAGCAGCCCAGATCAAAGGCACCTCAGCCAGCAACATCCACCAGAAAGCCTTTAATGCCCGGCCCTGGAGCAGGGAGATTTGCTCAAGGGACTCATTTCCTTGCCTGAATGTAAAAATCTGTGTCAACTTGACATTCAGGAAATTTTATTTAATACCTTTTTATTCATTTAACAGTTTAGCTAATTGCAATGCTCTTTTTTTGTTATTTTTATATACTTCTTTTTAATTCATTCCAGCTTTGTCCTTCTATACACTTTGTTCTTTAAAGCCATTTCATGATGGGTGTTTGTCTGTGCTGGTTCTCTGGGTGGATGGGGAATGAAGGGGGGTGCCCCAGCTGCACCCACCTGCCAAAGCCATCAGTAGCTCTGGTGACACAAGCCGGTCTCAGCAGATCAGGACAAGATATCACAGAATTGTTTAGGCTGGAAAATACCTCTTAAGGTCATTGAGTCCAGCCACTAACCCACCACTGCCAAGCCCACTGCTAAACCATGTCCCCAGAGACCTGCTTCTGTTTTGCTAAATTGTTTGTTTGGGGCAGAAAAGCAGAAAAAGGATAATGTCCCAAGGTTTCGCTGTGCTATTTTCCCAATGAATTAATTGCTACTTTTCTTTCATAAGAAAACTTTGGTTGGGAAGTTCCTTGACTTTTATTTTAGAGAGCTGGGTAAATCCTTGGAAATGTCCAGATGTAAAGTGAAACATCTTTTTATTTCTCTGTTTTAGATTCACCAGCACTTAGCAGAAAATGTTTTCTTCTGTTACGCTAATTCTTACTGAATTGCAAAAATATGAGAAGATAATAATTGCAATAATTACTCTAATGGTAATGGGCTTTCACAGCCTTGGCTTTTACCACAGCTAATTGTGCTCGTCCATTCCTCCTGCCTCCTCCTCACTCAGACTTTTCCTCAGGCACAGTGGGTCCCTACACAGCACCCCATTTGTGACCTCCTTGCCTCCAAACTTGCAGCAGCCCTGGCCCTGTTGTGTACTGAACTCACCAAGTCTTGCTGGAGCTGCCTGTGCCTGGTGTTATCCAGGTAGATGAGCCTGAGTTTAAGCTGTACCTGCTTCCAGGCAGTCTTTGGCACCAGATCCAAGCCAGGCTTCTTGTCCCATTCCTGAGCAAGGCATGCAGTACCTGTGTGCCCGTGGGGTGTTAGCCCAGTGCCCAGGGGATGCTTTCAGTGCTGGGAGCAGTTTGCCCTCCCTGTGCAATCCTGGCTCGGCCTGTGCGTGAGCACCAGCCAGGAGCACAGTGGGCAGAGATGTCAGGAGCTGTTAGAGCGTGTGCAGGGAGCTTATATAAAAGGATCCGTTTCCATCGCCCTGCTTGTCTGCTTCAGTCAAAATACAGCGCCACAGCTACCAGGGTGCAGTGTCAGGGCCGACTGCAGCCGCGAATGCATGGCTGCTGCATCTCCCTGGCTGCATTCAGCTAATGCATGGCTGCTGCAGTGGGCACCGCATCTCCCTGGCCACAGCGAGCTAATGCATGGCTGCTGCAGCAGGCACTGCATCTCCCTGGCTGCATTCAGCTAATGCATGGCTGCTGCAGTGGGCACTGCATCTCCCCAGCTATATTCAGTTAATGCATAGCTGCTGCGGTGGGCACTGCATCTCACCGACCCCAGCAAGCCAATGCATGGCTGCTGCGGTGGGTGCTGCATCTCCCTGACTGCAGCCACTAATGCATGGCTGCTGCGGTGGGTGCTGCATCTCCTTGGCCACAGTGAGCTAATGCATGGCTGCTGCGGTGGGTGCTGCATCTCCCTGACTGCAGCCACTAATGCATGGCTGCTGCAGTGGGTGCTGCATCCCCCTGGCCCCGCCGCAGCCCCCAGGCCCGCAGCTCGCCCTGCTGTGAGTCCCGGCTCCCTGGCGCTCCCCGGCTGCCAGCCCCAGCGCTGCCGGGCTCCCCTGCGGCCAGCAGAGCAGCTCTGCAGTGCTGGGAGCAGGAGCTGCCCCGGGAGCTCCCAGCTGAGCCCGCTGCAGGGCCCTGGGAGCAGCAGTGCTGTGTCAGGGATCTCTCCCTGCGCAGGAACACGGCTGTGCACGTGGGCACACACGTACCGGAGCGCCCTTGAGGTGTCTGGCACCCAGTGTCTTCATCTCCATTATTTAGAGGCTGTGAAGAGCATCTCAATCTGCCTGTGCTCCGTGGGCACGTTGTGGGGCCACTGGGGATGACTGGCTGGCTGGAACTGGCAGGGACCAGGAGATGGTGCCTTAGGCAGAGGGGACAGTGGATGCTCTGGTGCTCAGACCCCCTTAGCCAGGGCAGGGTGACGGCTGTGCAGCTGAACCTGTGCTGTGAGTCCTTGGAGAAGGGATGTGGGGAGATGAGCAGTGTGTGGGGATCTGCACTTTCCTTCCTCTTCTCCAGAATACTTTCACCCATTCCTTGGCAGGGCTTATCTCACCTGGACCCCTTCCTGTTGAGCTGGACCCTTCATCCTGGGGACATTTGGCTTTTTTCTGCCACTGTGCTGGGCAGCAGACATGCTCTGTGTGGCTTGGAGGGAGCAGTGTATGTGCCCATCTGCCTGGACTTGGCAGAGGCTCAGGGATGCTGTGGGCAAGCCTTTGCTCTTGTGTTCTCCCCATTCTCCCTGAAAATTCCCTTGCATTTCCTCTGGAGTCCATGCTGAGGCTGTGTGCCTGGGGAGAGCATTGTGTTTGTCTGGGAGGTGGATGGGGGTGGCTCTGCCCTCCAGCAGCCCTGCTGCATGATCTGGCCCTGTGAGGGATCATCCTCTGGCCAAGGCACTATGTCTTTGTTCTCTGTCTGTAAATTTCTGCTTACTGAGGCCTCCATGAGCAGAGCCTGGTGCAGGAACAGGCAATATGAATCCTGAAACCTCAATGCACCGAGCAATTTTCATCAGAGGTTTTCACACCTTGCATTTCTCTGCTCTCTTTTCCCCCTGATTTCTCCTCAGTTAGGAGGACATGGAAGCAGGTCTCCCGGGCTTTGCTGGGTAGCTCACCACCACCCCTCACCTCTCATTGGCACAGGCAGAGCAGTTGATGGGGCTGTGGGGATGCAGCAGAGCTGCAAAATTCTTCCCAGCACTGGCTGGACTGAGGCAGAGGCCACCAGCCATCACCCACCCCATCTTCCTGAAATGTCACTTGCTTTTAAATGCACTAGTAGTTTAAAATAAGAATAACCTGCTCTAGGGCTTCTTAAACCGTGGAATTAAATATGGTTCTAGTCTCTAGGCAGAGTCTGACTCTTCAATTCTAAATCTGCTCAGCCAAGCGAAATATTGCAGGGGGAAAGAAATCAATATTTCTCATGCCTGGCACAGAGAGGAAGCTGGCTGTGTGTGGCTGCAGGCGTGCAAGTGCAGATGTGCACACGCATGAGGCTGGGGCTGGGGCTGGGAGGGTGGCAGAGCTGAGACCTGGGATGGGGAGAAGGGCATGGTGTTTGCAGTGCCAGTGCTGTGTGCTGCTCCAGGAGAGCTGTGGGGGTGAGTCCATCCTACTCAGGTGTGTGGCACAGCTGGGCTTCCCTCCATGGGGTTCCCAGCACAGTCTTTTAGAGAAGGAAACACAGTTTTTCCCATTTCAAGAGGTGTAATTTAGTGGCCAGTGTGAGGCTGTAAGATTATTGCAGAGCAGGTGTGCTCTGCATGTCCTGGTTTCTGGTACCTGGTGTGTGGAGCTGAGCTGTGCTGGAGATGGGAATAATCAGGGATTCTAGCAGAGTGAAGGACTTTCCCAAGGACCCACATGGCCCATCATTTGGAGGATGGAAGTGGTTGAGATAGGGAATGGATGGGGTGCTTGTGCTGTGCACCCCAAGGATTGATCTGGGTGCACTGCATGCAGCACTCTGTGGCCAGTGGTGGTGTATCTGGGCATGGCTGTCCTTGTCCATGGCGTCTCTCTTGCCCAGAGGACATGGGCTGTATGGTGAATGGCCCCTGATGTCTGCTCTGGGAGCACTGCTGAAGATTCCCATCCTTCCCTGCAGAAGGGATCTACAGCTGGGGCTGTAGTTCAGGGACAGGTGAAGCTCTTTTTGCCAGGTCTGAGTTCTCCAGGTGGTTTCTGTCCAGCCTCTTTCCCCTCTGTCACTGCTTTGCAGAGTTCTGGTGTTCTCCCTCTCTGCTCCTCCATGGAGTGTGGTGGGAGGAGGGAGCTGTGCCACCGTGTCGGGATCAGGGGTGGAGGAGGATCTCCATCTGCAGTGGGAAGGACAAATGTTACTGACCTGCTCTGGCATCTGACCAAATCACAGACACTCACCCCTTCCAAAAAGCCTCTCTGATAGCTTAATTTCTTAATTGCTATCTGTGATCTGGATGTCAGCTCTGGCTCTCCTCCAAGATCTGTCACTTCCAGCAGGCTGGTGCTCACTGCCACCTTGCTTTGGTCACTGTTTTCAGCTCACCTGAATAACTGGCTGGAGAATTTCTCATCTCCCTTCAGATCACCTCTGCTGCCCCTGAAGGCAGTGGTGAGGATTGAAGGAGCTCAAAAAACTGAGGAGTGCCAGGTGAAGGCCCCAACTCCAAGCCTTGTGCCTTGGCCAGACAGCGAGGGTAGGAACTGAGCTGTGTGTTCTGAGCTCTCAGTGAAGCACAGTGCTGGAAGAGGTGAAGACCCGTGGTGCTGGGCTCAGGATGGAGAGCATGGTCAGATGCCTGGGGGTGAGTGGGACCCAAAGGAGAGCTGCCCTCTGTGGGCTCTGGCACTGGGTGATGGGAATTCCCAGTGGTTCCAGCTCCAGTTAAAGCAGTGCCATGAACGTGTACAGCAGGAGCTTACAAGCTGCAGCACAGCAAGGCTCTGTGTCTCAATAAGCAGCACTCCAAGGCAGACCTGAAAATAAATATTTGAAGAAGAAATAGTACTCTGTCTTCTGTTGTCTCTCCTCCTTCCCTTTCACTCTCTCTCCTCCCCCCTTCTCCTGTCTTTCACGTATGACTGAGCACGAGAGTTCATTGTTAAAGGGGGTTTGTTTTCTTGTGGGTTTTTTCCCTTTCTCCACTTCCCCAAGGAGGAAACTCCAGGTGCTGCACTGTTAACAACCCCATGCAACAGCAAGGGCTGTCTTCATGCCGAGTTTGTCCGTGCCCAGGATGATGGGCGCTTGTTTTTTCCTCTGTGCTTAGTTTGTTTGCCATGATAAAATACAAGTAGATGGCTCTTCCTTTTCTAGGGAGCAGATACGATGGGATCAAGCTGCCTGAAGTCTGGAAGTGCAGTTCAGCCCAACACTACAACAGGTTTCCTCATTCTTAGCAGGTCAGCAGTGGTATAAGGGATACTGCTCCTGGTCCCTCTTCTTGGTGGGAAAGGTTAAAATTGGGCCAGAGAGGAGACAGCTGGGCCTGTGCTTGCCTGGCAAAAAAGGAGTCAGAGGCTGCTAAGCTGTGGATGGATGTGAAGGTCAGGGCTTGTGGCACTCCATGTCAGACAGAAGGCGAGCTACTGAGGCAGAGGTGGGAACATCAGCCTGCTGCTGGCTGGGCCACCAGAGAGAGGGGTGCCCATGCCAACATGGTGTGCACCTTGTGTCAGTTGTATGGGGCCATCAGGGAAAGTTGGGGTGCTGCTTGCAGAAGTTGGACCTGGAAAAGCGAATGCAGAGTCAGCCCACAGGCTTTGCAATCTCCCACTGCATCTGAGGATCCGTGGGCTGGGAAAGGAGCATTGGCATCATCTAGAGCCCTCCTCTGAGCGTGAAGGAAAGTGTTAGGAGAATTCAACTGTAAAAGTAGAGGTGAGGAGTGGTTGTGAGAAGGGAACGGGGAAGGAAAAGGCTCCAAAGAGGAAATGGGACTAAAAAACGCAGAGGTGGTTTAAGGATATCTGAGACGTCACAGGCAAGGGAGATGGGCCGGGGGAGATGTAACTTTGAGAGAAGTCTCCTCAGACTGGCTGCAAATGTTTGCTGAGCTCCTGGGCTATATTTAGCAGGCTCCATGCCCTTTGGAGAGCTCTCCAGGCAGATGGCGAGGAGCGGTTTGCCAAATGGTGGAAGCCGTGTCGGAAGGGGGTGCCCAGCATTCGGGGATGGACGTTTAATGTCAGCTTCGCCCTTTCCGCAGCAGCGCCGAGCGCTCGCTTTGCTGCCCGCTGGACAGGGCTGCCAGATGGCCAAATATTTGCTTAGAAATTAGCAATGGGAAACAGGAGAGGCAAAGCCCTACACTGGAGAAACCCAGGGCCTGGATTGGACTCTTTCTGCTGTGCAGGACGGTCTCTGCAGAGCAGGGTTGGGTGTATCCGTTGTGGGGGTAGCACGAGGAGATCTCAAAGCCAATGAGCCTGGGCACGGCACTGTCATCTCTCCCCTCCTCACTGGCACAGTCACGGGCCATTACTCAGGCATGTGCAGCCTCTGGCTGTGTTTGCTTTAAACCAATATGCAGAGAAAAACAGCTTTCCTCTCTAGGTAAAAAAATGCTGCTTGGTCTCGTATCTGTGCAGTATCTCACTGAATGGGATATGACTGGAATGAAATTTGCAGGCACTAATGCAATAGAAGTACTCGTAATTTGTGTGTGTGCCTGTGTGGGCGCAGGCAGTGTACCTGATCTGGTGCTGAGCAGCATTCCATATGGTCCTGCCCTTCTGGAGCTCACCTGTGAAATGGCTTCATGGCTCATTTGGGGTGTCTCTGCATCACACCTGAGCTGGGCCTCCCTGCCAGCAGGGAATTAAAGCCTGAGAATGCCAAAAGATTTTGAGGTTAGGAGGGTGGACATGGGCCACAGGGATGTGCACAGCCTCTCACCAAGGTAGTGCTACCGCTGCCTCTTGCGAGTCCTCCCAAAGCACAGGACTGTCCAGCTCCCTGCTCTTTGCATGCCTTCACTCCAGGGGCATAAAATTATTTTACAAACAAATAAATTTCAAAATAATGCCTTCCTTTTATTTGCTGCCTGGAGTTGGAGCTGGGTGTTTGCACGTTCCCCAGTGTTCCTGCAGTGGCCTCTCTCCTCTTCCATTGGTTTCTTATGAAATCCAAGCTTCCTGTGTCTTAACTTGACTCCAGGGGCTGGGGCTTGGAGAAGCTCTACCTCTGTAATGCTGGCAATAAAATCATAAGTGCTGGCTATGCTGCTGTAAAACTTTTATTGCTGTGGCAAGAAGAACAGTGAATCCTCCCTCTCTCCCTTCTCTCCTTCCATGCCGCTCCCCAACTCTGGCTCTGCTCACCCTCCAGGGCTCTGAGCCTTTGTGCCAGGCAGCACTGAGTGCATCCCATTTCCCTGTGCTCCTGCTCCCTTTGATCCCCTCCCTGCCCTGCATCCCTGGGTCTTCTGCTGCCCCATGGCAGTGTGCTCCTGCTCCCTTCCCCGTCCCTTCCATGCTGTGTGGCTGCTCAGCTCCGTTCGTGGCGTGCTCTGAGGGAGAGGAACCGTAACAGCTCCCTGTGTGCGGGGCCATCCGTGCATTTTGCATTTCATGGCGCCTGGAAGCGTCGTCTGCCTTCCCACAGCATCCCTTCCGTATTTATAGATGGCAGCGGCGCTATCCGTGCGCACGCAGATCGAGCACGACGCTTTTCTATAAATACAAATGCTCTGTAATTATCCTTAGAACTATTTAGCCCAATTCAAAGGTAGATTAAATAATGAATGTGTGTGTGATACGCCTGTCGACATCAACAAATGGAAAGAGACATCTCTGGATGCATATCTGGAGGTTTCCCTGGTGAAGGAGGTGGGGGAGGGAGCTGAGCCGAGCGTTGCTGGAAGTGCCTCTGGCTCAGGGTTCAGGTGGGGCCGCGGGGACCCATGGCCACGCTCGGCTCCCTGGTGGCCTCGTGGGACTGGTGGTTCAGGAGGCACCGTGCCAGGGGGTGGATCAGCATGATCAGAAGGCATTGGTATTCACAGCTACCCATGGCTCTGCATCTTTGCCCTCCGCTTTCGCTGGTCTCAGGAGCGAGGGGAGGTGGTTTCAGGCTAGGCTGTGATGGAGAGCTGTGGAAGGTGTATGATAAGGCTCCCCAAGGCCTCTGGCCCCTTGTTTCATGTGGTAATTGATTTCCTCTGAGGCCATGCATGCTCTGGCATGTTTCCCTTCCTGCTGGTCTCTCACTGGCCACAAGCTGGTCCACAGCAGAGCCATGTGGGCACCCTGGCTCTCTCCCCCTTTTGGCTCCTGCCCCTGCCACCCCTTGGAAAAAGGAAGAGGGGAGCTTTAGAGTCCTTGCACAGGACCTGCATGGTTCTTCATGAGGATGATGTGGCTTTATTAGCATCACAAAGGGGTGAAGCAGGGGACAACTGACACTTGGGAACAAGAGTGGATTTAAAGGCTAGCATGGGTGTGTGGGAACCCCTAAAAACTCCCCAGGAGGGGACTTTGCAAAGCCGATGGAAGAATGAGAACAGTCAGCACTGCCTTTCACGCAGGAGCTTCTGTCTCCTTGCCTTTTCCCAGGTGCAGTGAAGCCTCAGCTCCCAGGGCACAGCTCCCTTAGCTCCTCTGTGGCTGTGCTGGGTCTCAGCCCTCCCCGAGTCACATCAGGGGCTGCTCCCCTGCCCCGGGGACAGCAGCATTAGGAGCCAAAAGGGAAGTGGGGCTGGGAGGAAGGGCTCCATCACAGTAACTAATAACTGTGTGCTGACAAATTGAATTATACCTTTTCCAGTTGCCTGCACTATTGATCAGAGGAAAGGTTTGTGTTTTTGTTAGGCTATTTTTTTTTCTTTTTCTTTTTAAGTTACAGTTGCAATGTCCTGGGGGTTTATAATGAACTAAATAAGGTCAGGTTAGCAGAAGAATCAAATATACTCTGTCAGCAGAAGCGTGGGCTTTTCCTGGTGACTCTGAGCAGAGAGGAAAGCAGCAGCAGCTCCTGCTCCTCCATGCCCTGCTGCATGAGGGTGTCCTGCCCTAGGCTCCTGCTCCCTGGAGGGCTGCTTGGAAAAGGGGTGATGTGGGTGGCTGTGCTTGGCCTGATCCCAAGCAGTGTGGGGGGGAACTGGGGCTCACCAGGTCTGTGTGTCAACAGCCCTGGCAGCTGGAGTGGCTCCTGCCCTGCCTGGGGGGGCTGCCAGGAGAGGCAGCAGATGCCCAGTGGCACACAAGGAGCCAGGATGTGGCCAGGCACAGCACTTGCCCAGTAGCTCTCTGTGGGGTCCCTGCCTGGGGAAGCTGGTGGTGTTCGGTTCTTTGCTCCAGAGCCGAGATCCTGCTGTGAGCTCAATTAAAGCTGTGTTGGGGAAAGAGGGAATAAATTACCCAGATGAAAAAGATGAGGAAAAAAACCCATGTGCAGAGAACTGGCAGCCCACCTTTGAAAGGCTTTATTGAATGTGGACACGTGTCACCTTGGCAGCAGAAGCTGCAGGGGAAAGGGGAGCACTCCCTGGTGTCCCCACTCCTGGGCTGGGACTGGAGCAGGGCAGGGCTGTTGCAGGAGGAGCAGAGGGTTGAGGTTATCTGTCTGTGCCAGGACAGAGGTGAGGCTGGAGGCTGCTCTCAGGTGATGGTTTGCAGAGTGGTTTCCCAAAGGGGATCCAGGGGATGTGTAGTGCCTGGCCAGCTCCACAGCCCTGGGGCTGTGCTCAGCCTTGGCCTCGGGTCGCCTCTCAGTGAGCAGCAGAAGTAGGGACATTCACATCCTGTTTTTGTGTTAGTCTGTTTACACAGACCTCCGTTGAAATCTCAGCTGCCCTGGGGTGGATCTGGATGCTCTCCAGAGCTGTCTGTGAGCTGGCAGAGCTGCTGTGCTCCACACAGTGGGTTTTCCCACTTAGCACACAAGTCCCCTCCCTGGTGACCCAGCAGCCCCAGGCTTTGGAAGCACAGGCTCTGCCAGGACCAGTTCCCAGCCTGCCCTGTGTCCCTCCTGCTGTGCTTCTCTTCTGGGACTTTCTTCTCTTCTGGACCCTTCCATACAAAATTCACTGATGTCAGGCAAGGACCAACGAGCTGTCACCCCTTGTCTCAGTGTATTGGGCCTTGGTGGAGGAGGAATGGCTGGAGAGCTGGGTCCCATCCTGCTTGGTGTTCCCCAGGACCTGCCAAGGTGTGGCCAGCAGCTGGAGGTACTCTCTGGACACAGACCTCATGTTTCTGCTCTTAATTGCAAGCTTCCTCCTCCCACCCTGCCTTGCTTGAGAGTCCGGCCACATCGGGTCTGGGATTAACATTCCTGGCACAGCGTAACTCCATCACCATTTCTATTAAACTCATTTGCTATCTAAAGGAATTCATTTTCCACTTTGTTTGCCCATGAGAGAAAAAAAAAAAGCGCCCTCTGAGCTGAGGCCCCAGTGTTTGAGAAGGTGGAGGGGGGGAGAGCTGGGTGCCATATGCCCTCCTTCAGCTGGCAGAAGGGATGGCATTCCCACCATCCATACAAGAAGATGCCCACCTCTGTGCTTCCACCGTGCTCTTGGAGGCAGGAGCTGCCCATTGCTGGCACCAAGGCCAGTGCTTGCTGTCTGAAACACTGGTTACTGTTTCACCCTAGGACGAGTCTTCACAAAATCAAATTGTCCCCTTTTCATCAGGTATATCCCTGGACTTCCTGGAACTCTACCCCCTTCCAAAAACCAGGTTTCATTGGCATCTACAACAAGTTCAGGGAAGGTAGAGCCAAGCTGGATTCTCTCTGCCTCCTCCCTCATCTCTTTGTGTGCCACTTCATTCAGTCAGGTGCTTTGCAACAGGCTCAGGAGCTGGATTCCTGCCCCTGCCTGGGATGTGGGGCCAGTCTGTGTATTTGGGTGCATGAGAGAGAAGGAAAACAAGGGTACAGGGGTGCCAGAAGGAGAAGTGTATGTGTGTAGCATGTGGGGAAACCTCTTCTCTGTGTGCATGCCCTCCAGAGATTGTGGGGCTCCTGTTGGCAGCCCTCCCATGGATTATCACCTCCCAAATGGGCACCTCCTGCCCAGAAAAAGGAGGGAAACACTGTACAGCCCTCTGTGCTTCTGCTTTCAAGGTCAGAGGCTGCTGATTATTGATCTACAGCCTCTCTATAAATCTGTTGCCGAGGGGAACCTTCCCTGTGTCTTTAGACAGCAGCATCCATCCTGCATGACTTGGCCAGCCCAGCCACCTGCAAGGGAAGGAGGGCTTTAATCACTCCCTGCCTCTGCTGGGCAGCATTTGGCTTTGCAGCTTGCCCTGCTGGCTCCCAGCTCTGCCACACTCCCTGTGCTGCTTGGGGAGCTTCCTCCTGGGGTCAGTGAACCCTGCCAGGGTGTGCAGCAGCAGGGCAGGAGAGTAGAGGAACTGATGTGGGATCTGGGGAGCAGCTGCTGGGGCCAGGTGATGGATCCAGTGAGTCTGGGATATCCAGCGTGCCTTTGGATGCCCCACAGGACCCAGAGTTCAGCAGATGGGAAATCTGACTCCAAGGCAGGCAGAAGAGGAGTTGGAATCCAGCTTCCCAGGGAGCCTGTGGAGCCATGTGTTTTGGGGGGAGAAGGAAGGTGGTGATGGAGGCCACCAGCTGGGGAGCCCTGGGCCACCTTCCTCACGTGGTGGCCACCAGCTGGATGTCAGGGTGATCTCTGGCAGTGATCCCTCTGTCTGAGGGACTGCCATGGTCAGACCCACCGAGGCTGCTGTTGGCATGGGAGCTCCTGGATGTACATCACAAATCAAGTTGGAGCCCCTGGAAAATGACAGCCCTTCCTAGCTGCTGAACATTTCCCTTCATCACCATCATCATCATCATCATTTGCAGCTAAACTGTGGCTCTGACAGGATCACTGCAGTTTTCAGCCCAGAGCTGAGCTGGTCTTGAGCCCTCCTCACCTGCCATGGGCAAACTTTGCTGTCCCTGTCCCTTCCCATGGGATTAGCCTTGTTCCCAGGGTATATCCTGCTTCATCCAGAGAGAAACCTGTTTCCCTCCCACAAATCCTTTCTCAGTGGCTGCTACTAATGGAGAAGAGAAGTAATCAAGGCAGTTTAACCCCCCTGCTACCTGTGACTCTCCTGCAAAGCTCGTTAATGAGCCAGCTCAGGTTGTGCTAATTACCACAACCCTGGTAGGCCTGGTGAGAGCACCAGGAGTTAACTAACACTCAATTAACCCCTGGTTGCTCGTGATGATTTCCCCTGTTCACAGCAGCATCAGAAATTCAACAGGGAAACAGTGGCAGGCAGGAGGCAGATGAGCCTCTTGTGCAGCTGGGGAGGTGACAGCTTTCCTGTGAGGTTTGAAAGCCACAAAGCCACGGGATCCCAGGCCACACACCTGAGCTCTTCAGGTGCTTTTCCCTGGTGGCTTGGGGCACCTTGGAGCCCCTCTTTGAGTCAGGTCCAGCTGCCTCTCTATCCCCTAGAAGAACCCAGCCAGATGGATGCAGGGAGCATCCAGCCCTGGTGCAAGGGAACAGGACAGGTGGGATGGAGAAGCCAGGAGGGGTTTAGGTGGTCAGGAGGGTCCTTCACCAGGAGCACAGACACCATCCCATGGGTCCCTGGGAGCCTTTGACCATTGATTCTCATGCCAGTCACTCTGCAGGCTCCCAAGGCACCTTGGCTGCCGGGCTCAGGTGTATGAGGGTTGGAGCCATCCCAACCCCTTGCACCCCACAGCCTGTGCAGAGGGGCTGGGGCAGCCCCAGCTCCTGAAGATGCCTGAGCTGCTGCCCAGAATGTGCCCTGCAGTTGCTATGGTGACATTGCCATTTCTTACCTCACTGGGGGAAAAAAGCCTCCAAACATTTAATTCTGCAGCCCACCTGGGAGCCTTTTAAAGTCCCCATTCGGTGTTTGACATGTAATAATTTTTCTGCTTTTAAGATTATCCTAAAATGCTCATTCTCTTTCTCTCTCTCGAACTCTCAGCAGTGGAGCCTCAGAAAGAAATCAGCATAAAAAAATACCAATACAAGTTTCAAATGCCAATTTGTCACCATCACTGGGAACAGGCAGTGACAGGCACCAGGGAAGGAGACACAGCAGAGTGAGTCAGGGCTGACAGCGCCGGCACGCTCCAGCCACCGCTGACCGGCTCCCGTGGGAGATGCCAGGTGGAGAGCTGAGCCCACGGATGAGAGGGGAGAGGAGGTGATGGCTGCAAGTGAGGAATCCGGGGAGGAGAGCTGGTCCTGGCTGGTGGCAAGGAGGGCTTTGGTGCCGTTGCTCAAGGCAGTCATCAATGCAAAAAGGAAAAGATAAAGCCTCCCTTAAGAAAGCAAAGGAAGATTTGGCTCAATTCCCCAGGTCTGCCTCGTGCTCCCAGCTGACCTGGGATCCCCCTGGATTTCCCGGATGGTGCGGGGGAGCAGAGCCCAGCCCTGCCAGGCTCCCAACCTTGACGTGCAAGTAAATATAGTCAAAACTGTCAGGCGCCGGGTGCCGCCGTGCCAGGAGCGCTCGGGTACCACCAGCGGGACCCCATCATATGGCTGTTCATGCTTGGCTATCCACACACCTTCCCAAGCAGATGGTCTGCTCCACAGCACTGGGATCCAGCAAGCCTGTGGAGCAATTTAATCTCCAGAAATAATTTAATATGGCTTCCTCCAGAGTATGGCGGTTTGGGGTTTTTTTCCCTGACCAGCCATAGAATAATTTAATCCTGCCTTCTGTGTGAAGGTCTATTTTGAGCTTGCCACCTGCAGAGTGTTTTAATCCCACAACTCAGAAAGTAATTCAATCCTCTCCCTTGGTGAGTAATTTAATCCTCTAATTCCAGGGTAATTTAATCCCCTCCCTGGGGAATAATGGAATAATTTGATCCTCCATTTCCAGAGTAATATGATCCTCTACCTGAGAAGCTCAAAACTTCAAACCAGCCACCTGCCTATCTGCAGGCACTGCCATCCCTGCAAAACACTCCCTGCCAGGTGGGGATCTGGGTGTTCTTCCAGTAAATCCATCCCCACACTGACCAGGGTAATCCATGCAGGTCCAGAATGGGCAAAACCATTCAGCACTGCCTGACCCTTGGCCCTTGAGCCTCAATGTGTGAGCCTCAATGTTGCTTCATTTTAATTCCTCCTCAACCAATTAGTCCATTTTCTGATGAATTAGTTTTAATATAGGTTGGTGCCATGGTTGTTAAAGCAGGGCAGCCTTTGCCCCCACTCTGAGGGGCTGCTGGTGTCATTGTCAGGACCCCTTGCACCTTGCACTGAGGGTCTGCAGGCAAGATCCCAGCCTCCAACTCTCCCTGAGGAGCTGGGGTCATGGCAGGGCTCTGGAGCCTCCCTGCCCTGCCACAGCATCCTGGGCACTTCGTGTCCTCTGTCCACACTGTCCCCACACAAGGTCAGGGGCCCTAGGGCATGTCACATGCCACCTCCAGTATAGAATTCCACCTTGAAAGCAGTGGAGACTCCCTATGGAGTGGCAGGAAAGAGAGATTCACTGCAGGAGCCTGGCTGGTTTACACCTCTTCTCCCTCATTTCTGCTTAGCAAAGGCTCAGTAGGACAAAGAGTTTCCTCAGCCAAGATGTAAAAAAGAGAAATCCCAATAATGATAGTGTCCGTTTCCATGCAGAGGAGGATCTGTGGAGTATGCAGAACAGAAATATTTCCCTGTCCCTCTGAAGACTGCAGCAGTTTGTACTCAGGAGAGGGATTAGCATACTAGAAAGGAAATTACACCCTGAGAAGCACTCGTGGGAGAGGAGAAAGAGGGAGCAGGGCAGGAGGAGAGACCTGCAGGGGGGGAGCCGTGTTGGCCCCGGGTGTGGGATGCCAATGCACAGGTGGGATGGTGCAGAAGCACAGGGGGGAAGGGAAGGTTCCCCTCCCTGGGGAGTCCCCAAGCCAGGCAGCCCCACCCACACTCTGTGGGGCTGTTTTGCACAGGGTGGTCTGTCCTGCATCACCTGTCGCATCCCCAGGGAAAAGTGATGAGGCTGAGACTCTGATTATTCTTTTTGCTTAATCCTACTGTCAGGTTAGCGCTTGAATCTTGGAAGCCAAAGGGGAGGCAAGGGGCTTGGAGGACCAGAGCCAGCTTCCATTACTCCCTGCCTACTGCTCCCATCTGTAAAGTGTTGAAATTATCATCCAGTTCTCCCTACCTTGCTGTGACCCCATGGGACCACCCCATCACCCACCACAGCTCTCTGCAGCCTCCTCTGGGGCTGCACTGGGCTCAGAGGTGCCAGTGATAATTGTCTTTCCTGGGGACAGAGAATTCAAACAAAAATCCTTGCCTGGGCTAAAGAGAAATCACTGCTCGTCCTACTGCATGCTTTATATGCCCTGGTCCCGCCTGGGACTGCTAAAATTCTGCTTTTAAAAGTCTGCTTTGTACAAAAGTCTGTCCTGGATATGTCATCTCGCATTCTAACGTGATATATTAGACAAATAATTCTTTATGTGCAAAGCGTTCCTAAGTACCTGCAGGCCAGAGGGAAGAGAGAGAGGGGCTTGAATATCTTTAAAAATCCCATTCTAAATGTTTCCATTTCAAAGTCTCTTCTGCAAATTCTGTTCCATGCCACGTCTCATGACCAAAAGTCAGCTCTGCCAGTGTCTTCTGTGTCATGCTGATGCCACATGGCAATGCTCTGTGGGGCAATGGTGGGCTTGTGCAGGCTGTGCTGTGCTGGAGGGGGAGAAAACAGCAGGAGAAAAGTTCCTCCCTTTACTCCTTGAGATATGTGCTGCTCTCTCTAACCAGGCTCGGTGTTCACTCCCCTCTCTTCCCGTCTAATGAGTTGGGTTTTGTTCTCCCCTATCACGTCTGGATGCACATTGTGGGTAATTGATGGACAGGACCCGACCTCCGAAAGCTATCAACGAAGCCACTGTGAAATCACACGTCCAAATATGTTTATCTTCCCAGCTTTTTGGGCCTGAGCACTCTTGGACATGGATTTCCGTACTTCAAGTAGGAGAACAAATTTCCTTCAAAATGTCAGCATAGAAATGAAAGATAAAAGGGAAGACACAAGGGCTGCTTAAACTTTGCATTCACGGCAAAGCAGAGTGGTGTGGCTCAGAGGGAAGGAACTGGAGCTCAGCCATGGGCAGGCCATCTGGGGGGGTTGGTGGTGCCTCAGGGGTCTGGATGCTGCCCTGTGGTGGGTGCACACCCAGTGGTGACTTCCAGCCAGCACTGGTGTGCAAACTGCCTGCTCTTCTGTGTTCCCCAGGCTCCATCCCAGTGGGTTAGAGTCTGGGTGTCTTCTCCTGCCGTGAGCTGAACTCCTCGTGTTCGGCACAGGTGGGTCCCTGGGGTCACACCAGGTGTCCACCCCAGCACTGGGGGAGGTCTCCATTCACTTGGTGCTCCTCTGGCATGTGAGGAAGCAGCCCTGGACGCCCTGAGCCTCTTTGCTCTGGCAGGACAAGGCTGTGCTGCAGCCACTGGGAGTGGCAGGCAGTGGCCCCACGGTGGTGGGCTCCTGTCAGTGCAGGTACACCCTGCCTGCCCTCGGCGTGGCTTTGGAGTGCTCTGTGAGTGATTCTCGATTGCAGGAATCACTCTCCACACAAGCACCTCTCCAAAGCAGCAGCAGGTGTTCCATGCTCCTCCTCGCTCCCTCCTGAGCTGTGGCATGGGAGGAAAACGGCCGAGCTGCAGCCAGGGAGCTGGGAGGACTTCCCTGACCAGTGAGGAGGATGGAGACCATTCCTGCCCTCTGGGCACAGTCGTTATCTCCTGGCCAGAGCCTGGTGGGGCTGCCCACGACCACCAGGGAGGCATTTCAGGGAGAGCACGAGCCCTCCCCCGTGTCAGCCGCGGCGCTCCCTGCGTGCTGCTGACTGACAGCCAGGACGCGTGGCCGCACATCTTGTTTTCAGCAGTCTGGGTGTTTGTGTTGGCAGAGCCTGGCTCACGCTCATGACAGGAGCTGCCTCTCACTGTCAGCAGCAGCTCTGCTGTCGCTGAGCCTTTGCACACCCACCTCTTCCCCGGAGCTGCAGGCGGCTCCAGCAGCCTCTGCTCCTGGCGCCTCTCGCATTGCTGCCTGCAGCCATGGTGCTGCCAGGCACCCGCTCCCTGCCCTCCTGCCAGCTCAAGTTTTGCCCCTCTTTTGATGTAGTCCCGTTGCTCACCATCCCCCAGCCATCATCCCTCTCCCACTGTCCTGGGGAGCTCCTCCTGCACCAGGATCAAGGCTTGGTCTGCTTCCAGCCTCACTCCTGAGGTTGTCTGCTTTAAATACTGGCAGCGGGTGAAGCGAGAACCCTTATGGATTTGCTGTGGAGCTCCTTGGGGATGGTGCAGTTTGTGCTAAGCAAGAGCTGGGAGTATAGGCTGAGAGTGGTCTCTCTGGGCTCTCATCTCTCTGTCTCTAGCCCTCTTCTCTTGAGGAGCTCTGTGGGGTGAGGATGAGCTACCAGAGCAGGTCCATAGTGGAATGCAGGTGGCAGAAGAGCCAGGGCCCTGCTCACAGCAGTGCTGCCCACCCAGCCCATCAGCTGCAGTCTGTCAGTCCTGCTCACACCCCCAGAAACTCTCCAGGAGCGCTGAGGCTGTACCAACTGTGGCTGCAACCCCTGGGATGGGGCTGCCTGCCCAGGCTCCTGCTCCTCTGGGCTGCATTTAGTTCATCCAGTGTGGGATGCAGGTGCTGGATGTGAGCTGCACCTACCGAGCTGCAGGCACTGTCCCTCCCCGTGTGAAGAGTGCAGATCCCCAGCCCTGCTGTGGCTCCTGGCTATGCAGCCCCGCATCCATCCCTTCTAGTGGCCTGTCCTCCTGTTGCACTGTCACCAGGAGATGCCACCACGGGGCCAGCGAGCCCTCAGCCTGCCAGCAGGACTCGGCCCACTGCTGCCATGCAGGGACCTGACAGCAGCCTGGGCCGAGAGCCTCCTGCCTCTGCCTTTGGATGACAGACGCTGCCGTGCCCCAGCAAAGCTTCCAGGCCCTTCCTGGAGTGGAAGGAGCTCTTGCCTGGTACTGCCAGGGAAGGGAGGTGAGGAGAAAGAGGAGGGTGAGCTGGAGCACGGGTGCATCTGGGGACACGACAGCAGGGCTGCGGGGAGGGGAGCGCATGGGAGCGGGGCTTGGACTCAGGTGTGTGTGTGTGTGTGTGTGTGTGCACAAAGGTCGTGTGGTCATTGCCTGACAACGTGTCCATATAGCAAAATCACCTCTGAGCGCCTCAAAATCACCCTCCCCACCCCAGGGACAGCAAATTATACTGAGACATCTGTAGATGCTTCATGACTCAAAGGAGAGCTTGGTTGCCAGCCTACTCCTCTCCTTCTTCCCTGCTAGCACTAGAATAACCCAGAGAGGGTTTTGCAGCCCTAAATCCAGCTCCTGGCCCATTTGCAGCCTGCCAGCAGAGTATTAGGTTGGGGCACTTGGGTCTACAAAGGTCAGGGCTGCAGAAAGAAGCTTTGAGCCACCTCTGAGACCTTCCAGTAGCCCCGGAGCACCCTTTGGTTCTGTCATCAGAAATCCATCCAAAAAGGCACCTTTTTGATGGAGAAAAATGAAATAGAAATAGGTTTCTAGAAGTCTGGAAGTGAGGACAAGCTACATTTCATCCCACCCTCCCTGGAGGTCTGGAAGCCTCTTGTGCTGCCTGAGCTGCTCTTGCACAGGTAGCCCCTCTTGGGAGGCATGTACCTTCCTCTAGCAAATGCATTTACCACAGTGTGAAGCACAAACTTGTCTTCTCTGTGTGTGACTCCGGGCTGTATTGTAGATTAAAAGATTTGTCTTTCTCCTTTATCCAGCAGGTGGGTCTCTGGTGGCTGTTTCAATACCATTCCTGCATGGGCTCTGGGATGTCTGTGCTGAGGTTCTCAGTAAACTCAATTACACCATGGTAATAGCATGGTATTGACTCAGGAGCCTCAGCAACACAGGACTCTTGCCGTTTATTAGTTGTTTAATTATATGGCGCATCAGGCCAAAATAATGTCATTAGCTAATTAGCCCATGTTGGGGGTATTTGTAATTTTTCTTAAATGAATGTTAGCATCACAGCATAGCACAGTGAAAGGTGCCAGCTGGTAGCCCAAGAGTCAGGGCTCCTTTTGTGCAGGAGATGCTGCCAGGATTGCAGTGCCTGCAGCACCCACCCCGTCCCCACTCCTGTGTGCAGACCCCAGTGTGTCTGGGCTTCCCTGCATTCCCAGACTCCAGTGTGAAAGCTTCTGGACTGGGGCTGTGTGCTAGGGATGGATCAGTCTGCCACAGGATCTGCTCCTTGTGTCACTCAGCAGCATCCTAGTGGCTCACCTGGAGGATGAAGGCTGCTGGCATGGAGATGAGGTGTGTTAATCCTGTGGGATAAATCCTGTGGGATTAGGAGTTCTACAAGACAATTCTGGCTGTCTCCCTGTGGTTTCTGTGGCTTTTCGGAGGAGGAGGCAGCATTGCCATGTGAGAGCACTTAGGGCAGGATGCTGCAGGATGTCCATCAGGGATATTGTTATAATTAGCATTTCTTGGCTGCTCTATGCCACCAGCACCACAGGTTTTCAGTGTGATGACTCCTGACTTAATGTTAGTCCTTCAGCTGGCTGCTTTGGACCTGCAATTCCCAGTTGTGTTGCCCCCACAAAATTCTTACCATTATTTAACCCAAACAGGTCAGCTCTGTGCTTTACAAAATACATTTGCTGATCCTGAAGATTTCTAAATGTCTTTCAGTCTGGCTGGGTCCATTCCAAACTCTGAAAAATTGCAGGCCCCTGCAGATGTATCTATGTCCTTAAGGACAAGTTCTGCCAACTGGAGAACCTCCCTGGGGAGCCCACACACTTCTTAGAGGTTCAAAAGTCCATAGCAAATAACTCCAAAATTAACCATGCAGGCCTCCCCCAAGCCTCAAAGGCACAAGTTTGGATGAATAAAATAAATTTGGAGTTAATAGACCACACTGAATTTGAAATACGACATTTCTAAAATGGGGAGGGGGAACAGAAGACTTGTCCAACAGTTAGAAACTTTCCCTTTTATACCTTATCTCCCCAGTGCCTTAGCTGCTTCATTGGAGACTCTCTCAAATAATTATATCCCAGAGTAGAGAATTCTTTGGTGGACAGATTTTTTTTTTTTTTTTAAAGACACATTAGGGGGAAACAAAACTGGGCTTGTAAGGAGGATGAGTTACATCCTTCTGTTGGCCGTGGCTGGTGTGGTTCCACAGCACTGCTGTGAGATAATCACCCATTCTCCTATGCTCCACCGCTCACCTTAATAACTCTCCCAGGATTTGATGTAATGGTTTACATAACCTTTCTGAAGCATCCTGAATTCTGATGCCTCAAGCACTTAAATGTGACATTGAGTCAACTCTGAGGTACTTTACAGCTGGGTGATGCTGCTTGGGGCTACGGCAGACGATGAATGGAAAAGTTTCACTTACCAAGATGAACTTTTTACCAGCTGAGCCGTGTGTCTGGGAGAAATCTCAGGGTCTCAAATCCTGAGCTGGGTTTGTCTCTCCTGCCTGTGGATCCGTGCAGCACCAGGGTTGATCCAGGGCAGCAACTATGTACTTGAATCCCTGTTACTTGTCTGCATGTGGCCTCTCTGTAGGTACCTGCCTTGGAGCCCACTGGCTGGATGACATTTATAGTCAGCAGGGAGAAAAAAGGCACGTCCAGGCAAAATTCATCTGACCTTTCTCAGGCAGCCACCTTAGAAGGAGATTAATCCTGCCCCTGAGAGGCCTTTTCTCTCCATTAGCCATCCAGTAGTTCATCCAGCTTGTCCACGGATGCAGGCTGTGTATGGGCAGATGTATCCCCCTGGATCCCTGCCGGGCTGTAGGATTTGTGCACGGCCAGGGAAGATGCTTTGCTCCTTCCTGGGGCAGAGTGCAGGTGTAGGAGATGGGCAGCCCTGCTTCCCCCCAGCACCCTGCCCAGCTGGGGCCCTGGCACGTGGCATTCACCAGCCTGACCAAAGGAGCAGGCTCAGAGGGCAGGGATAAAGATGGGCATGTTCTGATATCTGGGGCTCGTTCTGCTGCCTTCAAAATCCCGCAGTAATTGCTGGTGTTGACTGTCTATGTAAATGTGTGTCTATAATAGTCTCTCTCATGTATGTGTGTGTGTATATATACGCAGGCACACGTAGATGTGTGTGTATCTAACATATGTGCTCCCAGCCCACACAGCAGATGGGGCTCTGAGCGCCGCTGGAGCCTGTGCCTCCCTCAGCCCCGGCGTGTGTGACACCCACGGGGCGGGCGGGGTGACATCCTGCCTGTGCCAGCCTCGCCCCCCATCCCGACCTGCCCCTGCTCCCCGATCCTTCCCGCTGGGATTGGCACCCTGCACGGCGTGGAGGCGTCACCGCTGTCCCCAAACCCTCCTGTGCTCCCCGGCTTCCAGGGTTTGCTCTGTGCTGGGAGGAGCCCTGCCAAGCTCCCGGTGCAGGTGGGTGCAGTGGGGTGTGGCAGGCTCCCGGTGCTGCACTCTGGCACCTTCATTAGTTCATGTGTCTTAATCAACCGGCTTGGCCCTCTGCCAGCGGGGAGCAACCCAGGCTGGGTTGTGGGGGAAGCGCCTTGGGAATGGGAAGGAGCCTGTGGAAAGCACAGCTGGGCCCCAAGCACACACATGAACCTATCCCAAAGCCCTTGGGGATTGTGCTACTCCAGATTCTGGGCCAAAATCACTCAGGAAAGGGGCTTCTGGCTGTACCTTTCACCCTGGGGTGAGATGTGGCTGCAGGACACAGTGCTCTGCAGGGAGAGCAGGCTCTCCAGGGTGCTGTCCAGCCCTCCAATCCTACAGCAGATCGAGGTGCTGCCTGACCCTTTTCCCCATCTCTAGAGAGGTCACCATGTCTCCCAGCTCTTCCTTTTTGCCAGTGTGAGTACCTACATCAGACACCGAGCACAGCTTTGATGCAGGTCCTGCTACCATGGCTGGTCACAGTGAAGCAACATGATTTAATTGTGTGGTTTCCAGCCCTGGCATATTCACAGAAGAACAGAATAGTCAGAATTACTTCAGAGGAGCAGAGCTGAGGGAAGAAGGGTCTGCAGGAGTGCAGGGATGGGGAGGGAGTGCACACCCAGCTGAGGGTGGTCTCTGTACTGGCTGTGACCTGAGCATGTCCTGCCAAAGCACAGGAAGCAGAGCAGGCAAGGAAGGAGTGGGCAGGTGTAAGAAAATTCGGGTGTGCAGCTGGGAAAGAGCCTTTCCATAAGAGAGCCATTGGTGTCACTGATGTTGGTGGTGTCACTGATGGAAAAATTCAATCACTTCCAATGAGGGAAAAATAATTGTCTTTCGAGGTACAGTAGGTTGTTGTCATTTTCCTATGACACACTCCATCAACTTTCAATTTCTAGTACAAAAGCCCTTCGTTCTTGCTCGGGTCTCTCTAATCCATTGCAGTGAGCACTCATGGCAGACATGGCATGGGCTTGGGGACTCGTCTGGGAACTGAGAGGCCCAAATTGCACCAAGCTGAGGAGAACACCCAGACCCTGCTGGGCACAGAGGGTGCCAGATGGGGGAAACCAGCTTGGGTCAACAGTCAGTGAAATATCTCATCCCCTGGAGCCCCAGCTTTTGTAAAACAAGGAAAGAATATGGTGAGGGGCTCACATAGCTTGGGTAGAGGGGTTTGGGGTGACCTCTGGCACTGGGATCCCAGGCAGGTTTGGCACAGGGAGGCTCAAACCCTCTGGGGCTGGAGGATGCAGGTTCAGCGCTGTCCTCCCCTCTGGTGTCCACAGTGGCAGAGGAGAGGAAGGGGACAGTGGCCAGCAGTGATTTGGAGCAGAGATGTGTGCACAGGAAAGCCAGAGCTCAGCACTTCCCTGCCACTAGGTGAAATAAGAGGTGATTAGCAAAAGCTCCCAGCATCCCAGCCACAGAGCCTTCTCCTCTAGCACTGGAAGAGGAAATATGTATTTAAAACCACTGCTCTAACAGAGAGGGGTAATGATGTGTTTCAAGGCAGAGCTGGTATCATTCATAAAGCCCGTGCTGCTTAATTATATCTGCCCCATTTAGGAGAAAAATGATTTCCCAGTGAGTTTCTGGTTTGTTTTCCCTCTGTCCCGCTGTATCTCACCATGGCTCCAGCTGTTTGTCAGGCTCTTTGGGATCTCTGTCTCCAACCACAGCTTGAGGCTGGCTGCCTGCCCCAGGAACTGAGGACTGTCACTGTCACCAAGTGCCAGCCACCCAGAGGGACCTCAGAGCTCAGGATGGGCAGAACTGAGGTGATGCCATCTACACTGACCCTGGGTGGGATACCAGGGGAAGGTCCCTTGTTTTTATGGGACAATAGTCAACACTGGTTGGCCCACAGTCACAGAGCCACAAAATATGCTGAGTTGAGAGGGACCCACAAGGATCATTGAGTCCAGCTCCTGGCCCTGCACAGGACCATCCCCAAGAGTCACACCAGATGCCCGAGGGCGTTGTCCAAACACTTCTGAACTCTGTCAGGCTTGGAGCTGTGAGCACTTCCCTGGTGAGCCCGTACCAGTGACCAGCCACCCTCTGGCTGAAGGACATTTCCCTGATATCCACCCTGACCTCCTGCTGCTAGGCACACAGCCCTGCTGTCCTTGCTGGGGACTCTTTGGGGACCCCAGTGTTGTCCTGGCAGGCTCTGGCACACTGCTGCCTGCGGGTGCCTGTGCCTGGCACTGGTTCCTCTGCCCACCGGCCCCGCCAGCCGGGGCTCCTCCTGCCAGAGGAGCTTTTCAGGCTGCTTTTAA
This sequence comes from Fringilla coelebs, assembly GCF_963513975.1. Taxonomy (NCBI): domain Eukaryota; kingdom Metazoa; phylum Chordata; class Aves; order Passeriformes; family Fringillidae; genus Fringilla; species Fringilla coelebs. Next base: position 3,459,119 of record NC_140038.1, on the reverse strand, counting down.
GCAGCCTTAGCCTGTGGTGCTTTCCTTTTGCCTGTCAGCTCTAGCCTGACATTATTTGGGTAGAAGCAGAGGGGTGGGAGTGTAGAGAGGCAAAATGGTGGCTTTTTTTTTTTATATTTCTTGCATTCATAAGACATTTCAAGTGACACACAGAGACAATAACGTATCACTCAGCTCGAGTACAGCTTGAATGGTTTAAAAATACACTTCTGAACTTTCCACCCCTATTCACACACAGGCACCATCCCTTTGGGGTCTGCACTTTGGCAAGAACAAGCAAGGAGTTAAGCAGCTCGGCAAGACGAGCTATTTATGGATGTTGCAAGCTCCCTGCTCTGCTCCCATTCCCCATTCAATCCTCTAATTATGTGCAGTTGTTTCATGCTGTGTCTCACCGCGCGCTCTCTGGGGGAAACCGCTGGGGCTTTGCCAGTTGATGAGGAGGGGGTGGGAAGGGGGAAGACTCTGCCACACGCGCTGAGGCAGCCTGGGAAAACAGGGGATGCTGTGAGGTCGTTTGTCTGTGGGCTGTGGGGATACCAGGGCACGGCCCTGGGACCTTCTGGACAAGGAAGCAGAGCTTGTAAGAGCAACAGCCCCAGTGGGGGAGTTACCTGTGGGAAGGAGGATGGAGCTACAGAAGGTGTGGAGAGACTTCCCCCATCCCTGGGTTCAGTCCCCTGTGTCCCTGAACCCTCCCTGTGAAATGGAGCCCAGAAGCTGCAAGACAATCATGAGAGAGCAGGAGGGACCACAGGGCTTGCCAGCCACTGCTGCCCTCCAGACAATTCCTCTACAGCACTGCCAGCTTGGAGAAGAGAGCGACTGCTGCCAGGACTCTTGTTCCTCTGGCAAGCCCTCCCAGCTGCAGACTTGCTCCAGGCTAACATGAGAGCTGCCCATGAAAACTGCCCCTTCCACCTCCCTAAACCCCTGCCAAGATGCTGCTCCAGCATCATAAGAATTTTAGTTAATCCACTAATAGTCTTTGAATAAGTCGACCAAACAAGAAAAGAGACGAGAATAATCTCCGGTGCCTGGAGCTGTGTGGCTGTTTCATTAAAGCAGCTCTGGGAGCATCCTCAGAGCTGCTCCCATCTCTCCCGGTGTTTCACACTCCCAGGATACTCTCAGCAGCTTTTCAGGCCCTTAGGAACGGTGACAAAGGGGTCTGGGGCAGACCAGCCACAGCCAGCACCCTGTGTCCCCTCCACAGTGCAGGGAGAATGGGCGCTGGGAGGACTGGAAGGGATGAGCACCCCCTGCTCACCCAGAGGCTGACAGAGCCAGGGGGATCTGTGCAGATCCTGTGGGCACAGGAAGGTTGGCATCTGCAGTCAGTGCTGTCAGACTGGGAAGAGCTGGGGGCTGTTACTGGTTACACTGGTGTCAGATAAATTGCTCTTGGGAACTGGAGATGCTCAGATTCAGTTTTTTGTGTGGGTCTACCAGGTGTGCAGGGCTGTTACCTTCCCTGTGTATCTACTCATGTCTCTCCTTCTCCCTCCAGTCCTCTGCCTTGCACTTCCCTTCTGGCTCATCCTGGCCACCTGCAGTGATCCTGGGTCTCCTGGGTCCTACTCCCCATGCAAGTGTGGCCCAGCTCTGCCCAGGAATGGCAGAGAGAGCAGAAATGTCTTCTTCTCCCTTTACCCTCCCCAGGCTGCACCAAAGGTCATCTACCCATGCACTGCACCCCTGGGAATGGTGCTCAGACCCCGAAGCTTTTACAAACACATCCATGTGGGTGAATTACCTCACCTGTGCCTCTGCTGTCATTTGAGCCCTTCCAGCCATCCTCTGTGCCCCTAGCCTGCTTCCAAGCCCATCAGCAGGGAAGGGAGGCTGTGGCCAAGCCCCTGTGTGGTCCCAGCAGGCAGCAGCACAGGCAGTCTAGGTCCACCTCCATCTGCCATGGCATCCAGAGGCACAGGCAGCCCCTGCACCACACACCTGGGCTCAGGGAGCCAGCCTGTGTCCTCCATCTGCTCCATCTGTGGGGAGTGGGGCTGCGCCACCAGTGCCCCTCCAGCAGCTCAGTTCAGCTCTGGACAGCCTTGGCTGAAGGCAGGGCCCTGGCAGTCCCTGCCCATGGAGGTTCAGGTGCTGAAAGGGCCCCTCTGTACAGACCCAGTGCAGTTTGGGGTTCAGCACCCACAAGAACAAGGGGTCCCTTCTCCTGGGAGCCCAGTTTGGTGGGTGCTGATGGGGCGCTGGGGACCATGGGGCCCTTGCTGAGGAGTGAGGAATGCTGCCAGGAGCCAGAGGCTCCCCCTCCTTCCCTGCTCTGCTCGGCATGGGTTTGCTGTATTCTCACCTGATTAGTGGATTTGAAATACAGCCTTTGGCTTTGAGACCCAAAATAGATGTCAGGTTTTCTTTACTGCGCGGAAGGCTCCTTAGTATGTAAATCCCTCCCCGCACGGTCGGTGCGGCACGGTGCTTCCGAAGGGATGGCACCTCCGGGATCCCGGCGTTCCTGGGCATCCCCACCCCAGCCCCTGCTCAGCAGTGTCCCGCTGGGCAGGGCTTCCCCGGGCCCTGCTTGTGAGCCGTGGTGCAGCAGGGTGCTGGCACAGCCCCCGTGACAGGCACGTGTTAGGGATGGTGCTTTGCACCCCTCCTCCACTCCCCCTTCTCCTACATGGGACCCGGCAGGTTTCCAGGGAAGCGCTGGGGCCAGCGGGCAGTGACATTTGTTTTGTCACTTATGCTGTCGTCACCAAGAAACCCTAAAAAATAGCTGCCTCTAGGGGAGCTGGGCCCGGTGACATTCGCTTCATCTCACAGCAGCTAACGCAGCCGGCAGCGTGCCCAGGAACCGTGTGCTCTGTGCCGGGACAAACGAGCTCTGTGCTGCCATCGCTGTCCCCCTGCTGGGGTCCTGCTGGGCACAGCCAGGACCTTCCCAGGGGTCAGGGCACCCCATGCTACCACAGCCCCCCGGGAGCTGTGGGCTCTGCAGAGAGCAGAGCGTGTTCATTTGGTGACATTAATTGCTCGATACTTTTGCAGTGTTCCCTACCTTGTAGAGATCGAGTCAAAAACCAACGCCCGAGGAACTGCCTCTATTAAACTGATGTTCATTAGAGTTGACTTGGTGCTACCTCATTAGGCTGCTGTAATTGAAGGAGTTAATTGATTATCAATAGTTTGAGTTCCCTCTCCTCATGCCCACAAGGCCCTACTGGGTGTTCTTCGGGGGCCAGCATTCATCATGAGGCTGGGACGTGCCTCAGTGCTTGGGCTGCTCCGTGCGTCCCCGTCTCCGTGCTGTGCCCGTCGTGATGCCGGCACTGCCGGCAGCGTTTTCCGCGTGGGTCCTTTTGCGTTCAGCTTATTCATCCAGATTTGGCACTCGCTCGAAACTGTCTAAAATACTTCTGATGGCTCCCCTTTCTGTTCTTTAATGCATATGTATTCTATTTGGAGAGGCTGCGTGTGGGGGTTTGGTGACTCTCTCCTGGGTGTGAAAGCAAAAGCAGAGCCTCCGAAGCAGCTGCTCCTCCCTGAGCAGCTCCGTCCCGCAGCGCAGGCATGGGGGGCACAGCCTGGGGGTGCCCGGCTGCCCGGCGGGGGCTGCGTGGCCACGCTCGCACGCTGCTTCTCCTGAGCTTGGACTGACTCCCTCGCACAGACACGTGCTGCTGACTCAGTCACACCTCTGCTGTTTTTAGAGGTGGCCTTCTAACACCCTGCCTCGTTCAGCAGAAACCAGGGAGATGCTGTGCTTCCCCCAGCCAGCCTGAAAACACATCCCCTGCGCTCAGGAGACACTCTCGGGCTGCTCGTCCTGGCCCTCTGCTGCTGGAAATGGGGCAGGCGTGGGTTTTGGATTGAGAAAGGTCTGTGCTCAGCCCTCCTGCCATAGACATCTCTGCCTCCTGCCCTGTCCTGCCCTCAGAGTTCACCCTCATGTAGCCCTCCTGCTGGGAGCAGTGCCCAGAGCATCCTCAGGTACCCCCAGGAGCTGATGGTCCATTGCTGCACCTGGAAGACCATGGGTGACATGGAAGGGGTGATGCTGCAGCAGGCAAGCTGGGAATGGAAAAAAGGATCCTCTCCATAGCTGCATCCTCACACCTCCACGAGGGCACAAGCAGGGCTCAGAAAGCCAGAGGATAGGGCTGCCACAGACCATCTATCTGCTGCCAGATTTTTTTTTTAAAGCCAAATTTAGGCCTGCCCCAGCGCAGGGTCTGTGCGGCGTCACAGGTGACAGCACAGACAGCGAGGTGGGAGGTAGACAAGCCAGGAGGAAACTGTTGCTCCCCAACTTCGTTAGCTTTAACTAACGAGCTGTTTATAGGAGTGACATGACACCTGCTTTCCTCTTTATAAATTCAATAATTTATGAAAGGTATTAAAGGCAAAACAGCCTCCCGGATAAAGGCTGTGATGCGTGTACGCTGGGTATTAGCCAGACGGGACAATGAGCTACACTTGAATAACACACGAAGATATTTACCCTCTCCCTCTATAAATTATTAAGGGGCTTTTTTGCACGTAATTACATGAGCTTTTATGTTTCTCACTCCCTGCTTTTAATCCTTTTTGGAATGGTGCCAGTCACTTATAAGAGGAGCTGAGCAAACAGCAAACACTGTGGCTGGGTTTGGGGTTGGTTTGGGGTCACTGCAGATGATGGAGATGCAGAAGGGCCATGGCTGTGAGCCCATCCTGCTGGGCACGGGGCACACCCTGCAGGGAGGGACACAAACGGCCCCTGTGGGGCTGGGATGGGGTTTGGCCCCAGCATGAGGGGCTTTTCCTCCACATGGCTTCAGGGAGGGGGCTGTGGGAAAGTGCAGAGCAGGCTCCAGTGTTTTAAACACCCTCCAACTGTGCATGCAAATCAATTACATGCAGATGTAATTGGGCATGCAAATGTCACTAGGAGGCTGTTTACATGTGCAGTGTACATTAGGGGAGCACGTATGTGTGCAAAGGAACACTGAGGATATTAGGAATAATTGCACCCTGAGAGTGTCCTGCTGCTGGGTCTGCTACTGCTGCTTCTCCAGCTTGGCCTTCAGGGAGCAGAGCTCCCTCCTTACCTTGCCACGTGCCGGATCCCCCTTCCCTGGCTGCCGTGTTTGCTCCCTGGCCTGTGCCCAGCAGGGCAGCCCAGCTCCCCATGCAGCCCCAGCTGAGCCCTGCCCATCTCAGCCTGCCACACCAGGCAGGGGCCAAACGTCTTTTGAACATTAAGATGAGGAGCCCATTTCATCCCCCTCAGGCACCCTGACCCCCTTCTCTTAGTTGCCAAGTATTTGTGAGTCAGCCCCAGCAGAATGGTGCCCACATCACCTCCCCATCCTCCGTGCCCAGCACAGCCTTTGCTTTTTCAGTGTGGGCAATTGACAGGACTCTCCTGTCCTCCACACTCACAGCTCTCTCCAAGCCCTCTTTCCTTTATGCCAAATTCTTTAATCATTGCTCTTTGTCCTGTTGTGCAGCTCCTATTCTTACACCAAGCTGTTAAAAAGCTGTCACTGTCATAAATTCCTTGTCCCAGAAATTATCTTTCATCTCCTGAACGTGGGCAACAATAGGCACTGAGGTGCTTGATATTATTAATACCTTCTATATATGTGTCAATGGGCTTAAGAACTTAATGGAGCCTTTTCCCTCAGCCCTTCATGCCACGTGTTTGGGCTGCTTGACAGAGCAGTCAAGTTATCAGTGCTTGACTCGGGCTGACATGAGGACATGTGGCCTCTCTCCATTCCAGGACATTGCATAGAAAGGCCTCATTTCCACACCCAGAATTCCAGTGGGTCAGGGTGGTGACAGTGCCCTGGCAGAGACCTGGATGAGCTGAGCTGGGGCAGACCCTGTGTATCAGCAGCTCACCCAATCTTCAGTAGCCCTTGCTGAGGGGGGCTACAGAAAGGCTTTTTTCTCCTCTTTATCCCTGTTCTCCAGAGCTTCATGGAGGTCATGTCATGATTTGAGATGTGCAAGGCATGAGCACAGCATCTCCTACCTCTCACCTCGCTTTCAGTTGGACAGAGAGCTGGGGATGGGTCCAGCCACCCACCTGCAGCCTCCAGCAAGTGAGGCTGTGGTGGGGACAGTGGAGGGATCCCCTCCACGGCCTCACAGCCCCAGCCCATGTCCAGGGGGACATTCTGTGGCTCCTGCCACTGCTCTCCCAAGTGAATGGCTGGTGGTCAAAGAGTTTTTGGGTCATTCTGCTCCAAATCAATAAGCTGACCAGAGCAGGGAGCAGTACAAGGCAGTACAGAGACAGCATTATGATAATACTTGATAAGGATCCTCAGTTTCACTGAGGAGCAGCCATACAATGTGGAATTTGGATTCCCTCCAGCTGATAATGAGAAGCCACTGGACTGACTCAGCCTGCTGTGAGGAGGCATCAGCACACATCCAGATGGCCATGGGGACGGGGGAGCAGGAATATCCTGCCTTGCCTCTTCATCCCACTCCCCCCACACACCCTGAAATGTCACCACCTCCAAGGGAGAACGTGATCTGGGAGCACGTTTCTCCCTGACTGCATCCGCAGGGGCCCGGTGGAACAGCCATCCTCAGGAACAGGGTTCCTTGGGAACAGCCATCCTCAGGAACAGGGGTTCCTCAGGAGCAGCCATCCTCAGGAACAGGGGTTCCTCAGGAACAGCCATCCTCAGGAACAGGGGTTCCTCAGGAACAGGGGTTCCTCAGGAGCAGCCATCCTCAGGAACAGCCATCCTCAGGAACAGGGGTTTCTTGGGAACAAGGGTTCCTCAGGAACAGCCATCCTCAGGAACAGGGGTTCCTTGGGAACAGCCATCCTCAGGAACAGGGGTTCCTCAGGAGCAGCCATCCTCAGGAACAGGGGTTCCTCAGGAGCAGCCATCCTCAGGAACAGGGATTCCTTGGGAACAGGGGTTCCTCAGGAACAGCCATCCTCAGGAACAGGGGTTCCTCAGGAACAGCCATCCTCAGGAACAGCCATCCTCAGGAATGGGGGTTCCTTAGGAACAGGGGTTCCTCAGGAACAGGGGTTCCTCAGGAATGGGGGTTCGTCAGGAACAGGAGTTCCTCAGGAATGGGGGTTCCTCAGGAACAGGGGTTCCTCAGGAATGGGGGTTCCTTAGGAAAAGGGGTTCCTCAGGAATGGGGGTTCCTCAGGAACAGGAGTTCCTCAGGAACAGGTCCTGCTGCCAGCAGTGCTGAGGAGGGCAGGGAGGTCTGTGTCCATGTGATGTGCAAAGCACACACAAGAATCAGGGTGGCCTTTCCTCCCTGTCCCAAGCAGCCAGGAGTTTATGGTGCTTTCTGCAGGGACTGGTTGGGACTGGGCAGGAGGAAGGAGCTGGCTGCTGGTGGAGCCCAGGGCCATGTGAGGACCCTCCTCTCCGGATGTGAGGGGCAGAGCAGGGACAGCCCCTCCCTCCCCCGTCCCTGCTGCCGGCGGGAGGAGGCTGGAGGGGCAGACAGCCGATCTGTCGTTCCCAGAGCCAGCGCTGGCAGTACTTCAAGGTGTGGTACATCTTATCTCTGCCTGGCATTTGCATGTATTTTCTCAGCTCAGCTTGTTACGACAAAAGTGTGAAAATCTGAAAGAAAAGGAATGATAATAATAATAATGGGAGTAATTAAAATCCACCCCCCTCCTGCCAGCTCGGCCCTTTCTAGACCTCTTGTGGCATTCCTGGACACGTGCACTGAAACCAAAGGAGAGAGCAGGTCCCGAGTGCCTCCCCTGAGGGGCAGCTCTGTTCCCACTGCCCAGGTCCCTCAGCTGTGGGCAGGTGCTGCCTCTCCAGGAGGGAGCTGAGAGCAGGGATAAACTCCTGCCTCATGCCAGCAGAAGGGAACCATCTGCCACAGCCTGTTATCATCCCAGGATGGCAGTGGCAAAGAGCTGGAGCATCTGTCTGAGGGACAAGCCCCTGCAGATGGACACCCAAATGTTCTTGCCATTCCCTGCAGGTTTTAAAGAGGAACGTGTTCAATGAGGGTGTGTGAGCTGAGCTGCTCTGCAGCATCCAGGGCTGCACACAGGTCAGCACAGGGTAGTGGCACCTGGAGGGCAGGGGCACTGTGGGGCACTCTGTGTTGCCAAAAGGAGGCTGACCCAGTTGAGGGGTTGACCCAAAACAGCTGGAGTTGGTCTCTACAACATGGGGGAGGCCAGAAAGGTGGTGGGAGAGGGAAGAAAGGCATGTTAGCTGCAAAGCTGTCAGCTGCACAAAGCTATGGGCTGTTACTGGGGACAGGAGGGCATGGTGCTTCCAGTGAGGCTTGCTTGTGGGCTTGTGGCTGTCCCCAGCACACTGTCACCCACGCTACAACACCTCAGGGACATTAACAGTAAGCTCAGCAGTCGTGATGGGTCAATAAATGCAGAACATCGGTGCCTTTGGGGCTTCTGAGCAGGGGCCAGTGCAGTTCCTCCAGCAGAGACCAGCAGGGTTCACTGCTGCCAGCATCTGCCTTTGCCCAAAGTGTCCCTGAGGCTGCTGGGGTGAGGAAGTGTTGCCCATGAGGTGGGCTGAGAATTAAAGAGAGAAAAGGCCAATTGGCAGTGCTGCTCCTTGGGCAGGCTGGTTGCACTGCCTGCTCTTACACTCTGGCACTGTGGGCAAGGGCCTTGGGGCTCCAGCTGAGAGAGCAGCTCTTAGGTGAGGGTTTTTTTTCTCCCTGCACTCTCCATCCTTCCCATCACCTCTCCCCACTGCTGGCCAAAATGCACAGTGTAGCTGTCAAAGCAAACCAGGGCTGTGCCCTGCTGCCATTCCTGTGTCCTCACCTCTCCTGCTGCCCCTGGTCCCTCCACCCAGGTCCAAAATCATGGAGCCATAGAATGGTTTGCATTGGAAGAGGTCTCAAAGATCCTCTAGTTCCAAACTCCTGCCATGAGCAGGGACACCTTCCACTTAGGCCAGGTTACTCGGGGCCCCATCCAAGCTGGCTTTGGACACTTCCAGGGAAGGGAATCTCACGCTGAGGGTACACAAAGGGCAGGGTTTGCAGGGTTCTGTAGCAGAGGTGTGCACGGATGCCCTCTCGGCCCAGAAGCTCATCCCTGCTGTGCCCACGCAGTGCCCCGTCCTGTGCCGCTCGGCTCGCTCCCAGGGCGGGGATGGCCGTCGGAGCCGAGGTGGGAAAGACGGTCTTGGAAGGCCCCCTGCTTCCAGGCAGTGCATAGCATCACTCTCACACGCCACCAGTGCTGCGTGCATGGCGTACTTGCCGTGTCTTTGTGGAAGGGCTGAGGTGAAATTTCCTCCCTGACACACCAACAATTCCAGGAATTATTCCCGAGCGTTACTGCTGAATACGCGGTGCCCTGCACTTTAGTGGGGCTTTAACGGGGCGGGGGGAACGGAAGCATTAGAAACGGCATTCAGAGCTCTTAGCCTGTCTTTTGTCCTCTGTTTGTTTTTTTCTGGCCGCATTCAGATTGCCGGCTTTGTCTGTGTTTGTGAAGTGCTATTAACATCGATGGCATTGCTGCCATAGCCGTAACAATGAGAGGCATCGATCCGCACCGAGTAAAGGTCTGAGGAGCGCTGAGAGCGGCCAGGCTGAGTTTCCTTGGTGGCAGGAGGAGAGCTCGTGCACGAACACACGCCTTGTCCCCCCACGGTGTTTCTTGCCACGGGGAGGCTGTGCCCGAGCCCACGCAGGGACACACCTGACGGGAACCCGCCCTGCCAGCCGAGCCGGGGGCTGTGCCCGTGGGAGCTGAGCGGTGGGCAGGAGCGGGAGCAGCGAGCCGCAGTGATTCAGCTGGCGAGTTCACCGTGCCCACCCTTTGTTTATTCCTCCTCTGCTCAGAAGCTCGCCTGTGCCAAGCGGGAGGATAACGGGGATAACGTTACCCATAACGGGGCTCCGGGGAGACAGCAGCCTCTGCCTGAGTGCCAGGAGGGACTCGGGCTTCCTGGGGCTTGCTTGTAGCTCACTGCAGGGACTATGAGCATCCCGTGAGATTGGGATGGCCTCTCCTGTGCTCCATGGCAGGCTGGGGGAGGCCATCGCACAGGAGAGGCCTGGGGCCAGCTCAGAAGCTCTCACTTGCTCAAAGAGTCGTTCGGGGGAAGGCTCGTGGGACGCAATGAAGAGACTCGTGGCCCCAGCCCGTGCTACTGCGGAGCGCCCTGGTGCCCCTGCCTTGGGTCCGCCTTGGCCGGCGGCCAGGGACAGCTGGGGAGAGGCAGGACAGAGCAGCAAGCACCCCAGGAGAGCCCAGCCCAGAGGAAGCAGGAAAGGAAAGTGCACATTACAAGCAAAGTTTGTGTCCATTACTGCTGGAGAAACCAGCCTCAGCTGCGAGAGCCAGCGCTGGGCAAATCTAACGCTGCTGGATGAAGAGTGTCCATTATGGAAGGGGGGAGAGGTGGGCAGTGCTCGGGAAGTCGTGCATTATCCTGAATGAGAGGCCATGGGCTCAGCATGCGCCGGACCCTCCGAGGGTGCTTTGGGATCACCAGGTCCCAGACCTGTCCTCGGAGGCGCCCCTCAGCGCTTGCAGCCCTTTGCCTCTTATGTGCCGGGGAGGGGGGACAGTGTAAAGAGGAGCACAGCGCAGTGCTGAGGTAGCTGCTGTAGGACGGACCCTCCGGAATCCTCAGGGTAGCCCGGCTCCGTCTCCCGGCGGGCGCGGGGAGGGCTGGGCACCGACGCGACGGTGACGGGCAGCGCTCCGTTGGTCCGTCCTCTGCGGGCAGCGAGGCTGCACCGGCGGCGGCGGCGGGGCGGGGGCTGCGAGGGCCCCCATCCATCGAGCGGCCCCGGTTGGCGGAGGAGCCATCCCCGCTCCCCCCGCCCCGCAGCCCCGGGGACCCGCACCCCCCGCGCGGAGCGGGGGCGGCGGCGGGAGGAGGGACCGGCCGCGGCCGCCGCTGCCGCGCTCGCCGCTCCGCGCACCGCCCCGCACCCGCCGGCGGCTCCTCCCGGAGGGGAGGCGGGGGCCGGCGGCACCCGGCCCGGCCCCGCCGCGGCAGACCCGGCCGGCGGAGCGGGCGTGCGGAGCCCGGGCTGAGCCAGCCGCCCGCCCGCCCGCGGGGGCGATGCCGCCGCCCCGAAGCGCCGCCGGCCGCCCGGGCGCGGAGGGCAGGGAGCCGCCGGCCGCGCGGCCCTAGGGCGGCCCCGGCGGGGCCCCGTGCCCAGCCCGGCCAGGCCCGGCCCTCCCTCCCCCGGGCGCGGGACTGGGGGGCGGCCCGGCCCCGGGAGCGCCGCCGCCGCCGCTCCGTGTGCTGTCGCTGCGGAGAGGGGGAGCTGCGCTACTGCAGGTGGAGGTTTGGCGGGGGGGCCGGGGGAGATGCCATTTCTGACCGAAGGAGATCGCCGGCGAGGATGAGATGCGGGTAAGCGGGACCGGGGAGCGGAGCGGGGCACGGCGCTGGCGGGACCGGCGGGGTGGGGGGCTCCGTGGCCCCGGGACGGCGCCGCCGCGTGCCCCGGGGCCGGAGCCGCGCCGGTGCGGAGGGCGCGGGGCTGGAACTCGGTGCGTGCCCCGGGGCTGCGGGGAGCCGTGTGCTCCGGGAGCTGCCGCCCTCCAGCCCCGCCGGTGCGGATGCTGCCGCCTCCTCGCCCCGCTCTGCCCGGGCGCTCCCATCTGCCCGTCTCCTCCCCGCACCGTTCCCGCAGCCTCGGCGCAGCCCCTGCGGGAGCTACGAACCGGGCGGGGTCGGGGTTCGGGGCCGGGGTCCCAGCGGGCGGGCTGGGGCTCGGCGGGACTGAGGCTGTATCCTGATGGGGAGTATCCTCCTCTTCTCCCGGTAGTTCCCGGGTGAATTGGGCGGCCTGGAGCAGATGCCGTGTTCAGGTAGGGAACGGATAGTCTGGACAGCGCTACCCTCCGGGACTGGCGGGGGAGCGGGGATCAGCCTCAAGCTGGCTGTGCCCATCTCCTGCCCAGCAAGGGTTAACTCGAGAGGAGGAATTGTTCCTCTGCCCATCCCCAAAGCAGAGGCATTAAGGGTTAAAGACGGCCAATCTCCAGCCCTGAGATTGGAAGCAGGAGTCATGGGGAAGGGGTATTTTTCAGGGCAGGGGTTTTCACCTCTCTGTCACCAGCCCCCCAGCCTGGAGATAGGTGAGTCGGGGACGTGGGGAGCTAATGCCGAGTGGGGTGATTGCTCAGGCTCCGGGAGGGCTCGGGGGGCTCTGAAGGGTCCCCCTGCCTAGGCTCAGCTCCACACCCCGGAGCCAGGAGCCAACCCAGAGAACCTGAGATGCTGGGCCGGGGTGCGGGCTCCGCTCTCGGTTTGTGTCTGGCAGAAAAAAGAAGTAGTTAATGTTAAAGGAGCTCCACAGGGCAGTGGGGATTGCGGGGATGCCCAGGAGCCTGCTTGGCAGAAGGGCGCTGGGAGCCCTCCCGGGCGGTGCCGGTGCTTGTTGCTCTCCGTTACTTTGTGTAGGTTATTGGATTTTTCACCTTGCGCCTTGGTGTATAAATAGCCCGAGTGATGGGGAGAGGCACGACTCGATCCAGGTGCTGGAGATGCCACCTCCGAGAAGGGAGGGGAGCGTTGGTGCCGCGGAAGGGATTTGCACGAGGAGGAAGGGAGGGACAGCGGGCGAGCGTGGGCACGGGTGCGATCGGGTCTGCTCGGGCTGGTTGGCGTCGCCGAGGCTCTGCTGCCTGTCCCTGCCTGTCCCTGCCCCAGCTGCCGCCCAGCAATCGCCATCCGCGCTCCTTCCCAGCAAACGCCTTCTCCAGCACAAGCGACTGTGGCCGCTGGCCGGCAGCAGGGGATCGGTGTGACAGCCCTGCTGCTCTCCGGGGTCCCGACTCGCGGGGGGAAGTTCAGGCATTCCGGGAAGAGCCCCACTCTATGGATGTCCCTCCATCTCCCTTCCTCTGCACCACCTCCCAGAGCCCGGCTGTGGCTCTGAAACGATACCCCTTCCACAGCCCCATCCCAGCCCTCCTGCCAGCCTTAACCCTCTCCTCACTGCTCTGCACCTTGCAGCAGCCCTGACCTGACCTTCACGCACGCTGGAGACGGCTCTGGAGCAGCAGCAGTGTGGCCGTGCCTCCGGCCATCTCCTCCAGCACGGGGGCTGCACCGACCTACAGGACTGCCGAGCCCATCCCCACCCAAAGGCACTATCCCAGCCCATTCCCACCCAAAGGCACTATCCCAGCCCATCCCCACCCAAAGGCACTATCCCAGCCCATTCCCACCCAAAGGCAGCTATCCCAGCCCATCCCCACCCAAAGGCAGCTATCCCAGCCCCTATCCCAGCCCATCCCCACCAAAGGCACTATCCCAGCCCATTCCCACCCAAAGGCAGCTATCCCAGCCCATCCCCACCCAAAGGCAGCTATCCCAGCCCCTATCCCAGCCCATCCCCACCAAAGGCACTATCCCAGCCCATCCCCACCCAAAGACAGCTATCCCAGCCCCTATCCCAGCCCATCCCCACCCAAAGGCACTATCCCAGCCCCTATCCCAGTCCATCCCCACCCAAAGGCACTATCCCAGCCCCTATCCCAGCCCATTCCCACCCAAAGGCACTATCCCAGCCCCTTTCCCAGCCCATCCCCACCCAAAGGCAGCTATCCCAGCCCCTATCCCAGCCCATCCCCACCCAAAGGCACTATCCCAGCCCCTATCCCAGCCCATCTCTATCTCAGAGCAGCCCACCCCCACCCCATGACAGCTGCCCCAGCCCATTTGCACCTTACAGCTGCTATCCCAGCCTGTCCCCATCCCACAGCACCTATCCCAGCCTTTACCCACCCTAACACCAGCTATCCCTGCCAGCATCACTGCCCTTTCTTCCCCCTGCCTCTTCCCTGTCTGTTCCCCTGGTCCAAGGGCACGCTGTGTCCCTGTCCTGCACCTCTTGCAGGTCAGGTGGCCGGAGCAGCCGTGCCTGTCCCAGGTGCCAGGGGCAGGGCCAGCTCCTCTCCCTGCAGGGTGGGCTGGGGCACGGTGGGACTGTCTGGGCTGGCTGTGCCTGCTCACCTGCTGCTCCCGGCTCCCTCCTGGGTCCCACTGGCACGGCTGCTGGATGCCATGGAGGAGAGGGGGCCTCTGGAGCTCTCACGATGAGCAAAGCCAAGAGGGAGATGAGCCCCTGGGCTAAAGCCTCCACGTCTTCCCACAGAGAGTTTTCCCCATAGCAGCTGCCTGCTCCAGGGCTCAGGCAGCCCCAGCTCTCGCTGGGTCCCGTGGAACGGGCAGGAGGTGACTGGAGGAGACAGTGGAGCTGCTTTGACAGATCCTGGGGAAGCATCAGGTTTTCCAGGCCTTCTTGTGGACGGATTAATTACTCAACAAATGGCTGTACCACTGTAACACCGTACTGTGCTGCAGTTACTCTACACCTGTAATGTAATTACTGTGTGGTACCTCTAATTACCACTGTTTCCTGGAAGGTTAACAGCATCACTGAAGGACTCTGTTTCCTTTAGTGTCCTGCTTCGCATAGCCACAGTAGCACTGCTGAAGTTAGTGCTGCTCCATGTAAGTGACAAGTATAAAATCCTCTAACTTGAGGCTTTAATTCAGGGGTTGATAAATCACTTTATAATAACACCGCAATTACAGCGTAATTACAGTTGTTGAATTATAAAACACAACACAACCTGTTGGGGCTCAATGAGGTACATTGGATGACCACTGGGTGCTGCTGTTTGGTGGGCCCTGTCCTTGGAGGCAGAGTTGGCAATGGGCAGATCTCTGTGAACATTTGGGTGGAAAACACCTGAATGTTCCCAGCTTGGCCAGGGTGGGTGTTTGGTCTCTCCAACACACCCAGTGCACTGAGTCAGCAGCTCTCCTTTGTTCTCTGCTGAGCCTCAGGAGGGTTCAAGCAGAAATGGCTTTTGGTGGGAAAAGAGCCAGAAGAGCTTTTCAGGTAGCAGGGAAGGCTGGGATGAGAGAGAAAAGGGCTCCAAATGCTTAACTCAAATCAAACAACCCAAGAAAAACAAAGGGAGAAAGAAAGGAAGGCCATGACCTCAATTTTCTTCTTAGTCAATTCTTTCCACTTTCTTTCCATCCAGGAGAGTAAAAATGGGAGCTTTTGGCAGGGAATGGCTGCGAGGAGAGAGATCTCTGTGCCTCTGCACCCTGTGACCCTGCCTAGGGACATGCCTTAGTCACAGCCAGTGGTGGCTGTTAGAAGCTGCTGCCTGTTGGGCAGTGCCAGGGCATGTGTGATACAGAGGGGGACAGGGTTGGGGATGAGGCTTACTTGGGGAAGGGAACAAACACCAGCCAGAGTCCCCCCTTCCCAGCCCCCAGGCACTGTCAGCAGCATGGTGTGGCCTCTGTCCCCTTGTCACCAGGAGAAGGCTGGGTGGCACAGAGGTGTCTGTGTCTGAGCAGCGTTAATTGTCAGCTTGACCCGGGCAATTGAATAAATGCTGATAAATGTCACCGAGGGTGACATCATCATCATCTCCCCTTCAGCCCAGGCAGGGAGTGTGTGGCTCTCTGCATCCCTGGGGGCAGGAGGTCACATCAGTGTGGCTTGGGAAGGGGGGACAGTGAGGGGAGCACTCAGCCTTGACCAGAGACCCCAAGCATTGTGCTGGGGTGGATCCTGGGTGATTCCCACCTTCAGGAGCAGCAATCAGGAATGGCCAACAGGACCTCTCTGGGATGCATGGAGTGTACTGGTGTAGCATGGCCGTGTTGGGGGAGGCCTGCCATGAGCCCCACCAGTGGCTCAGTCCTCCCTCTGGCCTCACCAACATCTTGGCCACCATCCCTTGCCCCTCCCATGCCCCCTCCAGACAGCATCTCCTGCCTGAGTAAGGATCAGGCAGGGCAGCAGGTCAGTGTCCCTGTCACAGGGGCTGGGGAGCTTGGCTTTGTTTTGCTCATTCTCATGGTGAAGCACAGACATGGTTCTGTTTAACCATCCTGCATGGTTTTTTCCATCATTTTACTCACATGTCAGTGCTGGTCAGTGCCTTGGCATCCTGCAATGGGCGTGTGTACAGTGAGCTTTCCTCTCCTGGGCTCCACAGGAGTGTCCTGGCAGAGGCCAAAGGCTTTCCCCACTGAAGCACTCATGTCCTTTGTCTCAGGGCTGTGGTCATTGTCCTGAGGTGGGGACAGTCCTTGGGTGAGCTGGAGGGTCCCCACAGGCAGCAGGGACAGAGTGAGGAGGTGCAGGGCTGGGCTGTGCCTTCTGGGATGTGATTCCTGTGCTCCAGCATTGTCCAAGGGATGCTCAAATAGCAAAATGCCTTTGGTTGCCATCAGACTGGGCTGACCTCTGCTCTGGGAGTCAGGCTGGCCATGGCTCCCTGGGGGATGTGCCTCTGAGCACCCAGCCCTGCCCTTGGGGATGTAAGGTTCCTGAAGCAGCCCAGCCCCTGCCACCCCACACAGCCCTCACTTCCCTGGCAGCCCTTCCCCTCCCCCCCCATATTGCTCTTAGTTATATCAGTAGGACCCACAATTACTCAATTTTTTTGTCATTTCCATTCTGTTTCTTCATCAGAATGCAAAACATTAAATATCGCTCTGGTAATTATGGTTAATTTCATAACCTGCACCTTAATTGGATTGGTCTCTGATGGGGAATTCTCGTAGGAGGGAGAAGCAGAAATATTTTGACGTGATCTATTCTTTCAGCTCTTTGTTTGGATTTGAGATGTCGAGTGTGAAATGGGAAACAACCAATTTAGACCTCAGAGGCAACCTGGGGGTGGTGAGCAAAGCCTGAGCATTCCAGAGGTACTTCTCACCCTCCAGCAGCCAAACCTCTCCCTCCCATACCCAGACCCAGCCTTTCTCCACCCCTCCTTTGGATTGGGAATAGTCACAGAGAGCCAGATCCATCTGGTCTACCCAAAATGTGAGCCTGAGGAGCCGGGGTGGCATCACAGTAAGCACTGGCCTGGTGCCTTGTTCTGCTGGCCAGTGCTTTGTGTGCTCTAGCACAGAGCAAGGCACGGCACTCCACCGGCCCCCCGTGGGTCTGGGCACCTTGGGGATGTGAGGGACACCCACAGGGACACCTCTTTTCTGCTGGGAATCGGGCAGACAACAGTCCATGGACATCCCCAAGGCTGCAGAGGGACACCAGTCCCCTTGTGCCATGGTGGATGGGGCAGTCTCAGTGCTGCTGCCCAGGGCAGCCAGTCCTGGGGGGCCCCCAGTGCTTGTCTGGGGCTGTGCCATGGGGTGCCCGTCCCGCAGAGCTGGCATCTCCCTGCCACTTGGGGCCTGAGCTACGGCTCGCTCCGGGAGCCGCGGAATTGCGCTGCCATTAGGTGCTGCCATTAAACTGATTTGTGCTCAGCCTGTTTATCCTCCTCAATGGGGAACGGCACCGGAGCGGCAGCGAAATGGAAACCCTGGCCTCGCGTTTCCGACTGCATTCCCGTGCACTGGATTTCCCCGTGATTACTTTTGTTCTCACGTACATCCCAGAGCGCAGGCTCCGTGTCATTATCCACAGTGCAGGGAGAGGAGAGAGGGCAGAAAGCGTTGCTGCAGCTCAGGCAGAACACAGCAAACCCACCCCGCAGCTGCCTTCTTTTGAGGGAGCTGCTCCATCCCCGTGGTGGGTCCCTCTTTTTGTCTATGCCCACGGGCTCAGCGTGTGCTGGAAAGGCTGAGGAATGGCATGGCCGAGCCTGCCCCTCGTCATGGGCATTACAACAACTGGGCCTTGCACAGCCCCATACCTGCCAAGGATTTCTATCAGCCCAACCCTGGCCAGGCCACATCCCACAGCACCTTCCTTCCTGCAGGATTTGGGCTGGGAAGGGCTGGTAGCCCCTTGCCCGCCCTGCCTGGCCGTGTGGGTTCAGCTGGAGGCGGGACGGGCAGGCTCAGCCGCGGCTCGGCACAGTTTGTTTTTATCTAATCCATTTTATTGTTGAATGAAACAATAACAGCAAATACAGGCCCTGAAGACAAGCCATAAATAATGCAAAAATCAAACAAGTGAGAGAGGGGAAAAGAAAAAGGAATTATACATGTAAAACCAGCCCAGAGAAAACCAGGCTGAGAAGAGGAATCTTCCCTCTGCACTTGCTATTGCTCATGCTTTCTTTGCCTCCCTTTTTTCTCCATTTCTCTCTCTGGAATTTCCTGCGGCACCAAATTTGTGATTATGTGAACAAAACTTAATAATAAATGGGAGGGGGAGCGCGAGAGAGATGTGGCTTGCGGGAAAGAGTGGGGAAATGAGGTGGATGGAGTGAGCTGGGGCTTCCATCGCTCACAGTGCCTTGAAGCACGGCCCCTGCTGTGCCCCGTGTCCCTGGGGATGTGCAGCAAGGACAGCTCTGCTGGTGCCACCCGTGCTCACGGGAGCCCTGGCAGCGTGGCACACACAGTCCCTTGACCCTTGCCACTTGTCTCACTGCTGGGTGATCCCAGAGCCAGCTCTGCTGGGCTGGGCTGCGCTTGGCTTCTCCCAAAGGCTTCCTAGGCCACTTATTTTAGGCAGCAGTATAAAAATACCAGGGCTGGTCCTGAAGGGGGGTAAATCAGCAGGTTTCCCTGAGGTCAGCAAAGCTGACTGCTTCATGTCCTATGTGCTTTGAAGTTCTCTTGCCACTATCCCAAAGGTTTCCAGAGGAAAGGAGCAGCCCTTGTACTTTTTTTGGTATCCTGTGCTGGTTGTAGGGGGATTCAAGGGACGTGCCCTGGGAACCAAAGTGATGATGTAAGTACAGTCTTAGCTTAAATTAAATGTAAGGAATATGACTGGTCCCTGGACCTGCTGTTCCCCAGCCTTTGGGACTTTGATCTGGGGTTTCAACCTTTGAGCAGTGGCAGGGATGCAGTAGGGACACAGTGGTTTGGAGTGGTGGCATTTAGAGGGGGTCACATCCCAAAGCCTAGGACCAGGGTGTTGGGCTGGTTTGGCCTCTGCTGTGCTGAGGCAGCCCTGGGTAAATGAGGGCAGGAGGCACTGGTGGGGCTCCCCCAGCTCTGCCTGCTAGGCCTGGCTTTGTGCTGCTGGAGCTGCTGGTGCCCCAGCCCTTCTGTGGGCACTGAGCAGAGCTCTAGGGAGCTGTAGAGCCATGGGCTGCCTTTTGGTAGTTGGAGAGGATTGGGTGTTCCCAGGCAGGGAGCAAGAGGAGGGAGCAGCTCGTCTTTCCTGGTGCCCCCAGGCGTGGTTTGTGGGTGGCCAGGAGCTGTGTCTCAGGCTGGCAGAGCTGTGTCCTCCTCCCTGCTGGGGCACTGCCCATGGCCCAGGCTGGAGCCTGGGTCTGGGGGAGCAGGGAGCCCCTGTCCCCTGCCCAGCCCTCAAGGCAAGCCCCCACAGCGATGCCATCTGCTCCTGGCGGGGCCGAGAGGCGCTCTGGCAGTGGGGTGACTTTGTTCCAGCTGCTTTTCTGCCATGTCAGGTGCTGTCCTGCCCTGCACGTGGGTCCAGCTCAGGCTCTGTGCAGCTGGGCTCTGGCTGATTCAGCAGCTCTGGGGTGTGCTGGGAGGGAGGGCTGTGCCCATCCTCCAGCCCCAGCCCTGCCTGCCCGTGCAGGGCAGCTCAGGGCAGCTCAAGGAAGCACAGAAGACGTTTGGGCCATGGGCACGTCGCAGGGGATGCCTTTGCAATGTCATTGTGACCCTGGCACTCTCCCAGCAGGAACACTCCTTGGACTTTCTTTCACCTCTTCAGGGCAAGTGTTTCCATTGCCCAGAGAAGAGCCTGGGGTTTTTCCATCCCCCTCTCCCAGCTACAGACAGGGAAAAAGAACCATCTAGGGAGACCCTCATGCTACACTGGAGCCTCCTGTACACAGTGCTCACTGATCAGAGTGCAAGGTGAGCTGCCTGCCTTCCGTGAGCACTTAAAACATCCTGGTAACCTAGCCCATATCCACAGAGGTAGCAATCCCAAGGAATAAAGGAAGAAGAAGGAGAATCCCCATTCAAATTGTGCATGTCCTTCCCAGTGCCCACCAGCCTCCAGCCATCTCTTCCTGACCCAGCCGTAGAAGTCTCCAGCCAACCCTTGGGAGCTATTCCCTTGGCAAACACAACTCTCCTGCTCTTTGGCTTACATAAGTAATAAAAAACGAGCCTTCTCCAGGCTCACCTCACAGGACCACCAGTTCAGGCAGTGGCTGTGACAGCAGTGACCAGTCCATGTCCTGGCCACCTCCACCTATGAGGGTGGAGCATGGCTGGCCCTAAGCCCCAACCCCACTCTGCACTGCACCCTCACCCCCCCTTGTTTGTATCTTATGCTGGCTCAGGGCTTTACACCCCCTGACATCCACAGCTGCCTTTGCAATTACTTATTGATCCCTTGTCAGGATGTTTTCTCTGCTGATGGGGAGCTGAGGCATGTGCAGCCAGAGAGAGAAAAGATGTTCAAAACGAAGGTAGGAGGAGGGTGAGGAGCTCTTGCACAGATGTGATCACAGCAAGAAACAGCCTCAGCAAAAACTGCTCTGAGCTTCAGTGTCCTGCAGAGACAAGCAGGATTTCCTTCCCGTCATCCTGCTCCAATAACCCACTGAAAATAAAAGCCACTCTCCAGGTTGGCTCTGGGCCACTGCTGGCTGTCCCTCTCTGTACACAGCTGTCCCTGCATGGGGTCAGGTAGATCCACAGCCCAGCTTTAAACCAGTAGGCAGCTGGGCCAAAGCCTCCCCTTTCCAGCATTCCAGCCCCTCAGCCCATGTTAGAGCTGTTCTCCTCCCCTGGGCATCTCTGTTTTTTCTGCTCTTTTTGCTCTCTGGCTTGGTGCTTTCCTGACTGACTGCAGTGCTGGGGACACCACATTTTGGGTGGCAGGGCCTGTTCCCGTGAGGAAATGCCTTTGCAGGGTGCTCCCATGGGCCAGCCATGGCTGAAATCTGGTGCCAGCCGGGCGGTGTCAGTGCCGGAAGGGGATTTGCATCTTCAATTCTTCTTCGTGCTCTTTTACAGCTCCAGAGCAGCTGCCAGAGCAGATCAGGTTGCCTCACACCTATTCCAGGCTCCCACCTCGGAGCTGCTGAAAGCAGATACTCCAGGAGGCTGAGCAAGAGCTCCCAGCTGGAGAGCTGTGCCTTCCTGTGGGAAGGGGAGCGGTGACCCTGGCAGCTGGTGCCTGGTGGGCTGGGGGTGGGCTCTCCTCTGGCTGACCTGCCTTGGCTCACTTGCTTAACTGGCACAACTTGCTTGTGTGTCCCCACCACCCTGAGGGGTCCTTCTCGTCCTCTGCCCGTTTCTCCCCAAGTCTTTCACCCTCCTGTGCTGCTCCTGGATGATTTTGGGGCCAGGCCAGGATACAGTACAGCCCTCTAACCCTTTGTTAGCAGTCCATCCATTAATGAAGGTACAGAGGAGTGTGGTGGCAGGTCTCCATCGCCCAGACCAGTGCTGTGCCACCCTGGCTGTGCCCACCAGTCAGCCCTACAGCACTCAGGAATCACTTTATGCTTTCCCTCTTCGATTTCTTCTTCCCCATGTGAAGCATGGTGATTCCAGAAGGGAAGCCTCATGCTCCCACCCATTGCTGCCCATCCTTGAGCAGGGGGCAGAAGGGCGGTTACTGCCAATGCCTGCACTCTGGAACTGGGTGGGAAAAGAGGAGGAGGAGAGAGCAGATAGGGTGGGAGAGACAAAGCAAAAGGGCCCACAAATGCACGTTGAACACAGGGGAAATGATGAGAGGAGGAAATGGGCACAAACGTGTTTGGCAAATTACAGCTGGTCCCTTTGTTTTGCTGCTTTGCAGATAGCTACAGAAACAGTGCAGAGCCCGGGGTCTGGGTAAGAGAGTCCTCAAGCAGCAGGAAAGATTGTTAAATATTTATTTGTAAACCTGGAGTCTTTGTCTCTAAAATGTAGTGAAATTCAATAAAATTTGATTTAGCTGGAGCAGCCGAGAGGAGACAGGAGCATGGACTCAGGGAGCTGTGTCTTGTTGGCTTTGTACGAAGCCATCATGGCAGAGATGGGGTGAGCCCATGGCTGAACTCACCCCCCGACTGCAGCCCAGTGAGGATGCCCAGCACTGTCTAACTCCCTTCTGTGCACAGCTGGGAGCAGCAGGTTGGCTGCTGCAGAGACAGGGGGGGGACACTGTGCCCCCAGAGCACCGTGGGCCCCCCTCCCTGCTGGGGTATGGCTCGCTTTGTCTCCTAAATTGCCTGTTGTGGCTCGATGCTCTCAGAAGCATCTGGTTCAAGGGTGAACATCTCCCAGCCCGTAATTTATGGCTGCCAGGTGGGCTTAGAGCTGACTCGGGGATTTTTGCCTCCTGCTCACTCCCTGTCAGCACAGCAGATCGCTCCCTGCTCGGCGGGGTGGGGAGCGGGGGACAGCCCAGGGACAGTGGTGACAGTGGTGGGCATGGCCAGGCAGCTGCCCACCCCTTGGGGCATCCTCAGGAGCACACTCAGGGGCAGAGCCTGGGCTCCCTTTTGGGTCATCGCCCAAGTTTGTCTTTCTGGGGCTGTTCCTCCAGGGCAGCCTGTGCCTGTCACACTGGAGCAAACCCCACGCACATCAGCGCTTCAGTCTGGCCCCGGGCTGCATTTCCAGGCACAGGCCCAGAATGGCATCTTTCCTCCCAGCACTGAGCCCGGGCAGAGACACTGGGCAGGCCCTGCTGTATTTAGCACCAGGGCAGTGCTCTGGTGAGTCCATCTGCGCCTCTTGGGCCGAGGCCGGGACCTTCCCACGGGAAGGGACTGTACTGAGAGCCCTCAGCCCTGGGCAGCAGGTGGTGAGGACAGGGGTCAGTGGCTGCCATGGCTCTGAGCATGAGTTTTGCTTTGGCTTGCACTGGGTTTGCTGTCACCTAAAGGCAGCGAATCTGGCAGCTGCTGCTTTTTTTGTCGATTCTTTTTTTGTGGTTGAAGGAGAACCACGCTCATGCCAAGGGCCAGGCTGTGCATCACGGCCATGGCCCGATCCTCTGCTCCTGCCTGGCAGCTCCTGCTGTGCCATGGCTGGCACCCTGGAGGGGAGCTTGGCCATTTTTCAGGGTCTTCCTCAGAGTAAATCTGGGAGGGCTTTGTGGAAAGCCCTTCCTGCAGGTAGCAGTTGTGCAGGGGCTGTAAAGCCATGCATGCATTGCTGGCCCACAGCTCACACAAAAATCACAGTTTGAGTCGTTTTTAGAAGGGCATCTCTTAATATCCACATCACCTTGAGGCACAACTATTTCTCTCCGAATCAGGCAGAGGTAAATGGGAGCCAGAAGTGATTTAAAGCTCATCTTAGCTCAGAATTTTCCAGCTTATTTATTGTCTTTCTCCCAAAGCTCTTCTGTGACTCTGGCTATTAAGATTACGGATGTTTTTGTC
This sequence comes from Fringilla coelebs, assembly GCF_963513975.1. NCBI lineage: Eukaryota > Metazoa > Chordata > Aves > Passeriformes > Fringillidae > Fringilla > Fringilla coelebs. Next base: position 3,435,916 of record NC_140038.1, on the reverse strand, counting down.
AGGGGTTGTATTTATCATGGATTTAAATTTAGCTGAGAACTAATAACATGTGAGGTGTGTCTAGACTTTAATTCTGGGCTGTGCTCATCGGTAACGCCACACAGATTCTGCTTCATTCATCTCTGGCCTCTTTGCTGATTTTTTACTCATTGATACCGCACAGCTCTGGCTCTGCTGAGGCTGCACTGGGGATGACAGCGCTGGACAAGGTGCTTTGGAGGTGCAAACCCTCCCTGCTGCTGGAGAGGCAGGATTGAGCCTGGGGGAAGTTGGTCTGCAGGATTCAGCTCTGCCCCCTCCCCATGCCCAGCAGGGACCAGAACAGAGCAGCACATGCAGGCAGAGTGGAGCTTTTGGCCCGGCACACAAACAAGGCTGGTGCCTGGCACTCTTAATGAGCTGAGTGTTTTCAGTCCTGCTATAATTAAGCCCCTCAGACTGTATTTTGTTTTGCATGCCGTGTTTTGCTGTCTTTGATGGCTTTCTCAGCACGGCTTTGAGGAGCAGGAATTGGTTTCTGAGAAAAAAGGCTGCAGGCGAGGCAGCGCTCAGTAACGAGCGTGTGGTGGGAGGGCAGTGCCCAAGAGGCTCCTGGCCATGGGCACCCACTGGCAGCCCAGCCCCAGCCAGGGCTGCACCACGAGCCTGGGGAAAAAATCTATATGCAGCCTGGGCCATGCCAACCTGGGGGCCAGCCTGGCTCCAGGCCACCAGCCCCAGTCCCAACCCCACCCCAGCAGCATGGCAGTGGTAGCAGCAGCCCCCTTGTATCTGTACTGCTGCCCAGCACCAGGGAGGTGCTGACATGGGAGATGATGGATTGTAAATACCCAGCAAATGGCTCTTTGCAGCCTGGCTGGGGCCCAGGCACTCCCACTGGAAATATTTCCACTGGACTAGGACATGCTGGCCCAGGGCCAGCAGGAGGGAGCTCAGCATCACAGCCAGGGGAGCTCAGCAGGACCGGCTCCCATCCCTGCACCCCTTCACTGGGGGGGGATGTGTTCAGTGTGATCCCCATTGAGCAGCCCCACTGCAGAGGGAGCAGGGAAAGGGGGGGTGGGGGGGGTGGAAGAGGACAGTGAGATGGGAGGAAACCACAGAGGTTCCTCTGGGGACACTCTAAGCCCTCATGGCCCAGCACTGGCTGTGCCTAGGCTGGTGGTTTCCAAGATGGTGCTGGCGGACATTTTTATGGCCAGTCCATCATCTCCCACCCTTGTATCTTACAAAGAAATTTTGAATAATTTTTTGGGAACAAAAGTGATCCTTAGGTCATATATCTGTATGAAATGATGAATATGAGCAGATGCAATGGCAGGAATGTGCAGAACGTGTACCAGCCCCATAAATAGTGGTAGGACAGGGAAAGTAATGGACAGGATATACAGTGATGGATACAAACAGAGCCAATGGAAGTAATGGATTGGGTGTGTTTGGTGATAGCCATAAATAGCATTAGTGGGAGTAGTGCAGAGAGTAACATAACAATAGATATAAACAAGGGCTGGAGTAGCCAGAGATCTAATATGCAATATTGATATGATTTGATTCCTCCTAACAGCCTGAACAAGGAAATAAATGCAACAAAGGCAGTGTGACAAGGAGCATCCGCTTCTGCCGGGCCAGGATGGCTCTGGGCTGGGGCACCACCCAGACCATGAGCCCCCAGGGAGGTCTCCCAGCCCTCCCTAGGGACATCAGCAGGAGTCTGGGTCTTTCCCAGCTGACACCAGGCAGCTCCCTCAATATCCAGAGCCCCTCTGGACCTGACTTGAGGCTACAGCTTGCTCTTGTAGGCAGTGTCTGCCCAGTTGCTGTTTCTGGGTGGGGGGAAAATGGTTTAGGTCTGCCCTTGCAGGCTGGCATGGTGGGAGGCAAGGAACTGGCCCTGGGGACACACTGGGAGCAGCTGGGGCATGGGGGAGCACAGAAGGAGGGAGCTGGCTTCCACTGAGCTGTCAGTGTTGCTCGCCCCAAGTGGGGCTCCCCCAGATGCTCCATCCTCTGCTCAGCTCCTCTGTTTGCAAAGCAGCCTTTATATTCAGGCTCCATCTACAGGGAACAGAATAATTTCAAGAGCTTAAAATAGGATGTAGATAGATGTGTTTCGTATTAAATTATTTTTTTAAGAAGCAGAGGAAGCTGTATGACACAGATTCCTCAAGGCCTTCCACTCAAAAGTCTGTGCACGTTCAACCATCAAGTGGAAAGTCAGGGACTGGGGAGGAGAGAGGGTCTTGAAGGCAAAGGGCTGCATTTCGGCTGGAAAATGAGACCCTCTGCTGTGCATCGGGGGTGCCTTTTGCCTTCCCGTCACCTCTGCCAGGACACCAGACCTTTTGCCTTGGCTGTGCCCGTTGTTTGCTCACGTGCCCCTTGCTCTTTCTCCCGCTGTTACCTGCAGGTGAGAGATAGGATGGTAGCTGGGGAGGCGAGTATGCGCAGCCCAATCCTGGCCTGCTGGCAGCCGATTCTCCTCCTGATGCTGGGATCCATCCTGTCCGGCTCCGCCACGGGCTGCCCGCCGCGCTGCGAGTGCTCTGCCCAGGAGCGCGCCGTCCTGTGCCACCGCAAGCGATTCATGGTCGTGCCAGAGGGGATCCCCACCGAGACCAGGCTGCTGGACTTGGGCAAGAACCGCATCAAGACGCTCAACCAGGATGAATTTGCCAACTACCCTCACCTGGAGGAGCTGGAGCTAAACGAGAACATTATCAGTGCCATTGAACCTGGGGCTTTCAACAACCTCTTCAACCTCAGGACGCTGGGGCTCAGGAGTAACAGACTCAAGCTGATCCCTTTGGGGGTGTTTACTGGACTCAGCAACCTTACCAAGCTAGACATTAGTGAGAATAAAATTGTGATCCTCCTAGATTACATGTTCCAGGACTTGTACAACCTGAAGTCTTTGGAGGTGGGTGACAACGACCTCGTCTACATCTCCCACCGGGCCTTCAGTGGCCTCAACAGCCTGGAGCAGCTGACCCTGGAGAAATGCAACCTGACCTCCATCCCCACGGAGGCCCTGTCTCACCTTCACGGCTTGATCGTGCTGCGGCTGCGCCATCTGAACATCAACACCATCCGGGATTACTCATTCAAGAGGCTGTACCGGCTCAAGGTCCTCGAGATCTCACACTGGCCCTACCTGGATACCATGACATCCAACTGCCTCTATGGGTTGAACCTGACCTCCTTGTCCATCACCCACTGCAACCTGACGTCCATCCCGTACGTGTCGGTGAGGCACTTGGTTTACCTCCGGTTCCTGAACCTGTCCTACAACCCCATCGTCACCATCGAGGGCTCAATGCTCCATGACCTGCTCAGGCTCCAGGAGATCCAGCTGGTGGGAGGGCAGCTCACCACGGTCGAGCCCTTCGCCTTCCGCGGCCTCAATTACCTGCGCATCCTGAACGTGTCAGGGAACCTGCTGACCACCCTGGAGGAGTCGGCTTTCCACTCGGTGGGCAACCTGGAGACGCTCATCCTCGACAACAACCCCTTAGCCTGCGACTGTCGGCTGCTCTGGGTTTTCCGGCGGCGATGGAGGTTGAACTTCAACAAGCAGCAGCCCACCTGCTCCACCCCCGAATTCGTCCAGGGCAAGGAGTTCAAGGACTTCCCCGACGTCCTCCTGCCCAACTACTTCACCTGCCGCCGAGCACGGATACGGGACCGCAAACCTCAGCAGATCTTCGTGGACGAAGGCCACACGGTGCATTTTGTCTGCCGGGCAGATGGGGACCCGCCGCCCACCATCATGTGGCTGTCTCCCCGGAAGCACCTCATCTCTACCAAAACCAACGGGCGGCTCACTGTCTTCCCTGACGGCACGCTGGAGGTGCGCTACGCCCAGATCCAGGACAATGGCACCTACCTATGCATCGCCAGCAACGCGGGTGGCAACGACACCATGCTGGCCCACCTGCACGTGCGCAGCTACTCCCCAGACTGGCCCCACCAGCCCAACAAGACCTTCGCGTTCATCTCCAACCAGCCCAACGAGAGCGATGCCAACAGCACGCGCGCCACCGTGCCTTTCCCCTTTGACATCAAGACTCTCATCATCGCCACCACCATGGGCTTCATCTCCTTCCTGGGCGTCGTGCTCTTCTGTCTGGTGCTCCTCTTCCTCTGGAGCCGCGGGAAAGGCAACACCAAGCACAATATTGAAATCGAGTACGTGCCACGGAAGTCTGACGCGGGCATCAGCTCCGCCGACGCGCCGCGCAAGTTTAATATGAAAATGATTTAACCAGGCGACAATTTGCAAATAATAATGGTGTTGTTTTGTTTTGTTTTTTTAAAAAAAAAGAACAAATGAACAAATAAAAAATAATTAACAAACATTGCTACAAACATACCGACCTCTCTCCTTCCACCGTGCCCTCTGCCCCTGTCCAAACCCACTGCGCCCGCACTGTCACCACCTCCTCCTCCTCTTCTTTATACCAGGAAAACATTCAGCCGATGTCTTCAGGACTCCTGTGTTTGTAAGGACTTTGTCTGATGGACTCTGGTGTCAGATATAACTCTGAGAGGGGAAAAACAACAGGGGGGGGTGGGAAAAAGAAAGAAAAAAGAAATAAAATCAATAAAAAAGTTACAAACTTTCTTCTGTAACTTTGATTTCAATAATTATGGATTTTTATGAAAACTTGAAATAATAAAAAAACCCTATTTCCTATAGATAGTTGGAATGAAAAATTTTGACTTCTTGATCTGTCCAGTTCTGTACCTGGCAAGTGCTTGCTTTCTTGCCTCAGAGGCACTTCCCAGATGCCTTGCCAAGAGCAGCCCCAGGCCAGGGCGAGTCTCCTGCTGACATCAAAGGCACTTCCCGCAGTGCCCTGTGGCACCAAGGCAGATCTGACTATTTTTCCTGGTTTTATACTCAGTTCCCCTGCCCATCCCCAAAGCCTGTGGAGCAGGACTGTGACCCTGATGTCCATAAGCAGTATGGAGCAGGGCTGTGCTTTCCTGCCCTCTCTGTGGGAGGAAGATGCAGAGCCCCACTGCAGGGCTGGGGATCCTACTGCTTCTTCCATGGGAGAGGATCTTCTGCCAGCCTTTGCAGCAGTACCAGGGTGTCTCCTCTCCTACAGGGGACAAGCTGGTTCCTGTGCCCTGCACAGCTGTGCCCATGGGATGTGAAACATCCGTTGGCAGCACCACTGGGTGCCTCCAGCAACTGGTGCATAGAGCAGCTCCAGCACTGCTCCCCCCCTGCCTGTAGTGCAGGTCCTGATCACTGGCAGCCAGACTCTCAGGCACCCTCAGGCACATCCAAGGGAATTCAGCTTCCAGGCTCACAGGAGATCTTGTCTGAAAATGGAATTCCATAGGTCTATAAACACAGGCAAAGGCTGTGACACACTGCCCTTGCCCAGCAGCAGTGAGCCCATCACCATGGGGTCTGGTCACAGCCACATCCTGCCTTTGCTCTGCTCTGGGACTTGGATCAGGTCTGGAAGGGCTGTGCTCCCTCACAGAACCATGGATTGGGTTGGGTTGAAAAAGACTTTAAGGACCATCTCATCTCCACAAGAAAAGGGGAGAGAAATAGGGGTTAAATTGGCCACTGGGCTTCCAGGGCTGGAAGCACAAAACATCCCTGTAAATATGGTGTCAATATGGGCACTGAAGGTTTTATCATCCTTACTCAATCAGCAGGTGCTTCCCAACCTTCCCAGCTGCCACCAAGAGGGTGGCACCCCACTGATGCCCCTGGCCCATCCAGCCTCAGTGACACTTCTCAGGCAGAGCCCAGATTTTCATTCTTGATTTGTAAGGCACCTAAGGAGTCTCCAGGAATTAAAGTCACTACAAGATGGTAAAATGTAAGTGTCAGGAACCTGGGGCCCTAAGAGGGGAAAGAATGGATTTGCTTTTCTTTCAGCACTCTGCCATCCTTGAGGAACCAACCTGAAGATCTGTGCTGCGGGGAGGGGGAGTTTTTGCTGATTTCAGCTTTCTGTTCATCTTCAAACAAAACATTTTATGTTTCTTTCTCCAGCAAGTTTCAGAAGCTTTGATTTGTTCTTTCCTCATCTCCAACACATCCTTCCTTTGTAACTTTGAAACCAATACATTTTTAAAAAGCCTTTGGCTTTGTTTTGCTTTTTAAAAGAGCCAAAGCAAAATGCTCTTCATGAGCATCCCCTCCCACCAGTGTTTAACCAATATTTCCAGCTAGCTAAACACAAAACTGCCAACAGCAACACACAAACCTAGGGGTGAGCTGAAGGCAGGCTCCAGAGACTGCAGATCCTGCTCCAGGGGCTCAGAGCAGCACTCCCCTGGCACAGGCAGGGATGCACAAGGAGCTCAGCCCTTGGAGGATGATGCCAAGCCAAGTGGAGCCAAGCAAGAAAGAACTTCAGGAACAGAAAGCTCAGTCTGAGCCTGATTGTCAGGACTGACACAAACTCAACCAGTGGCTCAGCAGAGAGGGGGAAGGTGGGTCTCCATGACCCTGGACAGCTACAGGCACTGGCCATCCAAAAGAGCTGCTTAAGTGGCTCCAGTTATCACTTTTATTGCTGTAATGAAAAGAGTTGATTCAACACACATAGATTTTAAAAAATACTAATAACCAAGTCCAATGAGGAATTTGCAACACATTATAGAGCCCCAGCAATCAAAGGGGGGAACCAAGTCTTTCACTGTCAAAAAAAGTTTAAAAAAAAAAAAAAAGAGAGAGCAAATGATTTCTTTTCCATAGAACATCTCAGGAACTTGCCCAGCCCAGCCCTGTCACAGAGCCCCACACCTGTCCCCAGCCTCACCACCTGTGCTGCCCAAACCCTCCTGGGGGAGGCCCCACTGCTGCCCTAAATCCCAAGCTGCAGCTCAAATCCCTCATTAGTGAGTATGCCTGATGCTCTGTGGCACTGCCACACACTTTGTTACCCACACTGATTTTTTAATCTTCGATGCTTTGTGAACTAGATAATTTTTTTTCCAGTCACCATGTGATTGAAACAGATGGATGGAGCAGAAGAAAAGCATCTCAGAGTGGCCAGCAACTAAGCTCAGCCATTTTCATAGCTGGTAAAAACGAGGGAAAAAACCAAACCCAAAGAATAGACTCTCTTTCTCTCCTTTGCTGAAATTTACAGTCTGTTTCTATTGCAGTTTAATCAGGGGAGAGAAAGCAGAGGCTGGATTCCATCACTGCTCTTCAGGGAACCATGGCCCATGTGTCAGAGCCAGACAGCAGTTTCCACTTGCTTCTTCTGAATCACAATAAATACAAAGCACTTTATAAAACAGTTTAAAAGAGGCAGCAAAAAAATCAGGGAGTTGTGCTTAGGGCATGGAGGGCAAACGTGCCTTACCTCCTCTGCTTCCTAGACTGGGAGTCCCATGGGGATCTTCCTGACAGGCAGCATGTGTGGGGACACAGCAGGGAGGAGGGTGAGTGGTTACACAGCACTTCCAGCCTGGGAACATCACCCACCCCGGTCCTTCCCTCCTCACCTTCCCTCCATGTGTTCCCCCACTGCGGGGCCGTGGCTGGCAGGTGCCTGGCAGGCAGGTGACAGCTCTCCCCCCTGCCTCCGAGGCAGGAGCAGGGTTATGAGCACCCTGCAGGACACATTCACACCCACTGACTCCCTGACCCTCCCCAGCAATCTCTGCCCCCAATCAGCTCCTCTCCATGGATGAACAGAGGTACACAGAGGATGTACAGGGGTAAGAGTGACCAGAGAAGAGGGGTCAGGCTGGCCCTTCACCTTCCTGTGCCCACAGCTCTGCCCGCAGCCCCCCAGCCCTGCCCAGAGCCCCCCAGCCCTGCTCACAGCCCCCAGCCCTGCCCAGAGCCCCCCAGCTCTGCCCGCAGCCCCCCCAGCTCTGCCCACAGCCCCCCAGCTCTACCCACAACCCCCTCTGCTCTGCCCGCAGCCCCCCAGCTCTGCCCACAGCCCCCCCAGCCCTGCCCACAGCCCCTCTGCCCTGCCCACAGCCCCCCAGCTCTGCCCACAGCCCCTCTGCTCTGCCCGCAGCCCCCCAGCTCTGCCCACAGCCCCCCAGCTCTGCCCACAGCCCCTCTGCTCTGCCCACAGCCCCTCTGCTCTGCCCACAGCCCCCAGCCCTGCCCGCAGCCCCCCAGCTCTGCCCACAGCCCCTCTGCTCTGCCCGCAGCCCCCCAGCCCTGCCCACAGCCCCCCAGCTCTGCCCACAGCCCCCCAGCCCTGCCCACAGCCCCCCAGCTCTGCCTGCAGCCCCCTGGCTCTCTGCCTGGGCTTGCTGCCTTCCCCTACTTCTATCAGACCTTATCACACTTAATTTTACTCCTTCTCTCACTAACTGCCCTCTCTCTCTTATCTCAGCTTCAGAGCCAATATTTTACTCTCTCCCTTTTTCTTCCTTATCGGTCTTTTTTTTTTTTTTTAAATACTTTCTGCCTTCTGTGCTGCTCCCTCGCTCTCCTGCCATTTCTCTCTGTCAAGAGCTCTCCTGTCTGCACCACGGCTGTGCTTCCTTCAGTCCCCTCTGCTCACAGGTTTCTCCCCCACACTTCTGCCTCCCTCCTCCCCTGGCAGGGTCTCATCCTGCTTCCACCACAGCGAGCAGCACACAGAGAGGTGGAGGGAAAAAAGATCTTTGGGCTTTGATTCCCTTTCTCCTTTTCCCTCCATCTCCTGCCTTGTCCCTCTTTTTGCACCTCCACATGGGCTCTCCAGCCCTGCCCAGCCAGTTTGCCATGAGACAGGGCAGGGACACTGCAGTGCAATCCCTGCTTCCAGGCTTTTGCAGGACCCAGCAGAGGAGAAGGGATTTGAGGTGCAGGGGCACAAAGCCCCAGAGGAGATGGCTGGGGGAGCAGCTCTGCTTCCCCTCTCCCTGGCCCTGCCAAGGTACTCATAACTCCTCTAAGAAAAAGCCTATTGCTTTCCCCTCTTTTTCCTGGATCTGTATCTGCATGCTTATGATAGATTTACTGTGATTCTATCAGTTTATGATTAAAACCCATAAATTTTACTAGGCCTTTTTCTTATTTTCCATAATCCTCAGGATTCAAGGCAATCAAATTTTAACTGGAAAGCATGGGCTATGCTGTTAGTCCCAGTGTAATGGGGAATGGTTCATTTCTCAATCCACCCCCATTATTGGTGGTACTGAAGAAACACTGTCCTGTGAAAGAGATTTTTTCCTCGTGTCCCTTTAAAACAACATCCTTACCTGAGAAAAGGATTAGAGGAACAACACAAACTGTGACTAAAACACTCTTTGCCCTGCCACTGTGGTTTGTTCCCATCCTGAGGTTTCCAAGCAGAGTTTCCCTGCAGATTTGGGTGGGTGCTGAGGGTCTCAGGGTGACCAGCCTGCAGTGAAGAGGGTGGCAGATGTGGGTCCCCATCAGCTGCTCCATGTCAGCTTCTACCACGAGGCAGTGGTAGCTCCAGCCCCTCTGGAGATTTCATCATGTGCCTGTTACAATCCAGGTAATAAGACATTTCATTCAAATGAGCAAATTTATTCCAGTGGCACTTTAATAACAAAATCAATTAAACTACACTTCCCAGCAGGGCTTTATCATATGCTATAGCTACAGCATATTGCCTGGATATACTAAATTCTCTCCCTGAAATAAAGTGCAAAGTTTAGAAGACAGATGACACCATTTGCAGCACTAGTAGAATAATACCCTAATAAATCTGTGGCCACCTGGGCACTTCAGAGTTGTCACACACAGCACTCGCTGGCCACTGGGAACTTCCCAATGACAGTCAGAGTCATTGGGAAGTTCCATTCTCTGGAATGAGACCTTTGTGCTCCTGGGGCTCAGGGTGCAGATGTAGGGCTCTGGAGCACAGCCCTGTGTCAGAGCAACGAGGCATCCATGCACACAGAGCAGCCAGAGAATGCCTACATAGAAACATTGGGGACCTGGGTATCAGTGCAGGCTACCTTATCTCTGGTGGCTCTCTCTGAAAGAAGCAGCTCTGATCAAGCAGAACAGTGAGCATCCAGCTTGGAGACCAGGCTGGCCTCTCCCAGCAAAGCTCTTCGGTGTCACCACCAAGCTAGCAAAATTATGGGACAGGCAGGAAAAGCTGCTGGTCCTGCAGGCAGCTCCCTGGGAAAGGCAGCTGCCCAAGGAAGTACCCAGGTAAGGGGGAAGCTGCTGCCCTGCCCGGTGCCGTGCCGTGCTCCCCTCCACAGCCCTGAACCCTGCCCTTTGTGGCTGCTCTGCCCAGGCCATCCCTCTCACTCCCTGCCCACCCCCAGCCCCCCTCAATTACCCCCTGCATTTCATCACTGTTTCCCTATTGTCATGCTGCAGACCCTGCCTGGAGAGATTATGGCTCTTCCCTCCTCATCATCCTCCCAGACCATCCTCCATCAGCTCTCCAAACCCTGCCCTGCTCTCAGCCATTCCCATCTGCCAGTCAGCCATTTCCCACCAGCTCTCTTCTCCTCATCATCACTTCAGCTTGTGCTTTCCAAGCCTATCAGTGTTCCCCAGCCTTGAGTGCTGAGAAACTAATTAGCTCGCTACAAAGATTGAGGAATAATTAGGGACTCCACGGCAAGCACAGAACTAGGGCATCCCGCCTTAAATAAACCGAGCGAGCGTCTCTGTGCTGCTGACGGCCGCGATTGCTGCGGGCACACGATTACCGACTCACCGTCCCTCGGCTCCCGCCCCAGGCACGCTCACCAGAGCTGCCTCTGCCTCCATCTCACCCTTTAGGCAGGTGCTTTCTGGGTTTTTTGGCTCGTGTCCCTGCACCTAAAGCCAGCTCCTCCCCAGATCTCCACAGCTAGCCAGGCACCAAAGCAAGCAGGCAGCTTTCCTGGCGATGCTGGTGCTGCCTCCTCAACAGTGCACCAGCTCCAGCTCTCTCTGGGGGAAAAGATAGAGCCAAGCATGGAAAATAGCAAGAAAACCATTTGCAAAATTTCTCTTTTAGTTGCCTCTGCTGGTAGAAGAGAGGCTAAAACAGTCTTTCCCCTGGGCAGCTCCACTGTGATGGGCAAGAGCCTGCCCTGCCCCATATTGGAGCCCCTGCAGACCACGGTGATGCAAGAGGAGGATTTGGGGGCTGCACAGGTCCATCAGCACAGGTCCTTCTTCCTCACACACAGACCATGCTGGGGATTCCCCATGTGAGCACAAGGAAGTCCCTGGTGACACACACCCTCCCTCCTGCCTCGAGCAGGTAATGAGCAGGTAATGAGTTGAAGGCAGCCCAGACTGAGGTGTCCCTGACCTTCAGCATTCACTCATCTCCTGGCACCGTGAACCATCCCTCCTCCAGTCACTGTCTGTGCCTGAGGAGCTACACACAATTTTGGCACTTACTAATGACATTTAATAACAACCTGACACTCAGCCCCTGCATCTTACCCAGAGACCTGAGGGAACCTGATAATATCCTCAGCCATTTGTGGAGGAGCAGGGGAAGGTGCAGCAGGGCATGGGGAGACAAACCTTGCTTTAAGCCCTTTCTTTGGAAGAGCCTCTCCAGTTTCTGCTCCCTTTGAACCTACTCAATGCAGGCTGAGCAGCCCCTCCTGCCCTCACCTCTGGTGAGGAATGCAGGTGGCCAAAAGAACAAGTTCTCTCCTTAGGGACCAACCACCAAAGTACCTCATGAATACTCTGGCACTTCACACAGAGCCACAACCCCTTCCATCAGAGGTCTTATGGCCTCTTGGGTTTGGGTTGTTCTTCTTAGGGTTTTCTAGTGCCTCAGATCCCCAGCCACAGAAGGGGCAGGGAAGGAGAAGTGGGAAGAGGGTTCTAACTTGGCAGCCTACATCAAACCAACCCTCATGTGATTGCATTCTGTAATGTACTCATGCCCCTGCCTGCAGCAGGAATTGTGGCAGTGGGTGCCACCCCCAGATCCTGCTTGCTGCCACCAGTGAGGTGCATTTACTCAGCACACCCAGCACTGTGAGTATAAAATTACACTGCAAATACAGCTCCCTTTTCTCCAGCCCTGAAGGGTTAAGGATTTGCAGAGAGCAGGTGAAGCCAGGCAGTACAGGCAAGGTTGGATATGCTATATCTGCACCTTCAAATGGACTGGAGCAGCTGCTCCCTTCTCCTGGGTGGCTGCTTAAAGGGACAATGCCAAGGTCAATTAGACCCAACCCTGGACCTGCCTTTTCTTTCTGGTCTCTTTTTCCAAGGGCCCACAAGTGTTGACTATTCAAAGGGCTGAGAATTCAGGACAAAAAGCAAGAGAGATTCAAACACCTTCACCTAAGAATGCTTCCCAGGCTGGCTGGCAAAGCAGCTCAGCATTGCCTGCTCCACAACAGCTCACTGGCCCTCTGCAAACTGCTCCACAAACCACAGGGGAAGAGACCCAGAGCTTTTTAAATTCCCCTGCTTTTCTCTCTGTGTACCTGAATAGCATGTTTTCACACCCACTGAGACTGCTCACAGCATGTAAATCCTCTGTGGCAGAGTCAGTTTTGGGATAAAACCTCCACCCAAGCCATCTTACATCAGGCTGAGCACAGAGGCAGGGCCAGGCTGTTTGCTCTGGAGCAAACTCCCTTGGTTCTGCAGCAGAGGAGTCCCTGGGCATTGTTCCAGCCTGGCAGAGGGCTCCCAGGTGCAGGAGTGGATGGGGAATGGGCTGCAGGTGCTCCAGCCCCCTCTAGAGTAGCCCCCTCTGACAGGATGCTCTGGAAGCCAACCTGCCAGTGTCTCCACATTGCTGGTGGCTCCAGGTGCAGGGGACTGAGCATTCAGCAAGGTTGTGCTGTCAGGACCACAGCAACAGCACCAAAGCTGAGAGCATTCTTCAAAAGCTGAAGAGAGAAAGAAGAGACATAAAATCACCTGAGACAATCTTGCCCAGTGCCAGAAGGATCCTGCTCTGGCATCTTTTAAGGAGGATGAGAAGTGCCCTGAAAGTCTGAGATGAGTTGGGATCTGTGTGGAACCGGAGGTTTCTTCTGGCACAAGGCCCTCACAGATGGACACTCAAGGCAGCAAACAGACAGACATCTTTATCCTGCAGTGCAAGCAGAGCTGTTCTTGTCTTTCAAACACACACCTAATCATTTTTAAGATCTCTGCCTCAGAACTATCTTTTTGATAAAACTAATCACAGGCTTAAATTACAGATAACTACCCGATATTAAAAGAACAGTTGGAAAGGGAGGAAAGTTTAACAGTGCTCATTTCCCCTGCTTTTCTACAGCACACATCTTGGGCTATTTAACTGTAGAGCTTATGGAGCTTCATTCTGACAGCTCTCCTTTCCTTCAGATGTGGCTTCTACAAATGTTTCCCCCGGTTTCTTTGCCCGCTCTGCCTCTGTTATTGCAGCAGTCGCTGTAGCTCCAGCTGAGCCTAAGAAGCAAGCATGCTAAGAGCTCTATGAACACACACAAAGGAATCAACCTGGTGCTTAGAAGGCTGGACCCAAAAACATCTACACAGGGAATCAGGGACTCACAGGTGCCTGCAAAGGATCTGGGCTATAATAGCTCAACAAAGGAGAGAAGCTAAAAAAAATAAATCAAAGCTGCAAGAGGCTCAAGGGGCCGGCTGAGGACAGAGGTCTGTGCCCACAGCTCTGCCGGCCCTTGTGCTGCCAGCCAGAGGGATGGAGCTGCCGTTGGCCTGGCAGGAATGATCCAGCTCTAGGTGCTTTTAAGCACAGCACAATCCAGGCTCACGCTGGCTTCTTCTGCTCTGCAGGGAACAATGGCTTTGATCAACAGAAGATTGCCGAGTTAATTGTAATGATATTCTAATAAAGCTGGGGAGATTAATTACGGCTCTTTATCAGCGCTGGCCCTCTGCCAAGGGTTGGCAAAATTGTTTGCCTCTGTTTCTTGTCATTTGAATTTAGGAGAAGAAAGGAGGAAGTTGGGTGCCTTGTTTTCCTGCAGCAATCAGGAGCGTGGCCTTGTGCCCTGCTCACGCTCACAGCTCGCTGCGCTGACGGAGGGAGCGGGGGGGCAGCAGGGAAAGCAAATGGAGAGAGACAGAGCAAACCAATTAGACATGATGCAGCACAATTACACTCCTAGTCAATAAGTGGGATGGTGCAGAGAAGCACAAAGGATGACGTGCAGACCACAGACGTTGCTCCACAGTGGGCAAAGCCGAGGCATGCTGCACCTTCACAGGCTGGGGAAGACAAGACACACACAGTGCTCGCCAGGAGGGCTCACAGGAGCAGTGCTGACAGCAGGCAGAAAAGCCTCTGGCATTCATTCCTGCTCATGCCAATCCAGCACAGCAAAGAGAGTGTCCAGAGAGCAGCCAGAGCCCTGCTAAGTGGCCTTGGGGAACATGAGACTCAAACCTTCCTATTTCACTTGACAAATAGTTCTTCCTTCCAGGGAAGATTTAGCAGTGCCCAGGCAGGTGAGAGACAGACCTGCAGAGGAATGATCCGGGCTGGAAGGCAGCAGATCAATCAGCCAGAGCTCCCTGTCTCACTCATGGAGAAGGGTGAAGAGGCCTTTCCTGCATCTGGCCAGCAGGAGATACGCTGGTGAAACAGGCTGTGAGTGAAACCAGGGAAGGAAACGTGCTCCTCACACAAAGCAGAGAGCTGAGGATTAAAATAATACCACTTGTTTTTCAGCAGGCAATACAGCAGTACCAGAATCTTCCTACTGAAGTTTCAGTTTTCCTACTGAAGAGTCAGGGGTTGCAGCTTTTAGGAAGAAACATGCCACCATCTAACCCATGCCTTCTCCAAGGGCAGCCATGGGACACACAGCCAATCCAGAGGTATTTCCCTGGACAGTTCTAGAAATTGCTCCAGTAGCATTGCTACTGCTTGTGAACCATGACAACAGACTGGAGTCTAGATTAAGATTTTAAGCATTATTCCTGCCAAACGGAATGTATCCAGGTTTTATGCACCTATGACATCCTCAGGCAGGAGCAGCCCCACAGGGTCCCTGCTCTCCCTGGGCAGTGGGGCTGGCACGTGGCACAGGGCAAGCCCAAATTATTCATCCAGGCTGAACATTTGGCAAGAGCAGGCAGGAAGCACCAACTTCCATGTGCAACACAGCACTGACAACCTCTGGTGATTTTTCCAAGTGCACTGAGCCCTCCTTTCCTGCAGAAGGACCAGACCATGACAGCAACATCCTCTCTGTGCTAAAGTAGAGGACTCAGACCAAGGTCACAACAGCCTCTGAGAGCAGGGTCCGTGTTTTGTACCATCGCCCTGATAACAATCCAGATAATTCTGTAGGGTTTTCAATGACCCATAAAACTATCTCACACCCGAAATGCTTGCTCTGACTGAGAGGAAAAATTGCTGATCTAAATACTTTTTTCCTGGAACATGACAGAAACAATTACTCATTTTGGCTTTTGCAAAGACTATTGAGTTTGGCAAAATGTCGCTCCAGGGGCAAAAAAATGGGAAAAAAGTTTCAAAAACTATTCAAAACCCTACATTTTTCTTCTTTTTTTTTTTTTTTTTTTTAAGATATAGAAACTTCAGTTTTTCTATTTCAGAACAAATCCTTACCTTGAATTGGAGTTTATCTTAAATACAAGGAAACAAACAAAACATTAAGAGAACAATTACCAAGATGAACAACACCAGAAAATAAAGTGTTGTAAAACCTTCCATCCCAAGAAAATCTGTCTGTTTATACAGATTCTGAGCTACCAAAGTATTTCAGCAGCTTAAGACATTCCTTAAGAAGAAAATCTAATTTCCAGCTGCCTGGAGCCATTATTCCTGCCAGCAATGGGTCTGGTACCGGTCCCCCTCAGAGGGCCAGGGACAGCACCAGCACTCCAGCATGCACTACCCAAGAATCCCCATAAATAAAATCATCTGCATCAGCTCCCGTGTTCATTTCACAGGCGGCTGCTCTGCTGACAGGTTTCACACGCTGCTACTGTGTCTTGTCAGCTTTATACTCTGAGGCCAACGCCAGCTCACCAGCTCTGATGTATATACATAAAAATAAACGGCTCAGAAACCCCAATAAAGTGACAGATAACATAATGGGACCCGGCTTCAGAAAATAAGCTTGTTTATGGAACCTCTGTGCCTCCAAATTTGATTTATGCCATGCGGGCTGCCTCTCAGCAAGGGTTTGGGGAGCAGGGCTTGCTCGTGCTCACTTCCCATGGGCAGTGAGGGGAAAGTCACTGCTTGAGAGCTGCCTTTAGGGCTCCTCCTCTAAGACTGGCAGTATTAGTGTCAGGGCAGAGAGCAGAGCTTCCCACAGGATTTGGCTGATGTGATCTCCCTCCAGCTCCTACAGGTGCTTTGCATTTTTCCCACAGGCTGTCTCCGTCAAGTCCAGTACCTGCCCACATCAGGGAAGCTCTCCTCGTCCTCTCTGATGCTCTCAACTCCCCTCCTTGTGCTTTCTGGGCTTGTCCACACTGTCTGCAAGCTGGAGGTAGCTGCAAGAGCTCAGGGCTCCAGCAGCTGACAGAGCATATGAAGTTAAACCAGACAGTGCCTAAAGGAGACCATGTGGGCTTCAAAGGGGAGAGCTCCTGGTGGCACAAGCAGGTTCTCCTGGTAGTCCCTTTGCTCTGGGCTGCAGATGGTCCTTATTCAATCTCTTTCTCAAAGAGCTTCCTTGCAAACAGGGATAATCCTTCATTTGATGTTTGCTCCCTTGGATATCGCTGTTCACAGCAAGCACAGCAATTTGTGTTTATTCTTGCCAAGCCATGTTTATTCTTGAGCCGCTTTGATTGTTACAGTGAAGGCTGGGATGGCTCTTTCAGTCAAAGTGCCTGTTTCTAAGGGGCTAATAATGAGAGACTGTCAGTCTGGAGGCACAAGGGAAAAGATTGCAGCCCCTCCTCTCTCAGCAAACAGTCAGCCTCTGCCAGACCCCACGCTTTGCTCTTCTCAATGTTTGATATGCAGCTGGGAGATCCTTTGCTCCAGCCTCGACTGGAGGTGCCAAAGGGATGCCAGCCCCAGCAGCATTCCTGCAGAGGGGCACAGAGATTCCCAGGAAAAGCTGCACACACGCAGTGTGAAAATGCCACGAGAGCTGGGGATTCAGGCAGCCCTGTGCCACATGCCTGGTGTAGGGTGAGCCCAGCAGAACCTGCCTGGTGCAGCTGGACTGCTGGGACAGGCACAGCAGAGCTCCTGGCCCAGCAAGGTATTTCAGAACAACCCATGGGCACAGAGTTCCTGCAGCAGGCGTGGGTCACAGCAGTTCACTTCCATGTCCTACCCCATGACGGTTCACCCTGCCCCTGCACTCCTGCCCAGCTCCCAGGCCCCACATACAGAGCAAACACCTGGCTAACTGCTGCCAAGCATGGCCCACAGCTGGAGAGGAAGAATTCCCCTGCAAGATGCAGGATCACACAGACAGAACTGCCACAGCACAGTAAGGAGACCTCTGCCTCTTGTGATAACCACGTGGCTCCCTATCTCCTTGTTCCAATCTCCAGGCCCTCATACCACCCAGATTTTAATCAAACCTTACATTATGCTGTCATTTGTCTGGGGCTTACTACTAAGGAGGGCTGTGGGGGAGGTTTCCCCTCAAATTAAATAATTAAAATGTTTTTCTCAGGCTAAATAATTTTAATTTTACCCCCCAGCAGACCAGCGGCTATAAATATTTAATACATTGCTTGCTTCACTGCATCCAGTGTGTTGCCATTTTAGAAATCATTTTATTGTGTGTATTTTTCTTCTTTTAATTACAGTCGCCTGGTATCAGACCACTTCAATAAATAATTAAAGGCAGGGGGGAGACAGGGCAGACAGGATGCTTCAGGAGAGGTGGGCTGTGCTACCTGCAAGGAGAAATAGGAATGGAAAGAAGGGATGCATCCCATCCTGGCAGCCACCCTTGCTCCTGCTGGGTGCTGACCCTCACCTCCATGCTGCAATCCTGGCAGCTGATTTGGGGTTACCGGAATGTGGCCTCTGGAAAGAACACGGTGCTTATCCAGCTCCAGTGCAGAGATCCATCCTGCCAATCCCTCCCTGGCAAGGGCCAGCAGTGGATGCCAGGGGATGGGTGTGAAAGCTGGCCAAGCGTGCACTGATACCTCCCCAGGACGCTCCTCCAGCCGCCGGCAATCTGCGGCTGACAGACTTCCTGAGTTAGGCATCCTATCTCTCCTTTAAAAGCTTTCAATGGATTTATTTTTATTTTCTTCCAGGAATTTCTCTAATTACAAGGATAGCCCAAGCACTTCTTAACTCTTCTCTGTCCAAACCAGCCACTGATTTTCAGGTAAAGTGCCCTCCATGCCTGCAGTGATAGGTGGGCTCCTGGCGATGCTGGGTGCAGCAAGGAGAGGACAGAAACTGACTCCCCATGCTATTATAAGCTGGAAACCTGGGAGCTCCAGCCCTTCACTGCATGGCCAGATCCTGCTGTCCCCAAAGCCACCAGCACATGGCCCCAGCAGCTTGGCAAGGAGAGAGTTATCAGCTCCTGCAGCCGCCACCGCAGCCAGCCTGGTGAATGGCATTAGCAAAAATGAATAGGAATACAACATGAAGCTAATAGGATCTGAGGGGAGCTCCTTAGACAAGTTGATTTCCAAATTGGACTGACTTTAACCTCACATAAATAAAAATGAACATTTATAAAATATGGTGGAAAAATCCATAAGGGCAGATGAAGGCACTGATGCATTTTTTTCTCCCTCCTGCACTTGCAGTACAGAGCAGGGCTTTGTGTGCTGCTCAGGATCACCCTGACCCTGCCCCTGCTCCAGAGCAGTCCAGGTACATTGTGTCTGGGGTCAGACTTGGA
Source organism: Fringilla coelebs (assembly GCF_963513975.1). NCBI lineage: Eukaryota > Metazoa > Chordata > Aves > Passeriformes > Fringillidae > Fringilla > Fringilla coelebs. The sequence continues at coordinate 3,417,184 of NC_140038.1, read as the reverse complement.
CTGCAACAGCAAATGCTGCCTTGAGGTGTACAGGGCTCCCTAGCAAGGCTCAGGACCAGGAAAGCTCCCCTGGGCCACCACCAAGCACAGTGGAGCAGGCATCAAGCAAGATGGGGCAGGGACTCAGCCTGCTCTGCATCAGCACTGAGCTGTACAAGCCCAGCACCAACCCAGCTTCCATACCCTGCCTGCCCAGAGAAGGTCCCTCTCCAGTATCTAGACATAACCTGGAAGGACATAACATCTCCACCCAGCCTGCCAAACTCAGCTTGAATTCACCACTGCTTCCACAAGCATGGACACAGCAGCAGGACAGGCACACTTCACACAGGCACAAAGCCAGAAGGGTCTTGCAAGCTTGCACTTCTTTAGGCAAACACCGCTAAAGAAAGGTCCTGCCTAAGCAGGTGATGGAAGAACAGCACAAAAAGCTAGGATCACTGCCTCCTAGATAGGCGGTTGCCACACCTGCATCTGAGCCATTGTCACCAGTTTGGGACAGAAGCTGGCAAATGAGGGGCTCTTCTTGCTCGAATAGGAGCTCCCAGAGGCACCAGAGCAGAAAGCAGAGAGCTGGGAGACAACAGCGAGTGCTGGCAGAGGCTGTCACCAGAGGGTGAGTGACAGTGAGAAACCACGTGTGGAAAGGGACTACAAGGTTAACAGCAAAGAAAGCTGTGAAAGGGCTGGAGAGCAGATACAGGTAACTGCTGTTTGCCAGCAGGAATCAGCAAAAGCAAGTAAAGCATGGGTGACATGAGCAAAATGACAGGCGCAGAAAATGATCCTTGCAGCAGAGCTCTGAACAGGCAGGAGTGGGAGAAGATTGCATTTGTCAAGGCCAGAGAAAAGGATGTTGAAGGAATTGAGCCGTGAGATGATGACACTCTGGATGAGAGTTTTAGCTGTACCTTGGCAACCTGAGGTGAGGGAATGAGGCAGGCCAGCACAGCCCCCTCCACAGACAACACTTTGCTGGCCCTTGGGAGAGGGGTAACCCTCAGGTACCCACGGGGTGCTTGCACATGTGTCACCATGATATTTTCTGAAAAATCTCTTTGCCCAGGATATTCTCCTGGGAAGCCTCAGACAAAAATGAAAACGGTAATTATCTGATTTGTTTCTCCTGTGTTTTGCTGCTTTGGAATGTGTTTGGGCATTGTTTACCAGCAGGTGATTGTTTCATTCGTTTCTGCTGTGAATTGTTTTGACTTAATGACCAATCACGGTCAGGCTGTGTCAGGACTCTGAGGAGACAGCCATGAGTTTTCATTAGTATCTTTTTAGCCTTCTGTCAGTATCCTTTCTGTATTCTTTAGTATAGTTTAGTTTAGTATTCTTTAATACAATATAGATCATAAAATAATAAATTAGCCTTCTAAGAACATGGAGTCAGATGCATCATTCCTCCCTTCATCGGGGGTCTCAGAAAATAAACACACACTGATGCTGAGAGCCCAGCCCAGGCAGAGGATGGGCTCTCAGCCCCTGCCCCAAACCATCTTACTGGCCTTAAAAGGGTCCTCAGACAGACAAGTCTAAGGAAGAGGTACACAGAAAACCAGGAAAGATGATCTGAGTTACCAAGGGAGGACAGGTCTTCAAGAGGTCTGCAGGATGAGGGAAGTATTTTGCCAGTGTGGAGCTGTTGCCAAGGAGAGCTTATCAGTATCAGGGAAAGCAGGGCACAGGGCCAGCCCTGTGCTGGAACCAGAGAACCAGAAATGGCCACCAGTCACTGACAGCACATCCAAAAACCTACAGGAACTGAGGGGAAAAAAGGGGTGTGTGAGAGCTGACAGGGTGTAAGGTAAAAGGGGAAAAAACCCAAGCCTGTCTGGGAAGGGAAGATCAAAGGGAAAAGAGGTAGGGAATTCCAGTGAATGGAAAAAGTCACTGCACCCCCTCTGCAAGCTCAGCCAGGTCTCCCACAGGCACCAGGAGAGAGGCATCAGCAGCTAAAGCTCTAAACCAGCCAGCTCTGAAATGCTGATCACAGCAGTAGCTCCCCTATAAAAAGGGGTCTGGCATCCTGAAAATAATGTGGGCAATAACAAAGAGGAACAGCCTTAAATATCCATTTCCTCCACATAAATAACACGGTCTATAACTCCGGCTTTACATGCAAATATTTACAGGGCAGAGAATCTACAAAAGATAAACAACTTCCAGGCTGCTTGGGACAGAGACAAGGCGTTTGGAGAGCCCCTCCTGCCCAGCGTAAGCAAGGTCCCTGGGAAAGATGGATGGGTCCAGGGACTTGGACAACCAGCTGACACTGGGAGCCACGTGCCCCTCTGAAAGCACAGGCACTCATTTGGTGCTTTTGAGATCTTTTCTCTGCTGCCACAGGCCAGCTTGGAGCTGGCTGCATGCAGGACCTGATGTTCACAGTGGGCTTTGCTGACAGTCAGGGGGTGACCTCAGCTCTGCTTCTGCCAGGAGACAACCTGGCGATGATGGAGGAACCAAGGTGCAGCAGCTGGAGCTCTGTGCTCACCCATGAAAGCCAGGCTTGATCAACCCACCACCCTGCTCGTACCAGCAGGCTTCAGCTGCAGGAGAGGGCAAACATCTCAGCCTCATGTGTGCTGTACTTGTTAGGAGTGTCCCTGCCTCCAGCCTCCCTGGCACTACTTGAGCACATCTTGGAGAAACTCGTCGTTGCCAGACAACACCAACCCCAAGGAACCGGTCTCAAAGCCGTGAGCAGCCCTGGCAGCCGGGAAAGCACCAGGCACACAGCAGCTGCAGTGTTTCTCAGAGAATACAGAGCGTGATTTTGGATCCGTGAAAAAATGCAAAGCTTTTTGACCCATTTCAGGAGTGAACAAAAACAACAAACCCAGACCCATGTATTAAATCCTCCAAGGTTTCTGTGGCACTGAAATTCAGGCTCAGAGCAACTTTCTAGGAGTAAGGAATTCCCGCTGTGTCCCTCCTCTGCACTCACCGCTCATTATCCCCCGTATGGAAATTTTTCCTAGCATTTCCAGGAGGTGCTTTGAGCTGTTTTCAGCTCAAAACGTTCTGTGCAGTGAATCCAGATTGGACTTGGTAGGCAAGGATAACAGGAGGCTGCAAGCAGGAACAAAAATCCCTCATGACACACATACAGCATAAAGACACCCCCAGCCTCAAAGGATTTACCACTTTCAGTGCAGACCTTGCAGCCTTCTCCTGAGCCTTCCTGGTCAAGTTTTGTTGAATCTGGCAGCGTGGGCCAGTACAGGATTAGGGCTTTGGAGAGGAACACATACACCCAGGAGCTGGGGAGCACTGCAGGACACAGCAGGCACCCAGCTCACCTCCCCTGGTGGGTTGGGGCAGATCTAGCACAAACCCACAAATGGGTTCTTCTCTGAAAACACTTGCCATGGCCTTTCCAGAAACAAGGGACAATTACAAGGGAAGAAGCCTCCCAGGGGAAATCAGATCACTGTTTCACATTTGGGTTGTGTCCTACCCACATCCTGGGAGCCCATGCCTCCCAAGTCAGCATAGCTGCAGCATGGCATGGATGGCTTGCCCATGGCATGGAAGGCTTGCCCATGGCATGGAAGGCTTGCCCATGGCATGGGTGGCTTGCCCATGGCATGGAAGGCTTGCCCATGGCATGGAAGGCTTGCCCATAGCATGGATGGCTTGCCCATGGCATGGAAGGCTTGCCCATGGCATGGAAGGCTTGCCCATAGCATGGATGGCTTGCCCATGGCATGGGTGGCTTGCCCATGGCATGGACGGCTTGCCCATGGCATGGAAGGCTTGCCCATGGCATGGATGGCTTGCCCATGGCCCCACTCAGGGCTTGGACAAGTCCCCATCCCTTTTGTAGGGCATGAAGTGCACAAGAAGGACTTACAGGGGTGGCTCAGCAGACTCAGGCAGGAACAGACACATTGATGTCCAGGGCAGACTAAGATGAAAGCAAGGGAAATTGTTCATAAAAGCGATGGATTTACCTTTTCTCACCTCTCCACCTTAAAATGCAGGTTTCAAACAAAGACATACAGGTCAAATTTGGAGACAAACTTCAGAAAAAAGAAGTGAAAATGAAAATTTCAGCCCTGACTTATTTTTCCTGGACGTTTCTAAAATAGAGGACTTTTCACTGAGGAAGTGAGCAGACATGCACAAACAAGAAGGAAAATGAAATGACCCCAAACAAATGAAATGGATTTTCATGGTTTGTTTCTTCCTCAGGGTGTGTGTGAGGAGAAAGGGATCACTGTCAGTCTCCCAGAGACATTCTTTTAACTGTTCTACTTCAGACACCACACTGAAAAACTGAATTATTCAGAGAGCTCTAATTGCAGCTCCGAGGCACCCTTCCCTTCCCTGGTACAGCACCACACTGGGTGCAAACTGCTGTTTTTCGACTGCTTTCCCAAGGGATACAGGCTCTACCAAACCCAGAGATCATCATGTACCTATTCCCAACAGCACAGCACCCTGGGGCCAGAGGGTTTTACAGGCAAGTGTGCACAGGTCTGGACAAGCACACGGGAACTTAAAGGGATGGGGGAAGCACAGGAAATAATTATTTCCCCTGCACTCACTAAGTCCAAACAAATAGACTGAACTGGGAGCCTGATTTGCATTGGTTTGATTGAAGATGTAATTTGCTGCTGAATAAATGTGGTTGCATCCAAATCAAACCTTTAGTCCCTCAGACATTATAACTCTTTCCTCTCTTCCCTCAGGCTTTGCCAACCTTTAAGGCTGACCAAGGATGATGCATTACAAGAAGGAATGAACTTAAATAAGAGAAGGACAGGAATAGATTATAAGGAAAGACTTTTCATGAGGAAGGAGGAGATGTTTAAAAACACCTTAGAGGAAAGGTGCCATCACTAGAATGATCACAGCCAGCCCAGCCCCACATCCTGCACAGCATCACCTCAGGATTATGGAGGCAGTAATACACACAATACATGCCAAGGGGCTGGGGCTCTTTTTCCAGCAGCCTCCCACTTGAGGCACTTTATATCTACCAGAGCTCCCCTTAGTCAGTCCCTCAGGTACCCAGCAGTGTCAGCAGCTCTCCTGGTGCCACCGTGGCTGCTCAGAGCAGGGTACATGACATCCTATCCTCAGGGCAGGTGGCACATGTGCAGGTCTCACTCAGCATGCATTGCTAGGATGGGCCTCTGATAGAAATGCCAAAATTTAAGGCTATCCAAATTGGGGAGCATTTCCCAGAGCTTTTCAGGATCTTAAAGCCTTGGCCCTGCTACCTCTGTTTCAGTAAAGCCTGGTGAGATTCAGAGCTTTCCTCCTCTGCTCCTATCTCTGTGGCTTATCACAGCTGCCCTGCTGCTGGAATTGACACTTGGACGCCTTCCTCAGGCTACTGCTGACTGGGTGAACCTGCTCCCCGTCACACACCCGCTACAAGCTGAGCTCCCTCACTTGTTCTTTCCTCCCAATCCCATATTTATGAGATCACTCCACAGTCCCCATCAATCCCTTGGGCAGCCTGGGGCACACAGCAGCTATCAGAGCAGCGAACCAGCCTCTCAGGCAGGGAGCAGAGGAGAGCCAGGGCCCAGATTTACTGGGTAGCAGTGGAGGATGTGGCACACAGCTCCCTAGCCCCATCCCAAGGGACACTACAGTTGTTCTCTGCCTGCCCCCAGCCCACAGCACAGCTTCATGCAGCTATCAGGCAGCATGGTGCTGAGCAGAGAAAACAGAAGCCAGTACAAAAGAATGGAGAATAACAGCACAAAGATGAAAAATTGGGCATTATAGCCAGGGAGGAAGTTACTTACCTGTCACTGAGCAGGTTTTGGCTTTGCACAGTGCCTGAAGGCGTGTTTTGAACACACACCAGCATGAGGACGAGCATCTCCTGGGCCTGAATTCTACCCCTGCACAGGCCTCACTGCTCCAACTGCAGCTTCCCAGTGGAATGCATCCCCGAGAAGAGCAAGGATGTTCACAGCCTCAATTTATGTGAGGGAAATCCATCAGAAGGCATGAAAGCCTTTCACTGAGGACAATTTGTTGCAGGAGTTATAAACAGAGGTGCTGGGAAGGCAGTTGTCAGGCCAGGAGCGCTGCAGATTGGCAAGGCAGGCAGGACTGCCCCTGCAAAGGGATGAGAGCTCCCTCATGGAGGCTCAGTGGGCAGGAGGGGCTGCAAACAGCACGGCTGGGCATGGGGGAAGGAAGGAGGCAGGGGTGGGCAGCATCATCTCTGTTTGTAGCCTGGAGTCATCACTCAAAAGCAAGGACCACGGTGCAGGCAACGCCAAGGCCAGAGGAAGGGAGAGAGGCAAAGATTGATTATCCCATAAATCAATTGCCAGCCACTGATTACAAAATAAACCACCAGGGCAAAGGTCAAGTGCTTTGTTATATCACCCAGCCCACAAGATTTATTTACCCCTTGGGCCATCCGTCCCTCTGGCCATCTATTACAGGGAGCTGCAGCCTATGGACGCAGCCAGCACAGCCCTGCAGGCAGCAGCACAGGGCTCAGAAATCAGATCCAGCTGCCAGGACCAGGCAGGTTCTACACTGATCCTGTAGAACCTGCAGAGCCATCTACAACACTGGGAAAGGTGAAAACCAAGTGGCCCATCCCTGCTGCAGGCACCAGTGGTGGCTGAGGGTGCTCACCAAGTCCTCCATCACCACCAGCCCCCCTGGAAGCAATTCAGTTCTCCACAGTGGGAAGATCAGAAGGATGTGGTCTCCTCTGGAAAGAGCCACCAGGCCTGGCTGTGGCCACCATGAAGAAACTCCCATGGCCATTGGCCTCAGGGTGCACTTTCTTCCTAAGCTCCAGGAAAGACCAAACACTTTGAGAAGACCAGCAGCTTCCCAGCAGCCAAGCAGGGCCTCACTCCAAATCAGATCTGTACCCAGCCAAGCTTTCCATGCCCACTTCCATCATCTGAGATCCACATCCTTACAGGGAGAACTGCACGGAACGTCCTGTAGCACTCGACTGGAATTCAGCCTAAAAAACTTTATTTTTTTTCCTCCCTTCCCTCTCTAACTTTGTATTTAAACACAAGCAGCAATAAGAGAAATTCCTGGGAGTATTGTTCATCTGTTTCCCATAAGCTGCTTGTCACTGACCATGAAAAAATTTTTCAGTCTGCCTCCCAAAATACAAAAACCCTAAAATGGACATTTTTGAGTCCTTCGCAGCAACCCAAGGAGAATAACGTCAGAGCCATGTGAGGTGTGTGCATGTGCACCCGGAGGGTGGCTAAGAAACCTCCCGGGAGGAGGCGAGGTGCCAGCCCTGTGCCGTGGGCAGCGCCTCCTCCCAAGGGTGTGTGCTGGTAGGTGTGGGCACACAGGGCAGGCTGCTTCCCCTCAGGGATGTTCCCAAAGTCCCTGTGGCTGTCACCCCATCCCCCTGCACCACGGCTCTGCCAAAATGGCTGCTGCAGTTGGCACTTGCCCGGGAGTTTGTTTTTCTTTCCAAAGCGCTGAATGTTTTGACTCCTATTTTAGCCCATCTGGCGGCAGAGAGCGGAGGCTCCAGCTCACAGGCTCAAGCACATGTCCCCACAAGGCACACAGGGCACCACCACGCAGGGGGACACACTGCACAGAGGGGACAGCTGAGGGGATGAACTGCAGCACATAACATCACAGATTTGGGCTGGAAAGGACCTGAAGCACCATCTCATTCCAACCCCCTGCCATGGGCAGGGACACCCTCCACTGGAGCAGGTGGCTCCAAGCCCTGTCCAGCCTGGCCTTGGACACTTCCATGCTCAGATGCCAGTCATGGTGGCACCAGACAAACCTCAGTGATTTACCCTTGCTGGGAACAGCCCCCACAGACACCTCCTACCCTAAGGTGGAATTAATCCACCTTTTGTAGGGCATCTCATGGCGCCACCAGCTCCTGCACTGCTCCTGCTGATATCACCCTCCCAGCAAACTCAACCTCAACTGTCTCCAGCTTGAAAACACCAGGCATCCTCATTCCCAAGAGCTAAAACTCCTATCTCTGCTTCTCTGAACTGCCAAAACCATCCCTAGTCCTCCAGGACAATCCTATGTCCCAGCAGAATCAGAAAAGCACAAGGGCCCGTGGTTACTTCCTTAGTCCCAGCTTCCCTGAGGAAAGCAGCACTCCATGGGAGAAGTCCCCACAGTGCAAGGATGGGCATCTCTACCAGGAGCTGAGCTGATCTTAGGAATCACATTTCCCCTTCCACAGGTGGGTTCCTCAGAGGATGGTGCTCATCTCCAGAGCTCCATTCTGATCCACAAGCATCACCCTGACCTCAGTGGGAAGGGTGGTAGAGGTAGCCAGCCCCTCCTGCATTTAAGGAATTCAATGGCAAAAAAAATATTATTCCAAGCACTCATTCCTAGAGGCTTTTGCAAATCCCTTGAAGTCAACAGTGTATTACTTTTAGGGCTTGGTATGTCTATCCCCTCCCTCAGGGGTTCTGACCTGCATGGACATCCATCAGTGCTATCTCTCAGCCCAGCTCCTCATTTCACACAGCAGGAACAAACCCAGGTCAGGGCGAGGCAGTTACATTCCCAATCCCTCCCTCTGCTCCCCCCCTGGCAGATTCAGAAGTTCAGATTTAATCTGAAAGAGGGAAGATGGAGAGGAGCCTCAGCAGTTGCAGTTTCTGTAAATGTCAGGATAAGGAGATCTTAGCAAATCTTAATACACTATGCAAATCCTCAGAGCATGACCGTGTGCTACCAGGGCTTTTTATTCCCCTCCATGGTAATTGGAGAGACAGGGATTAAAAAGAGGAGTTGCCACAGCACTGGTTGGTCCCTCTGCTTTACCAACCACAGTTTGTAAACAATATTGGGACACACAGGCCACAGGGTCTGTAAAAACCTCCAGGCAGAGGTGGGTGTTCTCCTTAAGGGTGCTAGGCAAAGACTTTTGCCTGAACAAGGCTATTAGAAAGTATCCAAGAGAGAGCTTCAAAGGTGGAGAAGGGTCTAAAGGGGGAAGCCATGAATGGCTGAGGTCACTTGGTTTGTTCAGCCTGGAGAAAACTGAGGGGAGACCTCACTGGGGGGTCTGCAGCATTCCTACAAGAGGCAGGCACTGATCTCTGCTCTCTGTGACCAGGGAGAGGACCTGAGGGAAAGGCTGGAGCTGTGCCAGGGGAGGGTCAGGCTGGATATCAGAAAAGGCTCTTCCCCCAGAGGCTGCTGGGCACTGCCCAGGCTCCCCAGAGAATGGGCACAGCCCTGAGGCTGCCAGAGCTCCAGGAGCCTTTGGACAGCGCTCTGAGGCACAGGGTGGGATTGCTGGGGTGTCTGTGCAGGGCCAGGAGCTGCACTTTGAGGATCCTTGTGAATCCCTTCCAACTCAGAATATGCCTTGATTCCCTGTTTTGGCACATACTTGGTGTATGTGCAAGGGGATGAGAGATGTGTGCAGGCATTTGGCTGAAAGTGAGACTGTGCTCCATGGAGACAGAGGAGGAGAAGGCTCTGCATGGTGTCCAGGTGTGAAGCTCTGTACTCCTCTTTCTACAACTGCATGTTTACATTGCTTTTTTTCCTCTACTTGCTTTTTTTTATGGATCAGGAAAGCTCCATCACTTTCCTTTCCTGTAACGATGTTGACCTGATTAAAATTTTTATTGGATTTCACAAAATAATTTCATACATACTGTTCCCTGGAGCACTGCAGGGTGGAAGGAGGCAGGGCAGAGAGAAAGAGAGAAGAGAGTATATTAAGAATGAGGTGGAAAAGGAAAATATTTTATTTTACACTGAAATGATGTTTCCTGAATGAATAATAGATTAGAAAGATTTTTTTTTTTAAACAGTGCTCTTACAAGTGCCCCTGCAACATGCAGGCATGAAAACATCACCAGTTGAGCATTTTTGACCTATTTCAGTAAAAAACCTTTGCCTTCCTCCAGCTCCCAATCCTTTCCACCATCTCTCAGCAGTAAGCAAGCAATAGCTAAGGGGTTGCCAGAACCTGGGAGACAGGCAGGACCACAAGGACAGACCCTCCTGGATATCCACAGCCCTTCCATCAACCAGCCCAGAGATCCCCTCTAGTCTGACTCCTGCTTTGACTTGATGCTTTAATGCAAGCAAACTATGTGGAGGTACCTCAATGTCCCTCCCCTGTGGGGACAATGGTGTGGGGTCAGTCCCAGGGACTCCTAAGAGTGTTTAATTGATGAAATCACAGACAGGTCACAAACAGGACACACACATCAGGCTCTTGTCCCCAGCCTTGGCCAGTGAATGAGCCTGATGTACCCCAGGGAGGGCAGACCCTGGGAAGCCTGAGACAAATGAAACATCAGTTACAAAGCAGGTTTGAAAGCAGTGCTCCTCTTGCCATTTTAGCATTTCACTGCTGTTCTCCTTCCTTACCAAGGCAATGCCCTAGCACTGATGTTTCAGGCATAGGATTCTCACTGGTGTTTCACTCTGGTACCTAGAAAGGAATCAGGCCTTTGCTGTATGAGGAATGTCATGAGGATGATTTAGTTACCCAGTTCCATTTTAATATATTTAAATTAGATAGGAACCCCCTGGCCCATGGACTCACCGTTGCCTTCCAGAGAAAGGCAGGCACTCCTGCCACAAGCAGCTTTGCACCCACCTTTTTTCCCTACTGGGACCACTTAATGGTCCCAACAACATTGAAAAAAAAAAATTGCTTTTCAGGGAGTGCAACATTTGCTTCAGTGTCCTTTGAAGAGTACCCCCACAGGGCTGGCTTGTTTGGAAATTTAGTTTTCCTGGTGGATTCTTATGAAATAAATATTTCAGTGCTGCATCAAGGGCTCACCAGAACCCCCCAAGCAGCAATAAGTCTCTGAGCTGAACCTGATGCCAGTTTAGTCTCAGATGACAGCAACAGTGAAGCCAAGGTGAGAGATACAGCATGTTACTCTGTGGCTACTGCTAGTGGCCAGCACTGGAGACTGTCTGCAAGTCCCTTGCTCTCCAGGTGGTTCTCAAGGTCCCACTGCTGAAGGTTGTCTGGGTAACTCTTAATATGTGTTTTGGAATGAGCCTGCAGGGCAAGGGTTGAATTCTTTCCCAGCACTATATTCTCCAACAATTGCTGTTTGACATTTCCCCACAGGCTCTGGTTTTAGCCCCATAGTGAATGTTCTGACAGGTTCCAGGTCTGAGCACCTCTGCAGCCCCTAAATCCTGCCCTCCTGGGACACGACTGCTGCTTCCACACAAGGGGCAGTGCAAAGTGTCACCTCCCCTCAGAACACAGGCAAAGCTCCTGACCCCCAGCAGTACTGTGGATCACACCTGGGATTTCAGGGTTGGGATTTCACCTGGGCTCTGCTGTCTGCCCTCACAGCACCACCCCTTCTGCCCCTTCATCTCCTGCTGCACTACTATCCCAAGGGCAACCACCTATAGGATTTCAGGATCTGTCACCAGCACATCTTAATCCTCACTTCACCACTCTGTGCTGCTCCATTCCCACCTGAGCAGCTCCTGGGCAAGGGCTGGAGGCAGCAGGGGGGGCCACCACGGTCTGTGCAGGCTGTCCCAACCCAAGAGACCAGCAGAGCAGAGATCTTGCAGCAGAAAGGGATTTGCAAAGTAGTGAATAGCTAACTGATAAATTCCAAGCTCTGGATAAAAATGGCTTATGGCATCAAGCTGTGCACATTGTCCAAGAAATGGAGGGCATCTGTCACCACTCTTACACTGCCCCACACCCAGCACAATCTCTCATTCATTCCCAACTGAGTTTTATTTCAAGTTCTAGACAGTGACAAAGAAAAGAAGGATATAAAGCATACCCAAGAGAGTGAGCACAGAAATTCACCAACAGCCGAGCAGGGCAAGACATGAAATGGCTGCAGGAAGAGGCAGCTCCTGCCTCGTGCTGCTGCACAGCTGGCTCTGCCCCAGCCCAGGAGGGAACAAGCAATCAGGGACATTCATTTCTACACTGTGATGGGCAAAAAGACAAGCCCACAGGCTCTAACCAAACCTGAGTCTTCCTGGAACTCAGTCATTCATCTGTAGAAGAAGAAAAACTCTCTCCAAATACCCACATTTTCCTCCTCCTGGTTTGTGAGTGATACAAGGCAGACACGGCCCCTCTGTGCTGGGTGACCAGATCGTGCAGAACCCACAGCTCTAGGAATCTCACACAGGATCTGCAGGCCTGCTTTCGGTCCTCACAGCTTCACCTCCTCCCGTGGGAGCTCCTGGGAAGCCTCCAGGCTTTGAAGCACACATCCACATATCAGCAGCCTCCATCCAGGCTCCCTGGAGTGCCTGTGTCACAGCCAAGGGCAGCCAGCAGCTCCCAGGCCGCTGCCTTGGCTCCTGTCTCGTCCCTAAATCACACATGCAGATGGGTTTAAACACATCCATTGATTTCCTAACCTCACATCTCCCCGGGAGCAGGGGCTGGAGCTGTCACAGCCATGTTACACAGGGCAAACAGGAGAGGCATGAATTTGGGAACTGCTCCCAGATGAGTGAGGAGGGACAGGGCAACATCAGCTCCCACCAACCCCGGCTGTTAAAAGACATCTTTTATGGGCAGGGATTTGGCAGCCAGTGTGCAAAAGGAGCCTGTAGCCCACACCACAAAACACCATCACCACAAGTAGCATCTCTAGGCCTCCACAGAAGCAGATGTGCATTAACTTGGTCCCTCAGCACACACAGGAGGCTTGTGCTGCTGCTGCTTCACCCTGGATAACGAGGGCTTTAATCTCCAGGTTTCTCAACTTAGCACCTTGCCAGAACTAGGGCTCATTTTTAGTATTAAAAAATAATTCATATTTATCAAACCCAGTCAGGCAGAGGGAGGGGGAAACAGCTGGCAGCAGCCTCCCTCTCCCCATCTGACATGTGCTTGCCATTTTTCACATTTTCAACAGCTCTCCAGCTCTAGTCCTTATAATTATGATGAAAAAACCTTCACACTCGACCATAGTGCCTCACAGCCAAGATGCCAATGTGTTTCCACATAAAAGCCTCATTGCAAAAAATCTGAAATTTCTCAGTGTCTCTGCTTTATTCCCATCCTCCCCTACATCATTGTATTCACATGGCGTTCAATTATTTACAAGCATACAAAACACTCCAGCCTGGATTCTCAACTGGTATTAATCAGTGAAATGCCAACTAAATCAACAGAGCTACAAAGAATTGCTCCAGAGAAGGATCTGTCCTGCTGTCCCTGAAGATCCCTTCTTCCCTTCACAGCACACATTGGGAAGGAAAGGACAAAACACAGTTCTGGCAGTTTTTGGTTTTTTTATTCCCTGAGTCACACAAACATATTAATGCCCACACAAAGAGCTGCTCCCCACTGCTGACCTACTTCCCATTTCTGTGCAAGTGACACACACACCTGCCATGGCAGTCCCAGGTATTCCTGGAAGCAGCCATCCACCCCTTACTCAGAACCCTGGGGCAGCTCCTGGAGCTCTGTGCATGGGGCAGGCCCCTGGGTGTGAGGAAAGAGCCTTGACCTAAATGCCAAAAACACACTCAGATTATTCAGCCAGGCCTGGCACTTCCTTGGAGTTGGTGGAGCATCATCTGTCTCCAGCCTGGTTTTTGGGGCTTTTTCTCCATCCTTTTCAATGGCAATACTTCCAAAGAGGCCCAAAGGGAGGGACAGCTTCCTGGGCTGGTGAGCACAGAGGGCTCAGGCAGGATGAGCTCCTTCAGTGATGGTTTCATTTCAGTATTACAGCCTCCATCACGTTAATTCAATGAGACCAACAGAGCCACAGGACACAGAGCACAAATCAGAGGCCAATACATGGAACAGGCACAAGATATTGCTTCTAAAGCTATGGGACAATCTTCAGTCAAATTATGGTTTTTAGAATCCCCACAGAAAACTGAGCCTTCCATAAGAGCAGGCGCAGCACAAGCAATCCTTTGGTAAATCTCTTTTCCAGGACTTTGTGATCACACAAAAATCAGAAACTGACTTCTGAAAGGCATTTTGAACCTTCACTTTGAATCAAAAAGTGAAGAGTCCATGAAAACATAATATGAGTGTAAAGAACAGGTCTGGTCCCCCAAGAGCATTTTCACAGACAGACTGGAGAATCACGTGTGAAACCCTGAGGCACTGGGCACCTCATTAGAAGACAGGAGATAAATGTACTCCTATTTCCAACACAGGTTCACGATCTGGGGCTTCTCCATTCAAAACCAGAAGGCCAAGGAAATGCAGGAGATGCACACCAGGCTGGGTCTCACTGCACTGAGCACAGCTTACTCATCCCTTGTGTACCACCACCACAGCAGAGAGATGTCACAAGGCCTTCATCATGACTGGAATCATAATATCCATGATTCACATGGAATACTTTTTATACAAAGCACCAAGATAAAAATAAAATGAAGAGGGAAAAACTTAACAAGAAACTTGCTTCATTCCCTACGAGGTGGATAAACCAAGATGAATGTAAACAGCTCAACTTGACCCAAATATTTCTTCGTTGCTGAGTAACCCCACAAAAAATGTTGTTATCTCATCAGCATCTGGGGAGATTAGATGGTGGGGAATTTTAAACAAACTTTCACTGCTGTCCCTTGTTTGAGGAATGTCAGATTGGACATGAACCCTCAGGATTTGTAGTACCCCAACCCCGTTCCAGGAGGGAGCACACAGCTGAGGAGGGCAGGAAGCATCTGTTACATCTCCAGCACATGGATATGTGGACATGCTGTTGACATAAAGGTTTACATGAAACATTTGGGCATCCAGCTTTCCAGACCCTTCCAAGGGAAGGATGCAGCTGCTCCGTGAAGGCTCCAAGCAGGAAACACAGGCTCAGGCCATGCCTCCAGCAGGAGGTGGGAGCAGTCCCAGCAGATGGCTGTGAGCCATTTTGGGTGGCAGCAGACACCCGCAGAGGGGCTCAGACTTCACAGCCCACACTGGCTGCCATATGCTGTGACAGTGGCTCATCATCACACAGGACCCAATTTTGTGGCTGCAAGCACCACACTACCTCACACTGCTCCCCATTAGCACAATCATCTTTCCACCAAGCATCTTTTAGCAGCTGCTTTCATATTTACTGATTTCCTGCATGTTTCTGTAGGTGGAAGGAGATCTGGGAGATCATCTGAGAGATTCAGGTATGAGGCTTTAGTCTCATTTGTGCTCTGGAGGTCAGGCCTGCTCACTCCTTCACTCTCTCCCAACAGATAAGTGCTATCTCAACAACACACAGATGCTTTTAGAGATCACCTTGGCCGCTGCTAAGCTGTGCAGCATTCCTGCCAAGTGCATCCTAGCAAGCAAGGCCATCCTGTGACACTGGGAGCTCAGAATAGGGCAGGTGGGAGATTACAGCTCTGAAAATGGCAGTCCTTCCAGCAACAGCAGGATTCCTTGGAGAATTTCTCTTGGAAAGACTCACAGAAATGAGAGCAGCAAGGCAAGAAAGGCCTGGAGGTGGCAGGATGGAAATCAGGCTTCCATCACCCAGGGCTCACAGGGAGGGGATGCCAGTGGCACTGGCAACAGGCTGCAATGACACAACATAAATGAGGGGCAGAGCCAAGGCAGAGCACCACTGTGCTCCTGTCATGCAGCAGCAACATAAACCCCAGGGCTGTGGCATGATGACAGTGCAGCCCAGTGAGCCCCAGAGATGGGCAAACTGGGATGGGCAACCTGAGAGCTGGGCCTGCCACCCTGGCATGGCAAAGCTCTCACAGGTCTGTGGGACTCTTTGGGAAACATGGCAGTCTGCCCAAAACACGTGGCACCAGCCACATGCAAGTTCATGGAGTGGACTTTGTGCCCTAGAGGAGCAAAGAATGAGCTCAGTTCAAGTTCACCCTGTCACCAGCAGGAGCAGGGCACCCTGAATCACTGCTCTGCACATCACCTGGGGTCAGCCCAGCTGCCCAACTAAAGATACAGGCAATTTACTCTGTAAGGGTCCTTAAAATATACACTCAGCACAAGTATTGCAGCTCCCACCAGGGCTCTGAGGGAGGACAGTCATCCACACTTGTGCTAGGCAACTGTGGTTGCATCCCTCGGATTCATGAAGAATTTGGGATATTTTTAACACTTTGAGAAAAACCAGCCGCTCAGTGTTGGTTATTTTAACTCAGTACAGTCCATGAATTCAGACCAGCCCTACAAGTCCACTTCCTGGTGTCTAAGCCATCCATGGATGGTTCTGGCCCATTCTGCCCCTCCCAGATGATGGCAGTTACATTTTATGCCTCAGGTGATGCCTCATCATCTCAACAGACACAGCCAGGGAGCTTTCTGGAGGAAGCAATTACAGAAATTGAACTCACCTAAACAAAAAAAAAAAAAAAAAGCAGAGATATATGTCAAAGCCTCAATTTTTCTCTCTACTACACCTAGAACCTGCATCAGACCAAAATGCATCAGTGGAAGCAGACTCTGCTCTTCTCCAGGTGCTGCCTGAGCCTCCCCCAGTGCTGGCAGCTCTCTGGGCTAGCCCAGAGGCTCCAGTTCACCAAGGAGGTCATCACCAGTTGTCTTATTTAGACTGAATCAACCAGTTCCATAAAGAAAGTGATACTGGTCTCACCAGTGCAGACTGGAGCCTGGGAGCACCATTTTCAGCCCTGGAAAGCAGAGGCTTCTCTCTGCTCAGAGCCTGCTGAAAAGCTTTGTTTTTCCTGCCCTACCTGGCAGCGACACACAGAGCCAGCTCCATAATCCCCAGCAAAGCACATCTCAGCTGCAACTTAATCTGAACTTCAGCTCTCACTGACAGCTCAAGTGAAAATGAAAAGCAACTGATAAAAGAAAACCCACAAAATGCAGCAGGTGGTGAGGGGGCCAGAGGCAGGGAGTGCGACTGGAAAGAGCAATGCTCTGCTAGATCTGTGGTGGCAAACATTAATTGCCTTTTAAGTATTCCAGCGCTTTCCTTCCCTGGTGGCTGGCAGCTGCAGAGTTTCTGCTTGTTCTCCAGTGGAGGAGGAGAGGGAAGCCAAGAGTGTGTCAGCCAAGCAAGCCCAGGGACCAAGCCCACAAACTGACCCCACAGGGGACAGCAAGAAGCTTCCACGACCCTAAGGCTGCTGACATTTCTTTTGAGCAAGTCTGCCAGGTCACCTCAGCCATCTCTGGGGGAATCACACTGGTGATACCTGTGTGAAAACAGCTCGAGCTTCTAGTCAAGTGCATCATGTGCTTCTGCTCACAGATATGGGTAGGAAAAAGCATAAACAAAGCAAGCACTGCCCAGATGTTTCGCCCCAGATTCAGCTACGTTTCTGAGACTCTAAAAAACAGAGGAATGACCTTCTCCTCTGCCCTGCTGCCTACAGGCCACTGGATCTAGTAACTTCCAGCTATAGAGATGGGCCCCACTGCCTGCCAGCACTCCTCATGCTATCAACACCCACGTAACAAAGCTAGCTTTGTGCATCCCTCTGCTGCTTTGTGACCTGGAGAGGCCAGGATTGGTAAAGCACAGAGACCACTAGGTCCCACCTATCAGCTGTATCCTGTACAAGTGTCCCTACAACAGTCCTGAGCCAGCAACAGGCTTTAGGTTCAGTCCCTCAAGCCTTCAGCAGATTCCCTCCATGGGAATCTCACCCAGCACAATGCATAAGATCCCACAGCAGCCACAGAAGATCAAGTAAATTACTTGTCTTAGCTAGACTTTCCTCCAAATGGACAGGAATTGGTGCTGCCATTTTTGCTGGCATTGTCAGGAGTTACTTTCTGACACTGTAATGGCTTTGATGGGAACTCAGACAAAAGGAATGAAGGAAATCATGCCTCATCCTGCCTTTCCCATAACCAAGCCTCTTCATGAGGGAGGGAGAAAAGCAGCATCTTTAACACAGGAGAAAGGAACTGCTGCTACAGCAGCACAAACAAGCTCACCTTCCACTTGGCACAGCTGGTCAGCACCCCAAGGGATGTTGTAGGTGGGATGATCTGGGGGTTGAACACTGTTGGTGCTCCCAAGCAGACAACCAGGCATGCTGTGAGCAAGAGGGGACTCAATCCCAGACCACTCTTCCAAAGGAGGAAAGAAAAGTAAGTCCTCTTGAAGCCTGCGGCAGGGCCACATCCGTGGCCACTGTGCCATCAAGCCACTAGGGTGTGACAAAACGCCACCGGGGGAGACACAGAAACCATCCACCCCATCACCACAGGGGTGCTGAGGAACAAAAAGCCATCTGGGGTACAGCCTCCTTCAAGAGCAGTGGCCAACAACACAACACAGCACTGCAGAGAGGAAGCTCTTGCACCTTCACACACACTGCCCTGTTTCCTCAAAGACCCAATTCCAAGCCCTCCAAAAATCAATGAGATAACAAGGAGATGAGTTGCAGCCAATATGGATTTGTCAAGAGCAAATCACATCACTCCCATCTATCTCCCTCCTCCAAGAGCCTAACAGGCTTTGGGCACAGCACTCCCTGTCAGACACCTCCACTCCAGTAGGGCTTCTGACAGTGCCCAGCCTGCCACCCCCATCAGCCAGGGGAATGGGGTGACAGGGCAGGCACAGAACTGCTCAGAGAGCCATGTGTAAAGAGCAGATATCAGCACTCTCCTCTGCTACAAAGGCAGAGCATATTGACAAACAGGATTTTGTAGGAACCTGTCACACACTTGCCTTCTTCAGAGCTTTTGCTACAGAGCTGGATGAAGGAGCAAAAAGAAAACTCATTAAATTCACAGGTAGCATGGAGGTGGAAAGAACTGGCAGGTTCTTTTAGAAGACAGGATTAGAAAATGTTGGTATCTTAAGAAATCATCCTTTTTCCAGGGCAGATACAAGGGCTGGGTTTTTCTCTCCAGCAGGAATAATCAGCTGTCCAAGAACAAATGTCCAAATCGAAAGAACAAGTTTTCAGGGTTTTGCTTCACCACTCTTGCATATCAAGGGTTACTGATGCTGTAAGGAACTGAGACCTCTTGCCCTTAACCCTATGACAGTACCATGTAGGGTTCAAGGCATTAGGCAGGCATCAGGGATCTCTTCCCTAGCAGCACACAAACAGAATCAGTATCAAGCTCAAAGGCCCAGAACAGGATCAGAAAACAAGAATTCCACTCCCAGGCTGCTCTTTATCTCCTGCATCACTGTCACCTCGTTGCAACTGGCACACTGAGTGCCTCTTGCTTCAGCAGGGAAGGCGTTGCTGTGCCAGCAGCACATCATGCTAATCATGACAGCCAAGCACAGGCTGCATCCCCCTGCTGTGCATGCCATACATGCTTCACAAAGTTGTCCCACCTGCCTGCCCAAGCCCTCCCCATAACCAGCTGCACCCAATTCTGCTGTCAAGTGTCCTTCCTCTTTCCCTGTGACAATTCACACC
Organism: Fringilla coelebs; assembly: GCF_963513975.1. Lineage (NCBI taxonomy): Eukaryota > Metazoa > Chordata > Aves > Passeriformes > Fringillidae > Fringilla > Fringilla coelebs. Next base: position 3,397,885 of record NC_140038.1, on the reverse strand, counting down.
ATTTTAAGCCACAGACTCTGCAAGACAAGGACTTCCCATCTCCAGTTGCCACTGGAAGCAAGCAAACTCAACTGCCCCACAAGAATAATGAACCAGCATTTCCAGATGTGGTCTTTTCATGGAAAACCATGGCCAAGCCCTGCAATAAGCTAATTTTTAGCCTGAAGGGAAGATACACTTGCAGCCATTCTCCACATAACCCTTGGGCTTTCCCTTTGGCTGCACATTTGGTTTATCTCAGTGTGAGCTGGAGGGGAAGTGGACCTTGCAGCCCTGGGAACTCTGATGGTCCAGGAAAGTTCATCCACTGCCAGAATAAGAAAGCAGAGTTTCCAAATAAGTGACATTTCCTTTGGCAGCAATTGCAGGGAAACTGCAAAGTAGCAGGGGATTGATCTGGCTCCTGTGGAGGTGACTAATGGGAACAGGATCCCACAGCTCCAGCAGAGGACTCGATGGCACTGCCCCCCCAGCTGCCTTGGTGCAGAGACACTGCCCTCACATGTAATGGGGAATCCTTGCACCACGCTCCCCACACGCACAGCTCCCAGGGACACGTTTTGCCAAGCCCTCCAAGAACCCAGAATGGGAAGCAAACACTTGAAATGAAGGCAGGAGAATCATGTCAGGGAAAGCACTTCAGGTTCAGAGGTACCCAGTCAGCTGGCAAAATCCTCTCCACTGGAGCATCACCCAGGCCACAGGCTTTTAGCACCGTGTGGAGCGTGACTGAATGCAGTCTTATCCCTCCAAAATGAAGACTGAAATAAAGCATTGCAGCAGAAATTATAGTGAAACTCAGGGTAATCCCAGGGCAGGTCTTTTCATGGTGAGGTCAAGACAATCCATGCATCAGGAACTTGACCAAATTTAAAGAAAGGTCCAAAGAAGAGACAAAGTGGATGAAGTGGCTTGTATTTATTACCCACCACAAAAGACAGCAACAAGATCAAGGTGTAAAAGCAAGGCATTAGCACCTCTGTGGTCAGCATCAATCTGTGAGGATCTGCCATCTCTCCCACCAGTCCTTACTGTGGTTTCTCTCCTGAAGGATGGGCTATGCATGTACAGATCTGTACACTCTCCTTCAGACTGAAAGCTCACAGCACTGACAACCTTGGCACAGGCTGGTGAGGCTCCAGCATTTTCTCCTTCAGAAGAGACTGGGCATCATTAGCATTGCCAAAAAGCCTGTGAAGTTTAAAGCAGGACTGTCATCCTCACAGACGCCAACACCACAAGGGTGCCCTAAAATTTACACCAGATCAGCTGGGAACTGAATGGGAGATACAGGCTATGTAAATTCACCTCAAAAACGGCCCTGAGCACTGGAAGGCAGGGTTAGTGTGCCACTGGCACAGTCAGTTCAGCTCTTGGCTTCCTCACATCCCTTGCTGCCATTAAGCTCCACCAGAGCACCTGTGATCCACACTATTAACACCAGCATGTCAGCTCATTCCTGCCTGAGAACAGCAGCACAGCCACAGCTATTCGTGCCTTTTGCCACCTCTCAGCAAGGCCACAGCAATCTGACAGCCTGCAGTGTGTAAAGAGCTCTATCCAAAATATGCTCTGCACCGCGAGTGCTCTGTAATCCCATTTCCACACTGAGCTGGTCAGCTGCCTCCCAGCTCCTGATCCAGGAGAAATCTGATCCAAGGCCTTGGCCCTCATGTCCCTGTGGCCTCAGCAGCAGAGGCAAGGCTGCTTCCCAGGATGGAGTCAGCATGGAACACTGCAGAGTGCCACAGGATCCCGAGGGCTCATCCCATCCATATGCAGCAGAACCTCCTCAGTCCCTGCTGAGCTGTTGCTGCCCAGGGAGCACAGGTTATCAGACATCTCCTGCTGCAAACCACTGGGTTTCTTTGTGCTACCTGGTGTGAGAGAAATGCACCATGACATGGATTTAAAAGAAATATCCTAGAACATGACTTTCCACTGCAGGCACTTAACCCCTGGGATGACACTGAAATATCCAGACCCTGACAGATGCAGACACGTTCACTGTCATGCAGAACTCAAATCTCTCAGACAGGCATCCTCAGAGCACAGGAAGCTCTGTCTGCAGCCCACACTAATAGTCAAGAGCTTATAAATTCTCAGTCAGCCTGTTCAGTCATTTCAAATTAGCATGGGAGTTGCTGGGCTCCTTTGGAACAAGACTGGGACAGGTTATCTGAAACAGGACAGGTATTAGAGAGATGGAAGGAAGAGGTGGGCTCTCCAGTGCAAGCACCGACTATCATGGCATGAAGTGACAGAAAGATGTAGTGTCTGTGCCTCTTCTGAGCTCAAACAATTCCCCTATGGCTCAGCTCCCTCATCTGTAAAGACAAGGAAAACTTGGCTCACCTATCAAATTCCTATTTGCATCAGCTAAAAAAGAATAAAGGCCTGGTCCCATGAGGTCCTGATTCACTCTGCTGAAGGTGCCTTATCCTCTTACGACAAGTTAATGGGAGCTGTGGTACGAAGCAATCCACCTTGTTTGGATGTGTTGGAACAGATGACTTATGAAGAAAGGCAGCCTCAACACCTCACCCTGCAGACTCCCAAACATTGTTATAGACCTTTTCTTTACCTGCCTCTGCCAATTTTCACCATGAGCTGTATTGCTTTATTATCACCTCTCTAAGGCTCTTCCACATGCTCCAAGCTCATCCCAGGCTACCTACACACCAGCCAGGGCAGGCAGAGAGCCATTAGCACTGCAGTGCTGTTATTGCTGCTGCCTGGGCTGGAATTAATGCTGCTCAGCCACGGCGCAGTGAAAATATTGACTTTCCAGCTAATCAAACCAAATTCCATGAAAGCTACAACTTCAAACTTCAAAAAAATCCATCAATGATTCATAAATATTTGAAAGTGCCTGATTGATTGTATCTGGATTACTGCAGTGGAGGGAGCTGAGGTCTGGCTGAGGAGGAGATGGACGAGGCAGCTGCTCAGACCTTGATGTCATGGCTCCCAGGACTGCATGGACCTCCCCAGCCTCAGTGAGAGGAAGGGCACTATACCCCAGTGCTGTGTTATCTGTGCTGCTGCTGCAGCCCCACTTGATCCAGAGTGCCCAGCCTGCAGGTAAGGATGTACCAATCCAGCTGTTGGCACCATGAAGATTAGAAGCCTAATAACCTGGTTGTTTAATTTCTTACCCTGGAATAAAAAAAGTAAAAAATATATATATAGATATTCCAACCTCCTCCACTCATTGCTGCCCACTAACAAGGTTGTTGGCATTCCCAGAACACTTCAGCTGGCCAACCTCCAGCTGGTCTCCAGGGAAGCAAGGGGATTTGTTAGCCTGGCCTTCTCTCCATCCAGCCCAGCCCTTCCATCTTCATGCCATTCAGCCAGCCAAGGAGGGGTGTTTTATTTTCCCAACAACCTTTCCAAGGGGAACAAATTCCAGGAAACTATGCAAGATGCAACAAGTCAAAATGATCTATTTTTACTTCGCCCCACAGAGAAGCTCCAACTTCTCCCACATAAAAGAAAATTAATCTAATTCAAACTTGGATGGGGGAAACTTTTTGGAAAGAAGCAAAATAAATAGCTTTGGTTCACTGCAGACAGTCCTTGCTGCACAGAAGTAGGTTTGCAAAGCCACTGCAGACTGCCTTTGTCCTCCAAGTCTCTGGAGCTACATTTGTACACAAAAGAAGCCAGCACAAAGTCCTTGCCTGTGAAATCATATATCCAGCTCTTGAAATCAAGAGGGGAAACAGAGGCCTACAAATCTTACTCTGAAACACAAAACTCTCCTTCATTAGCAACTGATGTGAGAGAGAGTCCTTCAGGGCAGGGCAGACAGGTAAGAGAAGAGGACCAAGGCAGGTTCAGGGCACTGTACTCAGCCCTATCTCCTGTAACCACCTTATTCCTCAATGACTGCCCTGGCAAGAAGCACAAATGCTGACTGAAGTGCTCCTGTGATTTCAGCATTCACAGTGTCCCCTCCATAATCCCCTCTGTAATCCTGGAAGCTAACACAGCACAGTTTCCCACTGCAGCCTCTCCCTTGGCGGGAGCACTCCCAGCTCCAAGGCTCCGCGGAGAGCTCTGGGTGAGTGTGGCCTCTGCACAAGGCTGGTCTTTGTAGCAGACAAGCAGAAACCTCCAGAGGCTGGCAGCACTGGCTGGCACTCCAAGAGCCCCAGCTCACCCAGGAGCACTGCATCCACCCCCACGTGGGAAAGCATGGCCACAAAAACCTCATCTCATCCAGTCAGGTGCCTCATGTCCGTGGTGTGCACAGAGGGCAATGCAGACATGCTGCTGGCAAGGGCTGTCCCCCACCATAAGGGAGGAATCTGCTCCTGATCCTTTATGAAGATCAAGCTCCCAGAGTCTCCCCGCTGTTTGACCACAAACCCTGACAAGAAGGAAAACATTTAGCTGCCAGCCTTCTCCAATTTCCAATCCCCACCAAGCTCAAGATCTGGGCAAAGGGCCTCTCCCTCCCTGGCTTTAAACCATTGGCCAGGGCACCTCAGTACTCAAAACACTGCCTGCACTGGTTGCTTGCTCGCTGGAGTTAAACCACAACACACTGAAATACAGCAATTAAACCACTCATTTCTTTCTCACCACTGAAAATAAACAGAGGCCCTAAGATAGTGGTTCTAAACACAAGATTAGAAAACATTCCTTGCCCATAAGCTTCCTGGAGCAAGCCTTCCTGTCTTCATTCCAGTTAAAGATACCTTTAACACAACTCACTCTACAGCACTGTTGGTACCTCCCCAAACATCTAAGAATAGTCTCATGTACTTAAAGATTTTTTCCCTAATCGGGAAAGAAACAGGACAATCACTTGAAGTAGTTTAGTGAACTAGTTAAGAGTCACAAAACCCTCAACTTTATTTGGCAGCCATGGCACATACATTGGTCTAACCCTCGGTGCTCATGTAGGGAGTTTGAGGGCAGGGCTGAACCTCGGTTCTGCGCCACTGCAGTGCTGGAGATTGTGCTTCCCACACCACAAATGAGCATCACAACTACCACAACAGCCAGCATAGCAGAAAACACACCCATACTGCTCTGTCTGGGTTCTCTGCCACAGCTGCCTTGGCCTGTCACACTGCCTTGTAAGAGACTGCATGAGGAGGAAGAGGAGAAGAGGTCCCTGATAGTGCCCCACAACCAACATGTGCAGCTGCTTCTCCAGCCCTGCCGCTGCACACACGCCTCATTTCTTGCCACCCTCCACATCCTCGCTCCCCAGGGTGAAACTGTTTCCTAGGAAAATCAGAGGATCTCCTGTTTAAGAACTGGACTCCAGTTTAAGTAAAAGCTATTAAAAAAAAACAACCTGTCCTCATGAGTTTGCTCATGGAAATCAATGGCATGCTAGCAGATGTACCAAATATCCCCCAAAGTGCACATGTCAGTGCATTTCTTCCTTCAGAGATCATTAATGGCTCATGACCAAGGTCAGGAGTCAAGTCTAAGACTTTGCTGCTGATATAGAGGAAAGCATCTTTGCAGTGACACAGGGCACAACCTGCCCAGCTAATAGACTCACAGGAACTCGACTCCCAGACCTCATCCATCCCCTAATTTATAAATAATAAATTGCCATTTTAAAGCTGCTGTCTAGGAAGAGTATCCTAAGCCTTTGCCACCCTCGGGAGAGTGCAAACACAATGACAAGACAAGAAACGCACAGCAGATTAAAACAGCTGTAAGTAAAATCAGCTTCAAAGCCAGAATAAAAGCCAAGCACAGCACCAAAATCTTCTGGACGAAGAAAATTTTTAGCAGATAAGGCCTAAAATGGGCAGGCCTGGGACCAGCCCCCCAGCCTCCACAAGGGAGAGCACTCAGTCACCATAGAGACAAAGCACAGGCACGATTGCTCTTGTCCCCACTCTGCAACCTCTATCTCCTCCGAGGCTCCGGAGCAGATGGCAAGCTGCGAGCAAGGGAAGGAGGGACTGTGAAATGCTGCATGTAAATAAGACGGCCAAACACTTTTGCTGTGCCTCGGCAGCAGCCGAGCAGGGCTATTAAGGGGCTGCTGCAGGCGAGCGGCTCGGCAGCAGTAATGAGTTGGCCACGAGTGACTGATTCCGTGTCAAGGTTGGGCGGTATCGATCAGATGCTGCAGCGCTGCCACTCCGCACAGACGCCGGCGCTGATGGATCGCCTGCAAGGCCACGGCACCGGGGGAGGGCAAGGGGGCAAGGCTGGGGTTAAACCGCAAGGCAGCGTCCCAGGAGGAGCCAGGACAGCGCCGGGACTCCGGGCCGGAGCTATCCCGAGCACTGCTTTCAGAGGCAAATGAAGATGCTCCTTTTGCTGCTGCCCTGGTAGGCTCAGGAGTATCTTTTCAGCACAAAATCCTATCTGGGTCGGGAAGCAGGAATAGGGAGAGCTTTGCTTCCTTGGAGAAAAGTATGATTTGCAGCACAGCAGCCACAGTCCTGTTGGAGCCTCCTCCCCGCGGGAAGGGAAGGTGAAGAGGCAGAAGAATGCTGCCGTGCTTTGACACAGGACACACTGAGTCCTTGCAGCTTAGACTGTCCCAGCCAAGAAACAGGTGTTTTTCAGGATTCTCACCTTGTTTCCCAGGCATCAGAGTATCTGGTACTTTGTTTTTTCCCTTTATACCTGATTAATTTTTCCACCTTAAAATTATCTCAGGCAAGGGACCCGCGTATCTCTTGGGCTTAGCCTGCTGTTCCAAGAGAAGGGAACAGCTCTGCACCTCACAGATGGACTGATGCAGCTTCTCAGTGCATGTCTGGTACCCAAAGCAGTATCAGTGGGTCAACCCTTCAGTGCAAGGCCAAGCCTTCTGCACAGCTACATCAGCACACTCCTGCCCAGGGTGAGAGAAGCAGGAACAACATCCACTTGGATTGCATTATCACAGCAAGGCCTCGGTGGATCCAAGCTGCAAAGGGCAGACTAACAGCATGTGGAGACTCTCCCTCGGAAGAGAGGAGTATTCCCATTCCTGCTGCTAACCAGTGCAGCACATCCCAGCTCAGCTTGCAGGGCCTGGGGCTTTGAGATTAAGGGTCTGCCCACCATCAGTCATCAGTCAGCAGCAGTCATGGATTTCTCTGGGTTTACACTCTTCCACTCTCCCTTACACAGCCAAAAAAGACTAGCAATAGTCACAGCTCAAATACTCTATTTAAAGGCTGCCTTGAGGACTAGAAGTTAATTTTAAAACTAACTGACCTAAGCTCTCTGCCATAGTACCTCAGGAGGAGTCTGGAAGGGTGGAGTACTGCTAAATGCTTGTCTAGAGAGTGTGTATTTTACCTCCCAGCTCTTATTTCCCATTATTAATGTCAAGGTTTTTTAACAAAATTTGTCTTGGTCAATTAACTCAGACGGGGATGCTTGTAACATTCCAAATAAAGCCAACCACATCCTGTGCTCAGAAAGATGAGCGAGCATGGCTCAGGAAGCAAGGGAATGACAAGGGCAAGGCATGACTCACACCCACCTCACTCCCACATCCTGGAAAACAACCCACCCCACCAGCCTGGCAAGGACACAAACACCAACAGCCTCCTGCTCTCCCCACAAGAGTTCTCTCTGCTGTCCTGCACACCAAGGATAACAGCTGCCTGAAGCACAGAAGAGAAAAGTCTGTTTTGAAGTATATCTGCCCAGTGGATCTGTCACAACAAAAGCATCACAAAGACACTTGCAATGACACTGTTACACACTAAAAATAGAAAGAGGGATTCCTTTTCATAGAAAGGTGTTACTTGTGCATCAAAATATCTCTTGGTTTGACTTTTATCACATTCAATTACCATGAATTGTAATTTAAGGTACAGTCCTTCCCTGACCAGGCCCATGAGGGGCCACCCAGCATCTCTGCAGCCAGGTAAGAATCACACTGGGGAAGCTGGGGTCAATTCCCTTGGATTTCAGTAGTTACACTCTGCAGTGGGTCACTTCACATGTTATTTCTTTTGCCTTGCCTGGATGACCACTGCTGTGGAATTGGAAGGCGGTGACTGGCTGGCAGAGAAGAGGGATGCAGGCAGGGCTATATTAATCCTTGACTGCTGAATGAGTATGCTTCCCTTCCCAAAAACACCTCAGGCTGTTCCCAACCAAAAAACATTTGTGTATGAAAACATCCAAATATTTCCCCAAACTATGTCAAATCCAAGAGACAGGAGTAGTTCCAGGAAAACCTGGACAAAAAAAAGTAATTTAGAACTTCTTCATAGATCTGAAACAGTGTTTTGACTATCAGAAATTCATCTCTCTGCTGAAAAAACCAAACTCCTCTCGAATTTAAGGTCCTCACAGAAGCTGTACTTTCACACAAATAGAAGTCATTGTACAAGTAGTGAGGAAGGATTTCTGAAAGCCATCATCATCTGAACTCACCACTTTTTCCGAGGAACACATTCACAAGTATATTTTTTGCTACAGGAATTATAGCACATGTCATTTCCAACCAGAACATGCACTACCCATCTCAAATCTGTGATATGGTCAGAGCAGGCACAAAACCGTGGGCGCCTGGGGCGAGAATTGCCTCTGGCTGCCCCCAGGCCTGCCTCATCAAGTCAACTGCTAATGAAGAGCAGGTAAGTGCCCATCTTAGGGGAGCAGCCCCCACAGCGGTGTGGGCAGGGCAGACCTTGCCTGACAGGCACAATGGGACAGGTCCAGCTCACATGGAGAAAAGCAATCTGCTGGTGACCATGACGAGAGCACAGGTAAATGGCTGGTTCAGGTGAGCATTTATTCACACTGCCCCCACAGTTTCATATTCCAATCAATGGAAATAAGGGCTGCTCTACACATTTGGTTTTTAGGCCAGATATCAACTAAAAGGTCTCAGCAGATGTCAGCTCTTACCAGCCACAGGCTACAAATCCCAGGGCACACGTGCAGACCATACCACTTCTGGCCATGCAAAGCCCACTGGAATTCCCCCCCCCAGCCTCCTGTTCAATCACAGCCCCTCCAGAAGCTCATTCCTGCCCTCATGTGCAGCTACCAGCTTTCAGTGGGACCGAGGCAAGCATGCAGGACCTTCTCGAGCTGCCTTTACAACAAACCAGCCCAGGCACACATCCCTGCTCAAACACTTCCAGATGTGCTGCCTGATTCAGCATTACCAATCCCAGCAGTATTCCAGATTTGCCCTGCTCACGCCTGCACAGACCTGTGCTGACTTCTGGGGTGTCCCTCTGGGTGCCACAACACACCTCAGCCAGTCCCCTGCAGGGACTCTGTGACATCCCATCCCAAAAAGCAGCCTGCTCACAACTGAACTGCAAACCATGTCAGTTCCATTATCTACACCAGACCACAGGAAGAAGTGTAGCTAAAAAAATAAATAAATGCCAGTCTCCAATTCAGGAGTGCAGAAAGGCAATTGCTTTGATTTGCAGTACAAACTAGAACTGGAAGGAAAGCAAGACCAATTTGTACTAATTAGAATCATAGAATCCCAGACTGGTTTGGGTTGGAAGAGACCTTCAAGATCCTATCATTCCACGTGTCCTACCACCTTTCTCAGGTTGCTCCAAGCCCCCTCTAACCTGGCCTTAAACACTTCCAGGGATGGGGCAGCCACATCTTCCCAGGGCAGCCTGTGCCATGGCCTCACCAAAATTCTCACCCTTTTAGTACATTCAGCATGGATGAATGGAAATGACAGAGCAGAACAGGAGCTGTAGCTGCTGCACAGCTGTGACAGGTAAGTCAAGAAGCAGCTGAAGCAGGTTACTGTGCTCATCCAGCAGCCCAAGAAAAGAGTTTTCAGGATAACCTTTCATTAGTGAATCCTGCTTTGGGCTGCACAGCCCACCTGTGCTGGATGGCAGCAGCCAGCTCCCCAAATCCTTCCTCGTGTAACTGAGGGCACAGCATCGCATCCTGCAAATCCCCAGAGCCCTTCCAAGGGAGAGCACAGCCCACCTGACCCAGCACACACAGGCACTGCCCTTGTCCTTCTGGCTGCTGATGCCCATGCTGCAGATCAGAGGCAGGATCAATACCACACTCTGCTCAAACCAGTGTTGAGGGCAAGGATTTGACACTGACTAGAAACAGCAGTACCACTGACCTCATCGACTATCATTTTCCAAGCAAAGGCAGTGAGTAAGGAGCAGACTAGCATTGCCAAGAGCAAAAGACTAATTTGGTGGAAGCTTTCTATTTAATATCCACGCTCTTGATCCTACAGAGATTTAAGATTTCTTTGGGCCTACACACTTGCATAAGGTGGTGTGTGCATTTAAGAGACTGCAGGATCTAAGCCCAACTTTTTACTAAGTACTAGATAAGCAAATTTGCCTAACAGGAATTTTAATTTGCCATTACCCCTTTAAAAATGTATTTGTTCTCTGCTAAATAGTAATAAATTAGCCTAACAGCAATCATTTATGTTTCTTTAGCATCTTGGAAGCATCTCAATACATTTTTACCAACCACAGCAGCCCAATGAAGCTAAATCAACTGCCACATGTACATCTCACAGGACTTGGTTTGAAGATGGGGGTCTTTACAGCAGAAAGCTTGAATTTTTCACTAACTCGCTGAAAAAACATATTTATAATTTCAAGTAGGAGGGAAGACGCATAGGAGCTCTGCAAGTAGAGTTTAATGTGGTGAAAGGAAGAATTTCTTTCAACAGATTTTGTACCCTGCCCACCTACCCAGCCTCCCTGCCACCACACATCAGGAGGTTCACACACAGCAAGCCCAGCCCTTCCAAGGAGGCTGACACAGCCTCCTGCACACCTGGGCCCTGCACACAGCTACCTGTGCCTGCCCCTGCAGCACACCAGACCATCCCAGCTCCAGAGGTGGGCACTCCTCCCAGGGCAGAGATGGGAGCACACCCAGCCCCAGCCTGCCTATAGCCCTTGGTGCTGGTTTCAACTGACAAAGACCAATCCTGGAGAAATCTGTGTTTCACAAGGACTACAAAGCTTTATTGGGTGGGGCTTGCCTGCTTCCTGAGCTCCCTTCCCAAATGCAGAAGAGTATTATCCCCTGAGAAAAGGCTGGAGAGGTGACAGACACTAACCAGGCAGGGATCTCCAAAGTGGAGACCTAAAATGCCTGTATTTTGGCATTCCTCATCTCCACCATGACCTGCAGCATGTATCACGACCCATTTCACTCCCAGTGCAATCCCTGAAGCAACACCACTGAAAAGGCAGGGAGGGGAAAGAAGAGCAGTGCCTAAAGAGGAATTGAGGCTGACCCAGGATAACACAGGAAAAACCACTCTACCTCTCCCCAAACCAGCCATGCTGTTGTCCCCTCTCCCCACCAAAGAGCTGTTCCCTTGAGTGCAGCTGGATAGTAATGAAGGACTGGGTGGAAATAGATTTTTTGTTCTGCCTGACTGTGGGCTGCTGGAGCCAGGTCATTAGCTATGCACGGCAAGCAGCAGCACTCCCTCATTAGCAGGCCACTCGTCAGCTCCAGCCACCTTCATTATTGGTTCAAAGGAGTGTGCCCAGCCATTATTGCCCTCTCCAGAAACTCAGCCTAATTGGCTTAGGGAACATGCAGGTTAAGAGCATGAACAGCTCTGCAGCTAACACAGTTTTGCCAAGTCATGATTTTATGAGTTCAGGGAATTGCATATCCTCAGGTCCTGGAGTCTCCAGCACTGCACTTAACCTCACTTTCTGCATCAACTCAACTGAAGGGGACAGGATGCTTCTAATCCTCATGGCTACAGGGGGAAAAAGTGGCCCTTAAAGGACTACAAGCCAGATAGAACAACTTTACAAGTTTTCCTCTATTTTTACAAATTTGCAGACCATTTCCCAGGGAAGAGCTGGCAATGTAACTTCCACAAACACAGAAAAACAGGCATGTTTGCTCTGAGCAGCCAGTCCAGAGCCCACTGCCCTGGGCAGTGAAGCTCTTTGTCCTCTGAAGCCACAGCACAGGCAGAGCCCGTGTTTCCCTGTTTTCCAAGGCCAGGGAACCTCTGTCCCCAGGCACCAGCCAGCCCTACCTACAGGGCTGGTGTTGCTCCATCCATCATCACAATCCAACTCGAGAGACAGGGGAGGATCAAGGGCTAGGAGAGCCCCTTCTCCATCCACAACCACAACCAGCACCAAAACACACCCAGCAAAGCGTACCTTCAGTTCCTGAGCCATTCCTGTTCAAATGATCCAACATCCTACTTGTCCTAAGGCTTTTGCAGAGGTTTCTCTCCTCTAAAGCTGAAGCAACACATCAGAACCATTCCCGAATTCCTCCTTGCTTGCATACCTCTCCTTAGTTGTCCCTAAGACTGAAGGACTTCTATCTTTTTCTGAAGATTGATAATCCTTCAAACTATCTCAGCTCCTCTGGTCAGCATGGTCTGTTACCTTGTTACAAGTTTCAGGTGCTGCAATGCTCACTTGGATGAGCCTCCCTGTTGGTGACACCTGTTTGCAATTAACAGAGATGAGCCAGGGACATCACTGGTGGGATTCCCCCACCCTGGCCTTGCTACCACCTGAAACTTGGGCCCTAACCCATCTCAGCTGCCTGCTCCTTTCCAAGCCTCTGGAATTCCTGACTGGATTTCAGCCTTGCAGCCCAGTTTCCTGGGGTCTGTACTCTAGGCATACTCTGGGCCTTGGTGTTTGTTAGGGGTTAGGATTTTTCCTTTTGTTTCTCTCATGGAATTTTGTCCCATTTGTTGCTAAGAAACAATAACAAGCAGTAGTAAGAGCGACAAAATATGTACCTACAAGGAAGGGAAGGGAAGGAAAAGGGAAAGGGGAAGGGGAAGGAAAAGGGAAAGGGGAAGGGGAAGGAAAGGAAAGGGGAAGGGAAGGAAAGGGGAGGGGAAGGGAAGGGAAGGGAAGGGAAGGGAAGGGAAGGGAAGGGAAGGGAAGGGAAGGGAAGGGAAGGGAAGGGAAGGGAAGGGAGTGTACCTGGCTGCGCTTCTCTTATCTGAGGGGTTTCCCTTGGAGGGGCAGAGATCCTGCGAGATCTGTCCAGGACAAGTGCGCTGGGTGCAGCTCCTCGCTCTCTCTCCCGCCGTCCCTCGGAGGGGAAGCCGCTGTGCTCACTGCGGGACATTCGGCAGCGCTGTGAGGCTCCGTCTCCTGCTGCCTTTGCCACCGGGAGCGAAGCTGTGCTTGTGGAAGCGGCTGTTGCACCGGGGCCTTACCAACACCCGACCTCAGGAAAAAAGGGCCCTTCACCGTCTGCTCGGCTGCCTCAGGGGAAACTCCGGAACCCCGGGGCCCTTCCCCTCAGGGGAGCCTCTCCCGGCCGTGTTCGGGGCCGCGCCCGCCATTTCTCTGCCCTGCTCCGGGTTTTTGCTACACCGTAGCCGCACACCCCGTGCCTGGCGGGGACACCCCGCAGCTCCCGGCACAACTGCCCAGTTTCCACCGCCTCTCGCTCGCTGCCCGGGTGAGCCGCCCCGCCGTTCCTGCCGCGGCCCAGCCCGGCCGCGCCGCCGCCGCCATCACCGCGTGAGGGAGACGCGCACAGCGCCCCCTGCCGGCGCGGGGATCCCCGCCCGCCTGCCCGGCCGGGAGCCGGCAGCGCCCCCTGCGGCCGAGCCGGGAACTGCAGCGCGGGCAGGGCTGGCTGCGCCTGGGCGGGGCTGGAGCGCCGGGAGAGGATCGGGAAAAAGGATCGGGAAAGAATCGGGGAAAAGGGCTGGGAAAGGATCGGGAAAGGATGGGGAAAAAGGGCCGGGAAAGGATCAGGCAAAAGGGTTGGGAAAGGATCGGGAAAGGATCAGGAAATAGGGCCGGGAAAGGATCGGGAAAGGGCCGGGAAAGGATCGGGAAAAAGGGCTGGGAAAGGATCGGGAAAGGGCCGGGAAAGGATCGGGGAAAAGGGCTGGGAAAGGATCGGGAAAAAGGGCCGGGAAAGGATTGGGAAAGGGCCGGGAAAGGATCAGGAAAGGGCTGGGAAAGGATCGGGAAAAAAGGATTGGGAAAAAGGGCTGGGAAAGGATCGGGGAAAAGGGGCTGGGAAAGGATTGGGAAAGGGCCGGGAAAGGATCGGGAAAGGGCTGGGAAAGGATCGGGAAAAAAGGATTGGGAAAAAGGGCTGGGAAAGGATTGGGAAAAAGGGCTGGGAAAGGGCTGGGAAAGGATTGGGAAAAAGGGCTGGGAAAGGGCTGGGAAAGGATCGGGAAAAAAGGATTGGGAAAAAGGGCTGGGAAAGGATCGGGAAGGGGCTGGGAAAGGATCAGGGAAAAAGGGCTGGAAAATGGGAAAGGGTTGGGAAAAAGGGCTGGGAAAGGATCGGGAAAGGGGCTGGGAAAGGGCCGGTGAAGGGCCAGGAAAGGGGCCAGGAAAGAACCAGGAAAGGACTGGGAAAGGGCCGGGAAAGGACTGGGAGAGAACTGGGAAAGGACCAGGAAAGGGCCAGCACTGCTGCTCCAGCATTGCATTCCCATCTTCCCCGTTCTTAAAGCCAGCTCTGCCCCAAAGCCCCTTTGTTTCAAAGGTACAATAATTCGGAGGGAGGGAAGGGAGGTTCCCGCCTCCCTTGGCAGACACCTGTCATTCAAATCCCGACAGAGTCAGGGGTCTGTCTGAACCTTCACAACAAGTCCAGGCTGAGCTGATCTGCTGAGAGCTCAAGCAGACTGAAATGGATGGGAGAACTAGCACTGTTAAGCTCATCTTGCAGCCTATTTCTTTCTTGCATCATTCTGATAAAATTCCCTGTAAACTGCTGGAAGAAATGTAATATTTTACATTGACATACGATGCAGAGGAGTGTGTTTAGGGATTTTTTGATAGTAATGGTCACAAAAGATTCCCTTTGCTTCTTACAATAGCTAATGTCTCATTCTATAGATAGAGACCAATATATAATACAGGCCTTGTCCATCTTTCTAGAGCAGATCACAAATTTTTCATCAATAATTGCTTACCACCAAAATAAAATAATCAATTGTATTCATTTAAATCAACACATTTCAGAATATACTAATATCACACAGTCTGTTCAATAGCTTTTCCATTTTAAAAAATGAAACAAAGAATTTTGAGAAGTCTAAAACACTTTGTTCAAAATGACTTTTCCAAACAAAATCATTTAGTTTGTATTTTAAAAATAGTGGCAAGCTGCAAAGACTGAAATAGAAATGAAATGTTTAATTTTGGAAGAACATATGCTTCATCAGAATTTTTAACATTCATTTCGGAGTCAAGAGAAAAACTGATGCCACAGACTTTCCTGTCAAAAGGAAAACTCACTTCTTTGCTAGTCCTAATATTTACGACTTCTGCTCGGCGTTAACAAAATGCAGAAATACTTTTCACTTGCCATGAGAAGGAGGGGAGCTGTGTTCCAGAGCAGCTGCACTCCAGCCCTCTGCGAATGGCTCGTTGCACAGCGAGGGCTGCGGCTCTGGAGGTGACAGCAGCTCCCTGTCACCACTGGCCAGAGCAGCAGCAATGGATCAGCATTGCTGTCACACTGCTGTCAGTGCCTGGCCCTTGGCAGGCAAAGGATGGATCTGCTGGGCTTGAATTAATTGAATCCCAATCCTAGAGGCATCCTCCAGAGACAGGAGTTGGACGCAGCTACCCACGCCTCGGGCGCAGGAGTGCTGCTTTTGTTTGGAAGCACCTCTTTCCCAGAATAGCTTTTGAAGTGATTAGCAATTGGCAGGTAGACAGGTGACTGAGAGCTCTAGGCACTGTAATTCAAACCTGTGGTCAGCACATCTCTGCTCTCCCTTCACAGACCTGGCAAAGGGGACACGGTGCCTGACATTGAAGTTGTTCCAGGATAGAGGGGTGCGTTACTGTGCAATCCCCACCCCATCTTTCAAGGGCTCCTGTCTCAAAGAAGTGTGTTTGAGGTGTGGGCCCTGCAGAAAGGGGCAGCTCCTTCCAGAAAAAGAGGAGTGTATAGTCACCTAGTAGTCTAACTAGTCACCTAATAGTTTAACTAGTCATCTAATACAGATACCTAATAGTCAGGTGTAGAGTTGACACAGCCAGAGTTCCCTCACAAGAGCTTGGCATGTGCACCGCTGTCCTCCCACCCCAAGAGGCTGCAGGGCAGGAAAGGACTGACAGTGTTTGTCTCCTGTGATATTTGCAATTTTCCCTTTTCCTACCATTTCAGAGAAGAGTCATGTTCCAATCCTTATGCAACCACCCCCAAGCAGTGCCCACTGAGACCTGAGCATTTCTGTCTCTTTTGATAGTGACTGTATCCCTCAGAAAGACAAAATGCCCCCAGCACAAAGCAGGCTCTGCAGCAGAGGCAGGAGCTTTGCTCCCAGCAGCTGGTGGCAGACACCAGCCCCTGAAATTCCGAGCCTGTCTGCAGGCACAGGCGCTCTCATGCCTTGGAGCAGTGGGGGTCCCCCAAACACCCATGCATCAGCCTGCTCTCAGGGGACAAACAGCTCCTGAGTCACTGCACAGCCTTCAAACACGGGCTTTGTGCACTGGGTTATAAAAAGATGGGGAAAGAAGTCTTGAAAACATTGGGTTTTTTTCATCTTTTAGTGAGGTGGCACGGGAAGGGGTGGGGATCGTGTGTCTCAGTAGTGGAGCAATTCATGAGGCCCACAAGCTTCCCTGAAAGGAGGCAAGGCAGCCCTAGAGAGATCAATCGCAATTTTATCTACCCTTTTCAAGTTCTCATTTCTTTTTATCCCGTACTGCCAGATAAAAATCTCTGCCTCAAACATGGGTAAGGAGATAGAGCTTTATTATACCATTCCAAAAACATTAGACGCTGTAGGCTTCGCCCTTTTATGAGTTCACTTTGCTGGCACTTTCCTCTCTGCCCCCCCAAATCTCTTCCCTTTAATATTTTTTCTCTCCAAATCAGAACAACAGGCACAAAACTAATTATGTGATATTTCAGATCCATGTTGTGTTAATGGCACCCGATCGCGTGTGACATTTCCGACTTGTTAGACTATTATTCTCGCTTATTGTTATCTCTGCTGCTCTGAATACTGGCTCAGGGCTTTGTATCCCCCCCCACCCTGCACCAGGCTCTCATCCCCCCCTTCCCTCTCTTGTTCTCATTTATCAGCGTGTGAGGATCTGTGGAATATTAAACTGGGCCATGCTGGATTGCTCACTCTGCTCATTGTGGGCAATGGTGGAAGGGAAGGCAGAGATGGCAGGGCAGAGAAGGTGGGGAAAAGCAAATGCCAGAGGGGATTTGTGGGGAGAAGCCACCATAGCAAGGGTCAGCCCAGGGGAGTCACTGACTTTAGGGTCAGGCTGTGAGATGTCCTCAGGTGACCCTGCAGTGACGGCTGCCCATCCCACCTGCCTTGCATTCCCCAAGGGTGGACCGGAGACCCTTCTGGTGCAGCTTCATCTCCCACAGGCCTTGTTGGAAGAGACAAAATTGTTCTTTCTGCTTAGACCTGCGGGTGGGCCTTGGGCAGCAGAGGCAGCAGGCTGGCCTTGAGCCCTTGGGCTGGCTCTCAGTGGCAGCTGGTGGGGCACGTCCCACCCACAGCCTCTGCTGCTGACCATCGACCCAGAGAGGGCCATAAACCCTGGGCATGGAGATGGAGGCCGAGGTCCAGAAGCACCAAGAGCCCGGTGAGCATCAGCTGCTCTGCAGCTGCAGCACGAGGCAGAGCAAATGGCGAGAGCGAATCGAGGGGTGCTGCTGCCACCACATGCCCACCAGGCAAATATCTGTGATGCCACCTCAGGGACTGGACTCCTTAAGGGAACACCATGGTGCAGCTGGTGCCCCTTTAGGGCCAGTTCTTGGTCCCAGGGGTTCAGGGGAACATGCAATCATTGCACATACCTCTAGCTGCTCCTTCACCTGCCTGCAGAGCTCCCATATCCTGAGGACTCCTGAAGGTGTTGGCCTGAATGCTGCCATCCTTTTGTTTCACTTCCTGACTGATTGTGCTCCTGGGTCTCTTTAGTCACACAAACACAGCAGCTGATTTGTCTCCATGCAGCACTCAGTGAGATGGCTGCTGCCAAGTTCTTCCTGCTGGTACAGGCGGTGGGATCATGCCAGCACTGAGACTACAGGGAAACACTGGGAGGCTCCTCTTGCCTCTGCTCCTGCTTGCTGAGGCTTCCCAGTGTGCCACAAATCACTCTTCCCTCCCTGTCCAAATTCTCCTGCTCCCTTCCAGCCCCATCCTTGCTCCTGCTCCATGTGTGGTGACCCTGTGCTGCCCTACAGACAGCCCACAGACCTGCCTCCAGCCAGCAGGTCCATAAAACTCCTTCTTCCCTGGGAAACTGTGTCAGGAGAGATCTACATTGGTAACCAGAGCCAGAGCCCAGGCTTCAGACACTGTCATTGCCATCCAAGCCAGGACATGCTTCCCTGGCCTGCTCCAGCCAGCAGTGTCCCAGAGGATCCTGGACGCAGTTCAGGGGATGCCATGAGCCAGGAACTGTCAGGAGGGAACTGCATGGGAGAGGCCAGAGTTTAGTTGTATCAGCAGGAACCACAGCACATCACACCCCCACAGGACCAGACTGCATCCTGGCTTTTTACATTGACTAGAATAGATACAGCCTTGGTACAAATGAGTTTTAGAGAGGACTCTTTGCCAGGAATATAGTCTCCAGCTTCATTCCTTAGGGCTCAATCCAAGGAAAGTTTGCAATCATGTACTGCTCCCTCTGTGCCAAGGAGCTGGGAGGGGGATGCAATACCAAAACCTGAACATTTGAGCTGAATTGTTTTATATAACTCTGAGTCTCTGTCTTGGTTTAAGCCCCATCCAACTCTAATGCCACCAGCGTGGTGGGAACTCACCTGGGCTTCTGAGCATGGGAACCCTTGTAAGGGCCATCAGTGAGGCCACAGACACAGGCAGGGCTCACTGAGCTGCCAGACAGGCTCACTTGTCCCTGCGAGTCTGTAGGCTGGCAGCTATTTAGCAGACACACATGGAGACCTGAAATAAACTTCAGCTGGGAATAGGCTGCTTCCAGTAGCATCTGCAGGGATCTGCTGCAGGAACAGCTTGGGAACTGCTCATGGGAACGGTGCTGTGCCACTGCCTTGTGCACTCAGGGGCCCCAGGCAAGCAGCAATTTGTGGCATTTCTGTGCAACAATTCCAGTCCAGAGACTCTCTGTCAGCCCTCCTGGTTCGTAGCTCACTGAAGCTCTCACCCTGAGCAGCTCCAGGTCCAGCTCCACGACTGCATTCTCATGGGCTCTTTACCCCTGTCTTGAAAAGAAGGACTAGGAGACAAAAAAGTGGACAAGCTGCCTCACTGCATGCCCAGCCCCTTCCCAGTGGGGTCTGTTGCCCTCCTTCTGCAGCCCCATGTACCCCCTGCCCAAACACCCATCTGTGCTCCCTGCCTGCTCCCAGAGCCCTCTGCCCTGCTCTCCATGTCGCTGCTCCTCCCTGGAACAGCTGCAGCACAATATGCTCCACAGCCTGTCAAGGGGGATGGGAGGAGGAGCAGCACCACATAAATAAATAAAATAAAATACGTCTCACTTAATCCTTTTATCACTCTACTTCTTTCAGTCATTTACAGAGATAACAATCGCCCAGACTCTGCAGGAAGGACTGATGGAAGCAAGCACAGGAATCTCGTGGCAGCACCCTCCTCCCTCATCTGCTGTCACCTGGGTGACAAATCTTCACAGAGGGCAGCCCAAGAGTGAGTCCCAGTGGGGCTGGCTGGCAGGTGAGCAGGGTCAGCAGGACATGGAAAAGGGAAAAAAATGGGAAGCAGAAGAGGATCAGAAGGAAAGCTACAGAAGGAGGGGAAATGCAGAGAGAGGGAGCAAGTTAAACCAGCAGCCTGGCATCAAGGGACAGAGCAAGAGAGGGAAGAGATGACAGAGCACACAGAGCAAGAGAGGGGAGAGATGACAGAGCACACATCACTCTAAAGCCCATCAGTGAAATGCTGCTTTCCTTGGAGGTGGACCAAGGGTCAAACCACTGCTCCATGGCAGGTGTGGGAGCCCTGCCCAGGGCTCCTGTCTGCTCTGCCCCAGGGTACGGGAATGGCTCCAGCAGGGCCAGCTCCAGGGGATGGACCAGGCATCCTGATGGCCACCAGGCTCTGCTGCATTCAGCAAGGAAGGAACTGGGAGGGAAGAATGTCCCTCTGGGCAAGGGCAAGAGAATCATAGAAGGTTCCTCCTGAGAAAAGCAGGCTCTGAGCTGGCCTAAAGCCACCCCATCATGGCAGCAGGAAGAGCTCAGAATGTCACCTCTTAGCACGTGGAGACTCAGTGCTCCCACATGAAATGGCAGCTGTCTCTTCCAGTACACAGATGCCTTTTGGCTTCAAAGGGCACTGGATCAAGGTCATCTTTTCCCAAGGTTCAGCCATCTCTTTCCTTTCCCTTCACATCTGCTAATATGGAGCATCAGTCAGCTGCTCTTCAACACATCTCTGCCGGTCCCATCGATTCACACATTGATTTAAGCGCAGCACCGAGTGCAATCCCATTCTTCATGTGTTCTTCCCACCTTGGGGAGTCCCCAGCAGACCCCAAAGGTGCCTGTCCTCATGAAGAGCCCCCACCCTCTGGGTGCCAGCCAGGTCTGCAGCACCCAGGAGGAAGGAGCCTCTATCCAGGAAACATCAGGCACCTCTGGGTGTGATTTTTAATTTCCTGCAGTACTAAGATCTACAGTGCAACGCCAGGAAAACAAGTAATTTCGTCTGCCTTGGCTTTATCCTGCCATAAACTGCCACCCTGGGAAGGCTTAGGGAGCTGTGTGTACAAGGACTGCTGATGCTTTGAAGGAAGATCCCTGGATGCAGATCACTGGCTCCTGCCCAGGCTTCCCAAGCATCAGCTGGGCCGTGGGGATGCTGCCTCTGGCTTCTCTCCAAGGGGAAAACCTTCCCAGGAGGGCCAGGCTGAGATTTCCCAGGCAATCCTTGCTGAGCACGTGGGTTTCAGCCTCTTCCCTTCCTTCAGGGCCCTTCCACGAGCCCAGGCAACTGCAAGCCTGAGGGGCAGTGGCCCCTCCACATGTCCTGAACAGATCTTTGTGCATCAACAGTGTTTTCTGAGCAAAAAATGCCACTGGTTCCTTCTGCCTGTCCTCACAGAGAGAGGCAGTGCCCCAGGAGAGTGACAGGAGAAAGCAGAGCTGCTTATTCCAATGTGCTCCTGCATGAGAGCATTGTCAGCGCTGAGAACCTTCCATGGAAGCACAGAACAGCTGAAAGCAAAGCAAAAAACAAATCCCCAGAGAACAGCTTTCCTTCTCTTGACAAGGACATTCGGTTCATCTCCAAATGTCACCTCTGCCTCAGCCCTCAGGTCCCTTGGGCTCCTGATTTTATTCCCTAGCTTGGTGAGGAGGCTGCACAGATGGGTTTGGGGAGGAAGCGACAGGGGAAGGCTGCCCTGGCTGGCTCTGTCCCCTGCCCTGCCTTTAGCTCCCGTGCCAGGGGAGTGACACACAGCCCTGCTGTGCCTCCCCCATGCATTTCCAGGGGACCCTGATAAAACCTGACCTTGGTGCTGTAAACCTGTGCCTGATTGCTGAGTCAGTCATTCCTCCTGGGCGATTTAGCAGGGACTGTCCACAGAGCTGCAGTTTGTCTGGGTTAGAAGAAGAATTCATCAGGCAGCAGCATGGCCCACCTGCCTGTCTGCTCTCATTCCCATCTCCAGAGCCATCCCTGCCCCCAGCAGTCCCACCCTCCTTCTCCCCAGAGAAGGGAGGAGAGGGAGAAGTCAAGCAGGGAAAGAGGTGCTGGGGCTGCCTCTGCTCTCTCCCTGTCACAAAGCTCTCAGGGCCAGCTCTGCAGTCAGGGGAATATTATCTCTCCATGCTGCTGTTAATCTCTTTATGGCATCATTTGACCCTTTCTAACATCCATTGATTTTTGAACTACCCTTTATGGCAACGCTTTGGTCTAAATGACTAAACATCAGTGCCCAGGGCAAAACATGGGAACAAATAAAGCAATGGGGAAGAGTCCATTCAGTACCTGTGACTGCCTTGGTGCTTTGGGGCCCCTTCTCCCTCCTTTGCTGCCCCCCAGCCTCCTGCCTGTGGGCACCCCAGGGATGCTCCATCCCTGCCAGCGCCCAGAGGCAGCACCTGAGGCACCCCACCCTGCCCCAGCTGTGCTCTGGGAGCAGGCAGGGTGGTGGATGGCACACCTGGCAGCAGGTGCTGAGCCCACCTGGCTCCAGCTCAGATCCTCCAGCTCTGCACTCCCCCAGGCACCGTCACTCTCAGGTTCTGCCTTTTGCCACCTGTCTCCAAACTCACACTGCCAGAAGTCACACAGAAGGAGCTCCAGGCCAAGCCTTGCTAAGGCAGCCTAATAGGGCAACTCAACAAGAGGTGAAGGCTTCTGCTTCTAATTTACTGGATAAATGACTTTTTATTCCAGATTAATACGCTTTAATTTATTTCTGTTTTCCTGCGCTCAGCCCTGGTCCAGCAGCGACTGTCTCCTTGCCTCATACTTGCTACTTGTCCAAATGAAATACTGAGGTATATTGTCTACTATTATGGTAAAATACACAATATATCACACTGATGCATTCTGTGAGTATGACATAAAAATGACAAATGGGCTCTGGTCAAACACTAAAATGTATTCATCCTGCATTAGTGCAAAATTAATATTAATACGCTAGAAAATGGCTTGGATGATGAGGGTTTTGTGTCATATTAGAGAGGACACTTCATTCCTTCCTCATTTTTTAGACAGCATCAGCCCTTAGTGCTGACAGGAGCCCCAGGATATCTACCACAGGCATATTTTCACAGAACTCCAGCCAGGACCACAGAGGATGAAATGCTCGGACACGACACAGACCTGAGTCCCACAGAGCAGGTTTAGAAGGCCAAAGTGGTACCAAAATTAAAATGGTCCCCACCTTCTCTCTGCTGCAGATGCTTCAGGATTTATCCCTTGTACATCATCACCCCCTCCCTCAGTGTCTTCAGTCACTGACCATGACTAAAAGCACCGTGAGGGAGGAGGGGGATCCATCCCCACGGATGGTGGGCTCAGTTCATCACATTTGGATTTGGCTGGATTCCTCTGCTGAGTGCAAGTCTGTGTCAGATTTTCATAATTCCTGCCCTCCTCCTATGAGGTGTGCTAGAATAGCTGCTGAGGGCAGTGCTGAAGATAATATACTTTACAATTAGGCCATTTAATTATTCCATTGTGTGATTTCCATAACCACAGGCACATCTCTGCAAATTTATTGACCACGTACAACAAAATACACCAAGTGAAGAGGAAAAGCAGCAGTTTTAATGCATCAAACATAAAAAATTATTTCCTCATCTCTCATCTGAAAGTCTCAAGCCCTGAAAGTGGCTCCAACTTGGGTCTGCACACTGTGATTAATTTCCCTGCCAGTACCACATACATACATACTATATACATATTATGTGAGCAAGACAAAGTGGGGAGAGGTTTCACCTCGTCTAACCATATCTTAGGTAATGTTTGCACGTTTTCTTACACAATGGCTTAGTTGCTGCATCTTTGCCAGATTTCCTGGAATCAATGCCCCCCCCCCCCCCCCCCACTCCCAAGCCAGGCTTTCCCAGTGTCAGCAGCTGAGCACAGCTCACATGGCTTCATTTGCTGCCAGAGGATGAGCAATTCCAGGCCAGGTCTACCACATCCATTTCTCTCCCTCTGGCCAGGGCTTCGAGGGAAGATGAAACAAATAAGTGCTTTATCATTATGGGTACAAAATTGCAAAGCCAGGATGGCTCCAGAAACGCAGACTTTCAACTGCAAGGGCCCCCAGTGCAGTTCCCTGTGCCCCCCCTGCCCACAACCCCTCCCTCACAGCCACGAGTTACCGAGCAAGAAAGCCTCCAGAGCAGCCCCAGAGGAACAGTCTGTACCCTGCCTTTCATCTGCAGAGCACAGGCCTTTCTACAGCACCATCAATACAGGATGGAGGAGGAATCGTTAGATGAGGCACTTCCATCAATATCTCTGAGAGGAGCAGGTGACATGAAAAAAGGTGAACCTGAGACCTCTTCAGACTGGAGACAAAGAAATTACAAGGTTCTGTTCTTTCCGAGGGGTTTAGCATTTTGGTTTATATCTATATCTATACCTAATTTATATGCCTAGAAATGGAGCATCCATTTTTCCTTTGTAAATGGGAAGTGGAGGCTGAAAGCTACAACCTTTGCCTAGAAGACTAAATGGCCTTTGGAACAGGCTGATAAGTGATAAAAACAACCTGCAAAAGCATGTATCCTTGCATCATTTAAGATGACCTTTTAGAAGGGAGATGCAGGAAAAGGGGAAGAAAATGAACAGAGAAAAGGAAAAAATGCTGGGGGAAACAAAATTTTAAAACCAAACATCCGCTGCTGGCATTTGAAGCAGCTGCTACTAGAACAAGAAAATAAAAATAAAAATAAAATGAGATTCGACATTTTATTTCCCCCATCAAACAATATATCCCAGCTAATGGCAGTAGAATAAAAATTTACCCAATGCAGCCTGCGAGAGAGGCAAAGAGAGGAAGAGGAGAGAACAAGGTAGAGGGAGGGGAGAAAGGTTATTATAAATGTGTCAAGCTTGTTTATGGCCCTTTATCAGCAAGTGCAGTGGGAAGAGAGAGGCACCGTTAGCGCATTTTAAAAGTGTTTGGCAGCTTTGGTTGCAATGTAAATAATCTTTATAGTCAGTTATGTTTCAGGAACAGGCAGGCACGTGCCACCTGTGCCAACAGATTTTTGAAGGACCTTCTGACAGCCCTGCTGGGCTCTGTGACGTGGGTGCTTCATCTGAAAGCACCTCTAAAGGAAAAGGGAGTATCAAGGGATTGAGGGGAGGACTTGAAAACCACAGAAAATGCATCTGTCAGGGTCAGGGCCTGGGCTGCTTCACCTGGTCCCTGAGCCAGGACAGTCAGGTTCCACTTCTGGGGATGTTTTTTACAAATCTGCAGGTCAGCAGCTCTGATGCTCCATGCAGAAGACTGCAGCTCTGCCCAAATTGCAGCCCCCTGGGAGCAGGGTGCAGCAGCAGGGGTGAGCCCAGCAGAGGATCTGCTCACCCCTTCTCCTGCTTCTCCTACAATTAGTGTAAGTGATAGGCAAATGGCTGCCATTTATTTACATGGAAAATATATTGTCAGGAATACCCACACCCCGAAGGGAGCTGACATCTCATTTCTCATGGGCAGGACAGGGAGGGAGAGCCCCGAAGAGCAGCAGTGGCAGAGATAAACCAGGAGACTGCCATGAACACAGAGACAAAGGAGGACACCGTGGTGCCTCTCCCTGCTGCTGCTGCTGCAAGGGAGATTCACACTCTGCAGATTAATTCTGAAGCAGTGTTTAACACATCTCCCTTTGGGGATGAAGGATTTGCCCTGCGTTTCAATGAGACATTCAAAATCACGCTCATCACTCTCGGAAATGGCTCTTGGTGAAATTGTCACCTCTCAAGCAGGAAGGCACAGGGAGCTCCTCAGCCTGGGAGGAGGATGGGGCTGCAGGGCTGGGCTGGCAGCAGCTGGGAGCAGCAGCCTTGGATCACAAAGTTGAGCAGCTTGAGTCAAGGACTTGAAGCCCAGGCAGCTCGTGGGATGGCAGGGAGCTGGGGCATGGAGTGGGTGTGTGGCTGCCAGTCTGTGGAGAAGAGGAAAAGAGAAACATCTGGAAGGGGTAATGAGCAGAGGGCAAGGTTTTCCTGCTTGTGTGGGAAATGCAGAGTGGCCAAGCCAAGCCTGCTCTTTCTCTGATCTCATCTTATATGCCTTCACCTTTCCTGTTTCCTGCCCTTCCTGATAGACCAAAAGAAGTCAAAACCCAGAGGGAAGATGCAGCTTTGCTGCTCTTGTGCATCCTGGACTGCCAGAGCCAGCAGAGGAGGAGTGGAGCAGAGCAGAAGGGTCAGCAGATGAGTGATACCAAAGGCCCAGACCTACCATGTACCTTAGCACATCCAAAGGGTGATGAGCAGCCTTGGGAAGGTCTCCATCAGCACAGCAGGGCACAGGCAGTGACAGCACTGGCTGGGCTGCTCCTGCTGTAAATCCACTTTGAGCTGCAGGGGTGGATCCAAGTCACAAGGCTGGGGTCTCCATTCCAGCACACCTGGCTGTGGGATAGCAATCAGAGCAATTCCTCTCCCAAGAGTCTCCAGAACTGGCAACTGATGAGTGACAACCTCAATTGCTGAGCACACCTGAACAAAAATCCAAAAGCACTTTTTTACCCTCTCACTGATCTTGAGAGTATTCACATCTGCTTTATGAAAGTACTGCACTAAATCTAAGGTGTAAGAGGAAAAGGTGGATTTTTATGAACTCAGCACACCAGCACTTTCCAGGAAGCCCTGGAATACTGTCAAACCTGTGTTCTCCTCCTGATAAGGAGCCAGCAAATTCACTTTCCCATGTGCAGCCAGGTACCTGGAATCGTCATAGAAGGGAATTGAAATGTAGATGTGTGATATTTACTGCAAAGCACGGCCTGTACACAGACAGGGGAAGCAATGCTTGAGCAGGAGGAGTAAATGACTATTGCAGGTAGAAAACCCACTGCAATTCATGCATCACACAAATGGTTGTGTATATTAAAGCAATGAGGACAAAGGGTATTGATTTAGCACAAGTATCAAGAGTCCCAGGTGCTAAAACCTGAAGAAATACAAACTGTGCTGGGCAGAATAACAACAAAACGAAATGATAAAAGGATATGAGTGTTTGAAAAGACGCTTTGGACGGGCTATAAATTCTAATAATCCATATTTCTCGAAAGCAGCAGCTATTGACTCAAAAACAAAAGAGCAGGCATTGTAATGTAACAAATGTCAGACGGGATAGCAGCAGGAATTCAATTTGCTCTGGCCATAGATCAACTTGAAACTTAATGTAATGGCACATAGTTAAAGCTGCACCCTCACTTAATGGCTATTACCAGTCCTGGGTGGGTTTTCCAGCAAGCATAAAGCAGTGAGTAATTGGCCCCGCTCTGCCTGCATCACTGCTAATGAAAAAAAACCCTGCTCCAGCCTGGCAGCAGTGGGATAAGGGGAAAGCAGGGAGCCCTGGCAGAGGCAGGCAGCACCAGAGCTGCCAAGAGCCTGCCCTGCCAGGATCCCCTGAAAGAGTTTCAGGAGAGACCTCCTGGACTTCAGCTGGCCAGCATCTCCTTTGTAGAAGGGTCAGACCCTCAAAGCAGCAGTCAGACATCCTTGTGAGCTTCCTGAATGAGCAGCACTTGGCCTGCTGGAAGAAGAGCAGGAGAGAGCCTGGCTGTGATGCCTGCCCTGCCCCGAGCACAGAGTGCAGGGGCTCTGCAGCCGGCCAATTAGAGCTGCTGTAATTAATTACTGCTCTCCCACACCAAACAGATTTCCTGTCCCACAGTTCCTGTGCCTGCTGCAGTGAAGGAGCAGAAGTGTCAGCCTTGCTGAGAATATGCTCTGGCCATATGCTAGAGGGAAGAGATGCTGAATGCAGCGGGAGGCAGCGGGGAAGAGGAGCAGGAGGGATGTGGGACACAAACCTTTGTAGCAAGGAGCTGCAGAATGGTTTGGGTTGGAAGGGACCTTAAAGATCATCCAATTCCAACCCCCTGCCACGGTCAGGGATGCTTTTCACTAGATCAGGTTGCTCAGAGCTCCATCCAGCCGAGCCCTGAACGCTTCAAGGGATGGGGCATCCCCAGCTTCTCTGGGGAGCCTGTTCCAGTGCCTCACCACCTCCACAAGGAAGAATTTTTTCCTAATATCTAATCTAAACCTACTCTCTTTTAGTTTCAATCCATTCCCCCTTGTCCTGTCGCTCCAGGCTCTTGTAGCAAAGTCCCTCTCTGAGTTCCTTGGAGCTCCTTCAGGTCCTGGAAGGCCACGATTAGGTCACTCCTGAGCCTTCTCTTCTCCAGGCTGAACAACCCCAATTCTCTCAGCTTTTTCACACAGGAGAGGTGCTCCATCCCTCTGATCATGTGGAGGCCTCCCCTGGAGTCACTCCAACAAGCTGATGCCCTCACTGTGCTGGGAACCCCAATGTGAAGCATCCAAAGCAATCAGGGAGGGCAAAGGTGTAAAATTGTCCTGATCGCTCCCAACAGGCACATTAGACTTCTAACCAAGAGTAAAGCTTGCAAAATGTTAACTTTCCAGGGATCTGCCACTCCAAATTTCAGGATGCAGCTTTGGAACAATCAAAAATAAATCAGCCCCTGGGAGAAACTCTCAGGTTTGTCATTGAGCCTCGCACGTGGCAGAAAGGAGCTCTGGAAGGTCAGGGCTGCGTGAACCTCCCTGCAGCACAAACACAACCAATTTTATTCCGTATCATTAAATATGGAATTGTGGCCTTTGACTTAGCTCTCTGAATGCTCCTCAGGAGGCCATTTAAATACCTTCCACAGCCTTTTATTAAAGCAGTAAAGATACTCAGAGCTTGTGACTCAGCTCTGCCTCCTCACTTACCATGAACCATACCTAGAACTTGCCAAGGTGCCCAAGTATTGGTTTCTCTGGGTTGGGATTGAAGGCACTTGAGGTGGTAGTTCCTGTTGGGACTCAGGTGTTCATTATTTCTTATCAGTGAAACAGCCTCACAACCATGAGTTCTGCAGCCTTTCATTAGCAAGGCACATAGTAGCTCTTGTTACAAGCTCTTTTAAGGCTAAACTATCCAATCAAGAAAGGACACCTAGATTATTTTCCCTTTTAACCCAATAACTGATCCCTCAAAGCCTGCAATGTGGACTTTTCTGTCCAATCACAAAACACCACCCAGACCCACGAAGAAGAAGGAAGAAGAAGGTGAAGAAGAACAACCTGCCCTAAAACCTCCATCTTGCTTCATATTTATTTCTTTAGTCTAAACCCCCAAACTCTAAGTTTTCCACCCTGTGATATTACACGCTTCTAACAAACTATACACCCGTAATCCCAGGGCTATCAATCCATTTTGGAAGCCCTGCTCATTTTCTGTGCCCCAGCCCCTTCCCCTCTGGAAGCCAAGGCTGTGCTGACACATCCTGGCTGATTCCCAAGGGACTTGGGAGAGAGGGGACCCCAGCCTGAGTCACAACAAAACAGTTGAAAATATTCTGGGCGTCTGTTTACAGGCCCATAAAGATTTTATGCAGTGCATTTAGCCTCATATCTCCACATTCATCGTGTTAAACGCTGAACATTTTGCTTTAATACCACACTGGCTACAAGCAGGAATACTTAATGTCAGTAAATAAGAAGTAATCACATTTTCCCAGTGAATGGATCAAAAATAGCTACTGGGAGAGTTAACCTTCTGAAGTCAAAAGCCAGGATCTCTTGGCGGAGTTTCCAGCAAACTGTAGACCCTGCGGGGCATCTCCAGGAAAACAAAATAATTAGAAAAATAATGGTATAAATAATAAAGCTTATGCATCTTTTAATTGAGGAACTGGTCTGTAAATTGGGCACAGCACACTCATGCCCAAAAGCCAATATTATACATTCAAATGCAGGGAAAGAGGGGCAGAAGCAGACAGACTAAGACTCTGCATTTGTGAGGAAAATCTACCGGAAAAGCACATTAGAGCTCCTTGGAAACTGGAGCATTTCATGGAGAAACACACACACACACAGAAGAGGGGCTTCTCAAGTGAGCCCAGATTATCACAGCAGACTCTCAGGCACGGTTCCTGTTGATCTCTAACCAGCCCTGTCTGGGCTTTGGGCACACTTCTATCTACCTGGGAACTCCAGGCTCCAGCAGCAGCTGAATTCCCCTGGATGCAATCACTCCTTCCTTGAGGTGGGCACATGGCCAGCCCACAGCCCCAGCTGCCCCCTGTGAGGAGGGGCTCTGTGTCTCACGGGACAGCAGCTGCAGTGTGGCAGCAGATTGGCAATATATTAATTATGTTTGAGCCATCTCAACTGAAATGATGCTTAACAAGTCGTCCTGATGAAGAGGATCAAAATCTGACTGAATGTCTCATGGCTTTAACTCACCTTGGCTGCCCAGAGCAGCTGTGGCTGTCCCATTCCTGGAAGTGTCCAAGTCCAAGCTGGACAGGGCTTGGAGCAACCTGGGCTGGAGGAAGGGGAGTTGGACTGGATGATCGTTAAAGTCCCTCCCATCCAAGCCATTCTATGATGGGTTCACGTTAGGTTTCTGTCACTGTCATATTTTCTGAAAAATCCCTTTGCCAGGATTTTTCTCCTGAGAAGCTGAGAAGCCTCAAAAACAATAATTATCTGATTGCTTGGAATGTGGTCTGGAGGTTGCTCACCAACAGGTGCATCTTTCATTAGTTCCATGTGAATTGTTTTTACTTAATGACCAATCCCAGTCCAGCTGTGTCAGGACTCTGGTCAGTCACGCCTTTTTATTATCATTCTTTTTCTTGCCTTCTTTCTCTTTCTTTAGTATAGTTTTAGTATATAACTTTCTTTTAATATAATATAATATCATTAAAATAATAAATCAGCCTTCTGAGAACTTGGAGTCAATTCTCATCTCTTACCTCATCCTTGGGACCCTCAACACCACAACGGTTGGGGATCCTGAGTGAGTGACACCCCAACAGGTTTCTATAGCATATGATTTTCTAAACACATCTCTCCTCCAGTCCCTGACTCTGAGCTTCTCTCTAGTTCAACCTTCTCATGAAAAATTGCCCCTCCCTTGTTTCTCTCCAACATTTTGTCATTATTTTACCAGCAAGAAGACCAGTTTAACTCCTTTGCATCTCAGTTTAACCACACTCTCAATCTGTCACTCAGCTGTCAGCAGTTATGTTAGGAAACAACACTTCAACACCTTTCACACATCTCTCCTAAATAAGCTCTCCTAAGTCTGAACCATTGGCTTCTCTTGGTACCTGGGTGCATCACTCTGGGCTAAATCTGGGCCTTGGCTGGAGAAAAGACCCCCATAGAGGGTCTGATCTCCAGGTCACTCTGTCAAGGGCACAGGTGGTGCTGATAGCAGCAAGCCTGATGCACATTACAACAGAACTCCTTGTCCAGCAGATGAGAAGGGTGTAGGCAGAGATGATGCCAAGTAGAGGATAATGCATGTTCCTATCCAAACCACCCTTCCCAGCTTGTTAGATCCTAAAAACACAAAGATACATAAAGCTGCTTCAAGGCTCAAGCTATCAGCTCCACTGGATTGCTCCTGAAAACTTCACAGCTCTGGAAGCAAAACTGACAGGGCTGATTCACAGCTGTGCTCTGCAGCTTTCCCAGTCACGGAGGGGCTGGGAATCAGGTGGTGGGGATAGAAGGTGGGAAGCTCATTTGCTTTCTCCACCTCAGCTTTTTTTTTTTCTCTCTTGATAGGCTGCCTACAGGAAAACAGCAACTTTGGAGCTGACAGCCAGGCACCAGTGCTGTCCCACAACCGGTGGGCCACCACAGAACATGACAAGATGTTCCATTTCCTTCAGCAGAACTTCCAGAAGAGCCTTGATGAGAACACCTCAAGTCTACAGGATGTTCCAGGAGGTCTCTAACTGCTGCTTGCACAGCATCCCCCAGAACACCTCGTGTTCTGCCTTTGAAGTTGTGACCTGATTACCAAAAGCAACGTGCTGCAGATGTACCTCTGCAAGCCCAGAAGCACCAGGGGAAATGAATATATTAGTATTTATCATATTAATGCAGATCAAGCTGGGTATTTGTTCTGACATTTCAATAATAGCTTTTCCTATTTTTTTTTTAAGCAGCAGCTTGTATTTTCTTCTCCTTTAAATAATTCATTGCTACATTAAACTTATTTTAAATTGGGGTCCCTTTTTGATCAAACTGAAACCTTATTTGGATAGCCAAAGGGGAAAAAAGGTACAAATGAAAACTCTTTTCTCTCCTCCATTCTTTCACTCCTTCTTTTTTCTCTCTTGTTAAAATCTCTTAATCAAAGTGACAATCTGTCTTTCCTGGAAGGAAGCTGGTGCCTTTGAACAGTGCTGCTCTCAGAGCTCTGTGCTTTGATGTGGGATTTAACTTCTGCCTGTAGCAATCTCCAGAGTCTGTGCACCATGCCCTGTGCCCGTGGGTGTTCTCGTGTGTCCTTGTGCCCAGACACAGCCTGACCCACCTTGTGGGCACCAAAATAAACCAAATGGCAAGGGCAAACACAGCAAATGCCACTGCCATGCAGAAGAGGGATGTGACCACGTGGAGCTACTGCCGGGCACGGCTCAGAGGGGACCTTGTTCTTTGCCTTCCCCCCATCAAGCACCATCTGTGAACGTCAGAGCAGCCTGTGACAGGCAGGGCTGACACCCTGCACAAGCTCAGCTGTGTCCTGGGAGCCCTGTTCCTGCAGGTCACAGTCCCTGGGCCGTGGCTGTCCCCTCTGGGTGAGGGGACACAGTCTGGGGCTGTCCTTGCCCTTCCCTCCCTCAGCTGCGCTCCCTGCTCTCAGCACTGTCTCCCTTCTGCTTTGGAATTGTTTCCCTCACCCTTTCTCAAGCCCCAGCTGACCTCAGTGGTGGCTCTGGGGGACAGTGAGGTTTTCCCCTCGTGTCTTGTTTGAGGACACAGCACAATCAGCAGATTTGGCCTCAGGAAGCACAAACCCAGGCTTGGGCAAATGGGCCACCTCAAGAGCCTGGAACCACCTTGCTTCCATGGGTCACTGCTGTCCTGGTGCCTTGGTCACACATTCTCTTGTGGGATGAATGCCACAGAAAGCAAAGCCAGAGCAGAGCTGCTGACACCTTCCCATTCCACAGGAGGAAAGCTCCCTCTCTATCACATAAGGAAGTGCCATCACTCGCTGCTGTGATTTTACAGCAGCCACTCATCCCATCATTCCCAAAGACCTCCACTCTACTGCTGGCAAGCGCCTCTGGGATTTCAGCCAATCCTTCAGGGATCACCTCTCCCATCAGTGTTGGTACCTCTGTCATCCTTAAGAGAAGTCCTTTGTGTGAGCCAAGCAGGGCTCTGGGTTTTGTGTACACTGAAGATTTTACAGGTGCTGCTGCCTGTCATCCCCAGTGGTTTTCTGCAGCAGCAGGCCGAGTGCACAAATGCTTTACAAAATACTGAACAACACAAACCTCAGAACTACAAATCTCCAAAGCAGCTTCAAGTCAGAGAAAACAAAACCTTGACAACAACAGAATCCAGCACTGCCTCAAGTTTCTTGTACCAAAAGAGAATCTTTAGAGCACACCTGGTATCGGTTCATAAAGCCATCTATCAAGAGTCTGAGGGATTTTTGGAAGTTTAATGTTCCAAGTTTCCCCCACTTTTCCTCTCCTTTAAAAGCTTATATACAAACACACACACACAGAACTTTTAAGAACAAACACACATAAAAACACATTAATTTTTCCAGGATCTTTTCTTTCTCTTCTGTGTGTCCCATTCCTCCCCTCTTCTAAGTAATAGCAGAGTTCTTGTTGGAATTGTCTCACATTTCTATGGATTGTCTCACATTTCTATGGATTCATGTGTGGATAGCATGGCAGGAAATAAAACTGAAATTCTTCCTACTTGCCTGCTCTGGGAACCTTTGCTGAGATACTGCAAATTCCTGCACTGCTGGGAAGAGCTCACACCTCACCCATGGTGACCCAAGAGGGAGATGCCAGAAGAGATCGATCCCATCTCCAGTGGCTGCATTGCAAACCATGCATTATAATCAGGGCAGAAAATAATGATAGTTACACAGAAGGAGGACACAATTCCCCAGACTCCATCTAAGCAATTTTTTGGGGGTTTGGACAGAGACTCTCTGGTCAATCTGATCTCTGCTGCAGGCCTGCTTTTCTCATTTCCATGGCACTCTCAGGTTCATCTCCCTCTGTTTTGGGGATCTGTGTTCTCCTTGGCTTGGAGGCTTTCAGTGCCCTCCCAAGGGCATTCTATCCCACTGAGCACATAATTGCTTCCAGAATCTTTTGTTCTCCCACCCCAGAACCCCTTCACTGAGTATCTGAGTATTTACACTGAGTATTTACAGAAATCTGTAAATCTTGGATCAGCCAAAACCAAGGGTTAAATCCTCTCCATGGAGGAGTGAGGGAACACAGCAGCTGACACTTAAAAACCAGGGGAGTCTGGAGAGGCCAGTGATGGGCTGCCTGCATCCAGGGATGGTGGTAAAGGACACAAGATAGGCTTCAGCTGGAGACCAAGGTCAGGCTGCTTGTGGCAGGAAACACAGAAGAGGAATAGAAGAGACAAAAAGTGAAAGGACAGTGGCAGGGAATGGGAAGATGCTTTACAGTGGACAGGAAGCATTTGTTTCATGTGGACCAGGAAGCAGAGAGATAGATCTCCAGGGAGTTTCCCAGGCATTTGTTGTAACTAGAACACACAGAGGAAACTTCCACTCCCAACTTTTGTAATGTTTGACGTGGGAGGCAAAGTCTGACAGAGGTACAGCTCTGACCTACCACATCACCACTTCCCTGTCCTGACCCCTGTTCCATGGACAGCTCATCCCAATACACCTCCCCTCTCAGCCCCTGCCTTCCAGGGCACAGAGCATCCTCAGCCCCCTGAGCACCACCACGCCTGCTCAGAGCCTCAGGGTTTATTTGCTTGGGAGTTTTGTTTGGTTTTTTTAAATAATGGTACATTTGGCTACGTAGATATTTTACTTGAATTACAGAACAGATCTCAGGGCACAGCCTTGGGTGATGGAGCATAGCATAGGATGTGCCTCTTGCTGTGGTGCCGAGCCCATTCCCCCCGTGCTGCCACGGGAATGGAGGATGCAGCTCTGCAGTACCCAGGGCCCATGTCCTGCCCAAGGAAAGACCAGAACAGCACCTCTGCAGGACCCCTGTGTCGCATGTCCCAGCTAGATGGTGACAGTGGGGGGTGACAGTCCCCCTTTCCCGGGGCTCCACAGAATTCCAGCTACCAGTGGAGGCGCAACGTGGAACAAAAGGATACAGCACAGGCCTGGGTGGCACTGGGTGACTTTATTTGATGTTACACTCCCCAAGGAGTCTCGGGGTCCCAGGCAATGAGCTGGGGGCAAACAACAGCTGATAAAGGGGGGCAGGTCTCAAGGGGCAGGTCTAACAGCTGGATGTGGGAGGAAGGGGTCTGAAACTCGGCAGAAAAGTAGCTAAGTAGCAAAGAGATAAGACACCTGGCTCAAGTGAACAACAAGGGCAGGTCTGTGTCCCTCTAAAACAGGGAGAAAAACCCCAAAAGGACAAATCAAACAACAACCTGCAAAATAAAAACACAGTACAACACCCCTGTGCCATTTCTAGCAGAGCAAAAGGGCAGGAGGAGCATTTCCAGGCAAGAGAGCCCTGCCAGTCCAAGGGCACCTCTGTTCCTGCTGGTGTGGAGACCCTGGGGGGCATTCCCTGGTCTAGGGGGACACAAGAAGCTTCCCTCAAAAAGCTCTGCTAGACCCCATTGGCTCCTTCCCCTGTTCCTCTGTCTGTTCTATGTCCCTAAGCCACACTTATTCCCTATTCCCTCATGTTTGTACCGCCCCAGAGCAGGGTCAGCCCCAGGCCCTGGCAGAGAGCAAGCTCGACCTTCGGTGTGTGTGTCTGGGAGCCGAACATCTCCTCACCGCGCGGCTGAATAAAACATCTGTGGATATTATGCAAAGGTCCTTTTTGCTTCCCTACCCTGGACTATACTAGCAGCAATTCACACTGCTACACACTGGTGCTGCTCCCTAAAGCCGAGCCTAAAGCCGAGCCTAAAGCCGAGCCTGCCGGCTGCATCGCTGTGCCGCGCTCCACACGCCGCGCGTCCCTCCTGAGATTTGCCACCAGCTTAATTGAGTGCACGCTGGAGAAGGACCCCCCGCCCCTACCCTCATGCATACCCAATCAGGCCTCCTGATTATGCAAATTAAATACAGCAACATCATCACCACCAATGCACACACCGCCACCACCACCTCCCCCCCTCCCGCGCTTCTACCCCGCCCCGTTCCAGCTCAAAAAGGGAGGGGGGTGAGGAAGAGTAGCAAACCCTTCATTCATAACCAGAAACATTAATTATATGTAATGATGGGCAGTCAACTCCCTGAAGCATTTGCATAATTACTAATGCTAATGGATTCAGAGTGCCTCTCTCCTTCTCGTGGAAGGAATTTAATTGGAAAATGCATAAAAGCATGAGGAGGGAGGAGGGAGCTCTGAGCGGGCTGAAGTGGCACAGGCACAGCACAGGAGATCTCTGGAAATGGAGGAGGAAACCTGGTCACTCCCTCCAGATCCTGCAGCCAGCCTTGCCTGCTCCAGCATCCCCTCCCTTTCTGGGGAGCAGGCACAGGAGAGCTCGAGGGGCGGGATTAGAGATCACCCAGGTCAGTCACCTTGATCCCAAGGGGATTATAAAAATAAGATTGAATGAAATTAGGGAATTCTCGCCTAGGTGCCCCAAAGACAGCGAGTAAGAATGCATGGCAGGAGGATTCCCTGGGCCTGGCAGGAGGATTCCCTGGACCCTCTGGCCCCACAGATCTCTAGTAGTTGTGCCTTTCTCTGTTTCTGGTGGCTGCTGAGGTTCCCTGAGGTGCCAAATCTGGGACTGGGCCACCTCGTGTGGTCTCAGTCCCCAGACTCACTCCCACAGTTCTCCAGGCCAGCGCATCTCCACGGCCAGGATTTGGGAAGGGGTGAACAGGAGTTCGTGCAGCCGTATGTTTGTTCTTCCACATTCTCCTTGCATTTATTCCCCGTCTCTCTGGAGTTTGGCACTGGGTCTGTCCTGCAGACAGTGCACAGGAGGTCAGCTGTGCACCCACTGCCCTTGCCCTGCTCAGGGGGCTGAGCTCCTGAATGGAGATAAGTTTTGCATCGCACTGTGAGCAGCTGGTGAGGCAGCAGATGGCTGGGAATCTGTAAAAGTTAAAAAAAAAAATCTAGAAAGTGCCTCTGTCACAGCCCCAGGTATTGTTCACTCATCCCCAGTGCCACCAGACTCCGAGTGCACCTCAAACAGGCTACGTGCCCTTGGAATCATCATCCCAGGGAGCTGTGCACACCAGTGACAGAGCCACTGCAATGTCCCCAGCCAGGGGGACACGCTGTGACAGTGACAGAGCTCTGCCTCACCGCAGAGGGACAGTCAGCCCTTCATGCTGCCCCTCTGCCATCCTTCAGCAGCCCCCAGGGGCCGGACACCAGTCATTGCTTTATTGCACTATAAAGCAGCGTGCACACCTTTGGCAGTGCATAAATAACAGCAATAATGTGCTCCCTTGAGCAAAGCAGCATTTCATCAGCAAGGAAATTGTCCTCTCTCTCCCTCCTAACGCCCCACTGGGTGCTGCCAGCAGTGCCTGGCTCTGGGAGGGGTGAGCACATCTGCTTCCCATTCCCCTGGAATTCAGGGCAGGGCTTGGCTGGATTTCATCTTTCTCCTGTCAAAAAATTGTGGTTAACTTTTAATACTTGTGAGGACCAGAGCCAGGCAAAAGGCAGTTTGGGCAGTGAATCTCTCTCCTTCTGACTCCTGTCTAGCCTCAGCAGCTACTCCAAGGCTGGGTCCCCATTCTGAGACCAGCAGTAAGACAGAAAATCCAACAGGCACCTCCACACTCCAGAACCGTCACCTTAGGCAAGCCTGAGATGGAAAAATGTTCCAACTATCCTTGTCCTCTTTTGTCAGCTCACCAGGGACCTCACTGGACACCTGCCCAATTCGGTAGGAGCCGCAGGTTTCCAGCACCTCCACAAAACAAATGAACAAAACCCCTCCAGGAGTCCAGCTCGTGGCAGGGACAGCTGAAGGATTGGTGCACACAGGGACAATATTTCCTACTCAGGCCTGTTTGAGTGAGTGATTCTTCAATGGTAACAAATTCTGGATTTTACCAGTTTACTTTGTTCACTCTAGACCCCCCCAAAACCAGCGGGAGGGTTAAACTAGTTTCCTTAGGAGAAATTCAGAGTCTAAGCTCTCAGCCTGTGTTTCCCTTTACTTTGTAGGTTTTTTTGCTTGGGGGTTTTGGTTGATATTTTTTGTTTTTTTTTTTTTAATCATGGCACATTTGGATATATAGATATTTTGCCTGCATTACAGAACACTTTGAAATCTAGTGCACATTTGATCCATTTTCCCAACACAGTAGAAATGGACAGAAACCACGGGGTACATTTTCACCCCCTCCAGCTAATCTCAATGCAAAGAGTAACCCAGCATCACTTCTTTTGGAAAATATCCCCTTTTTATTCATTTATCAGCAGAGAAAGGAGAAGATTGAAACAAAGGAAAAGGACCTGCACAAAAGCCCACAAAGCAGTGTAAGTGCTGATTAAACCTCGTCTCAGCTGAGAGTTCAACCTGAACGTATCTAAAATTTTAGCAAAGTTAATCCACGCATTTCCACGGAGAGAAAAACAGAGCTTTTGGATGGTTGTGTGAAGCCTGCAGCAGAGCAGAAATGAGAGCCAGGAAGGTGGTTTTGCTCCTTGCCACCCCTG
Source organism: Fringilla coelebs (assembly GCF_963513975.1). Classification (NCBI taxonomy): domain Eukaryota; kingdom Metazoa; phylum Chordata; class Aves; order Passeriformes; family Fringillidae; genus Fringilla; species Fringilla coelebs. Next base: position 3,359,587 of record NC_140038.1, on the reverse strand, counting down.
GGCTCTGCTCCTGGCTCTGTAAACCCACCAAATGAGAGGAAGAACAATTCTGCAGGGGCTCACCGAGGCAATCAGAAAAGCAAACAACTGCCACAGCGAGGTTTATTTCATTTTCTTGCACAGATGGAACACTGTCACGTGCAAAACAGGTTTGAGGGCCCTCAAAGTTTTTAAATGGAGGCTGCCCCAGGGTCCTGGGACAATATTTGCCCAGGCTCAGCCCCTGTGTGCAGAGGGAAGCTCCATCCCTGTGCTGGGAATTCCTGGCTGTTCCCAGAACTCCTGCCTGCTCCTGCTGCAGCACAGCAGAAATAATGAGCTCTCTTACAGCTCAGGATGAGAAAGGGACAGGAGGTTTTGGGGACAAAAGGGAGGGAGATTTCCTCAAAAGCCAGCACAGGCCCTCCCTCCGATCCTGCAGCGAGGTTAGAGTTGGGAATGGAGAAAATCAATGAGTACAAGTTGAAGGACTGGAACTGACTGAGAAAGGTACTTCAAATGCTCACTCCCCCAGAGGCTGTGAGCAGTGACTCAGGCTGTCTTGCAAAGCCTGCTTCATTTCCCCAGACTTCCTTGTTGTTTGAGATCAAGGGTTGGGTAAGTGATCTCAAACAGCAGAAGTTCATATTTGTACAATTTCCTCAAGACTAATGGACCCTCAAAGTCTTCACACATTTCATGCAGAAATCACCTTAGCTATCACAGCAAGAATTTTCAAAGCTAAACTTACCAGATTATCACATTTTCTGAGCCTGTTGCTCTCTAAATATTATTTTTCCCCCTATATTTACCATGGCCTAAATCCTAAGTCTCACTGTCTGGAGCACTGCTGGCCCATGAACCAGAATGACTTGAAACAAAAATACAGAGATCTATAATAAAAAAATTAACCTGAGAATTATTTCCTTCCCTTTATCCTCCTCAGGTAACACCCTCAATGGCACTGCCAGCTGCACTACAAGATTTGGTGTTTTCTAACCTGAGCAGAGAAATTACTTTGCATGAATCATTGAAGGTACCCACAATTGTCACAAGACCCGTGACAGGTTTTGCAGAAGTTTCTTTGTTGCTTGTGCTGGACTCAGATGAGAGACAGCCCACAAAATAAAACTTGTAAAGGTTAGCAGAGAACATTTCTGAAATGGATTATTGCCTGCAAATCCAGAGTAACAAAGTGGCTTCTGTGAAACCACAAAGGCACACAACAGCACTGTTTAGTTGTTTGCAGAGATCTCTTGAATCGGTAGCAAATTAAATAATGTTGTTTCTACAAGATTAACTCCTAGCTGGAATGCTGCATCTTCATAAGGCAAAATCTTTGTTTATTGACAAAAATATATTAACTTCTTTTTCAGTACAGGAAATAAAGACATCCTAGAAAAGGACAATTATATTTGCTCTCTCTACGCTGCAACCTTTGGAAATATAAAAATATTTTCAATAATCACTTAGAACTCCAAAGCTGAACAGGAAGCAGCCCATTGTCTTCATGATGACTTTGAGAGCAGCGCTGAAACTCCATTTGGAATATTTTTGAAAGTTAAAGATTTACTGTAATGCAATTATTTCAATATTGGCAAAGTGTCTCCACTTGTAACTGGTAACGTTCATTTGTGCACAGAGCTGTAATTCCCAAGGCCAGTGGAATACAGGAATATATCATACAGCGAGTTTCCCATGGATATATCATCCTTTGATCAAGGAGGCTGCATTGCAAAGTTTTAAATCTTTTTAAACGTCTCCCAAAGTGATTCAGCTTTCCCACAGGGCCCTTGCATATACTACATTTGAAAAGGTTTTTTTTTTTTAAATGTTCTTAAGCTGCTGGAAGTGACTTTGGTGCAGGGGAAGAGGATCAGATTGTGCAGCAGCAATTTTTAAGCTCTTTCAGGCTGTCCAACACAGGAAGGTATTTCCAGTACCCCACACTAAGGGTCCTTTCACAGTGTGCTAAAAGCTTTTTAATGGTAGAGTTTTTAAAATTAAAACAATGGCAAAACACATTAAAGCCAAGTCACAAAATGGAGTTGAAGAGAAATTATTTGACCATAACGACAACTTTAATCCCAGAACACATTGTACCCAAAAGAAAGGAAAGGAATTGCATTCAGCATTATGCATTAGCTCTCAAATATCTGCCTTCACATTTCAATTAATTCTGGTGCCTTATTCCAACTCAGCCCCTGATGAAAACTGTTTACTTCTCAGGAAACCGTGAGCATTACTCCTCCAAGGCCAAAATGCCCCAAAAAGCTCTGTGGAGCACAGCACATGCTGAGAGCGAGCTGAAAGCACGAGCACAGGCTTCAGAAAGCCTCAACTCACAGCTGGCCAAAGTCCCTGCAGCTCTGGGTCTCTAGCAGGGTCCCTCATGTCCTTCCCTTTCCTAGAGAAATAACATTTTCCTTGGGAAACAGGCTGGGGCAGATTGCAGAAATGGTCACTCTGTTAAGGCAGAGTTTCAAATGAAATCAATTTCAATTAGACACGTAAAGAGTTTTGTGAAATGGTTTCAAAAAAACAAAGTTGCATTGAAATGCATTGGGACTGCTAATAAGTATTTTATTTTAGATAAAAATTGACGCTTAAGGAAATTGAATTTTGTACTCGCAGACAATAGGAAAGCAAACTAGAAACGAGAGGAAAAGAGTTCTTTAAAAATCTCACTCAAAACAATTAGCTAAGTGAGGCAGTTGTGCTAATTCTGTGGCATTGTCTGACAAAACTGCTGTACAGCCAAACAGAGCAGAGGACCTGCACACTGCCCAGGTTTCAGCTCCTGAGAAGCCATTTCCACAGCCCAGGTGGAGCAGAGCCCCAGCCCTGAGCTGGCACAAGGGAATTCCTGTCATTCTGCCCATTCTGGCTGCAGGGAGCTCTGCAGGACTGTTGTTTTTCTAGCTGGCCTCTACTTCCAGCACTGACCATGGGTGGCTCCCATCACACATGAACCTGCGCAGTGCTTTTAAAACCTGTGTTTTGTCATAACATGTCACAGCAGGGCCATAAACATCAGCTTTGATGCAAAATGTGGGGCTCCCACTGCTCCTGAACATCAAGGCACACCAGGCACAGGGCTGAGCTCTTCATCCAGCTAAAACCAGAGCCATCCCCATCCCTTGTGCTTCCCTGCTCAGGCTGGTGGGGCACACACCCAGTGAGAGCCCCAGGACCAGCACCAGGCTCTGTCCTGGAGCTGCTCAGAGCTCTGCAATCCAGGGAGCTGCACCTTGGAGCTGCTGTTTGTTCCCTGTGCCTTCACCCCAGCACTCCTCACTCAGACCAGGAGGCTCCCTGCAAATCCAGAGCTGCTCCAGGCTCACACACAGGGGCAGTGCTCTCACACTGCCTTCCTGAGCAAAGAGCCAGGGTGAGGAGCTGAAATAAACCCTGCTGTGAGTCCCCCACAGCTCCCTGTGTGACCTCTGGCAGGTCATTCAAGCTCTCACTAAAAATCTCACTAACACTTCTACCTGCCCTGCCTGTTTAGACCTTCAGTGAGAAACTCTCACTGCACTGAGGCCTCTCAGGATGATGCTCTGCCTTGCAGCAGTGCACACAGCAGTGCCTGGCACAGGGATGCACCACCCCAGAACGCTGCAAAGTGAAGCAGGAACAAAGCAGGGAGTTGTGGAAGAGCACAACAGGAATGTTATCGAGTGCAAACTTGTTTTTGAGCTCTGTGATGGAGCTGGGAGGCAGGTTTGGGGCTGTAAGGCAAGAAATCATGTTATGAGCCACTTGCAGAGCCTGACAGCACAGCCCCATGCAGAATGCATGAAAGCTTTCCCTTTCTATTATGCTTAGGGGCTGTGATGGAAACTCATTTCTTCTTCTTTTCATAAATAAAACCATAAATGACTAGCTGTCTGGAAAGGCAAAATCTTGCAAGGGGGGATCTGCTCTCATGTTTTATCAATGAGGAAGCAGAGTTCTGGGCACCATGATTTGTCTGTTTGCCTGTTTTCATTATCTTTTTAATGTTAACATTAAAGCCTTCTGGAGGCTGTATTTAAAAATCTGGTGTCGAATGACTATTTGAGTAGAGATGAAATGCACCTTTGAGAATAGCAGGTAACAGCAAGGCTTTGCTTCTGCCTGGGAGCTGAGAAATGTGCTGGAATGTCAGTGCTGGGTGTTGCTGAGAAATTCCCTTCTGCTCCAGGTTCTCTGGGTTGTTTTGTCTCCTTTGGGCTTTGCTGAGCAGCAGCCAAAGGAGAGCTGGGGCCAGGGGATCCCAACTTCTGGAAGAGTGACCAGAGGCTGTTCCCACTCACTCCAGGCTGGGAATGCTGCCCTGGGCACTGCCAGGCTGCCTCCAGGTCACAGCCCAGCCCATCCACCAGGAGAGCTCAGGGAAATACAGGGGAGGTGTCTCAGGTTTCTGTGCTTGAGGGGACCCCTGAGGTTTTAGAAAGTCTTTTTTTATCCCAGCCCCACGACCAAAGAAGAAGTTGAGGTTTGTCAGTTCTGCTTTTCAAGGTTGTTCATTTTTTTTTATTTATTCCATTCTTTCTCTGACCTGCTGAGGTCTGTCCAGCAGGTCAGGTTGTGGCACAGCCCCTGCCCTTGGGGTGGTGTTGGCTTTTCATACTAAAAACTACGTGTGCTTTATTTACAATAATTTCCCAATACCTGTCACCTGTGTTGGACAGTCTGTCTCTACTCTAAACCAATCCAAAAGTGTCACCATGCCAGCAGAAGATGGAGGACAAGAAGGAGAAGGACAGGGCACCCCCAGATTCTTCCATCTTCCCTCTAAACCCCCATTCTAAAACCCCAAAATTCTACTTTTCCACCCTGTGACAAATTCACTGTCATTCTACTCAAACTCTTGTGGCTTGTAAATCTTCACACAAAGTTGTTAATTGTTTCCATGGGTTAAAATCGAAGGCACAATGGTTTTGACAGCCTGCCAAGGTTTGTGACCCCCCTTTGCCAGGGTCTCAAATCACCCAGGGCAGCCAGAGGGATGTCCTGGCTCTGGACATCAGTGCAGAGGGAAAAACAGCTCTGCTTTTACAGCCCCTTCTGTGCCACACACAGCAGAGCCTGAAACCCTCAGGCCAGCTTTTGTTTTGTCGATTTTTTACCTTTAGTTGGTTGTTTTCATTCCTGCTCAGGGTTTTTTTTGTTAGACATTCAGGTCTTGTCAGTTCTGTTTCTCTGGAAGATTTTGTGGATGGGTAGAGAACTAATAGGTTTAGGATATCAGAGGAAGCAATAAATTGCAAGAGCCCTAAAAATCACAAACAGATTTTTATCTAAAATGAGGCAGTTGCTTAAAGGGTACCACAAAGATGCATTTTACTAACATAACAAATGTTCAGGCCAGCTTTTGCTTAGCAGGAGGTGCAGACTGCTCAGGAAATTTGCCTCACAGCCCACCCAAAAATGCTGAGGCAAGTGCAAAACCCATACAGACAGGGATTTTCAACAAGGAGTAAGCAACTTTCCTGTGAATTCCTCTGCTCCTCTTCCTGCTTTCTGACAGACTCTCCCTGTTTTCACCAGGGCATTCTGTGCAAGAGCAGCTGATAATTATCCTCCATTGGGCATCAAAGCCAGAAAGGATGGGTGAGATAATTTATGGCACATTCCCGTTTTTCACACACACATACATGTTGCTTATGGCACAATTCAGTCCTTCTGTCACTGCTCTGCTGCAGAAATGCTGGCAGTGGGGAACAATGATCTGCTTGTGCCCTTCTGTCCCTCCTGATGGAGATGGAAAAGGGTGAAAAAGATGTACCAAGCTCTCTGAAGCAAACCAGTCTCCTGGAGCTGTTATTCCCACATGTGCAGTGCACAGATGAAGGAAAATTTTCAATTCCAAAATCCAAAAGCTGACAAACTCTAAAGAAAAGTGAAAGCACAAGAACCCAGGATGTGGAGCATTAGCTAACTGTGAGTGGCAGGATGATTCCATCCCTCTGTTTCTTCCCTGCCTTCTTCACCAAGGTCCAGCACAGACCCAGGAGCAAGGATGGAGCTGGACTCCCACCTGACCCCACAGAGGAGCCAGATTCCTTATGGAATCCGTGATGAAAGATGCTGTGCCCCAGCTGCACTCAGGCAGGTGCTTATCTGCCCAGACAACTCATTAAGTTGATAGTAAAACTGAAAAGGAAATCATTGGGATCTAAAGTGCAGGCCTGAGGATGAGCACAGTCCCCAGTGTGCTCCTGAATCAGGGCCAGGGTAAGCAAAGAGCAGAGAAAAGGGAATTATTTCAGTTTTTTTCCCTTCTGGATGCTCCATATGCTCCAGCCAGCTGTTCTGGGTTTGTTCATACTCATTACAGTGGGTGTGTGTGACAGACTCTGCCTCCCTTCAGAGTGACTCAATCAAACAGAGCCTCAGCTGCTTTGCTCCAGGCTTCAGGGCAGGTTGTGTCCCCCAGAGCTGCACAGCCCAGCTCTCCTCCTGTCCAAACCCAAGGCTCCAAGGAGCCCCACCTTGGCAGGGGTGGTTAGAGGAAACTTTGGTGACTGCTCTGTCTGTCCAGCCTGCCTTCCCTGCTTCCAACCCTGCACACCTGCCATCTGACACACATTCACTGAAACAACAAGCAAACTGGGTTTGGGCAAGTCACATCCATGGCTGAGAAGTTATTTGGAGGAACACATTCACAGGTTGAAGCCTTCATGGCCCCAGAGCCTGATGTGCTCACCAGTGTCACAGAAGCATCCCCAGGTGGCTCTGCCTCCCCATGTCACTGTCCCCTGGCTTTGCACAGCACAGGGCTGTGATAAAGGAGCAATTATATGGTTGGCTCTCACAATTAAAGGACAAATATTGTGTGTATGCTGGGAGAAGTTTCATAGATTCACAGGTTCATTTTGCATTGTTCTCACGGGATGGCAGGGTTGGCTTATGACCATTGTCAGGAGAATTAATCCACAAACACCAGAGGATTATGCCCAAAAAGGAGACAGAGGAGTCCTTTTACTTCATTCAAATAAAGGGAGAGGCCATGGGGCATTCCCCTGGGATCTCTCAGATTTTGGAGGATGCAGCCTCCTTTTTATCCCAGTTTCCCAGCCACATTTCCCTTCTCTCTTTGCCCATTGGCTGAGGGACTTGAGAGGTTCAGACTCCCCAGAACACCTGATAGCAAAGATTTCCCTCTGATGTAGAACCCTCCCTTTCCATTTTTAATTCCTATGGAATTTAGGGTTTTTTCCTCATTGGCTGAGGGACTTGAGAGGTTCAGACTTCCTGGAACACCTGATCCCAAAGATTTCCCTCTGATGTAGAACCCTCCCTTTTCATTTTTAATTCTTATGGAATTTAGAGGGTTTTCCCCATTGTTTCTTTCATCTTTCAATGTCTAATTTCATTTATCAGCCAACCTACAGTTTATTTGTAAAAGCAAATATCTTTTTCCATTCATCAACCAGTGGAATCCTTCCCATTGTCTCTTTTATCTCTCAGTGCCAGTTTGATCTACCCAGCTTGTTTGGAAAGACAAATCTGCTGCTCCTCTCACTGTGGCAGCAGCTGCCCCCCAATCAAGATGTAAGAAAGTGATCTTCACCCCTGGGCAGTGAAGGAGGAATCCATTGACCAGACTTTGGGAGGAGCCAAAAGGGTTAAAAGGTGGAACACCCATTGTGGATGAGCACATGGTGGGAAAGATCCTCTGCTCTCAGCACCCTAATATTTCCTCTAGTCAGCCTTGTATTTTTTATAAGGTTTTAATAACTCTTTCACATTGTTTGAAGTGTTATTTCTGGCATGGCCAAGCCCTGAGCTCTGGGCTGAGCAGGACCTCAGACACCCAGGACCAGAGCCCTCCTTGTCTCCCCAGCCCTCTGCTAGTGGGGTTTGGTATCCTGCCATTCCTTCCAAAGCTGCCACAGTGGGGATGGCAGGGGAATTTGGCTGTTTTCCTGCTACTGTCCCAAACAATTACATCTCCAAAACACTTGCAGCCTTCCCTGAGCCCTTCTTTTCTTATTACTTCACCCCTTCAAACCCCAGAAATCCTTCCCCAGCATTTTTTCCCCGCAGATTTCCCTCCCAGTGGCTCAGAGTGGGTCCTCCCACTGTTCCCCCACATGTTGTCTCTCAGCTTTAATCAAAGTCACTTCCTTATTTTCCATATTTGCCCGAGCAGGTGCAGCTGTGACAGAGTGACATCAATCTGTCTGCACCCTGAATTGGAGTTGTCTTCCTGATGGAGACCCCTCGATCCCGAGCATTTCTGAAAGCGTGGTTTGCACATGTGACTGAAGCAGCTCTCGCCTCTTTAACCTACCCCAGGATCACCAAATGAAGAACCCGCCTCGTTCTGCACACCTTCTCCCTCCCTTTGAAATGGAAATGCACTCTTTTCAGCTTGGCTGGTGGGTCAGAGGGATTGATGAGCCTGCTGAGAGCTCCCGTGGAATCGGCAGAGCCTTCATTTACATTTCTCACCACCAAATCGCTCTCTGTGCTCTCCCTCGCTGTCCCATGTCAGTCCCTTCTCAGCCAAAAGGCTGCGGTGCTCCCTGCAAGGGGATTGGGAAAAACGCCAATTGCTTGTTTTTAAAATTTTTTAAATGTAATAAAATGGTTATAAAAATAGCAATATAATTAGAGTAATAAAAATTGGGGCAATTAGGATAATATGAGACAACAGAAACAAAGAGTTAGGGACAGTCTGGGTACCTTTTTCTGGGCAGCACAAGCCCGAATTAACAGAGAATTAACCCTTAAAAACAACAGCCTGTTGCATATTCATACACCTCATCCATGATGCATAAATTCCATTCACACACAGGATTCTGGCTGGGCAGTGTCAGCTTCTTCCTCTGAATCCTGATGGCATCTTCAAGCCTGAGAGAGGCAGGAAGAAGTTAATTTCTTCTGATAAGAGGGCAATAAATTCCTTTCTCTGGAAGATTGAGGTGCCCTGTGGCTGCTATCTCAGTGCAAGTCCTCTCTTTAAAAAAACTATCCTACATAGCATAGTTTCTATTTTAACATTATGTTATAGCCTAGAACTATATTTAACACACTACTTAAGAGAATTAATACAGCATCACTTTCTAGCATAACACACATAACATTCATTTGAATATTTGCAAAAAGCCAATCATAAAATGGGCATTTTCCACACAGTGAATGAATATCTGACTTTTCTGCACTCTTCAGCATTGCTGCAGCCCCAGAGGCAGTGGGGAGGGCAGGCACAGCCTGTCCCTGCACCCACAGCTCGGAGCTGCAGAAGGCACCCGTGCCTGCCCTGCTGCAGGGCTGTGGCCAGGAGAGGAGGAAATCACTGCCTCTCCTTTCTCCCAGCTGAGAGGAGCAGCAGATTTGTGTTTCCAAACAAGCTGTGGGTGTGCTGGTAGATCAAACCAGCACTGGGAGAGAAAAGAGAAAATTGGAAGGGTTCCATTGATTGATGAATGGAAAAAGGTATTTGATTTTACAAATAAACTTTAGGTTGGCTGCTAAATGAAATTAGACATTGAAAGATGAAAGAAACAATGGGGAAGAAAAACCCCTAAATTCAGTAAGAATTAAAAATTTAAAGGGAGGTTGTACATCAGAGGGAAATCTTTGGTATCAGGTGTTCTGGGAAGTCTGAACCTCTCAAGTCCCTCAGCCAATGGGGAAAGAGAGAAGGGAAATGCGGCTGGGAAATTGGGATAAAAAGGAGGCAGCATCCTCCAAAAATCTGACAGATCCCAGGGGAATGCCCCATGGCCTCTCCTTTTATTGGAATAAAGCCAGAAAGAACTCCTCTGTCTCCTTTTTGGGCATAAACCTCTGGTGTTTGTGGATTAATTTTGCTGACTGAAGAAACACCCTCTGCAAATTCATCTTCTGGGAGCTCCCAGCGTCCCGGAGCCCACGCAGGCACCAAGCAGAGCCTGCTTTTCAGGAGACATATTTGTGCCAGAAGCCTTGAAAGTATTTCTAAGCTACAGGCAACACTCTGCTGACTCACACTTCCACAGAAAGCCGTTCAGGTTTCAGAAGCATCAAAGATATCTGCCCAGGGACCTTCATCTCTTTGAGTTATTAGGTTTGCTTTACTAGAGAAGCCTATACAAAATCCTGTGTTTTGGGCACCAGCAGGATTTGAGCAGTGGAACTCCTTGTTTCAGGGGCTGGATGCTATAAATTCTTGTAAGCTGAAAGAGCAACTGAACAAATTCAAGGGAGAAAACCCCATCTAGAGCTACTGATTGTAGGAAATGACTTTGGCTGAGAATGCCAAATCTCTGGAGATGGAGAGAATATATGAAGAGGTGTCACTGCATGCTTATCCTGTTCCTACACTCATCCTCTATTGTAGCCATCCACTATTTACCACTGCTGGAGAAGGAGCACTTGGCTGGCTGGCTGTTTAGGCTAAGGCAAGCAAAGCACCCTCAAATAACACCTGTGCACCTAAACCACCTGAACAAACCTTCACAGGGCTGCCCAGCATCCCCACACTGCACCAGGAGCTACAGCAAAGAGCTGCAGGGTCATGAGGAAGGGTTTGCCTCTTGGTACACTTCAGAGAGAGGGTCAGAGACCTGCATTTACCTCTGTTAGCTTCAGCCCCCAAGGGAGGAGCAAAGAACAGTCATGCCAAGCTCATTTACACCCAGCAAGTTGGAGAGCATGGCCAGAAGGCCAGTGGCCTCAGATGGGCTGACTTCCCTCTCTCCCTGAGAGCAGTGACTGTGACACCAGCAGACAGAGCTGCACTCACCATTTATCTGCATTTTCCAGCCTGGATGGGATGAATCCCAACTTCAGCAATATCCACAAGAACAGAACCTGCCCCTCATTGCCCTGTGTGAAGAAATGCACTGCTGGAGGCTCAGCCTTCCATCAGAACTGCTTTTGAGGAATGACGGGACAGTGTCCCTGTGAACACCCTGAGAAGGGCTGTTCTCAAACCCTCCTGTGCCTTGGGCCACTCCAGGCAGGCTCCTGATCAAAACAACCCCTGCATTTGGCAGAAGGAAAAGCAAACAAGATCAGAGCCCCACCGTGATTCTAGGGAGGAGGATGTGCAAAGAAAGCCCAAGGTCATGGCTGAGAACCACATCCACAGCTGCACCAGCAGCTCTGCTGAGATGCCTTTGCTCAGGAGGTCTCTGGGACACAGAGGACCCCAGTGAGCTCAGGGACTGGGCATGGACAGCGTGCTCCAGGCTCCTGTGACCTGGGCACAGAGAACAAAGCCCACCTGCTCATTCTCCAAAGGCAGAGCTGTGCAGCAGCCCTGCAGGTACAATTCAGCCTCCTGCTGGAAAAACCAAGGGAGGTGCAAAAGGCCAGGGCTTCTCCTTTCTTCCTTGACAGCTCTGAAACACCAAATATACCACAGCATCTGGCTAAGCAGCCTGGCACATGCTGTCGCTGCCTTGCCAGGGAGACTGACTGACAGATCAGATCAGACACACAGATAATGGGCTGGGACATCTTGAAGCCCCATCTCAAGCTGATTCCTGTTTGCAGCATTAATCTCCAGTGACAGGAGGCCCCCCAACATGCAGAAACCAGCTGTGCAGCACTCTAAGTAGGACATCATGTCATACATGCTAAGGGGAGCACGAGGGACTTCTGAGCAGAACATCCCAGTGAGAAACTCTGCCACTGGCAGGGGAAAGGCTGAAATGGCTCTTGTGAGCAGTGAAGTGGAACAGAAGTCCCAGGATACAGATGGGAGGGTGGAGGTCTCCCTAAAAACAGACTGTGGGTAACCCATCACTAAGTCTCCTACCAGTAGATGTACAAAGCACTTTCCTGTCACTGGGAGATCTCAGGTATCTTTAAATGAATGCCAAAGCAGCCACAAATTAAACCCTGATCAGGGAGGGTGGTGTCCCCCTAGCCTGCATTGCATGTGCAGTGATCTACAGCCCTGATCCACAGCCCTGATCCACCACCCTGATCCACAGCCCTGATCCACAGCTCTGATCCACAGCCCTGATCCATAGCCCTGATCCACAGCTCTGATCCATCAGCCCTGATCCATAGCCCTGATCCCCAGCCCTGATCCCACAGCCCTGATCCCCAGCCCTGATCCCCAGCCCTGATCCACAGCCCTGATCCACAGCTCTGATCCATCAGCCCTGATCCCGCACCCTGATCCACAGCCCTGATCCAGCACGCTGATCCACAGCTCTGATCCCCCAGCCCTGATCCATCAGCCCTGATCCATCAGCTCTGATCCCCCAGCCCTCATCCCCAGCCCTGATCCCCAGCCCTGATCCCCAGCCCTGATCCCCAGCCCTCATCCCCAGCCCTGATCCCCAGCCCTGATCCCCCAGCCCTGATCCCAGCTCTGATCCCCAGCCCTGATCCATCATCCCTGATCCATCATCCCTGATCCCAGCTCTGATCCCCAGCCCTGATCCATCATCCCTGATCCATCATCCCTGATCCCAGCCCTGATCCCAGCCCTGATCCATCATCCCTGATCCCCAGCCCTGATCCATAGCCCTGATCCCAGCTCTGATCCCCAGCCCTGTCTCTCACTGCTGGCTGCAGCCACAGCCTCTCCCTCTCCCCGTGTTCCAGGTGACCTCTGCCTGATCTCCTCTTCCAAAGCTCCATCTCCAGCCCCTGTGCCTTTCCTGGTGGCACATCCAGCCTCTGCCACAGAGCTGTGAATCATGATAGAATAATAAGCTCGTTGATGAGCTGCAGACAAACCCAAAGGACCAGAATAAATCGCCACAAAGCCCTCTAAGCCGATTTATTCATTCAACAGTTTCTTGCTTTGACTCCAGCCTCCTCTAACCGCTGTCCAAACATTGTGGCAGTACAACAGCAAAAACAGCCACCTTCTTTCAAGAGGTTCATTACTTTTGTCTTTTGGAGATCAGGAGATGAACTTGCAGAGGATTTGCAGCCCGGCCTGCCAGCTGAATGCATCGCTGCCCTGGCTGGCTGCCAGCTTGCAGTGAGCCCTGCTGACATGTAAATGAGCTGCTAGCAAAGCACAGGCTTGCAGCTGGCCAGGGAAGGTACTGCCTCAACTCCAGGGCCCTGCTGTCCTCAGGGTAGGGGGTGAGGGTTTAATCCTGGGCCCCTCTTGGGGCAGAAGGACTTCCAAAGGTGAGCACAGCTGTTTGCTGACTGCTGGTGCAATATAGTGTCAATAAAGGGGACTTTGCCCTTCCTCCACACCAAGCACCTTCACATCACTCAGCAGATCCCAGTGCCCCAGGCAGAGCTGCAGCCATGTGATAGCTGAGAATCACTCAGCAGGTATCAAAACAGGAATCAGAGGCTGAACACACTGATCCGAGTCTGTCTTTCTAGGGAGGTGCAGAGGTGGGACAGGAATCTTCAGGTTCCTCTTCCCTGCCCCTCACCATCTCAGCTCCCCTCTCACCTTTCACCCAAACCTTCATGCCAACAGCTCAAGTCAGCTTGCTGGTTTTTGCCAGGCCTGTCTGTCCTTCAGGCTTACCCAATCCTGGGCTTCCTCACCCCAGGATGCTGGCAGCAAAGTTGTACTTCTGCAGCTTTTTCAACTTTGCCACAGCTCAGGTACAGAGAATAACCAGAACACGTGGTCACACAGGATTTTCCCTTTGAACAGCCTCTCACAGAAATCCAGGTGAGTATCCAAGCCTAGAGCTGCTCCATCTCAACCTCACCACAGGGAGTGTGACCTGCTATGACACACATGACACAGCAACTGGAGATCCCTGACCTGTTTCTCTCTCTGCCCTTGAATTACCTGAATGGCTCAGGTTAAAAGGTGTTCTCTTTTTTTTGCTTTTTTTTTTTTGAGGTGAGAAAAACTGCAATGACTCAATAATCCAGCCCAGTGGAACATTCACCTGGGATACAGAAAAGGGTCAGGGTCCCCTGGCAGACTCCACTGCTGCTCCCTAAGCCTGGCTGTGACTGCCAGGTGCTCCATGAAATGCAGAATATTGCTGTCTTACAGATGATTTGGACAGGAACTATGAAGGGAGAAGCAGCAGGGCACAGCTATAAGAGAAGTGAGCACAAGATTAGCAAGCAGCCAATTTAGTGGCTACCATAAACCAGGCAGTATGAAAAGGAGACATTAATGGAGCTCTCACAGGCCTTTGCTATCACTTTTTCACTTGAGCATCACAGCAAAAAGGAAGTCTTGCAAGTTGAATCCCTTGATTCATTACTCCCTCCAAAGCCCTGAAAGTCCCACAGTGAGACAGAAAGCACCAAAACAAACTGCAAGCAGCTTTTCCCTGATCCAGAAGAGTTTTACCCTTTGGGAGGTTGTTGGCCATTTGTGCTGATTTCCTCCCTGCCAAATCCACAAGATTTTCTGAAATCCCTCTGCAGAACAGTTGGCTTTCCAAATGTGTTGCCTTCATGCTGAGAGTATCCCTAATTTATCTCCCTGGGGATGAGAGGAGCCAAGAGAAAGGAATCCAGGTCTTGTTCAAATGAATCCCCCTTGGCTTTCAAAAAGAGCCCAGGGGTCTCTCAGTTGGCATTTTTGTCCATGACTAAACACTGGTGGAAGGTGTAATGTTGGCTTAAAGGAGCAGCTCACTATCAATAGAAAAAAGGTTCACATTGCCTCTGCTTTGCAGGAGGACTCTGGGCTTTGAAAGGCTTTCCCAACTCCCTCTCCTCTATATAATTACAAGGTGATTAGCTTTGCAATGCAGGATGGAATCACATTCAACATCCTGTGGGCAGCAAGGAGCTAAAGCAGGGGGGAGAGAGGCACATTCTGCAAGCAGAGGATAAATGGCCTTCAAAAAATTGCGGAGGAGGAACAGAAATTGCAAGGAAAGGAGAGGCTGGAAGTGAGAGGAGGAGCCATTCAAGTCCTGTAGGGTGCAAATTTTGGCAAAGCACTCGCTTCAAGATCAGGGCTCAGGTCCATTGAGCAGAGCAGCGGGGGAGAATGAAAACCAAATTAGCAAAGCCGAGGAATTCTCCCCTGTGTGCTTGGAGCAGGCTCAGCTCAGCACCCACTGGAAATCTTCCAAAGGACTGCACTGACCCTCAAAGCCAGGCCTGGGCTGGGAATCTCAGCAGGAGCTGTCCAGGACCCAAGAAAACCTGGATTGTCTGAAGGTATCCCCCACACAGGAATGTCCTCAGCTCCTGCAGGGCAGGTGAAGCTCTGAGCAGGACAGGAAGCTGAGAGAAGTGGCTGAGCCCTGCATGGTCAGTGTCCTCAGGAAGGACAGTGGCACATCCAGAGGGAGAGCAGCAGGGGAGGCTGGCAGGGCACAGCACAGGGCACAGGGCACAGCTGGGTCTGTCCCCTGCTGCCACCCAGCCTGGCTCACCTTGTCCCAGCACAGAGCTGGGGGAGGCTCAGCAGTGCCTGGGCTGCCCAGGGCCACTGCTTGCAGGTGAAACAGGCAGTTTAAATAGGAACAGCAGCCTCAGAGCCATCACATCGCACATACAAAAAGTTTTCTTCCTTTTTTTATTTTTTTATCTTTAAAGCAGCTCTGGCGCTGATTCCAAAGGCATGCAGGCAGTGTGGTGCTTTCAAGAATCCCTTGGATTCAAGGATCAAGAAGCAGACTGTTTTGGGACACTTACTAAGAGCCCATAAAGGGCTTTTGAAGAAGGGACTTGGCCCCTCGAAGGCATTTTGTTATTGTGGATCCTACAGCTGGATGGCTTCAAACTGGTTCCATAACAGAGATTGATCCAACACCTCCTGGTATTCAGTTCAGACACTTTTTCCTCATTTTCACAGGCAAAATAACCACTCAAATTTGACTTGGCATCAATAAATTGCCTGAGATAATGGGATAGATGAAAAGAAAAGCTGACTAGCAGGAAAACACAATAAAAAGGTGCTTGACTGCATGAGTCAGTGCTGGCCCGTGTGTCAGCAGCACAATTAGTCCTCCCCTTGCAGGCCACATGGTTTCATGTTGTATTTGACAGACAAATCAATCCTCCCCTTCTTCTAAGCACTGTCTGATGAATAAATCAACAAGGTCACTGGTGCTGCTGCTTCGCCCTTTCCCTGCCAGGCTGGACCTGCTGCCTGGCTCCATCTGCTGTGCTTCCAGCAGGATCCAGGTGTCCTCCTGGGCAGCAAGAGGAGCAGGTACAACACACAGCTGGGCAGCAGGAGTCCCTGGGTTTGCTCCTGACTGCTGGGATGTCTTGGACAAGTCACAGCATCCCTCGGGACAAACGATGCGTTCACTCCACGGACCTTGGCAGGGTGGGGAGAGGGGGAAATCAAGGAACAAGCACCAAAGGACATGATGCCACTGGCTGGCATGGAGGGCAGGAGGACACACTGGCCTTGGGTGTGCTCAGGGGCCCTGAGCTGTTGATGCAATAACAACAGGGGTGGCAGTCAGGTACTCAGCACCAAGTGTGCTTCAGGTGCTTGCAAAACACACTGGCAGGTGAGGCTGCTGTCCCAAAGCACTCACTGTGAGTGGAGGAGAGGGAGAGATTGGGAAACACACACAGGGGATGGCTGAGAATGGCAGCACATCCAGCAAGTGAAGCTTCTGGCAGACCTGTTACACACCCAGCTCTGCTTGCTTTTTTTGTTTTACCCAAGGCTGTTCCCATGAGGAATTTATCACAGAACTCCATACAAGAGCAGCATCCTCTCCACTGCTCCCCCAGGTAAAGCATTTCCCACGTCCCCTCTAGTTCCTCCACTCGTGCACCTCACCATTTAGCACCCCTGAAACTCCAGCAGAACAGCACCAAAGTGCTTTGGGGGGCCCACAGAAGGTGCTTCCCTCAGCCTGAGCCAAAGCCAGGGGCAGGAGGTGACCATGAGTCCTGTGGCAGCCACAGGAGTGGCTGGGGAAGAAGAAGAGGCAGCTGAGAAGGCAGAGGTGAGGGCTGGAGGGGGAAGGAGTGACCCAGAGCTCCCCAGGCCTGAAGTCAAGCGAGGAGAGCGTCACACTTCTGACCTTGTGGAGAGGAAGAGACAATGTGGACTGGCAGGAGGAGCAGAGCAGTCAAGCAGGGCACCTCAGTGCAGGGCAAAGCATCCAGCAGGAGAAAAGCAAGAGCCTGGTGAAGTCCTTGGGGAAGTGATCTGTAAATCCTTTTCCTTGGTATTAAAATGAGAATGAGTTACCCACCACTAACTTTGTCTCCTGGAAACCCTGGTCCTGAGAGAACACTGTGGCCTGGAGGAGTGTTTGTGTGCTCCCCATAGCAAGTGGCCACCAAAGGGACAGGAGTCACTCCCAGGAAGAGCAGCAGAACAGAGATGGACCAGCCGAGCAGATCTCTGATGTCCTCCCTGAGGCATCCACTGAAAGCTCCCTTTAGACACAAGGCAAGAAGAGGAATGCTGCAACGCCTTCTGTGTCATGCAGCAACTGAAACCTCTTCTGCTGGGGCCCAAGAGCTCTCTGAACAGCTGGCTGCCCTCCCTGGCTGTTAGCCACAACATCAGAGAAAGGCCCTGCCAGCTGCTGGAGAGAGAATGCCCATCCAGTAATGAAAGATGACTAACTGTTAGGCCATTGGTACGGATATTAATTACAAATACAGCTTTCTGCCATGCAGGCATTCCAGCCATCATGTAAACAAGGAGTTCAACTGCCTGTTTCCATCAAATTGATGGAACAAGGAGGCAGTCCTCTGGGCTAGCATGAATCACCAAAATGCAGCCACCCCCAGGGTGGGATGCAACTCTGTGCAGTGACAGCACCTAATCTATAAAGGCAGAAACAAGCATGACTGTACCAGCCACAACAGGAGACAGAAGGGAAACGAGGCAGGGAGCACCACAATTCCTCCCTGCCACAACTTTCCCAACATGAGAGGAGAGAAACCAAAAGCAGGGCTCTCCTTACTGACCCTGCCTCGATGTGCAGTGACCTTGCTGGGGGTGCTGAAGGCACCTCAGAGGCTCACTCTGCATCTTGGAGACATCCCCATCCCCAACCCTCTGCTCCTTCCTCACTCTGCATCCTGGAGACATCCCCATCCCCAACCCTCTGCTCCTTCCTCACTCTCCATCCTGGAGACATCCCCATTACCAACCCTCTGCTCCTTCCTCACTCTCCATCCTGGAGACATCCCCAACCCTCTGCTCCTTCCTCACTCTCCATCCTGGAGACATCCCCATCCCCAACCCTCTGCTCCTTCCTCACTCTCCATCCTGGAGACATCCCCAACCCTCTGCTCCTTCCTCACTCTCCATCCTGGAGACATCCCCATTACCAACCCTCTGCTCCTTCCTCACTCTGCATCCTGGAGACATCCCCAACCCTCTGCTCCTTCCTCACTCTGCATCCTGGAGACATCCCCAACCCTCTGCTCCTTCCTCACTCTCCATCCTGGAGACATCCCCCTTACCAACTCCTCCTCACAGGAGTCAGTGTGGCTGAGGCTGTTGTAAGGACAGAGCAAAGCTCCAGGAAGGTGAAGAGCCTGTTGGACCTGGCACTGCTCCACACCCTGCAAATTGTGCCATCCCCACAAGCCTCCCCCAGGCAGGGACAGGAGCTCTGTGGGAGCAGAGATGTCAGCCTGCTGCTGCCTTGCTCTGCCTCCCTGCCTCCCACCCTCCTGGGTGTCAGCTCCAGCACACCCAGGAGCACAAAAGCTGCTGCCTTCCCTCCTGTGGGTCTGCTGGAGCACTGAACACCTCCATCTCCCTCCTCTGTCTTTTACAGTCTGGGTGCACAGGTACTCAGCAGATGCTGAGCTGTAAATCCAGTTCCAAGACAATAAATTCAGCTTGCTGAAAACACACGTTCATTGCCAGCGAGCACAGGAACCCAGGGTTTTGCAGACAGCAAGGCTTTTAAATGCTGCTGTCACAACAGGTTTGTTTGACTGCATCAGCTTCTGTAGATATCAGCAAAATGGAATTTAGTCCTGCTTGGGATCACCCCCAGCACTGCAGCCTGGGAGTACAGGCAGTGGCCACTGCCTGCCAGCTCTCAGTTGCCTGCTCAGGGGCAGAACACACAGCACACTCATCAAGCCATCAGCAGAAGAGTAAAACCAGCCCCCAGGTTAGCAAGGCTAAGCTTTACAGCTGTTTTTGCTGTCCATGTCTAACTTGAGAGACAGAGCTACTCCAAGCTGAAGCTCTCAAAGGAGTGTCAGGAAACAGCAAGGTCCTGCTCCCCCATAAATGCAGACAAGGCTGCAAGCAGAGGTGTGGACAGCAACCTCCCCAGCAGGGTTTGGTCCCACAGCACTTGAGCCAGGCAGTTAAAAACAGGTCTGTTGATAAATCATCAGGCAAAGGTAGATAACAAATCAGGTCTGAGGGCAGCCCAGGAAATCCAAAGAAGCCTCAGTTCAGGAAAGGGCTGGAAGCAGATACAGGGGAGCTCAGGAAAGGGCTGGAAGCAGATACAGGGGAGCTCAGGGAAGGGCTGATGCCCACACCTGGGATGGGTTGGTGGATGGAGGGCCCAGGTGAGGGTGGTCAGGGCAATTAAAGCCTGTTAGAGCACCCTGCCCTGACAGGGAAACACCGTGCTCCAGGGCACAGCTCTGCTGCCCTGTGCCTCAGGAAGAGTTTTCTGAAGGGAACAGGGCTGCTTGAACTTCTTCCTTCCTTCCAGAGCTGCTGTCAAAGAATATTGAGCTGAACATGATGAGGAAGCTCAAGAGATGGCAGACTCTGAAGGAGGAAGGTGAGAGAAGGGAAGAAAAGGGAAATTAAGAGCCAGAGAATTATAACCAGTGGGCAGAGGCAGGAAATCCCTGCTGCTCACACAGACAGTCACTCACACACGTCCCTTGATGTCCCCAGCCAGCCCTGCCATGCTTTCCTCTCCAGGACAGGCAGGCAGCTGGGACACAGCCCCTCTGTGACCCACTGATCCCATTTCCCACTCCAGCACTGGGGTTAAGAATGGACAGCTTTCAGCAGGCAGCACAGTGGGAGCATCTCTCCTGGGACCACAGAGGCAACATCTCCTCTGCTGGGAATCCCAGGAAGCAATTTTGCTGCAGGACATTTAGAGAGATGAGCCAGGTCCCACCAGGATGCTGAGCAGATGCCCTGTTCCAGTGACCAGCTCTTGCTGCAGATAGCTGGAGTTTATTCCTAGCAACTTCCAGGGGAATTTGAAGGAGATTTTCTTGTTTCACACAGCTTACTTCACTAAACTAGAAATAAATTGGTCCTTGTTTTCCTGGAGCATTCAAAACAAAGTCCAATTCCCCACGTGCCCAACGACCATTGCTTCACCTGCTGATCCCCATGCTTAGAGGGGAATTTGGGCTCTCTCTGGAAAAAGGATTTCCTGTGCAGAAGCAGCCCAGGATCAGTTTCTATCCCAGTGGAAGCCCTACAAAGCCACAGCACTGCTCAGTTACACAGCTATGCAGCCCCATGGGACTTTTCCTCCCAGGCTGGAAAAGCCAAGAAGTTATGTCAGATCTGGGTGCAAGAGGACAATGAGAGCAGCATCAGCCACTGGACTGAAACGAGTGACAGGAGACTCAGGCCTTGCATGTGGAGAAATCACAATTTTTAAAGTCTCTGCAGAGCTGCAGGCAATAGAGCTGGTGGCACAAAGAAGAAAAGAGGGTCAGAGCAAATACTGTGCAACGTGGACAACCCTTTTTACCTCAGCCAGGTGCCCACTAGGCAGCTACCTGGCTAAACAGGGCACATCCAGCAAAATTCCTCATTTCTGCTTTTATGAGATTTCCAAAGTTGCTGGGGGGGGGAATTTCTAAATTCCACTTTAAATTAATGTGCATCAACTATTGAAAGCCCTATGGTAACTTGGCAAATCTCTGCTTTAATATAGAGCCTGCCTGTAATTAATATCTGATGGTGGAGCTCTGGGATGTACTGCAAGGAGGTCACTGGAGCATCTCTGGCATTTTCCTGAAGGCTTCAATTCAGGCTGAACAATAAGGAAATCCCATGGGGCAAGCACAGCAGCTTGTGCTTTTTGAAAAAGGACACAGCCCCCCTCCATCCCAGCTTACACAAGGAGGGCTCAGCCAGTGCTCCTGGTGCCCCTGGGAGCCCAGGAATTACTTTAGAATTGTATGAGCAGGCCCACTGTCAGAGTCCAGAGCTCATTTTGCAGCATTCAACACCTCACTGAGGAAAACCTCAACAGCAAATAAGATGCTGAGAGGCAGACAACAAAAACAATGAGAAGTGGATGAGGAGAGAGCAGGAAGGAGGACTTGGAGCTTCTAAATAAATCTGACAGGGAATATTCCTCTTAAATCAGGGCTGCCACAAGCTAGCTGGAAATCTGCCTGCCCAATTTTCCTGTCATCTTGCCAGTTGCTGGGGAGACAGATGAATTTGCCAAGAGTGGGGTTTTTAATATCCAAGACCAGGATTTGCTGCACAAGCCCAGACACACTGTACATGCCCAACTGCGCTGACAGCCTTGGTTCTGCTCATCTTAAACTGCTCTCCCAACAGAGCCAAACAATTCCCAAGATAAAACCAGACTTATTTAAGTGGAGTCAGGAGCTCAAGCATGGACAGAGTGCATGCTGCACTCCCTCTGACCCAGGATTTAGCATAAAATCCCCACAGACAGCTCCCAGCCCCAGTCTGGACACGTTTTTGTGGTGGCTGTGAGCCGAGATGAGATGCCAGCTATGCCATCTCCCATCTTGGCAGCTTTCCAAAGCTTTTTCATGGTTTCCTTTCAAGAGCCACACTGGCCCACAAGTGGCCACAGAGCTCCCCCAGCATCTCAGCACAGAGCACCGTGTAAAAACCCCGAATCCACCACACAGCAAGGGAGAGCAAACAGCAAAGACTCAGGATTGCAGGTGGAATTTCCAGGCTGGAGACACTTTTAGCAGCACAGACAGCTTGACCCAGCCTGGGTACCAAGCAGGCTGTGTCTCCCGTCAGACAGCTTTTAACACATGTCAATTAAGTTTTGGCAATCGTGCATAATTAACCTTGTGGAGCTAAGGCAGCAGGTGCTTTAAGCTGAGAGAATGGGGCTACCAGCACTGACAGCTGACCTCAGACAGATAATCTGGGAAGAAAAGGATTTTAACTGGTCAGAAACTGATCTTTTTCAGGGAGGAACGAGATTTTTCCAAGGCATTGTGCTCCAGCTTTATTTAGCCACTGGGAAGCCAAGATTACAAACCAGCTTCAGCAGGACCAAATCCAGATGACCTCAATGTACCCAGAAACCCAAGTCCCCCCCAAAACCATGCACAGCTCCTGGAGAACAAGGGTTAAGAAGAAAACAGCAATTTTCTGCCTGGCATTTGCATAGTTGGATTCTAGCCTGGAAATAAAGGAATATAGAAGAACACTTGTAAAAATACAAACACGATGTGTTCAAATCATGCTTCCATTGACTTTGAACAGTGTTATGCCTGGAGTGAAATGGCTCTGTTGAGCTTAAGCTTGTCCTCAGAAATGCATTCTGAGTTCTCAGCAATGCCATGGGAACCACACGGGCATCTCCAAGGGAAGGATTTGGCCAACTCCATTTAACTATTTAAAATTCCAGGGCTATTTGCAGAATACAGGCCAGAGTCCCATAAAAGCAGAACAATTTGAAGGGAAAGATATTGCAGAATGACTGTGAAATGGCAAACTGCACCCTCTCCTCTCATCAAAAGGCATCCGTTTACAAAGCCATCGGCGCGGGTATTGATTCAGGCGAGGAAGAGGCAATATTTACCTAAGCACCTCCACTTAGGATGTGTCAGCCCACCAAACAGCCTGCAAGCCCTGCAATCATTTACCATGGGAGAGGAGGCTACATCATTTCAGCCTTAAAAGAGTGGTGAAGCAGCAGATAGTGTACTCCAAAGCCTGCGTTTTGGCAAAGTGGGAATAAGTCATCCTGAGCAGGAGCCAGAGCTTTCTGTTCTGGGTCACGTGGACTCCAACGAGCTGCTCACATCCACTCTCATGTGCTCTTCTCCCTCTTGCCACTGGAGTCATCTCTTAAAATTCCCCCTGCCTGGGACTTGAGCGGGAATTTCTCTCCCAACTTTCTCACAGGCAATAAAAAGCGAGCGCAGAGCTCGGCAGAGACAGCACCAGAACCATTTCTGCCTCTTCCCACACTCTTGTCGTGTTTCTCCCACCTGCTGGAGCCAGCCTGGGTGCTGTGAGCAGCAGAAGAGGATGAGCAGGGGTTTAAGCTCAGCCTGGGAAGCCCCCAGTCCTGCTCTCCTGTGCTGCTCAGCTCAATCCACCCCTGCTAACCGAATCCCCCTATTCCCACGTGCCAACCTTACAACCAGTTGTTTAACAGCTAACTCCAGGCATAAAAGAATTGGACATGTAAGGAATGAGACTGGGGCTCTCAGCAGAGAAATCTGCAATAGCAGGGATCAGTTTAAAGGGCCTGAACCACCTCCCAGAGCAGATATTGATGCTTCCAGAACACGGTTTCCTGGGCTGTCTTTAATAGCATTTTCCAGAATAACACCAGCGTGCTCATCAGCCCCAGCATCCTGCACTCCCTGCAAAGGTAAGGAGGGGAGCTGGGCTGCAAACACCATTAGCCCAGAACAGGCTCACTTTGGAAATAGGGACCTTTTGTTTTGGAAATGCTTTTGGGGTGAATGGCACCCCCTAACCACTGAGAAAGCCAGTCTAAACCCCAAACAGTTCTCAGCACAAAGCAAGCAGGTTGCAAAAAGCACACAATGCCCAATTATTAGGACCATTAGGATTATTAGGATTATCATTATTTTATGTGCCACTAGGTAATGTTTGCAGGTTGATACCAGAAAATGCACGTAGGCAATCCACAACCAGCACCTCCAGCCTCTGTGCAGGCAGCAGAAAGGAAAGGAGATGGCAAATGCAGATTTAAAATGTTCTCCTATTAGTGCCCCCTTGTCAGAGACTGGAGCAGAAAGGACCTCATCCTGAGAGACAAGCAGAATGTTTTCCTGCTCTGCTTACCCAGAACCTTCTGGATTCAGTCCCACCTCAGTTTTGCCACCGTAGCAGGACTCACACACCTTGCAGGACATCCCCAATTTCCCACTCTGCTGTGCCAGGGCTGGCTCCATGACACAAGCCCAGCCCAGCAGAACAGGACAGAACCAGGGCACAGCCTGCACTCCTTGACAGGCAGAGAGAGCATCCCAAGAAGGGTCTGGCACTTCATCCCCTCTCTCTGCACAAGCCCTTTTCAGGGGGAGGACTGGGGGTTTCCTTCCTGCAGCCCTGAGCTGGGATGGCCAGGCTCCGCCAGCCAGTGTCACACACAGGGACACAGAACTGGCACCACCACAATAAAGACAGAGCCACCTCTGTGCCATTTGGTGGCAGAGCAGGGTGCACATTTGCAGCAGGGTGCAATGCCCAGGGTGCCAGGCTGGAGCTGGCACACCCTCAGCAGGCACGGCCACGAGACACTTCTCATTCCCAGGCCATTCCAGCTCACTCTTCAACAGCTCTTTCAGGATTTTATGTGTTCCCAGAGCTGCAGAGTTTTGAATCATCTCTGAAAAAGCCTCTTCAGCTGCTTGTGAGTTAGAGAATGATGAAAAGCACACTTTGTGGTGGGAAAAAAGCCCCCAACAAATCTCAGAAGCCTTGCAGCCAGGAAGTGTGGCTGGTGCTTGAGACCTGACACATGGCACCTCAACGAGGAGCCTCTGCTTCCCTAAATTGGCAAAAGTTGGGCTTTGATTTGACCAAGTTATGAGCAGATGAAAATTGCATACTTGGTATGCAATGTAGTAGAAGCCTTTGTGCAGTCTTAACTCTGCATTAGCATATTCTAAGTCATTTAATTAAGTGTTGCAAATTGTTTTTCTGTTAATTATTTTGGTATTGGACGTTATTATTTTCCCTTTTGGAAGACAGAATCTATTTCATGAGGGTTAATAATCCTGCTAACTCTCTTTCCCTTAACTGTTCCTTGCTGCTGATAAGGTTCCATGTGCTTTTGTCAGGCTGTAGGCTCCTAGCTCATTTATAATTGGATACATCCTGTACCGAGTATCTCTAGAAGTGCTGATATGATATCCCAGATGGTAATATTCCCTCTTTTCTCTGTGTGTAATTTCACAAAAAGGCCCACTGACAGCTAGTGTTTAAAGGAAATTCGTGTAAGCAGACATGGTAGGTGATCTGATCTGCTTTCTATTAGAGATGGGTAAATCCATTCTGATGAGGAAGAAGCAAAGAAGAGTGAATCAGAGCCAGGGAGAGGCACCTGGGAGTCCTGGGCTTTATTCCCAGCACTGCCACTGATCTGTTACAGAACCATTAAACTGCTCCACCTCAGACTTCCTCATCTAAAATGGGCTTATTATTGACTGTACCTACCTGGTGGGTGCCTAGTGGGGATTAACTAATATTTGGAAACACTTTGAGAACCTCTGAGGGAAGGTACAATATAAATGCAAAGCAGTTGCACTGCTGCTCCATTAACTGTTGACAGCCTGCTCTGCTCCTTTTTAACTGCCTGCCCACTTGAATCAACAATGAATGTCAAGAATTAAGATGAGGAACAGCCCCAATCAAAAAGTCATCCAGAGGGGAGTCCCCACCACTTTTCCAAGGAGTGTGTCTCCCATCTGCCTTGCTATTAGCACACAAAAGCAAAGCTCTTCACGCCATAAGGGGCTGCTCAGCAAACCATAAAGAGCTGAAGGCATTATCAGGACTAAGCACACATTAAATTCCTCTCCCATAACTTATTCAAACATTTCACATCTGCAAAACTCAGCTGGGAATCTCAGGAGAAGGATCTCGCTCTCTGTCCCACGGTACTCTCGTCTACATCTTCTCCCAAAAATTTATTTGTGACCTTTTAGCTGATTTCATTCCTGCAACCTGAGACCATTCTAAACCTCTGCAGGAAAAAAAAAAAGAACAAAAACCCAGTGAGGACAATAGTTCTCAACCTTCTGCAAAATCATCCACATACCACACACAAGAGCCACAAAGCATAGGACAGTAAGGCAATAAATTTTCAGCAGGCCTATAGGCTGGCCCTGCCCTGAGAAAGAATAACAAACATTTCACTAGAAAAACTAATGTGTTTTAACCTAAAAGCACCCCATAAACATTAACCTCATCAGCCTGAGCTGTGGGATGTGATATATTATTCTTTCCATTCTGTGATATATTATTCTTTCCATTCTGTAGAACAGTCTAAAAGATGGAGGAGCACCTTGCTCTGAGATGCACTCCAAGCAGCCTGCAAAGGCACTGCCCCTCTGCAGCCTCCTCCCCTCTCTCCTCACCCAAAGGTGTTTATCTTTCTCTTAAACTCCAAGTAAATGAGAAGGCCAGGGCAGCAGCAGGGCCAAAGGCCAGCACATGAATTGACTGTGCTGTCTTCAGTCTCCCAGCAGCCCTTCCTGAGTCCTAATAAAGATATCTGAAACAAGATGCTAATGCTGGATTATCCAGGTAATCTCCCAGAGTTACTTCCCTGCTTTGCCCGGTTATAAATAATGAATTAGGCCTTCACTTATTATTTCTCCTGCCCTTTGGGGTCGCTGTGAGGCTAGGGAAGGAATACAAATTTAAGAATATTAGATCCATTTATTAATATCAATTTCTGCCAATCCTGCGTGAGAGCTGTCCCTCGCCCCGTGTGTGCTGCTGATACTCTGAAGGGGCTGGGATGTTAATGGCATGGCTCTAATAGCTGGGAACTGGCCCAGCCTTACTCACCACGGCCAGAAATTGAATTTTAAAAAGGCAGATGGGTGCTTCATAAGTGGAAACAGAATCATGTGCCAGTTTTCATTTCTTTTCCATTCCTGAAACGAAGTCTCCCCACTAGCTTTGTCCACACCAGCCTGTTGTACCAATTTAGTGCCCATCTTCAGAGCCCCTGCTCTTCCCACGCTGGACTGCTAAAGCACCACCTTAACCCTTTCTCTGCTGAAGAGAATTCAGCTGAACACAGCCACAGCAACCACCCAGGCTCCCAGGGATCCTTGGAAGATCTATTCCACAGCCCCTTCATTTTCTCCCTCTTGCCCTATCCCACCTGCTCTTTGATATAAATGTAATTAATTCCAGCCATAACTTTGAGCATGCCACTGTGCTGGAAGTCCCAGGCTGAGCCTATCTCAAGGGACTGGGATTAATTTCAGCTCCAGCCTGAGTGCTGGGAGGCTCCTTGGTGCACACAGCTTTTACCTCAGCCTGCCCACGGCGCCTTTGGCAGCACCAGCAACCGCCAAGAGCTCCAGCAGGGAGCTCACAGGTGTCAGTGCTCCCCACAAACCCAGACAAAACGCTGCCTCTTGCCTTCTGTGCCCCAATGGGAACACAGGGGAGCACTCCTGGTGGGCTCCAACCATTTAATTACCCTAATGAGTCTCACAATGGCTTCGAAGGCATCAGTCACCAGCCATCAGCTGAAGGGAGTAGAAGCCATGGAAGCAGGAGTGTTAAGTTTCTATCATTTGAATGTAGAGATGTTTTTGAGAGCCCAGAACTGCTCAGGACATGTTGGGATCACTGCTGAGCAGTCTGCAGGAGCTCTCCTTCCAGGCACAAACTAAGGTTTCAGCCAGGCTCTCACCAGTGTGCACCTCTAGCAGGAGGCTCAAAGAGCAGGGCAGGAGCATCCCCCTGTGCTGAGCTCTTGGGACACAATTTGAGTCTTCATTCCAGCTTCCAGAATTTGTTTCCACCAGCTGTTGAACTCCAGGCACATCCTCAGCCAGGCCAGGGGCAGTCCCTGTCCCCAGCTGTGCAGGGAGGGCATCCTTGTGAGCACCATTCCCTCTGGAAGCCTCCCCTGCCTCTCCCTCCTGCAGCACCCCAGGCTTGCCCAGCGAATGCAGCAGCACACTCCACCACATTCCCTCTCTCTTCAGGCTCCAGATTGTGCTCATGTTGCAAAAATAATTGGAAATCTCAGCCAAAATATATGAGGAAAACAGATTCTGCAGTGCGGAGTTCCTCTAGGTTTCAAAATACTTCTGAAATCTTTGTGGAGTCAAGAAAAGTGCTGTTTTCTTCCTTTCCCACTTTGATGTCGTTTCATCTACACCCTTGAAACATAGATCTCCTTTCTTAGGTATAAACACAGCTCCTTAAAGCCCTCTTATGCTTAAAATGCACCTTTTCAGTATCAGCCACATGTTTGAAACCAGAGAGTGTTGAAGGGCTGCACTGGAGGTTTTCAGCATAGCTAAAGGGAAGGGGCCTGAGTGATGATGCCCAAGGAATGGCCAATTGTCACTGGAGATGTTTCCCTGGAGCACATTTCATGGCCCTCAGCATCTGCAGCTGTTTCCCATTTGCACATCTGGAAGTCAATATTAGATATTAGAGACCTGCAGATATTAGAGACCTGCTCTCCTACAGAGTCCCTGGCTCCTGAGGGAAGAGCAGGCTGCCACAGCCCCTGAATTAGGTCTTGGCATTCTCTTGGAAGCATTTGCTCCCCTTCTCTCTCAGGTGGCACACCTGAGCTCCTTGGGGAGGGTTGCTAAAGGTAAGTGAGGCTGTGAGCCAGCAGGAAAGGCAGATGGCTACAGCTGAGGGCCAAGCCAGATGCACTCCTGAATTCTGCTGCCAGCTGAAAGCCCATCCCTTGGAGCCTGGGGGATTCCAGCCATGTGAAGGTCATCACATGGATATCCTCTCTTTTCCAGGTGAGGTGATGGCCACAGAGGAGCTGTCTGATCACCTCACCCCAGGCACAACCCCCTGGGACTGCCTGGAGACACGCTCACCACCCAGCCTGAAGGTTTCCTTGTCATAGTGATGGATTTGGGATTCCACCCCCCTGAATTTGCCATGAAATCGTTGTCTTGAAGCCTTCAAAATCCCACAGGCAGCTTGGGAAGGATCAGAGAGAAGGGTGGGAGACTTGGAGGGCAGAAGTGCTGTTCATCTCTTGTAGCCCAGAAGAAAGGAAAGTCTCCAGACCAGTTCTACATCTCCCTGACAGCCAATATGAACATTTTAAACCTGGTCTTGATCAGCCAGAGCTGGAAAACAGTGAGAGCACACCCAAATTGCTGCTGCTTGTGGTGAATTTTGTGTGAAATGGGGAGATCTGAGAGGCCAATGAACAATGTATTCAAAGGGCCAGTCCCAGACCCCAGAAATGCAGGAGCAAGCAGCTAGATGCCCATGCACTTGGGAAAACAGGAGCAGGCTGAGCCTTGCCGTGTTTCTGAGGCAACTGAAACAAAACAGGCGAAGGGAGAGAGATATTGAGAGAGAGGGGGCAGGAATTTCCTCATTGCACATTAGAAATACTACAGAGAGGTTCAATTTTAAACCCACACACCAGAGTGTTTGCCATCATCCTTTGTGGATCACCTGATGCCATCCCACCAGCCACAGCATCTGCCATCAGCCCCTGCAGAGCAGCCTGCAGCAGCACCAGGCTTCCCCTTTCCCCAGCCTCAGAGAGAAGGATGGGCAAGATCCCTGTCCAGTCCTGCTGGGGTGGGCAAGGTGATTATTCCCCTAAAATCACTCATCTGGAGACAGCTCTCATGCAGAGGGAAACACATTGAACTCATCTTGTCTGCTCAAACTCCTCCTGGAGCAGCTACAGTCAGCTCCCAGCCACCCTGCTGGCATGGTCTGAGAAGGATTTTCTCCCTCCTGTGCCCTTCAGCCACATCATTCATCTCCTGCCCAAAAGTGGCAATAGTGCAGATCTTCAGGCATGGCCAGAGTTTATCAGTGGCTGCATGGAGTGATGCTGGCAGTGTAAGGTCTCTGTTCACTGCTCCATTACTGTGTCACACGCTCCTCTCCTGAGCAGAGGTCAGGTTTTAAACAAGGACAGAGGAAAAGCAAGTTTAGATGCAGAGGATAAGACTGAGGCAGTAGAGATTAGAGCAGGCAGAGGAAAGCTGAAAGTCATACTGTGGCATCCCCTTGCCTCCTATCTGACAGACCTGGCTTTTAAACACCACTCCCATGTGTCACTTTGGGCAGTGACTGCTCCATGAATTTATTTACCAAGAAGAAAACAAAGAGGAAAAAAAAACCCAACAACAACAGGAAGTTACTCAGATTACAAGTCTGCACAATTAGAACCTTGATATTTCTGGCACTGTAAGACAGAGGCACATTAATAAATAATACTTTGCTCTTTTACAGCACTTTTCCTCTAATGATCTCCACGCAATTTACCAGTTTTTGCTAGCTGAGCTTCACCAAACCCCTGCAAGGCAAGGCATAGATAAATTGAGTCCCTTTGCTCCCAGCCAAAGTTAAGATCTCTGGGAGGGAGACAATGTGATACACCAAAGCAGCTCTGCCAAACGCACACATGTACAGAAACAAGCCAAGTGCAGCACTTTTAACTGTTCAGCAGTATCTAAAATACCAGCTCAAGCTGAGGCTTCACCATGCTGGGCACTACCTGGCACACAGTAATGATATTCCTCCAGCCAAGGACACAAGACATGCAAAGAATAAAAGAAATGTGGGGTCAGGACAGATAGGAAACCACCCAAGAAATGTGGTGTGTGCACTAATCAACACACAGCACGCCCTGGCTGCTGGAGCTGGCACTCTGGGCAGGAAGAATATTTTCTGAACACCTGGGCTTCCCTCAGGAAGGAGCTGTGGCAGCATCTTTGGCACCCAGGGTGGCAGATGGCAGCAGGCTGGGTGGCAGCCAGCTGGCTGGGTTACCTGGAGCTCTTTGGGCAGCTGACCAAGGCCTCCAGATGACAGGGATGTCACCCAGGTGAGCGCTGCAGGGCTGAGCAGATTCACAACCACCCACCCAGAGGAGCCTGAGCTGAAGGGGATGCAGCTTCAGCCCCTGCAGCACTCTGGAGTCCTTCCCTCCACTCCTGATCCTTGTAAAGCGTGGGATTGTCTCCTGCACTCTGACAAAGGAAAGTCCTTCCTCCTGGGAGCAGAAAAAGCTGCTGGGTTAGGAGAGGGGCACCCCAAGGGCTGGAGTGCCCTCAGGTCACAGCCCCTGGCTGATCTCCCAGGGGCTGACGCTGACACCATTATCTCCCTGAGCTCCTGGGGGCTGGAGAAACCTTCTCTGCCTGTTTTGCCCTTAAAGCTCAAGAGATTGACCTTTGCTTATTCCTTCCCAAGCTTGTTAGAGCCGGCTCCTAAGAGTTCTGACTAATGATGGCTGCTGGGTTTTGTGCAGAGCAGGCTGGGCTGCGGTCAGAACAAAGCCTGGTGCTTGTTCTGTGTGAGGAGGTGTGCAGAAGCAGAGAGATCCCTGGGGGTTTTTGCACAGGTTGGCTTCTCCAAGCCCAAAGCTGCAGGGCAAGCACAGCAGAGGGGCACTGCACAACTGCAGGGTGGGCTTGCTGCTCACTCTCTGGCCTACTGCCAAAACCAGCTGATTTACCACCCTGTCAAGAAGAGAAATTAGATGCCCTGCTTAGAGGTTTATATTTATTGGAATAGAAAAAAAAAAAACTCAACAAAGAACCTACTTGGTGACTGCTAGAAATATGTGTAAGCCAGTTAAACACACTTTATAAAACCTTACAACAATAATACACTTTTACTGAAACAATCACAGGAGCAATTTCACCTGTACTTACTGTCCAGTCATCTGAGCACAAACAGCCCTGAGATTTATGTGCAAGTGGAAACATAATTTCTATTATCTCCCACATTAAACTTGGCAATGGAAAATCCCATGCCTGGAGTGCAAAATCAATTTCAATAACCAGAATAGCAAGAAGTCAAAGGCAGGACTTGGAAAGGACATGAGATTTTCAAATAGCCAGCCAGCTTTCTTTATAATGGGAATGCCACTGGGATGGGATGGGCACTTGGACATTCTGGCTGGATTTTCTCTCTCAGCATGAAATATTGCTGCAGTTACATGAGGCGGGTTCTGGACCACAGTGGCAGCTCTCAAACTTTGCTTTTCCTGTCCAACCCCACACTTGGGGCATAGAAGACAGGAGAGCAACGATGAGCTGCAGGATTTCAGGCTGCAGGCTTGGTTTATTATTTTATGATATATATTATATTAAACTATACTAAAAGAATAGAAGAAAGGATTTCATCAGAGTGGTGGCTAAGAGTAGAAAAGAAATGAAGAACAAAGGCTCAGACTGACCCAAACAGTCTGAGCCAGCTGACTGTGATTGGCCATTAATTAGAAACAACCACAAAACCAATCCCAGACCCACCTGCTGCATCCCACAGCACCAAACAATCAGTTTACATTTTGTTTCCTGAGGCCTCTCAGCTTCTCAGGGCAAAAAATCCCAAAGAAAAGATTTTTCATAAAACATGTCTGTGACACACCTCAGATTGCCATATTCAGCTTTGGAGGCAAAATGCTCACAGCTTTCTGAGCCCTGAAGCTGCAGACACCTGAATTCAGAGTTTGCACCAGCTCAGATGTGATGCCAGCAGCTCCAGAGGTTTCTGAAGCCATCATGCCATTCCTAGAAGTACCAGCTGCAGATGGGAAAAGCTGCAAGTGTGGGTTTAGAAGTGATGCCTTCACACACTCACATTTATGCATTCTCTTTGAGGACCTGGGGACAGCTTTACAGAAAGCTGCAGTGACAGCCCTGCTGAAGCAAGGACTCAGATCCTCAATGCACCCTTGTGCAGACAGCACTTCAGCTGCCCTTTGCCTCACTGCCTGTGCTTTCCAGGCAGTCATGGCAGATTTTAATCCATTACTCCACCCTCTGGGAACCAAGACAGGCTTGTACTAGGACACCTTTGCCCTGCAAAGGCAAATCTTTTGCTCTCACATTGCAAATGCTGTAAGTTCCCCTCTGCAGTAAATTCAAGATTCAAGCACAGAACCAGCATTTCAAGTTTATCAGAAGACATGCAGACACAAAAACCTTCTAAAAGAGGCAGTAAAAATATTCTTCAGTGCAAGAATATTCACAAGTCACAAAGAGCCGAGCCTCTGTCATGAACTACAATCAAGAAATGAACCCAAGGCATGAACCTCCCTCACTCATGTCTGTGTGATAACCAACAGCCAGCACTGCAGAAAAGGAGAGAGACTCCTGAGTGATCCTCCCTAATAGATTCGTCTTTTATCATGTTTTCATGACCTTTGTAAAAGGCAATTTAAATTCTAATTGTCCTGCGAGCACCACAGGAATCAATTAGCGACAAGAGATGTTAATTGTGCAGACTGGGAGGAGGCAGTGCTGTGCTGCTCAGCTCCAGCACGGGGTTAGGAGCTCAGGGGGATGCTGGGACGGCTGGGGCTTTAACCAGCCCTCCCTTTCTCATCGTTTCCACGTTGTGCTGCAGTTGTCAAGGTCCATTAGTCTTCTGGAGCACTGAAGGAAGCAGAGGCATCCCCTCCACTCCTGCACTCCCCAAGCACTTGCACAAAGGATCAGGAGCTGCCACCAAGAAAGCAAATCCTAAAACCTCACCCTCCTTTTGTTCTTGCTTCCCCACAGAAATCAGGTTTTGGGCACTGGCAATTCCAAAGCAAATGCTCCATGTTGGCTGGTGGGTTGTAAGGGAGGTGAGCCTGGTCCTGTCACCTCAAGATCCAGCTGGATGCCCAGGATTTAGGCTACACAAGCATGGCCAGTGACAATTTGTCAGAGACAGAATGAGAGCATGCAGCTCAGCAGATGCCCAGGTCTCAGAAAAGGGGACCTGGCACAAGTAATCAGGTGCAGCCTGAGACACAGCATTTGCTGTGCCGAGTCTGGGATAGTTCAATTCCCCAATAAATGATAACCCAACCCCTGTTTTCTATTAAACACCATCACAGGCCACTATCACCACCTCAATCCCTCCACATTACCCACTTGGCCAGCCAGCAGCCTTGGGAGGTGCCCTGGGGAGGTGCTGTGCCTTAATTACTGCTCTTCTGCCTGAAACAGAGTGAATGCTCTTTCTTTCTCAGCAAATGTTGCTCTTGGGAATACCCACGGACACAGATTGATTTGTGGTTTAATTCTATTTTATTTTTTAAGTGTGTCACTTTCTTTAGCCTCTGGATTAGGTGTTGGGAACCATTTTCTAAGGAGCAGTGAACACAATGGGAATGTCCCCTCTGACACTCCATCATCACATGTGACATGATTGCCATTCTCTAAACTGAGCTTTAGTCACCCCACCCAGAAGAAAGGAGAAGAGAGAAGACCTCAGAGTCTGTGAAAGTCTCAGTTCTGCTCCTTGGTGGTGGCATCAGAACCTTCCCTTAATTTATGAGCAAAAAGCTGAGCATAGCTTTAGCTACCTGTAATTTGGAAGAAATAGTAAACCTGCTTACCAGGGATCTTGCACTTTTATTGCAAATCCCACGTGCAGGAAGTTTTCTGAGGGCAGCAAGGCTTGAGCACACTGGGAGGACACTGGATGGAGGATGGCCTAGGTCAGAAAGGTTGCTTAGGGACTAAGGAAGGCAAAGGGAGCATGGCCAGGTTTGATGTGCAAGCCAGAGGGGCAGGAAGGAGCCTGGAAATAGTGTCACACTGAAATTTCTGAGACACATCCTCTGCAGGGCACTCAGAGCTCCACACCAGCACAATGGATTCCCGTGGTGCAAACAGGAAGAAAACCTGGCAGGTGTGAAGTGCAATCCTCACATGAAGTTCCTCCCATCCCTTGCCAGAAAGTCCTTTCCAGCTGCCACATCCATTTGCCTGAGCACTGGAACAAAGCTGGTTTCACTTCCAGCAGTACAGAATTAGCAATTTCTCTACTCAGCCTCTGCCCAGCGCATCTACAGAGCCTTTTCTGAATTTCCATTAAAAATAATAATGCAGTTCGTTCTGCTTCACCAGGCCCATTGCTCACCTGCCTGTATCTCTTTCAGACTCCACTAGTTCCTCCTTTCTTTCACCAGCATAATCATTTTATGCTCTCATCTTTTCCTCCCATTATTTGGGCGATTGTGGACACGTTTTTATTGCTGAGATTTACAAAACAACTCAGTCAAGCCTTGCACAGGGGAGCTGTCCCTGCTCTGGAAGAGGGGAGCAGGGATGGTGGGAGCTGATCCCCAGAGCACACACCTGGGCTTACCTGAGCCCCCCAAGGCAGAGCCCAGGGCTGGCAGGCACAGTGCTGCACACAGGGGAGGGGGTTTGTTTGCTTCCTCTCCCTCGCACAAAATTAGCAAACACTGAACCCAATCCTTTAAAACCAAACAGGAAACTAGTGCCTTCTGAAGGGCCGTGACAGGACTGAGTAAAACAGGCTCATCCATCACAGGATTCCCTGAGGCACCACTTGCCCGTGCCTGGGGAGCAGCTGAGCAGTGAAACTCCCTCTGGAGGCTGCTAATGCCTTCCTCTGCTCTCTGAAAAGGATGACAGAGGCAGGCTGGCTCCTTCCTTTCCCGTTTTATTCATTCCCCAGCATCTGCATTGCGTGCTAACACAGGCTGCATTATCCCTGAGCATTCAGGGAGGGCAGGAGAGCTCCAGCCAGAGCCAGGGCTGCATTCACAGCCCAGCACTCAGCTCACTGTGGAAGCTGCTCCTGGACAGGAGCTGATGCAAAGAGCTGCCAGAGGAAACCTTTTTCTTGGCACAGCAACCTCTAACACTTCCATAAATCCAAGGAATTAGTCTGCATAACATCTAATCTGCTAATAACATGGATATTGTATATATTAAATACAGGGGTGTTAATACAAAAAATGATGAAGTGTATCACACACACCTAATTACCAGTCCTTACTCCAGACAGAGCCAGTTTTGCCTCTGCCTTTATCTTCAGCATGCACTGAGTGTGCCTTAGGGGTCCCAATTTTCCTAATCCTAATCCTAAATGTAATCTTTAACCTTCCTTTTAACCCTCCAAAATTGCTGCCCTGAATGCATCCTGTGATGCTGGAACTTATTCACAGTTAAAGGCAGCATTATTTCAGCAGCCCATCTACCTCTTGCTCTCTTGATTCTCTCTATTCACAGGCAGCTTTGCTTCTTTCTTTTTTCTGTTCACCTGGAATAGCCTGTAATGGCTCCCCCATGGATCCTCCCTACCCACCTGCCTCAGCCCAGGCAGGACAGCTGGAATCAGGTGCCTTGCTGAGAGCAGGCACTGGTGGCTTTCATGAGCTGAACTGTGCCCAAGGCAGGTGTTAAAGCTTCACCAACTTTTGCTTTTTTTCCCCCCTTTGCTCCTGCAAGACTGGTCCTATACAAAAGGACAGAGGCACCTTCAAAACCACACCAGATCCAAAGCCAGCAAACCAAACATTTCTTCAAGCAGACACTAAAAGGAAAGAAAGGGAGTGAAAAAGAAGTAGCATGAGAACTGTGCTACAGTAGCTGGGCTGCTATGAGAACTGGGCTACAGAGAGTGGCTATCAAGACAGAAATTTCATTTGCCAAGTAGGAATTTAAACTGATTGGCTTCTAGTACCATGGAGTGAATGCTGACACTAATTTGACTTAAAAGCCACTATTATTTTTCAAAGCCGTTTTCCTCAGCTGCCAGAAAACACAGCCACATCCAAAAGCTACAAGAAAACATATCAAGTTTCACCAACTGAATTGCAGCCAAGTTCCCATGATGGCACCTGGCATTAAAGTCAAGCCACTGAGTCCAGCAGCAAAAATGCTTCTTGTTTATTTTACTTATTTTATCTTTGTAGCACCAGCCATGCCTGTACCAAGTCCATATAGGCCTAAGGCTACATATATAACTCAGCCTCCTGCTGCCAAAAAAAAATAAATAAAAAGAAGAAGAAAATGTGGGTCTCTCAGCACCAACTCAGACCATTTGTGTCTGGGCAGGGACTGCTGATGGAGCCTGGCACAAAGTCTTTGTCTGGCTCTCATACACTCATTCCTGTGTCTGGCCATCAGGATGCTTTGGTGGAGCTGTGTCTGCCTTGCTGGGAAACATTAACATCTCCTCCAGAGCTCTGCTAGAAACTCCTGCCCTTTTGTGTTCACTGCAGTCTGATGCAGAAGAGAAATCCATCTCTGTGCTGGGGTGTTTTATTTTTTCCCAATCATAGAATTGTATAGGTTGGAAAAGACCCCTACAATCACCAAGTCCATTTGCTTGCCCAGCACAGCCCAGGCCACCACTAACCCATGTCCCCAAGTGCCACATCCACACAGCTTTTAAATCCTTCCAGGGATGGTGATTCCTGGCAGCCTGTGCCAGGACTTAACAACACTTTTCATGAAAAAAAATCCCCAATATCCAATCTAAAGCTCCCTTAGTGCATCCTGAAGCTTTTTCCTCTTCCCTTGTTGCTTGTCACGGGGGAAAAGAACCTGACCCCACCTGGCTACAGCCTCCTCTCAGGTTCCATCTGATGCAGAGATATTGCAGTAACTGTTCACTTGCTTTTCCCTGTTTCCTGAAGCTGAGTTTTCACAAGGAAAACGTGACATTGTGGCCAGCAAACAGCACCTGTGCATCACGGGACCCGTCCCAGCTCTGTGTTACACAAACTGATGCTCTCTGGACAGTGTCTAAAACAGCTTTTCCAAAGCTGAGACATCCAACCTTTTTCTGGAATCCAAACTGCAAGGAAAGGAAAGCACAGGGAGTTGACATGACCACAAAGAGCAGCTGGCTTTAAAGGTTCCTTTGCAGAGAGCAGAGGGGCTTTCTGTGCTGCTGCTGGTGGTACTCCCCTGCTAATGTTCCTCAAACTGGAGCTGCCAGGCACTGCAGAGCTGGGGAGGAGTGCTGGGGCACACCAGCCCTGGCTGCTCTCTAAGTGTCCTGTGTCCGTGGGAGGGTGGGGACAATGTGCTGGCAGAGCAGGAAGGTGGGAAATCTGGATGTGAGCTGAAGCTAATGGGAGGAAACAAGATTGTTTTAACAGCGGCAGCCACTGGGTGGTAGAGTCTGCCACCGAGAGAGGTGGCCCAGGAGGTGCTGCTGCCAGGGGCCACGGTGGCCCTTGGAGAGCAGGAATTACTAATTCAGGGGTGCCCTAAAAATCCTGGGGTCAGCTCCACCCCAACGGTGCTGCCAGCGCTGCTCTCCCAGGTCACAGCAAATCAAAGCATGTCCTTGGGCAAAAGGAGGGCACAGGGCTACACTGAACCCCCCAATTCAACTGAGGCAGGATGGATAACACAAAAGTCAGCTCCAAGATCAATATTTCTATTCATTTACAAGCATAACAAGGTTAGAGAGGTGAGCAGAGTAAATAATTAACTCATTTACAGGATTTTGATTTTTTTTTTCAAAGAGAGTCACTTTATTCTCCTGGGAGATTAGCCATGCAGCTGACATTAATCACAACTGCAGCAATTATTTGAAGTATTTGATTAATCAATCCAGGGGAAAAAAGAGAGCTAGGCCAAAGCAGCCTTGCTGCACAGCCCTGCTGGTCAATCAGTCAATACACAGGCGCTGGCTCCAGAAAGGTGTCACATTTCCTGCAGGCTCTGAGGAGTCCTCTGGCTGGCTGCATCCAGCAGTAAGATGGATATCACACTTCACACGGGCAGGATGCAGACCATGATGCTTTCCAGCTGAATTAAAGAGTATTTATTAATGCTAGACTTGCTGAATTGGGAATCTCAGCTTGGAGCCCTCCAGCTACTCAAAGATAAAGACAATCAAATGCTTGCCCAGACCTGATGATGCATGTGAAAATACCATTACAGAGTGTTGGCCAACACTGGCAAGGGGCTGAAACTCCTAGCTCTTTCCTTCTCACCTATAATCTGAGAAATGATTTCAATTAAGGAATAACAGGAAGCATAGAAGGTGGTCTGAGCATTGTTATTATCATTAAAAGATCGGGTTGGAAAAGATCAGGTGTATACTTTATTTTTCTTGCTATTTTTTCCTTCTAATAATCATTCCTGGAATTTCTGTTTACAACTCCTACTCCTGGTGGCAGTGATCTTCAAACTGAATTGGAAGAAACTGCAGACTTGGAAAACCACTGAAGTCGAGTTTCAGCACCTTTCTGACAATTCTCACACCTACTGACAGACAGCTGGTAATGTGCTATATTATAATACATTCTATCTGCTTTTGCTCTGGATTAGGCTGCTGCTTTCAAAAATGCAAATGTTAACTCCCAGAACAAACTTTGCTTGATGATGTTAAGCTTATGTGTAAACTGAAATGCAGCAGACTTTCATTACAAGAGCTCAACCATTTAAAAAGATGAAAATTACAAGATGGGGCACATTTTTTAAAACAAATATTAGAGCATTCAACCTGTATTTTATTGATTATGTTTTCCCATCTAATACTTCTACTGCTGCATATAAATGAAACTAATGTTTCTTTAACACAAAAGCTGTAAAGGATCAAAAATCTTTTGGACTGCTACAACTCCTGCAGGGAATTTGCCTCATGATGGTGGCAATGTCAAGCTCTGCTGTGTGGCTGCTGGTTGCACTCTCTTCTGGGCACAACCCAGGTGGGAAAGAAGCTCTGCTGTGTGCAAACAGGACACCACACAGTCCCAAAGCTTCATGCACCAAGCCAGGAGGTTCCCACTCCAGGAGAGGACAGGCAGGGTCTAGAATAAGGCACTGCATACATGCTTTTGGTAAGATCAGCCACTCCAAGTTTTTTGTCTGCTCCTCAAGCAGCATATTTCTTACATCTGGCGTGGAAAATACTGTACTAGTGAAGAACATCCCATTTTGATTTAAATGAATGCATTTATTTCCAAAAGGGAGACCGTAAGTTAAACAAACACATTTCTCTCTTTGCACATGAAAGCATTGTTTTGTCACAGATGTACAGTATAATACATTTATTTTCTCAATTGTTTTGTATTTGTAAGGCACTGCCAGTTATTTGGATGGGTTTGTAAGGATGAAGCAAATTGCTCTGTGGGGCTCTATTCAGGGAACATAACATTCCCACAAAAGCACCATAATTCTGCATGCAGCAACACAAACTGCCACGACACTGCAGCAGCTGGCAGGGTGGATAGAGTTAGCATTATCAAAACCAGCATGACAACTCCACTCCAAAAGCCCCTTCTATGCATAAATTAATGATGAATGTACATTGATTAGCCCCCACCCAGACTCCAAGGAACCCTGCCTTCCTGCAGTATCATTTGGAGCCTCACCACAGTTGCTTTGTCCACTCCTGAGACCTGGGGAGCGCTGCAGCTCGTCCTTGGATGGCACTGGCCTTGTCCAAAGCTCTGAGCCCTGCTCACAGGTGAGCCCTGGTGCACATCAGGGACTGTGCTGCAGCCCTGAGCAACAGGGAAGGGCCTAGAGCACAGAACAGCATCAGCACCCTGCCAGGAGGGGCATTTTGGGAGCTCTGCCACCCACAGAGCTGAGAGCAAGAACATCCTGCCAGAGACTGTGTCTGTGCTCCAGAAGCTGGGTATGAATTCAGCTGCTCCTCTCCTTCTGAGTGAGTTCCTCCCTCCTCCAGACAGGCAGAATGGCAAACAAGCTGTCACACAGACACTTTCTGAGACTACATTTTTCATCCCAACTCCAGCAAGCTGCAAATGTGCACAGGCCTGGTGGACATTGCTGCCCCCA
The DNA here is from genome assembly GCF_963513975.1 of Fringilla coelebs. Lineage (NCBI taxonomy): Eukaryota > Metazoa > Chordata > Aves > Passeriformes > Fringillidae > Fringilla > Fringilla coelebs. The sequence goes on along the minus strand of NC_140038.1, from coordinate 3,319,324 downwards.
AACTCTCAGGCTTCTCCAGCTATTTGCCAGCTTCCTCCACAGCTCTAACCAGTTCCCACTTGGCACACTCTGGCTTCCTGAAATTTGACCACAGAGGCCTTCCTATCCATCTCTAAGTCCTTCTGGTTACACAAAAATGGCTTTTAAAAACCAAGAAAATACATGTTCTGAATACAGGCTGACTAACCCACATTATTTAACTCAGGATAAAGCAGGACCAAGACAGGGGAGGTTGACCTGGAGGCTCCAGTAAAACAATGTGGGAATTCACATTTCAAGTCAGCTTGTCTTGTTTGATATTGAATCTGAATGCAAAGCTTTTAGCCTGCACAGGTAAATAGGTTTGTACTGAGTGTATAAGATGATATATAATAATGATATATAGTCAGAGTGAATACCTAGCTCCAACAGAGAAGCCTCCTGTTCTGCTGCTACCTCTCTAAAATATCCCTGCATTTTGCTATGTCAGGTGGCTTGACCTTTAGTTAAAGGCACTTCCTTCACCTCCTGACTAGTTTCTGTGGGGCTGCTGAAGCCAGGCTGCTCCTTGCATGCTGATGACTCCTCTCAGCCTAGGAATGTGCTTTTGGGGGCTGCTTCTGTTACCATACACAAGCTCAGCTTGAGAGAACCCAGTGCAGCCTAGTTTATAGGAGCAGGTGCACTGAAATTGAGCAAGAGAGGAAAATCTGTGTCAGCAGGAAAACAGAGAGGAGCAGTGCAGGGGGGCCTTAAAGAAACAACCACCCCTTGCTTTATACTCATTGTCTCCTACAAGCAGGAGAGCTGGAAGCTTCAGGAAGAAGTCCAACAGTGATAGAGACATTAACTTCAAGGTCCAGTCTCTACTGGAATCCTTTATCCAGAAGTTGTCTGGGATCCCATGGTTCTTCTAAGCCAATCTTTCCATCAGCTCTTTGCATACAGCATCATTAGCAGCTTGTAACAGCTCATGACCTCAGAAAATTTACTACTTAGAGCACTGACAGATAATAATAACAATGCAGAAGGGAATTTGGGCAGAAAAGAAATCTCAGCTTTCCAGTTTTTTTTGCAGGATAGTGTTAGTTTTGATCAGTCAGCTCTAATGTGGAAGCCAGGAAAGAGCTGACTCAGTGAACACACTAAGTGGTGATTTCACACAGCATCCTAATGATGACAATGATGATGTTGTGGTAACTTGTGCACAGCTCCTGAGCAGCACTGGGAGAGAAGGAAGAGCCCTGCAATAGAGTGCTGTGATTCCTAATAGACCAGTAGATTCCTGCTGTCAGAGTCCTAAGGGAGGTCTTGAACCATCGCTGGAGCAGGGAGGTGGCAGAAAAAGCCAGTGTCAGCAAAACCCAGTGTCATCTGAGTTCTCTAAGCTCTCTGCAAAGGTGAGCCAGACCATTATCCCTGTTTTGCACACCTCTGTTATTAGCCCTAGGTGACTTGCCCCAAATGAGCACCCCTTGAGATGTCCAGCCCATCTTTTCCAATTCCCAGCCTGTCACTCATCAAGCTACACTTGGAATACTGCAGGCCCTGACTTCTGAAGTGGCACTGATTAAATCTCATAAAGAGCACGAGAGCTGAGATGATTTTCCCGCTGCTGGTTGTTACCTAGGAACATTCTAGAGAACCCTGTTCTCACAAACAGGGCAGGAAGGCAGTGCTGCAGCATTGCCAGGACGTACCCATTGCATGGGTGGGCTGGTCCCTCTGCCAGCCACAGCAGAGAGAATAATTGCACAGAAATAACTCTGATAGCAGCAAGCACAAGATTCTCTGTGCACAACAAGATTCTATGTGCACTTGCTAGCAAGTTGGATAAAGGTGTTGCAGAATCACAGAAGGGTTTGGCTTGGAAGGGAGCTCAAAGACCAACTCATTCCAAGCCCTGCCATGGGCAAGGACACCTTCCACTAGAGCAGGACAGTCCATGGGCTCAAACACTGCCAGGGGTGAGGCATCCCCAGCTTCCCAGGGTCTGCAGGGGTGCCAGAGCCTCGCCACCCGCTCAGGGAAGAACAGATTCATTCATGGCATTCACCAAATTCAACCACACTGGGCTGGTGGGGAGCAAGGGAGAAGAGGAAGCCACTGTGCCTGGATGGAAGCACAGGGACAGGTCAAACAGATTTACAAGGAGTTTGAAGTAGGAACTTCTCAGCATAAGGCAGCAGTTGCAACAGAATACACTGATATCACACAGCAATCAATAATACAGCAATTGAAAATTGTGTCAGCTTTACAAAGCACCTCCCTATTTCCAAGAGGATCATCAAGAAACAAAAAAAAAAAAAAAAAAAAAAAAAAAAAAAAAAAAAAAAAGTGGAACTATTCAATGGAGTTAACACAGCTGAAACTGTGTTTCATGTCTAGAGCCGAAGTCACGGCATGACCTCATGTCTGAAATGAGCGAATGGAACAGCGCACATGGAAGGACGGAAGGACGGCCGGGCTCGGGGCCGGGCGCGCCGCTTGCCCGCCAGGGGTCCCCCGCGCCCGGTCCCACCCGGGGAACTCTGGAATTCTGTCCTGCGGGATGTTTGTCAGCCCAGCTCATCCCTTCCCCCTGCCCAGCATCCCACAGCGCCCCGACACAGGCCACCTCCCAGCTCCTCATCAGGCTGGAACCAGCGGCTAGTGACACATCTCTGGGGTCTGTGCGTGTAATCCCCCAGCAGCATTCCCGGAGCCACAGCGAGGAATCCCCGATTTGTGTGCGTGGGTACAACGCCTGTGTGTGCCTGAGACGTGTTCACGTGCCCTCACCTCGAGGCAAACACGTCCTTGCTTCTCAGGGGCTGCAGGCACTGCTGTGATAGCAGATTTCCCGGGATGGATTGGAGCCTTCCAAATCCACATGTGCGAATGCCAGTGGTTCAAAAAGCGTGGACTGTGAGGAACTGCTGGGTAATTATGAAGGGATGTGTCTGTGTGGCTCAGCTCCAACATCAACAGAGGGAAGAGCTCTGCCTATTGAGTCACCAACAGCATTTCCTTCCAGCCCCTGGGTTTCCCAACAGGTCCCCTCTGAGTTACTGCCCAGACCCACAGTGCCTAAGCTCATAAAAGCTGCTGAGCTCACTGCCCCAGGCAGGGAACAGGGCTGCAGGCCCCCACAGCCAGGAGAGCTTTCCTGGCCACCACCATGCTTAAGGACATGGTGCCTCACCATCCTCTTTGTTACAGCAACTCAACTGAATAGCAACAACATCCCAGTCCCAGCCAGCACAGAAGCTTCAGAGATGCCCTGCCATCCCCAAACAAGGGCTGCAGGAACCACACCAGAGTTTTAGTGCCCCATCCCTTTGGTTATCCATAAGTCCCAAACTGTCTACAGCCCGAGGGCCCCCATGTAGGAATGAAGTCAGCATTTCCTCTGCAGGAAAATAATTTGGCTAATGAGAGATGGTTAAATGTTTCTTAATCAGAGATCAGATCCCATCAAAGCAGAAGTGTGCCAGACCTTCACATGATCACAAGGGCAATGACTACACAGGCACTTTTATTTTACCTTTGTGGTGTGCAAGGTCACCTGAATTCTTCTACACTTAGTTATTTTCTGCTCTTTGGTATGGACTTTTCATTTATTTTCTAGTTTGTCCTACTGCTTCCTTCTGGTTTTCTTCTTTTTCTATTCCTTCTTAGTTCCACATTTTAGGTTCTGTTTCTTCTATTGTCCCCAGATCTGAACAGTGAACATGTGCTGATATGTCTGCTCCATGTCATTCCCTACTATAACTTGCACTTAACAGATTTGTTAGCCCCATAAAATAGTCACTAAAAAGTTTCCAACAATAAGGACTTAGGACTCTGAAAACCTCATCTCACTGGCTCAGGTGCTGACCACATGAACAAGCAACTGGTTTGATGGAGAGCAGAGGGTGTCTGCCAGGGTTCTGCAGTAAAGCATCTGCTCTGTGCTCCTGCAGCAGCACCTTCACATCTCTACCAGAGCAGAGTGACTCCCCAGGTCTGCAGGACATCTGAAGACATTTCTGAAGACCAGATAAGAGGAAGCTGAAAAATTCAGCTTCAGAAGTGCATGTATCTCTGAAACAATAAATGTTTTGAGTGATCAGCATTTCTAGGCAGTGAAACAAACGAGCGTTTCCATTCCCGGGGGAAGTGGGAAGCAAGCAAACTCCATTCCCCTGCTCTGCAGCGTGCAGGAAATCGCAGTGATTGATGGCAGCAGTAGGGAAATGCACATTCAGCTCATATTTCCAATGTAAATGACTTGCCACCTCACCCCTCTGCTTCCTGTTCCTTCACGGAGCCCCCACACTCCGGCTGGTAGTTGAAGCATGTGTGAATCAGGGAGGAAAAAGGAAACAGGTCTGGTTAGACTGCTTCCCCCCAGCCCAGCTGAAATGAGAAAGGTGACATGCTAGATCAAGGGGCAAACAGCTGTTCAAGGCTCAGCTCTTCTTGCCCAGGGTGGTGACACAGGGACGGACTAAGGAACCCTGCAGCATTGTTACCAGACCCCATCTGTGCCAGGTGCAAAAGGCCCCTGCTTACAGAACACCTCCTGGCATTACAAAGGTGAAAGCAGAAGGCAAAGAGGCTTTTTAGGATGCTGCACACCATCTGTGGGATCTGCCTGGTTGGCAGGGATGCTGAGACACGGGAAGGCCAGGGCAGGAGAAGGAGGCGCGGGAACATCGCTGCAGGAGGCGTGGCCCTGCTCTTTCCCAGGCAGCTCACTGAGAGGTGCTTATTTGTACAAAGCAGCCTCTGGGATCCTAAAGAACCAACGCTGTCCTGGTGCCCTAAACCAATGAGTATGTGACCTACTCGTTCCCACTCTGTCCCTTGACCTTTTCCCATAGCATTCTCCAAAAGCATCACATGAAAAATAGCCCTTCTCAGCTCTCCAGAGGCTTTGGAGACAGCATCAAAGCTCTGGGCTTATAAACATTTCCAGCTAGGCCAAAATGCCATTCCAGCATCAGGGGTCCCAGGATTTCTAAGCCTGTCACAAGGAGCTGGAGGCAGAGGGGGCAGGGCAGAGGCAGCGTGTGTTCCAAGGGGAGGGGGAAGCGAGGGCCCAGGCAGCTGCAGTGTGAGCTGAGCTCCAGGAACGCCCCACGGCTGAGACAGGATCTGCACACACACCTGAGGCCACACAGGGTCCTTCTGCCTCCTTGCTCATTACAAACAGCTCTCTCATTTACCTCATTGATCCTTCAACCTCATCTTCTTTTCCCCCTTCTCTCAGCTTGCTCATCCACTACACTCCAGCGTCCATTCTGGAGAGGAATTCACAGCCCAGGTGAAGGCAGAGAACTCAACAGACTGCAGAGGGGCAGTCCTTGAGCATCAAGACTAGTTATTTGTTAACTCTTCAGGCTTTGAATAGCAGCTGTCCAACAAAAACTTACAGGAATCCCTGTCAGCTCCCTCTGCTGTCTCACACCATCCTTGGCACAGTCCTACCTTTTGCTGAATAAACTCCAACCCCCAGCTTTTGAGTTTCCTGATAGATCTAACTTGCCCTGGCAACAGCTGCACACACTCCTTGAACACCCTCTAAAAAGCAAATGCCACAGAAGATGCTCCATAATTGAGTGAGACTTTTCCCTCAACCATCATGCTATTCCTGTACCTTCCATTTTTTACCTGTATTTGTTGCTCCACAGAACACTAAGGGACCCACAAGGATCCTCAGGTGAAACTCTTCAGTGAACAGCCCATCCAGGGTGCAAACCCACAGCCTTGGTGCTATTAGCACCATGTCTAACCAGCTGAGCTGGTGATCTCAGGGGTTTTGTCCTCCTGTTCCTGCCACAGATTACAGGCAAGGCCTTCAGCTGGGCAGTCCACAGCAAAGGTTGTTTGAGGACTAATTACAGCTCGATGTCCCTTGTTTGAGTGCACTACTTTTTGCCACGAAAAGGGAGACAAAAAAGGGGGAAGTTTTTGCAACCATCTACCAGAACATCACCTCAGCCAACTGGAGCTTCACCAGCTGAGCCTGGGTCACACTCCCAGTGCAACCCAGCAGCCAAGGAAGAACCTTTGTGTGTCTGGGTACGTGGAGTGCTGCTGGTGGCAGCCAAGCAGGTTTGTGTTTGGGTAGCTCTTACGTGGCAATAGGGACACTGCCCTCTTGCAGGGCAATAATTTCAGTCCCAACAAGGAAACTGCATAATTACAGAGAAAAGCAGCAGGCACTTCAATCATTCCTACTGTGCCAGGTCTTTAAAAATGTCATTGAAAAGAAATGGTGGGATAATGAATGCCTTGACTCACTTTCAAAGCACCTGGCAGGACAGACAGGAGGAAGCAACAAGGTTGGGAGGGCTCCATCATCCTTCCTGGTTCCTGGGGACTGACCCTAGAGGGTGGGAGATCTGGGACAGGATGGTGTGATCATAGGATGGCGTAAAAATAGCAATACAGTCATGGGAGTTCTATTGCTGTAGATGTCTCCAGTTTAAGAGCAAACTGCCTGACTTTATTCTGGGTGATCTTGTTCATTCTGTATTTTAGTTGTGGCCCTTCTTCACCATTTTCCCTTTTATATAGCATCAGAAAAGCATTAACTCACGACTTTGTTTCATTCCACTGACATAACTGCTTAAATATCCTTCCTGATGTTTTGACATATATCACTTGGACAGACATTTAGAAATTTAAGCCATGGAAGCTGCAGGACATTTTAAAAAATTAGAAAATATGTGGACAATTCTTCTGTTATTTTAACAATATGAAGACTCAACACTTGTGTAAGTCTGCCAGCAAATGCAGGGAAATATGTGCTTACCTGGCACAAATACTAAACTGAGCACATAGATTTTTAGAGCCACGCATTTACTACACACCCTGCACACATACTCTAACCCCCACATTCAGAAAAACAAATTTACAGCACATAAGGCAGGCACAGATGATTTTCAGTGCAAAGCACCTTTTTCTATAGGCAACAGGAGCATGTGTACCAAGGGAGCACACATGCACTGAGCATGCAGACAAAACATTCATTCATTCCATGCAGCAAAGATTTACATCTACCAAATGAAGAATTGCACCTGTATATCCATTTAGAATAAATTTGACATCAGCAAATGCACAATTGCTGTGAAAGGAAATAATACATCTGATGCACTCAAAAAAAAAAAAAACCACCCTTAATTGTTCAGCCCAGAAAACAGGAAAACAGAACAATCTGAAATGCCACACACACAGGCACTGTGTGTGCACAGAATGTACACTGGGGAAAGCACTCCCCACCATAAACAAACACAGAGCTCCCTGAGGGCTCCTCCATGCACTTCTGTTGTGCTCAAGTGCACCCAGGCAGATCCTTAACCATACACTCACCTGCACAAATGTGTATCAGAAGAACAAAAGCCCATTACACATAATAAGGAGTCAAAATGCACACTTCAGAAATGAGGAACACACTACACAAATACCCAGCTCAGGCATATAAGTGTTATATATGTGCTCCAGAGAAAATAATTCCTAAGTCTCAAATGCAGGCTGCAGTTAATAATCCTCACACACTGGGGCTGCATTTCACCTGCAGCTCAGAGCAGTGGGGCTGAGGTCACAGCTGGCCCCACACAGGTTCAGTGCCTACAGTTCATGTGCACAATTTCATCTTCTCCCAGAATAAGCACCTGCACTGCTGCTGTAATTCCCCAAGCTCTCTTAGAACTACATAAGCTACTGTGTCTGGACTGCCAAAATCCATTTGGAGCTTCATTGGCAATTCTCCCATTTTTCCCCCTGTCTAGGGGGGCCCAAGAACTCGATTTTATGGAGGGTAAACTAATGCAGCCCTCACATGGGCATCTCAATTAGCCCTGTGTCCTCTCCCCTTACTACCTGTACAGCTGCAGTGGAGGGCAGCCACTGGTTCCACTACAGCACCAGTCACAACCTGAGCAACAAAGCAACTGCTGGAGGTGGAGGATAAAGGCATTTTACTCCCTTTTATTGCCCAGAGAAGACCTCTGATAATTTTGCAGTCAGAATATGGAGTACCTAAAGAGAAACAAATGGACCTAATCAAACACAGCAGTGGGCACTGCCAGAGCAGCCAGCCAGGCAGGACTGGGGCAGGAAGCAGAACAGTCTGAACAGTCTGCTGAGGCCTACAGCCAGCCTTCCACTCCAGAGAGGCTTGCACACACACAAACACTCCTGTTCCACAGCTCCTGTCCAGCACAGGCTGCAGGGGAAATCCCAGTGACCCACTGGGAGACACATTCTGCCTTGCAGCTTGAACACCAGACTCTGCTCCAGCTGCTCCACATTCCAAACCTACTCCAGCTATGGACACACAAAGAAATCCTGTGGCAGGTGATTCATTTCATCTATTGCACATCATTTAAAAGTACCTGACCAAACCCCATCATAAAGGCTGGGAAACAGCAAGGCACATCACACCAGGTTTGCTTCTGCTTCCAGAAATGCACATTTCTCTCTGCCGAGATGAAATCTCGACTCAGATACAGCTGTCCATGTTAAGTGAAACAAAATGCCTTCCACATCTCTCCTTTGGTCCTTTGTCAGGGAAATGGGAAGCAGCACTGCTCCCTTAGCTCTGCTGAAAGCTGCAGTCTCCCTGTATAAACTTGCACAGTACCCCACATGCAGAAGGATCTCATCCTGCTATCACAGCTGATGGCACAGCCATGGAGACACAGACACAACCTGGGGTCTACCTTGTCCTTCCCAAACAGCTCTGGCCAAGCCAAGGTTGGGCAAGCCCAAAAAATGGGGAGTATCTTTTCCTCCAGGTGCTCTATGCGGTAAGCAGAACAAAACAAAAGAAAAACAAAACAAATCAGGAGAGACTAATGAATAAAAATAACAGACTCTCTGCTTTTCTCCTTGTAATTTCCCCACCCCAGACAGCTGTAATGTGGAAAGTATTGAAATTTAAATCACACCTCAGCCTAACCTCAGCTGACAGGCTGCCAATGCAATAATCTCAGCCTGGCTATCTTCTCTCAGGGAGAACGACAAACCAACTACAGCAAAGTGATAAATTTTCAATTTTATTTTAAAATATACCAGATGGGAGATTTTATTGGAGTCATAAATATGTCAAAAGCAATGTTGGCATATGATTGGAGATTGCCCCCTCCAAGGGAGCAGCTCTCCTTGTTTAGAAGTGCCATCAGATTCTTAATAAGAGGCTCCAGTTACACTGCAGCAAAACAGTCCCTGTATTAAGCCAATTGAATGTCCATTTGCCAGACGTCTTTTTTCTCTTCTCTGCCAGCTCCAGCTTCTTAAACAGGAGAAATGAGGGTGCTGAGGTCAGACCCAAGCATCACCACTTTGAGTTCTCATTTTGTTGTTGGAAAATGGCTGAAAAGTATTTGATTTCTCACCAGTATTTGAAAGCAGAATTTCATGTCAGTCAGCGAAGCTCCCTTTGATTTCCTAGAATCCCAACCAGCAGGTGTCAACCAAGTTCAGCCTCAGATTTAAAGCAAATCGAATTCAAGCCCTTAATCCTAACCATGGGTCAACCTCAAATTACAGAAATAGCACTTGGCCTCAGTCCCAAAATTTCATGTGAGCTAAAACCAGTTCTAAATCCCACCAGCCACTTCCAGAAATATGAGCTGCCTTTTGTAGCCTCTGCACCTCTCCTCCTTTTACCACTGGTGCTGTGGCAGATCACAGTAGTCTAACAGGAAGAAGTCTGATATTTCTGCCTTTTCATCATTTCAAAGGTTTTACAGACTGGCTCTACCAGCTATGCCTCTGGGCATGATTCCCACCTTCCAGCTTACTCAGGAAATCCTCATATTCTTACACCAATAAATTCAAATCAATCAACTCTACCACCACTGATTCCCATCACCACAGAATCTGCCTCACTGAAACTGACAGTGAAAACTTAAGGCAAAGCAAGTGAAAAACAACAATAATCTGTCATTTAATGGTTTTTCCATATAAATGCTTTGCATATTTCATCTCTTAGCCACAAAACTGTAAAAAGGGGATAAAGAATTAGTAAGAGAGCCAATACACAAAATATTACAAAATAATGTCCTGCAGTTATAGCCAATCCAGCAGTAACAGCACCAAAGAGGGTAAAGCAAGAAGGAAACGTAAGCAAAACGTGACATAATTTACATAGGTTAGAGGTCTGTGGTCTTTTAGACATTACTTATTCCTCACAGTCAGAGGAGAGCTAGGTGCTCTTTCAGTATTCTCTCTAACAGATTGATCATTTGCTGCAGAAGGCTTTTAAAAAACTTTGTGAACATAAAACACCATCAGGTACATTTATCATAAAATATCATCCTCCTACCCACAGCCTCCAGTCCTGGACATGCCATTCATTGGTCTTGAAGCAGCAGATGCAGCAAGACAAGCTGAAGCTTTTAGCAGCTTTTTAATCTGAAGGAGCAGATTGAAATAGAAGAATCATACCCATCAGTCTCAGGCTTAAAATATTTTGATTTAATGTACTACACAGCAAGGCTGGCATTCCTCTGGCTTCTGCAGTGTTTTCGATGGGGACTTGTACAATTCCTCATTGATTGGCACAAGGTCAGGGAAACCTGCTGAAGTACAAACCAGCCAGGAAAGGATTCAGCTCACATTGTAATGCTTTTGACAAAACAGAAACCATGCTGGGGACATGAAAGAGGGTGGCTTGGCTCTACTCTTCCACCCTCAGGAGGACTCACTGAGAAAGCAGAATTGGCCTGTTCCAACCACATTTGAAGCTATCATTTCCCTAGATTCTGTCTAACAAGCAGTGATAATGATGGGAGAGCACGGACAAAGCTGAATTCAGGAGCACTGCTGCCTTCACAGGTTAAAAGGTCTGCAAGGCCATTTCCATTACAGAACCTAGGAAACTATTTGGGGCACTAATGCCTCTCAGGGTGCTCTAATGGGCTGATGCACAATAGCACAGCCAAGCTGTGAGTCCTCCAGGACAGAGACTGCAGCTGGATGTCTGTGCAATATTTAGCACAATTGAGCTTCAGCTCTAATAGCAGCCTCTGAGTGTAACCATGCTACAACAATGGGCAGTGTTAACTTAGATAATAAAAATAACATAATGCATCAGGAGTATCTATGGCATAATTACAAGGTTTATTCAAAGCACCTAATCAAATTGTTCAGCAACTTAGCATAAACAGGGACATAGAGGCAGATACTCCTAGATTAAGGAGCAAATTATGATTAGTGCAGGTATAATTGCCTTGGAACTCCCCACACTTTCAGTCAGGCCAAGGACTGACTAACAGCACGTTCAGGCAAGCACACATTTCTCCTTGTGGAAGATAAACCCCAAACACCTGTTTAAGAGCAGTCTGAGAATGCAGGGATTCTTGGGTTCTGCCCCTCTGAGCCCAGGAAGAACTGACCTCAGGCAGCTTGGTTAGCTTCAGGCTTTCTTAAGATGTCTTCAGGGCATTCTCTAGTTAAGATGGTGCACTAGTAAAGCCTATTTAATTATTTGAATAAACTTTACTATTTAATAAATCACTTAACAAAGGAGTGAACTCATTGAGGTATTGACTGGTTAACCTACCTAGCAAATAAGTAATATCCAGGCAAGTAGGAATGTTACTTCACCAGGTTCCTCAGTTTCCAGTCCTTCCAGTAATGGGCAAACCTGCTGTCTCACTGGAAAGCTGTCCCATTAAATCCCTGCAGCACACAGGGACTACTAAGGTCTCAGAGGATTTTACTGTACTCTCACATTGGGCAGCCACATGACACCAGCCCATGGAGAAGGCCCTAAGATAATCTCAGGAATATAAAATGCTGACATCCAGCATCACAGATCCCATCTAGCACAGGACACCCTCCTGTCCAACACACCACTGCACATCCCTCCACTGCTGTCAGGTGTCACACAGACTCACTTGTGCTCCTGCTGCTAGGTGTCTGTTCACCTTCAGGAAAAATCCAAGCATCAATTCACATGTCGAGCTGGGGGCCTGCAAACACACAGTCACTTTTAAATGAGGCAGCAGCACCAGGAACAACCCACAGGGGTGGGAAATCAGCAAAAAAAACATCTGCAACCAGGTCAGCCCCCACAGTCCTGCCAGGACCCCTCCTTTTTGTTTCCCTGATCCTCTTCCCACCCTAGCATCACACCAGGACCTGGACACATGAGCAGATACAGGCTTCTCTCTGATGCAGCAGCTACCTTATAAATTATATAACAAATTAAAATGACTTTACAGTGATAACAGCATCATCTGTAGTGTTCAGGGGTTAATAAATTGTGCCCATGAACGAATATGTGCTGACTCACTAACTAAGCTGCAAACAAGAGCTGTTCATCTCCTCTGCAGTACCCTGAAAACCAGCATCCCTCCTCTGCCAGGGAATTCATTTTCCTTGCTTTGGAGAGAGGAGAAGGAGGGAATTGCTTCCTCTTGCTGGCTTCCCAAATCAGGAAAGCCCTGGAGGTTATTTAAATGGCAACTTCAAAGGAGGTGTATGATGGGCTGTTTACTGCTGGAGGAGGCTCATTTTACACTCAGATTTAAAAGCTTCTCTGACTCAGAGGCAAACAGCATCACTTGCAGATACAGCCAGCTCAGGTGCAGGGGGCCAGCAGGAATGGGACAGACAAAGAAAGGATGTTTTTTTTTTTTTAATGTTGTTCAGGAAGGATTTTCAGGCTCGGTAGGGAGTGATAGGGAATGGTTCTCCATGAATAGAGAGCCTAAATGCTCCAAAGGGGGAGTAAGAGGCTGTTTGGTCTTTAAGACAGTAAGGGAAGGGAATTATGAAAAATGGTTCTGAAGCACACAGGCAGTTATAGAGGGGAAAAAACAGAGATTCTCATGTACTGAGCCTCCTGCACCTAAGCCTCCTTACCCACCATGTCTTTTCATCTTGAGGCTACAGTGAATGAGCTGCAATTGGTTCCTTCCATTACTCTTTCCTCCTGGGGATGGCTGGGGGTCAGGCAATAACTTACCTTGAGAAGCCTTATTAAGCAGATTCACTAATACAGAAGGAAGATTAAAAAAAGAAAACCCTGCCCCTGGCACTTGGAGTGGAAGTGCATTTGTGATGTGTCTTTGTTCTCCTGAGCACTGATTTCTCAGTCTGACATTAGGGTGGATTTGGAAGGGAGATGAGGTTTGGAGATAAGGTAATTCCCCCAACACCAGATTAGATCCAGCTAGCACAATGAGCAGTCCATGTCATACCAAGGCAGCTGAACTCCTCCCTTGCACAGTTCCACTCAGCTTTGGTCACTGAAAACCTACCCCACACTTGGAATTTAACTGGTTAATTTGAATCATGTTTGTAGGTGTGGAGTTTGGGGTTTTATTCCTGGAAGCAGGGAAAATCTCCTCACCTCCATCTGTTTAAGCAACCAAGCACATGGAAGAAGCAGGCAAGAACAAAGAAGCCATCTCCCTGGAGGACCTGCAAGTAGAATTTGTAAATACAGGAGATTCTGCAGCTGGGCATATGGACTTTGTCCCTAAAACCCATGCTGGCCAAACCACAGAACTATGAATTTTCAACTAAACCTATACTTTTCTTTCCCCCCCGGGCATAACTAAAATGGAATCTTCTGAGAAAAAGCCATTTTCACAAATTTTCTGACACATTCTCCCTAATACAGCCTACAGCAGGAAGCAGCAAGATTAGCATGGTAGAAATACCACCTTGTGGGAGAAATAAGCTCCAGGTAATGCCAGCACTTACATATGGTTGGCTATAACTGCTCCAAGCATATTTCAACTTCTGTCTCCATCAGGCTGGGAAATTATTGCATATATATTCATTTGATACAAAGAAAGTGGGCCCTTGGAAGGATTTTTTTTTTTTTTGCCCTGTGAAAAATAAAAAAGGATTGCTCTAATTAGAATCTACTAGCTAAAAGCCTGGTTTTGGAGCAATTGCATCAATTTTGTTCCATTAGCCACCATATGAAGCCAGATCAGGAAAGAACTTGATATGTAGTTGAAAAAAGAAAGTAAATGAGAACAGAACAACAAAAGCCACAGCCTGGAAGCAATCAAGCACCCAAGAGTATTGGAGGGGATGAGGAATGCATCCCCTTATTGAAGCATTTCATGCCTTCTCCTGTGACTGCAGTGCACAAGGAGTGACAGCCAGAGATGATGGGCTCAGATGAACCACAGGGGCATCTCTGCAGCTCAGGTGAAATCCTCCATCCCAGTGATCCTGCAGCTCCCAGGCAGGCACTCCAGATGCCCACAGGTGTGTGACAGATGTGTTTGCTCTCTCCCAGCTTCACCAAGAACTGTCTGGACTGAGAGCACTGCCTGGATGCTTCAGTCTCTTGAGGCAAAACCGTGCTATGGTTCCACCTGCACCTCCACCAATTGCAGTCAATGTATTCAAGGGTGCACAGATCAAAACTTCTCCTCAAGTTTTAGATTATTCAGGCTTGCATGTGACAATGGCTGTGTCTTCAAAATGTTCTGAAAGAAACTAGCTGGAGGGCATGGACATGTTAAACAAGGGACTGTTTTTGCAAAAACTTTCTGTCAGTTTATTCAGACAGATGGGAAGGCTGTCCTCTGTGAAAGGCCCTGTTCTAGGAGCTCAGAGATGAAAAACAAAATGTAAATTCAACAAGTGAATATGCATAAGATGAAAACTTCACAAGACTATTTTATATTTAGAAGCCTTTGCTTGAGAACATACCTCCCAACACCAGACATTTAAACTAATGAACCATCCAGACTGACACTACCTCTGAACCTTCTCATCACACCAGCTCAGCAAATGATGTCTCTTGGGAGATCTGGAGTTGACAGGAACCTTTCCCTCTAGGGCAGCATCCTAGCCAGCTCTAGATCTACCAGTGAAGCCCAAATCTGATCTGTTCTCTTCTTCAAATATCAGACTGGGCTAATAAAACAAGATTTCTTTAGCTGAGCAGCACTCAGTGTTCTTCCCTCTCCATTTAAACCCCTTGGGTCAGCCTGTCATTCGTTCTAAATCTTAAAAAAACCCAGTAGAAACACATTTCACACTGACTCAAGTGAGGAACAAGACTGAAATTCAGGAGAAATTAAGCAGCACACGAAGAGAAAATATAGACTGTGGAGACTGGTGACCCTGAGAAACAAATTTTTTGCAATGGTTATTATTATTTACTATGCACAGTCTTGTCTGTGGAAATCAAACCCAGACAGGGCTCATTAGTATGGTAAATAAACAGCTTTTAAACTGATCCAGTTCAATGATGTAAGACTATATAGCCATTGATTGTTACATTGGATCATTTTATTAATGTATCCACACTAAAATTAAGAATTTTGACATAAATGTATGACTACACAGATGACACCCTCATGGTTAAAGATGGTGTAAAATCACACTTCCATTATACTGATGATTTCTGGTGAGGTGAACAAGCCCAGGCAGGAGGTTATTTCTGGCTGCTGCTCTCAGCTATGTCATTCATTTTCTCTTATCCACTATTCTTTCCTGATACATTTTCTGACTACTCTGTCATGCAAACAAAACAGGACTGTTTTCAGAAGGCTACACAAGACCTTTGCCACCTCCTTGTACAGATACCAGTTCCACTGGTGTTCTTAAAGGTCAGATCTCGAGAAAGAATAATGAAAATAGGATTCAAGTGCAGGAGTTGCACTATTTTAGGCAGTACAGCTCAAGCAGAAAAAAGACATCACAAGTCTACTTTACACAATAATTAAAAAGCCAACAAGAAACTACAATTTCCAACCCCAAATCCTCTTAATCATATCCAAAACTATCAGTGGAGGTGGATGAATTTACAGAACAAAGCCTATAGATTCCTGTTCAGTGGTAGTTCCTGGAGACACAGGCTAAGACACTGCCCCCTTTTTAGGCAGCTCTGTCTAAAAGGATGATGTTTACTCTTTTCCTTTGTACAATGAAGAACTGAAGCAGACCAAAAAACAGCTCCCTGCCCAAAAATTCTGTCTCCATCAGTTCTTCTAACATCATCATCACTGAACTGAGTATCTTTCACTAATTTGTTGACTGGACCATGAAGCAGAAATAGAATCTGTCACACAGAGAGAGCCTGGAAAACAAACCCAGATCCTCTGGATCCAGGTTGAGTCCTCCCACCCCACCCTGAGAACACCTTCATTGCATTTGCACATGGCAGTGAAATACTGGATTCAGTGAAATTGCTAATGGAGAACTGCTTGGGAATCCAACTGAAATTTCCCATCATAGAAGAAAAAGTAGCAGCAGTGACAGGAAGTTTCTTTAAGTGACAGGACTGACATTTTGGTGATGTGAAGCCCTCTCACTGCTAGGATTTTGAAGTGCTGATATTTTATCATCAAATTGGAGCCCAGCTAGTAAGTATCAATAACATGAGAAACTCAGCAGAGAAACAGTGACCCCATTATATGTGAAAGAGCAGTGCTATTTTAGCTGAAGAAACATATGCTTTGTCAACCTGGCAATATATTGCAGGAGTTCCTCCTGGATATTCCCTAGGAAGAACCCCCACACAGACTCCTCTGTGAAGCTGCAGGGTTACAGACACTGGATGAGTCTAGGAAGAACTGGAGACACAGTTTCAGCTTCCATATGGACTGATAATCCATAACCACACATAGAACTGCTGAAGACTGCAGATGAAATCCTGGCTCCAGCAATGTCAATAATTAAATTTTCATTCATTTTATAGGGGCCAAAAACTTTCCACTGAAGCTTTGGCTTTAGAAAACAGTTGATCTGATTGTGAAGTATTTCCTACTAGATAGGTATGTCAAAACCACATGACAACAAACTGAACTGAGAGAAACCAACCTGATATTTCATGTTAGTTCAGGCAAAGTTGTGCTTCAGAAGAGTCTGCTGAAGTTACTGCAGTCTGTTCTCCAAAACACCAGGCACAAGTGACATCGTGTCTCTCATTCACACTAAACACATACTGCCCAGTAATTTAACATCCAAATGCTTTTTAATGTTCATGAAACTGTTGACTGTGCTTTTACCACATATGAGTTGTAAGACCACCTGTGTAAGAGGACTGAACAATTGAGCTTTGTGTCCTGAGGCATCAATGCTGATCTACACCATCCTCCCTCACCAAACAGCCACAGCTGACAGAAGTCTGGATAAAAGTCTGTCATCCTGCACAGTTTGTCCACTTTAAGATGATATTTTATCTTTGTCTTTGATTTTTCCTCTTTGTTCTGTCAGTGCTTCAGCATTAGAGGAACCCATTTCTTTAACATTATAAATGTCTTAGACTGAAATTCACTTTAGGTGCTGCTGCAGTATCACTGAACTCACCAAACAGCCTCGTTTGTAAAATCTGACTTCAGAATCCATTCCTCTTATGCTTGCCTGTACTGCCAAGAACATTTGACACAGACTTGGGAACAGACCAGATGCAGTGCCTATGGATCTATTTCCTCAAAGAAGGGAGATAACCCTTGAACTCAAAGCAGGACTACCAGGAAAATGCATGCAAGAGATGTGATGAAGAAAACAGAAACACCAGACGTGTTCAGGCATCCTTGCCAAGCTCAGCAGGTATGGTACAGAGCATACCTTCACTTCATCTGGCTTCAAATTGCTCCTTTTGCAGGCAATAAAATTACTGCAGAAATCCCAGGGAATAAACTGAGTTAACACTCCATTAAATACAACAGACTTCCAATCCAAGGTAAGGACGTGCCCAGATTAAGCTAGCCCTGTACAAACTGGCCCATGGGTAACATACATCACTTCTACTGACTTATGGTCTGAAAGAAAGAAAGAAAAGAAAAAGCTGAGATGAATTTCTACATGGTAAGAAAAGATTTGTTCTTTGAAGCATGCTTAAACAGCACAATGTATTCTTCCATAAACATTATTTCTACAGCTGAATGCACACCCCAAGGGAGAAAGCCTGGAATTTGTTATTTTACATATTTTCTTTTATCAGTAATGTGATCTTGCCCCTCATCCCCCTCCCCCTGATTAAGCAGCCTTGATTTTATCCCTTCAGTTTTTTTTGTCAGTATCTGGCTTGGAAATTGGTACCAGAGAGAAGAACACTGTTGCTGGGTTGATTTGTTGCCCCCGTTTCCCAAAAGACAAGATAATTTAAAATACTCATTTCCATAATTTTGCCTTTTCTAAATACTTCAGTTGCAGTACTTGTGAGCCCCTTTGAAGTCCACTGGATAGTGACATTCCAGTGACATTCATAAAAAAGACTTTATAAGAAAAATCTTGGTGGAGCCACCTAAGTCAATTTTAGCTGGTTTTAAGCTGAAACAGCTCAGCACAAAGGAAGAGGGGAAGAGAGAGAAAGAAAGGCAAGACATACATAAAAACATACAGATAAGGGCAACAGCATGAAGCCAGGAGTTATATTTTGATTGTCATGTATTCACTGACAGCCCTAGGTGCTGAAAAGGAGATAATACTCTACAGTCTGTGCTCCCACATCAATTCAGAGTGCAGTCTCATGAAACTGGGAGCCAAAATGCAAGCAGGATACCTCCAGAAAGGAGCTCCTGCTTCTCTTCCTCTCCTCTCTGATCCTCTTGCTCACTTCACAAAAACCCCAGTGCTTGCCAGACTTCTACAGCAGCTCAGCCAATTCACAAACTACAGAGAACATTCTACAACAACCAAAAGCTGTGTAGTTTTTGAGTATTTTGATGCACTAGAGAAGCTCAGGGGTGCTCCTGGCTGGAGTAAGACCATAGAGAAGCAGCCCCCAACCTTGCTGTACACCTGAGAGCTGCTGGGGCTGATGAAGTGCAAAGCTGCTGCAGGCTTCCAGAACAAAAACCAGCTCTGCAAAGACATGGTACTGTGTAAATACCAACAGCTGAAAAGCTTCCATTCCATGGATTTATGTATTCACAGCTCCTGCTAGCTCCAAGTCAGGCAGGCTGATTTTGCCAACACACAGAGACAGCTTTAGCCAAGCAGAAATCTTTATCACAGCCATCCTTGCAGTCACAACGATGACCTCAAAGACAAGCTAGCTCAGGTCATGTTTTCTATGCTGCTGTCCTTGTAACACAGGAATACTTGCTGAACCACTTTCACCCTGACAAGCTCTGAGTGGTAGGAAAAGAATAATGTATCTGCATGAAACAAAGATATGAATCTATTAAAAAAACCACTTACCAAAACCCTGAGAAACTGCCATATGCCTAGAACAAAACCAGGGAATTGACTTAAATTTTCACATGCAGAAGCTTTGGCTCAGGCCTTCACTGCCAGGCTTTCTCACTCTCATTCAGAGATACCAAGATGGATCATCAGAGGGCACTGCTCCCCCCAGGAGGAAATTGGTTAAGTGGACAGAGATTTCAGATATCTGGAAATGCACATTTCCCACATAACTGTGAAGTTCTGAAACGAGGGTGCAGCTGGAATTTCATTTTACATTTGCTACTCTTCCTCCTCAAAAGCTCTTCAAGAATGTATGGAATTTGCAGGTCTGAATTCAAATTTACTGAGGCTGAAAACTCAATCATTTCTGTACTGGCAGTAAGTGAACATTAACCTCAAGAATAAAGGCAAATTCTATCCTTGTATCCTCTTCTGTCCTTATCCCACCACATCCCTTCACAGGTTTTTAACAGGGTGAAGATAGAAGGCAATTCTTGCCACCTTCATCACAAAAGGAAAAAAGCAGGCTGTAAACAGAATTTGTCTCTGTGCATTTACATATGTCTGAGCCACTCATCATTAATGCCAGCAAGTAAAAGGAAATTTAACCCCTTCCTCCTGCACATCAAGTTCATACATGTGCCTAAAAGCCACAAACCACCACACAGAATTACTCCTACAGGAGCAGATGCTTTGCTTGGGTAAAAGCAATTTCAGAGAACTGAAATCACTGGATGACCATGTCAACACTCTCCATAACCAGCTGTCCAACACAAGGAATGCAGCCTGTGTTTTGCTGCATGTACAACATTCATCCTAAAAGCACTGCAGTCCTTTCTGGGAAAGGTGTAAGATTAATTTTCCAGAGCTTTTCACTCTCCTGGACTCAGCCACCCTGCTGGCCTGCATTTTGATAAATTTCCTGCTAATCTGCCCCCAGCCCAAACAGTTTACTTCTCTTCCTTCAATATTCAAGACACAAAACCAACACAGGCAGGAATTTGAAGTGTTATTGGGAAAAGGAACTTCCTCTGAGAAGAATCCAAATGCTGATACAGTTGTTAACACCCACTTTGAAGGGGGAGGGGTTGAAACACAGTTTGTAGGCCTTGAATTTCAGCTGGGGATTTCTTTGCAAGTGTCTTGGGCTTCAGCAGTATTTCAAATAAATTAGATGAGGGAATTCTCTCTTGATTAACACTAGAACAGATTTAATAAAACTAGAACTGCTGATATGAGATAGAAAGAGAAATCCCACAGGGCTATTGCTTCAAAACAAAAACTAGAACTCTCTCTCTGATTTCCAGCAAGTCAGGTATTCAGTGGGTGTAACGTTGTTCCACTCAATTCAAGGCAACCAGATGGTATCTAGCAGCCCAGGATTTGGACAGGTAGAACTCTTTTTTCATTAAGGTTTTAGAATTCAAATTTATAAACAAAAAGATCACATAGACTTCAGTGCACAGACATATTTCTAGGGAAAAGTGAGAATGCCTTTTGCCTTCCAGAGCAGGCATGACCATTCAGTAAACAGAATATTTAACAGCTTTAGGAGAAGAGCCATTTCATCAACAGGAAGAGACAGCAGAGACCCTTACAATTACCTTACATCTTAGAATAACTTGCATTTTTACATCTTCACACACACAAGTGCACATATTAGTGCTTGCACAGTAAATAGCAAAAACACCCAAACCTCCACAGCATAAGAATGATAGGTTAATTAATAAAACCCATAAAGTTAGTATAAATGTATTACTTAATGGATATGGGTACTTCACCACACAAAAAATGGTACAGTTCATACAAAATCCATAGATTCTGCAAATCATGAATATATTAAAAAGAAAGTTAATGTTTTAAAAACCTCAATACTATCAGCAATGAAGGAGAAAGAAGCAGCAAAACTCTTAATGGTTCCCAAGCAGAAAGATGGTAAGGCAAAAATAAAGGAGAAGCATCAATGTACTCCTGACTCTGAAGGATTCAACTGACATTAAACTGAAGGTTAAAAAGACCCAATTTCAGATTCCAAATGAATCCACATTCCACATTATCAACAGGAACCTGCCTGAGCAGAGAGGAAGTGATCTCTTCCTCTAGAGAGCCTGAAGGCCTCAGATCCCCCAACTTCCCTTAGATGATAATTAATCATCAGTCCAATTGCCCAGCTGCAGAGTAAACAGGGGGAACAAACAGACACAAACAGAGGAAGTATTACACCACATTGCTCAAATTGAGCATGATTTAGCACCATCTGCTCCTGGTGCCACAAACAGGAGCACAGGTTACAGAGGAATGAGGTTTTCCTCTCCTTATGAACTCACTGCTGTTCTGCTCTTACTCTTTCCTCTGGGTGTGCACCTGTCGTGCTGTTCTTGTCTCCAGCTCCAAACCAGTGCCACATGGCTGCTAATTCTCCTATGCAGGTTTTCCCTACATCCCTTCTGCTTTTAGTATCTTTACCATTACACAAATAGTGGTTTAAAAAATCTCCAAAGCATTCTAAATCTCAAGATAGACTGTCCCAGGAAGAAGACAGTACCAAGCCTGTTGGTATAGACAGACCAGGCATTATCTGTTAACCAAAATAATGAGATGTGACCACAAAAGTAGCATAAAGACATGGCTGCTCACAGCACTGTGACCTCAGAAAGAGCACCAGCAGAGGCAGAAGTCATCTAAACTCCTCCACAGAGCACCTACACCAGTACAAAATGTCATGAAGCTACAGTTTGCTTCATTCTCAGCCAGCAGGTGGGTAAAGAGAGGATAGAAATCTAGTAGGGGAAAAGAAAATCAAGTGGGGAGCAATAGTTATGATACAGAAGGTTCTCCAAGAAAATCACTATGAGGATGGGAAATTAGGGAGGATAAAGGGAGACAAGGATGTAAAAAAAGGGCTGAGTGAGAGATATGACATTTTTAAAGTTAGTCAAGTTGGGGAGAGACCCTTGCAACCACTAGCTATAACCAAAAACTCTGACACTTTCACCACTATAAGTAATTACCTAAATTCCTTCAGCTTTTCCAGAGGAAGGCACTTAGGATGGAGAGGTGGAAGAGGCACATTTCTGTTCAAAGGTTAACGTGGAATTGCCAAAATCTCTGACAAGAGATCAATGTTGCAATAGTTCTTTCATGAAAATGTAGTTAAAATTGAATCAGAGTGGATTCAGCGTTGAACAATTTTAATGAAGCAGTGTCAAACAAGCACATCAACTTCTTAGAAACCAAGGAGCTCCAAAGTTTAATTACAAAAACATTGTACAGAAAACTTGGCATTTAAACAATTCCAAACACATTAATCCAGCAAATGGATTCTGCTTTCATATATTTCTCTTAACATTTCTGCAAGTGACAAAAGCATTTTATTCCTCTCTTCCCCTTGACACCCACTTCATTTTTTTTTAATCAGTCAACACTGAAAACTGTAAACTGAAGTGACACTCCGAAAACACTGGAAAGACAAAATCCATTTTTATAGGGTTAATAAACATAAATAAGAAGCTTCTTAATGAGACAAAACATCATCTGTCACATCATCAGCAAGCAAGAACTCGGTCTTCTCCCAGCTGCTTCAAGATGGATAATCCACCCTACACCTCCTTCCTTGTGGGAAAAGGCAAGAGATTTGTCAGCCCCCAGCTAATAAAATCACCTTAAATTTCCTATCCCACAACACTTGCATGTGTCCCAGCAGAGATGGATGAGCAGTATCCACGAGCAGATTCCTGCAAGCAGGCAGCCTGAAGCCACCTGACCCTGCTGATGGATTGGATATGTTACAGTCTGGAACTGCATCCTACATTACATGGAATTTCTGGAGTCTTTATGGGATACAGCTCCAGGTATTAGGTAGGATGCTACAGACAGAACTTCAGGATTTTGTACATCAGTTTTTGGCTATGCAGTGCATTTTGGCCACTTCAACAGAGAGTCAAACATCACCAGTTCTAAAAAACTAAGATACATACATGAGATGAAGGTGTAGGTGCTTCTACTGGAGGCATTAACAACCTCTAGGATTTACAACATTCTTTACAGAACACACTAAAAAAGTTCATGGCAGCATGAGCTGGTCTCATCCATGCTAAGGAGAGTGGAAGTCAATGCAGCAAACTGAGGTTCCTTTTTGTGAAGTCTTGAAAACAAAACAGATAATAAGAGAAAGGAGTTTCCTCCCTGAAGGAAGACTTGATTTACATGGAAATCCTTGCTTCTTGGCTGCAGCAATAACCCCAGGAGTAAGCTGAGACCTGGCATAAAGGTGCTGACCTGAAGATGGCTCCAGGCCAGCATGACATCCATGTGTACAGCGCAGGAAAAGAAGAAACTGGTTTGTAATCTTCAAAATATTCGTGTACAGGTACATTAAAGTGATGCTGACAGCAACATGCCCCAGCAACAAAAGCAACCTCCACATCACAGCAGGGAATCTTAACACATGTCTTGAGCAGGAGCAAAGAGATTGTCATGTGGGAGCAAGAGCATTTCATCCACCCCCATAAAGGCCAGAGATGTCCAACAAGTGCTGAGCCAAAGTCAGAATTAACAATTTGACAGGAACCAAAGGGCAGGGAAAGTTTTGCACAAGCCAGTGCAGGCAGTGGGTGCCTCAGCTCTGCCAGGAGGGGTGGTGTAGCCCTGCAAGATCAGACTCAAACATGCAGAGCTCTATTCAATGCAAGTAAAAGGCATTTAGGTCAGCTGGAACACAAAATGCTGAATGCCATGGGCTCCATGGGCAGTACTGGACTCTACAAAAGGCAAGAGCACAAACAAGCTGAAGTGCTGAGTTCTGTGGGTTACGTGGACCTAGTTGCTAATAACCTTGTCTGCTCTAATAATTCATGCAAAAATATATGTGCTGCTTCCAGACACATTGATTCCCAGCACAGCAATTTCAGGAGGGCAGGGAGGGAAAAAAAATGCAATCTCTGTGCCCATTTCTCTTTTTATAGAAAACGGCTTTCCCCATGAGATCATTGTCTCAAAAACAAAGCAATAACATTAAATTAGACTGAACAGTGTATCAGAGGAAGGGCAAGCTTTGTGGGTTTAGTCTAAACTGAAGAATCCCATTTTCCTTGCTGAGGAGAACTAATGTTTCACTTTCTATCTTGATTTCCACTGATCTTTGTGATAGCAAAATGCTCCAGCAAACGTTTTCAAGAGATGACAGGAGACCTTCACAGAAGAGCAGGATGCAATGTGCAAGAGAGGTGCTTGAAGAGAGGGGAGAGAAGAAGTCTGTCTCATAGTAAAATCAAGTCACAAAGCATCAACCACAGCCAGTCTCTAGCAGGGGCAAACTCACATTGTAGGAATTGCAGGCCAACACAAAAACAAAACAGGAAAAACCCAGGATTATGCTTAAGAAAAGCTCCTATAACATAGCAGGAGGGGTAGGACAAGACAGTGCACCAAGGAAAACTCCCTGTTAGAGCAGAGAATACAAGCACTGCCATCCAGTACTGCAAGAATCAGGGAACAAGATCAAAAGAAGAGAACTGAAGTGAAGGAAGGTAACCCCACAGGATAAACATGAAAACAAAATAAAAGACACTAGAAGACATTAGGCAATATAACACATCAAAGTTATTACTACAACATATATGCTGACTCCATTTCACAAGCTGAGATTTCATCTCCACAGCCAGCCAGTCCACAGAACGCAGGCACCCTCACACCCAGCAAAATCCATAAAAAAAATGTAGATTGCACAGAAGTTGCATGCTCTTAAATGTTCACACAGAGGACAGTTCCAAATGCTTCGTGGGCGGTGTCCGTGGCTTCTTAAGATCTCTTAATGCATTGATCTGTTTGTCTCCCTGACAAATCACACAGGCAGGGCCCAGGACAAACCTGCCATCCTGCCTCCCACCTCAGGCTTTCCCCCATGGCTTCTTATTCCACACTGGCCAAAAAAATTTTGTAAAGCTTCCCCGGGTCACGAGACCTGCAGACGAAACAGAAAAATAAGGGTTAGAAGGCTACAATCTGCCAGGACCAAACAGGCACCATGACAGGGGTTTGGGTGTTTGATCTGAAAACACAACACTCAGGATAGCAAAGCAGCCTCTAGAGACACAATCAAACTGAGTTACTGTTTCCATCCAGTGCTAAATAACAAAACCCTTCCTCTTCTTCCCATATACTGTTTGCACAAAGAAGTTTTTACCATGCAGTACAGAAAAACCAAAATATTGACCAGCATAATCAAATATCCCTCAACACAATGTACAAAGCCACCAAAACCCACCTCAGATCTGTGAAAGAGTTGTTTTCAGGAGCATTATGGCACAGTTTTCAGTGGTATTGATTTCTGATGTGTCCCAAACTCACACAGACCACTTGGTTGACAGAGATTACATTCAGCATTAATATACACATATGAACACTGACAAAGGGACACTGATGATGGCAGTTTGTTGATACAGTTTGTCATGTGCCAGAGGAACCTTTCATCCAAAGCTTCCTTGTTTTCCAGGGAATCTCCACCATTTTCTAGGTTTGCATCCAACAAAACCCAACCTTCTTCCTTCCAATATTTAGTTTCAAAATATAATCAGTGCCAAGTGAAAGTCAGTGCAATTAACAGTCCCATTAATTACTTGATCATTATATTCTGTTACATGCATGTCATTATCCAGTGAAACCATGTGATTATTAATCCCATTTTTGACTGCCTCACAACTGTTTTGCTACGGAAAAGAGGGAAGGCATTGGTAGGAAAAGAAAAGAAAGGAAAGAAGTACTACTTTTCAAGTAGAGGTTAGAAGGAAGGATTTTAAAGCAAGAATTACTTTTTCTAAATCAATTACAGCCAAATCTAGCCTATCCAAGAAAATTGTATCCTTTAGGAAAGATGAAGCCACCTGGCAAGAGAATGAAAGTCTAGATTTCAGTAGCTTTGTGATATGATTTTTCTAGCTTAAAGGACAAATATCCATTTCTGGGCCTGGCATACCCTTCTAATAACTGATGGATGAGAACTGCTCTCCCTCTTAGCCATTCTGTAAAACCTCCCCTCCCAATTCTCTCTCTGAGCCTGAGAACTAACTGAAAACAGTACACAAAAAGGAGGAGGTTGATGAGCTGCTGAAAAATCCCAGACCTGGATCGACAAGCTGTTCCCTTCACAAATAGCAGCAGTAAAGGCACTTCTTTATTCTGCTGGGAGCTCAGTCATCTCTTAGAACTACAGTCCGTTCCATCTGGCTACCCTCCTGAAGGACAATGATCTCCCAGCTAAAGCCACACTATAATGGGAAATGTGTAATTAACTGTTCTACACAGCACCACAAAAGGTCAGAACCAGAAAGGATGAAAAGCCCTGTCTTCATATTTGCAGATGGCACAAGGCAGCTTTATTTGCATTTCTAAACACTATTCAAGACATGTACAGTAGATCTCTACATAATAAATGCCTGAAGAATGAAGGTATGCACTTTGTTAAAATAGAAATAGGCAAACTCCTCATGGCTGCCTAGTGCTGTGCATCATGGGGAAGTGGGGGAGTGAGAGGTGTGGGAAATGCAAAGCAGCACAGTAATGCAGAAAGACTGGTATTTACTTCTTTGTTAATTTGTTTTTCTACTCTGTTCTCTATTACAGTTTTCCAAGCTGTTAAACAGCAGCAAAAATACAGAATCATGAGCTCAATAATAGTCTATGCACATGCCACATAAACATTAGACTCAGCAAATGCTATGTACAGCTTAAACCATACCTCAGTGTTCCATTTGCATCTAAGCCTTCCTAATTACAACTGCTTGATTACAGGTGCCTCTGAGAAGAGGTAGAGCATTTTCAATTTACAACAGAATTGAGTTCACCTGTAACCTCTTGAGACAAACACAATTTCCCTGTGGCCATCAGTTTCTACAACTACTGCTAAAATCTTCAGATATACTTCACTCAAGAAAGGAACCTTCTTCTAAATTAGTCACCCTGTTACCATTCTGTCAGAACTCTTACTCACCTTATACAAATACATAAAGATCTTGGAGCTAAAGGGAATTTCAGAGCCCTTTAATGCCATGGAATCCTTTCAACCCAATTTGACTTTCATTAAGACAACTGCTCCAGCAGCTTTGAGGAAGAAACCTTTTTGATTGTACAATATGGTGATCAGCACAGGCATCAGCAGCAGAACAGGTGCCAGAGGCAGGGAGCAGCCACCAGGAGCAGCCTGGGAGAGAGCACTTACCCTGTGACTAACGCTCCAGCCTGTT
The DNA here is from genome assembly GCF_963513975.1 of Fringilla coelebs. Taxonomy (NCBI): domain Eukaryota; kingdom Metazoa; phylum Chordata; class Aves; order Passeriformes; family Fringillidae; genus Fringilla; species Fringilla coelebs. The sequence continues at coordinate 3,292,010 of NC_140038.1, read as the reverse complement.
CACCACGTCCCTCACCGTGGCAATGAGGTTCTCGTTCTCCTGTGGGTTGGCCAGGATGATGCTGTGCAGTCTATTCATGTAGGAATCAATCGTTTCCATCGTGGGGGTTTCCCCGCTGCCTACGGTGAACACAGTGGAATGAGCCACAAGCATCACCACAGCAATTCAAAAAAGTTAGCACTATGCTAAGGGTAATTTGTGCCAAACTGCTATAGGAGGTGATTGTGCCGTGCACCACCTCTTGTGACAGACTCTGCTAAACAATGTCCTCCTAACTCCACCAAGTGAGTAGTTCCAAGGATATCAGGATTAATGAAGCATGGCTCTCTTTTATTTGGGTCTCATAGCTGATTAGAACAAACTCTTTCAGCTGGGCATTCATAGAATCTAAGCAGGCTCCCTGGCAGCTGACAATACAGACAAAGCCTTTATTTTAATCAAGGAACTTGCACGTCCTGTCTATTCTATTCAGTAACATTTTCATAAAACAACTGAAGGAGAGCCAGGACTGAATATGTGTCTCACTTTATTAAGAAGAGTAGGAGCAATAAGAAAATAAATGTCACGTTGAAATAAAGCACCGACTCTACACTTCCCCCTGCATGCATTTTAGTATTTCATTATCCCATGCAACAAAAGCTCAGAAACAGCCAAGAGCACAGAAGCACAGGAGGAGCACAGAAGCACAAGAGGAGCACAGAAGTACAAGAGGAGCCCACGCCTTCTCAGCCCACAACACGACACAACCCCAGTTGTTGTGCGGTTCCACGTCCCGGGCGCACCTGGCAGCGGCACGGCAGCGAAGCTGCTGGTGAGGGCCTGCCGCAGGCTCTCCAGGTGCTGCTGCAGCACCGTGTTGCGGCTCCGCTCCTGGATCACGTCCACCTCCAGCTTCTCCACGGCCGTGCGCATGCTCTCCACGTGCTTCTGCAGCGCTGCGTTCCGCTCCTCAAACTCCATGTTGGATTTGCGCAGCTGCCGCAGCTCCGCCTCGCGGGCTGCCAACACCAACCCGTCCCAGAGAGTCAAAAAAACGCTACAAACATCTCTAGGAGCAACAGGCAATGGGATAGAATGTTCTGGAGTGCTCAGCTGGTAATTACAAATGGTGCCATTGTGGTTTAGAGATGAAAAAGGCATTGCATTATGGAGCGACAAGAGCACCTACAGCGGCACTTCACAGAGATCATTCCTAGAGAGAATGACAACTAGGAAAACATTCAAAGCATCAGAATGGAAGTGAATGGGGAATTGATCAGGGAGGAAGACTGCAAGACTGATTTCAAATGCAATCAGCATGATAAAGTTTAGCAGCAGTGCTAAGAATCCTGCAATCAAGACACCAGTTACAAAAATAATCTTCTATGGACCATGGAAAGTATCTGAATCTAAATTCTGTTCAGTCAAGAAAGTCTTCAAGAAATCTGGCAAAAAATACACAGCCTTGAGACACACAGATAGGAAAACTAAACAGAGTAACAGAAAATATATCAGTGTAATCTTCCACATATGGGGGGAAATACAATACTGCTAACCAGCCTGAATCACCATCAAGATAAATCTTAAATATTTCCTAGTTCTATAGAACAGTAGACACAGCTTCAATATTCCAAGACTGGCTGGAATAAACATCAGAAACATTCTCAAAAAAGGCTAATTTGGGAAGACAATGCCCGGAAAAGCTGCTTTTCAGCCACTGTGTATATACAGAGGTAAGGTAATAGCAGAAACTATACCCAAGTCTTTATGTGAGCTGAGATGGGAGAGTGCAAGGACTCTTCAGCTGGACAGCATTTGCCAAGAATTTTGGAAAAGTGAGGAGGAAAGCATCCTGGAAAAGTTAAAATTACCTTTACTATGATTCAGGAACTCTTCTGTGAAGATTGGGATATCAAAGACAGATCTCTCCTTCGTATCTGCTTCTTTCTACAACAGAACAAGTAATAATGTAGCTAAACAGTTTGTTTTCAAGAATTCATTTAACTGTTTTGATCATGAGAATAAAAGGCCAAGGAGACCAAAACCCAAGGCAGCTAAAAGCTGTGTGGATTAAAGACACTTCCAGTTCCTACCAAGAAAGGCCAAAGGAAGTGTCTTAGATTTTGAAGACATAGGTTTAATCAAACCATCATTAAGAGAGAACATACAACATACTAAAATACACCCTTTCATCCTAATGGCATTATACATGAGAATTATTCAGTTTTAAAAACTATCTGAATGCACTTATATTTTCCACCATCAACCAACTGACACATTCTGAAATATTCTTTACAGGAATATCAACAAACAGGAGACAGAGTGAGCAAAATGCACAATAGGTTTCATGGCTCTTGGCCTTTCAACACCAAAGCGAAAAAACAAAAAGCACTTTTAAATAAGGAAATGCTCTACAACTTAGTCAAAAAACTGTATATAATGTGATTTGACTCAAGGCAAAACCCCCCTACTATAACATACTTCAGTTACCACTTCTAAATCAAAAGGAATTAATGCTTGTTTTAGAACCTGAATCACTATGAACAAAGCCAACGTAAATTTGGTTTGATAAACTGTAGCAACTGCAATCAACCTGTAACTTAACACAGAAATAAAGTAATGCAGGAAAAAGTGTCTGTGGAGAACAAACCTTTTCACAACTCTGAAACACCATGGCTGATAATGTGCCACAAACTCATCATCCAGACTTGCAGTGTTACACATGACTGGTGTCCTCCAGCAGACAACCCAAGAGAGCTGAGAAGGGAATTCTGGCCCCTGAGCTCAGAGTACCACGGTGCTGTCTGCCCCAGAGGGGTACTCAATGCCACCTGACAGCCAACCAAACAGGCAAGACTAGATGGAACTACAGCTACTCTGTTTTTCCCTGAGGAGACACACTGTCCATTGATTGCTTTTAAAGATAAGCTAGCTTTTGTTGGGTGGCACAGTTACAGTTGAGGAGCTCTGTATTTACTGAGTGAGAATTCAAACCTCACTTGGCCTGAATCAACTGGAGACACACGAGAAACAGGGAAGACTGGAGGGAAGGGCAACTCTTCCCTGCTCTGTAAGGCACAGTAGGATTTATTTAGGGTTTATAATCACACATGCTTTTCACTGAAGTTTTTGTACATGATGCTACAGGGCAAATGTCTCAAGAGTATATTTAGAAAGAGAAGTCATACACAGAAGTGTGAATAATGCATTTGTTTTATCTGAACACTACCTAGATAGCTAAGAATTAATTACACCCCAGAACCCAAGATCTCAACGCTAATGTGCACTAAGAAATATTGGCAGTTATGAAGCTTGGTTAGAACACTTATAAAACATCCATTTTACACATTCTAATTTGTGCTCACTGCTACTACCTGTGTGCAAAGAGCCACTGGCTTGGATCATCACTGGCTCGGATCATCACTGGCTCCTACAGAATAGATGGTGGAGGAGACAGTACTGCCAAGAAGATATTCTCCTTGCAGCACTAGGATACAGGTTCTTCAGATACAAAACCAAAAATATTAAGGCTTTAGATGTAACTGCCCAGCTTCCAAAAGGCAAGAAATTCTACTAAGCAGAAGAGTGATCATTAAAACCATCAGCACTCTCCCATTGCAAAATACATTACCCTGCACATAAAAGATCCTCCTGAGAACCCTGAAGTACTTAAGCCACTCTGAGGTTCACTGAAGATTAAAATCCTAAGGCTTTGATTACCTCCTATTGGAAAGGACCCAGTCTGTTCAGTTCACGTATCATTTAGTCATCCCTCAAACCAAAAGAGAATCAAAATTCTATCATTTACCTTAAATAAGACTGAGATGCTTCAAGAGACAACAATCTCATCTGGTTATTAAAACTGAGGATGAACTCTGAAGATTCTCCAATGAATCAGGCTTGAAGTTCTTAGAAACTTGGTGAAGTATGGTAATGAGATAGCTGAGATTTTGGGGGGTTTAAGCTCACCTTTTCTGCCATGGTCAGGCTGCAGACAGTGGAAGGAACAGATATAATAAGTGTGCTACTCCATTAAGTGTTTTCAGAGTAGGTACCACGAGGCAACCCCTGCTCTCCTCCACCTGTGTGCACAAACCTTTGAAAGCTTTCCAGTAACAAGTGTAACTGAGTGCATGATGCCAGACCCACTTGGGATCAAGCAGCTTGAGGAAATTAACAATAACAGAACAATGGAGAACAACTATCCAGGGGTTTAGTCACTGCTGATGACAATAGTTCCAGTGTATATTGCTATGTGTGATATTTATGAAACTAGAATTTGAAGGAAGAAAAATGTTCTATTTCATGCATATAGATGAGCTCAGGGGACAGTGTGTGCATGTTTTTCAAGGCAATATCTATTATAAGTTCTCTCTCATCCTTTAGTTATATTTTATTATAATCAATATTTGAATTGCCCATCATGAAACTCTTTAGAGGTCAACTCTGTGTATGATGTTGAAAAAATCTTCAACACCAACTCACAGAAACTACATCAATAAACACTTAAGTGGAGAAAGGGAAAGAAAAAAGCTTTCTTTGACCTTATTTTCTTATATTCTCTCAAGAACTAATTTCATCAGCTTGTACCTGCTAATCACAAACACACAACAGAAGTCAGTGTGGACAGGAGAAAGCAGCAAGATGACAAAAAGCTTTAGCCTCACTTCCAGTAACAACTTGAGCAGACACTTCTAAAAGCAATCTTAGTTTTTCTGCTTATTTTCCACCTATAGAGGATTATAATACTTGACTTCCCTGCACAAAAGATGCAAAAGCACATCAGGTGATAAGCATGTGGGATTTCATAAAGATAAAGGTGAAAAACACCAAGTAGTCAAAGGCACAGTTCAGAGTAGGATGTCTGACTGACAGGTTGATGTTCAGCTGTATCTGATGAAGCTTAGAAGTCCTACAGAGTGAGGAGAGCTCATTTTTTACTGCATTTATGATGTGAAACATCAGCAATGATAGCTTGAATCAGAAGGGTAAGAGGGAAGACTCCAAATTTGTAGTGTGCTGCCTGTATAACTTAAATGTTATGTAACAGTCAGAGTCAACCTAGAACTTGAAGCCTTCAGTTTTTGTACAATTACAGACAAACTTGGATTCAGTGACTGTAGAATCAGAAAACCTGGGGACCATGTACTTCTAAAGGATAATCTCACTGCAAGCACTTCCTTTAGGAGTTAATAAAAGGCATATAAAAACCATGCTACCAAAACATTTTCCTGAAAGTGAAATGTACTTTCCTTCAAGACCAGTAGCTGCCTCTCAGCAGTGCCCAGACTTGTCACTATTGTAATGAACACATTAGAAGCAAACTGGATTGCTTTCCCAAGGCAAAAAGCCTCACAAAGAAAAACAGATCTTTCAGAAAGCCCTACTGCTTACAAGTGAAGAGGCAGTGTATAATCAAGATTTTTTTCATTGCTCTTTGTTTGCAATTTATTGGTAACCATTACAGAAGCACTGTGGCCCTAGGTAATACAACTGGAGAAAGCTGCAGTGTTTCAAGGAGAGAGAAAGCACAGTCAGCCAGGACACATGAGATTTGTGGTAAGATGCCTGTGCTGCAGTTGATGAGCTCCAGACACTATCACTCTGACATTATATGCAGAGGGCAAGGGAGGGCAGGAGGGGAGTTAAGCCAGAGATTTTCCAATTATTCCGTTGCTTTACCCATTTTCCTCTCAAGGAAGCCACAAGCATTTGTGTTACTGCAAAAAATTAGTACCTGAAAACAGCCACCTAAAGGTGCTGACTTGGCAGGCTTATGGAGGTCTCACCCTACTTTTAAGTTCTTAACACTGCATTACAAAACAGACTAATGTTTTAAGTGTATACTATGCTCCATTCCATCATATGTACCTGCCCAAGACTCATCAAATTTAGTTTTGTTATACCAGTGAGTGTAAGAATACTCAGTCATTTCTAACTTTTCAAACCCTGCATTAGGGAGGAAGAATTCACACTCAAGTTCTGATAAACTGGGTTTTGACTTCACTAAAAGTATTTTTTTCATCTGAAAGTCTACCCACTGATGTAAATGTAGAATTAAGAGGTTTACCTCATGATCATGAGCTGGCTGTCTTGCTCCATCTGAAAAAGAAAACAAGCAAGAAGTCTCTCAAAATAAATAAAATTTAAGAAAACAAGAAGCAAAGAATTAAGGCAGTTACACAACCCTAATTACACAACAATTCTAGACAGACTTGTGCAGCTCTCCCACAAAGCCACAGAGAAGCTGTGTCTAACTTTGATGCTCTTAAAGCATATCCTCCAACACAATCTAGACACAGTTAAATTCAGGTAAGTCTAATTCCCTTTACACACAGCTGAGGTAAATGCCACAGAAAGAACACTTTTTAACCAGCCTTTAACTCCAAGGCTTTCAAGGAGTGTCAGGCTGCAGGACTGGCAGGGAATCTTCTATTGCTCTAGCTAGGCACATAACTTTTGTCCCATTCAATACCTTGTCTGTGTGATTTGCCTTTTTGTCTGTCCTGTGCTTTCCTGCTGAAGACTTTGTAGGCTTCAGTTTTCTGATACTGCTCCAGCTCCCGCATGTAGCGCTCCTTGTCTCTGTCTGCTTCATCCAGGTAGCGCTGAAACAAAAAAGTCCCAGGGTTTCAAGGAGTTCCCTCCCCTTCAGGAGGAAGGGAAGGAAAACAACTTGTCAAATGAAGTGCTGATCCATTTCCCCTATGCAAACAGGAGAGGAGTGAAGAAACAATGAGGTGCAAAGACATAAGATCTCTGGATAAACTTACTGTACTCTGGTGTCCCATTTCTCTCTCTTTTTTATAATAACTATTCTCTTTTTTTTTTTTTTGGCTAGGCCTAGGAGTAACTTGCTGCTAAGCTACTCAACTGAACATTACCAACATGTCACAGACCATACACTTCAGATTTCCTGTTCTGTGGCCAGGAGGAAGTGCTGCCAAACAATAACATCTTTATCAGATGATAGATCACATGATGCTTTTATGGTTCAGACCTACAACAGTGGAGTTCCAAATACAGACTTATTTTCAGGTCCCACAGGCAAAAAGCACCACCAAAAAGCTGGCACATCTGAGAGGTGAACAAAACATCATGGCTATTGCAAAGAGCAGCATAAAGATAAAAGAGCCTGGTTTTAATTGATATAATCTTTCTGCATTTTTGGTAATAGAAAACTTTTTAAAATTGATATAATCCATCAGCATTTTGGTTAACAGAAACCTTTTTTTATCAGCCTGAAGGTATTTCACACATCTGCATGACAGAATGAGCTTAGCCGGAAAATTCTTTAAGGGAACTGATGAACTGAAAAACATTTAATGAATGGTCACTAGGCTTACTAATGGGATCCTTTCAAGAAAAAAAGTTGCCTTCCCAATTTTTTCTCCAAATGAGTTTAAAATTCAATGAATGTAAGAATTAAATCACTGAACCTTAGTCAGTGATTCTCTTTAAGCCATCATGACAATACATGTAACATTTGCAACACAGTTTTGACCTGGCTGGTGACAGTAGTAACATTCTGGATTGAGGTGCAAATTTGGTGATGCTTTTGGGTTGGCATTGCTTTTGGACATGTTATTTGTCTGTAAGATATTAATTCTTTTTTTCCACCTCCAGGAATGTGTTGCTGAAAGGGCTCAGCAGTCTTCCCTTGACCTGCTCTGAGAGTCAGAAACTTACAGCTTTACTCAAGGACAGATTTCCTGGGGATTTAAAAAGCAGCATACAGAATAGAGATTTGAACTCAATTTCCTTTTTCAGGTTAAAAATCTGCCTGAGACATGATAAGAATATGTTAAAGGGCAGGGGGACAGAGAGGCAGATGTCTTTTACCCTTCTCTCCCAGCAAACATTTTCATCACTGCAAGACATCCTCTCCATGAATGTAAATTTCCAACTTTACACAGGAGCAATCCTGACTTTTCTCTAAGCATCATCATTCTCACTACCCCTGCTACCAAATCAACTGCTTTGCCTTGCCACATATTTTCCATTATGGTTCAATCACAGTGCCTAGGCACCATTTCATACCATCTCTGTAAGAGGTATTCTACTAGCTTAGTAAAAAGCAAGAAAAGGAAATCTTGGTTTTTTGTGTCATCTCATTTTTCATTACACCATTAAGGTACTTTTCAAAGTTCAAATATGAAGATCAAATTCATATGAGAGCATTCAGTAGCAGTAGTGTTTTAAAAACTGCTTTGAAGTAATCTCTAACTGGCAATCAGGAGTGGACAGTAAGACATCCATTAGCAATTAACCCATTAACAGGGTTCACTCCAGAAGGCCCTAAAAACCAGCCCAAACATGGCCTTGAGCTTCATTCACTTGTCAGATAGTGCAGAAGGCCACAGGACTCCCAGTTAGGAGACATCACATTCCAAGGCTTTGGCCTTACAAGTCTCAGATGTACCTGAGCTGGTACAGCAGAGTTACATCCAGATGGATCACACGAACTGTGGGATGTCTCATTACAGCAACACCCCCATTCTGGATGCATTCTTGCCCTCCTAGAGGATACAGCTCTCCTCAAGTCCCCCCTGGAGGAGACACCATGGCCCTGCCAGGGCCCATCATGTGAACCTCATTTTGAAATATCCTCCTAAACACAATTTCAACCACCAGCCTGAGTCACCCTCCTCACTAAACAACATTCCCACGTAGCAGCAAGGACAAGGAAGTGCAGTGGTACCCGCTTCTCCTCAGGGGGCAGCTTGCTCCACTCATTGCCCAGCATCCTGGTGATCTCAGGGAAAGGCACCTCCGGCCGCTTCGCCCGCAGCTGCTCCCTGCGCTCGTTCATGAACCGCACGTACCCGGTGAGGGGCGACTTGGGGGCATTGCTGTCCCGCAGGGGTTTCTTCCTCTTCCTCCCTTTGGCCCAGCCTCCTCGTTTGGTTCTTTGTTGCTGCAAGATGAAAATGAAGGTAATTTGGGCTGAGTGAATATAAGCACCTCTGGAAGGAATAAACAACTTCATCAGGAGTACATGGCTGCAATTCTCTCCATGGATGCGGGTTTCAAACCCTACTTTAGAGCTTTCCTGACTTTTGTCTAAACAAAGCCAAACAAGTCTCACTGTGAAAAGTAGCTTACAGTTTCTCCTAGTCCACAAGGACAACAAAATAACATTGGCATCAACTTCTGACTGTAAAATCACAGGGACTGATCGCCCACAACATGATCATCTCAACTAATGCAACTGCAAATATTCTTTTATTACTTGTTTGCTTGGTTTTAGTTATTCTCACCCTCGCATACCCTCCCCTGCAAGTCATTTACTTCAATAGGTTTTTTGGAGAGATTTTGTGTACTAGTTAATAATAGATAAGTAGTCATTTTGCACTTTCCAGATCTTTGTCCTTCGTGCACAATGTGCCCAAAATGTGGCTGTTAAGACAGCATACAGGCTTTTCTACTCTCATCTGCTAAGTAGATTGTCTTTCCCAGTAACCACCTCCAATGGAGCAACAAACAAACTCCAAAGGAGGGAATATTTTAAGATGTGTCTAGGGCACACTTGTGAGTTCACAGAAATAAAAACATTATCACTCATCCTCTTGGCTTCAAATTATTTCTACAGCAAGCTCTGGACAACACTATTTTCTAGTGCTGTGTACATACATCTATTTTCAGTACTTCTAATCTTTCCCCAGATCAACATGTTCCTGCCATCATGTTAGTTTTTGTTTTCCTCCTGGAATTTTATTACTCATTTTAAAAAGGACCTCACAGCTGAAAACAAACTACAAGGAAGAATATCAAATACATATATCAAGGGAAAAAAACCAACAAAACCCAAACCAGAAAACCCCCAAACCACTTCCTAGTGCAAGTTCAGGTCCTTCACGATTTAGTCACCAAAAATCAGTGTTGGATGGTACACAAGGAATAGTCTAAAGCAGTAAAAACAATGGTTTTAAAGACCTCAGTTACTACCAGAACATCACAGTGGTCTTACTTTGCTGGCTCACAAGAGAAGATAAGTTGTGGCAGTTTCAGATTCAGTCCTGAATGCAGCACACCAGCTTGTGGGCCCCTCTGGCTAAGCTGAGCCCCACGTGCTGCTCTCTGCACAGTCCAACTGCCAGCTACCTGTGTGCAGCTGTGCAACACAGGAGAAAATCAGGGAATCTGAAGATGAACATGGCAAACAGATAAAAATTTGTGATCCCATTAAAAATAAAATCTGAGCAGGTAAGACAATATAATGACAAAATTCCATGCCTTTGCTTCATTGAAAAGTTACTATTATTTCATCTCACCTCCTCCTCAGGCTTCTGCTCAGTGGTTTCAGCAGCATTAGAAGACTCATTTTGCTGCTGCTGAGCCTGTGACAAGTCCTCCACCAAATCTGGGTTATTCACAGGCTGTGAAGTTCCACCACTGAATGAACTCTCGGAATTAGCTAATCTGAAAAAGCACAGAAGTGGAGAACAAAAAATTTAATCATCATTCCTAAAGCACTTCCTCCCTAATCTTCTAAAACATGTAAAAATGTTGCAAATATATTCATTCTCACACTAGCAAGAAAAATGGGATTTAGAAGTGATTTTTGAAGAACTGGCTGTTCCATCCAAGCAACCACTATAACTACCACAGCTCCCATGGACTTTCACACCCAGTTTGATTTTTAAAGTGGTATTTTGTTTCATTTTTAGTGAAGCATTTGATCACACAAACAACTTGCAGGCAAGTGAAAGTTTGCATCAGAAACCAATCAGTGTGAATCTATCCTTCTTCAAAAGTACCATAAGGAATTTGAAACGAAAAGTTTAATCATCAGCCAAGACACACCTTTCTGGATGTATTTAATCTGTTTCTCCACAAATACATGTAGATATCTGTGATTTGGTATGATCTTGGCTTGAACTTCATTCCACACACTCTCCTGCTCATACACACGGGTATTTAAACACAATCATGACTAGGTCCCAACAGGCTCCAGAATGGCCATAATTTAATTTTGCTGCAAGAGCTGTATCAATCTACCTTCCTCCAAAAAAGGGTAAGATGGCTGCAGGCAAAAAAAAAAAAAGAGCAAACTTGCAGAAATACTTCTGAAGGTAGACTGACAGTGCTGAACACACATTTTGGGGCAACAACCCCCTGAACATTCTCAGCCCTGTGCTCAGTAGGCAAATTAATGTAAGATTTTTGGACTCATCTCAGATTCTAAACTCTTCTTGAGACTAAAGAATACTTGGCCTTACCCAGTTACATTCATGAAAATTCCTTTAACAGCAGGATATGCTTCAAGTCTCCTTTGCTCATTTTTTCCACTCTAAAGCTACTCATGTCTATGGCAAATTTTAAATATTCAAAATAACTGTTCCTATGTATGCAGAATACAGCTATAAAAATTTGATATATATTAACAGAATTGTTATTTGAATGCCCATGGGAATATCTGTCTTCAGAGAGAGCAGCATATTTTCACTACTCACTACAATCAGCAATTGTGACATAATTACTGGTAAAGACAAAAGGGCTGCAGAGATCCATGGCTGACTTTGAGACAGCAGATTGAGCTCACATTACTGACAATTAGAGAGGGACCAAGGGAACAGAGCAGACATCCTCCCTTAAGTTAATTATATTTGGTATGTGTCAAAAAGAATAGGAACAACACAGCTCTGGATTCACTGTTAGGGTTTGAAGAGTATTTCAGTTTTCCTCTCCATTCCTACTTTGCAGAGAAGCTCTTTAAACTACACCAGAGGAGAAACTTCATGTGATGCAGCCATTTGCAGCAAACACCAATGAAAGCTTAGCCAAAACATTAATACCTCTTAAACACAAGCCTAATTTGAACATGGACCTAATTTGTCACCAAGAAGTTTGAAGTCCCAGATAAGTAAATCCAAATTCAGACCCATTCAGAGTGAAAGTGTTCACATTAATTTTTACAGGGCTTTACCTAACTGCAAAGTCTGAATTTTACTGTTTGGTGCTTTGCAAAATGGAAAAGAAGCTTCAACTATCCAAACACAGCAAAAATTCCATGTATTCTTAAAAGAAAACTTCTCTTGGCAATGTGATTTTAAGAGGCCATTGTTGCAGTTTCTAAAAGCAGAGTCAGACTGACAAAAATGAGACATCAGTGTCAGTGACCAGTTTCAGACATCAGCTTCAGAGATTTTTGATGAACACTGATCATATCTTTAATTGAAATAATTAACCTAGCAGAGACCACTATGGCCAACAGATACTTCCTCCCTCTCTGTCCCCATAATGTCACTTTCTTAAGACTGAAATCCTAGGGATTTACCCTTTAAAGCTTAGAGATACTAAAGAACAGTTTGTGACCACTTCCATCAGTTCAGAAGGGTTCTGGTTCTCCTAAACAGAGTCCTGTGATCTTCCATCAAGGCCAAGGGAACGCTGCAAAATGAAATTCTGTCGAGTTTATTTCTCTTATTTTTACAAATTACACAGAATGCCCTCCTTCACTGAAACAATTTCCCTGACAAGTGCAGAGATAACATCGACCAGCTGAAGGTGAAAAAGGAGTTACTTACCCGGTTACATTAATTTCAGCACCTTCCTTAGATCCATCCTCATCTGTAAAAAGTGGAGGAAGATTGGAGCCAGCTACCAAGTTCTCCATACCTCTGGGGAAAAAAAAGAACAAGATCAAAAAGGTTAATTTAACTATGTGATTGTTTCCCTTCAGCAGTCCTTCAAATCAAACATCATAACACAGCAGGAATTTTTTACCCCATGAACCAATTGTCCAGTCCCAGCTGACTGGCTTCAGGACAGAGAACAAAGACCATAAATGACACTTCACTTCCAGTTTCCATTTTAACTGAGCCCTGTGCCACAGTGCTGCTGGAAATCCCTGCAGTTCTGTTTTATCCCTCAAGACAAACCCTCATACTCAGCACACAGGTAGGTAGATCCTGCCCTTCCAGTCCACCTGCCTGATCATTCCTCACAGTGCACCCTTCACCAGAGCTTTGTGCTGACCCTTGAAGAAAACTGAAACCAAGTTCCCCCTGAAGTTTCAAATTAAGATTGTACTAATAATTTCCTGTCCAGATTTTCACAATTCATCTATGTGTGCAGGTGAGGACACAGCTATTTAGAGTATTTTATCTTCAATCCCACAGAACTTTTGCTGAAGCAAATGGTTTAAGAACTGTGTATTTCTCATTGAATACAAACTACCCCCAAATTAGAAGCAGTTCCATTTGTAACCCTGTGGCCTGTCATGGGAATTTAATGTGAGAGAGGAAATCCAAAGATTAATTAATTTATCCCCTTCCTTTCTAAAATACAAAACTGTTGTATTTTAGTGAAAAAATACAAGCAAAACCAAAAAGCCTTAATAAATTCACTCTGCAATTATGAGTTGCCAGTTCAGGCCATTTTGAAGGGCCATACTACTTAAATTCCTGTTCCTTGAGTGTCAGAGTCACCTTTGATGAGCAGCAGACACTCCACTCAATTACTGCTGGCCCTCTCACCCAGAACACTTGGGCTTTGGGCTCCAGGGACTGAGGAGAGCTATCACCCTGTACTGCTTTCTCCTGGGTTGGTGCTTTCCACCCAGCACTGAAATCCAGGTGATCTGAGAATAAAATCCTGCTCCATGTTTTGAATATTTGATGAGTTTTCCCACATCCCACCCCAGTTCTACAGGCAGATGTTTTCTACAGACAGAGGTCACTGCTTCTTGCATCTTACATTTTGCAGATCTCTATCACAAGTACAACATGGACGACATTCACCCTTTTCTCTTCTGCTTTTGCAGCTGCTGAGCTCCTTAGACCACTTTTAAGGATCCTGACTTCTCATCTGGAAAATAATTAAAGCTTAGCAGACTGCTCCTGGGTGGTACAGGCATTGATCTCCAGCAGAGTGAATGAACCAGGAGTGAAGAACCTGAATTCCTGTTCTGCCACTACAGACCAGGGACTGGTAGAGTTTTGGGGGCTCAGCCTTAGAGCTGTGGCACAGCTGGAGACTGAGCAGCAAGGGGCTCCCAGGATGCTCAGGGATCTGAAGCAGCTGGCCTAAGGGGTGGTGGGGAAATGGGCTCGTTCAGCCTGGCACAGGGGCCAAGGGCCAACCCAATGGAGCCTAAAGGTTCTGGGTGGAAGGGGCAGAGAGGACAGAACCAAATTCTCCCCAGCTCTATCGGCCTTGCAGCTTCAGGCTGGACACCAGGATGTGTTCCCAGAGAGGTGGAGTCTATCCTGGCAGATTTTAAATGCTAAAAGCTGTAACTGACCTAAAGCAATGTTGGCAATAGTCCTGCTCTGAGTGGGAGGCTGGACTAAGATGACCTCCCTCCAGATGTCCCTTCCAAGCAACATCTGCAGTTCTGTGAATCACAACTCCACATTACAGGTTTTTTCAAATACCAGCATCTCTGACAGGAAAAGAAAGACAACTCAAATAATATAATGCTGTGAGGAAAAGTAGTGAGATACTCTGGTGAAACAAATAGGATTTAAATCCTTAAAGAAGGCAGTGCAAACAATACTTCACACATGGATAAGAATCTACACAGAGAGAAAAGAAACTACATAAGGGCTGGGACCTTATGTAATACAAAAAAAATCAGAAAATTCAACTGATTTGAAAATTATGCTCTTCACTGCCCAGGAAGCTGTTTAAGCACAGCTTCTAAACATACAACATAAATTGCTTCATGCAGTTATCATCTAAGAAGGAAATTAAGTTCTGCTTCATGGTGCACAATATTCATCAGTCAAAAATTCTAAATTAAGATTTTTGAAAAAGGAAGCCTAAGCAATTATGCCCAGTGTGACCTTCTCACCAGGTCCTGATCTGTCTGCTCACATCTGGCCCAAGCTCACTTTCAAACTGCAGGGAGGCAGCTGGACACCAACCTTAACAACATATAAACAGAACACAAACACAGGAAGCCAGGAGAACATACACTTTTTTTATTTAACCCATATGCTTTAGACAGTAACTCTTTCAGATGATGCTGACCCACATCCTAAAGAAAAAGTAACATCAGTGAATTTACAATGGCTTCTAATCAATTCCAGAGAGCAAGGAAACAAAGCAGCTCCCCTAAAACTCACTGAGAGCAGATGGGAACCTACAGAAGCCTTTCAGTCCCATTTCTCAGGGATAACCTCCCATACCTCTGCTCCAGAATCATTATCCACTTCATTTCAGACCCATTGCAGAGCCCCATATTAATTGAAACACATTTAACTAAATTCAAGGCAACAGAAACAATGTACATTTAGTTTCCTAGTGGCTCACACACATACCCTAATTTCATTTTTTAACTATGTCTACCCAAATGCAAAAAGAAAACTGAAACTACAGTCAAACCCCAAACCCTACCAGCCCTTCAGTGCAATGCAGGGAAGCATCTCCTCCAAATTAAACTAATTCAAACTGGAGCAGCTCTGGGTTCACTGTACTGCCACACTACTGGCTGTGTTGGCTCAAGAAAGCTACAAATGAATAGATACTGATTTATTCATTTACAGCAGTATTTGACAGGATTTCAAAGGTTCAACTAACACATACACTGGCATTAGTTAAACCTCTATATGAGCCTAGAAAAAATCCTACATTATCAAAAATGTGGCTTAATTTAGCTTTTCCTTTCCCTCTCTTCCCTGATCAATCATGACTTCATGACACAGAAAGTGGACAACAGTATTTTGTAACTTTCAGTTTAAATTCTTCACCTCAACACTTTGGTTGCATGCCACAGAGATCATACTTATACAAAATGGTACAGAGTGTACCAACATGGTCAGGAAATGACAGCAAAACTTTTACAGCATAAAGATCTAAGTGCTACTACACACATCAAGGATCAAACAGTGGGTAATTAAACACCATTCAAAACCAGAAAATGGTTTAAATAACCTTTCTTAATTTCTTCTCATATTACCTTTTGTAGGCCATGATATGTAATTATTATTCTAGTAGTAAAGTAGCTGAATTACATTTTACATGGACTGAAAGCTACCATATGATCAAATTTCTAATCACATTTGTACAGCAGAGAGGAAAACTCAGAAGCAGGTAGCTTTAAAATCAGGGTGAGAACAAGTCCATGGCTGGAGCTAGACAGAATGACTCACTTTGCCACAGCATTACTGTTCACAGCACTCCTACAGGACAGCACATGTAAGGACATGACAAAGTTCAAGGGCCTTTTATACATGCTATAAATGAAGGGTAAAATTTACCCACAGTCACAGCATCAGGAACAGCAAAAATGCCATTGAAAATGTGCCAACAATTTTATCCAGCAGACCCACTTCCACAAACAGCACCACTCACTGTGCCTGTGCAGTCACACCGGCACAGCCAGGGCGGGGCTCTGCAGGACCCAGCTCTGCAGGGTCTGCACAGCCCTGCTCACCACTGAGCCACTGCAGGGTCTGCACAGCCCTGGTCACCACTGAGTCACTGTCCCTGCAGGGTCTGCACAGCCCTGGTCACCACTGAGTCACTGCAGGGTCTGCACAGCCCTGGTCACCACTGAGTCACTGCAGGGTCTGCACAGCCCTGGTCACCACTGAGTCACTGCAGGGTCTGCACAGCCCTGGTCACCACTGAGTCACTGCAGGGTCTGCACAGCCCTGGTCACCACTGAGTCACTGCAGGGTCTGCACAGCCCTGGTCACCACTGAGCGACTGCAGGGTCTGCGCAGCCCTGGTCACCACTGAATCACTGTCACTGCAGGGTCTGCGCAGCCCTGGTCACCACTGAGTCACTGCAGGGTCTGCACAGCTCTGGTCACCACTGAATCACTGTCACTGCAGGGTCTGCACAGCCCTGGTCACCACTGAGCCACTGCAGGGTCTGCACAGCCCTGGTCACCACTGAGTCACTGCAGGGTCTGCACAGCCCTGGCCACCACTGAGTCACTGCAGGGTCTGCACAGCTCTGGTCACCACTGAGACACTGGCACTGCAGGGTCTGCACAGCCCTGGTCACCACTGAGTTACTGCAGGGTCTGCACAGCCCTGCTCACCACTGAGTCACTGCCACTGCAGGGTCTGCACAGCCCTGCTCAACACTGAATCACTGCAGGGTCTGCACAGCCCTGGTCACCAATGAGCCACTGCCACTGCAGGGTCTGCACAGCCCTGCTCAACACTGAGTCACTGCCACTGCAGGGTCTGCACAGCTCTGGTCACCACTGAGTCACTGCAGGGTCTGCACAGCCCTGGTCACCACTGAATCACTGTCACTGCAGGGTCTGCACAGCTCTGGTCACCACTGAGTCACTGGCACTGCAGGGTCTGCACAGCTCTGGTCACCACTGAGTCACTGCAGGGTCTGCACAGCCCTGGTCACCACTGAGACACTGCAGGGTCTGCACAGCCCTGGTCACCACTGAGTCACTGCAGGGTCTGCACAGCCCTGGTCACCACTGAGACACTGCAGGGTCTGCACAGCTCTGGTCACCACTGAGACACTGCAGGGTCTGCACAGCTCTGGTCACCACTGAGACACTGGCACTGCAGGCTCTGCACAGCCCTGGTCACCACTGAGTCATTGTCACTGCAGGGTCTGCACAGCCCTGGTCACCACTGAGCCACTGAGTCACTGCAGGGTCTGCACAGCTCTGGTCACCACTGAGCCACTGCAGGCTCTGCACAGCCCTGGTCACCACTGAGTCACTGCAGGGTCTGCACAGCCCTGGTCACCACTGAGTCACTGGCACTGCAGGGTCTGCACAGCCCTGGTCACCACTGAGCCACTGCCACTGCCTTCCTTCTCATCCCAAGGCAGGCCGAGCCTTAGATGCCCCTGAACATTGGGAAAAGGGAGAACACTCTTAACAATGTTGCCTCTTCAATGGCTACATTACAACAGAAAATCTTATGAATAATAAAAAAATAAATTACTATACTCTTTAGCTATCCAATTACAAGGTAAGATTCTTTATTACAGTTAAGCATATTTAAATATGAAGTCAGCATCAGAAATCCAACTCACAGGCTGATTATAAAACACTGCAGGAGTTCCAATTACCTCATCACTAGCTCTAGTTTTAGAAACGTTACTGCTGAGCGGAGAATTTTTCTCCTCAAGTCTCTCATCCCCCTTTGCCAGAGTAAATATGTCCAAATTTTACCATTCAGAGGCTAAGAGATTACAAAAAACCGATCATCTGCTACATCACAGAAGTCACAGTATTCCTTATCTCAGCATCAGAACCCAAGCACTTCAGAATGCAAACAATCTAAATTCAGATGACTCACTGAGAGAAAAACCAAATACCCACAGGACCATCACTTCCTCTGCCTTTCCACAAGTAACCAGAACATCAGAAAGAAAACCGTAGTAAGTCCATCTCCTATTAAAACCACAATGCTTTTGGAGCTGTCAGAGGAAGTTGAGATCCCTCTGACAGAGCCTTTTCGTCCATCAAGCTGTAGCAGAAGCTCGATATCTAAAATACTTCATTGCAAAAAATCAGATTTGACTTCTTCCCTACAGGCAACTCATTAGACAAAGGTTTTTGTGACTAGGAAAATTGCAAGCTCAACCTAATGGGACGAAGGTTTTTCTGCCAAAAAAAAGTTTTTGTCAGAAAATAAATACCAGAGAATACCCAACTGCTTTTATTTTTAGTTCTTGCCAGTAAAACCAAAGAAACACCACAGACCAAAATAGAGACTTGTAGGAAAAAATTCCAGAGCTCCACTGTATTTCCAAGCAGCTTAAGGAAAAGAGGGAAAGATGTAAAGCTTAGGTTTATGTTTAGTTTAATTTGGTCTTTGCAGCAAACACTAACAAAGCTATTCATACTCTGACCTTAGAAACAGCTGTCAAACATCTGCAAACATGTATTATAAAAACACAAATATTCAATTCTGCATTCTACTCTTACTTATAGAAAAGCTTTAGGATGAGGCACATACAAGACATCTCTCATACAGATATAAATATATATGTGTGTGTGTGTAAAACCTTGCTGCTCTCTGGAATGAAAGCCACAGGAAAGGAACATACTCAACTCTCCAGACAAAGGCAAGAACAGCCCCACGTTGATTCTCTCCCTTCAAATACGTGAGTGAAATTTTGCATTACCAATAATCCAGCTTTTAGATCACTTCAGGGAAAACAAAAGCCCACAAAGAGATGAAAACTAATTGTGCTATAGATCCCTGGATAGCTAAAACCAGTAACTGTGGTTACCTCTGGTATCCAGAGGGAATGCTTTGCTATCTAGCTCTTCACTGCAGGTATTACATACCTGTGGATTAGGATAGTTCATTTTATTCTGGATTAACTTTGTTCATGATAGCATCAATTGCCATTTAAACTAATACCATTAACAAATACAATTCTGCAAAAGTAATTTAATTCTCGTGTTACAGATCTCACATGAGAAAACAGAAACCATTCAGATCACAAAAATTAAGTCTCAAAATAAATCTTGAGAATGTTTTATTTTTCATTAATCACTCTCCCTAAAGTAAGTAAAACAGATGACTAACAGGGATGGGAGTGGGTTTTGTAATCTGCCCATAAAAATGTCTTTTGAATTTCCAGTTACTATAAGCAATTCAGTCTTCTTCACCTGCTCTGCCACTTGAAAACTCCTCTGGGAGCTGAGGACCTCGTATTTCACGGGACAAAGTTGCCCAACAGCTCCTTTCCCATTAAGGAGGTACAAGGGGCACCCCATAAACCCCACAAGCAGCAGCTCCAGAGTGTCACAAACGGTGCCCAGGGCAGAGACACTTCCCACAGCCCAGCAGCCAGAAACCACCCAGCCCTCCCCAGCAGTGAGCACAGGTCACTTCCCTTCAAAAGTGGAGCTCCATTCCTCTGATCATTTATGTCTGTAAGACTCAATCACTCACTGTTTGTGCAATGCAAACATAAAAGTGCCATAAGCAAAGCAGTTATTAAAAAATGTAAATGAACAGACTGAAGTTTTTCATGGTGTTTACCCAGTTCAAACATTTACCAGCATCACACCAGTGAAATAAGAAACAGTATTAATTAATGCTTGAGGAATACTTTGATTTAAAATGCCAAACAACTATTCTGAACTAGAGATAACTGAATGTCAAGGAATCCTGATTGTGACTGGCCAGAGAAATGCAAAGTCACATACTTGAAAATAAAATAATTGAAGACTGCATATACCTGATGAGATTGGAAAGTTGTTTTCAAGCTATTTTAGCACTTTTGCTTTATTCATCACAGAAGTTGTACAGGAGTAGAGCATATACTCAAAGCTCACTTACATTCTGCAAGAGGAAGCTCTGGCTGCTGCCACAGAGGAATACAGATTGGAATTTTTCATGCACATACCCACCAAAACAAGCCATTATGGCCATTTACAGAATATGGGGTCGAATACTTTGGATGTGAGAAAGCACTGAGAAAGAGATTGAGTATACACTTACAAGAATGACTCACCACAGGCATCATGACCCAACACAAAAGCATCTACTCTGACCTCAAAAGCCACAAAGACAGCATGGAACTGGATATTTTAAATGCACTGATATGGGTACAGGGACAAAGGTTAGAGGAAATGAAGTGTGGGAAGAGTCAGTGATTCTCACACAAAACAAGCAACTCATTCTGCCTGTCTTCAGAGAAGATCCATCTTTAGAAAAAAATATGACATGTCAGCTTCCACACATTTTTGTTCTTATTTTCTTCCTGTTGGCATACAACATAAAACAAGCATGGCATTTTATTCCAACACAAAACAAGTGAGTTTGAACCCTCAAACCCATCATGTAGGAGAAATCACAATTTTTAGACAGCCTTAGTTGTGCAAAAGAACAGGCATATAAATCTGAACAACAGAACTGCTATTAGCAAATACTTTCTAATAGCAAGAATAGTGAAGAACTGAGTTGGGCTGTTTGTTTCTAATCTGGCCTAAAAACTCTCAGAAATTAAAGTTTGGAGGTACATCACATGAAGTGAACCAAACTCCCTTTTCAGCCAAGGCTCTCCTTGCAGTCCCACAGGGTAAAAATTGTAAAGGCCTTGGAAACACTCTGATGGAAAAACTAATAAGGAAAGTGAGCACAAAGGAACAGACAAGAGGTTCGTGTAAGCATCAATACATCAGTGGGCACTGCTTACAAAACCTTGTCTGGATTCCTGAAAAGAAAAGAAACAGAAAAGACAGCCCAGTCCTGCCAAAGCATCCTCTCCAGGAACAGCAGTCAGATTTTTTTACCACTGTTAACAAGATTTGAAAGCTGTCTGAGCTCACAGACAAAATGTGTTAAAATGGATACGAGAGGAAAAGACTACACCAGTAACAAAAATTCAGGAAAATATAAAAAGACAAACTTTGTGCTCTAAATTAGGCACATTCCAGGACACCCCTCTCAGCACCAAAGGGAAAGCTCACAGAAATTTTAAAATCATACAAAACCCCAGTACTTCCATGGCTCTATAAAAGAATCAACTTAAATCAACAGCAGAATGTAGACAAATTAGAATAAAGCTTTCCCTATACTCATCTTCACCCAAAAGCAAGAGGAAAAGACAATAGTTAGCATCATGAATGGAAAAGAAGGGGAAAAAACCCAACAAAAGCATAAAGCCACTGGAGTGGTCTGACTGGCGGTCTGTTCTCCAGCAATACATAAGAGATCCAGAGGTCCATGAGAGGGATGGGAATATGCAGGCAGAGGGCACATTTTTGGAACACCTGTAGCATATGTAACGAAAATAGTTCATTTTGGAGATGAAGCAGCATTGACAAAAAAGCATCCACACCAGCAGTGTGCCTAAATATCCTAGGCTGAGTGCTTGGAACAACAGCAGCACATTTGCAATACTGCACCTCATCCTCAGACCGTCTCCAGCAGCCCAAAGAAACTGCTCTGAGGCAGTGGTGAACTTCCCCCTGCAGCCTCTTTGTGCAGCTCCTGACACATCACAGGCAAGAAGGCAAACGAGGTGAGGGAAAACCCTTAAGAGCAGAGTATCACTGTCTAGGGCTTGGAGCCAAAGAGCAAAGAACCTGGGAAAAGCAAGTCCAAGACTTAATCTGCTCTTCCACAGCTGCTCCTCATATGCTGGAAATAAGAAACTGCAGGTGGGAAACATGCACAATCTTTGAAAACTAGAGTTGATAAAGCACTCAATAAATTTAGCCCTGGAAGAGAATGTAAATCTTTCCAAACAGGTTGATGATTGAACAGACATGAGGACGGAGGTCTCACACACTATGTCTTCAAGCACTTGCACTTGGAAAGATGCCTAATTTATGTTTAGGTACAAGTGTTCTGAAGGATATCTGGCATTCAGGTTTGAGTATTTACTATATTTAGCAAACAGCAGATTTATACTGCTTTTACATTTCTTTTGCATGGTTTCATTTCTATATATATTTGTTAAGTAAATATGGTTCCTCTGAGCTAAAGCAGAAATATTATCCCAATACCCCCATATATGGGTAGAGATGCACAGCTGGTTTAAAGGTCATAAAGGAAATCTCCCAAAGCTAAGAATACAACCAAACTTCAGAAACAAACTCTGAAGCACTACCAATCTTAACCTTTATTTTGGACATCTCAACTAATTGTTAGTCTTTGCTTGGTTTCTGAGATCTCAAGTCGTGCTGAGACTCTGACCTGAATACACATCATGCTCATGCAATTCTTACTGCAAAGAGAAATAAGAACTAAAGTCCTTGTGATCCTTGCAAAAGGTCAGCAACACTCTGGTTTACACAGCATTAAACAGTGGGAAAGTGGAAAAACATTTCTATTTTCAAAAGTGCTACAACATGGATTTCACCTCAGTATAATATCATAACCTGAAGTTCACTGCCTTGAGCAGAAACAGAAGAAACCAACTGGTGGAAAACAGGAGTTCAGGCACTACTGTCTTTTTTGATTTGTGGAGCCAAAACATTTTACAATGTTTGATTTGTGTAGCCTAAACATTTTACAACAGAAGTGCAAGCACAGAAAAGTTACATTGTTTGATTGCGTTTTGCACTCTGTTAGAAGTAAGCACAGAGATTAGCGGAGGATCAAATACCACATTTAATCCCCAAAGTTAGCTCAAGAGCTTTCTGAGTTAGACAACTGCCTTCTCAGTCACCAGCACTCCCTTTTCATTTAAAAAGACCCCTCTGAAAAGGCACTCATTTATATTGTGCTCCTCCCTACATCTCCCAAAACAAAGGCAAAAAGGTGTGATATTGCTTTTTAAACATTTTATTTTTTAAAGTAAAAGGTCTTCAGATTTTATGGAAACTTCAGTCATATTTGAGCTTATAGATGTCCCAAGAGAAAACATTTATTACAGTAATGGAAGCTTGTTTTTCCTGGTCTTTAACAGTCTCCCAAAACAGCTAATTCCTACCCTGGAACTGTTTCCTGACCTACAGAAAGGGTCATCTATGTATAACACAGACAAAATATGGCCAGAGCATTCCAAAGCTCCGTGATAAGAGCACCAAAAAGAATTCAGCAGGTTCAGTTCCCATCTGAACCGAGCTTTGTTTTTCATGACAGAACACTCAGAAGGAAGCATTAGGTTTGAGTGATGCCTTACCTGGCTGCTGTAAGCAGCACACACTGATCCTTCAGCAATGAGGACATCCCCAAAACACACATCACCGGTCCCACTGCTGCCTGATCAGGAGCAGCACTGAGGAAACCTCAGAGCAGGCTGCACTGTGTAAATAAGGAATCCTGGCAGAAGATACTGCACCAAACTCTACTTAACACCTCCCATCCACAGCACAGCTAGCCCAGGTCTTGGAGTTTAGCATGTAGGAAGCAAGCAGTTTATTGTTTGAAACTGTGCCAAGTAACCAAGCTGAATAGGAAACCCTGCTTGAAATTTCAGTTTGTAAAAATTGTGACTTTTGACAACTGAAGTGTATTTCATTTACAGCTAACAGTTCAATTAACAAGAAGCAAAACATTCATTCTCTTCACGATTAAATTTCCTTCTACTCAAGTACCCATGTCTTAATCAGCATGAACTCATTTGTATTCCTATTTAAAATGCCTTTTTCAATACCACTTGCTGACATCACCCAACAGTTACACATTTTATACACAAGTATCCCTTAAGCATACAAAAAAAAAAATCTGAAGATCCCAACTAGTTTTGCTGATTGAGATCCACCCAGCCAAGCACATGCCCAGACACCACAGTTTGTCAGCTGCCCCTGCCCAGCTGAAGGGGAAAAAATGGAAACTGTGAGAAAGGTCCACATTTTCTGCTATACTGAATTAAATCTACTTCCAGAAATCAAGGAGTACATCTCTTGCATCATTCAAATTCAGTGATTCCAAGTTTAGGCTAGAAGTGGCTTCTAGAGGTCGTTTGATCCCCACACCTACTCAAAACCAAGGTAAAGTCATCTTTATGGCAGACACCACATTACACTGTCTGACTCAAATCCTGATCAACACTGATTTAAATCATCAAATGCCCTCAATTGCTTTGGTTTTTTGCTAGGAAGGCTACCAAGAGCTGAAGAGATAAGCACTGCTTTTTCTTAGGACACAGACAGTGATGGATGGAAGACAGGACAAAAACAGTTGAAAAAGCCCTTACAGTGGCCATAGGAACTCAGGTATATCAGGAGACAACATCTCCCCTAGTCCTGACAAAGCTGGATGGACAGGAGGATAAAACAGTACAGGAACAGAGAGAAGGTTTTCACTTTATTCATCTATTAACCAGAAGATGCATCAAGAACAGCCTTAGCAAGGAATCCAGGATCTTCTCTCTGTGAAGCTAGAGCTGGACTTCCAATACTGACCCTAATCAAAGACACCCTCAGCCTCTGAACTGAGCTCAGGCTTACTCTCAATTCTGAGTACAATAAGCAGCATTTACCCCAGTTCAAACCATTTCAACAAACTGTAAAAAACAATGATGAGCTGCCATTTCCAAGAGAAGTCCCACATTAGGCTCACTTCACTGAACCCAACTTCCAGTGATCTCAAGCAGGTTTAACTCAGTAGCAGCTTTAAACAGGTTCTTTTTCTTTTCTTCAAATGGAGAGCTTAGCTCAGGGCTGCTATTTTGCCACTCCACTAACTAGTCCACTTGCTCATTCTGTCCTTCAAGTGGAAGGCACAGCAAAATGAGCTGCACACACTTTCAAAAGATGATAGGGACAGATGACTGAGGGACCAAGAAGATATTTTAGCATCAAGCCCTTCATCGCCTATGAGCAAAGGAAGTTCTCATTTCTAGCCAGACAGAGGATATATTGTTATCTGCATGACAAAAGGGCTTTAAATCTTAAAAGAAATAGTCAGCACTATATGAAAAATTGAAGAGACATTCTGTGCCAAAGCTGGATTATGAATCACCAACTAACACTCCTGCCACCAGCAGCATGAACCCATCTCTACTGCAGCCCTACCTGAATAACTGCTGCAGTAGTTCACACACTTGCAACCCCCCTCTACACTCAACACCCAAAAAGCAAATGATTTGTCAACTGTTTCACTGATTTGACACTTCTCTATTCTTTCAATAAATTGCCATTCTAAGTCTTGTCTGGTTTTGTCAATGCTGTTGTGCTTCTTTGCATTTCATTCACCTTTTAAATGCTAAATTATTTAGCAGTCTCAAGTCACAGCAAATGCCAGGAAACTCCTTTATCTGATCTGCAAAACCTCCAATTGCTCAAATTTCTGTATTTTTAGTTACAGTGGTATACAAACACATCCACAGAACAGAGCTGCTACAAAGCAGTTCAGAAGCAGAGACACTCAAGTCTCAAAACTACAAATATGACAGACACATTTCCTATTACAGATTGACAACTGATTTAAGTAAAATTTATCTACAGGACGGACCATTTCTAGGTTAGAATGTATTGCTGCACTACCACAATCCTTGCCCAGAGTCTTCTACTGATCAGTCACTGAAAACACCCAACCATGCACCAGAGCTAGAGAGCAGCAGGTCCCTGCATTTAAAAGAGCATCACTCAAATGTCTCCAGGAAAAGTCAAGCACAGACACTGAGCTGACAAACATTACTGATCTCAGACTTGTGAATAAGGAATTTGTATCAAAAAAGAAAATATCTTTTTCCAGTGTAATTCCCAGAACTCTGTAATACAAAGACATGAAGATAAAAGCTGAAGGCTATCTTTCTTAAAAATGCATCCAGCCTTTAGTATGCATTTGAAATCTGTCTTCCCACTCTTCCTCACTATAAAAATGTAAACCCTTTGTATGTGGTTATTTGAATATAGTACTTTTCCATGTAACAGCAATGTGAGAACAAAAACTTGAAGAACGTGCTGAAAAGTTCCTTGTGATCAGTTATTTTCTGCATGCCTTGCAAATCCTTCCTGATAAACGTCTGTTCTGTAATTCCCTTGAGAAATACTTTGCTGAAATGACTTTGGGACAGAATGCATGTTTTTACAAGTGGCAATAAAATGATATAAATAACTTGCTTTAAAAAATCCAAACATGTAAAGTGTATTTCTAATACAGAAAATTGAAGTAAGCCATCTGTAACAGAGTTCACAACTTTTCATACTTGCCATGAACTTTAAGTTTTTTAAGGTTAAAATAATATTAACAGAAAAGATTTCTCAAGTAAGAAAAGTATCTTTGATATTTTGAAAATTTTCACATCACTACACATTCAAAACAATTCACATAAAGTCTCACAGTCCAAGTTTAATATGCAGTTAATAGTGCTATAGGCTTTTATATCCAAATGTAAACAGAAGAACAATCACATCTTATGTCAAGACAAAGACCACTTGGGTTAGTTTAATACAAATACCTGAAAAGTTTTTGTACTTTCCCAAAATTTCCTGGGCTGGAATTAGAAAAGCTTATTTCCTTATAAAAAAAGCTGCAGCACAGCCACAGGAACAGGCCAGAGGGGATGAGTGTGATCACTGTGACCCATTTAACACCAGGCACTACCCTCTGCTAAAAAACAGAAACACAGAGGAATTCAAACTTTCATCATGGTTTTAAAGTAAGAAGCATCACTACAGTAGCTGTCCCACATGGAACTTATGCACACAGTAAATTTGTACAGCTTCTTACTGCAGCTGTCATGTAGATTTTGTTATGATTTCACAGCTTAGACCCTATAAGCTAAGAGCCTGTATCAATAAACTCTGATTAAGTTATTTGATAAATGTATCATTTCAAGAAATTAAACAAAGCTGCACCTGCCTGTATTTTTAGGAGTTAAAATATGCCTTAAACTCATGTTCAAACTGATCTTTTTCCAGTGTGCTAGCAACCCTTTCAGAATTCCAAAGCAGCTGTAGCAGTGCCAGTGCCAGCTGCAGCAGACACGTGTTATACCTTGCCTGTTAAGATTCTTCTGTACTCTTATTTATACCTAAGGCTTAGCTGCTCAAGCTTCACTAAATGCTAAAGTTCCCAAGCTGGATTATCCTGTCACCTCCAACACCTCCTCATGTCAATGCTTCCAAGGAAGCTTTCCCAGCCCACACCTGTCCAGAGCCGTGCTTGTTTTAATGGCACCAAATATCAAGTCTGGTTTGCTTGAGTACATTCTTTAAAAACAGAAAGCTGAACCAGGTTAGTCAACCACAACTACTGAAAAAGCACTTGTCACATTACCTCTCCACAAATAACCCAGAAGTTTTAAATTGATGGCATTTTGCTCAAAACCATCAGCAAGCGGTATGAATCATGCACTGTTACTTGGAATTGACATTTAGAAAGCAGGGATCAAACTAATATGATTCAGAAGCCTTTTTTCTCACTTTCTTTTTCCTATATGCAGAGCTTTAAGAAAAAATATTTGTGCTTCTACATTACAGGTACACGTTTGGCGTTAGTGAACAATTTACAGAATCCTGATGATGTCACATGAGTTATACACAGCTATCAACTGACACAGAATGGGAAACCAGCAAAATTCTGGTGGCCTAAGACGGAAGAGGCCTGAAAATTGTATTTCTCTACTGCTCAGGCTTTGCATATTTTGATACAACCTAGATTTTGATAGCTTACAAAGCAGCAACCTGCTGCTGCAAAGAGGAAGGTCATGCCCTCTCTCCCTTTCTCAGCTGGTTACAGCTTATTGGACATTTTACAGAGCTACTTAACTCCCTAACTCTTCCTTTTGGGAGAGTCCCAGGAAAGCGAGGAGACTCAGTATCTCCAACTAGGCACAGTTGGGAGGAAGGGCTCAAAGAAATACCAGAGCTAATTGCAAAAGAATGTGTATGGGAACTCCCACTGCCATGCGTGGTAAAGTCATATCAAGCTTGAAGAGCCACCTCCAATCACCCAAGATAACTTTCTGGATTCATTTGCCGGCAGTGGGCTGTAGCTCTCACAAGACATCAAGAGAAGCATCCAGAAAGATCCTTTGCCTGCATGAAGACAAGCCAGGTGCTGGAAGGTGCAGACACCAGCTGTCCACTGCCTCAGGCTACGGTTTCACTGCAGCCTAAGCCTGTTGAGCTACCAACTACTCCTAGAGCATCATCTTTCAGCCTGGCACCTGTTCCCTGGACAAACCACATGGTGGTTCAGCACGCTGAAGAAACAGAAGAGCATTTAGTTCATTTACCAAATTAGTTTATGCCAAATGAAAGGGTGAAATGGCTCAGCAAAGGATCCAACAAGCAGCTGGCAGAAGAAAAAGGGATGTGAGTAACACAGCCAGGAGTTAGTGATGTACATTGCTATAACTCCACAGGCTGCGATTCAGCTCTCCCTAAAATTCTCCTGCTGCCAGAAACAAAGAACATTTGGAGCTATTCCAGTAACAGAGGGCCCCAAAATAGTCTTAAGTGGGACAAAATATGATTACCAGAAAAAATTAGGGTTATATCATAAACTGACATGACATTTTTCCCCCCTTCCAATCTAAAGTAAACATTTATTCTCCTGATGAAAGATGAGATTCTTCCCTATAAGTCTGGAAAAAGAACTTCAATTCTACAATTCTGATTAATTTCTTTTTATTATTTATTATACTGGCTTGTCATATCTTACAGGAATTGCAGTAATTTCTTAAGCTCAGCAAAGGGTAGCTGGAGTCTATTCTGTCATGTTTCCCACATATTGAAACAGTGAGGATTTAGTCAAATATTGGTTATCTCAATTTCATTTCAGCAGCATGAGTCATGTGCAATAGCAGCTACAACATACTGCAGTAAATGCACCCAAAGCCAGCACTCTGCTCCAAAAGATTTTAGGAGGTTACCCATGATAGTTACTGACTGGATGTCAGGGCTGGAAAAAAATGCATGCCAATATGCCTGTATTTCAGGACTTTTGGAGACTCTGAAGATTTGCTCCTCTGCTCTAGAAATCCCACAGAATTTGTCATCATTGAGATATTCCAACAAGATGCTTGTATATTTGAAGAGATGGTAGCTTTAAATGGAATATCCTACTTCAGTAAGATTTACTTTTTTATCCTTCGGGTATCAAAAGGTGTCTTTGTCAATGTCCTGGATAAGTGAAAATTCAAACAAGGCAGACTGTTCTTAAAGTAAGATGGAGAAAACTGGGGCAGAAGAGCACCACCATACTCAGGGTAGAATACAAGTAAGGAAACAACACCCCTAAAATGACAAACTACAAAGCTTGTACTCCAAGCTTCCTTCTCTCACCTCCATGTGCCACTATCCTGCACTGGGAACACCCTCCTGGCAGAAATGCAATGTTAGCAAACTCCAGATTTGGAAGTGTGACAGAAGATTCACAGTTTACTGTTTCCAGCACTTTGCTCTGTGTTGATCTGTTTTCTGTCCTGCACAGTCTCATACTATTACCAGAGCTTGTTTTGCCACAGCTCTCTCTCCACTGCTTTCCCAACTATGGAGACTGACACTTCCCATATATTGTTAGGCACAGCACATCCTCAATACTGGTATGGGACACTAATTCTGTTACATCAGAAACTCAGCCTTTGCTGAACATAAAATTGTATTATAATCTCAGGACACCAGCTTGAGATTACTTAGCCTATTCTTACACAAAGTCCACTCTCCCCAAATCTCTTTCATTCCCATTACTAAATGTTTTGCCAATTACTGGATTTCAGCAAACAATACTCCAAAGTTAAGAAGAAACAAACCACCTTATGTCCAAGGCATCAAAACAGCAGCCAAGGGAATTCCAAGAGGAACAAATAATTTCTTAAGTAACAAACACAAAAATTCACCAAAAGCCCCACTAATTCATGCCATACTACTTACCTGAAATAAAAGGAACTACAGAACAGACACAGCCAAGTCAGACCTGCTTTAACCACCATTTGGTTAAGACTGAGAACCCCTCCAAGCAGAGCCTGGCAAGTTCTACAGATGACATTCTGAAGGGCACTTGAAAACTGCTGAATTTCTTTTGGCTGCAAGCAATCCCTCAGACACCACTGTATAATTAAAGCTATGAATTTATCATCTTTTCATATTTGAACACAATAATAAAACAAAAGTAGACTTTTCCCCTGTTAATTCACTAAATTGCTGAGAAATCCTCTGTGTTTTGCACTTGTTAGGGGAAGAAAAAAAATGGAAAAAAGGATCCAGAAATAAATCCTGTCAGTCTTAAGCCTCTTGAAGTCAACTAATAACCAACACTTTGACTACCCCCATTCTCTTATGCACTGCAGACATTTTTGTTGTCAGCAACAAAGCCTTCTGCCACTCAATCTTGTGACCAAACCATCCTTTGCCATTTTCATGGTATCCTGAACTGCAGGCTAAGGGTGCCCACTGCTCACCTCATTACTTATCCCAGCCAGGATGCACAAAAGGAAAGTTCCAGTGTCTTAGATTTACATTCCCTCTTGCATGAAGAAGCAGCATAAACAATCCAAGTCACAAGAATTTCAGAAACAGTGAAATATAAGGTTTATTTTGCAATTCACTGCATGCCAGGAGAGATGCATGGTCCAAAAGACTGAAATCAGTCAGCCAAAGTCACCTCTTGCCACAGTCTCCTGCAAAACAGTGCAGGATTATTTGTTTCTAGGACTAAAATCATTAATGAAGGCAACACAGCACAGGCTCCTTTCAGCATATTTACTGTTAAAACATTCTAGCCAATAATACTCCTTGTGATTCTGAAAGATGGTTCTTTTTCCAAGTACATCAGAACTTGCAAAAGTAAGGTCTAGGAACAAGGAATATTTCCTAACAAATTTAGAACTTGGAAGAAATTCAGGTATTCCACAGTTAAGTGGTTTTGTTTCCCTGTAACACAGAATGAAGATTTCTCACAAATAAACACACTTAAAGGTAGGTGTAGGTGCAATTCATCAAAAGCTCACCTTTTCAAGGTGGTACCAAGTAGACTTTCAGAAATCAAATGTCAGTCTCAGCTTTGCCCCTAACAGTTATGAACAATGCAAGTTATTCCTTTAACAAGAATTAGTCATCTGTGGGATTAATGTGCATACAAATAGCTTTACCATATCCATCCCAACAATCCCATTATGCAAGAGATTAAAACAGACTAGTCTGGTAATGAAATGCTTATCACCAGACCTGTCCCACTGGCAGTGCATGCACAAACCCAGATCTGGCTAGTTTGCTCTCACAATTCCAGGTCCAGTATCAGACTACAGGTCTGCACCACAGAACACAGAACATCTGATTAGGAAGGGACCCACAAGGACCACGGAGTCCAACTCCAGCAAAAAGCAACAGCTGCCATCAGAGCCAGCAGCTGTGCTGCTGATGCCACTGGACAGGAAGGAGCCACAAGCCCACAAGATGGCCAACACTGCACATCCTGCCAGGGAGCCTGACCTACACCAATAAAGCTTTAGCTACCACTTGATTGTGTATTTCAAACAGCCTTACCTGCTCTCACAAACCAATCCTCTGGAAAAACCAGTGGCTTCTGAAAACAAACTACACTTAGTAATTCATACCTTGTGAACACTTAGTGTTGAAGTGTGTTTATTGATCACTCTTCTCATCTTAAAAATAGCAGAAGCTTAACAGCTTCCATGAATATAAGAAACATTTTCCCCTCTCTTTCTAAGGGAAATCATGGCAGTAAAAAACCAAA
Source organism: Fringilla coelebs (assembly GCF_963513975.1). Lineage (NCBI taxonomy): Eukaryota > Metazoa > Chordata > Aves > Passeriformes > Fringillidae > Fringilla > Fringilla coelebs. The sequence goes on along the minus strand of NC_140038.1, from coordinate 3,260,030 downwards.
AAAGCTAGAAGGAATGCAGAAAGCAACTTCATTTTGGGACTCCCAAGCCACTCACATTATAGACTGAAACAGCATTTTATTAAAGGTACATGAACAACTGGGGGAAAAAAAAAAAAAGACAACTTTTCTGTATTCACCTACTGTCCTCAAAATTGTAAAGGCCTGCTCCCTTGAGTCACCCATCTCTCCCATAGATCACTATCCAGAGTGTCTCCATTATTTTATTCTCTAACAATTCCTCACAGTACATGCCACAACACTCAAAAAAACCAAGCAGAGCTCGGTGTGCACTGCAGCAATGCTGAACAGGAATAGTTACATTTTTCACCCACAGCCTGGAGAGGGCAAGAAGTACAGCAAGAATTCAGAGACTTGTATGAGCCAGCAAGCTTGAGAAAAATCCCATTGAATAACTGGTCCTAAAACACTTCCTATTTAGTCAAGGAGAAGCAATTAGCATGGAAGGCTGAGCAGCTGTGGCAGGTGAGGAGACACATCTGAGTGAGCCTTCATTTAACTCCACTGGGAACAGACACTAACACAGGTTACAGAGCCAGCCCCAACACATCCCTGCACAATCTTCTCCATTCCTGTGCCCTGACAATAACATTGTGATGCCACACAAGCAAAAGCACAGCTCACAGTCAGGGCTGGCATCCAGCAATCCAGCAGCACAGGGAGATCAGCTCCTCAGCTCCGGGGCACTGCTGGCCAGCCATACCCTGCAAGCCTGAGCTGGGCCAGGGAAATCCCCTGCAAGAGCACAAGGTGTAAACAGCGAGAATCTTTCCTTGGCTGCTTTATTGCAGAGCACCAGAAATTGTTACAGTCACCTACACACAGGAGCTGGACCCAAGCCTCAGGTACTAAAGGAACACGATTCTCTCCTCCCTTTTCTGAGTCATGAAAGGTTATCAACCACATACCCTCTGTGTGCCCCACCAGGGCAACCAAAGGAACAAAAATCCATTTATAACCAAGACAATGCGGTCAGATCACACAATCTCTCATTTTTCTGACATTTTGCTGGGATCCTATATAAGAGTTAACCTAGGATTTCAAAGACTAACCCAAATACTTTAGACACCATTTCTAAGCCAAACTTCTCAACTTCTATTTCAAGACATGCCAGATTTCTAAGGACAGGGGGGAAAAAATTACCAGTTTCCCTCAATTTCCTGAACTCTGAAGTTACAGTATCTGCCATGAAGTGATATATTTCTAGAAATACTGAATATCTCATTCCTTCTAACAGGCATAGGATACAGGGGTGGGAAAAGCAAAGAGAAGGTGAAACAGCATTTCACTATCATTTCACTATCTTCAAATAGGTTGTGCCTCTACACATGTGGCCAGGATTAAAAAAGAAAACCTATGAAAAATAAATTCATTGTTTTCATCAGCAGTTTATGTTTACACTCTTCAGAAGTCAAGAATGGTCACTTCAGAACAACATACATGTGCTCTAAAAGTGATCAAGGGGGTCACATGCAAGGCCAATTAAAAAGCTACATTTTTTGCAGCTTTATGAAATAATGTCTTAAAATACTGTCTATTTCACTTTTGTCTTATCCTTTCTCAATTTCTATGTCTGAGTATGTTTTCTAATATATATATTGGTATACTACTCCTTGTAGGTAACTGATAAACCAATAAATTTACATACATGAGAGATGCATGATAAAAAGTGTTCTTTATTGACAGCCAAAAAAGCTGGAGGCCGCTACTATAAGAGCAGGAACTCTTTTATTTCAATTTCCCCTGCCCTTCCTCCTTTTCGCCCTAGCGCTGCTTTTCCAGGGGACTGGAATGAATGGCGCCTCGCAAGGCACGAGGCCCCGGGGTCTTCAACCCCAGGGTCGGAGCTTCTTTTTACCGCCTCGAAATAAGAGACTTGGTTCCCCACGAAGGGGGAACTGAATGTGGAAACCTGGACAGAACTATCAGAAAACCACGCCATAATAAATCACCTGCTTGACAAGGGAACGTTAAGTGGACCTACAGAAAGAACTAATAAACAGAACTAAGGAGCCATGAAATACCGCTCTGGGGGAACCGTGGAAAGATATAATGGAGAACACCGAAAGCCAAGCACTTAGACCCTCATCCGGTTCTTCCCCCTCACCCCCCGTGAGCTCCGGCGGCTCCCCCAGCCCCCCTCACGGCGGGCCACGGCACCCGCAGCCGCCCGCCGCGGCCGAGGAGGGGCGGCGGGCCCGTCCCTACTGACCTGCCGGCGGCTCTGGCGCAGGGCCGGGGTCACCGGGGGTGGCCGCGTCCCCTCAGCCGGGTCCCCTCAGCCCGCGCAGCCGCCGCGCCTCCCGCACGCGCACGGCCACCTTACAGCCCCGCCTGCTGGGATCTCTCCGCTCCCGCCTCAGCGCGGCCCTCTCGCCTCCCCCAGAGGAGCCCCTCTGGAGAAGGCCCAGCCAAGTCAGAAGCACTCCCGGCTCGGTGCCCGCCGTTCCGCTCCCCTCAGCGGCCCAGCGCGGGGCTGGAACTCAAACCACGCAGCGGGACTACTTCACCACAGCAGGCGGAAGCACATGCTTTCTACACACGCGCGCGCGCGCGAACTGACGGAACGCATTTAAAGGCCCGCGCGCGGTGCACGCCGGGAGTTGTAGTCTTCTCGCGGCGGTTCTCCCGGCCGCCCGAGTGGCGGCCCGCCCCGCAGTGGCGCCACGCCCGCTCGCCGCCGGCAGCCAATGAGCGAGCGAGGGGCGGGGCTTCCCGCCGCGGTGCGCGCGCGGGGGGCGGCGCCCGGAGTTGGTTGTTGCGCGCGGGCGCGGCGGTCGCAGCCCCGTCCCGGGAGCCGCGTCCTCGCCGGGGCCCGGCGGGAACGGAGCCCCAGCCCGAGCCCGCACGGAGCCGCCGGGGCGCAGCCGCCGCCTCCTCCCCGCGGGAGGCGCCGCGGGGCCGGGGAGCCCCTGCCAGGTGAGGGACGGGAGTGGGGTGACGGCCCCTCACGCCGTGAGGGGAGGCCGGGGGGCGGCGGCGGTCAGCTTTCCTCAGCGGGGCCGCGGCGGGGGCAGCGAGCCGGGCTCCGGCGGGGCGCAGCCGCCGCCTGCCCGTCACTCCCTCCCCTCGGGTCCCCCGGCTCCCCTCGCCCCGCCGCGGTCCCGGTCGCAGCGGCGCCCGCAGAGCCCGTCTGGCGCCGGCAGCCGCGGCGGGGCCCCCACGGGGCCGTGCGGCGCCCTCGCCCCCGGGCGCGGCGCGGGGCCCCCGGGTGCTCGCCGGCAGCCCCGGGCGCTGGCCGAGCCCGCAGCGCGGCTGGGAGCGTGCGGCGCGATCCCGCGCCCTGCCGGGGAGCGCCTGCCGCCGCGCTGACACCTTCGAGGAATTTCCCGGGATAAAGCTGCTGTGGGTGCCGGGTGGATGCTGTTCCTGCCGGGGCTCCGTCCCTGCTCTGTTATTATTACGAATTACTGACTTGAAAGGCTTGACGTGTTGGCGTGTACGTGTGTAGCTGCATTCCATCCTCTCGGTCCTTTCTCTCGAAGGTTATTTTGGATTTGTAGGTGGGTCGGTCTGTTTGCCAGTTTTTATTGAGGGTGAAGTTGAGGCTGGGCTGGGAAAGCTGGGATTCGCGCTGGGACAGCAAGTGAAACGATGTGAATACTTTGCAGTTGTCTGCTACTTGTGGAGCAGCTGATACCTGATGCAGAATGGCCAGGCTGCTCCGAGGTGAGCACAGGGGCAAGGCGGAATGTCGTCTGGTGGATCTCTGACCTCAGATTCTCTCCTTCTCAGAGAATGTAACTTCTGTTTACTTTAGGTCTTTGCCATTTACTTTTGTAGAGCTCATTCTTCTTTAACCACTTCGTAAGTGCCTCCAAAGTTTTTCCCCTTACTGTGGCTTAAAGGCTGTCTGATGTCTGCTAAAACATTTTATTCCCAGATACTTGCAGAAAAAATAACACATGGGGATATATGGACATGAAGGAAAGAACACACAGTTGTTTTAGGAACCAAAACTTTATGGAATTCCAATAATTAGGTTCTATAGTTAGAAAGTTTACTTTAACTTTCTTTAAATTGCCAGCTGAACAACTGCCTTTGTGACAAACTGGATGTACTTCCTTCTGTGTGACTTTTGTTTGACTTAAAACCTCCTCTAGACAGTCTGAATCAAGGGGGTGTAGCAAGAGTGGTAAATACTTGTGGAGATTTTATATGGTTGTTTGGACTTGTTAGAGGTCTTAATCTAGCTTCATACTGGCATAAAAGGTTGTGTCTGTAAAATAGCTAAGTTGTTTTATCCAGATGAAGCATCTTTCTGGCAGAGTTACTGCTCAGTGTGTTTTCAGGAAAACTTTGCTTTATTCTCTAAAATACAGAACTATGCAAGAAGGAATTACCAGTTTTTCCATGAGTAACTTTCCATGATTAATCTTATGTACTCATTTCCTGATGGCTTTCCCGTATTGCTAGGATATCCCATGTAGATAACTTCAGTCACAGCTTTCCTAAATTACCTTTTTGGACAGATCTCTTTGGCTCAACTACACCTTCCTCCCCTGAGCAGTGGCAGGTGGGGTGTGATTCCTGAGCCTGGGCAGGAGGTCCCAGCTGCAGAACAAGGAGCCAGCAGACTTTGCTGCCTGGCCTGGCTGCAGGTAGGCACTTTCACTCAGCTGCAGTTCATAATGGGTGCAATGTTTGCATTTCCTTCTACTTTAGAGCATACAGTTCATTTGAAGGAACAGCATTTCCTGTGTATCTGCAAGTCTTATGGCTCTTTCAGTGAAAGAGAGCAAAGAGACAAAATATCATTTTAGCTTCTTGGGTAATTTGTGTTTCTGACTTTTCAGCTCTTCAGAAAACCCATTTCCAGGCATGTTTACTGATATATGTATTATTTCCTGTTTACTTTCCAAGTAAAGGAATTGGTTGGAATCAGTCATTTAAAGAAGAATGAAGGGGAGGATGCTATTTGGCTAAATGACTCCTAAATGTTGACTAATTTATTTTTCCTAAATAAGATAGTAAAATACTATGATAACTATTGTAATCTATTGATAAGGGTCGTAGATATTGACAGTTACTGTTAACCTTTTGTATCTTGTTAGGAAGAATATCTATGTGAAAAAGTTACTCTAAGTTAACTTGTAACATGTTTTCTCTACCTTTTTTCTGAATTCACGCTCCTGTGTGTCTCCTTTTCCTTTTTCCTGTTTAGTCTTTGCTCTTAAGCTCCCTTTTCCCTCCCGGTTTAGGATCACGCTATCCCATTCCTGCTAATGGCCCACGTTTTCTTTGCCCTTTTCTCTGAAGGGATCTGCAGTTTTCCTCCTTGTCACTGCTTCCCTTGTTCTGATCGCTCTCTGATGAGGTTGGGTTTCAGGCAGTGTTAGTAATCCTTTCTCTTTTTTGTTTTCTTTGGATTGTGAGGCTGTTGGAGCCCCTCTGGCCCGGCCCGGAGCCCCCAAGGATTGCCAGGTGGGGCTCCGAGGTGAGCCGGGCTGTCTCCTGCCAGCCCCGCGCTGTCCCACTTGCTGTGCTGCTGCAGCTGCCGGGAATCCTGCCGAGGAATCCTGCCGAGCTGCTCCCTCCCGTGCAGTCGGTGTGTCAGAGCTGACATTCGGGTACGGGCAGGGCATTGAAATGCAAATGCCTCGGCTCTGACGAGGAGATGGTGCTGCGCTGGTGAAAAGCGCTGAGAGGGTTGTGGAGTACCTGTGGTGTGAAAGGAGATTGTGAAGAAAACAACTGACAGGGAAATGAAAAATGTAACTTTCTTATCTTTCTGCTATTAACACCTCCAGATGTTTTTAGCCTACTTTGAGTACAAAAATAATAACCTGTAGAACATGTTTTGGTTTAGTAATTGAAGCAAAGTTGAGAGAGAGAATGTCAAGTTATTTGCAGCCATATATAGAATTTACTGGCTGTTAGTGGCAGCCAAAAATCACCAGTGAGGGAAATTCCACTGTCTGTGTATGTAAAGTCCCGTGGATTTTGGAGAAGAAGATGTGTAGCCCCAGACCCACGGGAAAAGGCTTTGGCTTCTCCATGCTGATACCTGCAGGGATGGATGGATGGATGGAGCATGTTCTGTGAGTGCATTACTTGGGACAGGCTGCTGCAGGGACCTTGTCTGCAGAGCCTTACTTGGCATTACCAGTCTTCCCACCTTCCTGTGCTCCCACACAGACGCTGTGTGAGGACCAGGAGCTGTGCTGGGATTTATGTTGGCCTAAGGCTGAAATACTTCCATTGTTTCCTATGGATCAGCACAATAATGCTGAATTTCCATTACCATACAATTTTAAATCTAGAGTGGAAAAATACAGGCTGCAAGCTGGAGTAAGAGTTGCTAGTTGACTTTCAGTGTTTTAAAGCAGGGTGAAGTGGAGCAAGTCAACAGTGTACACTGAGGAGAATGTGACAGCTTTAGAACCTCTACAACATCAGTGACAAGGATAAATGGCTTGTTTTTACTTGGTAATAATTCTAACTATTGTCCAATATTTGAGCTGCAATTTCCATAAATTGTGGTTTAGCGCTGTGGGCTCTGTGTTTTCCAAATCAAAAGCAGAAATTATCAACTGTGTAAGAAATTTTCAGTTTTCCTTTTGCCTGAGATAGATAAGTAGCTGAGTGACTCGAGCAATTTCTTTTCCCATATCTCTTTAAGTGGACTGAGTTGATTTGAGATTGCCTGATAGTGCAAAATGTGAATAGAGGAAAACTACACAGTGGGTGTAACTCTGAGGTCACCTTCTTTGAACTGAATTTCTTTTGGGATGCATTCAGCTATTATAAAAGTTAACATGTTAACTCACCAAGTTACAAAATGGATTTACCACAAATGTTTTTGAGTTTGTGTGTTCAGATGACAACAAGAACAACAGGATTTCAGAACCCCTGGGATCCTCAGTCATCATTTATCTCCTCCTTGTAATCACATATTGCTGTGCAGGACAAAGACAAACTCAGTTTTGACCAATACCTCTTAGAGAAGTGTTTTGTAATCAATCTGTAATGGATTTCCTTTTTAAAGTCTTTGGTTCTGGGGAAATGGAGGGGGGGGGGGGAAGTATTCTATCTACATGAAGTGTAAAAAAAAATTTCTGTTGTCTGGGGAAGGCAATTTAAAATCTTTCCATTTGTAGACTTTATCCCATATTTTCCTTAAGAGTAATATTTCAGTTAAAAAGCCTTATATGTGCTTAAATATAAATCCTGAAAAATGCTCAACTGTCTTAATGCAGTCACTGTTGTCTGCAGGAGACATTTTTAGCAAAGTTTTTGAAATCACAGTAAACAAATGGATAAAAATCATGCCAGGCTAAACATTGTAGGCTTCTAGCAATACTTGTTTTAGTAACATCTTGTCTGAGATGCCAGTTCAGTGTGGTGCTAAAAAGTAAGATCACTGACTTGATAAAGTTAGTGCTATTTCAGAAAATACTGCTACTAGCACAGAATTTGCCAAAGCAACGTTACTGGTGTTCAAGCAGATTTGGGTTATTGTATTGTTGGCTACAGGTTCTGTAGGAAGCTGTTTAGTGTTCACAGTTTGACCTTCCATGTTTTTGTAAAACTGATCTCAATCCTAAAATGTTCCCTCTTGGATGCATGCCTGTATTTACACAGGCCTCTCTACAAAGCTCCCCAGAGGAGGAAGACAGTCTGTAATGCAGGAGATGTAAGTTCTGCATGTATATATTTATATCCAGTCTTCCAGCTCCCAGGGTCTTGCTGTCAGAAAAGCCTTCAAACACATTTAAAAGGCATTTAAATCTTAGAGTATAAACATGAACAAATATAGACATCCTTCCACACTGGCTTCATGTATATTCCCTCTTAGCATAAGTCTCTGTACATATCACAGATGCTCTTATTGTTGTCTCAGCTGCCAAATTTCCTCTTAGTGAGTGTCATTGTTCTGCTTTTATACTTATTGGTGTCCTTTCTGGGGGCTTCTGGGGTGCAGCAAGAAGGAAGAACAGTTTTAAAAATACATAATCTACCCCCCAGATTGGCCAGGACATTCAGAAGCATGTGTGTGAAGGTAATAGAGACACTTCAAATTGCAGTGCCTCTGGAGCTGAAGCTGTCCTTGGGTAACAGTTAAGTCTTTTTGTGCCTTTTTCTTCCCCTCAGTTCTGCCTTTCTCTCTACCTTATTTTAGCCCTGAGTAGCCTTCTGCAAAATGCCCTTTTAGCCTGTTTGGCATCTTGTTAAAATCACTGATTCTCTCTGTGAAGGCTCAGAATTACATCAATGTTGCTTAATAAAGTTTGAAGTTTAATGCAAATATATACAAGCTCAGAGAGAATAAATATTGGTCCAGGAGTTTTCCACGGGGGAGTAAGTCATGTTGTGTAATTGCTTTTCCATTTGCTTTAAACCTTGCTAATTGTCCTTCTGGGCCTTCCTCATCTAGATTGGGTAGTTTTCCTTAAAAACAGGTTGCACAATATTCCCCAGTCTGAGACTTCTAAGGCTGTAACTATATGGTTAAGGAGTGTGACTCCTGCCATTTGGAATGATCTGTGGAGGAGATAGTTTATTTAATGACTTTTGTTCCATAAACTGTAGACATTCTCAGTTTTTAGAAGCAAGGAGACAGCTCCTAGTAAAGATGTAGAGAGTGGGGGGCACATGAGAGCTGCCAGTGTGGTCATTTACACATGCTGTGATTGTGCAACAGCTTGTGGTATGTTGTAGTCAGTGGAAGAATTCACTGAACTTGGTGTTAAACACACATCCAACACAAAAATGCTGACTGTTTTAGAGCTTTATAGATGTAAAATTGTATTTTCATGTTGTGATTTTTTAATTTTTAAATTTGGAATATCAGATAATTAGCAATACATCTCAAACCTGCTCTGCTGCTAATGAAGCTGTCAATAACATACCTTTCAGTTGTAACAACAAAAATTGGAAAGTGTTATTATTGCAGGCCTTGAAGTGAGACGGGTTCAGGTTTAAGGCCAGTGTTTTTGGCTAGAGAATTTTGCTTGGGAAGCACAGAAAACGAAGGCATGTTAGGGCAAAGCTCACTGAGGCTCCTGCTCCTCTGAATTTTGCCTGGGAAGTAGTTCATGTGCAGCAAAGGCAGCATCCCTGTGTGAGAAAATGTCAGCAGAAGCAGAGCTCAGAGCTCAGTATTTCATTTCCCTGTGATGCTGGCACTTCCATGCCATATCCTAACTGGCGTCTTGCTCCATGAACCTGTTGGCAGGCAGGGTGCTGGGTCATGGCTCTTTATAAGTTAACCCACTTATCTTCTCAGAGCAGCAGCAGATCTTTTCCAAAGGTGGTTCTTTAAGTGAGGTGTTCAGTAACTGGTGCATCAGGAGGAGTGTTGCACTCTGGTACACAAAGTACCTGTTTTTAGCAGCTGGTAGAGAGGCACTGTTAGTAACAGTTGCCATGAAAAACCTCCTGCAGCAGCATAAAGGAGAGATTGCAGTGGTCTAGATGGAGATTCCTCAGCCTCACTGGAGCTTTAGTCATGGTGAGTTCTCCTGTGTTCTGCATAATTCTCTGTTGTTCTCCTTGTTGGAGTGTGGGAAGTGTTTGATTGTTGCTTTCAAAGAGAGAAGCTGAATCAGGTTCCCTTCTGACGGTATTGCCATCAGCATCACAAGGGCATTCAGTAAATACATTCTTTACACACACAACTGCAAATCATACTGGATTGGATAATGTTGTAAACAGCAAGAAGTGGTGCATAAAAAAAGGTGCCCAGTCCTCACCCCTCATCTTTTTTTTTTTTTTCCACAAGGCTGTAGTTTTTCTCTGTAGTACTTGATAGTGATAACATTGGAGGCTTTTTTCCCACCGAGTCCTTTGCAAATTGACTTCATTGCTTATGGTAGTACATTATCTTTGTTTATCAGTGTAAATCAACAGTGCCATTCCTGAACAATGGAGATAGCAACAGACAGACCTTTTGAAGCCAAATTTGCTGAGTGAGAAACAGAGTTGTACAGAAACACGGTGGAAAAGATAAACCAGCACAGGTTATCAGGGAGTTCTGCTCAGTCCCCCCAGAGGGGATGATGGAAATGCTGTGGAATAATGGCATCTTCTAAAGTATTCCTGCACAACTGCTGGGGCAGCTGGAAGGTTCATGCATACACTAATAATTCTTAGGAGGAATAAAAGTAAACAGGTGATATACCAAAGCAAAAGCTTTTAAATAAGTGGGAATTAGATTTAATAGATCAAATGTTACATAATTGGGTTTCCCCCTGGAGTTCTGTTTCTGCAGTTCAATATTGGTCTGTCTACACAGAGAGCTAAGTTGGGGTGCTTTCATTAAAAAGTATTTAAACACCCAAACAGAATGAGATCTGTAGAACACAGGAGGAAATACAAATCCATATAATGAATGTTGTTTTCAGCAGCAAGCACAGCTTACTGAGGGTGTTATAAGTTCAGTCAATAGTATTCAGTATTGCACAGATAACACATTGAATTTTTTTTGTGTTCTGCTGACGGAAAGAGTTGGTGTACATTTTCAATCAAATAATCACAATAGAAGTTTGAAAATATATTGGAAAAATAAGCAGCCAGTACTCAGTTTATAGCTGCAGGGATTGTGCTGCATGCAAATATCTGAACTGTGGATAAAAAATTACTGAATGAGTGAAATAATTGAAAATCAGTATCAGTTTCTAAACCAAGGTAAGTTCTGCTTTTCCCAAAACCATGGCTTGTCATTAGTGTGGCCATTGTAGAGGAGCACAGTCCCATCCTCCATCTCTGCAGCAGATGGATGTGGCTTCTTGGGTTTCTCTTGCTGATGATGAGTGAGATGATTGTCAATTCTAGCTGCTGTTTCTAATGAAATTGTAACTGTTATAATTTAAAAACTTTGTTTCTTCCCTATTGTGAATGTGAGGCAAGAATTGGGGGTTTTTTTGTATTTTTTTTTGGCTTTCAGCTGCCAGTTTACAAATGTCTGTGACTTAGGGTATTTTAAAATCCATAGATTTCAGCTCCTAAAGTTGACTTTGCCACATGGGTCAAGGTTTCTTTTCCATCACTATTTTTTCATGGCTTCTTGGAGTAATTGTTCTGCAAGCAAGGTAAATGTGTATCAGACATACAAATGTTCATTTCATGACACATGGTAAAAAATCTGCCACAGAGTTCTGAAAAATGACAGCCAGAGGACAGCTCAAAGGCTGGGCAGTTCCTGGATCCTTCCTGGGACACGTTGGAGGGGATTTGTAGTCTCAGGAGTGCACTTGCAGTCATCAGCCTGCACATGTAAGTTTTTCTTGAACATTCTTGTTGTGTTCTTGGCAGTGAGTTTGTGATGGAGCTTAGAAAGAAGGGCTGTCACAGCACCCAAAAGGCACTCTTCTTGTTAATTTGAGAGATGAACTAGAGTCAAGTTGTATTCTGAGAATTTAAAAAATAGGACAGTCATATCTTCCTGTGCTGCCTTCCTCAGGCTGATAAGGAGCCCTGCAAACCACAGGAGCTCCTCACTGCTGTGCTCTGGGTGCACATGGCAGCAGCACTCAGGTACAGAACAGAAAACAAGAGGGGTGGCAGTCTCAAAATTAACTGTGCTGCACCTGAAAAATCAGCACTCTGGCCTTTAGATAAGGAAAAATATTGAAATACAAGTCTGCCTTCTTTCTTTTTGCTGAGAGAGGAAAGTGAAGGTGTCTTGTGATGAAGACAGCTTTTTCTGGATGCTGCTTTGCTAGTTGGTGACCCTCCTGTGTCTGCACTGTTTCACAGTGTGTGCTGGGACCTGGGGTAAACATTTCCCTTTGGAAGAGCTGTACACAATGTGCACATAGAGGGAACTTGGTCTCTTCTGCCTCTCTAAGATGTGCTGGAATAAATACATTGTTTTGAAAGGGTATTTTTCATATTTTTCAAATGAGCAACTCTCTTGAGCTTTGTGCTTTTTATTACATAACATTTAAGTTTTTTTAAGTTCAGAGCATGACCACAAGTTTTTATTTTGCATCCATAAAGTATTTACTGCTTGTAGCTATGTAAAAATTGATCCATTTCCCTTTATTCTAGCTCTGTAACACCTTTAGTGCCCCACAGTTTGTTTGGCACCTTTAACTCTGCAGAGTTGTGAGTAGAAAATATTTTATTTAACACTTAGAGAATTCAAACATGTTAGAATTTGCTTTGTATAAAATTATGACTTTCTGAAGTAATATTGGCACAAACTGTGGAAGCTGTTAGGTTTTGGAACTTGTATTCAAATTATTAATTTTCTTTGCTTTATTTCTTCTTTCACCTCATAATTAAGGCGGACAAAGAAACTCAAGGCTGAAGTGTCTGCTTTGGAATCTGACAAAAAGGCAGTCACTTAGAAAAGAGAGCATGTCTTTTGGGTGGAGAAAAAAGAAGTGCCTGAATTGAAGAAACAATTTGAGCTGCTGTGGCTTATTATGCTGTTTGGCTCTGCAGACCAGTCAGTTCTGGCATTTCCGTGCACCACCTTCTGTGATTTCATATCTTGTTTGTATAAATAAGTTTCTAGTTTCATAGAAAACAGTTATTGACTGATCCATTTTAGTATTTGTGGAAGCTAAGCTATAAATTTTCTGTCAGTAGTTCGAGAGGCCTCTCTGTAAATATCTTTGGCCATGAAGATTTGGACAAATGTGATCATCCTACACTATGTTGCTCTGAAATGTACAGCTTAAAAATCTTTATATCTCAAAATCAACTTTTTAGTGTTGTTGGTGAAAAAAATGTTGTACAAACTTTCATTCACAGAGAAGACATCTGAGAATGGTGTGTGTCTTTGCTCAGATTTATTTGGATGTGGATATGTATATCTTGCATATATATTTGTTTGAAGTGACTATTAATGCTGGCTTAGGAAGTGGTGTTGAATCTTCTGCTATATTCATGTTTTGGGAAGAACCCATTTTATCTTCAGAGTAGTACAGTAGAAGGTAGGGGTGATTTAAAAACATTTCACTGTCTGGAGAGTGTGACTGAAGTGCTCATCTTTCCAGAAATTTGCGGGGACTTTGGTTTGCTGAAGTTTTTTTCCCTTTAAAGTGCTGTTGAGGACACTTCTAATGAGCATCCCAGCTGCCTGTGTGTTGGAAGCAGAAAGGCAGCAGAGTGAAATGGCTTTTTAAGTCAACTCCTATCAAAACCCAGAACTCCATAATTTACTGATTTTACAAATAAGAGAGCTAAAAGCTTGGCTTGCCTGAAGTCAATTATTCTAGTGTTTAAAAGAGGACCCACAACACTCTGATGGTCTTACTTTGCTAACCCAGCCTTTTGAAAAGAGCCATGGTAAATATTTATTTAGTTGCCATAATAGAGTATGGGAATGTCTTCTAACCTTAGCAGTGAGGCTGCTGCTTCTAAAAGCTTCAAGTCTTTAGTTCAAATGTTAAAGATTTATGGCTTTACATCACAAATTGTGTTTCCAAAGGCTTCTCCTGGCACTGCTGTATTTTGTTTTTGTAACTCTGTTGTATTGTCATCTTTCTTGAATAACTTGCTGTCAAAGCACATGCCAGGTCATGTGTTACAGTCAGTTCAGAGCAAGCACACATTTTGCCAGTTAAATATTTCTCTCTGGGAGCTGCAAGAGCTGCCTTGCATATCAGAAGCTTGCAGTCCGGCCTGCTGATGAGTATTTGCTTTGCTTGTGGCTGAATACTTGATATGTGATTTGGGAGTCGTGTTGGGAATTAATTTCTGTATTGTTCAGCCATGGGTAAAACTTGGGAACTGGGATGATGCTTGGCTTGTTGCTCAGTTTTCAGATTATTTAATCTAGGTGCTCTTTTCCCATCCAAAAATTGAAATTTTGGATTAAAACAGAGTTTTGCTATTTTTAGATCATGGAAGATCCTGCCTTTAAACTCCAAGTTAGAGACTGAATAAATACTTATAAGTAAGGATGCCTCATTTTTACAATTTCCTTTATTGACCCCAGGATCACATTTTCCATCATTTATGACAAGAGAGAAAGCAGTCTGCTTGCAAAACAGTAAAATGCTTTCAAATCTTTTGGTATTGTCAGGCCATGACAAAAGCTTAATAAGATGAGAATGACTGGCAGAATGACATGCACCCTCTATTTTTTAACTCTTCTGGAAAATATACTGAAATCTGACATGGGGCATGGTGTTCTCAGCAAAATGGCTGACAGTGACAAAAACTTTGACAATGCAAACATTCTCACTTGTGGAGCTAAATCAGTCGGAAAGAGCAGCCAAAAAGGCAAAGTGGAAATGCAGTTAACTTGTCTGAAACATTTAGCAGCAATGATCTGCATTAAAATAGTTTGTTGCAATTAATTGGTGGTTCCTGCCGTTTCTTTTGCACAGCAGTTTTCACGTGTGTACCACAGTCTTCTCTTGAAGCAAGAAAATGAGGATCTTCCTGGGCTGGCTAATGCTTTATTGCAGAGATTTACTTCTTAATCTTCATTGGAGATTTTGAACTACTGGTTGGTTTTTAGCAAGCTGATTTAGTTCTTGTTTGATTTGACAATGTACAAAGTAGGACTGCTGTAATTAAAGCTTGATGGAAGCTTTTGGCAAGTCCTGAGTTATTTGTGCAGTAGCATTGTGCTGAGGACACGATGCATTTTAGGGAGGGGAAATCAGAACAATGTGCTGATTTACTTGTGTGGGCTAATATGACTCATTTAGAATGAACTCCTTTAAAAGGTGGTTTTTTGGGTTTTTTTAGGAAAAACTGACAGGCTAACCTCAGGTTTCAAATCAGTTTTAAACTGGAAGTCTCCCTTCCATCTGCAAGGCCCTAGCAATTCTCCATGGTTGGGGTCAGCAGTTTACAAACTCTGCCTGGACCAATGATCTGTGAAATCAGTCTTTGAGTCTTCCTGCTGCTGCCTTTGAACAGTTTCATTGATGGCAAAGCAGAAATGACTCAGGCTTTGGGATGTGATTATAAAAATTCGAAAGCTTAAAACATACAGAAGACAAAATGTTGATGCTTGGAAAGTTTCTTTACAATTGGAACTGAGAGAGTTTTGGTCCTGACATTTTCTGGAGGTATGTCACAAGATCCTGAACAGAATTACTTTGATAATGTTGCTATTGCATAAATATATTGGAGACATTTTGCCCACCTTTCAAATTGAAACGATGGTATGAATGAGTCAGCAGGCTGGCTGCTTGCATGCTAAAGCTAACATTTTGTGGGTTCAGATACTTAATAGCTTTTTTCTGTGAATGAATAAGATGGATTAATTTATATACAACGCTTCCTTAGTCAGAGAGAAGTCAGTAGTTTGAAAGCCCAGTGAGGCAGTGGTTATAGATGCCGCACAATCTGCTCCTCTTGTTGAAGACAGTTCTTTAAAGCTGGGCTGTCATGGTTCCTTCACCTCGAGCTCAGTGCCTCTGTTAATCAAACATGCTTTCTGTTGTTGCTTCAAGCATCTGTGACAACTGGCTTATTGTCCCACCAGTGCCAAGTGGTGTCTCATATGAAGTCATTTTTTTCCAAAGCAATTGTTTTGAGTGAAGGTTCTTGCATACTGACTCCAGCTAGCATTCTTCACTCTGGCAGTGGATTTGGATATCCCTCTGAAGGGTTCACATCTTTGATTCATCTCTCATCTTTTGCACTTGTATTTTCTTTATTCTTTCTTTCAACACAGCATATCTCTAAAATACTGTGTGTTCTGGCTTGCAGCGTTCACCTCAGTGTAGGTGAAAACAGAAGTGTTACGAAAATCATAGTCCTGTCTGTGTGTGCTGAAAAATTGCTGGAACCTGTTGCAAAACCTGGTGTTGTTGGCTTTATTCCAGTGCCAGAGGAAGTGATGCTCTCAGGTCTGGGAGGCACAGGGCTGCCTCCCGTGGAGCTGAAGCTGTGTAAGAGCAAGAGCAGCTGTTGGACGTGTCCCAGGCTCGGGGCTGTGGCCATACAAGGAGCTGGTCTGTCTGATCCCTGTGTTCCATGTGTGTTAAAGTTCATGGGGCTCTTCCCTGGGGGTCAGCCACGGGTGCCTCTCATCCCCGAGGTGCCTGCAGGCATCTCTCCATATTAGAGTGGGAAAAAGGAAGTGGAAAAGAGGGAAAACAGACTTACTGGATATTGCAGCAGGGCTTTGCCAAATCGCATTTTGGGATTCATTTCTATTTTAAATGCTACAGTGGCTGCCAAAGCTGGCAAACTGTGATCCCCTTTGGAAGGGGGAGGAGACTCCATTACTTCTCTGCCAGAGGAGGAACATCACTTCATTTTCCTGTTGCTTTGTTTTTCCTTTTGTAAGGAACAAAGAAATTCTGTGAGATAAAAGTAGAAAAAGCCATTTTCAAAGCTTTTCCAGAAATTTTACAAAAGAATGGATTTGATTTACACTTTAAATGTGGTTTCCTGTCTTCTCTCACATCATTTGCATACCTTTAAAAAATAGCTTGGTTTAACTTTATTTTGTAGGAATGTGTCTCTTCCTCTGCTAGTGCTGGTCAGGGTATTGTTTCCTTGATTATTTCTATGTATCAAACACAAAGTGATCAAATTTAGTCAGCAAACAATTGGCCAGACTTGCATAGAGGAAGACTGATTAGAATCACCAAGAAAACAGGCTGAACACAGAATAATATCTACGTTAAAATAACTGAATCCCAGAGTTTAGGAAGAGAAGATGACTGAGCAGCAAGAAAAAAAGAAAAAGCTGAGAGCCAAAAAATATCTGGGTTTTCTTCCTGCCTTTGTCATGCCTCACTTGTAGCCTTGGAAACTGAGACAAAGAGGTTAAGAAACTTGCTCATTCTTAAAATGGAGATAAGATACAGTGTACAGCTTATTTTAGTCTCACTTATTCCTCGGCAGAGTGCTGTAAGTGAACAGTGCTGGATTTATAACAGTGTATAGCTATACCATGAGCGTGTTTGTTTAGGACCTGAGCCAATGAATCAGGTTTAGTTGTGTTTCCCCTGCATACCTGTTAGTGATCCCTTGTTTGGATCTGTCAGTCTTTGCAGGTTATTTCATCCTCTGTGTCCGAGGGAGCTGGGTTTTGGTGAAACCAGGCAGTTCTGGGACTGGGAGCAGGATGCCTGCTACCCCAGCACCTGGGCACGGTGCAGCCTGGCTCCAGGCTTCTCAAGCAAGCTCTTGTTTTCCCTCCAGGTATCTAACCCAGGGATTCAAAACTGTGGGATCAAAACATTGGAAAGGGTTCTTTGGCAAACTGATCAACTGTGAAATAGTTACAAGCTCTTATTTTTTAAATCTGAGAATGGCACTTTTTAGTTAAGGTCTTTTCCTAGGGCTTTTGTTTTATAGGCTCTCTGGACATTCACATGCTGTTTATATTAATGCAGCTCATTTGTAGGCAGTGCAGACACTCTTAGGAATTGTAAGACTGTGGAGACATTTAATGGCTGAGGATAAATTGCACAGCTGTGGACACTATTTATACTTTCCTGTATAGAAAAGAGTCTGTGTCATGAAATAAGCATAGCTCAATGTTGTGAGTTATTTTTCATGGGTTTTTTTAATCTGGGAGAGGGCTTGCCAGCTCTTGGGTTTACATGTTTAAAAGTGTTAGCATGTCCATATCCTAAGAAGATGAAGTTCATGCTTTATCCATTAAGAAAGTAGATATTGAAGAAAAGAGAAAGTAAGTAAAATGTTTAAAATCTCAGTAAGGAATTCTAGAAACAATGCATAAAACTTCTGGGCTGAGTAGTTCCTAAATTTGCAAAGGGAAACTAAATATGATTGAAAATAGCCAGGACTTGATAGAGAGCCAAGTGAACAGTAACTCATGCAACAAGTTAATTTACAGGTTAAGGATCTGAAACCTCTGCAAAGCACACATCCCTTCCTAAAGAAAGAAATGTCCAAGCCCACAGCTTTCAGTAAAAGAACAATTTAAAGCCAGTTCCAACTTATTAAAATCTGTAAGGAGAAATAATTATAACTTTAATAATTAGATCTCAACCAAAGAACACAGAGACCAAGTTGTTTGTTCCTGGTAGATGTGTTAATGATGGGAATCTTTAGAAGTCAACTTTAAAGGACAAAAGGACAAACACAATTATAGGATGTGTAAAATGGAAATTAGGCACTGAGACAGAAACTGAATTGCTTCAAAGATAAGAGGCTAGTATAAATTAAGAACTAGTAGATACCATCTTCAAAATACTGGAATCTAATATATTTGACAGTTACTTTGAAAAAAGTTTGCTGAAAGAAACCATAGGAAACTGCAGACACTGTACAGTTCTGGGCTCCTAGTTTTTATAGCATGCACATGGACTGTGACTAATTTCAAGTTGTCCCCATATTTTATATCTGCAAGGTTCCCTAAAATTATTCTGCCACGTAAAATACCTCTGAGTGCTTCTACATCCTCGGGAGATTTAGCTGCAGCGCTGTAGTTTGTTCCTTTCTCTCCCTTAATGCTCCAAAATCCACAGGTTTGTTCTGTCTCAGATTGCTGTCTGTTATGGGAACCAGGGGATAGGGTTAGTGGGTGAATTATGAAGTAATTTGATCAAGGGCTCAGGAGATAGGATCTTTCCTCTCCTTTCTTCCCTTGTAATGTCAACACTGTGGTTCTTAGAAAATAATAACTCGCACGTATGCTCTGAAATTCCAGCTTTGGTCTGACTTGTCCTAAGCTGTTACTGCTTTGTTTGGGTCAATCTGATTTGACAGCTCTTGTCCCTCTAAGAAACTAATTTCCAAATTATGTATTTCAAAAGTTTGATCAAAAGATAAAGCTTGAACTAATAAGATTAATAACTTACTGACATCAAAGAGAAAACAACGGGGCAGAGCTGAGAGCCTGGAACGCTGATGTGTTCCCAAAATATTTCTTGTGGAGTTCTGCTGACCATTGTGTGTGTGTGTATCTCATTGCCACTACTCTTTCTGAAAATGAGGCTATGTACTTAGCAAAAAAAAAATTTGGTTAACAAAGCTTTTTTTCAGAGTATTTTGTACATTGATAATTTTATTTTTTATTCAGAAACTTATGGAGTCCTTAGACCTGCCAGCCGTGTTCCTGCAGTTCTGTTCAGTGCTCTGTTGATGCAGACTGGTAAATTCTTTCTGGGTCAAGTTGGAATCCATGAAGGGCACATTGTCCCTCACCTGTCAGCCATCCCTCAGCTACAGGTTACTGCCCCTGCTCCACGCTGCAGGACAGAGCTGCAACACCTCTTACTTGATCTCAGTACAAAGTGAGGTCAATTTGTTTACTTAGGGATTTAAACATCTTAAATCTAAGTTGTTTTCCTTTGCACTGCAGTGAGCTTGCACAAGCATTCTCCATACCCTTGCTGAGAGACAGCAGCTTGATCAATCACTCCATCTGACAAGAGCAAGTTTTTACTTCTTGACTGGTACCTTCAGCCCACTCACAAATGAGGTGGGTTTTTTTCCATTCTTCAGATGTCTGATTATGTGAGAAAAGAATATGTGTATGCAATGGTAAAATGTGTCAGCCCCCCTCCTTAGGGCAGGAGTTGTTGGGCTGAGGGAGCAGCAGCTGGCTGTGCCCCCCTGGGGGACAGAACCTCTGCTGAGTGACCCCAGAAGGGACCTCTGGGCTACTTCCCTGCAGTCCTTTGGGAAGAATCACTCTAATGTGGTACCTTCATTTGACTGACACTTCCAGGAAAGGTTTCTCTGAAAAACATAGATGTGTTTATACATGTATCTCTTTCTTTGCCTGTTTAGCTTTTTCCATTCTGTGCATTTTAGTCCAGAGATGCGTGCTCAGGGAGATCTGGGCAGATTGCTGGCTGGCTCCACAGCCTGATGGGGCCCTGCTGTGGAAAACCTGCATCCCCTGGATCCTTCTGAAATTGCACAGTGCTAAGTGATTTGTGATTCCAGGCTGAAAAGCCCTACTGCTACTTTAGACTTCTGGAAAGTGAGACAAACTCATGTTTTTCTTATTGCTGCCATGTTGGAGAGCCTGTGTATGAGCTGTGCTGCAAATGTAGCTCGTGACTACAGAGTCTCAGTGTCCTTCAGACACAGGTAGCTGTGGCAGGTCTCAGTGCAGGAGCAGTGCTTCTGCTTCCTGAGATGACAGAGGAGAGAAGATGCACCAATGCCACAGCACAAGGTAATTAATTTTTCTTTAGATGTCTTTTATTACATAAATTGTCAGCATTGCCATGGTGCCTGCACAAATACATCAACAGAATAACGCAGCTGTACTTGTGAGGGTCTGTGTTATCACACTGCAGTCTGGGCAGCTCTGGCATGCAGAACCTTTATGATGAGCTCCTGTTTCTTGATTTACTTGCTCTGAAGCAGCAAGTGGGAATATTTGTTTCGGACTTGGAGGTTTTTTAAACATGGGAGATTTGTATTGAATGTATAGAAAGTTGCTCACTTTGTAATACCAAGTGTTCAACAACTGCAAACCTTCACTGAGTGAGAGAATTTAATAAAACTTGGAACTTGCTAGCAAAGGAAGGGCTGTCCCCTCATACTGCACTGGTTTCCCAATCTTAAGGAAGTTGGGTGTGATGTAGCACCAGTTCAGTGCAGGCTGCAGCACTTCAAATGCAGCCATAGGCTGGGCAGTCAGACTTCTGCATTCTGGAAGCTCTTCATGAAAGGTTTTACAGATCATTTGGCTTGTAAGAACACCTGATCAATCTCTCTTGAGGACAAAATAACTTAGATGTGTTTGGAAGAAAATAAGTTCTTCATAAAAATATTTTTTCGTAACCTTTTATTAAATTAAGAAAAATAGGGGTTTTTTTATTAAGAAGTGTAGTTCTGAAGAGGTTTTTTTAAATGGGAATTTTAAAAGGAATTTAAATTAAGAAAGGATATCACTAGTTGCATGAAAGTGTAATTAAACATTTATGATGCTGCAAAATCATACTTTCCATGTGCCTACATAAAGCCAAGCATTTTTGTGTTCCTCTTGTTTCTGTTCTGAGATTTGGGGTCAGGGGTAAATGAATGACTCTCATGTGTGTCCAAGCTCTTCAGCTCTGCTTCACCCTCTTCCTGTTGTGCAATCTGTTTTCCCAGGAGTTTGTCAGTCACAGTGGAGTAATGCATTTACTCCCTGAACCTGGGTTAGCCAGGACTCTCAGGGTATTTCTGCCTCCCTTCTGGGAGGTGCCTGTAGTGTGATCACATACAGCCCATCAGTATTCCTTGCAATCTCTGATATCCAAGGTAAAAGGCAGTGCGAGAATCATTTTGAAGAACACATCGTGAGGAAAAAAACATATTTTTCTCTAGAAGGATTGTGTAGGCGTTTAATACCATCTCAGCTTGATGATGTTCATAGGGGAAAATGTTAAAGCTGCATATCTGAAGGAATGGGATCTATACTTGGATTATTACACTAATATTTGCCATTAGGCTGCCAGACTGGCTAAATCTAGCTCAGGAGCCAAGCCCTTCACCATGGCTTGATTATCCCTCTGTGGTGGGTTTCACCTGGGAATGAAAACCTTGCTGAAGTCAAACCAGCCTTTTACCTGTGTCTAGAAGTAATAAATTATGTTAGGAGTTAGATTAAGAAGAGCTTCAGTGTGTTACAGTCTGAAGAATCCATAAAAGTCAATTTGCAAGATGGCAGTAAAACTTCCTTACTGCCTTCATGCTGAGCTCCTGCAAGCAGATGCACAATCAAAGAGGGGAAGGATTGTGTTTATGGCATGTGACTGTTGCCATGAGATTCTTGGTTGCCATCAGAAAGGTAATTTTGCTAAATGGCTGTGATCAGCAACAAATTGAGACATAGAAAAGTGCTGCATTAAAATAGCATTCCATCAGTTGCTGTGCACCTCTATCCCAAAGAGCTGTGCAGCTACCCAGAGCTCAGAAAGCAGGGCCTTTCAAGGTTAGAGCTTGTCATGCTTGGGTAATGCAATTCAGAAGAGCCTAAACACAACAAATCAAAATCTGTGAAGTGATGCGTGGCTTCACGCTGCTATAATTTTGAAAAAGTATGTACAGATTTCCATTCTTCCATTCCAAAGGGCCCTTGAAGTATGTAAAGTATTTATAGCTTGGGATGTCTCACTTGTACATGGAGAGTTAATGACTCACACCTTTCCCAAACAATTGAAGTGCTTCCTGAGTAGCAGAGAAAACATTCCCTCCTCTGCTCCAGTACTGATTCACATTCTGATTCACATTTGTTTGTTGTGTGGCAAATGCCATTTGGCATGTTTACTCCTAGGTCTTAATTAACCAGCAGCAGTACTTTGCTCTTTATAGGTCTTATTTCCTTTTCCTCTCTCAACTGTAGCATGAAACAGCACCTACATTAATCCAAAAATAATGGCTTAGTTCTTCCTCCTATATTTCCTCCTCTCCCCAGCTGCCTCTGCTTCTTCCCCCGCCACGAGCACCTGTGGCCCCTCCATTGAACTTGAGTCAACTTGTTAAAGCAGTGGGGAGTTACTCCAGTGGAGAAAAGAGAGTTTTAGCACTAGGTTTGCAGTTCAGGTTGGCTCAGTGATGAGGCTCACAAACATCAGGAGGGAGCCACGCTGGCACCAGGAAAAGTGGTAAGGGAGAGGGACCTGTGCAAGCTCTGTATGTAACACAGTGAAATAAATGAAATTCTTCATTCTGCTTAACCATGACTTTTGTTAAAGATCTATGTTGCTTTTTGTCTCTGAAAGAGCTTATGCTGTGGCATGTGAGAAGGAAACAGAGCATGCCAGAAGAGAAGGGAATGGCTCTGGGATTGCTCCCCATGTGATGCCTAGTGGTTACCCAAGCCCTCAGATCAGAGTAGTGCTTTGGCAGATGTCTGGCACAGGCCATGTTGAAGAGCTCCTGTCCTGTCCCTTGGTTAGCACATGCACTCATGTACTTGTGTCCAGAAATGGATCCCAGAAAAAGTGGGCACGAGTCAAGTGCTTGTTTAGCTGAGTTGCTGTTTATCCAGATGAGTTCAACCAGTGGCCGTGCAGAAGGATGTCAGCATCACCAGGAATGAGTTATGTCAGACTTTTTTTTTTACAGCCCCTTGGCCATATTGCATTCCATCTGCTTATCACAGATCTGTTGCTCTCTCATTTGTGCAGAAGACAGGTTCATAGGGCTGTGCTGGAAAGCAGGCCATGGAAACTTTGTGGGCTCAGCACCTGGAGAGGGGAGGTGCCTGTGGAGCAGCACATCTGCAGAACAGCAGCAGCAAGATTTGGGAGAGCTGGCTGGGGAGGTGACAACTTTCACATTTGAGTTTGTCACAAAAGAAAATAAATATTCATTACCCATACTCTCACATTGTGTACATTTCTGATGCTTTTATTCAAAAAAGTTGGAGGTATAGCCAGTAACTGGTTGTTGAAAAATGCAATGAAACATATGTGGGCTAAACATAGCCTATAGGATGTGGTTAAAATAAAGTTATTTGTAGGACCTGGGCTTTGTGATGGAGCATGCTTTGAATTTTACGTCCTATGGACTGTTGGAAAGGCAGTCTGTGCTCTGCAGAGGAATCTGGAGCAGCTAGATCAGATCTCTCCAAGATGGTCCTCTTTGCATGGCCTGTTACTCAACCACCCTTCATTCTCTTCATTCCTCTGCCCTTTATGCTTCTGCCTGGTTTTCCTCCTCCCTCTTACATGCTTGATGGCATTTATGTTTCCCTCAATGTATCTCTGCTATTTAAATGTACCAGTGGTACTTCTTGTTCTCCCACTCCCAAACAACACAGATTTGCCTTCCCTTTTGATAATTTTTGCTGTTGACCAACTACCTGGCTGTGTTATTTCTTCTTCATTAATTTCACAAGTTAAGTATTTTAACAGGTAATCAGTACTACAGAGAGTTTAGCAAAACAATTTAGCAAAAACACTGGTAGGAAACCAGCAATCGTCCTCTGCCCAAATAAACTAATATATAAACCCAAAGTTTCCCCTCCACATCCCACACAAATGTCTATCTTCACACACAAATAAAAATATTTGGAATGTTATGAGATTCCTGTGGGTTCTTTAAATGAAATGACCTTCTCTTGCTATCCCAGGTTTTAAAAAAATAATCATTGGAAACCCAAAATGCTTTCCCTGAGCTATTCTCTGACTAGACCACACAGATTGCAGTTTGTGTGTCGTGAGGACAGGGCAGGGTTGTGCTGTAATGGAGTTCATTAGGGAAATCTGCAGTCAGGGCATCCATGGACCAGACAGAGAATCACAACTGGAAGCTTTCTTTCTGTCATCCTTCTCTGCAGCATTTGAAAAAGAAATTGAACTAATAGCCCTCATACCTCGAAGCTGTGCCTTCAGGGAGCCATTATGTTCACTCCTCTTTGCACAGAGGATAAATTTATTTTATAATCAAGTGTTGTTAATGCACGGAAGAACATCTGCTTTTTAATGCTGGAAAATGAGCAGAATTTGTCTTCTGAGTATATTGCAAGTGGTGCTGCAGTTCTGGAAAAATAATTTTTGTTCAGATTTTGGGAGTTTAAAATAATTCAAAATTTTAGGAGCTTCATGGAATTAGGAGTGCAACAAAAAGTATTTTTTTTTTTTTTTTTTAGAAACTTAGAAAGCTGCTTCTTGGGGTGCTTTTGACTTGTTCTCCTCTGCTGTCCACAAAAAAATAAAATGTGTCAAGCTGTAATCCCTGTCTTGAAAACCACCCTTTGTCCCAGGTTGCATTGTCCATCAGATGATTCTGATTATCTTTGTAGGCTTGGCAATGGTTGATTGTAACAAGTGAGGCTGTAACTTATTGCAGTATCTGGTTGGTCTTGTTGGGCTTGCATATTAATGAAAAGCAGAAGGAAAAGCCTGTCTGCTTTTCCACCAGGTTCTCATAGAGAAGGAGTTTTGTCTCCAGAACATTTTGGCAGGGTTATTTAGTGATTTCATTCTGATGTGTCAAATACATTCACATATTAACAAATAAATTTGGCTAGGATTGCAAATATTTGTTTACATAATGTATTGCAGCAGTTGTATTTTGGTAACTTGCTATTCTTTTTCTTCCCTTCCTTGGTTTTTAGACATAAATAGAAATGGGTTGTCCTTTATCCATATATTGAGAAATTCAGTTTGCATCTGCCTTCAGGTGCTAAATTGTCCTTTTCCAGCAAGTTCAGCTTAGCTAACCTGGGAGATTGTCTTAGTGAGTTTCTTACTCTAATAACTCAGTCCAAACTCAGAGCCACATAAAAATTACCAGTCTGAAATCCTGAGTCTGGCAGTGACTGCATCCTTCTTGTGAGAGGCTCAAGGAAAAGGGGACAAGATCTCTCCCCAAAAGAAGAAAGTTTCTTTAGGGACCAGCTGCTGGTTTTTGGATTTTGTTCAGAGAACTACTCAAACTGGATCTTCAAAACTGAAAGCCAACTATTAATGTGGATTCAAGAGACAAGCTGTTGCCAATCTAAGAAAATTACTTCAATTTTTCTATTCAGGGTGGAAAAAAAACAAAACAAAGCTGAAGTGACTGGTTTAAAACAGTGTGAGCATTTTTTTCCTGTGACTTTTACTCTGTGTGGGTAGGAGGGAGGAATTAATGAGGTAATTCTGTCAGAATTTTTTGATTAGGTGATCTGCCAATTAACCAATTCTTTTTCTACAGATCGATTATATTCTAAATACGCTGTGGTGCTTGAAAACATACCCCAACTTCTTGTGAAACCCTGGAATAATTCTTGCAAGAAATGTGTCCTTGCACCAAACTGCCTAATGAACTTGATGGTGTTTGATAGCCACATGCCAAATGTAGATAAATATTTTATAGTTATGGATCAGTTATCCAATCCATTCTAGAGTAATGGATCTGGTCTCTGCTCAGCTGGAGCTTTTATGCTGCTGATTGTCCTTTTGGGACTTAAAAGAACATGGAAGCACTTGAGGTCAGTGGAAAATTTTCAGTGTCAGGGTGGAAAGATTAGATTTATGGTGGAAATACAAGTCTATTCATGTTTGGAAAAGTGAGTACAAGTCTGTTCATGTTTTTAAGTGAGAAGTGTCATTTTTATGACCAAAACAATGCACAAAAGTGCATTAATTGTCCTGAGCTACTTTACACCGTTTTTCCCTTTTTTCTCCAAAGGAGCTGAAATACATTTTGTTGAACCTGTTACCTTTGGATTGTTTTGTGTGGTGGTATCACTTTGTGTAAGCACAGCACTGGAAAGAAAAAAAAAAAAAGCTGTGGAATATCTAATTTCCTTGAAAAAATGTTTTTACACCTCTCAGTTTGGGGCAGAAAACAAGTTCTTAGAAAACTGGGATTTATGGAGGATTTTTAGCCATCTCTAAGTACAGGAGAGAGCTGAGGTTCCAATCCACTTTCCCTGTGGTTCCTCATTTTCCTGTCCTGGTTTGTTCCATCACCACCATCCCCTTGTCACACCCAATGCATCCCTCAGTGGCCTTTTTGTCAGCTCTGCCAAGGACAAAGTCTGCTTCCTCAGCTGACTTTATTTACTGGATGGTACTTTTCCCCCCTGAATTTTGCAGATTTTAAGACACAGTAGTTCTAACATTCCTTTTATTTGGCTGGCAGTTAGTAAGGGAGGGCACTTCATTTTCTTAGAATACCAATATGGAGATGCAATTTATAGAAAATTAGAGGATGTTTTTATATCATGCCCCACTCAAGTTTTTACCTAAGAATTACCACAGTTCTGGAAGAGCATTTATCTAAATGTGTTTCCATTAAATAACTTAGGAAAAAAAATTGCAATGGCATGGTAGGAAATTAGAACTGCCTCTTGTAAATAATCTTGACCTGAAGTAATATGAAAAGCACGAAGCTGAAGTTTTCTTGTGTGTGGGATTAGTTTCCAGCCAGATTAGGGAGCACATCTATCAGGCTGATTACACAACCCACAAGCACTTTCAGCAGGTCCAGCTGCCAGAGGAGTGCAGGGATAGTCCCTTCCACCAAAAGTGCAGATTTTTATCTTCTTACACAGATTGTAAATCCCTACCTTAAGAAATGGTTTGTTAACATGCAGATGGGCTCAGGATGGCTCAGCTGCTTCCTTGCACTTTAAAGAGAAAAACAAAGCTCCAGAAGCTTTGCTTTAAATGGAGTTGTGTAGGGAGTGATCAATCATTTTATGAGTAAACTTCCTTCTGATTAAATTTGGATGTTTTGGAGCAGAATGCCCTGTAAACAGATCTTGTTCCTTACCAAAGTACAAGGGTTCTTCATGAAGTCTGCTACACTGCTGTATTCTTACTGCATCAGTTTTCCCCAGTTTTTAGCTTCAGATTAAAAGTTCCAGACAGATGTCTAGACTTGTAAGATACTGGAATTAGAGGTGTCGGTGTCACACAGTGAGCTGAAATGTGCTGGATTCAATTGTGATTTTGTTTTCAAGCTTCCCTTTTTTTTTTTTTTTTTCCCTAAAATAATTATACCTTAAGATCTAGTCTGCCGTCCCAGATTCTTCACTTGTATTTCAGTTGATTTTTCAGGTTCATTTTGGAGGATGCATCTTCCAGGGCATGGGGAGGGAGGTGACAAGATGCTGGTGATAGTGGCACCGCTCCAAGAGCTGTGAGTCTCTTTCCTGGTTGGTAAATGTTCAGGATCAGTTTTTAGAAAGTGCATTGGTTTCTGTTCCTCTTTCCTTAGGAAAGCACTGCTTAGGCTGGACTGGCACAGAGCTCTTTTG
The DNA here is from genome assembly GCF_963513975.1 of Fringilla coelebs. Lineage (NCBI taxonomy): Eukaryota > Metazoa > Chordata > Aves > Passeriformes > Fringillidae > Fringilla > Fringilla coelebs. The sequence continues at coordinate 3,232,468 of NC_140038.1, read as the reverse complement.
GCTCAGCTCTTTTCACTGCTTGGCATTTCATCGTGCCAAGGCATGCTCCAGGCTCAGCATTCATTTGCTGCACTGCATAACTGAGCTGATAAAGGTACTGAACACTTGCTCCATCAGGCAGGGGCAGGACTGTGTGCTGATTGCTGAGTGGCTGATAAAACAAAGTTTAAATTGAGAGATTATGTGCCTTTGTTTCTCAGTGCCTTATTTCTTGTTCCCTGTGTAATGAACTTGTCTCATTTCCATGTGTGAAACACTGTCTTGTCCTGTTGGATGTCAGTCTGTTTTTCACTCGGGATTACTGCAAAGACTTTTTTTAAATGTTTAGCTTACAACAGGTAATTGATGTTTCCTTAGTAATACTGTTTGTATTCTCCCAGCCCTTAGAGAAAAGGTGTCTCATGGGTCTTGAGTGGATGATAAAGCAGTGGTAATGAATAGTTTGCTTTTATGGATCTAATTGGGAAATAAATTTTGCCCTCTGACTTTACCCTGTAGTAGTTGCACTTCAAGATGATTTTTTTCCTTGCTTGAGATAGACTTGTGGTGAAAAGTCTCCTGTGGACCATGTCCATGTACAATCTGCATTGCCATCAGCTGCCATCCTCCTCATCCAGCAAGTCACACTTGAGGAAGCTCATTTGAGATAATAACTAATGCAGAGAATCTCCAGCCTGTGCTCAGCTTGGAGCTTGAACACAGTAATTACACACATTTTTAGCCTCTAGTGAGCATTTGCACTTGGAGAGGAGCAGATCAGAACTGAGGGAGCAGGCAAATCGAAACTGAACAACCTTCTTAGGTAAAATACTTCTAAATTTTTCATATTGCAGGAATGATCATTTAGGTGAATATTTGAGCACTGATAGTTTGAACACTTGGGAGAGGTGTGTGGCTCAGGGCTGTGCAGGAAGCTGGGGATGCTGTGTGCTTTTCCTTCCCCCAAAAATACCAGTTCAGAATTTCCCTGGGAGCCTGTGCAAATTACATATCCACAGAGAAATGAGTGACTGCTATGTGGAGGGATGGGGATTTCAACAAAGCATTAGTAGCTTATTAAAAATCTCCTCTGCAGAGGGTAGAAATGTTATGTTTCAGTAAGGTTTTAGGTTGTTGGCTGCTGCAGTACTTCTTGTTCTTGCCCTGAAAGTCCAAAGAAAATGATGCTGACTTGTGACAGTGTAGCCCAGTTTTTTAAGGATGCCCTGCTTAAGGGAATATTCATAGGGCTTAATAATGTATTATTCAGCTTTAAGGTTTATTTGTGGAGATTTGAATTCAGGAAATGGCATTGTTATGCAAGAACTGGAGCAGCTAAAAGGAAAGGAGATTAATATGCTTAGATTTGGAAGGGGAAGCTGGGGTTGGAGGATTATGTTAGCTCAGGCACTGATTTTCATATTTAACTATGAAACTTTCTCCTAAACTTATTTTTCTTCAGAGCTGAACTGGGATTCAGGATCAAAAATATGTTACTGATGCATAGAAGCTGAAGATATTTCTAATCTTTGTGCAGAACTTTTCCCACTGATTCAGGAGATCTGGGCATGCTTCACTGTAGGCATTTCTTTCCAGGGACTCATTAAAATGAATGCACAAGTAGCATCAGATCATTTTTATTCAACTATGTTATTAACAAAATGGAAAGTTGACGTGATTAAGCCATGAAACTGTAACTATCCCTTGGGAGCAGCTCAACAATTGTGCTTCAGAATGTTTCCTATTTGAATTCAGTGCTTACTTCAACAGAGGAGAGAGGCAGCAGTAGAGAGATGAGCCTGTGTGTCTACAGATCGACAGACTGGCATTTGCAGAGGAGTTTACTTTGTGTTATGTTGAAAATGAAGAATTTAACATCAGATTTTTTATCAAGTTGGTGTATATTTTATATATTTCATTTAGTTGCTGTGTACAGTAACTGAGAGTCATAAAGAATAGAAAATTTCAAAGTTCTGTAAGGTGTCATGGCTCAAGTTCTGTCACAAGATACTGTTCAAAATCCCAATATAAAAAATTTGGTATCTCACATATCTCTTTCTCTTACTACTGAGAAAAGCACAGCATTGCAGCTTTGATGTTATGTTAGTTTTTCATGGGGAGAGAAAATCTCTTTGAACAGAGGAATGAGTTATAAAGGAGTAAGATTAGAGAAAATTAATCTATAGCAATGAAGTAACTTAAGATCCTCAGGGAATGCATACCTTGTACTGTTAAGGAAAAATAAATTAAATCTCTGCAGTTTCAAAAAGGAAGATAAAGATTGTCAATAACTTAATGAAGTATCTAATAAAAAGTTAGTATTGAAAGCTACTGGCCTGAAGGGCAGTTGGAAGAGTAATTTGTCCATGTAATCTTTCTCTCCTGTCTATAGGAAGACCTGGGGCTCTTCAGGCATAATTTATGTCCTGTATTCTGTGTGCACCTTGTAAGGTAATGTGTCCATGCTGTAACTTTCAGGACAATAAATGTGCATTGGGAACCTTATTTCCCACTGCAGCTGGACTGAGAGAGGGGATTCTGGCATCCTCAGCTGGGCAGGTCCTGGGGGGGCTGGAAGTACCATGGCCTTTGTAATTTATCCAGCAGCACCTCAGCAGCCTCCAAACACCCGAGCTGTCAAGCTGAGCATTTGTGTGTGGTCTGCAGGCAAAATGTTCTGACCTGTTATGAATGAGAAAGTTGTTTTAAAACTTTTAGTGCCGAGGAGAGGAGTGTGTGTGAACAATAAGGTTCCCAAGTGCAGAAATCCCTGCTGAGCAGTGTGCAGGCTGGGCAGAGGCAAGGTGAGATGCTCTGGTGCAAAGTTACACCCATTCTCAATAAGTGTACATGGTGTGTGCATTTCTTTGCTGCTTATACCACAAAATACCTGGTGTTTATGGCCCACCACTGTGTTAGGAAACACCTCACAGGACTTTATAGTGGGATGTGCAAATAAAATTTACTGAGGACTGAGACTTTTGAAGTAGAAACCTCAAAACTTTGGGAGATACTGATTTAGAAAATTTTAGATAACATTTGCCTATACAAATATTTAAAGTGTTAACAGATAATCTCTCACTTGCAGGTAGGAAATCCTTAAAGATCTGTGACAAAAAACAAATGGAGAAAGGCAGCAAATCTTAGTAGCCTAGTTTTGTTTTTGTTTGGTTTTTTTTTAAAGGCATTTCTGGGCTAAACCCTTGGTAATTGTAATTCCAGGGAAAGCAACAATAATTTTCACTGGTTCAAACTTCACTGCCATTAAAGAATAGTTCTTGGTTTTCTGCTGTTCCTGCTTTAGAAGTGTTTGTTGCTTTTGGCAGGTGAGGACACGAGAAAGCTCAGGATGGTTTGGTTATTTTGGAGGAGCTGGAGCTGTTTGAGAAGATAGGAATTTCTGTTTAGAATGGAAAACTGATCCTAATGGTCTCTTTGGAGACAGAATGGTCTTTCAAAAATTCTTTTACTTTTGGATATTAGAAAAGCACTTTTCTGTGGAGGAAAGGTATGTTGGGACTGAAATATGGCAGCACTGAACATGGGTCCAGATAAATTACACCAGTTACTGGTTTTAATTTTGATTAAAAGTAACCTTAGAGATGTCTTCCTGTTCACAGCAGCAGCGTTATTCTGGCACTACTTGCTTTTCTTGCAGTATTTGTACTTCATGCCCTGTTCACCCTCACTCTGTGCTCATCTCATGGGGTGTGGCAGGGCGAGTGCTGCCAGTGAGCAGTCAGGAATTCTGTCAGGAGACTGCCCCAGTCACCCTGCAGATCATCCAGAGCTGCAGCTTTTCCTTTGGAAACAGGGATAATGTTTATTTAACCACAACTGCGTGGGTCAGGGAGTGCTATTTATAGGCTGAGACATTGTTGCGTTGGTCTGACAAGTTGATACATAAAAATTTTTATTTTGAAGCATTTGAGTTTTTATATATAATGAACTTGATGTAACCTCGTGAAAGCCAGAAGGAAAAACTGTATTTGTTAACATGCCATCTTTTTATTTTCCTTCCATGAGCATATGCTGCTAATGTTTCATCTTCAGCATGTCCCAGATCATGCACTGAAATAATAATTTTGCCCTATCAGATCACCTTTTGTTTAAGATGGAAGTTTTTTTACTAACCTGGAATTAGTTGTTCTGAGTTTAGGTAGGTTTAAGCATTAAGGATACACTCCAATTGTGACAGAAAGTTTGAAAAGATACCACCTTTTCCTTCATCTTTATGTCCTGTTTCAAAAGAATATGCAATATGAAACCTCAGTAAAAACTCTCTTTACAGGAAGATAACCATTATTCTTCTGATAATTTCTATCAGCACACTTTATGGAATATTTGGTTACCTTGTTATTCCTTGTTTCTATTAATTCACACTTCTTCTGTTCTGTTCTAAGTGCTGTTTTTCCTCCTTGTAGTCCCAAAATGTCATCAAGCAGTTGAACAGTCCCGGTGCTGTGGCCCACCTTGGGGTGGCTGTTGGTAGGGAAAGGCAGAGCTTTAGGAAAGAACAAGTGTCACACACACTTGGCTTTGGCAAGGCAGCACAGGGCTGTGCTTCACTGCTTGCCATAGAAGCTGCTGTGAGTAAAGGGGCTTTGGTAAAAAGGAAATTGTAATTAGGGAAATAGCATGTTCCTTAATTGCTGCCATTTCAGAATGATCGACAGTAAAATGGGGCTTTGTGTCCTGGCTTTTGAAGGAATGGGATAGGATGGGCTCTAAGAAGCACATCTGGGTTTTAAGTGGTTTTAGCCTATGTCGTGTAGCAGTTCTGCATGTTGATTTTGTAGCTGGAAGGGAGAGTTCACTGAGCATGTGGAGAGGGAAGGGAAGGTACAGCAGCTCATACACAATGTCTGGAAAAAAATCCTTGTTAAAAACCCACATGATCCCTGTAAATGGAGTGAGAAACAAGGTGGAGCACCTAAAGCTTCCCAGCTCCTGTTCCTACACCTGCTTAGCAGAGCCAGGGAAGAACACAGGGCCTCCTCCTTTCCCACAGAGCATGACTGGGTGTTCCAGCCAGCTCCTCCAGCATTTAGATTATCTCCTTTAGGGAGACTTCAAAGCAGGCACAGGAATATGGTAACTGAGTGTGGGATCTGATAGAAAAGGAGATGTAAGTGGAGAGCTTCCCTCTGGAGGCAAACCTTGTTGCTGCTGGGTGTTTGTACAGAGAGAAAAGCAGTTTTGTAGCAGTAAGGTGTGTGTTTGTAGCAGGAGACACCATGAAAACCAAGCAATTTGTGTTAGGGTTGGTTTTGTCAGTTTTCATAAACTGCAGACCAAACTGCATCATCATAATTCCTTCCCAGATCCTCATACCAATCCCTGGGTGAGGAATGTCTATGGGAAGAGGGATGCCCTGTTTGGCCAGGTACAGAACTCAGTGTTTAGTCCCAGGACAAGACCCTGGGCTGTCTTTTCCCCCACTCCTGGTTCTGTGTTGTGCTGCCAGAGTGAGTATTTGATGTTGGATGTGAGTTCTGTCCCTGGGCACACTTGACATTTGTAGAGGGCTGGTATTTATTCTATGCAGAACCAGACTGGTTTTGTCTACTTAAAATAGCAAATTCAAAAGACTGTTTAGCATTTGGCATATTGAATAATTTTCAAACCTTTTCAATCTCATTTTCAGCAATGCAAGTTTCTTAAGGTTCCTGATGTTGTGTCTCTAATAATACAGGCTTTTAGAGATGGATGGTACTTTGGCTGCCAGGTCATTCCACAGAAGAACATTTGGAGAGTATTTATTGACTGATACATCCTAATGGCCTCTGAAACACTGTATCTTGGTTTGGTCTGGAAATCTGAGTAGATACCACATTCTTTTTGTTTGTCTTATGGGATAAGGTTAATGAGTCTTGTAAATTATTAAGGGCTATGCTCTCATCTTCCAGGCCTGATTTCTCTGGATAGGTGCTGTGTGCTAGAACTGCTCATTAGCAGGTGGACTGATGGCTGCCTGGATGTATTATTGATGATTTAGTGGGAATTTCCCTGTCTGGCAGAGGGTGGTAGGCCAATAGAAATGCTTTGCATAGAAAGGTGATATTAAAATATCTGACACATAGTGCATTTGTTTCTGAAGGTGTGTTTGGCTTCATGCCATGGGTACCCAGCATGAAAAGTTGTCTTGGGAGGCAAATGGAATCCTGTCTTGCAGTTCTCTCACTGTTCTTACAGATGCACGGGGTTTTTGTTATAACTTTGGTATAATCCATTGCTTTTCCTTGTAAAAGTAATACAATTTTATTTAGCGTGTCTTCATAAATATATTGCCATTTCCACTACTGTTTTACCACTCAAAAATGGGCTGTTAAACTAAGCTAAAGCAACGAAGCAGAAAAGATTCCTAGAGTTGAGTGGGGCTAGTGTGGTATCCTACCTATTATCAAAACCAGCTTCCAAGTGTTACTGCCAGCCATCAGGGCATTATCCTGCCTGAACTCATAATCCTTGAAGTTTGAATCTGCTCTTAAAGATCTAGTGAGACAAAATTTCATTGCTATGTATCCCATTAAGAGAATATATTACCAGTTTATGTAGGATAACTTTTCTGCTAATGTACAGGTTTAAAATGTTTTAGGGACATAAATCAATACCTTAAAACGAAACCCAAAGCTCAGGATGCCCATTTCCTTTAAGATATGGCTCATTCAGGATGATTAATAACTCTTAGTGGTAGACCTCCACTTAGATTTGTCTAAATCTGGATTGCCACAACTTCATCTTGTGACATGTCCTCCATCACTGTGGCTCCTCGTGGTGGCACTGCCCTGGTTTCCAGCTGAGTCACATCTGGATCTGCTCTCTGTGGGATCATGCAAGCATGGGAAGGAGCAGAGGCCAGTGACAAGGGCAGGGCAGTGCCAGCCCAGATTTATATTGATTTCAAGGGTTGTAGATCCACACCCTTTTGAAGGAATATATTATCTTCAAGTTTCCACTGAGCCTGGAAGTTTCTAGTTGAAATGGATTTTAGATTAAGCAGAGAATTTGCAAAACAATAGGAGAGAGAAAAATGGTAGCATGAGTCATAAGCATGGGACCTTCCCCCACTGTCTGCTTGGAGCTGCTGAGATCCCAAGGATTAGCTCACACAAGAGCTGTAGTTTCCAGCATCCAATCAGCCCCTGTGTCCATTGTCTTTCATTGTGCTGGAATGAAAGAACCAGATTAGTCATCAGAACTTAGGGTTAGCATAAAACTCGGTAGTTTATGGCCACTTTTTTGGACAACACAGCTTAGATGGTGGGCTAAATAGTGATATTTATTCAGTGTTTATTGGTTTGATGTGTTGGCAAAGTGGCTGTAAGTGCCTAATGGATGTGGGGCATTCGGTTTGTCTGTCTGTGTATTTATCATTGCACAGCTCAGCAGTCAAATGTGTTCTGCAAAGCTGCCAGATTGCCATGATGTCCAAATGTCTCCTTGGAGTCCCTTTAATGCTGAACTTCAGATGAGACCATGAAGGATTTCTGCCTAGATTTATTGCTAGATCATTTCCTAAGCCTAAGTAACTCCTACCTGTGGGCTGTGGGCCACAGCCTTTTTGAGAAGCAGGAAATTATGGAAATGTTTGGCTGCTGACCTAATGGGCATTTGAGGACTCAGAAGGGCTTCCAGGCAGCTGGCTGTCCCCATCCCCTTCCTGGGGTCTGCAGCAGTCCCTGGAAATTGGGAAATCCTTCCCTTTGCAGGCTGCTGGTGTGTAACAGCCTTGATGGGCATTCCCTGCTCCTGGAGCAACTGCCAGCATGGTGCTCAGCTCTGCTGGCACTCAGCCAGCACTTTGGCATCCCTTGGAACTGTTCTTGCAAACGCCAAAGCGTAGTGTCTCCAAAAATACCAAATCCTCAATTCCACATCCATCCCTGTCTTCTTCTGAAGCCACTTTTTATTGTAAATTAAGGCATTTTCTTGAACTCTGGTGTTTAACCAAATTGATATTTCTTTGCACGATTTCTGGAATGATACTGTTCAGTGATGGCATTATTGACAAAAGAGATATTGCTTTCTGTACATTTGGGAGGATAATGTGGCCAAACTTGGAATTACAAAGCCTAGAAATGTTTTTGGGCATTGAGTAGTAAATCATTAGTTTGGGCAACTTTTATGGCCCTGTTCTGAAGACTGATATCAAATAGTATATTTGCATTGGCAGACTGAAGTGTGTTTAAATTTTCTGTGGAACTTAGAATTTGTGTGACTTGTGGGATGATTAAAAGATGTCCTCTCAAGATTTAACCATTTAAATGCTGCTGCTCTGAATCCCTCCCTCATCTTTAGTTTAACATCACTCTTCCCCATTCTTAAACGTTTCTGTAGCTCATCTCAGGTGTAGAACAGGAAGGTAATTGAAGCTGGGATTGTGTCTGTGGTGGCACTGCAGCCCAGTAAAGCTTGACTTCTGTTTTTTCCTGGTCATTCCTTTCCTCTCTGTGCTGTCTCCTGTGCTGTGCCAGCACATGTTGGTGAACCCAGCCAGGAAAGTGATTCAGCTGGGGAAGGAGAATCCTGCCAAAAAAACCAACTGCCAGCATAAACCCATGTGGTCTTGGGTGGTTGGGCTGGCATGGGAGCAAACAGCTTGGGGAGAAAAGGTAGGAGTTGTGTAAGTTTGTTCTCCTGCTGATAAAGTTATAATGGAGCCACAGCCTAAAAATGAAGGTTTTGCCGAAAAATAAGTGATATGTAAATGGGACACACACAACAAAAGTGACAACAACCACCGTCAGGGTCTCTTTTTTTCAGATCTCTGTACTGATTTAGCCCAGGTCAGGTCCTGACTAAGATAAATTAAATCAAAGCATACTCATCTGATGCTGCTGAGGCTCAGGCACAGGACTTGATTGCTGAAGTTCCATGCAATGAGGTTTTCCTGGTGCAGCTTTTGTGGGCCAGGTTTGCAGGTTGCAGCCTCTTTGAGGAGCACTGTAGAAGGTGGTGTTTGCACTGCAGGTGTTGGTCACTGGTGCCCTTTGTGGACCAGGAGCAGCCCCCTGAGCCACAGCAGCAGCTTCTGTGTCCATGTGCACATTGCTCCACTGACTCAGCTTTGGGCAAATGAAGAAGACAAGGATTCCTCGAGGATCAGGTGTTCCACCTGGTTTTCCCTTTGTTTTTCTCTAGGCTAGAGCCAAGCTGGCAGCTCTGCAGTTGTTGGTGTGTGTGTGTGCCATTGTGTGGCTTGCACAGTGATCAGTCAGAGCAGACAGTGGGGAGAGCACCCTCAGAGGCTCTGTAAGGACTCTGTAAGATCCAGGGCGGATCTTGCTGCTCCTGAGCACTCTGCCCGTGCCCTTCCTCCCCAGCCACGGTGGTGCTGCCACCTCAGATCTCCGCAGGAGCTCGGGAGCAGAGCCTGGCAAGGGCACAGAGCTCCCTGCTGTGTGAGGAGTGGGTGGGCACAGAAGAGGAAGCAGAGCTGACAGCAGAGGCAGGGAAAGGGCTGAATCCTGCCTGTCATCTGTCAGGACAGCCTGTGTGACTTCACTCAGTGCCACAGGTGGTGCAGATAAGGAGCATTGCCTGTGGCACCAGCGCTGTGTGTCACACCTTCACTGCTCTGTGTGTGTCAGCTCTCAGCTCAGTGAAACCCAAGCCAAGCTGCAGCACTGCCATGAGCGTGTGCATAGCTCAGAATCCAAAAAGGAAACATTACTTTAGCTTGCAAACCCACACCTAAAGGCATTTTGCTAAAAGGAGGAGAACCCTGATGCCTGTACTGGGTGTTTTCGGTGATTGGTTTTTGTGGTGAATGGTTTTTGTGAACCTGTAGTTTAAGTGTAATTTCTGAAACTCACAAAGAAGCATTTGCACTGAAGTACAGACACCTGATGCTTTGGTTAGGTGGCTTTGTCACAGTGCTCCAAAGGTGGTTTTTTAGGGAAGCATGTTGTGATAGCATTGGCCATCCTGCTTCTCTCACCTGCCTCTCTTCCTTCACACATACAAGAAAAAGTAAGCCATGTTAAGCTTCATTATTTTCAAGCCCCATCACTGCCAACAGTTTTCCATTGTCTTTTATTCTGTTGGCTTCCTACAAGAGGTTCTCAAGCTGCAGTCTGCAAAAATACATTTCTCTACAGCTTCTTGCTGAACAGCTGCTTTTTGGCTGCAGAGTTTGAGTGTGTGTGGCAGCCTGTGAGAAGCAGCCAGTCTGCACAGGACCCTGTTAGATCACTTCAAATACAGGCTTTAGGAAGCAAGCCCATCCAGGTCATGCTCCCTCTCAGCCTCTGGCATGGAGGTAAGTGCTGACAAGTGTGATGCTTTCACTCACAGTGGTATCTGGTAGAGGAAAAAGCTTCAGTTCAAAATGCACATGCAGAATTTTAACTCTTAAGTATCTCCTTCCTCAAAAATCAGGGAATAATCAGTTTGCTTCCTTTATATAAGGAAAATCACCTCAAAATTTCTTAAATTATAAAGGGAAAGAGGATTTACCTTAGCATACATTTCTAAATATTTTTACTTGTTATATAGCTATTTTCACACTAGTACATGCTTTTCTGTCCATAGAAAATTTGTGTAATGCTCCAAATTCTGTGTGGAAAGAGGCCTGAGCCTAAAAGAGAATAAAGGCAATGGCAATGACTCTCTGAGCCATACTTGGGCTCCCAGGATGCTAATGCCTGTGTCAGAGGAGATAAAGTGAAGGGAGACTGCATGAAACCCATCAGAGCTGTTAAACTGTAGTCGTGCAAAGCTGCTGGTGTTTTAAATAATGGTTAAAATAAATTCCTGTCGGTTAGTGCTGGACTATTTGAAATTCCCCTAGGTTTAAATAAAAAGGAAGAAGGAATTTTAACCAGCTCATTTGATAGAAAAATGACCTGCAGATGGGGTTTGAGAGAATAATAGGCAGCAGATTACAGTGGGGAAATCATGGCAGAGCATCAGACTTTGATGGGTTTATGCAGAGTGGGCAGTGGGGAGCTGGGAAGAATTCCCACTGCAAACCAGCACAGCACTCATTTTATTTCCATTGCCTGTAGCTCTTCATAGCAGCATCAAGTTTATGAAGTCATATATGCTGAAAAGTTTTAAAATATCAGAAGTGTTACCTGACATGCAGATATCATTGGGTTTTCTCCTGTTTCTGTGCCTATTTTCAAAAACAGTCATATGTGGAAAACCTCGTGTTTCTTCCAGTCCTGACCTGCTATAATCAAGGGCAAATACCCCTTCCCTAGTTTCCAATGTCCTGAAGTGTATTCAGTAAATACTGAATTTTATCAACACTTAAGATAACGTACTGAAAATATAAACAGAGTTGGTGTTTTTCTTCAAACTGTCCTAACTCTGCCAAATTAGAAGGATTTTACAAAGAAGGCAAAAATCTTACACCCGCCAAAATTCAGTTCTAAAGTTAATTTCCAAGTGGGAAAGCTCTCAAGTACATACACAGAGTAGCACTGGAATATCTTTTTTTCCTTTCCTCTGTCTTACTCTTGGGAAAATATAAAATACACTTGGTGTAACTTAACAACAAAAAAATTGAGATTGCTGTGGCAGACTACAAAAATTTAAATATTCTCATGAATGACACCTGCTGGGATTTTTTGTTAAATAATGGAAGCCAACATTTTAAATGCAATTCACAGCATTTATGAGCACATTTGTGATCTGAAAAAATATACTGTAAAATTCGTGTGTGGGGTTCTGGAACCCAGGGATGCAATAGCATGGAATGTTTTGTGTGTGCCTCCTGTGGGATTTTTCCTTTTGCCTTTTTTTCTTTTTCTTTTTGATAATATAGTTTTGGGTATTTGAGATGCTCACCAGAGATTAGAAGTGGGGTGTTCCTCAAAAATGTTAATAGGACACTTTTTGTGGCAGCAAATAAACAATGTCCATGTCTGGGCTGACCAAACCTTCAGAGCAGATCCCGAGAGGAGCAGGGCCTGCCATGGGTGTGGTTTGCAGCAGCTTTTAATCCAAGATGTTTTCTCCAAGGGGGACTGTACTTGCAGTGACCTACCTGCCCTCAGCTGGGCTTCACTGAGGACTCCTTTAGTAAAGAAAAGCTGCCAGGAGCTGTTTCATGCCCAGTGCCCACCTACAGCCAGGTAGTGGTGATAAGGTGAGAAAAGCAGCTTTACCTGGGGCAGCAGTGCTTCAGTGGGACCTGAGGGGGGCCTGACCTGGGTGCTGGATCACAGTGCTGCTCCAGGGTTTCAGGGATGTTTTGTACTTTTGGAAGTGAGTGATAAAGATCCCAGTTGGCTTTTAATACTGGAAAATTGAGTTCCAGGTATTACTCCTACAACATTAAAAGTGTACAGTGACAAGTAATTCTTTTTCAGCCTCCTTTACCAGCAGCCACTGTCCAGTTCTTTGCAATCTGTTTCACTGCCTTTATTTCTATTGTTTCAGTATATTCATACACTTGGAATACAGAGGCTCATTAGTGTCTGCCTCTAGCACTGGTGCCCTTTTCTAGATGAGCTGGGAGGTTACAAACTGTGGTGAAATGCTCATTTGAAGGGGAAACAGAGCACACTGAAATTATTTCAGCTCTGTAAAGCATGAAGGCACAGAAAAATAAGCTGATTGCTACTACAGATCTTTCAGTTTGTTCCCTATTTTGTATCTTTTAATAATGCTTGAACAATTCTGCTTGCAAACGTGTAGAATCACAGTGAAACTTCTTTTATTTCCTGTGTTTTTTCCCTAAATAAGTTTTCTCTCCCTTCAAACACGCCTCTTTGTTCTTACTGCTCTAGAATTCTTTCATCCTCTTCTCAAAAGCTTCTGAATATGACACACAGCTTCACTTGAAAAGAATGCAGGAGAGGAATGCAGGGTGGGGAGCTGGAGGTATGGAGCAGCATCCACTCAGCACAAATACAACAGGACACTTCCACTGCAAGGCAGGCTGAGAGGGCCTGGAAAAGAAATCACAAACCATTATGGCATAGGAAAAATAAATAGAGGTGATAAAGGAACCAAGTTTCTTATCTGGTTTCTTTTTTGTTTTCTGACAAGAACCTGGCAGCTCAAAACAAACGCACAAAGCTGAGAAGCTGTGGAATGTCCTTCCACAGGATGTTGTGGATATGGGACTGTAAATGGGTTCAAAAGGTAATTGGATGAATTTCTAAAGGAAAATTCCATGCAGGAATATGAAGGACAGAGACCCCAGTTCTTTCACAGAAGTCTCCAAGTTGCTGATGGAGGTGGCAGTGAGTTTGGGGAAGGTGGAGCTGCTGGTGCCTCGGAACACACTGGATTCAGCTGCTGGCATCCTGTAACCACTTCTGTCCTCTCTGGGGCTCTCCTTGAGGTATTTGTGATCCTTCTGATCTTCTTCTCAACATCTTTGATATTAGGCAGCTTTGCTAAATCTGCAGTTTATTACCTCTGTTGTTTCAAATGTCAGCAGCTGAATTGTGTCCTCCCTTCTAGTCCGTAATTTATCCTGCACAGATGGAGCTTTTCCATGGCAGTCAAGTCCTTTGCCCTTAAATTTGTGTTTAGGAGTAAAATGCTTGAAAAAGTAACTTGCTGTTCCAATTTGGAATTTTATTCTGGGCTAACATATAAAATCATTTTCTAGAGGAGCATTTAAAAGATTCCTCTGTAGCTTTGGTAACTGTTTTATTGAAGTATAACACTCACTGAGGTCACCTCACCCTGGGCAGTTGCTTTAGCACCCTGAACTGTGTTCCTTTGGCCCTGTGGTCTGCACCAACCTGGCAAATGGTTCCTGTTCACCAGCAGTTCTTCCTTGTGATCCAGGATTTCATCCTTACTGCTGATACCTGTTTCTCCTTTCTGGGTATTCCCAGTGGACTGTTTGTCAGCTGTGGATGTTCTCAAGTGTCACCATTTGCATTACTCTTCTGATAGTCCTTTACTACCCTCTTTTGATTTTTGCCTCATTTTTCTTTAACTGCAGGATTCAAACAACCACTTTTCTCTGGCAAGGGAGTTTACAATTAAAGCTTCTCAGAGTCTCCCTGTCCATAACAATACTTATCAATGCAAGTGCATAACCCTTATATTGATCTTGATACTAAATTTCAGTATCTTTTTCTTCTTTTTTAAGCAAATGCTGTTGGAGAAGTGAGGCTGCAGCAAGCTCTCCTGTGTCTAATGACAAGCCAGAACGGGAGCAATACTTGCAGTGTATTGTCCTCTGTCCTCGCCTGTTTCCGATTGCTCAGCACCAATTGTTTCCAGCTGCAGCTGTTTCATACAGCTGCCAAAACCACTAATGCCCAACCTGTCTCTAGCAAGAGAGAGCTTAAAGAAATAATCTTGCTTTTCTTCAGTGTTTGAAAGATGGCAGTGCTTTGGGTTATGATGTGGTTTGCCTGGTACATTCAATCTTAGGCCGTGGTGCAGTGGGTGAATGGTTGGTGGTGAGCAGGGCAGCTATGTATGCAGCTCAGGCAAGAGTATTTCAGATAACTGGGAAAAAAAATCTGGAGCCACTGAACACTTGCTGCATTTTGTGCTATTTAAATGCATACTCTGTATCTTAATGCTTCAGAAATATTAAGTGCTACTTGAAGTTCCCTATTACAACTGTAGTTGTTTGCCATCAGTATTTTTAAACTGCAGTCAGAACAAGGGAAAATGCCTTAAGTACTTGAGGGAGAGAAATAGCCCAGGAAGGAATCACAGAGCCTGTTTCCCATGCCCTCAGGCCTTTGCAGGGAGCACTGTGTCACCCCGGTGCTGTTTGCCTTAAGGAGGCTTTGCAGCAAGTAGAGCTGGTTCTGCTCAATTTGTCAGTGTTCACTCAGGTTTTACATTCAGTGCACCGTGCCTTCTGACCTGTCTTCAAACTCTGCTTATTCTGCTGACTGACCCTACAGTTCTGGCCCTTTCCCTGAGCTGCTGTTTGATTTCTGACATTCTCCCTCACCTTCACCACTTGTTGCCTTTTTTTGCCTTCTGGCTCTTTCAACCAATTGAGTTCACTTTTTGATGTATTTTCTTCCTTTAGATTTACATAGTATATGAGTGCCTTTCTCATTGCAAGGTCAAATGTTACTTCACTGAGAAGTCAAAATGTGTGGATTGGCTCTTGTCACAAGCTTAATTTAACCATCATTTATGTTCCTGGAAGTATTCCATTCTTGATCCATTTCATTTATCTTAATACCGGCTTTTAAGCAAAACTTTGACAAATGATAGCAATATGAGGAAGATATTTTAGCATAGTCTTTTGAAAATCATTTTCCTAATATTTGAATTCTAGACCAGACCAGACTTAAAATAATAGCATTACAAAATGTCAAACCTGGTAAAGCTATTAAAAAAAGAACAGGAACTTTGACTAATGGCCCATGTATATGGCTTAACATTTAAGTAAAGATTGCATTTCTGACTTGAGCGATGAGAAGAATTCAGCTAAAGCATTTCTCTCCAGCTTCCTGCTGCAGTGAGTGTTCTTAGTCTGGCTGTAGCTGTGGGAAGAGCTCGGTCCCACACATCTCTGGAATGTTCCAGCTCTGTGTGAGAAGCTGTTCCTGCAGCCACAAGCCCTCTGTGCTGGGCATGCTGGCTCTGGGCTCCAGAGAGGGCTTGTGCTCAAGCTGAGCTGCCTGCCTGGCCTGAACTCCTGTGTTTTGGGAGGGCTGGTGTTGGACAGGCCAGGGACAGGGCAGGATTGTTCTGACAGAGTCATGAGAGTACAGAATGGGAATCAAGAGCTGGATCCTCTGCCTTAGCCTGGGGAGGAAGGAGCTGTGGCTGTGTGCCCAGGACAGAGGTGCAGCCCGTGGCAGTGGGTCCCCCCAAGCTCCAGGGGCTGCAGAGGCTGCACTAACCAACCCCCTGCCCTTTGGTAGCTGCTGTGCTCATTTGTGTTGGGTTTGTCCTGGGGCTCCTGTGGCAGCTGTGCAGAGTTCTGCAGTCCCTCTGATGCTGCGGACTCTGGATTTGCCCTTGTCCATGGCATGAAGCTGTTCAGCAGGATTTGCCCAGATTTGCCCTTGTCCATGGCATGAAGCTTTCAGCAGGATTTGCCCAGATTTTCCCTTGTCCATGGCATGAAGCTTTCAGCAGGCTCACAGCAGCCTCTGCTCTCAGGAATTTCATTCTGTAGGAGCAGATTCCATGAGGAGAATGCCATGCACACGTTCTATCTGCCGCTTTCTCCTCTAACCCCAATTCAATAAGATTTTCTGATAACCTCTGTGGTACATCCAGGAGTGGTTTTTCCTGTGGGAGGGAATATTTGAGGCTGGCAGCCCCAAGTTTTAATGTTTGAATTGTTTGGATGTGGGCCTGCACTTGGAGCAGAAAATCCACTGCCATTTCACAGCTTTATTTGCTGAATGGAAACCAGGGAATCGACATCACGTATTCAAGAGCAAGAAAAATGGCATTAACAGCAGGGTGTAATTTTTTTTTATAGTCCCAAGCCTTCCTTTGTTTGCAATTTTAGCTTAATATATTCATGATACCTTGAAACAGGGGTATGCATTGAGATGGGGGTTTGAATTGCTTTTGTGGTTGTTTCTGGCTTATATAAATGTATATATTCTCTAAAGATCAAAAGTGACTGGGAAAGAGGATTTGGAAGAGATTATTCATCAAAATGGTATTTTTTTGGAATTCATGCCAGGCTGGGGGGAAGAGAAATTTCAAGCTTGGTGTCTCAGATTTTGCTTTTGTTCAGCTTTCTTGCTTTCACAAGATGTCTCATTTTAACCAAAACTTCTAATAAGCCACTGGAGTGAATATATGCTAACAAAAGTAATGTTAAGTGTTTCAATAAAAATCTCTCCTATTAGTTGATCACAAAAGCACAAACTCTGTGGTTATTCCATTAATACCCCTGAGAGATTCCAGGATGCTTTTTCAAGAGCAGATCTACTTTTTTTATATTATTCAGTGAAATATATAGATTTGGTTAAATCTTTTCAGGTCTGTGTTTTTAATTTTTTATTTGCAAATAAAATTTATAAAGTTAGATTGGGATAATGCTATTTCCAGTATTTCTGAAAATACTTTAAAAGTCTGCCTTGCATGAGCTGTCAAATTATTACATTTGCATCTTTTTTTCTTAGAGCCTGTGCAATTAAAAGCACTGAAATTGTTTGTGTTCTATGATAAAGTTCAAGAAAGAAGATAAGCCAATTTGTTCATGGCAATTTTGAAATTCTGCTTAATACTTTTATTTAAACCCAAAAATGTTCTATTAGTATTGAAAGGAAAGTGTGGGAAGAAAATGGCAAATCACAGTGTAGAAGTCTTGTCAGAGTGCTTGAGATATTTTAAATGGTCTTGTTTAGTTAAACAAGGAATTGGGAATTTGCTTAGGGAAGACGTGGGCTGGAGGTTGTATAAAGCAGGATCAGAGAGGTCAGGGGAGATGGCTGGGATGTGATGGAGAGTTTAAGGCAGCTCTTGCAAATGTGGAGAAAGTTATTGCCAGCATTGCTGCCACTCTGGGAGACTTGAAATAGTTCAGTTCATGTCACAGATTCCTCAAATTCACACGTGTACGAGCAGTATTTTATGGCAAGTGAATATTGTCTGTAGTTATTTGTTACCTTTTAAACAGCAGCAATGTAAGAAAAATGTTTGTATTAATCTAAATGGGAAAGTTGGAGTGGTGTTCCTCGACTATTTTGTGTTCATACTTGAGGTGAATTTGCTTTATTAAGAATGTGAGATTGAGAGGAATCTGGAAGAGAATTCTCTGTGAATCCCCAAAAGTGAAGGTTGTGCCGTTCTTCTGCAGAAACAATTTGGAGAAGAAAAATACCCAAAGCAATGAAGGGCCCAGGGTTTGTGCCATTTCTCAGCAGTGCCCTGGCCTGTGCTGCAGCAGGAGCTGTCCCCCCAGGATGGACAGCTTGGTGACAGCAGGGATATCTCTCCACAGAAAGGAACGAGGATCTTTAGGAGGGTTACAGTGAAAGATGGAAGTTTAAGCAGCACCATGCCCCAGCTAATGAAAGGGATTGCAAAGCATGTTATATTCAAAAACTTGTAATACTTGTATCATGTTTAAAAAAAAATGAGTCAAACCCTGCTACTTCACTTCACCAACATTCCTCCTTCCCTTTGCATTCCCCTCACTTATCTTTTGCCAAGAGCTGCTGTAAGGAAATACTTCTCTGCATTTCTCTTATTCTGTCAGTAATAATGGCGAGCCTGAAACCCTTTCTGCAGTGGCAACTTGCAGTACTTCAGTAAATTGGGGCTTTTGTTAGATAAATAGAGTTGGTAAAATTTTTCTTGATCCCCAAAACCCTCATTTATCTTCCCATTAAAAAATATATATATTTATTTATTTCAGCTTCCATTCTTCCCCTTCAATCTGTACAGAACAGCATATGATGTGGTTTCTGTGTTGATTTTCAAGATGATTTTTAGCCTGTCAAAGACCTTCTGTCTCAACAACTTTGAAACAAAGATTTTTTGAATAGATGAGAAAGTGCAGCTGCCAGATGAACCGACACAAGAAATTGGAAGGGGAGGATCTTGCAGATGGTTCTAATAAAACTGGGCAAACAGCAAACGGGGGCGGGGGGAGAGCGGGCTGAAATGCAAATTGCAATCCCAGTGCAAGTTTTGGGGTTAGTTTGTGAAAGAAAGTTGCATAAACAGCCTTTTGAGGCTTTGGCACTGGGGGCAGTTTATTGTTGCTCTCAGTTTTCCTGTTGCCACAGCTGCCAGCTTTCCCTTCTCCCGGTGTCCCTGCTGCTACCTGAGCTGGGCTGGCTGTGCCAAGAGCCCTCCTCTGGAAAGCCCCATTCAGCTATTCATAGGGCTTTCAGGAACATGAAATCCCAATAACAGTCTAGGTTTCCAGGAGCTGCTGAGAGAAGAAATTGTGCTTGTTGGAGCACAGAGCGGTAAAAATGGAGCAGAGGCTTATGTTGCTTCATTGTTCCTGCCTATCTCAGAGCCAAAATTGCATTTTGGCCAAGCTTTGATAAACCCTGTGTTTGAAGTTTGTACTATGTGATTCATTCATAAGGATGGAGGGTGACTAGTTGTAATTTCTGTCTTTTCTGCTAATTTTCTTCTCTTATTTCAATGGTATTAGGTCTGTAATATTAGGCCAATAATTAATGAATAAAATTACAGTAGGAGAGATGCAGATGAGGGCCTGGATGGCCTCTGATGGTCTCAAATTCTATCACTACTTCTTGACATGATAATTTGGGGTTATTTGGTGGTTTTTCAGGCCAGAAAATCTTACTGACACCTCATTTCCAAAGCCAAAACAACTCAGTCTTTATTTTTTTTTTCTTCCTCTTGCTAATCTTTCCCTTCTTCAATGAAAGGAAGAGTGTTTGAGAGCACACAGGCTTTCAGCTCACACAGCAGCCCTTGGGGATGTGTCTTCATCTTGCTGTGTCAAAAGCTTTTCAAATCAGTAGTTCGGGAGCAGCAAATCCTTCAAACGCATGAGTAACAGATACTTGTTTTATTGAAGAGTCCTTAAGCATGAGCAAGTCATTAAGTACTTCCTTTCTCCCCATGAATCAGTTCTATTTTAAACAGTCATCACATATTTAATATTTTTTTAAAGTATCAGAAGTTCTGACTTTTAAACTTTTCTGGAGTCTCTTGTGTACCTCTATGAATTTGTATTAAAAACAAATCTGTCAGGAGCTGCACATTCCCTGTACTGATGCATTCCCTTTCCCTATCTCCTCCAAGAGTGGATGTGTTCTGTGTGCAGCATTTCTTTGCCCTAGGAGACAATCTGGAAGTGAAGAAGTTATTGCTCTGAAAGCAGAACACATCTCTCCATTCCCTGCTCAATGGCTGTGTAATACCACCTGAGTGACCTCAGGAGCTCAGCAGCAGCCCCCAGCAGTGTCCCCATGGGGGCTGGGAGTTCCTGGGGGCAGAGTTTGCTGTGCCAGAGGGTCCCTGCAGCCTCCTGGGCAAAGCTGCCCCGCTCATGGTGTGTGTGGGATTCCACTGAGGGGATCCCGTGGTTTAGTGGAATGTTTTGCTAGTGGATATTGACCCTGTGATGTTGTCATGCTTCTCTGACTCAGTCCATTTGGAAAAAATCTGTTTCCCCTCTATTTACTGTATCATGCAAAAAGGATAACAAACATAAATATTTATAGTTAGGCATTTTTGCAGGGGTTTGTGTCCAAGATACAACATGCTGAGACATTAAACAGCACAAGTGTTGCCAGAATCCTACCAGCCTGGCAAATCTGACAGCCAGCTGAAGGCCAGGATGAGCTTTTATGATAAAATCAGGCCATGTACTGAACACTAAAGCATCACCAGTTGTTCACAGCTCGGGAAGAATTCACTTGCCATCATCATGAATAGGAAAAACCTTTCCCAAATGAAGCTTTGTTTCCTTGTGGATTTGCTTCCATTTTTGCCTCCTTACACAGTCAGGAATCACAATTCAGATGGAGGGGTTTGAAACAGCCTTCCTGCTCCTAATCTTGTGAGGAGGTGCCCCTTTACCCCTGGCTGTCACACTCAGCCTGACAGGCCAGGAGCTGCTCGGGGTGTGTGCAGGGATGGTGTGTGAGATGTGTGTGCAGGGATGGTCTGTGAGATGTGTGCAGGAATGGTTTGTGAATCATTTGTTGAGCCT
Organism: Fringilla coelebs; assembly: GCF_963513975.1. Classification (NCBI taxonomy): domain Eukaryota; kingdom Metazoa; phylum Chordata; class Aves; order Passeriformes; family Fringillidae; genus Fringilla; species Fringilla coelebs. Next base: position 3,211,920 of record NC_140038.1, on the reverse strand, counting down.
TCCTGCCCTTTGTGCTGTGAGGACAGCAGAGGGGCCCGAGTCACATGGCAGCTCTTCACACAGGGCTTCTCCTGCCCCAGCCTCCGGGGAGAGCCAAGGGAGATGGAGAGGGACTCTTGTGCAGCATCATTCACTCCACCCATGTGAATTGCCTCTTTGGAGCAGCAGCTAAAAAGCATTGCACATCATCTTAATTAATTAATTTCAACTGTTTTAAATGAATCTGTAGTACTGGGCACTGGAACAGAAGTGAATATGGAGTGGTTTGAGTCATGTCTTTTTGAGGGGTAGATTGTGGTTTTCAAGTCCCTGTGCTGCTTGTGAGTACAATGACAACTGTGTCTGTGATCTCTGTGCCACCTGTTGCCCTAGCTACCCTTTAATGTGCACTATGCTGATGTTGGAGATATAATGTTTTCTGTGGCACCTATAAAACACCTCAGTGATCCTCACAAGCCACAGGAACACCAGATTTATATCCAGCTGTGGCAGTGAGTCTCTGCCATCTCCAGCTGTGCCAGAGCTGTTGGAGTGCAGCTCCACAAGTGAAGGCAAATGGCAAGGGGAGCCCTTTGTACTGCTGGGCAAAGCCTGCAGAATTTCAGGACAGAAGTATAAACACCTGCATGCAGCTAACATTTAAAAATGCATGTAATTGTTGGTATTTTATTATATAGCTACAGCTCTGGCAATGTTTCCTGGTTTGGAGCTCCCTATAGAGACGTGCACAGAGGTGCCCACAATTTGGAAAAGGTTCTGCAGGCTGGTGGGCACTAAAGGAGGAGAAATCCATCCCCCCCTCCTCCCCCAGCCAGCTCCTTGAACTGCAGCATTCTGCCTGAATCCACAGAATTCCCAGTCTCTTGTTTTCTAGCCAACAAAAAACATTTTGGAAGGGGTTAAAATTTTACACAAACAACATCCCTTACGCTGAGACTTCAAATAATCTTTCATTGTGGCCATTCCATGCCACAAAGTGTTGGCTGATTTCTCTTTTCTTCTGGGCTCTCTTCTCTATTTCAAATAACTTGATAATATGCAAAGAAAAAGTTTGCTGCTGTGTGAGGTTCTCAGGATTGTGATGTTCCCTTAACATTCCTTCTGGAGGCTTTGCAGGGCTCAGTTTTCATTCCTGTTCTTCTCCTGCATCCTATTTCTGGCTAATCCCATCTGCAAAAGCAAATTGGTTGGGAACAGTTGGGTTAGAAGAAGATTCCTTCTCCATCCAGAGTAAGTTTTTTCCTCATCTCTAATGTCTCTATTTAGCCACAAGTTGGAGTCTGATTTAGTGGCTATTCCCTTACCTGCCTTCAATGCCAGGGTGTTCACCCTTCTTATTATTGTCAAGCACATAATGTGTGTTTTCTCTTTGGATAATTCTTATTCATCTCACTTGTTGCTGCTCATCTGCAGAGCTATTTCAGAATCTTCCTTTCAAATGTCCTAAAAAGTTCTTTTGTGGTGGTAATCGTTGTCAAGGAGTTCTGGTTGTGCTGCTCAGTCTGTGCCCTCACCAGGCTGTGTTGGCTTTGCACACAAGTTTAAGTGCTTTGCTCCTTGTTATTTGTGGCTTCCAGTTACACAAATTATTTGTGTTTGCTTTCTTTCTGCCAACTTTGTCACCCACAAACGTCTTCACACTTAAAGTCACAAGAAGCAGAATACCAGAGGAGGGGAAAAAACCAACCCCACAAACAAAACCCCAGGAGTACTGGACAGTGCTGTTTCCTTGAATAACACCAAAGAGCTCTCTCCTCCTTTTCCCAGGAAAAACCCTTCATTCTTCCAGTAGGTTCTAGAGGCTGTTCCTCAGCCTGTGCCTCCAGTCTGCCTTCCTTGCAGAGCTGCAGCATGGCCCTTGGGCAGATAAAGTTAAAGGAAGGCTGCAGCAGTGTGCTCCTGGGGAATGGGAAAGAAATGAGAATGTTAAGGACAAAAGTCTGGGGGGCCAGCTATTCAGCCACAATCCTGAAAAGAATTCAAATGTATTTTCTGTAAAAAAAATTCTCTCACAGCATTTAAGAGATCAGGAGGACACTCAAGGAAAACTTACAATAAATCAGATTGGAAATTTGTTTGAAATAATCTTCTTGTCTCTTTCACAGAAAATGTTGCTGCCCTGACCAGCAGTCATGAAGAGAAGGGGGTGAAGCGAATTTGTCTGGACAAGTGTGAATGAAGTTTGAAATTTGCAGCAGGATTTATTAGCAGTGACTGCAGGAGGTTTTGCCAAGCCAGCCATTGACATGAGAATGGATTCAGTGCCTCAGACTTAAGTGGTAACTCATTTTTCTGCCATCTTCTGATTTCCAATACAGTACAGTAGGATCATTTCTATTTTAGATTATATTGTTTTACTACTACCAGAGTTTAAATAGAGAATCTTAGAAGAGCCAAACATGTGATTTTGTGAGCTTCATTCATTAGCAAAAAGTTGAAATTTCAGTATCTGGTGCTTTATTCAGTAGTTGAAATTTCTTCCTGTGGTTTCACCCCATGTCTTCCTATTTGAAAAACAAAAAGATTTTTATCCATTACTGACTGTTTTCCTACCCAATGCCCAGCAAAATGCAGTTTGGAATAGGGTGTAGAAGTAGCTCTGTCTCTGTTTTTTGTTATATTTTAAGTACTTTGTGTGACTCCTGAAACCTGTGGAAAGACACACTAATTTGGCACACTAGGAAGTTTGCTTTTTTCTGCTGACATTCAATATTTCCTCAAAAATCTTTTTCCATTTTCTTCTTTTCTTTGCTCTTCTTATTTGCTTATCTTTTTCTCTGCCATTCATAGCTGGGTATTAAACATCTGAATACTTCTGTGCCTGTTCACCTGAGGTCATTTTACTAGTCAGGAATACAAAACTGTGCTACTTTTTAAAGTTAAATTGGGAGCAGAAAGACCCCCCCAGCTCTGTCTTGCTGTCCCCTTTTGGGCTCTGTGCCTTTGTACCAATGTAGAACTGGCCACTGAAACCAGAAGCTTTTAAAGGGGTAGAGGGGAATTAGCACATCTTTAATACCACACCAAGATGATGTTTCCATGTTTTTTCAGGCAAGAGAGTGAAAGGAGGTGTTTGTGCTCTCCTCAAAGCCTCACCAAACCCCAGCTCAGTACCATCTGACTTAGTTAGAAAACTGTGATGTAACTGCAAATATCCAAAATGATATCTCACCACATTCCTTTCATTTGTCATGAACAAAACAAAGGAAATCTGTTATGTGCTGTGGTTTTGTTTGAAATGCTTATCTCTTATTCTACCCTCTTATTTTTTAGAGGGAGAGTGAACAGATCTGACAGTAGTTCTTTTTGACTGATGGTAGAAAAATTAGGCCAGCATTTCTGAGCCTCACAAATATCCCTGTTCTTATTTACCAGTCCAGGTGAGGTATTCACTCCACCCCTGTATCATAGTCTGTGTTAGAACTTCAGTGGGAGAACAGTCAGTGCCCCAGAAGGATTCTGTGAGGCCAAGGGTGGGATTTCAGAAAATGGTCAGCAACTCTGTGTGAAATCCACACTGTGCTCCTGTGTCTGTTGTGAGAGCACTGTCAGAGCAGCACTGAGCCTCCCAGCCAAGAGCTTAGAGCCCAGCCAGTGCACCAGGTGCTCAGGAGGCTGCTGGGTTCCTCCCTCACTGAGTTCCCCTCTTTAGGAGTTGTCTGGTTTGTTGCCAGAGTTGTTTCTCTACTGTGTCAGTGTCTTCTGCTGCATTGGCAGGAAGGGAGGGCTTGCAGATTCCATCTGTCTGCAGTGGTGACAAATGAAGCTCAAAAAGAACTTAAAAGAAAAATGTTTTGCTTCTTTCAGGTTTTCAGATTTACTGTGCTCTCCTTAGAGCCTTTTCTCTGTTGTTCCCTGTAGCCCTGCAGTCCCTTCTCTTTGAATGTGTGCATAGATCCTCAGATCTGATTCACTCACGTGTCTAATGAGAACAAAAAAAGACAGTTCCAGCTCTCATGTCTGTTTTGCAAAAGTTTTGGAGCTGGAGCACCTCAGTGGGATGTAGGGCACTGTAGAGCCAGAAATATGAGCAGCACGAGTTACAAAGCAGTCCTAGCCACAAACTCTTGCCCGTTCTTCTAAGGAAAATGCACCACCTTGGCTTGTCTGTATGCAGGCAATCAGGAGGGGCTACAAACAGGCTCTAACCACCATCATGAGAGGAAACATTCCTGGGAAGCTGGAAGGTGATGTTTTGTCTGTTCCCTTGTACATCCCTGCCTGGCAGAACAACTTCTTCATGCATTCATCCTTTGACAAAACAGCACTAACTGTAAATCTGCTGGGGACAAGGACTTCAGCAGAGCAAATAGGTTCCCATAATTGTTTCTGCATTCAAATTACGATTATTTAGCTGATAAAAGTGACAGTCAGAGGCCCAGAAACAGGGAGAGCAATACTATGGGATAGATTCCTCTGCTGGCACAGGAAGATGTTCATCAGCTGAACACCAAGATGTTTTTGCAGTTGAGGGAAGAGCTGGGTGGGATGAGGCCTGGGAAGAGCCAGGGCTTGCTGCTCTAGGCAGGTAGATCTCCTTCCTGCTGGAGATGCTCTGGAGTGGCCTAGGTGGGAACTGATGGAGTGCACAAATTCTTTCTGTCTCTGAGAACAGCTGGAGGATGTTGCCTGGGAGGTGCTCTTGGCTCAGGGATTTTAAATGGGAGGGTTTTCTCTCAGCTTCAGAACACATTTTTTCCGCTTGACTCACTGACTGAAATCTGAATGAGTGATAAAATTTCTAAAAGTAATGTTGAATTGGTTGGAAAAATAAAAACTGCATTTATCATCAGGAAGGAAGGACAAAGTAAGGGGAAAGATTCAATGAAGAGGAAGTCACCACCTTCCCAGGAACAATGGGAGGCTGTGGGCAGCTCACACACCTCAGCCTGCCTGGCTCTGCAGCCACACAGAGGCTTCTGAGGCCCCTGCCAGGCTCCTGTCCCACACACAGGACCCACACACGTTCTGTGGGATGCTCTCCATGGAGAAGGCTGCACCAGGAACGTGTTTGCAGAGGTTCCCTCACTGTACAGAGCTCGAGCCTGTGTGTGCATGAAAGGAGACTGCCCACTGACTCCTGCAGAAGCCATTCCTCTCCAGGAACAACACCAGCCTTTGTTGCTTCTCTTTGGCTTGGCACAAAGAACAAGGAAGGAGCAGAAAATGCTGGCCCTGAAGAGGAGCCTGTTGTGATCCATGTGAGCTGAGATAAAGTGAGGTATCTGCAGGGACAGGCAAGGGCTGCTGGCTTAGATGGGTTTTTAGGATAATAACCATAATAGCATTATTTTAAAGATCTTACATTTCTATAGTGCATTTCCTGTTTGTATTCCTGAACAGTTTTCCAGATTCCAAGTGCTGTATCATTTCTGTGTGCTTGCAGTTTGGAGAAACTCTGGGCACAGAGGACTGTGCTGGGTGTGCTCCCCTGCAGAACAGGCCAGCTGCTTCCCTCTGAGGGTAAAACAGGGAACAGATAGAGGAACATTTGAACTGCAATTGCACATGCACAAAAGGATGCAAAACTGAGGATACTGATCTCAAAAGAAGCTGAAGATACTGAAGTCAGGATGTGTTTGAGTTGGGGGTTAAGGAAAAATGACTTTTTTTCTTCCCGAGACCTGGCTTGTTCATTTGTCAGGTTCAACCAGGCTTTTCCAGCTGAGGTTTTAATGGCTGAGGGCTGATTCAAAATGGAAACATTGACAGACTAAGCAACAATAACTTAATAATATTTTTTCCATGTCCCTATATGCACTTCTTTCCAGAGGGCAGTTCAGATTTTTCACGCTTGCAGTCTCTGTTTTCACTCAGACTTATCTCTGAAATGTGCCCATCACAGGTGTGTTAAAAATTCTGTCCTTGTCAGTTTAGCTGATAGAAGGCAGCTGAGGCTGTGTTTGCTTGAATTCTTGCTGGAGTGATGGCTGGAAATTTCAAACAAACAGGGCAAAATGGAAAAATTATCTTGTAAGTGTGTGGGGCTCCTGGTCTTCATTTTGGCCATGCCCCTGTGAGTTCCATCCAGGCAGATCTGCTGCTGGGGATCTTGGAGCTCCTTTTGTGATGGGATGGCAGATGGCTCTTTGCAGGAGGAGGAAGCTTTCTGTGGCTGGGAGGTGATAGGTCTTGCTTATGGTGAGGTCTCCTCTTTTCATTTGCTCAATATTTGTAACAAATTCACGTTCCCTGAATTTCCATCATGTGAAACTTGTGTGTTTTACTCTGTCATTTCTTTTATCAGCTGCTCAGTTGGTGATAATTGCATTGTATTTTTCATACTGGGTCCTTTCATTTTTCTCTAGTCTGTTATTATGTGATGTGGCCTTGGCAAGAAACACATTCCCATTCTTCCAAACAAAAAAAATTCCCAAACCAAAAAAAGAAACCTGCATACAGTTCAGATCCTTCCAATTAAGAAAACTATGAACTTGTAGGTGAAAAAGATAATTATCACATTTGGACCTGCTGCAAGCAATAATCATTTCCATGGAATGCAGGTAGTGCCACTGTGCCAAGGTTCTGGGCAGTGCTGGATGCCCTTGGGTACTACAGCACCTACCTCATCCAGGGAGTTCCTGCAGCAGCACTTCTCATGCCCCCTTTAACACAAAATAATTGGAGTTTTGGAGGCTTCTCACATTCCAAAGGTTTCTTCACTTTATCCAGAATGCAGCTTTTCCTCTCAAACATCCATTTTCCTGGAGCTGGAGTAGATGACCTCCAGCCACCCCTTCACCCCTAATGATCCTGTGATTCCTTAACCCTCCCCAGGAAAACTCTGAAAATGCACTCAGAACCAGCTGCTGATGGTGCACAGTCTTTTTCCTTTGCTCTTACAAAGAGGAGTTCTTTCAGCCCAATCATCTCTATTTTAAATATGAACATTAGCATATCTATATTTTAAGCAGAAATACTTCACAGGCAAATAGGCAGGGCTTTAAAGAGACTTCAAAATATTTCCCAAAATACCTGCCTTGCTTTCTTTTTCAGCCTTGTCTTATGTATCATTCTCTATATGAGTTAACCTACTTTTTTTGCTAAGCTTTTATTTTTGTTCTGTTGCTTTCCATTTCTGGGGATATAAATTCTGTGTATTCTCTTGGGGAAAACTGCAGGTTACACTTTAACTTGCACTGTGGTGGCAGTGCTTTGTGATTTACATTACAGTGGCATTCCAAAGATATTTCACAAAATTCAGACTTTTCCTGCTGAAGGAGTATGGCAGGCCATGTGCAAACATAACTGGGATTGTTTATTTTTCCATTACTAGATAAGAAGGTGCGAGGACAAATCAAATACAAAATGAAAAGAATCCCTATTCCGGATTCTTCAGATTCCTGCCTCCCCACCCAGATGTTTGGAGAGCACTGCAGGCTGCTGAGATGCATGCAGCTTATCTGCTGCATACCCTACCCAAGCTCTACCAATTACTGATTAGTTCTGTTCCTCTTGTACTGGGGCTTTGCTGTGCTGCATTGCTGTTCTTATGAACATCTTTGACAGGTTAAAATACTTCAGATTTTTCACAGTCATCTCTTGAATTAGTAACCAGGAATAAAAGTACCACTTGATAAGCAGCAGTGACACCTTGTTTTCTCCTATCAGTACAGCTGTAAACCAGTCAGAGGGATTGAATCTGTCCAAAAATCCCTGTCTCCAGGGAAGGCATTGCTGAAAGTGGAACTGAGACAGACAACTTTCTCTTGTTGGGACTGACTTCCTCTTTCAGTTTTTTTGCTGACAGCACAGTTCAGGTACCTCACAATCTGAACATTTATTGTTCCATGCAGGAGGAGAAGTGCATCAGCAGTTCTGACTTACAGACATTTCAGACTTCTTGAGCACTATCTCTGTTGTCCCCTCCTGTAATAGTTTCAGATATATGCCCAGTCAAATCAGGATATTTGGTTTTCAGCATAAAACTGTTTGCTTTCAACATCCATATAAAGCTTACTGAGGAGGGATACACACACCCACCAATTCAAAGATGTCATACTCTGAGAAATAAACATGTGTTACTCCAGTAATGCCCACTGGAGCAGTCTGGGGTGTATTTTATTGCATCACTGTTGTGGTTTCAGTGTATTTAAGTTTAAGGCTTTAAGTGAGTGAATTTACAGGTATTAAATGGATCAAAATTTATGAGTTTGCCTTGTTGATGTAAAAGACATTTCTTCTGCAGCTAAAGAAAGATGGCACCAAGCTTACTGAAGGAAAAATAGTCCTTGCCTGACTATGAGTCTGTGTTACTGATTTTCAAGAGTTGAGCTGATAATATCCACTAAGCTTGATGCTGGTGATGGATACAAAAATTAACCTTGAATATCTGGTAGTGACATACTTGAGTCTTGCATCAGTCAGTATTCAGTTAATTATCTAAGTATCTGTGCAAAGAGAGCAGGCTCCAGCTGGCTGTAATTAGGGCTGGATTGTTCCATGCCTTCAAGACAATTTTTACATTCATGGGATCTGCAGCTTTCTGTTGTCCTCATTTCCTGCAACATAAAAGCACTTGTGTGTCAAAGAATGAAAGGGGGCAGAGAGTGAGAGAGGCTGTGCAGATAAATCTCATTAACATCCCTGACAGTCTGGCTGAGAAATAGGCATTGCAAGATCTAAATAATTTTTTTTAAAAATAAAGATGGAAAACAACTCCCAGGAGCCATAGAAAGAAAGTGTTATTTCACTTGCCTGGAAGACAAGGTGGATCTTTAGAAAGTACAGTGGGTTTTATAAAAGATGAAATGTGCTCTGTGAATTTTGGTATTAATGAGAGACCACCAGGCTGTGCAGGAAGAGGAGTGTGTGACAGACAGTGGGTGAGGTGCCCTGGGGTACAGCACTGCCAGTACCAGAGGTGCCAGCCCCTTGTGGAGTGCAGGCTCTGGGGTTTGCCCTTGTGCTGCTGAGTTCCCAGCTCTGCAGTGCTGGCACTGGCTCCAGGGATGTCCTGGCTTGGGGAGACACTCCTCAGCTCCCTTCAGCTCTCAGGTCATCATGAGCTGTGCAACCTCTATTTCAGCTCATGAGCAGCACTGGCAAGTTTTCAAATGATACACAAAAATTATACACAAATTATACACAAAACAGCCTTTTGTGTAGTTTGCATGTAAAATTGCATGTTGGTGTTTCAGTGGGATCCAGTGGGGAAGGTTTGTGCCAGCAGCTGGGGAGGGAAAAGTGCAGTCAGTGTGAGCCCAAGGACTTAAGGACAGGATCTGCTCCAGCCATGATGCTGCACAAAACCTGCTGAAACCTCCCCTGGCACTTCTGGGGAGCAGAGGGAGGCTGAGGCCCTCACTGCTGATGTCCTTCACTCCCTGACCTGACAGAAATCCACCCCTCCTCCCCACCCTCAGGTGGAGCTGCTGCAGTTTGAAAGCTGGGGCTGTTCACAGGTGTCATGGAGGTGAGCATGGCCATCTAATTTTAGCTTATAAACCTTATAAGGGCCTAAAGAAGTTAACAAAACCAGTAGTTGATAAGGAAAGGTGTACAAGTTAAATTCCTTCTTTGTTTGATGCAGATTAAATACTGTCACAAGCAGTAATAGTTGCATGTGTGTTTCTCTTCAGGTTGGCTCTATGCAGGCATCCCCAGCAGTGCTGGGCAGCTACCTGAGCTGCATTTAGCAAATGCTTTTGCCACGTGGTCACAGAACTGCAATACTGAGCTGTGTCTGAGCCATCATCCTGCAGTGCCCTGGCACTGGCTGAACACAGACAATCTGTGTGTCACAGCACTTCAGTGGGGCGAGGCTGAAGTGTGCAATACACACCCAAAAAAATAATTTTATTTTGTGTGCTGAAAAAAACTTCGTAAATTTTCTTTTGTGGACTTGATTATTAATAGAGAATTAATGTTTTGCTACTTGGACAAGAATGCTTTACTTACTGACCTGCTTCTGTGAAAATTTCTATTCTCTCAGTATAGAATTTAGAATCACAGATTTTGTTGATTGACTGAAACAAAGCCTCTCAATCCTCAGTATCTCGCTAATTGCCTTGAAACGTTCCTATGACAGCTGTGCAAAAGTAGCTGGACAGATAAGAAAGTGATAGCAGAGTGTAAGTAGAGCCCTGGCTCAGCTCAGCCATGGAGCAGAGCCACTTAGCCATGGTTTGATGTCAGCTATTCAGCCTAGGGATGAGCTGGGAGCACGGGCAGTTGGTGAACTGCTCTGCCCCATTACAGAATCAGAGAATTGTTAAGGTTGAAAAAATCCTTATGATCATTGTGTCCAGCCACTGACACAGCCCTGCCAGCTCCACTGCTGACCTGTGTCCCCAAATCCACATGGCTTTTTAATCCCCCAGGCATGGTGACTCCACACTGCCCCGGGCAGCCTCTGCCAGGCTGGACAGCCCTTTCAGGGAAGACATTTTTCCCTCATTTCTGACCTGAAGCTTCCCTGCACTCTGTGCCCTCCTTGTTGTGAGGGCCCCCCCTGTGACCCCAGGGTGTGAGATGTGGCCTCAGCAGTGCCCAGCACAGGGCCATGGTCACTGCCCTGCTCCTGCTGCAGGCCAGGGACCAGCAGCCGTGTTCCCCACCTGGGTTCATGTCCAGCTGTGCCCAGGTCCTTCCTTCCTGCTGGGGAGCTTCCCAGTCCCTCTGCCCCAGCCTGCAGCACTGCAGGGAGTTGTGAGTCAAGGACAGGACCCCGCTTTTCACCCTGCTGAACCTCATACAGTTGGCCTTGGCACATGGATCTGGCCTGTCCCGGTCCCTCTGCAGAGTCCTCCAGCAGATGAACATTCCCACCCCACTGAGTCTGTCTGCCACCTGGCTGAGGGTGCCCTCGAGCCCCTCAGGATCTCCTTCCCTTTAGCCTGGGTTAGCACTTGGTCACCAAAGGAAAGGGAGGCACAGGGGAAGTGCCTGAAGTCCTTTCCTCCCCACAGAAGCTCCCTTTCTCAGTTTGATTTCCAGCAGGGGACTTTGCTGCAGGGCCCTACAGGCAGCACAGCTGGGCAGTGCTCCAAGGTTAAACAAATGAGCAGTGGGACTGTCACAGGTGGCACTGTGTTTGCAGGACACACAGCCACAGGCTCCATTTGGCATGTCTGCATTTCAGTGGTTTCCAGAAAATCTGAAGATTATTTTCCAGGAAATGAAGAGAATTCAGTTATGATGGCAAAATATTAAAGGTACAACTTGCAGCAAAATCCAGGAGCTCTTCAGAAGCTCCTCCACTCTGTTTTGTGGTTCACGAGGTGATTCATCCCAGAGACCCTGCCTTCCCAACTGCCTCAGCTCATGCAGAAGTTTAAGCCTGTGATAGTCTATGTTGCAACTTCAGCATAAGGGATAATGGTTCCTAATTGTTGAGTAGCACATTGAGTGCAGTAAGTGCTGACCTCTCTCTGCAGCACTGTGCCACAGAAGGAATGGCTTTCGTGTTGAAACCCAATTGGAGTAGCTGTAATGCTTCATGCATCATTTTAATGGCTCTCTCAAAAAGCCTGGTATCTCGGTATGTCATTATCTCAGACTCTGCAGTTGTTGTTTCTTATTTAAATGTCCTATCTCACTTGAGATTTAATGTAATTAGAACCAGCCTGTGGAAAAATCTTTTTCTATTATGTCTTAGCTATTGTTTCAGTCAAGATGGTAAAGCAAATCAAACAGGATATAATGAAAATGATAAAACCATTTGCAAGAGGCAGTTTTCCTGAGGGAAGCAAAAGGCAGCACCACTTTTCATTTTGCTTTGTAATTCTAAACATGGCATGGGCCTGGAGTGACTCCACAGAGACTTGTCCAATACACCTGAGAGCACAGACAGGTACAGCTGGCAGGAATCTGCCTTGGCTGATCCAACAGGGAACCAGAAGCACCACAGCAATAAGCTTCTTCCACTGTTACTGCTGCTGTCCCAGCCTGTTCAGCCAGCACTGGGTCTGCTTGCCAGCCAAGGTGTGTGTGAAGGAGCTGGGCCTGCAGTAATAAACATCTGAGATTGTTCTTTTTTCCTTGAGCTGCAGCATCCTGGGGAGGGGCATCCAGACTGTGGGGCCTGCAAAGGCACTGGTACCCACAGCCTCGGTGTAACACGTGTCTGCAGCAGGAATTGCTATTCCTGCTGTAGAAGGAGAGGAAAAAGTGTCCAAGGCTTTCTTGCTCTGGCTTGGAGGCCACATCACAGCAATGCAGGAGCCCTGACTGCTGGGTGATTTCTGAGCAGTTCAGGTGTTACTGTTCCACATCTCTTGGCTTTTCTTTGAGGTTTATAATTTGACATCAAAGCTGTTTTACAATGTGTTTTCTCTTTTGTGCACAAGCCACTTGTGAGCAGGCATTTGTATTGTCAGCACATGTTACAGAATCTATATTCATTCCCAGCAGTATTGATAAATTCAGCTCTGAGAGGCGTTGATGCAGGGCTGTGTGCCATGGCCAGAGCTGGACAGGCAGTGCCTGCACGGAGGCTGGCAGGGCTCTCAGCCCTGCTGGGTCAGAGGGATTGTGTGGGATTCAATTCTCTGAACCTGAGAGAAGCAGAGAAAAGAATGATCAAAATATTTCTTATCTCATTGGCTGCTCCTGTGTTGTGCCAGAGTGGAATGCAACATGGAGCTTATGTACCCACAGTGATGGTGGTTTGTTTCCTTGGCCTGTCGGTCAGCAGGATCCTGTGCAGTTGAGTTGGGTGCTTGTGCAGATTCAGTTTAGATGTAGCATAATACAGCATAATGAAGTAATTAATTAGCCTTGTGCTATCCATGGAGTCCTCCTCGTCCTTCTCCCCCTTGGTCGGGGTTGCCTTGTTTCGAAAGGGATGGATCCAGCGCCCCTGGCACAAAGCCTCTGTGCCAGGCAGTGCTGCTGCTCTGGGGTTGGCCTTCCCTGGCACCCTGGGCTTTGGAGTGCAGAGTGCAGCCAGCTCAGTCTGTCTTCACACAAATGTCAGAAACAACACATCAGGCTTGTTTTTCAAAAGACAATGATGTAAAAATTCAAATTATCAAAAAAATCGTTAGGTTAATACCTGCAAAGATGTAATGAAAAAAGAAAATCTACCTGAAAAATTTCTCATTTTCTGTAGGTTTCTGGGTTTGGTGCTGACTAATTTATAGATCACCTGCCTCTTCTGTTACCTTGATCTCTTTGGAATTCAAGAAACAGTAGTTTCTTCCTCTCCCCTTTTCCCTGTTCCTTTCTTGTAAAGAAATGATTAAATACTCAGAGTACAAATGCTGCACATGAATATTTATAAGAACTTTTATAACATTTAGCAAGGCAATGCTTCATGGCTGTCTCTTTCTGAATGCACATAAGAAAGTGCCATCATTTCTTCGAAGCTGCACTGAGTCCTTATTTGCTACTGGTTGGCAGGAGCTGGAGGCTCCTCAGGGCTGCAGTCACCGATGATGACAAAACACAGAGATCATTGGGGTGTTTCCTACTTTTCTGTTAAAGCACTTGGCTTGTGTTTAATATCTCATAAGAACATGCATCATTTACATTTAAGTTACAGGAAATTGCTAGGCAGAAATCTTATTACTGGCATTGGATAAATACCTGATTCCTGTGTTGATCCTTTGGTCTGGGAAGAAACAGAGTTAAATGTCTTCTGCTTGGAATACTGACACTGTGGGACAATTGAGTGGCCCTGGAGCACACTGTGCAGAGCATTTGGAGGGTCCTCCTGTTAATGCAGAAGTGCTTTAGCCTCCACTTCTCTGCATATTGTCTCTCTGGAGTAGGGCATCCTGTGCATACCTAATTGCCTGTGTAATGCCTCAGAGTGTTGTCACACACCCACTTCTAAAAAGCAAATGGAAACTAGTAGCTCTTAATAGCAGATTTATCCCCTTGACATCCTGAAAGAATTTAGATCAGATTAAGCATAAGAGGAGAAAGAAGAAAGGCTTTAGGAATAAGCAAAAAGGAGAGGGGGTTAGAGTTGTGATTTGTTAAAGCTGATGATAATTTTAGAACTGGGTTTGGAAGTTCCTTCCTCATAATCCTATTGTAACCTCTCCCCTTCTCCCTTATAAAATAATTGCCATAAATTGCACGTTCTCATGTCCACAAGGTTACTATAGGAATTGAAGACTTGCAGTGTTTTTTAAAAGCTGGAGTGCATGATGTGGATTGGCAGTTCCCTGCTGGAGCTTGGCACACCGTGTGTGATGTGGGGCTGCAATGCCCCTCGTTGCTGGGCTGGTCCAGCAGACCCACTGGGGGCAGAGTGGGAATCATCCCCAAGCCAGGGCTGTGACCAGAGCTGTGAGCTCCCGTGGATCTGCTCCAGCAGGGTCTGCCTGGGTGTTACTCACCCTCCCCACTGGCTTCTCACAGGCTGCTTTCTATGGGGTGGCCTTTAAACCATCCCCGCTTTAACATCTTTCACTGGATCAGCTGGCTAACTTAATTCTTCCTGGAATTCATTAATAGTATAATATTTCTGGTTTGTCATCATATTTTCTCAGATTTAAGTCCCCTTTTATCTGGTCACACTTTAGCTTTCTGCCTGGGATGTGTGTGTCTTCTGTAGATGTCAATCTGAAGATACCAGAATATCCCAATGGATCTGATACTTGTGATTTCTTTCCCTTTTTTGTGTTTGTGTTTATAAATATGTCTAATTGATACTTCTCTGCTACAGCACTATGCAAACTATAGAGGTGTATTTTTAAAGAAGCCACCATTTATGTGACTTTAACCCCTGAACTGCTACTGTACTTAATTTTCAGATAGTGATTTTGATCTCCTTCCCAGATGTTTTGGGCACAGTAATTATTAGAATTATTTTCAGCATTAGCAAAGGACAATTGAAGGAGACTATCAACAAACAGTTTAGTTTACATTTCAATTAAAGCTGTACACTTGTGGCATTACATTTATCACCAGATATTGCAATAATAATATTGAAAGACAATAATGCTCTCAATTGTGCTTTACTCGTGCAAAACTTTTGAACCTGATGCATGACCTGTGAGCGTGTCAGAGTCAGAACTTGGTTACCTCTGTAAGAAAAGGATGTACTCACCTGAGAACTCCTGGTTTAGCAGCAGGGCATAATTCAGGATTTTGGGAAGATGCTCCCATGTTTGCATCTACAAAGAAACAAAGGTGTCCACATTGGTGTGGAGCAGCTCATCAAATCCAACCAGATTAAAAAACCTGTAGCCCTTGGATACTAATATCTGTAAGAGTTTTCAAATCACATTTTTCATAGGGAAGATTGAAATTGCACTTCAAAAAAAAATTAGTATGACAGCTCTTCCTAATTTATTTCTTTGCACTGAATTTTCAGTAAAAATGAAGCGTGCACCAGGGAATGCATAGGCAGAGCAAGTGGTAAAATTCCAGGGACCTTTAGAGACTTTCATTTGTCTCTGGTTCCTGGCATATTACAGGTTTGTGGAGATTTGAGGCAGAATTTATTTTATTACTTCTACAGAGCCTCAGACTGAAATCTTCCATCATAGCCTATGAAACAAAGGCCTTGACCCAAGCATGGAACTTGCTGCTGGAGCTTGGTGTGTGCCTGCAGAGCAGGGGCTGCAGGATGGGAGCTTGGTGTGTGACTGCAGAGCAGGGGCTGCAGGATGTCCTGGAGCTTGGTGTGTGACTGCAAAGCAGGGGCTGCAGGATGTCCTGGAGCTTGGTGTGTGGCTCCAGAGCAGGGGCTGCAGGAATTGCTGCCTCGAGGGGAGGGGAGGGATCTGCCTGCCCTCCTTCAGCCCAGGCATTAATGATGCCTCACTTCAGCAGGCAGCCATCTCATTATGTCTGTCAAGTCTCCTCTGCCCTTTTCCTTTCCCGTTCTTCTGTCTCCAAGTTTAGCAAGTAATTAAAAGAGTACAGTGGCTGAGGAGTGAAAAGGGAATTTTTCCAAATGCTGTTCCTTGTAAAGTGTAATACATCGCCCACACCTCCCAGGGCAGTGATTGAAGATCTCCTCACATTTGTCTTACTTGAGATTTAAGCAAAATCATCTGCTGAGCATTTCAGTCTATCCATGTGCATTACAATCCATCCAGGCTCCCTGAAAAGAAAAATGGGAAAATAAGACATGGTTAATGTGCCGGGCTTTACGTGGAGAGCAGAGATTTCACATGGGGCATTGGAGGCAGAGGCTCCAGTCTATCTCCTGACTACACAGAGCTAATCAGCACTGAGAGCCTGTCCTTTGTTGGATTAACTCAGCCTTGGAAGAGCTCTGGGCTGGAGCAGCAGTGCTGGGAGCTGGGGCACTGCCAGGGGCTGCACTGTGTCCTGGCAGGGCAGGGCAGGGGCTCCTCAACCCAAGCCTTGCTTTGGCACAGCCACAGGTGAACAGAAGTTGTGCAGAGCTGCTCCTCACAATCACTGTCTCTCCACTTTTTTCTTTACTCTTCCTGTTCCTGCAGTAAGGAAATTCTTTAGAGAGCAAAGCAAAGGAAGAAGAAACAAGTATTTTTATGTAACAGAAATGTTTGTATTAACATGTATTTTGAAGACCTGCACAGAGTAAATCTGCTTCAGTTTCTCAGCTCTGCTGTATGAAGCAACCAAGAGGCCAATCCTACACCTGTATCCAGGCAGCTGATAAATCTCCTATTATTAACTTCAGCTTTTTTGATTTTTTTTTTTTTTTTTTACATACAGAATTCTGGCATCCAAACAAGTCTTCTGCCTTCATTGAGTTTGACATACTGCAATTTCTCTCAAAATTAAGGCTTTGGGATCACTGTTCACATACCAGCTTTCAACAAAAGGCTTTATAAAACAGCTGGCTTTAAAAGCTGAGTGATTGTCAGATGAGAAATGATTTGTACTTGAAACAGTCACAGAAGGTGAAGTTAGTAGTGACTCATTTTCTGGTTTTGCCAAAAAATATTTCTGCAAATCACTGAAATCCAAAAAATTTAGCATTTAATCTTTATTCACATTAGTGGTTTTTCTGTCAAATAACTGCTGGATACTATTGCAAACAAAAGCTTGCTTTTTAAAACAGCTTTAAAATAAAACACAAATTCCTTGTATTTGAAAAACCATGTTTCCTGTCTTCCTTGTGCCTCTGTATTGTCTTTGCAGGTGCTGGATTTTAGTGAGGGACAAAGAGATAACCTGATTAACAAGTATACAAAAGGCTAAATTAACTTTTAAATCTGGTATATTTTAATTTCATTGTTCTATGTTGTTACTGGTAAACCAAAATGATGAAAATGCAGTGGATGTTCTGTGGGTTAGGCCTGGCTATAGGTGACAGGTCTGAAACTGGGTGTAGGTAGGAGGTGCTACTGAGCAGGATGCTCTGTCCTAAAATTAGTCAGGGGTTTTTATGAGCAGTCTGAAAGAAAATGTAAAGAGGGGGAGAGCAGGAGATTTGAAAGCAGAGATGTGCACTGGCTATACTGGAAAAAAAAGATGGAGGAAATGCATTTTATTTCTTATGTATAGCTGTAAACTGGGAAAAAAAGATTTGAGGCCAGGCTTGTCTGATTGCACTGAGAGAAGTGAAGCTGCTGAAAAGCTTGTGGAAGGCATGAGCACATCATCATCATGAGTTCTGGCTAGCAGCCTGGGCTGCAGAGGACAGTGCCTGGCCTGCAGGTGTGCAGGGATGCGCTGCAGCAGGGGAAGGGTTGTTCTGCTGGTTGTCCCCAGGGTGGAACACCGGCTGTCCTGGGAGAGCAGCAGCCCAAGGGTGCTGCTCACAGTTCACAAGTGGCACTGGGGGTTACGGCTTTGGGCTGCTTCGTTCCCAGAGAAGGCCAGAGAGCTCCATTTATTCATGTTTGTGTTTGAAAATAGCAAAGTAGAAGCAGAAGTGCTGCTGGAGATGGGGGAAAGCAATGAGTAAGGC
Source organism: Fringilla coelebs (assembly GCF_963513975.1). Classification (NCBI taxonomy): domain Eukaryota; kingdom Metazoa; phylum Chordata; class Aves; order Passeriformes; family Fringillidae; genus Fringilla; species Fringilla coelebs. The sequence goes on along the minus strand of NC_140038.1, from coordinate 3,194,111 downwards.
AGCGTTGATGGCTGTCACGGTTACCATGGCAACCCCTTGGCCACCGGTCGGGATGCCATCCCTGTTTATGTAACCATCACAGAACATATGCCACCACCACTAATTAAGCCAAGGTTGAGCCCAGAACCTTGAGATCTGCCATAACTCTTTTTTTTTTCTGCATAAATTGCAGGGTTAAGCACTACAGAGAGCGTAGGGTCTCCTGTGTGACCATCCCGGGGACACCTGGCATCACCTTCCCCCCCTGGGCAGGAGGTGGCAGCAAGGCCAGGCTGTGTTCCTGAGCCATTCCCTCAGCCCTGGAATGGGCTGGTGTCTCCTGGCCAGCCCCTGGAGGCTGAGCTCAGAGGGAGCAGGGACAGAGCTCTGATGCTGCTGCTGTGGCTGTTGTCTCACACCGGTTCTTGTTACAAACAATTTGCTTCCAAACACCACAGTGTTGCACATGGCAGGAATAAACCTCCCTCAAGACCCTCCAAGAGAGCAGGTAATAGCAGCCTGTCCCGTTTCACTGGAATGGCTGTGACAAAAGGTAATTGCCCTGGGCTTGGTGTGGCTCCTGGTGTGGGCTTGCAGCAGCCCAGTTTGCTAATAAAGCATTCTGTCATAAAAATCGCGTTTGAAAGGCAAGGAATTCAGATGAGTGTGGTTTTGCTTTTACCTTCAGACCCCTGTGGACTGGTATTGAGTCATCTCAGCAGTACAAGAGTAGAAAATTCACATTGTTTTTTCTGGCTGCAAAAAGCTTTGTATTCTCAGGATTCTGTCAAGCACAAATAGCAAAATTTGTGTCTGGCAATCAGCTCCTTTAGGAAAACATTTCTATCTGTAAAGAAGAACTAAAGAAAGAGAATTGAATGTTGGGGGTGATTCTCTTTCCTTTGCTAGAGCTCGTTTGCTGTGCTTCGGCTTTGTTGTTTCCTGCTGTGTCCAGCTGCAGGAGTGAGCGCTGGCCGGGCTGCAAGCTCAGCACGGCCAGGGACAATGGGCAGGGGCTGCAGGGCCCGGGCTGGGCTGGGCTCAGCGCTGCGCCTCTGCTGGGCCACCTCTGGTGTTAGGCTGGGCTCAGCCCTGGGGAGCCACCTCTGGTGTTAGGCTGGGCTCAGCCCTGAGGAGCCACCTCTGGTGTTAGGCTGGGCTCAGCCCTGGGGAGCCACCTCTGGTGCTAGGCTGGGCTCAGCCCTGGGGAGCCGCCTCTGGTGTTAGGCTGGGCTGGACTCAGCGCTGCGCCTCTGCTGGGCCACCTCTGGTGTTAGGCTGGGCTCAGCCCTGGGGAGCCGCCTCTGGTGTTAGGCTGGGCTGGACTCAGCGCTGCGCCTCTGCTGGGCCACCTCTGGTGTTAGGCTGGGCTGGGCTCAGCCCTGAGGAGCCACCTCTGGTGTTAGGCTGGGCTCAGCCCTGAGGAGCCACCTCTGGTGTTAGGCTGGGCTCAGCCCTGAGGAGCTACCTCTGGCGTTAGTCTGGGCTCAGCCCTGCGGCTCTGAGATCCATCTCTGGTGTTAGGCTGGGCTCAGCCCTGAGGCGTCATCTCTGGTCTTAGGCTGGGCTCAGCCCTGCGGCTCTGCTGGGCCACCTCTGGTCTTAGGCTGGGCTCAGCCCTGAGGAGCCACCTCTGGTCTTAGGCTGGGCTCAGCCCTGTGGCTCTGAGGAGCCACCTCTGGCGTTAGGCTGGGCTCAGGCCTGCGGCCCTAAGGTCCAACTCTGGTGTTAGGCTGGGCTCAGCCCTCCGGCTCTGTTGGGCCCCCTCTGGTCTGTTAGGCTGGGCTCAGCCCTGAGGAGCCGCCTCTGGCGTTAGGCTGGGCTCAGCCCTGCGGCCCTGAGGTCCAACTCTGGTGTTAGGCTGGGCTCAGCCCTGAGGAGCCCCCTCAGGTGTTAGGCTGGGCTCAGCCCTGAGGAGCCCCCTCAGGTGTTAGGCTGGGCTCAGCCCTGAGGAGCCGCCTCTGGCGTTAGGCTGGGCTCAGCCCTGAGGAGCCCATTCTATTGTTAGGCTGGGCTCAGCCCTGAGGAGCCCACTCTGGTGTTAGGCTGGGCTCAGCCCTGGGGCCCTGGGAGCCCCCTCTGGCGTTAGGCTGGGCTCAGCCCTGCGGCCCTGGGAGCCCCCGCCGGTGCCGGGCTGGCCGCTCGCAGCTGCCCTGTGGCTCTGCTGCCCCGGAGCACATGGGCAGCGATTTCCTGCCTGGAGCAGCCTGCTCGGGATTCCTGCTTCCCCTTCCTCCTCCTTCAGCACTGGCTAAAAATTATAGTGGTTTATGCACTTGATAGGTGCAAACATCTGTCTGTGAAAATGCAGGATATTTCTTTTCTCATGGAGTAAATTGAGCAAATTGCCCAGCTGCAAAAACCAGTCATTGACTGTAAGGATAAAAACTAACACAGGATTTCTGTTGCATTTCCTTTCTGATTCTGTCCTTGATTGTATTTAATGATGCCTTCACTGCATAATTTTCCATGTGTGGAAAATTATTTTAAAGTATGGAATCAGATTTTGGGAACTAAAATAAATGATTGGGGTTTTGCTGGGGTTTTTTTCCTGCCCTACATCTTGTCTCTTTTGGAAGGCTAAAAAGCTGATTACTGACTGTGAGTTGCCCTGGGTTTGGCTGTTAGTCCTTTTCTGTCCCCACGGAGGGAAAGGGCTGCACACAGAGCCCCCACGATGTGCCTGCCACACTGGGGTGTTGTGGGCTGGCAGGCACAGCACTTAATCATCAGAATAAGGAAAAAGTCAATTCTTATTCTGTATGCTAAAAGCATCCAGTGCCAGTACCTCCTAATTCCTTTTCTGAATTTCATCTATGCTAGTGCTTTTTATCCCTAATAACATTCTTATCAGTGGTAGCTTGCCATTTTATGGGAATGGATTTTAGGCAAAGCATAAGTAGAATAAGCAAAGAAATTATCTGTTGTAAACTTCAACACTAGTAAACATTAATATCTTTAACCTTTTGACTTGGAGCTCATCATTCATTTCACTGCTTGGGCTTATGACTGCAGATTAAAATTTCTTGCATTCATCTTGCTTGGTGGAGTAGCTTATTGGATGAATAAATGACACCCTAATTAGAAGAGTAGCCTGAGTGAGAGTAAGCTGCTGGAACCAGCTTTGATGGTCAAAAAATTACCTGTAGCTAGTTTCTCAAGATTATCAAAGAGGCCCTCAAATTAGAATGTCTGTCTTTGATCATAGATGTGAGGAATGAGGCAAAATGAGTGCACCAAGCAGATGGCAGGGGGAGGAGATGGTTGCTGTGGAATGGAAAACTGGAGGAGTTTTTACAAAGATTCAGGCCCTTTCCAGGCATTGCTCTACCACATAGTGAATGAGACAGCAGTATAGGGCTTATTTTTATTTCTATTTTCCACCATAAAATTGTAATGCATGTTTCTTCAAAAGTTAAATTGATTAGGTTATTTTTAAAGAAAAATCCCTTTTCTATCATTCCTCTCTAACCTTACCCTCATTTTTCTAGCCTGTAGTGTGCCAAGCTTCAAACAGTACTAATCTTTAGCAATGTCTTTCCACCTGCCTTCCTCAGCTGGCTGATTCCTGTGGGTTTGTCCTGCAGGACCTGTGGGAGTGGCACAGCCCCTGCTGCCCAGGGTCAAACACCAAGTCACAAAAGGTGCAAATGGGATGGCTCAGGACTGAGTGACAAGTGTGGGACAGAGTGACAGAGTGTGGGAGGAGGAGAGGAAGGCCTGACCTTTGCAGCAGGAGATGGTGGCATCTCAGTGCTCCTGCAGCATGGGGTGATTTTGCTGGCTCCAGCTGAAAGCAGGAAAAGCAGGATCTGCTAAGAGGAGGAGCAGGCAGGCCCAGCCCCTGACTGCTCCAGTGGCCAGCATGGGAACAATCTGGTAATGAGCAAAGCCTCTTCTGCACTGAAAGGGTTAATGCTGCTGCTTTCAAACTCTGGAATTGGGAACTGTGGGTTCTCCCCACCTCGTACAACTGTCATGGCTCGTCCCATGTATCAGTGTCTGCTTGTTCCTCTGAGCCCACTGACCCCTTGATCTCAGTGCCAGCGTTTTATGTGGAATAATTTTCTTTTTGGAGATGTAAATATGCTGCATTGGGTTTATTGCTTTTTTTTTCTTTTTGAGATAGACACTAAATGGGAACGCCCAGTCTGTCTTCTTTATGTGACAGATCATTTAATGTACTATTACATTATTTTATTTGTCTCCATTCTGAACTAAACTATCCTAATCTTTTTGTTTCACTGAAGGGATGAAAAGCTTTCCATATTAAAATATTTTTGTGGCTGTTTTATGCAGCATTTCTTCCTGAGATGTCATAAATAGAACTGAGTGCAATACTCAGTAAATCATGCCATTGATTTTCTCACACAGAAAGCACGTAATCTGCTGGTTGCCTGGCCTTTGCTGAGACACCATTTGCATGCCCTGCCATTAGGAATTGGAGAGAACTTCTTAAAAGCTTAAAATAAAACTCTGCCAATTTCTCTTTTGCCCATTGGTTCACGGTTTGGTAGGAAGAGCAGGTTCCCTTGCCAGAAGTGATGATAAAGAGCAGGTCCCTTCACCATGTGCTGTACTGATGCCTGGTTCTGATAAGGGACTGTAATTTTGCACAGCTCAGCCACCTGGTTCCTGAATTTCTCCACAGTTCTTGGCTCTGCACAGCCCAGCCCTGCTGTGCTGTTGCTGTAATTTATGGGTTATTTTTAATACCTCATTTTTTTATAACGGCTCGTGGTGGTTTATTTTTAAACTTAATCCTGCCAAGCCTTTATTTAATGACTCCTAAAGTTCCCAGGGGAGACTGGGACCACGGGAGGGTGCCCACTGTGCTGCAGCCTTGGTGTTGGAGCTGATCCTGCCCTGGCTGTGAGCCAGCCCCTCCCTCCTGAGTTACCTGCCCTGACACTTCCCTGTGTCTTCGCTTCCTGTTTAGTCACTTCTTCCCCATCCTTTCCAATGCCCTTTTGTATTTTGCTATCCACAAGTTATTTGCTAAACTGAAATGGGGGTTTTGGGAAGTTTTGGGGGTTGGCACATGTGGATTTTGCTGCCTCAGGTGTTCAGCACTCAGATCTTTGGAGCCAGGGTGGAGGAGTGCAAGGGAGAGAGGCTGAAGCAAACAAAATTGCTGGACTCCACAATCCAGGGGTGATCCACCCTGTTTTCCTTCTCCAGCTGTGCTCAGCAGAAGGATAACCACAACTGTTCCCAGCTCTCTGACTATAGGAGCACTCTAATGTTTCTCAGCTATTGCTTTTTTGTTTATTGTGAGCAACCTCTGGAGAGGTTTGGTAAAGTTCATTCTTTTCCACGAGTGTTTGCGTGTGCTTAAACAAAAGGGAAAAGATCAAAGGGCAGAATTTCGAGTGAGCCCAGGAAGGGTAAATCAAAGATAATTAGATTGGTCAAGATACAGTCCTACAGGTGCACTTTTAAAATGCTGTGGAGGGCTTAATTCTCATAGTTTCCCTTAAATAAAGTAGGGAGAAACTGAAATGCACTGGAATTGAGGATACTTTTTTGAAATTATAATTATTGAGCTTTTTTTCCGGTCAGCTGATATGTACACCCATAATTTGCTGCTAAATCTTAGAATGTTGTACAGCCATTTTCAGAAAGCAAACAATTTGTAGTTTGGCTTACCTCACTTTTTTAAAAGTAGAAAATAAAATCAATTTTCCATGTAAATAAAAAAGTATTCCCAAAGAATATACTGTCATGCTGTGTCTGAGTGATCATCATTATAAGAATTTATATATGTCTAAATGCACCAAATAAATTTAAAATCTTATTAATGCTAAATGATGATTTCTTTTTCCAAAAGGAAAAAATCTCCAGTTTAGAATGTCAAGAATTCTTATTATTGGGACACATAAGAGTCCCTATTGCAATACCTGCCTTGGCTGGCCCCTTGGGCCTCAGCACCAAAGGTCAGAGCTTGGCCTTATTACAGCTCTGTGTGTTCCAGTGTGGTGATGCAGAATCCATTCAGGGTAGCTGGGCACATCCCAAGGATGTTCCTTGCCTTTTCCTTGCTCTGTGGCATTATCTCTTTGGGTTAGGTAAATTGCAAAGAAATGCCTGTTTTCTTCTGAAGCATCACAGATTGTCTAGCCCTGGGCAGGTTTTTTCTCCAGTTCGTTGGTTATTTCCATCAGGTTTTATCCTTGCAAGTTTTAGGGAGGAAAAAAAACCCCATATTTAAGGTTTTCCTTCACTTACTTAGCATTTTGAAATACTTATGTCATTTAAGCTCTTTTTAAAGGAGAGAAAATACAGTGGGAAACATTAAAACAGGAAAAAAACCCTATCTGCAGCAAGATAAAACTTCTGTTTTAACAAAAGTGGTAATGCCCAGCATTTATGGAAATGTCCATCTGTGCTCTCTGCCAGAGTCAGTGCTCTGGCTTGGTACTGCATCGAGCTGATATTTAGCAAATATCCTTCACTTTGGGAATAAAGTAGTGCCAGCCCATAGTGCTTCTTGCATTCTTTATTCCGTGGGTTTTCCTGGCACAGGCTGAGGGAGGGCAGTGCTGGACACTCCCTGGGAGCATCCCCACAGCCCCTGCCCCCCAGGCAGCACCTGCCCCAGGGTGGGGTTTTAAAACACTCTCTGAAAATGTTCATGATTGCATTAAAATTGAAGAGAAACAGAAATCAAATCCTGGCAGAGAGGAGCCATCCCTTTTTCCGTGCTGTGTGAGACTCGCACTTTTGTTTATGATGATCAGTGACTGTCCAGATGCCTCTAAGTGGTTCAGACAAACCACAAAGCCGTGGTGGTTTTGTGGCCTTTGGGCACTCCCGTATAGGAAGTCCAGGTTGAATTCCCACTGCTGATTTTTTCAGTCTGAGGACAGGCCTGGCAGTGGGGAGAGGTTTGTGGTTGTGCAGCAGCCCTGACTGGACTGGTGCCCAAGAATGCTGATCAATGCAGTTTATTCTGCAGAATAAAAATTGCAGCCCCATTGTCAGGGCCAGCAGCACTAAAGGTAAATGGATTTTCCCTGGAGGAGGACAAACCAAAGGAAACCCGTGCCAGGATGTGGTGATCCCAGAGGAGACCAGAGGGTGCTGGTCCCAGCTCAGGAAAGTCAGTGGGGGGAGATTTCTGCAGCACACAGCGTTGCAAGCACATGTCTAATAGGTGCATTCATTTTCATATGCTCTTCATTGAGCAGGCCTGATTAATTAGTGCGTGTCACCATCTGGTACTTACAGAGACTATTCATTTTTAAAATGTTGAAATTGTAGGGAATGTTGCACACCAATTAAGTTCTTTTTAATTGGATTATTTTAGTATAAAGTATTAGTGGAGAAGGCCTTCATTGTGATTCAGCCAGCATGCATCCAAAGGAGACCTGCCAGCCTGAAATTACCTAGAACAAAGGCAAAATGCCTGAAATGCATGTTTATTACTATCTTCATGCACTCAGCAAAGATGATGTCAACAAATAAAAGCTCCAGAGAGACATTGCTGCATTGCTGTGGAAGCTTCTTGAGACGAGGGTATCTCAGCTGATCCCTGCTTCATCTTTGCGCTGCAACTCCAAATCTGTCATCTTCTCCCTCTGACCTGAACACTGAAATATGCTTTTGCCTTCCTGACTGCTTGGTATCAACTCAACAGGGCCAGGCCAAGCCCTCCTGTGCACAGCTGTGTACCTGCTGGAATGCGGGGCATTAGTCTCACACACACAAAGAATGATTTGGCCTTTAAGGCTGATTAATAATCTGTGCTGACTCAAGCATTTAGTGAATGAAGTGTCACGATCTGCTGTTGGGAGCAGAAGTTGTCTGTCTGTACTTGCTCCTGACACTGACTCACTGGGTGAATTTTAGTTCCTTAACGTCACTGCACTGCAGTGGTTCCCTGTATAAATTGTGAATAGTTCTGTTTACCAACTTACATAAAAGGCTTTGAGGCACGGGGATGAAATGCAGACTGTTGATGTCACATATTTGCTATTAATACTTCTTTTACAAGTCTGATGCTGTTTTGTAACATCTTGTCATTGCCTTGATTTTGCGTGGATTGAGCGTCTTCAAATAAGTTTTGTCACCTGAACTACTCATTTCAGAAGAGCCAGGAGCTCAGCAGGGTGCACATTCCTGTTCCTTAGCAGGCACGTGGAGTGTCAGTGGAAGCAGGGAAGGCAGGGAAGAAAAGACACCTGGTCACCTGCAGCTGGAGAGATCAGTGTGAGTGCCGGGATCGCTCCTTGCCCTGCTTTGTTTTGGAGGTAGTGTTGGAATCCAGTGTTGGAATCCAGCAAGGAGCGATGTCAGGGTGATTTTTTCCTTTGTGTGCATTTTCAGTCCCTTCGATGGCCTCTGCTGCCCCCTGCCAAGCTGCAGCTGGTGACAGCCATGGAAGCAGCAGCCTACTGAAAGATTTCATTTCTCTTATCACTCCTAATTACTCTCACCATAATTACCACACATGATAGAGAATCTGTAGTTGAAAAAGTAATTCTTTTTAAAAGAGAGGAAAGCAGCAGAAAGATTGCTTTAGTTGTCCAGCAAGGAAGAAACTGACTTTTTTTTAGAATGCAAATGCTTGCTTCAGCATATAAAGGTCACTGCGGATTTAATTTGAAATAGCGTAGGAGTGCTTCTGATTTCAAAGTACAAAAGTAGCACAGTGTTGGAATTGTTTGGGTTGTTTTCTTAAGATCCATTTCCTCTGGTTGGAAGGTGGCTGTTTCCTCTGTGGTGCAGCTGCAGGCAGTGTCAGGGCCTGTGACAGGAACTGCTCGTCCTGCTGTGCCCGAGCCAGTTGCAAACGCAGCTGGGGTTCACAGAGCAGGGAGTCAGTGGCTCTTCTGTTCCACACTGTCACAAATCATCCTGGGGTCAGGGCTGTGTTCAAACCACTTCTGTTGGCTGTTGGAGACCAAAAGAGCTGGGATAGCCACACATGGCTGGTATGTACTCTGTGTGCAGGTTCCACGGCTGCATTTCCACAGTCACCAGGAGTGGGATTGCTGGGGTGAGCTGCTGCAGGCAGCGCTGCTGGCACACAGGGGGTGTTCTGGGATGAAGCACACAGCTGTAGTTGTTACTCTCTCTGCAGAACTGTGGTTCTGCTGAGTTTCCTGTAGCTCTCACTCTCAGGTTGAGTGTAACCCTTCTCTGGCTTAGAGGAAGTGCCAGCACCAGGGTCAGGGCAAAGGAGAGTGACAGGTGTGACACAGGCAGTGGGGTCATCACGTCAGGATGTAGCCCCAGGCAGGTGGGCTCTGCAGAGCTTCCTCAGTGCCCCCCTGTTCCTGGCAGGAAATGCCTGGAACACCCTAAAGCTGCCTGCCTTGGGATGGGATTCTAGAGCAAGTGCAGCTTATGCAATTCCAGAGAAAAAGATCACACGGGTAAATCTTAAAACCCACACACGAGCACTAACCCTTTTGTTTAAATTGGTTGTTCAAAGCTTTTATGTGATGGAGAAATGTATTTTTCAAGAAAGCATTTAGTTTAGATTCCTATTAGTGTAACTTTCCTTCTTCTGCTTGTTAAACACATGAAAAGAAGGAGCTAACCAGAGTATAAAATTGTTGTATGTGCTCTCACTCTGGTTCTAGGAGAACTATTTCTTAATGTAATTTTTCTGCTTACAGTATATGGCCTTGCAAGGTGTTGAAGCAACAAAACTTGAGAGAGATCAAGAAACATACAAAGGCATTTTACTCTATATATGTTAGAAAAAGTCTAAAAGTTTGGGCAGATCTCAGTCTGGCAGAGTTTCTATCTCTTAGGTCATACAGAGAAAGCTTTTGGCAGTGGCTTTTTGGCAAAAAGCTTTGTCTGGAAACATATTTAGTCAGCATATGAAATGTGATAGCCCTGGTAGCACGGCTGTGTCTGCAGGCACTAATAGAGTTAGGCTTCAGCCCCATCTGCTGTTGGATCAGGATTGCTCTGTTGCTTTGCCAGCACGGGCCAGCCCTTGCCAAAACACAGAGCAGGACGTGAGGAGACTGACAAACCCGTCCCAGTGTCAGCTCTCCTGATGATCCCGTTGTTTGCCAGGCTGCTGAAAGGCAGTGGTGCCCTGAGAGTCCCAGCACAGCCTCCCTGGTGCTGCTCCCAGCACGGGCTCTCGGGGAGCTGCACCTGCAGGGGGTCAGCGCTGCCCTTGGGGCACCTGGGAGAGCAGCAAGGATATTTGCACCCCAAGGCCTGTAAGGATAGAACATGATTGATTCCCAGTGCCTGTGCTCACAGAAGGAGCAGTGGACATAGAGATGCTTTCCCCTCAGTGAAATGTCTGGGATAATTTGAGTTATGCAACAGTAACGAAGAGAACAGACTTGCGGATTTTGCTCAGAAGGCTTAAAATCTTCAGGCATTAATTCATGAAACTCTCAAATCCTGGATACTCTGGTGACTATAAAGCACAGCAGATTCGTGTTTGATTTTTACTTAAGGCTGATTGTTTCAGGAAATAAAAAGATTCACTTTGAAAGAGATTTTCAGTTCTTCTTCAGTTGTTATTTCTGGAGGGGTTAGGTAGAAAAGCTACACGTGAAACAAATCAGGGACTAAAAATCCTTAGCTTTGTTTTGAGGATATCAGAGTGGTTTATTGCCATTGTGGTAAGCAAAAGGAGAAAAAACAGTGACTTTCTAGAAAGATTTCCACTGTGTAGTTATCTGACTTTTCCAGGACATCAGAACAGTGTGTCTGTTCAGCCAAAATACCTCTCCAGTTATCATTTGACTCTGATGAAAAAAGTGCTAAAATGGCAGAGTTTGGGATTGTTTGAACACATTTTCTCGCTTAGGCTGAGCTTGTTCACATTCAAAGCTAGAACAAATTATCTCAATTGCATTTAGGAGAGTAAACATACTCTTGCTCTTCTATCTCATGTTTGAGTGATTGTGGTGAAAGCGTAATGTGTGGTAATCTTTGGGTTTATATCCTCTTCCTGCATTTGTTTTATTGGACAAAATTAAAGGTCAATGGTCCTGAACTAGTCAAGAGAATTACTCTAAATTCTCAGTCATTGCCATTTTTCCCTCTCTCTGCTTTAAGTACCATAGGACTTAGCTGCCAAAGTTTTAATTCTTTATGTATGAGAAGAACGATAGTTGCAATTTGGTTTTACATTTCAGTTATATAGTTTTGTAAATGAAGATGTCAGCAAAAGGCAACTTGCTCCTTCCACATTATCCCTAGTGTGAAAAATATCACGATCAAGCAGATTTTCCCCCATTCTCATCCTCTCTGTGTTTGGTGTTCTTGCAGCACGATCACTGCTCCAGGAGGTGTCGGTGCTGGGTGAGCAGAGCCCATGGAGGAGACTCCTGCCATGCACTGAGCAGCAGGGCTTCAGGCGCCGGCCTCTGGGAAAATGTCCGCTTGCAACACTTTCACTGAGCACGTCTGGAAACCCGGTGAATGTAAGAACTGCTTCAAGCCCAAGAGCTTGCACCAGTTACCCCCGGTGTCAGAAAAGAAGCCGCTCTCCCATGCCAACCTGAAAGCCAATGCCACCCAGAGCAGCAGCCAGCGCCCGGCCAGGGGCAGCGGCAGCTTCCGCCCGCCCGTGGCCAAGAAGCCGACGATAGCGGTGAAACCCACCATGATGGTGGCAGAGGGGCTCTGCGGGGAGCTGGCCGCGCTGGAGCAGTGTGAGAACAAACCCCTGCCCCTGGGCTGGAACCGCAACAAGGCGGTGCTGAGCAAAAAACCTCTGAACAATAACAACGAGGAGGAGATCGAAGGGTACAGCCACGTTCCCAGGCCGTACGGCAGCAGCGAGGGCGTGGGGAAGATTCCCAACAACAATAATAATGGGCTGACAGAAGTTCTGAAGGAGATTGCGGGTTTGGATACCGCACCTCAGCTCGCTGGAAAAGAAACAAACGCAAGAGAAACCTTCTTGGGAAGGATAAATAATTGTTACAAGAGATCCTTAGAAAGGAAGATCCCTCCGAGCTGCATGGTGGGTGGAATGAAGGACTCACAGAGTAAGCATGTTATTCTGAGTGGAAGCACTGAAGTCATAAGTAATGAAGGTGGACGTTTCTGTTATCCAGAGTTGTCTAGTGGAGATGAGAGTGAGGATGACACGTTTTTTGGCAGCATGCAGGAAGAGCACGAGAGCTGGGATGAAAGTGATGAAGAGTTGTTAGCAATGGAAATCCGCATGAGGGGCCAACCTCGCTTTGCTAATTTCAGAGCTAACACCCTGTCTCCTGTTCCGTTCTGTGTTGACAAAAAATGGAATACTGTGCCCCTTCGGAACAAGTCCCTGCAGCGGATCTGTGCCGTGGATTATGACGACAGTTATGATGAAATTTTAAATGGTTATGGGGAAGAGACTGTGATTCTTTATGGGCAAGAGAGCATGCAGAGCATGGTATCTTCTGATTCTACGTCTCCTGATTCTTCTTTGACAGAAGAGTCTCGTTCTGGGACAACCAGCAGTTCTTCCCAGAAGCTCTGTAATGGAGGGTTATCTCCTGGCACTCCTCAGGACCTCAAAGTGATTGAACCAGAATATGAAAGTCTTTGTGACAATCAGCAAGTGAAGGATGTGCCAAAAGCACCCAGAAATGCTCTGAAAAGTCAGGAAACTCACAAGGCGGTCCTTGCGCTCCGCCTGGAGGAGAAGGATGGCAAAATCGCTGTGCAGACTGATACGCAGGAGAATAAAAGTTCTTCAGATGTTGCTGGTCAAGCCGTGACTATTAATTTGGTGCCTGTGGAGGAGCAAGCTAAACCTTACAGGGTGGTGAACATGGAACAGCCAGTGTGCAAGCCATACACCGTAGTGGATGTATCAGCTGCCATGACCAGTGAATGTAAAGAGAACCAGACTGAAACCTCAGAAACCAAAAAGGCATCATCTAACCCGAGCTCACCAGTAACCCCAGGCACGCCTATTGCATCCTCTGCAGCATCACCTGTACGTGTACACGCTAATCTGAAAAAATCCAGCGCAATCAGATACCAGGAAGTGTGGACTTCCAGCACTAGTCCGAGACAGAAGATACCTAAGGTGGAACTGATTGGAAACAGCTCAGGACCTTCTGTTCCTCCCAGGAAGACGAGCCACAAGTCAGCTCCTACTTCACCTACAGCTACAAACGTTTCTTCGAAAACCATCCCAGTTAAGTCTCCCAATTTGTCTGAGATAAAATTCAACAGTTACAACAATGCTGGCATGCCACCTTTCCCTATTATCATTCACGATGAGCCCACTTACGCTAGGAGTTCCAAAAATGCTATTAAAGTTCCCATTGTAATCAATCCAAATGCCTATGATAACTTGGCAATCTATAAAAGTTTTCTAGGGACCACTGGGGAGCTGTCTGTCAAAGATAAAACTACAAGTGTGATAAGCCATACCTATGAAGAAATAGAAACTGAAAGTAAAGCCACCGAAGCCATAGGCAGCAAATCCACGGAGTTACCCCAAGCAAAGGGGGTGGCCGGCAGCTCTGAGTGCAGGCTGGGCTCCGTGGCTCAGAAGGTCCAAGAGTTCAACAGCTGCCTCAGTAAAAGCCAGATATCCCCGCAGAGAAGTCACAGTGCTGACCACAGCTCCCCCTCCAGAGTGCAGAAGGCAATGCAAGAGCCTGCAGCAAAAGCAGACGCGAGCCCGGACGGTCCTGTTGGCAGCGGCGGTGGCAGAGAGAACGCGAGCACGGTGCTCTCACAGATTGTGGCTTCCATCCAGCCTCCACAGTCTCCTCCAGAGACACCTCAGTCCGCTCCTAAGTCCTGCAGTGTAGAAGAGCTGTACTCCTTACCCCCTGAGGGAGATGCTAGTAAAAACACCCTGGTACGACCCAAATCTCTGTTTACATCGCAGCCTGAAGCGGAGTCCTCCAAGATGGAAAGCGCTGCCGTTAAAATGCAGAAGGATCCGCTGTCACAGCCAGCTGCCACTCCCTCTCCGAAGGCAGCGCGAGCCACCCCGAGCGCCACGAGTCCCCAGGCAGAGCAGGCCCCGCCGTTCCCCCCTCCACGCTCCACCTCCTCTCCCTACCATGCCAGTAACTTGCTGCAAAGGCATTTCAGCAACTGGGCCAAGCCCAACAGCCCCACCAGGTCCACGGAAGCCGAGTCCATCCTGCACTCGGAGGGGCGGCGCCCCGATGCCAAACCCAAGCGCTGGATTTCCTTCAAGAGCTTCTTCCGCCGCAGGAAAGCCGACGATGAGGAGGAGAGGGAGAAGGACAGGGAGAAAGGGAAGCTGGTGGGTCTGGATGGAACCGTGATCCACATGCTGCCCCCGCCCCCGGTGCAGCGGCACCAGTGGTTCAGCGAGGCCAAGTCGGAGTCGAGCGAGAAGCCGTCCATTGTGTTCATGTACAGGTGTGAGCCGGCACAGGCCGAGCCCCGGGCTGAGCTCCCGGCACAGCCTGGCCTGGACTCTGCCATCGCAGAGGCACTGGCCAAGGACAAGGGGGAAGCGCAGGAAAAGCCTCCAGAGAGCTCAGAACAAAGCACAGCCAGCCATTCCTCACCGCCTCAGGCTCCCAAGAAAATCCCCAGGTACCGCTCAGCTGTTTTAGTCACTTACTCTGTTGTGAGCTCTCCTGTATATGCTGCTGAAAAGGGAGAGACTGAGGGGTTTTATTACATTAATGCAATTTTTTCAAAGTATCTTTATTTTAGGTAACTTAGAGAGTGTTTTAAAAACTTTCTCTTATGTTAGATACCAGAAAAGATGTAAAACATTTGCTAGAAGCAGTACCTGATATTTAGAGTTTGTCTTGCAGGCTCACTCATGTGTCACAGTAGTCATGTTCCATTGGATCAGATCCATTCTCTTTAATTTCTGCTTTAAGAAAGTTATGGGAAACTTGACAATTTCTCAGCAGAAATAGGAGGCAACTCTTGAGAAGTACAATAGAAATGAAAAGATCCGTGGCTCATGGAAGGTGTTGTGCTAACTTTACTTCACATGCTCAAGAATTCAACAGATGCTAATTAACCACGCTGCAGCATCGCTGCAGCACTCTCAAAATAAACCTTGTAAAAAGGTAGTAACAGAATTAGGGTACCTACAAATAGTGTTATCTCTGTCTTGCAAGGCCTTTAGCAGTGACTGTGCTTTGTCTCCTGGCAGTATTAGATCCAGCAAGAGCTGGTCACATCAGTTGCAGTCAGTCATGTGGGCAGAGTAGAATTCCCTGAGTGCTGGACCACAGCTGTGGATGTGTTAGAATTTGTCTTCCAGTGTTATTACACAAACCAATTCCAAAGTAGCCTCAAACTTGAATTATTTATTTCATTATAACAACAACCTAATGGGAGGAAATCAAAAATTTTGTGAAGTGTGAGCCCCAGAAAATGTATCATGGCAGTGTTTTTTGGCTTTCTTTCTCCATATTCTGCACAAGAAAATCAGTTTTAACCTAATAGAAATCTCTGTGAGCATAGTTAGAGCTTACCATAAACTGACTGCCACTTGTCCTAAAGCAAAATCACTTGGTTTTCTTCCTCCATACAAGACAAGTGCCAGAATAGTGCAGTCTCTAGATTTGCCCTAAATGAATTGGTGAGAAGTAGCTGCCTTTAGAGGGCAGGTTGAAGGATTCCAGGAGTTTGTTCCTTTACAGGAACCTGGTTTCTCTCTGCTGTCCCTGGGGCAAGCTAGGGAAAGTGATGTCGATTTTGGTTCCAGTGCCATCAGGAGCTTGCCTTGCTCCCTCAGTGCCCAGGTGCTGTGCTCTGGTGAGCCAGGGCAGAGATCCAAGTGAGAAGGAGCTTGGCAGGCACTGCTCAGCCACATCAGCTGGCTGGTGGGCAGGGATGGGCAGGAGGGTGCAGCTGCCTCTGTGGGTGGTGAGAGGAGCAGCCTGGCAGGGATCCTTGCACTGCCCTGGAGATGGTGCTGTTGGGATGTGTCCTGTTCTCCTTCTGCCCTTCCTTTTGAAGGCAGTGGGTCACTGATCTCTCATTCACTCATTCCAAAAAGCATGTTTACTCTTTAGTTTTTTCTTCAAGTCACAAGGATGTTCATTAAAACCATATCTCAGAATTTTCCCCAGTGAAAACTGGAATTTTCCACATGTTAGAATTGGAATTTCTTCTTTCTGACAATATTGTTCCCTGGTTTCTACCAATTTCAAAGAAAATACACTGAGGTGCTGAGTTGTGGGAGCACTGGGCAGTGGGTAGCTTTATGCTTCAGTTCTTATATTCTTGGTGCCTTGAGTTATTTAGGGTTTTTAATACTTTTTAATGTTGTCAATGAGACCAAGTGAAACCTTATAATGCCACGTAATTGAAGGGTTTCATTGTTGTTTAAGGGGTTTGGCTTTCGTTTTTAATATCCTGGTGGGTGAGAATCAGGATTTCTAAATGCCATTTTTGCTCAAGCAGGAGGCATAACCCATGAGAAGCTTTGCTTGTTTTGTGTTAACCCTCCAGGTATTAGTACAAGGTTAGCTGTAATTCAGGCTAAAATATGTGCATGAAAAAGATGTTTAGAATGTTCAGTTAAGCCTGCAGAGGCTTAGAGGAGAATGGATGACCTGAAGATAGCAATCAGTGAACAGGACACTTCCCTAACTCAGAATGCCAAGAACAGCAAGCTCTCTGAAAAAACAAACTGATGACCTGGAAAATAAGATAAGCTTTAAAAATGTCAGATTACTGGGGGGTCTCAAAAGTAAATTTAATGAAGATCCAGTATTTCCTTACTTTGCAATGGATTACAGAGCTGCTGAAGATTGATAACACAACTACAAAACAGCTGAAGGTATTTCAAGTTATCACTAGAAAGGTCAGTTTTCCCTTTGAACAGCACTTGCAAAACTATCAGTTTTTCAGAAAGCTGAAAATGATCTCTCTCAAAGGAATTTAGTTTTGGTTTGTCAGTGTGGTTGTGTCTGTTTGATGGCAGGATGCACATATGCTGGTTCAAAAGGAGCTAGCAAATAATGATATATTAAATTTACTGAAAATTTGTAGATAGATAATTTTTGCTAAAAATCAGCAGTCATGTCATTTTTCTCATTAATTAGAATGAGAACTTCATGAACCTTTAGTTCATGAAGCAGCAGTCATTCTCAGGTGCAGAATCTAAAACTGACAAAAGTTACCATGGTATTTCTGGCCTGAGTTGCTGTAGTTGATGAAGGTGGTACAGCACAGCTGCAATCCACTCATCACAGGTTGAATAAAAAGATCCTCCAGTGGCTTTGTTATCTTATGGATCAGAGTGCTCCTATTGGAGTTTCACAAGGTAAAGGCTTCTCTCCTTCATTGAGACATCACTGCTCATGCCCAGCAGCAACTTGTTAGATTGAGACATTTCCTCAAAGCAAAGTGCAGCCCAGTCCTGCTGCTGCCTTGGCTGTCTTCATAAAGCACATCAGAGCTGAACTAATCTGAGCTGGGCACAGCCATCTCCATTTACAGGCTAAACTCAGGAGTTTCCTTTCACAGCTGCAAGTCTGCCATAACTTCCCTTTATGGGATCTTTGGGCCAGTCTTGGATGAAGTGAAGATAAAACTGTTTTTACTGAAATACTTCCTTCAGGTAGTGAGGTCTGTGTATTGATTTGTTCTGGTTCAGATAAGGAAGGATTTCTTCATAGCTAAATTTGTGATCACCAGTCTAATTCCTAAGATTGTGTTAATTTTTGCAAAGGGATTTGATCTCATAACTGATAGATCTGAGCTCTGTATAGAGGAATATGAGTGTTGTGACAGATCACTCAGTGGAAACAATGGGAATCACTGTTCTACAAAAATCTAGCCATACATTTAGATCAGGATTTCATCCAGAGACAGGCAGGAATAACCACCACTGCCACATTCCACTTTCACACTGTCACCGATCCAGTCCTGCAGATTCCACAGCTGCTTCAGAAACTGCTTGGGAAGATAAGAAAATCTGTGAAATCACAGTAGAGCTCTGTGTAAAACAAAGTCCTTCCCTGTTTGGGGGCTTCTCTTAGAAGAACCTCTTAGGGTGAGGTTCTCACATGAACCCAGAACCTTTTAGGTACAGCCCAAGTAAATTGATGAGCATTTTCAAGGATGTTATAGATGAAAAGAAATTCCTTGCTTGAGTCTACTGCAATGGGAGAAGTTCTCCCTGAAAATTTAAGGTGGATCAGCTCTTCCTTCTTGTCAAATCCATGTTAGGGCTTTTCTTATCTTGGTGTCAGCAAGCTTTATCTACCTTATTCAGCAGTGCTTAGCAGTGCTTTTAAAAGTATTAACTAGCTTTCTTCTACCATTTCATCAATTGAAAACTTGTGAGGTTTTTCTCTAGAACATTTTCCAATTCTAACAGAATTGGAAATTCTGCATGTGCATTAAGCAATAAGTTTGGTAACGTTTTATGTGAGAACTTGTAAACACCAGGGACTGTTAAAGATCCAAGTAGAAGGAACTTTACCATTTATTATTTTATAAATTTAAATTAGGAAATGGTAAATCATGTATTATTGTTCTTAACTCCTCTAATACCATCTGTAAAATGGAAAGACGGAGAACCTAAAATGGATAAAGAAAAATATCTTCTTTATAATGCAGAGTTAATCTGTGAAACTCATTACCATTAAGTTTCAGTGACACTAAAGAGCTTAGCAGGATGTCTTTACTGGATTATCAAGTGTACTCCCTTTATCCGTGCAAACATCGCATTATACAAGATCTAAAAAAAAAACCTTCTCAGGACTAAGCCAGCTTCTCAATAATCAGAATCAGGAATGAACTTCATGGCTTAGTAGTTTCAGGTTGTCATTTGAGAAGTTTGGTTCACTTTCCTCTTCAGTGACTATTGGTGGTGGTGAGGGAGGGAGGTGCAGGAGCCACTGGAATGTTTTCTGCATCCACAGTGCCCTGTGACTGAAACCTGGGCACTGCCTGTCCCTGCCCAGTGCTCTGCAGGATCAAAGGGGGCAGTGTTCTGAGGAGAAGCTCCTGGGGAAGGTGGCCTCTGCCCTCCCTCCAGCCATCAACCTCTGCATTTTTCCTCAGCATGATTCAGTCAGTTTAGGCTTTATGTTTGCTTTATTAGCTTAAAAGTGCAGGGCCTGAGGGCATCCCAAAGGGCTCTCTTTGAAACTAATATAGCTACAAATTGCACAGTTGGTTTTTGTGTGTGCAAAATGAAGTCCTCTTCCTTGTCACCTCCACTGTACAGCTGCCATTGGTGGCTGCTGTGCTGATGTCCACTCAGGGAGGAGATCAGAGCCTGTGCTGGCCCCAAGGCCACCTCAGCTTTTCTCCATTTCTGTCACTAATTCCTGCCACTGGGATTTATGTGCTGTCTTGTACAGAACTGTGTTCCCTCACCTTTACCTCTGGATCTGACCCTAATTCAGGATACACTCTCACAATTCACTTCTTATAAGCATTCCACTTTATCTCCCTCTTATTCATTGCTGTTTATTAATCACCCTAATTGGGCAGGCGTGCTCTGAATAGAGGAGAGCACAGGTCACACAAGAGCTGTGATTCCAGTGTCCTCTCCAAAATTAACACCCTACACAGGCAGCTTTCTGCATCCTGCTGTTCCCAAGGCGAGTTAGACCACATCATCTTCTGGCTTTCCTCCAAAAACCGTGCAGGAGGAGAGCCTGAAGGAAAGAGAGGCATTTGTCCCTGCAGAAAAATAACACTTTTCAAACAGTTTTGAGCCTGTGCACATGTGAATGACAGTTATATGAATTCTGTGGGGTGTTGTCTGAAGGACGGTCATTTTTATGGCAAGTTTTTTTGCTTCACAAAATGTCAGCCTTTTAGGAAAGCAGACACATTCTCTGCATGCAGAGGGCTGCTTCCTCCACTAACTGAATAATTGTTTAGCTTCAGCCACTTGTGCCCGAGGAGCAGAGTTCTCTAAGAGAATTAATTTCTATGAAGTTTGTTTTTGAAATAGAAAAGGAGAGAGAAAAAAACTCGGACAGAGGAGGCAGCACCCACTGTGCTAGATGCTAAATATGTGCTCTTATGCAAGGCATCAAAGAATCCATCCTGGCAAAATATCTATAAATATCCCAAATAAGGAGATAGCTTTAAGTATGACTTGTTACCAGTAAGCAGATAGAAAATTATACAAAATCAGGTTTTAATGGTTCTAATCTGGGAGAACTGCCTGTTCATCAGCTGCTCCTCTTTCCTCGAAAAACCAGTCATTTTAACCGTTTAGTTCATGAAGCAGCTGGGCTGTGGTTCTTGGAGTGAGAACCGTCCCCTGAGTGAGGCTGGTTCCCCCTTTTACTCCTCCTGTGTCCTGCCAGCACCACTGAAGGGCTGACATTTGCACTGTGTACATAAGCTTGATCTCTCTGTTCTCAGCGTTAAGATACTGGGAAGCGTTTCCCCATGGATTTCATGACCTGACCTCTAATTGCTGTGCTTCAAAATGTATTCTTTTGAGGCGCTGGATACAGATTCGAGATACTCTCTTACTCTTAACAATAGGATAGTGTCACTTCCTGCAGCTCCCGGTGAGAGCTGAGCTGTGCTTTTGGCGGAGCAGCGGGCACGAGTGAGGCCGTAGCGCCATTCCAGAGCAGTGATGCAGCGTGCCCTGGCCCTGCAGGGAGGCAGGGCAGGAGTTAAGGAGGCAGGGCTGCCTGCCCGGGGCCCTGGCAGGGCCCAGCCCCTGAAGGTAAACACTAAGGTGCAGTAGGTGTATCACTCTGTGCAGAGTTCAGCCCTCTTGCTCACAGCTTGCACAACTTGTAGCACACCAGAACACTGTGGAATCAATGGCTCGCCAGAGTTTCAAGACATGATTAAAAGACTCAAGAAGGCCCTGAAAGAATTTCCTTTAATGGGGAATTGTGTGAGTGAGTACAGTGGGTGAGTTGGTATTTTTTTTCTTTCTTCCTTGCTAGCTGTCGGTTTACTTTGGCAAAATGCTTCTGAGCTTAGGTTTAGCGTATGTGCATGCATGTGTCCGGTTTGGAGAATGAGTATGTTCTTACCTCACCAAGTGATACTAAAAAGTTACTTTGAGATGTGATAATTCCTGGTTTGTGGCAATGACAGAACTGTGAAGCTATTAAAACCTATTTCTTCTTAAAGAAAACATTCCTGTTGAGGAATGCAGGTATGTACATTATTCACAGCAACTACAAGCCTTCAGTTCAATTATCCTGAGTGCCTTGTTACTGCTTTAATTTTATGTCTGCTTTACTCTGAAATTACTGAGGTTAACTCTTTAATGTGGATATATTTATGGCACATGGAATGTTCTTCACACCATTCCTATGCATGGTACTAAAATGGAACAAAAACTGGTTCGCTGATTAAAGATTACATCTTTTTGAACTGACGCCATTTTTTCTCTTTTACTAACAAGTTCTAATGAGTTTGGTTTGTGTCAGCCTGCAGTTAAAATTCATGAGTCTGAGCAGAAACAGCATGTGCTCACTGCACCGTCCTGGGTCTTGTCATGCAGAGCATTGGCATGTTGGAATCTTTGTACTGGGGATTGCTACGAGATCCTGTCCCAGGAGTTTCAGGGGTTTGGCTTTGCCATAGACAAATACCTATCATTTATGTTAACTCTTTGTGGAAGTTTGAAATCCTTATCGCAAAAAATAAGTATCTCTACAGATACACGATGTGCTGATTGTTTTTTGATGGAAGTGTGTTACTCCTGTCCCTAATGGAGGTCACAAGTAGTTCAAATTCTTCCTCTTGTATTTGATCAGGCTGTAGTAATGAGAGCTAGCAAACAGCACATATGCTCTTGAGATTTGGCCTGTAATGAGTATTTGTTCCTGCAAGTGAGAGAACATAAAGGCATGGAAATATTTTTGCTCTGACATGTTTTTGTGGCATATTATTGATAACTGCTGTTATATTTTCAGTATGATTGTGGGGTTTTATTAAATCTCGACTTTTTTTTATGCATATAATGCATCATTTTTAAATTATACTGCAATAAATATATCCATGGAAACCAAGTAAATGCACAATTTTCAGAGTTCTGTGCTGTAAGTCATCACAGTGTGATTAAGACTTCATAGCTAAGAGCAGGCACAGAGGGATGTCTTCAGTGCCTTCTGCAGTTGGCCTAATGCAGATGGATTTTAATGGTGGAGAATTTTATACGGGAAAGAGATTATTGGCCTAAATGAGGTCTGTTTCCCAGAGTGTCGGTTCCCAAAATCCTACCAGGATATGAAAATGTATCATTGAAGTTTTATGCATTTATTGGGACTCGATCCCCCTTGCTATACCTTGTGACATTTGTTTGAGGCACAGTTGTTGGCACTGGCAAAAAAGCACCCTAAACTCTGCTGCTGTCCTGAGTGCCACTCACTTTACCCAGAATCATGCCTGCACTTTTATGAGTATGGATGTTGATGGTAGTCAAGCTGTAAAACATTTAATTGTAGCTTTTATATCAAAGGCATGAACTATTATATGATATATATTATTATAACCATGATAATAGTAACTAACATGTTACTATTTCAGTCACAAGTCGTTCCTTCTCACTAAGGAAAATAAAAACTGTAGATCATTGTTCTTAGAAAAGGAGGGTGCAGAACTTCCTTCTGTCCCAGCCCCCCCGGCTGCAGGTGTGCCCAGGTGACGCTGCTGTGTCTGTTGCAGTCAGGTGCCCGAGGATCCGGCCCTGGAGGAGCTGTCCCCGCGCGTGCCCAGGGCCGTGTTCGTGAAGCAGGACAATGGGGGCAGCGCCTCCGTCATCCCCGCCTCGGCCTCGGCCCGCGGCGCCCCGGGCCAGGAGGAGAAGGAAGAAGCTCCAAATTCGCCCGACCTGAGTACCTGCAGTGCTACCTACAGCAACTTGGGTGAGTGGACAGGAACTGGTCACATTCTGGATACCTCTCCAGGGTGTGAAGAGGCTTTTCTTCTGAGCAGCTCAACACATCTTCATAAGGGTAGCTTTTAATGGCTGACTGTTCAACATTGATGTACAGAAAATAAAGATATATTGTCTCATTCAGAGATCATAACCAAGGAAGTGGAGGTTCAGCAAACTCAAAGGTTTGTTTTCCTGTAATTTAAAACAGTCTTTTAATTGCCGTTAGTGATAAACATCTCAGATGATTTTTAAAATCAACATTGTTTTATCTCTTTGGAGGGATTTTTCTCAAAGAGGTTTAAAATACAGAGCAAGTTACCTAATTTCTTTAGAAGGAATAAATAAAATTCAATATTTTTCTAAACTTCATCAAAAGATAGGGATTTTTATTTTAGAGCATCAATAACTGCTAAAATATTTGTACCCATCTCTTGTTGGCTGAGACTGTTCTTATCCTGTCAGAGAGTTCATTTTCGGTCCTTCCCAAAGAGATACAAATGTCCTGAAGGTACTACTCAAAGATTACTGAATTCCTGACTCATTTAGAGATCCATGGAAGCAGAACTTCTCTGGAAGATAAGGGAGCAAGATAAAGCAGCATCTCCCAGTGCACAGTACCAATATTATCAGCCTGATTTTTAAAGCATTTTGATTTGCAGTACTGTGAATTCAGGGATACCTACAGCCAGGTTTTCTAGAGCAACAACATCTCTCATTTATTTACATTCCAGGATATCCCAGTACATGTTTTTTGAACATCCCAATCCTGTACACAGCAACTCATTAAGCATTTGGGCAAGAGTAAAGTGATTGTGTAGAGATGGCTCACGGGTACAGGGAGTTTGGCATGTCCACACAGGTTTCAGGGATCAAGCACTAAACTTTAAACCCTCAGGTGCATACATTCCTTAGACATTCAGTGAAAGTGTTGCATTTTTTTGCTTCAATGGGAATTAGTGGCAAGCTTATTAGTCATTCTGCTATTGAAACATTAATTAGGTGTTGTTTATAAAGCCTAAGGAGGAAAAATATCCTGTCCAAGTGTGATGCTAACATCTACCAAGAAATTCTTCCTCTGAGAAGGAAAACTAAAATCTGTATCTTTATGGTGAATGACTCCTAGATCTAATGAATTCTTTTCAATTTAGTGAGGTATGTATGTGTATCTATATTTGCTGTATTTAGAAGACAGGGACATTGCAGACAGAGTCCAGGCAGCTGAGGTCTAGCTGCATCAGAACTGCCTGTACCATGTTTATCCTGTGCAGCAGAATACCATCAACACTGGAACAGCTTGCCCAGAGCAGTTTTGGAATCTGTGTCTGTGGAGATATTCACAAGTTCCAGCCCAAATAGAGAGGATCTGGACAACCTGCTCCACCTGACCCTGCCTGTCTGTCCCAAGAGATCCCTTCCATCAGTCCTGGCCTGTGTTAGTGCTGCTCCTAAGTTTGAATGTTTCTTTTTAAAACCATAGAAAAGTCAACCCCATGGTAATTTATTCAAAACCTTCTCCTCAGCCTGGGTTCACTTTGAGCTGTGCTGCCTCCAAATACCTTTTGGTGTGAAAGGGTTAAGTTAGCTCTGGGGCTTGCCTGGCTCTGGCTGGGAGAGCTGCCTGCTAGTGGGAGCAATGCTTCCCTAAATGGCACTGAGCTCCCTGGCTGCCCTTCAAAGGCTTCCTGCTTTATTCAGGCAACCTCACTTTCTAGTTCAGATGGCAACAGAGAGATTTCTAGGTAGGGACAGAGAAAAATCCCTACTTGTTCTCACATCTTGCATCACCTAGGCAGCAAAACCTTATCTTGTATAGAATTAACAAATACTGGCATGTGAAACTGGAAGAAAGGATAATATGAGAAGTTACATCACATTTCACTCTTGCCTCAGCTGCAGTTAGAGCTGCATGCTACAGTTTGTAGTTTGCAAAATACATCACGTGCACCACATCTCAATTTGCAGCATAATGCACAAGGTTCACCTTTTAAACTAATCTGATATATATTCTATGGTTTTTATTAAAAAGCAGATAATATGTCTCTACTTTGATAGATGGCTAATCTTCAGTTCTGACACGTCATGGTGCCTTAGCACTCATGAAGTGTCATGAACAGAAATAATTACAAGCCTTGGTAAATTTTCATCTGCAGTCAGGTAATAGTTTCTATCAGGTACTGCCCTCGAATATATTTGGTTTGGCCTTCCAAGAGACAAGCCTTACAAAGCAGAGGATTCTCCTCCAGGAGTCAGGTACAACATAAGAGAGTTGGGGCTTTTATGAGATCCCACTGTGATGATAGGATAAGGTGTGCTCCTGGCTGTAGAAATAGGAGGAAACTTGAGGAGGAGGAGAGAGGTTCGACTGCCATGGTCACAGTCAGGCTCTGGTGCCCACAGTTTATGAAGAATGCTTTAAAAATTGCACAGGCTCTAAAGAAAAGCTTTGCAAATGCCCTGGTATTGTGGCAAGCACTTCTTGGGGACTAATTGAGAATCTGAATCCATTCAGTTTATCAAAGTAAGAGTTTGGCTTGATCATGGTGGGGGTGCTCATGGTGAGCAGAACTGCAGTGAGGGAGGCCTGTGGTATCAACAATTGAACAAAATCCAGAGGCTGCCACTTGAATCAAGATGAAGAAACAAATGTTCAGATGTGTAAAGGAGGGCCTGGATGTTTTCTTTTGTAAGGGGTTCTTTATTGTTACAGAACTTAATTCAGGTAAGCCCTGTAACTGATGATAAGGAAGACAAAGCCTTTCCTTTACAAATCTTTAAATTGTTCTGTCTTTGTCTGAATTTGTTGGGGAAATTGGCTTGATTGAATTTGCATGGCTGTAAGTAGATTAAGGTATTCTCAGTATACTCAGGATAGTTTTTCTGCCATTGAAAAAAATAATAGTTATTCTGCCGTTGAAAAAAAATTGGTTAATTCATTATCAGCTGTTTTTCTCTTTACACCTAAAGAAATGGGGAAAAAAGGAGGCTGAGTTTCTAGGCTTTGTGATTGCTGACACTGGAAAAAAATCCCAATCACAGTGTCTGCCATGGGGCATTGCCTCTGTCAGTCAGTCAGTTGGACCAGGGCAGAAAGCAGTGCTTTAGCCATGCTGTAAATAAAGTAATGAGGTCATTGTTGATGAAAACTGACAGTTCAGTGACAGACAGTGATTATAGCATCAGTCTGGTGCATTTTGTGTAGTACATAATTAGCACAGGTAACGTCTAAGGTGGTGCAATGGAGGGTGGGCAGCAAGACCTGACAAGTCACCAGGCAAACAAAGAGACTTCTCTTACTGCATCTCCCAGGAGACCTGTGCCAGTCTCAGGGTACTGCTGAGACACTGCACATGCATCACCAATGTCACTTAACAAAGGTTAGCTTCCCTTTCTCTAGCATGTATCATCATTCTGGTAAGATTTTTTTACTATTCAATTAACACTACATGTGTAAACAGTGGAGGATTTCCTGCAAATCTGTGCACAGGACAGGTTCATAGCATGGTGCTGTACATGCACAGCCTTTATTGGGGCTGGGCTGTGAAGCATGCTGGCAGCTTTTGCTGTGGTTGGAAGGTACTTGATGCATTTGTGGGTTTGTTTCATGGTTTGGTTATTTTTATCAGCCAGGATAAGTGTTTATTAAGGAGTGATGTCAGACTTGATAGTTTCAGCAGCTAACATAAATAGGCTGCAATGCAAAGTCTGATGATAAATCAGTTACCCAGAAAAATTAAACTTAAATGCCTTTCTCAGATGTCTTTCAGAGTTTCAGAACTCTGCACGGTGTCTGGAGACTTAAGCATTAATATTTAAATAGTGTAGTGAGATTCTATAATGGAAGATCTTATTGAACTGTAGAATTATTTAAAGCTCTCTAGAAATCTGCTGTCTGTAAAGAGTTAAATTTTTTTCTGTCATTAAGCAGTCTGGAATCCACTTCAAAGATCTCTCACACTGGTACCCTAATATCATTCCTGTTCTTCCTTTTCATTTTGCCTCCCAAGAGTGTGGCTCAGGCTGAGCTTGCAGTGCTGGAGAGTCTGTGCAGTAGGAAAGGAAATGATGAGTTTAAGCATGCAAGGGGAGAAGGAAAGGATGGGCAAGAAAAAGAAATAATTGCTCTGCTAGTATTTCTATGCAAGAGGACATTCTTGTGCCTCTGACAGGGACAACATTGAAGACAATCTTTTTCTTGCTGGGCAGTGATTTTATAAAAATTGGCCCTGTAGTTTCCTGCCATGCTTGGGGAAATCTGAGCTGGAGACTGGCCCAAGAGCTGTGAAAGAAGTGTACAGTGCTAGAACTCAGCACAGAAACAGTGCAGACATGAAAGTTTTCAACTGGATAGTACAGATGGTTAGATTTCAATATGGAAAACTTGTTCTTGTGGGAAGAAACCACACTGTAACATAGCATGTTATACAAAGTCATTTTTTCTCAGCTGAGAGTACTTGAAACAGTAACTACAGAATGACTTGTACATTCAGTTCTCTGGAACCTGCCACCCCCTCCAGACATCTGAAAAAACAACTTCTGGTTATGAAAACCTTCTCCAATTCTGTTTGGATGTCACAGTGCCAGTAGCTATGCAAAAGCAGCCCTGGCTGCAGTCTCAACACTCTCCTCTGTGTGAGTGGAGTCATTAAAGCAGACAGAAAACAAGAGAATGGAGCAGTAACACTGTTATAAATCTTACCTTTCCTGGAGAGCTGCTGCTGCTGCTGCTGCTGCTGCTGCTGCTGCTGCTGCTGCTGCTGCTGCTCAGGATGTGCATCTTGGTCTAATTCCTTTCCCTGTTTCCCTGTAGCACCTGAGCATCCTTGGGTTAGCAAGTCCCTCAAGCAAGGCCCCTTAGCCAAGTGCCTGCTGAGCAGTGTCTGTAAAACCCAGCAGAGTGGGGAGCAGGGTGAGGAGGAGAAAACAGGCAAGTGATCTTTAGCACAGAGTGCTGCTGGGGAGAAGTACATAGGTCATGGATTTTGTAAGACTGAGCAGTTGTGGAAGGGGACACATGGGTATCAAGTAGAAATGAACTTGTCTCAGGATTAAGCAGGATGTGTGTCTGGCACACAGACATCCGTTCTGCTTTTGACTTGGAATCACACCACACTTCACCTCTGCACAAGGAGCTTCAGGACAGAGTTCCTGTAGTGCCCAGCTGGCAGCAGCATTTGATGCTGCAGCACAGCAAACACTCACTGCAATACTGAGGAGCAGTAGGGTCCCCCCAGCCCTCCAAGAGTTACATTGTTTTTCAGCAACCTTTACAGTCTTCCCTGAATATCAGGTATGTACAAAACTGATAAAATTTCCTGCTCAAAACTTGGGGGTTTTTTAAACATTGGAATAGTCAGACTTATCATTAAATCCATAAGTCTTCTTCTGAGGGTTTCTGGAGCTTAAACAAAAGATGGGGATAGAACTTTCATTTGGGATGCTGTCTCCTTGGAGTGACTGGAAAGAGAACAATTGTTAAGAAAGCAGGGTGTAAGGCTGGTTTGTTTGTGGATACCTACAGAAATATGATCCTCTCTGATCTTCTGAAATTAGGAGGGGTATTTCAGCATTCTATCCCAGCACTGCAGGGTTTGGTGCATCCTGGCCATGTGGATTTCAGGTTCTGTAGTGTTCATTAAAACTGTAACAACCTATCTTAACACGCAGAGGAAGCTAATATTTCTTTTTGCAAACTGCAAAGTCATTAATTATTAATTATGGGTTGAAGTGTTGTAATTCAGATCTGAATCTTAGATCCCCCTAGTCTTCCAGTTGAGTCCTCTCTTTACAAGGATTTTGTGGGCTTGGCAGTGTTAGGTTAACAGCTGGACTCTGAACTTAAAGGTCTTTTCAGCCAAAATGATTTTATGATTCAGCACATTATAAACAGTCAAATAGTTATGGTGTCTGTTCCCTCACTAGAAAAGATGCTCAGCTACAATCATTCAGAGCATCCATTTCAGGTCTGCTGTTTTCAACTGTCAGAGCTGGCTTCCTACCTTACCATGGCAGTCGGGGAACCTCCCAGGAGAAGTAGAAAGCTTA
Source organism: Fringilla coelebs (assembly GCF_963513975.1). Lineage (NCBI taxonomy): Eukaryota > Metazoa > Chordata > Aves > Passeriformes > Fringillidae > Fringilla > Fringilla coelebs. The sequence continues at coordinate 3,165,310 of NC_140038.1, read as the reverse complement.
TAAAATGATTTCTCTGAAAACAGGAGTTGATTGGAAGGATCTCATCTTTGTATGAGTAACAACACTTTCATTGTCCCAGAGCAGTGAGCTGGTCATTTGTATTGTGTGTTTATTAGCTTTTATTCTCCATTATATTTTTGTCATTTATTTATTCTGCATTTCCAAGGACTCTGGTGCTTATGAAACATAAATACCCTTGATAAAAGCCATCCACAACACATGACAGGAAGTTTATCTTCCCTAGATTCACACAAATGTCTGAAACTAGAAAATCCCAGCCTGTGTGTACGTAACTTGCCATTTGGGATCTCTTGAGTGAAGCCAGGTGTGGTTATCTCTGAATGTCACACTGCCAGCAGAGGTACCTGTGGCAAGTTAGGAAGGAAATGCATTAGACAACTTACAGTCAGGGGGAGGGCACAGGAGTTTTAATTGCAGGGTAGAAACTATTTCTGTCAAATTATGGTCCTGCTCTTGATGGCAACACACTCGTCAACTTGAGTGAAAGTTGCTTTGACTTCCTTGATTTCACTGTGTGAATCTGCTGGGGCAGTCCTGACTGCCTGATGTGACCTCCAGAGTAGCTAAACTGTTCCTTGTGTCTGGCAGTTTCTGGATTCCATTCTGAAATAGGATTTTCAGCCTGTCTAGTGCATTTCCCAGTTGTTTTATGGACTGTAATCCACCCTTAGTTTTAGCACATTTGAATAGAAAATAAGGAATAATATTACAGTCAGTTGACTACAGAAGAAATTATAGGACACTGGGTGTAATTGCTGAAACTGGACTTGGCCAAAGTGTCAAATGGAGGTTTGGGTTTTGCTTGCAGGTCTTGTCATTGGTCTGCTGGATGTAAAATGGCAGCAGTGCTAGTGCTGAAGGTGATTTCAATATATATGCCAAGGTCAAATCAAGACTGGCTGGATGTAATTAGATATATACGATGCTGATTTGGTCATTTACTTTCTAATTAGTTCATCTTTTCAAATATGGATCATGGGGTTTTTGAAATGTTGGGGGGGTAGGTTCTAGTCAGAGTTTTGGGAGTTTTTTGCCTTAAATTTCTTTTCAGAGTGCAAACAGGAGCAGCACATATGAAGTACTTTAATCTTCTCTCACTATTATCTCATTCCACAGGGCAGTCCAGAGCAGCTATGATCCCTCCAAAACAGCCCAGGCAACCCAAGGGAGCTTTGGATGATGCCATCGCCTTCGGAGGGCTGGCAGACCAGGAGACGGCGAACAACTTGCAGCCAACACCACCTCCACTGCCAAAGAAAACAATTCTGAGAGCCAACACGGAGCCGACTCCGCGAGATCTCCAGAAGCAGGCTCTGGAGAACAACCTGTGCATCATGGCCAACCCCACCTACGACATTGACACCAACTGGGAAGCGAGCAGCGCCTGCTCCTCCGTCAGCCTGGAGCTCAAGGTCCTGGACAACGAGTCGGGAGATTCCTTGGACAGGCCCGCAGAGAAGCTGAGGGCGGCCGCCTCGGCCACGAGCAGCGTTTCCAGCCTGGCCACCGTGGGCGTTAAGGAGCGCTGCTCCACCAGCATGGAGTCCCTGAGCGGGCGGCGCCTCTCGCAGGCCCGGCCGGGCCGCGGCGTGCAGAAGCCGCAGAGGCAGGCGCTGTACCGGGGCATCGAGAACAGGGAGGAGGTGGTGGGCAAGATCCGCAGCCTGCACGCGGACTCGCTGAAGAAGCTGGCGCTCAAGTGCGAGGATCTGTTCATGGCGGGGCAGAAGGACCAGCTGCGCTTCGGCGTGGACAGCTGGTCGGATTTCCGGCTCACCAGCGACAAGCCGTGCTGCGAGGCGGGCGACGCCGTCTACTACCCCGCCTCCTACGCCAAGGACCCCCTCAACAACTACGCCGTCAAGGTAGGGGGGCTGCAGCAGTGCTGACCTGGGTCAGGCAGGAGGGGCTGCAGCAATGCTGACCCTGCCAGGGCAGGAGGGGCTGCAGCAATGCTGACATGGGTCAGGGCAGGAGGGGCTGCAGCAATGCTGACCCTGCCAGGGCAGGAGGGGCTGCAGCAATGCTGACATGGGTCAGGGCAGGAGGGGCTGCAGCAATGCTGACCCTGCCAGGGCAGGAGGGGCTGCAGCAATGCTGACCCTGTCAGGGCAGGAGGGGCTGCAGCAATGCTGACCTGGGTCAGGGCAGGAGATGCTGCAGCAATGCTAACCTGGGTCAGGGCAGGAGGGGCTGCAGCAATGCTAACCTGGGTCAGGGCAGGAGGGGCTGCAGCAATGCTGACCTGGGTCAGGGCAGGAGGGGCTGCAGCAATGCTGACCTGGGTCAGGGCAGGAGGGGCTGCAGCAATGCTAACCTGGGTCAGGGCAGGAGGGGCTGCAGCAATGCTAATCTGGGTCAGGGCAGGAGGGGCTGCAGCAATGCTGACCATGTCAGGGCAGGAGGGGCTGCAGCAATGCTGACCTCTGTCAGGGCAGGAGGGGCTGCAGCAATGCTGACCCTGTCAGGGCAGGAGGGGCTGCAGCAATGCTGACCTGGGTCAGGGCAGGAGGGGCTGCAGCAATGCCAACCCCAGGCACTGGTGCCAAACTGTGACAGCAGCCACTCTGCACCACATCCCGCAGTGATAGGGCTGCTGCTGGCAGAGGGTGAGAAGGAAGGTTCCCAAGATGCAGGCTCTTCTTCTGTCCACACCCATCTGTGCCATTGCTACCTGCTGCTTAACTGCATGTTTTTCTTGCAGCTCCAAAACTGAAAGAGAAATCAACACATCTCAGTCTTTAGTGTGGTCACTGCTTAATGACATCTTGACAGAAAAGCTGTGTTCTTTTAACGTGTGTCAGAGGTTTTTTGAAACTCACAATAGCAAAATCCTTTGATTCACCTGCATGAAGAGGAAATGAGATCATCACTCCTAGTCAGGAAAGGTTTCCTAAAAACTCGAAAAGTTCTCCATTTTCAGAGCCATGTAATTTTAAGTGTAAATTCTATGGTATTAGACCTTTCAGTTCCCATACAAGGTCTTAGATTTTCACCAGGGCTCATTACCAGCCTTTCAGAAGCTCTGCCTAGCCATCAGTGTTTGCATTATAAATTCTTCAGCTAACACATTAAAGAAAAAAGATTTACTAGATTCACTGCTAATATATGAGTGCCTAGCTGGCAGCTAGCTCACCAGATATTGTTATTTCATGGACTTCTATATAGGTAGTTCTTTCTGAGTGCTGTAACTCTGCATTTCTCAATGCTTATCTGGTAGGAAGATAGTGAGAAGGACAGCTGAGACTCATAGCACTGTCAGGCTTCCTGTGTGACCTTGAGTAAATCACTGAACTTCTGACTCCTCCTTGTTCAAACTGAGATAAAACATTTATTGGCTGACCCAGATGTGTGAGGCCTGAGCTGTTATTCCTTATATTTCACATTCTCACAAGGGTGGTGCTTTACAGGAACAAAATGTTGTTACCACTCCTGCATGACTGTTTACAAGTAAGATATAAAAAACTGAAAGGTAAGATTGGTGCAGCTAGTATGTTTTTCTGAGACCTGAAGAGGTATCTTTTTAATGCAGATATCTGGCTCTAACCATTTCTATTGCATTAATTATTAAGGACTTCTCATTGGAGAAGATGTGAAATGAAATGTAGATGTCTTGGAGCTGCTGTGTGCAGTGGTACAGAGCAGGCAGGGAGAGCCAGCCCCTGAGCCTGCCTGGCAGCCAGCTGTGGCTCAGAATCAGCATCTGGCATTCTCATGGCTGGCCTGGAGGGTTTTGCTTTAATACAGCAATGCAAAATGATGGCTTCTAGGGCCCAAAGTGGTGTTTCTCTGTATGGGCAGGTTGAGTTAGCACTAATGTGATATCACATCACAGATGTGCCTTTCCAATATTCCCTGACAGGCAAGACCTGTGTCATTGGTCTGTTATCTCCTGGCCTCCGAAATACCCTTGTAGAAAGCCAGGGAGAAGAAAGAACAGCAGGGTAACATGGTCAAAGAGGTGCTAAATTTTCTTATTCATAATTCAGATTTCTTAAAAATAGTTCTCTGACTAACAAGATTTATTGCATGGTAATAGATGTGAGTGAAGTATCCACAAAATATCCTTGAGGCAGAGGTCACCAGGAGCTGTTGTGCTGTTAGGATGAGTGGAAAAGTTCCTCCTGCAAATACCCCCCTGGCTCTTACTGTGGTAGTGGAAGGTGTTGGCCCCAAGCTGATCTTTGACTTCTAAGCCATCAGTCCAGGATCAGATTTGTCCAAAAGCTCATAACCACAGATTGCTGTTTCATTACTCAGAGATTTGGGGAGTTTAGCTTTAACAAATATGCTAGTTTTTACTGCCATGGGTGTATTTTGTGTGAGCCAAATTACATAGTAATCTACCTTCAACAAATAACCTATGTCTGCCTGCCACTTTAAATCCCTTGTCCCCAAAACAGGGTGGAAAAAGCAGTGAGATGAAAATTGCTGGTGTGCCAATTGAATCCAAAACAGTCTTCCTGTTATTCTGGATCAAGTTTTAGAAATACACTTTGAAAGTGTATATGGAACCACATCTTTGGATGGTGTAAATTAATGTAGCTCTTTTGAGTTTTGCAGAACTACCCAAGCAACGCTGGCTAACAATTCAGACAGTTCTTAAGTTTTATGATTTTAATATTAGATCTGAGAAACAATGTCATAATGAGATTTTTAAAATTATTATTCTCTTTGTAGAAAACCAGAGATTCACCCCCAAACAGTGCCAATACTCTTGATACGTAAAATTTGCATTTTAATATTCTATTTCCAAAAATATAGTTACAAAAGCGTTGTTAAAAACCCGGCTTTGACCATTTAACTACTGCTGAATTAAATTTAGAACAGTGAATGATTTGTAGAGGTGAATGTACCAGTGCACTTTTCCATTCTGGTGGTTTCACCAGTAAAAGATGCTCTGATAAATCTGGTGGAGAATGAGCACAACTCGTTCTGTTGGGGTGGATATGAGAGGAAACATTCATAGGGGTGTGTTGTTTCACAGCACTTTATTTTGCTTTTTGCTTCAACTCTCACCTAATCTGCTAGTAAACACCCAGTGCAAAAATAGCTGCAGGAAGCCATGTGGAAATTATTTTGACTGAAATAAAACCAGTACATAAGTCGTGATCAGAAAAGTAGTTTTTCAATTGGAAAAATGTAAGTTCAATTTCAAGAAAGGTTTCCATAAAATTCCAGCCCCTGAGGTGTTTTTCTTTCACCTAAGTGCAGTACCACCTTCTAAGTTGTTGGTAGATCTGGGGCAATAGGGATAAACATTCCCCTGAAACCACAGTCTTATCAGTAATTCCAAATATGTGGTGAAAAGGTTACACCAAAGTAAAAGCAACACAGAGCACCAGCTCTTGGACACAGCAGATTGGATGAGCTCTGTTCTTAGTGCCCTGACACAAATTGAATAAGGCACCGATGTGGTAGGGACATCCTTTATTAATAAATAAATAAATGAATTAGATTACTCAGAAGGAAAAACAGACACTATGACCACTGTGTCAGTGACATAAACTGGTTCCACTTTCAGAAATAAACTCCAAGCAGACCTGTGCAGTGTCACAGGCTGACTCAGGAGCCATGATTCAGAGTCCAGACAGAACAACAGCCATAAAACCCAGCTGGCTCTGGCCACAGGCACGTGTGGCTGTGCTGGTCAGGTGGGTAACAGCAATTGCAGGGGTGCAAACAGCTCAGAGGAGCAGTTCAGATTTATTGCTTGGATTCTGCAGGGCAGCAGAAGCTCTCCTAGCAGTAAAACCTGAGGATTCCTGGTAAGGTTTGTGTGCCAGGTATAGAACACAGGAATGCAGAAGAAAGCAGTGCTGGGCTGACCTTGGCTGGCAGTTTTCTATTGCAGCTGACAATTACTTCCTAGTCATGTTTAGTTTGTCACAGAGTGCTAAGGTGGTTTTATTTGGTAATTCAGTTTCCTAGTGGAGCTTCCTGTCAGAAGGATTGTTAAAGGTTATCCCAGAACTTCGTGCTTCAGATCAAAACAAAACATTCAACTTCCAGCCCATTCCCAGTTCAGTCACAGCAAAACAGAATTCTGTGTTTTGGCACATCATTAAAAAGTCAAAGCTCTATTCCAAGGCCAGATCAAGAAAATGAGGTCAATCAGAGATCAAACTGGCCTCCTTGGAAAACAAGGTTGTGCCAAGAACAAGCTATCAGTTTGGGATTAGCAAGCTTTCATTCTACACAGAATTTCATTTGCAGTTGTCCCTCTGTGCAATACAACAAAGTGGCACAGATGGTGCAGTCTTTGTGATCTTCTGTGTTTCTCATTTTCAGCGCTTGTAAATTCATTTCCCACAATCCTGGTGGTGCTGTGAGTTCACTGCTGCCGTGTGAAATGCACAGGACAGAGTGGGAATGAGCTTCCCTGCTGGGAAGGGAGAGTCAGCTGATGGCACTGTGGGCCACAGCACTCACAAAGGAAGAAAAGCTGACGCAGAACATTTTGCACAAGCTCTGAAATGTTCAAATTCTGCTTCTTGGGCTGGGAACACCGAGGAAAATTGAAATGGCAGAGTATAAGGAAAGCTGTCCTATCCCTATAAATGTGACAGACATTCTGTTCACGTGGGTGCATTAAGGAAAAGATACATGATGACAGTGCATTCCAGTGAAAAGGAAGTTGGATACTTTGCATTCCTTCCTCCTTGTACTCTCCTTTTTTCTCATTGCTTTCTTGCGTCATGTGGAAGGGTTTTTCATCAACATTGCTTCATCTTTTGAGCAACCAGCTCTTTATCAGCTCATGAAATAAGGCTGGCCAAGCCCTTATCAACACCTTCCTGTCAGCTGCTATCACATGCCATATCTTCATAGCTCAGCTGGATGTTTTTCATTAAAGCAAATAGTAAATGACTCATTGATCCTACTTTCTGTGTTAGTGTTTTAGTCAAAGTATTTTCACCTTTTCTTCCTGTGCCAAAAAACATGTATTCAGCATATTCTATATGTAAAAGGCAACAGGATTTCCATCTTTTTGAGTAAATGACTGGAACAGAAAAAAGCTTTAAAAATGCAAAGGAAACTAGGCTATATATTTTTTTCCCAGCTTTGACACAGAATTAACCATCACAAGCAGAAAAGGAGCTCTGTGTGCACTCCTTTAGCAATTCATCACCAGCAGTTGCAAATACTTGCTAGGGAGGCCAATAAATTTCACCTTTTTTTCCCTAATTTTTTTCAAATGTAAATACTGACTTCACCTCAAACCATTTTGAAAGTTTAAAATCTCTGTCATTCAGATGGTAATTTTAGGTGATAGGGGAGTTATTCCAGTACAAAAGGCTTGGGTGAGAATAATTACCCAGTGATGGTATTAAACACCAGTATTTGCTACTCTGTTGCAAAATCATAATATAAAGTAGACTTCTGAGTAGAGCCTGCAATGTAAAAGAATGTGAATAGTGCAATGCAAACCCCCAAGACTTACCTGAAGAGAAGCCAGACACTTACAGGAACATCAGATTACTGCAGGTCTGTCTTCTAGAAACTGCTTTATGAATTCAGGCAGGTGTCTGATTTGTTCTCACACTCTGAGTTTGGGTGCTGCCTCCAGAAATCCCAGCTTTCCCTTCCTCCTGACAATTGCAGAGTGCCCAGTGTACAGATTTTAGTGTTTGTGTAGTCAGCAATTTAATCAGCCTGAAATAACCCAGCTGCCTCTTCCACTTCTCACTTCATGGTGTTTGTAAACAAAAAGCAAGAAGCAGAAAATACATCTCAAATCAGATCTCAGCTCTCTTGTCTTTGTAGATATTGAATGCAGGTTCATGTTCCCATCTCCTTCTCTGCATTAAACAAGAGGGCTGGAAGTGTCCAAAAGCCATCACCATTGGCCATTTGTGGGATTAGGGATTTTTCCCTATATTGGTTGGATTCCCTAACAGCACAATAAGGAGGGAAAATCTCTTTTCATGAATGCAGTCATTTTAGTATCAGTTTTAATCATTATTCTATTTAGTATTTAATGTCTGGTTTGTTGATAACTTAAATTCTGTTTTATTGGTGTAGAGAGGAGTCTGAAGCAAGACCTCATTAAATTTAAAAACTGATTTTGGGGAAAGTTTGGCCCTGGTGTGTCTTCCTACCTTAGAGTGGACAGTGCTGAATGTTTTCAAGAACACATGGAGTTAGTAATGTAATTTATTCTGTATAAAGTGTTCTGAGGATCATTGGACAAAAGCTTTGTTCTGCTGAGTGATGGAGAGGCCTCAGCTGCAATACTGAATTCATTATAGGTACCACTCTTCAGAAAGTTCTAATACATGGGGAGAATCCAGAAAGAGAAACACAAATCAGAGGATTAGGAATAAAGATAGGAGAAGTAAGGGCTGGGTATTTTCAAAAATAAACAAAGAGGATGGGAAAGTTACATTTTCCCCAGATGTGAAGGTATATTCAAGGATGGGTATCAGGAATCAATTTTTACCCAATCAGCAAGGAGAAGGGCTGTCACTTTAATTTGAAGTGAAGTTGATTTGGGATTGAATAGTAGAAGGAAAAATAAAGAAGATAGAGAAGCAGAACTGTTTAGTAGGCTGGAGAGGTCATCTCAGGCATGACCAAACAGAGGAGACTGGTCTTGCAGGCCACTGGCTCAGGAAAAACATCCTCTGCACCAACAGCTGGATGCCTTTGGATGCAGATGTGCATGGCCAGCCATTGCTGAAAGAGAAGAAAGCATCAGCACACCCATAAAGCAGGGATGAAAGCATGCTTCTGTGCTCTCACAGGTCTGGGATTGGCCATGCCTACTAGAATGAGGGAACCAAAGCTGATTTTGAGAGGTGCAGGTCCTGTCTCCAGCTTTATCTGAAATAGCAGTAAATTTGAGAACATTCTCTGAAACAGGAAAAGAGGCTGCCTGGGGCTAAAATTAGAAACTAGGAGAAAGTCTTGATTCCTTTGCTTTTCTTTTTCTGTTGGCAAGGAGAAATTCTTTCCATAAACTTTTAAAAAAGCCTTATATTCACCAAACTGAGATGTGTATATTGTTTTCAGAGCACATACTTTGTGGATTATATATTCCTAGCAGAATATCAGTTTTAGCTGACTGGTGGCACTAGAAATCCTCTGTGGATTAAGAAATAGAGTGCAGTAGCCAAGGCCAAGTGTGGTTCTCAACATTTTTTATCAGCAAGCAAACTTGACTTTAATTTTAAACTCTTTCAGAATGAGGATTTTGTTGGGTTTTTTTTCTTAGGTCACTTAAGTATTTTTAAAAACTAAAGGCTGAATTACAACATGCTGAACCTTTTCTGCAGTTGGAATTGAGTATTCCCATGGCTGGCTGTGCAAGAAAAAGGCCATGGACCTGAAGGGCATAGAAGATGGAACAATTTTGTTTTCCTTAATAGCTGTTCTCCCAGTCAGATTTGATACACACCATGTGTGTACATTCAACACCTATATATGAGTCTGTACAGCTTTTCTACTTCTGTCTTCTGTGCAGTATTAAGTATTTAATCAATCTGGGGACTTCAGTCTCAAAGACAATCAGCTGGCTTTTTCTTTTTCTGTATAATTCAAAGGTTATTGCTATATTTTTGCCTCTATAACCCTTGAGAGGAGGGACCAGGGGGCACACATGCCACTGAGAACTCATTTCACCTCTAACAGGGTAAAATACATTTGAAAATTTAAGTGAGCAAAAGCCCCTGTATAAACAGGGTAAGGATCAACATTTACTCTCATAAATAAAATTGACTAGAAAATGGATTTTTCAAATCAGTTTTATGGTTTTGTGGCAGTTATAAACAGGCAGTTTCAGTGAACAGAATGAGTAGGGAAATGTAAGTGCTTGTGAAGTATGGAAATAAGCAGAGTCTCAAAGACAAGAGGACAATCAGAATGTTGTTACAAATTTTGTCTGAGTTCCTGTGGTTATCTAACAATGCAGTTTTCTGATCAACTACCATAAAAGATTAAATCTCACATTTATATTTCTTAACCACATAAGCATGTAAAATATGAAAAATTTATGTGTGTGTTACTGAAAGGTAGGTTTATAACTTAGCTGCAGAAGTTCTGAGAAGGGGGAAAATGAGAAACAGGAAGAAAAGTCACCTAATGCTTACATTTGGGGCTGGGATGAGATCTGGGTCTCTTGGTGGTGGTGGCTGTGTATAACAAGTGCTGACTGTAGTTATCTGGCTTTCCTTGCTTCCAGAGATGAGCTAAGGGAAGCTGGAGTTTCATCTGGAGAGAGATGACTTCCTCTTTTTTCTTCTCTGAGCTTTGTACTTAAAACCTGTTGGTGCATTACAGCAAGTGAATAGTTACACTCTAACCATGAAAAAGATCAAAACATACATCTAACCTTACATGCTGTGAATGATCTCTCTGAATTTAGCAGAACTAAGGTTAATATGCAAAGGTCAAGACAGATGAGTCTTTGTAATTTTAATCAGTTAGTAGCTTAGAAACAGAGGCCCTAATAGTGACTTTTGTCAGAGGTTGGAGCTGCCAGTTGTTATGGGAGTGCAAACAATTAATAAGGATAATTAGTATGTTGATAATGTATATATCAATAAGATACTTCTGGACATAAATACAGTATCTATGGCAAAAAAACAAACCATATTTTGGATCTTGATAATTGATTGAAAGCAGTTAAGGTACCATGTTCTACTGATTGTCCACTCATCAGGTGAGCCAAGTCTGCCTGGCTGCAGGCTGTGCCATGCACACATGCACCCCTCACTGCAGACACACTGCTGCAGCTCATGGGTTTCAGTTCCAGTTCCAGTGGGCAAGGAGCAAACATCAGTCACCGAGCTGACAGGGCTCGACTCGTTGTGCCATGCTAACTCAGCCATGTGCAAGTGTTTGGTCAAATGCTTTATGCATATTTCTTTGTATCCCCTATTGCTATTGATTATTTTTATCCTGTTCAAGCTGCACACAAAGCTGAGAGAACTTGGAATAAAATCATACAGGTAAAAAAAGCTTTGCTGTGCATTTACCGTGTATCAGCTGCTGTTCTGATTATAAACCAGAATTGTATTTTCCATTGGATCGTCTGTGCAGAGGGAGAGATGCCTGCATGTATTGCTCTGCAGTTGCTTACTAGCCAGTGAGAACTGTTTGGGTGCCTTAAGACAGTCTGCCAGGGTCGTCCATTAAAAAAATGTTCATTGCTGGTGTTTAGGCCTAGACTGGAGATCCCACCAGCAAAGTACATATTAAAAAAAATATAGAGAATTTAGGAATTAAAGAATGATGTCTGTTCTGTTTCTTTTCCCCCAGATTTGTAAGAGCAAGGCTAAGGAGTCCCAGCAGTATTACCACAGCCTGTCCATCCGGCAGAGCCTGGCTATCAACTTCAACATCCAGCAGGACTGTGGCCATTTCCTGGCTGAGGTGCCCGTGCGCCTCCTCCCGTGGGAGGACGACGACGCGGCGGACGTGGAAGAAGAGCGGGAAGAAGAGGAGAAGGAGCCTGAGCAGAAGAACAGAGACGCTGCCTGCAGCCCAGAGGCCTCCTGCAGGGACAGCCCCAGCAGGCAGGGCACCATCGGCAAGCCCCGCAGCCGCGTGGTGGTGATCACGCGCGAGGTGCCGCAGCTGACCGTGGCCGACTTCGTGCGCGACTCCGCGCCCCGGCACAGCAAGAGCCCCGACCTGTACGAGAGACAGGTGTGCCTGCTGCTCCTGCAGCTGTGCCTGGGCCTCGAGCACCTGAAGCCCTATCACATCACCCACTGTGACCTGCGCCTGGAGAACCTGCTGCTGGTTCACTCCAGGCCGGGAGGCAGCGCCCTGAGCCCCGAGGCCACAGAGCCCAACCCCAACACCGCCTGCCCGGCCAGGTTAATTGTGAGCAACTTCTCCCAGGCCAAGCAGAAGAGTCACATGGTGGATCCTGAGGTCCTACGGGATCAGTCCCGCCTGGCTCCAGAAATCATCACTGCAACGCAGTACAAGAAGTGTGATGAGTTCCAGACTGGCATCCTCATCTATGAAATGCTGCACTTACCCAACCCCTTTGATGAGAATCCAGAGCTGAAAGAGAAGGAGTACACTTGTGCCGATCTCCCCAAGATTCCTTGCCGTTCCCTCTACTCTCAAGGGCTTCAGCAACTTGCCAGCTGCCTGCTGAATCCCAACCCTTCGGAGAGGATCTTGATATCAGAAGCCAAAGGAATCCTTCAGTGTCTGCTTTGGGGCCCACGTGAGGACTTGTTCCATGCGCTCAGTACATCTTCCAACCCCTCACGGAGAGATGCCATACTTCAGAACTGGCTCGATATAAAAAGGACGCTGCTGATGATCAAGTTTGCAGAGAAGTCCTTGGAGAGGGACTGTGGAATTATTCTGGAAGACTGGCTTTGTTGTCAATATCTGGCTTTTGCCACTACAGACTCACTTCATCGCATTGTGAGACTCATGAAGCAGCACTAGTTGTAGAGCCTGTTGCTTTTCGTGAAGCATCCCCACCTCTGCCCCAGCCCTCACTCCAGCCTGCACTAGGGCTCACACTTTGTACAATTGTTACAGAACAGCCTAGACAACGAAGCCAACAACTCTGAGCAAATAGGTTCTAATTGGAGAAATTGCATCCTGTACCAAGTATGACAGAAACTTTACTTTTTTGCCAGGCCTGCTAGGGATTGATCACATACACGACTGCATTTGGATCAGCCAGTATGTAACTTGATTCATATCTGGCTGAAAAGGAGAGCAAGCTTTGATACCACTATTTCTACCACTGCAGTAAACAAATTGCCCTCCTCTTCTGGGTAGTTTCTGTCATTTCCTACGTAGCATTGATTAGTGAATAGCAGTGACCATAAGCAGAGATGGATTAGTGGTGAATGTGAGATGAATTATCCACCATGCCACAAAACACTCGTTTGCTTTCACTCCACATACCACACATTTCCTCTCAGCTTAGTCCCCCACAAGCAGGCTGTGCTCCTCTTCCCTTTGGTCTCAACCAAACAGGTTCTGATCTTTCTCTTACACTTTACACCACCTCTACTTTCCTCCCCAGATGTGCTTTTCCCACTGAGCATGGCAAGTGTCAGTGAGCAGTAAGCACCTGTGTTCAGTCCTCTTCCCTCCTCCTCTGCCTCATTGCCTACCCATATCCTTTCTAACCATTCACAATTTCATCAGTACTGCCTTAATCACACCATTACCCTTACCTTGAGACCTGTGCATTAAAAAGCAGCATATGCACACTTTATCTATCCTATTTCCTAGGCAACTTTCCCCAGTCTGGACTGTTGATGTACTGTAGCCATAACCACATTTATACAAGAACAATACAACACTTGGTGGACCCTTGAAATTCCCCTTCCATTGCAAAAAGCACTAAAGCCTGACTTGAAATGGATGGACAATCACTGCTATGAATCAGGGACGAAAATAAAAGCCACCTCTTCTGTTTTGGTTTGGTCTGCTCTTGTCACTTATGCCATACTGCAAAGTGAGACTGAAATTGGCTCTGCAGGTTTGTTGGCAGATTGAAATGTTTAGAGGTTGTCTGTGTGTAGCTAACAGGCAACGTGGAGATACTTTTACTGCAGACAGAGTTCTCTGAAGGGTAAGAACAAGGGTGCAAAAACACTGCTGTTTAATTATTGAGGGAGCTGCTAAGTTTGGCAGCCACGACCAACAGCATCATGATCCACATTTCCTACAGCAGTGCTTGGCTGCCCATCTCTTGCCTGTTGTTACCAGTGTTCTCTAATGTTGCTATAGTCAACACCCTAAAAATGGAATGTTGTCAGAAGAGCTCAAAGAGCATCACAGACAGAGTTTTGGACTAGAGCAGGAATTAGTAAGGATTGAAGAGTCAGAATGTTTAAAACCTCAACTTGAAGGAGCTTTTTCACTTTTCAAGGCCACTGCTGACTTCCTTCTGTGCCCTAAGAGCTGTTTCCCGTGGAACCTCTGTACAGACAGTATCTTTGCTCAGTTTTGGTAGGCTAGAAGTTGTTTCCCAAGTTGCTCTGAAGAATGGATCTGGATGCAGAGGGAAAAGCAATCCTGAATATTCTGACCCAGGTGATGGAAAGCAGACAGCCGTAGTTATGAGCCTGTGCTTCTCTCCTATGGATCTATGTGCAATTCTTGTATTATTTTTTAAAGCTGTACATTACAGTGTTCACTTTACACACCAGCCTTTACCCAATGCTAGATCTGCAGCCCCTTCCTTTACTTTCCTGGCACATAAATGCACAGATATCCATGTGTTCTTTTTATGGATTGATGTTCCATTGTAATTGTTAAAACTGTGAGGAATCAATTCACTTCAGCCTTGAAACAAATAGCCACTTTATACAACATATGCATTCTTGGACCACGTGCATGGAAACTGAACAAACAGTCCTGCAGGCTTAAAGTCAGCAAGAGTAGCTCTGGATCCACGGCGTACATGGAGGGCTGACGTGTCTGTGGGATTCTTCTCTGGCACCTCTCAGAGCTCAGCTCAATGGCCTGTGGAAGCCTACATCGATTGTGCCCTAGTATAGACTGTCTTCGTTACCTTTCTGAAGATTTTTTTGAAACTTCTGATTGTTCTTTTGTTTGATTCACCTGTATCAGTGAAGGATCAGGCAAGGATGAGGATAATATATTTTAATGTGATATGTATGTTTTTCTTTCTCTTTTTGGCAAGAAGGTTAGGATGGTGGCATTGATGCAGAAAAAACAGGACAGTGCATTAAAAGCCCAAGTGCAATGTATGTAGTTGAAGTACTTCCTCTACATCAGGAAAGAAAGTTTCTGCACTACTGCTGAGCAGCTTGTAGAAGAACCTTTACAAAGAATCTCCTGTTGAGTGCAGCCCTGCTTTATCTGGACACAGGAGGGCAATGCTCCCATAATTCACATACACCGAGCATGGCAATCACTTGTGTACTACCTACTAGCTATTAGTGCCAGTGTGCTGAGCTGCCAGTGGGGCTTCTTGTTCTCTGTGGTCTGGTTTTGTGTTTGTTCCGTGGTGTGTGTGTGTGCTCCTGACTTCCCAGCTAGCTCACATAGGCATAGGAATAACTCTTGGACCACTTGGCATTGCAGTGGGGCCATCTCTGGATGCTCTGGGTGTTCCCTTGTTTAGGGACACGTGTTCCCACTGTCACTTTGATGTCAACACGCACATGCAGTTGGATGTTGAATGTTGTACAAGTGTAGGTATGAATGCAGCTGGTCCAAGGCCTTTGTATCTCTAGCTATCTAACTTCAGTTTGTATCTTTTGTGATGCACCAATACTCATTTTAGCTCTGCAGTATAACCAAGCATGGATAGATGTTCACTACCAACCTCTTTCTTGTGCAGCACTGGGTAAACTTTAGCAATTTGTAATGTTGTGTGGTTTTTTTCTTTAAAAAAGAAAGACTGGCCAATGTAATCGAACCTGATCTGGCCTGAGTTCTTCCTTGAGGAGCTTGAGGCTGACTTTGCAGATCTGCCCTTAACCGATGATTGCAACTGTGTTTGTGGTGGTTCTCCATCCTGGCACCAGATCGTGCCACGTAAATACACAAGAATGTATGCGTTAAACTGATTGTAAACAAATCCTAAGAATGCTACAGCATAATTGCTAAGCAAAAGGAAAAAAACCCGCTCTGTTTGTAACAGGATCCTGTGTATGGCAGGAACAAAACCCCTGGCTGTGCATGTTAGAACGTACTTGAACATGTGCACAGATCTTGAATTTTTTTCTAGCAATGTCGCACTTTCAGTTGAGCTCAAGAAATAGGAAGAGCTGCAAATCTAAGATAACAGTATTGACTGTAAATATATATTTTTCTATTAATAAAAGCTGTCATTCAAATATTTTTAACATGAACTCTTAAAGATTTTTCCAGTGGAAACTAATTTCTGGAAAAATCAAATGCTTCTTTGAAGAATTATGACGAGTGGTTTCTGATCCTTTTAGAGCCATTAAAACCCTCTCTAATATTACAGAGAGAGCACAGTGATTGGATTCACAATGTTTAGTGCCTTGTCAAAAACCTGAAATGTAGCTGGTCAGTTGGTGGAAATCTTATTCTTTTCATAAGAGCCCTAGAAATAATACTGCCCATGTAAAGATGCAAAAGACTTTACAAAGTTCAGTGCTGTACTTTGTATGATACTGGGTTGATCCATTCCATAAGACTCGTGTGAACGGGTTCCTTTAAGTTGCTTGTAGTACAGTGTAAACCTGAAGTAACAAAACTGTGGGCTTTCAAATTTGGGATCTGGAACAGGGAGAATACCAATGGATGCCAAGTCAGTTGTTGCAGCCTGGCCAGGCATCAGGAGAAGCCTCTTGCTCTGACAATCTCTGCAGACACTCGGTGCTGTGCTGGCCAGGGGGTCTGGCTGGGAGCAGCAGGGAGGGGGGAACGTGCTGCTCCTGCTGGAGGGGCTGGAGGGGCTGCACAGCAGCCCTGGGCTGTGGTGGGAAATGCAAACCTCTCTTC
This sequence comes from Fringilla coelebs, assembly GCF_963513975.1. Lineage (NCBI taxonomy): Eukaryota > Metazoa > Chordata > Aves > Passeriformes > Fringillidae > Fringilla > Fringilla coelebs. Next base: position 3,148,852 of record NC_140038.1, on the reverse strand, counting down.
AAACAGGAGTGCTACAAGAACTGCTCCTGAGGTGATTTGGAAAGTGGGTTAGTTTTGTATTTCTTAAATGGGAATTACTAATTGTCTGTCAAGCCTCAGATCTGATCCAGTCAATATGCAGAACCAGGTGAATGTAAAGAGACTCTACTGGTAAAAGCTTGCCTGTACATTTGTAGGAATGAGGGAATCCAGAATTTTCTTCTGGAGCCCCTGGAATGTCCAGATGCAGAAGCCTGGTCTCACTTCAGAGTTCAGACTGATGAAATCAGTAACTTCAGCCAGGATACCGTGTTGCTGCCCCACAGAGAAGAGTGCAGGTAGCTTTTACAAAAGTGTTCCACCTTAAATCTTTCATGCTCCACACATCCTACCCACAAAGTATGAATGGATCATCTTGACGTGTTAATACAAGAGGATTCCTACATGTTATAGAGAAAAATATATTATTTAAATAAAATATGTGTGTTAGGGTTCAGCTGCCTGCAGAATTTATTCAGTAGCTTCATACTGTAGGTCCTTGATTTTAACGTGTATTTGCTGCTGAAATAAAATGTATCTGGTTCTGAATTCTTGTGCTGAGATTCCCATCTAAATTAATTTCTTTTTTTTTGTGATAACAAATCCTTATGTAAATATAAAATAAATGATCCTGTTTTTATTTAAATCAATTTTAAGTTTTCTGAGGGATACAATAGAAACTGAGTCAGACCTTTTAATGCACTTTCTTTTCCCCCTTTCTCTAAATTGACTGTTTCTCAGTACAATCAGGACTTTACTGCATGACTAGACTGTCAGTTTTACTCTGATTTTGCAGAGGTGGTGCTGGTTCTGCTAAAATTCCTTGTAAGACCTGGAGCACAATCAGAGCCCTCCAGCCAGCACAGAGAAAGATGTGATTGTGATTTAGTTATGCAGTAAGAGAACATCAAAGAAGTACAGAATAGAATTTTAAATACCTCTGTAAAAATACACCTGTGGAAATATTCTGTAAACAGTCATGTGGATTACAAAGACTTCAAGCAAAGAATACACAAAAAATACTTTTCCAAACACTGGGGAGAAATTTCATAAGGGCACCCTCAACTCCAAAAGAAGGAGCAAGTCTTTTTCCCTGCTGTGTTGCAGAGAATTTCTGGTAGACATTTGTATGGATTTTCTTGCTCACCTGGATGCAGTGTTAGAAGGATGGTGATTTTGAATAGGTGTAGAATGTAATTTAAATAATTTCCTGTAAGTCTCCTTGCATTGGTGCTCCACTCAGCATTTACCTGGAAACCACAGAATGCTTTCAGATCAAGCAGAGTTGCCAGTGAGAAATGAAATACTCAACTTACCTGTACATAAGCATTTTACCACTCTACAGCTTTTGAGAATTTGGTTTTTACTTCAGACTATAAAGATTTTTTTTTCCATAAATTTAAGGGGAAGATTTCAGGGATTTAGAAGAGGTTGGAGCTTTTTTTTTAATATGGAAGAAATATTTGTTCATAAATATATATATACATACATATATATATATGAGTGCATGTGGGCATGTTTTCATATATATGTATGTATATGAATTTTTTATCCCTAAAGTATTCTTTGCCCCTTTTTGCTTGAAAATATATATATATTATATATTGTATATATAATATATATTTTAAGAGTGTGTAAATTTTAATATAGTTATTTCATAAATAACACCTCTTCAAAACGTACTCAAAACTTCTGTTTCCTTATCCTTTGGATTGTTGGTATTAGAAGGTTTTGCAGTTGAAATCCTTGGGTTTTTTTCTTTTAAAACTTGATTATGCTGAGCATTTAAGAATATGTTCTTGTTTTTAATAAAAGGGGGAAATTTATTTTTAAATTGGGGATTCCAAAATCTGTGAACTTTTATAAATGGGATTTCTTTAAATGCCTTGAATAAGGGAATTTCTTTTAATTTCTTTTTTCAGTTCCATTCTTGTGGGTAATTTGTATTTGGAATTCCTGGTTGCATTGCTTTATCTGGTGCTTCATATTGATATTTACACATTTTTATATAAATAAGTATATAAACTTCAAGCCTTCCTTTGTGATCAGGGGCAGTTACACTCTGGTTTGCTGTGGTACTTTGCTGTGTACTCCGTGGCATTCATGTTACTGTGTAAATAAACTAGTTTTATTACACTCCAAATCAAACTTGCCCTTGCCTGATTTTCCCCCTTCCTAGATAACGAGACAGAACCATGTATTTCTGAGGCAAATGCATGTGGCCAGGGCAGCAGAGGATTGTATCCACGAGCAGCTGGGTTGGCAGCAGCAGTGCGGGTGTGGCAGGTCACACATCCCGGCTGCAGGAGCCGCCTGTGCTCAGGACACTGTCCCAGCTCCCACCTCTGGCGCTGCCCCAGGAGCCTCACCACGGCTGGCACTGTTTCAGCTCCATCTGGCCAGTGGCAGCAACAGCCCAAAAATAAACTGGCCCCCAGTGGCTGCTGTTGGTTGAAGCAGAGTCTTGTAAGGCCTGCTTGGAGAGACGTGACTTGGCACGTTAATGACAACGGCCACGCTGGGGACAACCCTTGGCATGTAAGGAGCTGAGCCAAAGTTAGAGATTTCCCTAGAGTGGACAGGGTTTAAATGACCTGCTGTGAAGGAATAAAATTACTCTTAAGTCAAATTTTTACATGCAGGGACAAAGCAGGAGGATGCCTCCAAGGCAGTCGTCTGTGGTGGAATTCATTGTGTCTGATCTGTTACCTTGAAGCATCCGACCTGATGGAGGGTCTGTGGGAAACAGATGGGATGATGTGCATCTTCTGCAGTGTGCAGACACACTTCAGTGGCACTGAGATCAAACAGCTCAATTTTGTACCCACATTTGACAGGCAGCAGTGCTAGCTGCAGATGCTAATTTATTAGTGTAGAACAGATGACACAATATACGTCAGAGCAGTGCCGTGCTTCTGCATGACAATCACACTGCTCACAAATACTCTTGAAAGAAAAATAAAAACAACCCAAAAAACCAGCCTGCAGGCTCTATTCTCCCCGCAGTCACAGTGGCTTTGCACAGGTATGTCGTCGCTTCAATGATCAGAATTAGTTGAAGTGTAACTGCTGCCTGCCCTTCACATTTATTCCTTAGACACGGTATGAAAGCCTTTCAAAAACAGTTTAAGCTATTGTCCTTATCCTTTTGAAAGTACAAAGCTAGCTGACTCCAAAGGTGTCACACATAAATACACAGCACATTTTACAGCCTGACAGATACTTTGGCTTTGCCAGAGTAATCCCTGCTCACTTCAACAAAGTGCCATGGACTTCAGCTAGAGAGTTCGATTATGCCATTTATGTCAGTGGCAATCATCACTCTGCAGGGAAAAGATATGCAGAAATAGACTGAGCCCTTGTCAAGACATGATAATTATACTAGTTTAACTAAAATCTGTTTGAAATTAATTTAGTTCTGTTAGTGCAAACTCTCTTGTGGGTGTCCTTAAGCAGTCGCAGTCTGGCGTTCTCGTTTCAGCTTGTGCCAGACATGAACACAAGTGGAACAGATGCCTGGTTTCAGTTGATGCAAAAATGTCTGTATCAGATTCTTCACCAACCCAGAAACTCACCCAATAGTAGAGCTATGTTCTACATGATGGACCTTTCTTTTGTAGAAAGCCTCCCTGCATCACTGGAGCTCTGCAGGCTGCTGCTTTTGCCCCAGTTAATGAGCTTCTGTGGTGCCCCACAGGAATCACAGCATCCTCCTTGCCCAGAGGTGCTTTTAACCAGGCTTGGTGGAAGCAGTTCCCAAGGCAAGCTGCTCTGCAGACAGAGGCTGTAGTTTCCATTCTGAGCTGACTGGTAGATCTGTGGAGAAAGATACACATTAAAACACAGGTTTGAGCCTTCAAATCTGCTGCACTTGCTGCTGCTGCTGCTGTCTCAGGAGGCAGCACTAGGGCCGGGTGGTTAGCCCACTCCCAAGGAAGATGGGGGCAGGCTCCTGGCCGTCAGTTCAGTGCTTCCAGATGAGCAAAAAGTCATTGTCTGGCAAACAGACACCAGGGGAGTCACTGGGAGAGCAGCTCGGAGGCTCTGAAGCAGATTTGCTTGTGTAAAATCAGAGAACTCAAAGTAATAGCTACCAAAGGTGCATTTTCTGTTATATCTCCTGTTCTCACCCTTTGTTTTGCTGTCATTAGAGTGTTGCTTTTGTTACACTGCAGCTGGCAGACTCAGGACATGCACAGAAGGAAGCACTGGAAGTAACGGGCAATAATTTAAGGTAAAATCACAAAACTCCATTTCTTATTTTCCAAAAAGAGAAGGATCAGGAATAGGGAGGTTTCTTGCTCAGGTATTTACCTGTCTGCTCTATCAAGAGATCCACAGAAAGACATTCTCCAGCTGTTGCCTGGTGTTTCACAGGTGCTGGGAGGAGCCCATACTCCCCTGCACAGCCCAGTGAGACAGGACAGCCCCGGGGACAGAACTTGTGTGCAGTGGGGCTGGGGGGCACTTACAGATCTCATGTCAGATGCCAGGTTTTGCCTGACTTCACTGGAGTCTTAATGGTCCAGATAAACTGCAGTGAATAGCAGATTACCCTTAAAAAACATGAAAGCCCTGCAGTGTATCTACAAGAAGCAAGCTATTAACTTTGCACCTCTCCAAAGTGCAGAAAGACATAAATGTTCTTGTAAAGAAAATGAAGAATTAAATCAAGGTAATTCTCCAGGTTCCTACATGGGCACTAAATTTGAATCAAGTTACTGTTGGAAATGGGCCAGAAGTGTGCCCATGTACAACCATCAGAAGAGAAGGAACTTCCCATAACCTGTGAGCCAGTCATGCAGCTTCTCTTGGCCAGGGAAGAAAGTCTCCTTTGAACTTTCTTTCCATTTTCATTACTGGGGAAAAAAGTTTTATGTGCTGTGCTACATTAGTCCTTCATCTTATGTATTTGTGTTTGTACAGGAGTAATTGCTAAAGCTGCAATCACAGGACACCAAGGTGTGCTTCAGCTTCAAACAAGAAGACACAACAGGAAGTCAGAAGAGGTTGTCAGATACTGCATGACAAATGTTTAATGGCATTGGTTACAAATGTTTGATGGCATTTGTTACAAATGTATAAACTCCATCCAGACCCAGAGCTTCACCATCCCTGGCCCTTTTGCAGCAGTGAACTGTTCAGATCATGTCCCTGTGGCACGAAGCATTTCTCCCTTTACCTTGGAGCCTCAACATCTCCTGCCATGGGAACTGCAGCACACAGTCCTGATCTCTTCCTTGCTGTGAGTGAGACCTTTTCTGTTGTAGGTTTTGGAGGTGTTTTGGCTCCGACTGAGGGGCTGGGAGTAAGGGTGTCAGCATTCTGTAGAAATGGCAGAATGCATTGCATCCACAGCCCATCAGCACCCTATTTCCTTGTGCTAGGCAGACATGTCCATGCCTAGAGTCTTGAAAATTCTGGATGTTCACATAAAAATATTTTGTTTCTTTTTTATTAGGAATTAGTCTGTGTTCATCCAACTCAACATTCCCTTTGGTGTTTTTGTCTGTTTTTTTTCAAATTATTCAAATCCATCTGGAGTCTTTTACAATTTTCTGCAATTTATGCTAATCTTGAACAGATTTCACTTGGTGATTAATTACTTCTTCCTGCAAATCAGCAACTGGAAACACTGAGCTAAGACTAGTCTTAGGCACAGTTGTCTGTCTTCCCTAAAGAATTTGTACTTGTTACATTGGTTTTGTTCTGTCCCCATTAAAAGGGTTTCCTTTTTCTTCACTCACCAAAAGTATAATAAAAATACAGTGTAAGTTTTGTGTTGATCCTAAATCACTTTACAAGAAGAGATTAATTGCTATGTTACAGATCCAGGAACTGGTGGACAGCATGGCAAAGGAGTGGATAAAAAAGATGCTGCAAGCCATTGGGGGCAATTGTATGCAGGAATCCAGGGCCTGTTCAACTAAACCATCTCCTACAGTATTTCTGTTTGCATTCTATTCACCACTGACTTACAACTATCCATCGTGACTTGACAGCCTCCTTCAATTAAATCTATTGCAGAATGATTTTTATAGGCTTATCAATTTGTTTTGTCAATTTTAATAACGGTTGCTCAAACACAAAAGTAACAAGATTACAGTCCCAAAAGAAAGGGGTTCAAAGCTACAGCACTGGAGTACCAGGTGAAGCTGCTCTACCATTTCAGCTCCAGTACACATCTGGACTGAGACTAGTGTCCTCTGTCACTTGAGCATCCTCTTCTGTCTGCCAGGGAGGTGTCAATACCTCCGGTTTGCAGGAGACAACTCTGCTTTGGAGCAGCTTTCCCACTTGGACCAGCCTGATTCCCAGGTATTGCTGAGCAGCCTTTCTTACAAAAGGGCATTGGGAATGAGCCTCATTAACACGAGTAGGAGTCCAGTGGTGAACTGCCTTGGCACCCCTCAGAAATGGGAGTGCCAGGCACTGCATTTCTTAACTCCCAAATCTGCTGTGGTACTATGCTGATGACTTCAAGCAGTCTCTACTGGAAGCTTCAAAGGCCCTTGTGTGATGAGCACATCCAGTTCTTGTCAGCCCCAGAGGTCCCTTCTGAGATGGCATGACATCTTTCACCACCACATCAGTGTAAAATACACTGAACAGAGCCCCAGTGAACTTGGGAACTTGGGCAGAGAGTTACAGCACATTGGAAAATGTCAGTTCCCCATGTAAATCTCCATTTTGCTATTGGGTAACTTGCAAACAGCAAACTGTCAGGGCTCTTTCTTCTGCTGTAGGCAAAAGTTGTCTGTATAACAGCTTGGGATCCCTTGCTCTGTGCTGGGTACCCTTCCAACGCTGGAAACATGCCACCTGCTGAGCAGCACACCACGGGCCCCATCCAGGCATCAGGAGCAGGGAGAGGGGGAAGCAGGTGGGAAATAACAATCCAAGGCTCCTTTAGAACTGCTGGCTTGCTGGAAGGGCTGTCATTACAGCAGTATTGCCAGTTTGACGGGAAATGATAGTGGACAACAAACTACCTGCTTCAGATGCAGAGCCAAGATGGGGTTTGTTAGAAAATGAGAGCTGCAGCACTGTCCCCTCAAAGGAAGCCCCTGTCAGCATCTGTCAAGCACTGCCAGACCTGGCAGTCCCAGTCTCCAGAGAACTTGGGGACCTTGTGACAATCAGAGAACTGGCCAGGGGGCCTGACTGGTGCCTTCCCCACCAGCTACTAGGAACAACTGCAGAGCTGCTCCACACTGCTCTCTGTACAACCTGCAGTGAGCTGTGCATCACAAGTTTTCCTGCCAGACAACATCAGCTTTCCCAACATCTTTGCCATAAAAAAGCCACTGGGCAGGCAAATGGTGTCTACCTACACTGAGAGAGAGAGGGTTGCAAATGGTGTAGCCAGAGCTCAGTGGAGCTGTGCCTGCCCAGTAACTCTAAGCATCTAACCTCCAAATCCCATTAGTAAGTTTAAATAACTCTGAGGGGAAAAGGTGCCAGATTTACCACAGACCTGACTCTGGAGTAGTCTCCCTGCTGGGCTGAGCCTGTCGCCCAGAGCTGACACCACTGGCAGTGCATCTTAGAGGCTTCTACCAATAACAATCACCAGCAAAAATAACTTTTCCACAATACTTTCTTTAATGTTGAATGCCTTTGTAAGGCTCTCTTCTCTTATCCCTCTTTTTATTTTTTTTCTCCTTTGATTGCTTTCCAAATTTTCCCTCTTAGTTATGAACTAAATGCCAACTCACTGTGTATTTAGTAATCAGATTATCTGCTAATACCTGCCTAAAGCAGTCACCATTGATTAAAGAAAGACTGGTCATTATGTTATTTTTAATACAAATTATTTAAGTCCTGAGGCTGAGATTGAATTAAAGAAGAGATCAAATTAATGAGGGATTGAATTAAATTAGAAACATCTGATTGCAATATTTCCTATATCTCCAAACTGCCAGAAGAAGACAGTGGTATGGCTGTGAATTTATGTTATTTCATGAAAAAGCATGAACAGGTTGTTTTGACTGCATCTAAGCGTGCCTTACCATGGATACAGCTGGGTAAGTGCTCAAAATCCACAGCAGTTTTCAAAGAGGATATAATGCAAAAGATTTAATCAGAACATGAGCCACCAAATCTCTGCTAATTTCTTGTTTCACACATTGTAGGCCAGATTTCCAGACACTCTGTTCACCCACTGCCTCCCTCACAGACATGGGTGCACACAGCCTCTGAAAGCAAAACTCTGGGCCACCCTTTGGATGCAGGCAAATTTAATACATTCCTTCAGTTAATAAGATTGCTTTTGAATAATTTTCTCTTTTCCACCCTCCCCAAAGTGTCTTAATGAGTGATATGATGTGAAACCACTTCCCTAGCTTCTAATTTGAACATATTTATTAGTTCTAAATAGCACAGGGAATGAAGATTTCAAGCTTGCTCTCTACAGGGAGCAATCAGTGGGCTCAGGACGTTGTCTGAACTGAACTGAGCTCCTCAGTTTTAAAAGTGGTCTTTCTAATCCTGCTTCTTATCCTACTAATCACCAACAATCCCATTGCTATTCCTGCCCTGAGTCTGACTCCATCACAGCAGTACTTGTGTTGCCCTGCATTTCAGTCATTTTAGTGAGACTTTGAACTGCTTGTGAGAAATGCTTTAAGTGACTTGATTGATTGTTTATCTCCCAATCATAAATGCTAATTACAGAGCTGAGAAGATTGCTTTGTCTTTATTGCCATACTTCCACATAGAAATATAGAAAATTAAATTTTTTATGATTTCAGTGAGTTCCCTTTATACTTTGATCCAGTGAGTGCAGAGGACAGATTATTCCTTCCAATCTGAGAGACTGCTTTACAGAAGCAGTAAGCCAATCAAGAGAAAAATCTTGGCAGATTTTGGAAGTTGTGACCTAATTCAATCCTTCACTGCATTTCCTCCTCTCTCCAAAACATTCAAAGTTCAAAACAGCTGCCCTTATACAGAACAGTTCTTCTCTCTATTGAAGTAAAGATTATTCATACAGATAAAGGCCATAACTGCACATAACCCTCTCAAACACAATCCAGAGTGCTTCCCCAAGCCATGCATGGCTGGGCTCTGGGATGCTCCACATCTCTGGAAAAGGTCTTCCTTGTGGGAAATGCAGCTGTGTTTTACAGCCAAGGCAGAATGACTTTTCCCTGCTGATTGTAAGAATCAATTGCAATTACAGTTCAGAATAAATGCCCAAGTTCATTGTGCAACTCCCCAGATTCCAGAGTCAGAGAATCCCCCTGCCTGTGGCAGATCCCTGCAGAGGGAGGCTCCATTTGGGATGGAGATGTGCATTTTGCAAAGCGGCATCTTTTGGTCTGTGGAGCTCTGAGTGTAAATTAAGAAAGCTCCACTGCAGCCCCCAGAGCTAGGCTGGCTCAGGACAGCTGAGCCCTGCTGGTGGCATGCAAAGGAGCAGCTGTAACATGTTCTTCCGTGGGTGCTGTTCATCAAATGGTGAAACATTTGAAGCATGACCATGAGCCTCAGGACATCTAAACTGTTTGGTGACAGCTATAAAAATTCAGAAGTTAGAAACTCTTCATAAAAAGGCAGCAGATTCCTGGCAAAGGTCCCATGTGGTGGGACCCACAGTTGGAGGTAGGGAGGTTCAGTGGCTGGACACTCTGCAGCCATTTGCCTCATAAACCCACACAAATCCAGCATGGTCAGGACTGGCCTTATTAGTGTGCTTCAGAAGGACTGTTAATAGAGTTGGAAATTTCCAGATTCAATCTTTTGCTTCTCTTTTCATTCTGTTTTATTGTTGGTTTTTTTTTTAACCTAACTGAATCAATAACAGTAGTGTAGCATGTTTTCCCTATTGCTAATATATAAATATAATTTAAAGGCCTAAACTAATGTATGCCTTTCGCTATAGAGAAATTCCCAAGGGATTAAACCGACAAAAAATTAAGATTAAAATATGAGCTTTCAAATGATGAAATTTGTAGATCTTCAGTGGTCTACAGAGCTACTGGCTTCTGTATTTACCATAGGGTTCACCCTTATCATATTAAATCTCAGTATAAGGCTATATTTTAACATTCAGCAAGTCCTGTACCCTTCCAAAATATCCTCACAGCCTCCTTGCAGGCTTCACAGTCATGAAAGTTCATTAGAAAGCAAAGGTGTTTGGAAGGAGGTTTGAAGCAATGCAGGTTCACTGTCAAATCTCTGTCCCTCAATCCTCCCTTCCTGCTCAAACACAGACACCTGTCTGCTCCAGCAGAACAGGGCATCAGCTAAACTGCTGGCATTTCTCTGTTTCTCACATACAACACTGACTGATTTTGTAACCAGTCCACTGTGCTAAATTATAAGAAATTGTTCTTTAAGGAATTAAGAAAGTTGCCACATGGAAAAAAAAAAAGCCTTAGTAGCACATCTCATTCCTGCAGTATTTGTGTGGTTACTGCTGGAGGAAGTATGCTGTATGCTGTATCCAGACACATGATCCTTTTGCTGAGTCCAGGGGCTATTCTACTGAAAAAAGGAGAGATGTTTTTTCAGTGGTAAGGTGATTCAGAGATCCACAGGTCCTGAGGTGATTGCCTGAGATATGTTGGATATAGAGGATTATGGGTTGAAAACATGATAGTCAAGACAATTACCTTAAGATTAAATAGAACTGTATTGAAACCTATAGTACTATGGTATAATGCAGTGGAGAATTAGGCTTCAAATCTTTTACTTGCTCTATGCTTACAGGAAAACGAAAACCTCTTGAAGTCTAACTGTTTCTGTAAGAAGACTGCTCAAAATCCATGTATCCACAAATAGTTAAGGCACCCAAGAATGATGTTCACAACTGGGTCATCCATGTTAAAAACAGGTTAGAAACTGTTGTAAAATAGTTGATAGATTGTTAAACATGTACTGTTAGTTTGGTTGTTATATTGTAAAAGGGGTTTAATGGGTAGTTATATATGGTACTCAACATAGCACTACACACCTCAGTAAGTGCACCACCCCCAAGCGAGAGGAGCCAGCCTGGATAGAACTGTAATGGGACAATCAAGTGCCTTAAACCTTAAATCCAAAAAGAAACCAATCCAAAAAGAAACCAATCCAAAGGAACAAAAAACAGGATAAAAAGGGGGCATCTGACCCACTGAATTTGTGCCGCTCCTCCTGGAGCATCGGGGCCATCGCTGCTGAGCAGCCCCAGCGCCGGCGCTGCTCCATCCTGACGGGAACGCTCCTGCTCGGCCCGGGCCCCCTGCTTTAGGCCTTTCTTTTTATTATCATAAATGCTGAAAGCACTTTAGTACCGGGAGCCTGCTCTCGTTTTTAACAATCCAGTTCATTGGTTTTGTGGAAATAAACAGCAACAACCACCACTCTCCACCACCCACAGCAAACGGCCAGGCAGGCAGGTTTCTGCTGGGTTTGTCCCCTGTCAGTGACTGTGGCACTCCCAGGACAGCTGTGACAGCCAGGACAGTGGCAGCAGCAGTGAGGCACAGAGTGAGTGATGTCTCAGGCAGGCAGGAAGAGGGGCAGCCAAGAGAGGCTGGCTGCCAGGCAGTCATCTCTGTGCTTGCTGCCTGCTCCCGAGCCTGGCGCTGGAACTGTGAGCCCTGTCCCCGGAGCCCTTCCTGGGCAGAAGGGAAGCCTGCCTCTGGACAGACGTGAGCCACAGCACCAGCACCCTGATCCTCCTGCGCCCTGCACAAACAGCAGTGATGTCCTAGGGTGACCTTAGGATGCTTGTATCCCCATTTCTGTGTTCTGTTTATGCTGGATGTTATGATCTGTTCCTTCAAGACTGGATCTGAAGAGCAAAGTTTTGTTTTGGTTTGGTTTTGTTATCAGCCTGCTCCCCCACGGCTGGTGGGAAACAGAGATGGGGCAGTACATAGTGCAGGTTTTGCTTGTTGCTTGGCTTTTTGTTTTGCTCTTGCTCTTGCTTTTTGCTTCTGCTCATTAGTTAGTTTAACTAAGCAGTCCAAATTTTTCCCTGGACTGTTTTTCCTTTCCCTATTTTGGAACCACTCAAACCTGCTCCGGACTGGGCCCTGGGAACACCAAGAGTTGGCACCTTGTGGCTGCAGCAGCTGCCCCAGCACCGGAGGGACTGATAACAGAGCGACCACTCCCAGGAGAGACTTTCTGAATTTGTCATCTTTTTCAGAGCAGTGAAAGAGTGTTGTCACCCAGTATTGTTCATTTTGTGTGCTGGGGGTACTGTGCCTGTTAAATAAACAGGTTCTTCCCACTTCTGTCCAAGGAGTCCTTCCCGAACCGGCTGGGGGGAGGGACTCTGTGGGTTTGCTTTGCCCCTTTGGAGGTTGTCTCCCAGATTTGCCCTAAACCAGGACACGCAAGAGCAGCCAAAGCCCGGGCACAGGAAAGCACATTTGTGAGGGAGTTGTGTCTGGCAGGGAGGACATCAGGAGGAGCTCTGCCGGGGGACGTCGGCTGCCCCGCTGTCTGCCATGTGGCAAGGTATGTAAATCCCTGCCGTGGGATCCTGCTGTGCACGAGTCACCAGATGGTGCTCTACATACAGACTTGAAAGTTCTTTACCTTAATGTGGGAACTTCTACGGCCTTTGAGGAAATAACGATGTTATTTTTGTGAAGCCTTTCCTTTAAAGTTTAATTTGCATCCTAGTCTTTTCATCTCAAATAGCTTTTTTGTTAAGCTGTTTATTCAGAACAGCTTTGGTGCTGGGATTTTTGAGACAGAATTTACAGCATGAGACTTCCATCCAGGTCTGCTGAAAATATGTGAGTAAAATATAAGAAAATACGTAGTAATATAATTTTTACATCGCTTATTTGCCTGCAACGGGAAATAAATATAAAGAATCTTCTGCACCACAATGGATGACATCACAAAAGTAGTACCACATAAGAAAAGAAATCTGAGGACGTGGTGAGGATTAAATAACAGGTAGAAAGCTTTTGCGATTAAAATAGCTACAGCATAGTAGAGCATTCTTATCTTTTAGAAATATAATGCCAAGTATATCCAAATCCTACTCATCTTCCCTCTGAAATCCTATACCTATCCTGCTTCAACTAATAGTTTTAAGACAATTAACAGAAATACTGAGAATATGGATGCCTCTTTTTCTTTTTCATCACCTCCTAAAAAAGAGGATTCACCTCATTAAAGTATCTATTAGAAGTCACGTGCACTACGACTGACGATCAGGACAGCAGCAATTTATCAGAGCCCGCATTTGATTTTCTCCTTGAAATGTTGGGAACCGCCCAGGAGATGGCAGCAGATGGCACTCGGGGGGCAGGAGCGCCGGGTGAGCCTGCGAGATGCTCAAATCAGCGCCCGGTTCCCAATTACACCGGGTTTATCTTCTACCCAGCAAGAACTCAACTCATTAATTTTGTTCTTTGCGGAGCGGCAGAGAGAACAAAGCCGCGTGAGGCTTTCACAGTGTTGCACTCAATCGGTGTGTAACGTTGTAAAAATATAGCAGCACTTTAAAGTAACTTGTCATTTTCATAAAATTTATAATTACTCGAATCATTTATTTCCCTACATGAATGCTATTAAAAATAGTTTCACGGGGAGCACAATTTGTTATGAAGTGAAGGTCAATCTCATTTAGATCACTGTAGCAGGGATCCTAATAACATCCTGGCAGAAACGAGATATCTCATTACAGAAGTTGTATTTTGTTTGAAATATTAGGTCGTCATTAACTGAGCACTAAAATACACATAATATTGGATGACATAAATTATTCCCCTGAAAAACTGCCACACACAGAGGTGGTAGAACAATGATGAGAGTACAACACAAAGCTTAACATTTTCTACCTTTTCTAGCTGGATTCACCTACTTAATATCAGTTTGGTTTGCTGCCGCTTCTGGGTACTGAGCCACACCTGAGTTGCTAGAATTATACAGAGACCTGGTTTCAGACTGTGACACTGCAAACTACAACTGGTAAGAAAGATGTTTAATTTTCCTTGTAACAGCTGAGGAAGGTGCCCTCCAGAAAATACCAAAATTTGAAAGGAAAATAAATTTAAAATAGAGAGAGTACAGAAGTAAACATTGCTTTTAGAAATACAAGAGAAGGAGTTACTTTGCCTTTAATTATCTTTACCCATTTGGAAAGTACCAATTGGTTTTTCTAGGCCTTTCATTCTACTGGAATCACTGCTGAAGGTATGGATGTCTTTGAATACTTCTCTGGAGCTGTATCACAGCACCTAATACCTGGCAGGATCGTGCTGGGCATCTGCTCCAAGCCAGTCAACAGCACCCAGAAAGGGATCACAGATGATCCATGGCAGGGAGCTCAACAGTTACAGGGGCCCTGCTCCTCTTACAGGAGCCCTCCAGAGGCTTCAGAACACCACGGGATCAACTGAAGACCACAACACACTGTGAGGCACAGCAGCAGCCTCAGGAAACCGCGAGCAAAGCAGAAAAAGAGGTTATGCTGATTTCCTAGCACCTTGAAGTGCATCCAGGAAAGGTTCTGCATCCATGGAGTGCGTGCTGTAACAGCAACACCCCCTTTCCTTCCAGCAGAACAGGTTTAACCGTGGGTAGGTACTCTGCAAAGGCTGTGGTCAGAATGTGTGTACAAACACACACACTCAACCTGGAGAAGCTCACAGCAGCTCCAGATGGCACTGAGACAACACTTAAGTGTTTCTGTTTTGCAGAAGCAAAGGCAGCCCTGCTGGTTTGTGACTATAGCTTGGGTTTTTTTAAAATTTCCAACTGGAAGTTGGGATTTTTTAAAGAATACTGATCAAATTTCCAGATAGAAAAGCGCTAGTTACAAGAATGAAATATTTTCATTATATTTTCAGCTGCAGATTATGTCATGAACTCAGACAGTAGTGCTTAGCATCTGAGGCAGGGAGGCCCCACAACATCTTACAGAGACACCCCACGTCCCTGTGCCCCCCAAGCCACATCCCCAGGGTTTGCCACCACATCACCAAAATGAAGCTCTACCCATCATGTAACAGGGACACAGGGACAGGCATGTTGGATGATGAGCCTATCATGCAGTGCTTACACAGGAAGTCTATTTTTTTTAAATTTTACTTTCTGCCTGTCACTGACTTACTATATTTACATCAGCTTTAAAATTTTCTTTTTTATCAGTTTTCTTTGTGAAAGACTTTCTTAGTAGGTAAAACACAAACATAAATAGCTACAGTGAGAGAACTGTGAATTGGCTTGAAGAGGGTGCTGCAAAAGGCAATACAGGAATACAGAGCATGTGCAAGAACAGGCAAGGCACTGTCCAAAGACCACAAAAGCTTATAGAAAATGACCTTAACAGCTGAATTTTGAACAAAAAACCAGCAAACAAGCAGTAAATGATGATCAGGTAAGGTGAAACACTTTAAGGCTCTTGGAGGGTGAAGTCTCAAGAACATTTCTGCTGAAACCAAGTAAAAGTCCACACCTCTTCATTTCTGCCTGTGCATGGCCCTGAGAGGTAGGCTGGTGTGCTTTTTCCTGAGGACCATCCAGAAAACAGAGTGGATAAAAATCTGGGTTAAAAATACACCTTCTTTTGCCTGAGTTATTTTTTCCTCCAATCTGCTGCCTCCACTTGGTCTCCATGGTTACACAAATACTTCTGGTGGTACCTTTGCTACTGTCATGTGAAGAAGGGTTAGGGAGAATGGAGAAGCCAGCAGAGGGCTGCAGAAAGGGAAATCTCATCACAGGATGCTCGGAGATTTCACAAGCCTTGCCTTTCCAGCAGGTCTGATTAAAGAAGTCCCCAGCCCAGTGCCCTCTGCAGCAGTGGCAGCTGTTTGTGCATAGGACAGTGTCACCCTCTCCTCCAGCAGTGCCTCGGTGCAGCAGAGAGGATGCAGGGCAGTGCAGACAGGAGGGATTTGCCTCTGCTGCCAGGGAAAAGCCATGGAACACTGATGTCATTTTCCAGGAGACAGATCCTGAAAACTGAGCTGACTGGAGCTGGCAGAGAACTCATGCAGAAAATGTAATGATGGGGGAGCCAAGAGGGAGAAGGTGCTATTTGTAGTTTGGTGCAAAAGACTCCAAAGAACAGAATGGACAGTGCCATGATTTCTCACTTTTTCTTACAGCAAAAAAATGGATGAACTGCACAGATTCAGCTCCTCTCCAGCACCAGAGTGGACTTGGAGGCCAACCTACACCTATTTCATAACAAAAACAATGCTAATGTACCTCTGGGGAAACTGCCAATGCCAGTGACATGTTTCTAAACAGAACTTCTGATCTCTTGCTTTTCGAATTATTATATCAGTCCTCTGGATCTATATGCAGAATTGCTTCAGAGTTTGTCTAACATCAGACTTCTAGCTCCAAACTGGTTTTCTGTGATACTTCTCAAATCTGAAAGGTCTCTCTCTAACATGCCAACCCTTAGCATGACACAATGACTGCTATCAAATATAAATTTAGAAATAGAGATTAGAGCACACAAACATCCTTTATATATTTGAACAAGGATACATTATTATATCAGTTCATGAAAATAGTATTTAAATGCAGTGTATATAGGTATTTATTACCAAAATTGTATCTCATGTAGGTTAATAGATGATAAAGATATAAAGAAAAGATAATGAACTAATGTCAACCTATGCTGCTCATTCCTTTAGCATCCCCTTCAGTAGCAATAAAATGGACCTTGCTTCCAACATTTGATCATTACCGAGAAGTCCCCAGTGCTCAAGCCCATCAAAAAGTGAAGAAATGCACAGAGTGACTCCTATGAGATCATTTACTCCCACTGAAGAGCAGTTAATGGATTGCAAGTCATGACTGGCATTCCTGGGAACCACAAAATCAGGTGGGTGGGATCAAAGTGGTAAGAGATCTCTTCTCCTCCAGAGCACATGAACGACTGGATTTCACCACTGCTGCCTTCTCCACCTTACACTGACAGTCCCACTTCTCCCCTCTATTCACTGGTTTACAATACTGTGATATGGGTGCTCTCATATTCTAACTGTACTTCCAAATACTGAAAAGATTGACTGGCAAAATGTTTGTCAGGTAATCTGTCATTTTTACTATGCATCCTTCAGTGTTCATGGACCTTTCCAGGCTATTACACACTTCAAAGAAGCTTATGATTACCTCCTCAGGAGCTGGAGAAAAAGCATGAGATCATTCTACCTTATTCATTCAAATGGAGTTAACTCATTTTTATAACATTTGCTAAATTGTTTGTCCCAAAAGCAAGAGTACGCTTTTACTTTTGTAAAGCATGCCTGCAAATGAAAATTACTTCTACTGTGGAATTTTCTACAAGCCTTGCCAGATGAGTGATTTATGGCAGTCCAGACTCAACTGCACCAACGCAACATGCACTGTGCCCACAGAATTTAACTCCTGGTGTTTAAAAATTCTGAGAGTTGAATCGGGCATCATTAAACTGGAGGTCAAACAACATCATTATTGTATTTCCTTGCACATTTGCCTCTGCTTTTCTGAGTCTGCAAAACAGCTTCTGCAGCCACTTACCTTAAACAGGTGTTCCAGTCTCTCTGAGTGCCACTGAGGGAACCCCGGCCAGCCCCAAGACGGTGAACAGCAGGGCGGGGGCAGGGAGCTCTCCTGTGCCCCGGCGGTATGGAGGGCAGCCAGGCTGATCACCTCCAGCAGAGGAGATACTGGAACAGCTGAAGATGAAGGAGCCGACTCTTAGGTTTATTTCAGGAGCTCTGGGGAGCCCCTACAACCTCAGGGGGCTCCTGCTGAGAGCCCCGGGAGAGGTGCCAAGGTTACATTAAAGGGAGGTGGAAATCTAAAGTAGATAACATTTGCTAACCAATAAGAAAACTTAAGGTATGGATACTGGGGGAATGGACATTCAGGACAGAGTATGGGATAACACTTGGGGGGTTTACCCCTGGCCTCTGGCTGATCACTCGGCGTTCTGGACCAAAAGTTCCCGATGGAGGGGATGGGATGCTGAGTGACTGACAGAGACAAAGGGTGGGGATTTGGGGATGATCTCAGCAAAGGAAAGGGATTACACAGGTAGAGAAAGGGGATACAATCTGGGGTAAACCATTTGGGGAAAATAAGGGGATACAAAACCAAAACCATTATAACACATAAAAACACACTACAACAAGCAGGCACCCAGCCAAGCTGCCCAGTGTATGCCACTGGGAACCAGAGACTGAGCCCTGGCAAGGTCACACATGGGCCCCTCACTAGCACCCATTCTGCACTCGAGACCTTTGGGCCACTCTTGCCCTGCACCCATCCAGCCTGTGATCCTCTCCCTCTCCCACAGGCTGTGGAAGTGCAGGATATCCCTGTACTCATTTCTGGTGCATCTTTCTGAAAATACTGCTATGATGACGGTCACAAGCAGTGGAATGCTGAGTAAACATTCTCTGAGGAATTGTAAAGAGGTTTAAAATGTTTTAAAAGCAAAAGCATATCTTGGCAGTCAAGCTACCTGTCCACATCAAGAAAGGTGGAGATCTAAGCAGCAAAGCTGTGCTGGAGACAGTTCAATCCAACTCAGTTAAGCCAGAGACTGAAATTGCAGCCAGTGTTCACAGTGCTTGTTCCAACCTGCTTTCCAGCAAGCCTTGCTGCCTTCTCTCCTGGGAATTGCCTTGCCCCACCTCACTTCAGCAAGCCATCCACCCTTCCTCCTCTCTGCAGAGAGCTAGAATTCCCTGCCTACATTCCCATGTGTGGAGGAGGGGCAATTTCTGATGGCACCTTACTATTCACCCCATTTTCCCCCTCAATGTCACTTGGCTGGTGTGCCATGCTTGGCACGAGATGCCAGCACAGGCCCACACCTTATCCCAGACAGAGACTGCAAATCTCAGTCTGACAATACCCAAAGTTTTACATGTGTTCTCCAAAGAACCAAGAGTATTTTCCTGCAAAGACCCCAGCCTGGCACCCACCACTCTATGCATGAAAGCAGCAAGGCAGCACTGCAAAGAAGAGTGCCAGGCACTGCTGTATTTATGAGTTTTTCAGGAGCCATGCTTAGAGGAACACTCGGCATTTATCTTTCAGGCAGTGTGAGTCCAGCCCACACAAACCCTGTGCCAGCTTGAGGCACTGCAGTCTCCCCACTCCTCCTCTCTCCCCACGACTCCCTGGTGTTCCCTGGATGCAGAAACCTGCAGCCCCTTGGCTCCCCTCCAGGCACAAAGTCCTGGCCCTTCCTTGCCAGCTCTCAATGTCAAATGCAAAAAAGGAACCCCAAGAGTCTCTATTGAACACCAGTTCCTATGAATCTATAAAAGTTTATGTGAGATCTATCTAGCTATCTTTCTCTACCTGTGAAGGCAGAGGGAATTAGTACAGAAAATCAGATAAGACTGTTAATTTCAATGTTGAAATTGTGTAACAGCATTGTACTACAGTCTTTCTGTGAGTTTTTAAATATCATTGATCCTTTCCCTATCAAATTGCTCTTTAAAAGGCTTTCTCTCTATCAACTTTTAATGGCTTTTTTGATAGTATCTTCTATATAGGCTTTTAAAAATACCATATGTCACAGGATTGTAATATAAAGCCCATATAAACAGCACATAAAAAGCAGAAATTAGAAGACAATCACAACCTAAAAGCCATAAATTCAGTGCAAAACCTCATTAATTGTGCAACCAACTTTAAGCATATCTTCTGGGTATATAAATTCATTTTTAGTGTCAGAAAACGGTCTGATAACACTTCCAAGATTGGGAAGCTTCATCCATGAACATATAAGGACTTGAAATGAAAGCTGAAAAAAGACTTAGTATCTCCATGGTATCCAGAACTGGGTCTGGATATAACTTCCCAAACTGTAGGAGGAAAAAGAACTAACTTTGCTACCATGGAAACAGAGCAGTGCAATATAACTGATTGTTACTTGTCTGCCTTTACAAGACCAATTGCTAAAATGTTAAGGCCTTCATTACCACGGGTAGTTTTGTTTCCACCTGAGAAGTAAATCTGCAGGAAAGGACCAAGAACAATCTCACCAAACCAGGGGAAGCAGCCCAGGAATGACAGGCATTTCTAGGAAAAGCAGGGATTAGAGAGGAGAAAAAAAGAGGAAGATGGAGAAGGAAGATGTCCTGGTGCATGAAGGAAGAGAGAAGAAAGGGCTTGGTTTGATTAGTGAGGCAGAAAAAAAAGGCCCTTAAAATGAAGGGCTGGATCCTGGCCGTGCTAAAATAAACTTTATGTATAAATTAGGCAGCAAATCCTGGATTGGTGTTACCACTTCTAGAACCCATGCACATCTTTAACTTCTTAACTTACTTTTCCTTTGCTCTTCGCTGGAAAACGCCGCCTTCTCTGGACGCCCAAAGCCCCCAACAATCACCACCTTCTGCATTTTCCTGACAATTAGTGAGGTTCTGAGCCAGAGTCTTTTACTTTACTGGGAACATGCCTCCTCCACACTAGACAAACGCCCAAAGGCTGTGAAACGCCTAGAAAGGCTGTGAAAGGCCGGCTGTTCCCCTCACGGAATACCTGCCTTCCGTGCCCGCCGCCCAGCTCTCCTGCCCTCATGGCCCCTGAGGGCACGGGCCCGCCATCCATCCTCCCCTCATGGCCCCTGAGGGCACGGGCCGCCATCCAACCTCCCCTCACAGCCCCTGAGGGCACGGCCCGCCATCCAACCTCCCCTCACGGCCCCTGAGGGCACGGGCCGCCATCCAAGCTCCCCTCAGGCCCAGCTCTCCTGCCCTCATGGCCCCTGAGGGCACGGCCCGCCATCCAACCTCCCCTCACGGCCCCTGAGGGCACGGGCCCGCCATCCATCCTCCCCTCACGGCCCCTGAGGGCACGGCCCGCCATCCAACCTCCCCTCAGGCCCCTGAGGGCACGGCCCGCCATCCAAGCTCCCCTCACGGCCCCTGAGGGCATGGGCCCGCCATCCACCCTCCCCTCAGGCCCAGCTCTCCGGCCCTCACGGCCCCTGTGGGAACGGCCCGCCATCCAACCTCCCCTCAGGCAGCAATCGGGCCGTTATCTCCCTCAGCAGCCGAAGGTCTCCAGAGGATACCACCGGCTTTACAGTGCTTTTTGATGGAGGATGTGGATATTCAGAGTTCTTTGCCACCTGTTTTAGGACTGTAAGGTAACGGGAAAATTATCGCTTCAAGTACTGAACGAGAAGCAGAGACTGTGTTTGTTAGACTCTGCTGCCTGGGTTGAGAATCTGGAGGGCAGCACTAACCTGCCACTCCCAACAACGCGCCATCGCGGCTGCCCAAGCAGTGCCTCCGGAGGGCGGGACTCCTTTAAGGGGGAGCGGTTCGCCATCTTAGGTGCCTCCGCCCCCTCGCGCCACGTGACGCGAGCGGCCGCCATCTTAGGCTGCCCGCGCGGCCGGGCGGTCACGTGCGGCGGCGCTGAGGGGACGCGGGGCCGGGCCGGGGCTCTGCGGCGCCATGGGGCAGTGCGGCATCACCTCCTCCAAGACCGTCCTCGTCTTCCTCAACCTCATCTTCTGGGTGAGTCCGGCCGCGCCTCGCGAGAGACGGCGGCTCCGGGGTTCCAGGTCGGAGCCTGGCCCCGAGAGCGCTGCGGGCCTCGCTCAGGAGCCCGGAGCCCTCCCTCCCCCCTCCGGCCCGCACGGGTTCCGTTCGTATTTAAACTCTCTGTGTTTAACGGGCGTTCCGAGCCCCTTTGTGGGCTGTGGGGGCTGGGCGCAGTCCCTTCCCTCCCAGTCCTCCTGCCGAGCTGCTGCAGCCTGGGGGGAGCTGAACCTGGCCTTGAAGGTTTAACTAGCATTGGGGATCTTGGGGTAGAGGCTGTTGTGTAAGCGCATGCTGCCTTCCTCTCTTGCATTATTGAGCTTCTCAGGTCTCTGGCAGTTTAATTTGTGTAGCCGGTTTGGTTTTTGTAGCGCTCTTTTGGCCATCTCGGGTTTGGCTGTCCGCGGCGGGACATCCCGAGCGCTCAGTGTGGGCACCGATCTCTTCTGAGGCTGTAGCACAAAATCAGCAAAATAGCTCTGTATGTATTTATGTTTCACTATATTCCACTAGCCACGGTAGCATTTAGTATGTATGCATCGCTGAAACTTCCCACAGCTATAGTGACAGTAAGACAAAAGCTTACAAAAGAGGGACGGTAGGTTGCTGAATTCCCTTTGTGCATTTAGGTACTGCATTTTTCCTGCTCTAATCCCAGCTCCAGGAACAGAATATCTGTTGTCCCAACTGTTCAGAGATTACATCTTCGAAAACGTAATAGTGGGTAACAAGCTGTTGGACCATAAAAGTGTAGCTATATATAGCTGCTTCATTTACTATTGAAAGTCATAAGAAATCATACTAGATGGCTGTTCTTGCCTGAATTTTTACCAAGGAATGCTCCGTAAGGGTGCTTGGGAATGAATCATGGTCCGGGAAAAGGCATATCTGTATATTCTTACCGGCATTTGTCGATACAGCTCTTCTGGGAGAGGAGCAGTAAAGGTGAGGCATATTTGGCCTTAAGTGGTGCAGATGTAAAGTTTGTCATTCTGGCTGAGGTGCACAGGCTCCATTCTTTATCTTTAAAGTAGTGGCATCAACCTCTTAGTGCAGCAGTAAGGTTGGAATCTGCTTTGTTGGGTGTGGCTTTTTGTTACATGCATACTTGCAAGTGACTTAAGCTCTTTTACGACTCCTACATCATACTTAAAACTTTTTGACTGGACGCAGTTTTTGTGGGTTGCCTTCTTGATGGCCCCTTGAAGCAGAATTTTCTGTAGCTGCTGATATAAACGAGGCTCTGTTTGGAGTAAATGAGCACAAGTTCCGTGTGCGGTTTCTCCTCTGCTCCAGAAGCTTAGTGATAGGTATTGCTCGTTGTCTGCTGCATTTAGTAAGTTAGCTGCATGTTGGAGTTTGCAATTATTCATCTCACACAGTGGCGGGGTCAAAGGTATTTTGTGTAATGCTGAACTTTGTGCTTTACAATTTTTGGTTATTTTTGAGATAAACTTGACTTTAACTTAAAATGGGCAGACTGTATTTAGATAAGATGTACTTCACGACAAATTAAAATGTCATCAATCTTGTGTCCTGTAAACCACCTCCAGCCTCAGAAGTCAGCATGTGGTGATAGCTTTTTGGCAGATCAGTGACTGGGTTGTTGTGTTGGAACAACCTTGTAGCTCATCAGCTGCATGTAGAATGAGGCAGGCTTTCTGAAAGTGAGTTACAGAAAGCAGTGGTGTTCCTTTCTTTCACAGGCTAGAGTCAATAGCTCATTTGTTGACTGAGCTGTGTATGTTAACATTTGGTGCTCTTCTGGTGGGCAATGTAAGTGCTTCTGTGCTGTTACAGAAATGTTGTGCCTGTGGTTCTGTAGTTCCAATGTTGATAATTAGATCATTGGGAATTCCCGGGACTTGACAGTAAACAAATGTCTGGAATTGGTCAAGTAACTATGAAATGTCCTTTAGTTCCTTTTGTAAATGTACTCTCTCCCTTTAATGTTTCATATACCAGTCTTGTGTGTTATCACTATCTTCATGGTCACCTGTAGGAATAGCAAGTTGTGACTGCACAGTGGATTATAACTTCCCCCTTCACCCCGTGGGTCTCTTAACTGTGGGAGGATGTGAATGTTCAGAGAGATTTTATATCTGTCTTATGACTGAGATGTTTAGAAAAGTATCAGTGCTGTGAGGAAATAGAGATGTGCTAGTTATACTTTGAAGTCTTGGTTCTAACTTTTACAAATTTCTTTCAAGTCTGAAAGTGGCAGATCAGACCTTGCTGACAGGTGACAACCACTTGCCACCTACAGCTACTGATTGCAAATTCTACAAGTTCATCTCACTTTGAAGAGTCTTGTGCTGCTTGATAAATTTTCGTTGACACTAAAAAGTCATTTATTGTCTTGTGAAAGCATCTTTCTATTGTGTAAAAGTCTTATATTAACTATACTTTCCTACATGTTGGTAATACTGTAGGATTTTTATTTCTTAAAGAAGATAGGCTGTGGAAGCTGTCTAAAAGCAGGGCAGGTACTAGTTTATCATGCAGAAAGCTGAATGGACTGTACTCACCTTTCCATATTTTTGGTGTGGTATTTTGGCAGTTCAGCTGAGTTGTATTTGCAGGGGTGTTGAGCATTGAGTGCATCTTCTGTAGGTGCCATGTTGCCTTTAAAATACAGTTCTGTAAGAAAACAGTGTCATGACTGTAGTCATAAAGAGTAGCAGAGTGTAAATTTTGTGTGGAACATGTGCTTGAGTTTTGGGCAATTGTCAGAGAGTGTTGATGGTCAAAAATACTTGACCAAGAAATGCATTGATGTGAAGGATGAGTTAAAACTTGCCCTCCTTAGACCAAGATCCGATTAATAGTTTCTTAGTGTCTCATTGCTGTGAGTTAATTTTTGGGTAGATATGATTAATGGCTAAAGAAGGCCAGTCCTTCAGCTGACCTTTAGCTTAAGTTTGCCCAAGATTTATTTGTTCAGCTGGTGGCTTCATTTAGGGGATGCTGAGCCCTTTAAGGAAGGGTATTGCATAGGAAGTAATTGTGATAAGAGAGACAATACAGCTTAGAAGTAAAGTAATGTAACTTCTAGTACATATTTCTTCCTAATCAGCAAGATTTTTTTGTTACCTTGATGAAATGTTGATAACGACTAATTGCAAAAAAAAAAAATTATAGTAAAGTATTTGAAAAAATCTTCAGGACACCTCCTAAGTTTAAGGTCTGTATAATTTTGAAAGAGGAAGAAATATATTTACCTGGAACAAATACCTAAAGACTGCTGTCAAACGTGTTTGTTTGTGTGCCCTTAATTAAGGCTTCACGGTGTGACTTGCATAATTCAGTTGAAACCGATGTGAAGAGTAGATGAAGACAAAAATATGAAGGAAATGTTTTCAGTCTTAGTTTAGCTCATAAGAGAGAATGATAAAATATTCAGAGTTCCATGTGGTCTTGCTTCAGAAGAGGGAATCTATTTTATATTCCCAAGGAATCTATGTGCTTGGACAGCCTGCTCTGCTAAAATAGTGCCAGATATCCTGTGCTTCTTGAGGTTTTTATCTTTCACCTCTGTGTCCTTCTTGAGAGAAGAAATGAGCTCTGCTTCCACAATACTTGCAACTCAGTAGTTGCAGACTGTTTAAGTTGTTTTTGTAGTATTTAGCTGGCTTGAAATCATTACTTTAACAGTTCATTTGACTAAGCAGTTATAAAACATTCTTGGTATGATTGTTTAGAGAGATTGTAGAGCACAAATACTTTCTAGATCTGTGCTCACCCCAGTGCAGTGGCCAGAGTATGGGGAAATGGAGGATTTTCTTAGAGGAGCTGCAGGAGTCAATGTGTATGTAATATGTTTAGGGATTTCCAGTAGAAAAAAATGAGTAAAATGGAGCAATGGGGAAATTCATTCCAATTTAGTAGTAGAAAGGAAGATTTGAGTTCACTTTCTCTTACATAGCAATAAGCCCACTAATTTCTCCAGTTTATTATGAGCTTGAAAATAGTAACTGCTCTGGACTTCAAAAGAAATTTCTTGAGAGTTCTTTGATGATCAAAGACTGTAATTGATGGATAATCCAAGAGGTAACTTTGCAGGGATTAGTTGTCCAAAGCCCTTTTGTCTTGGAAGACAGTTGTTTCTGGATTTAAAAATGTAACATTTTCTGCTTCTGCCACTATGGTAGTGTGAAGAGAGTGTATTCTTCAGGATTGTATAGTGGTTTGGAATCCTGTGCATTAAAAAAATCAGTTCTTTTAATTAAAAAATAAAGATTTAAAACTCTCAAGTGTTGTGCCCTCTGAGCAATTTTTCTTACTATATTTGAATATGAATTTTCAGATAGCAAATATGGGCCAGGTCCTGAATTTTAGTAGTAAATACTTTGATTTGCTTTTAAGTAATATGGTAGTGCCATTCATGTTTCTTTACAGAACGAGTTTCAGGTCTTTGCCTGGGATTTCTCAGGATTTTTGGCATCTGGACCTGAGCTGAGAAGGTCTAATACCTAACAAAACCAAGCTGCAAAGCTAAATGTGATACCTTTGAATAGTACAAGGAAATTGTAATATCACTTTACCTAATGAACTTTGAAGCACAGAGTGGTCATCGTTGTTCTCCTGCAGAGCAAGGAACCTGGGAACAGTAGAGCACCAGCTCAAGTTACAGCCCTGGTGACTAAATAGGTGTTAAAGAATGGCTGTATTGTACCTCGGCTTCTGAAGAGGTAGAATACTCAGATGCTGCACATCTTGCAGTTAGTGGCCCTTGGAATATGTGCTGCTGAATGCAAGAACAGCCTAGCTCAGCCTTTTGCTTTAGCCTGAAAAGCCTTGGAACGTGAGGTGTTTAGGCACGGTGCTGCAGAATTGAATGTGGCCAGGACAGACAGAGCAGTCTGGCTTGCTTGGATTTTACAGGGCTTGCTTGTTTTCTAAGCCTTTAAGGTAGCTTTAACCGTGTTACAGAACTGAATGGAATTGCTGTCTTTCTTCTCCCAAAAGATTTTGTACCACACTTAGAGCTCAGTGTTCAAGTTAAATTACTGCTGTGGAGTACGAAGATAAGTGTGTCAGGAAACCATTGCATTCTAAACTGGTTATGCATCAATTTCAGGAACCAGAGGAAATATCAAGTATGGGTGTGGGTTTGTTTGGGAGGGGAGTGGAGAGAGAGAGATACACAGCAGTGAAGTGCTGAAAAGACTATAAGATAAATAAACCCCAGAGAAATCCTGTTGGGCTTCTGACGTTAAGGAAATAAATTTTGAAGAACAGAAAGCTAAAAGGAAGTCTTAAAAATTTTTGTCATCCCCTTCTTTTTATGACAGTAATCAGCTATGAGTACTCTAGTGTTGGAAAGAACCAAAAATGTCAGAAATACCCTCGAAGTCAAATAATGGAGAAATGTGGGAAAACCCTACTTATTCAGGTACTGTTCTAAGAAGCCCAAAAATCTGGAGGCAGACCACAATACCAGTGTTCCTGCTTCTGGGTAGGAAGTGTTCAGGAGTTGATATGCATAGACAAAAGCAAGCATTAGAAAGGATGAAACTGATATACTGTAGACTCTCAAAAATCTGCCCTGGAGTAGACATGTGCTTTGTTTTTTAAAAAATGTGAGAACAAAGATATGCTCACATTTAACATGAGGAAAGCAATAGACATGTTGGGAAAATTGTCCTAGGACAGGATCCAGGCAGAAAAGCTGAGGGTTTGTTAGTGTAGAAGGCTTTTTTCTCACTTTATCCTTAGGTTCTTTTTATCAAAGATGTAGATGGTCTGTCAGAATATATCAATGGTTGCAGTTAACAGTTCCATGCTTGAAAGATGTTTCCATTGTGGAATGAATAATTGGTTTGGAGTGATCTCTGTGTGCTATCAACATTTACCAATCAGCAGTGGCAAAGTTGGCAGCAGTAGGAATTTATAAGAAGGTGTCCTTACCGAAAATGTGAAATACTCCTCTTGTCTAAGAGGAGCATTTACACCTTGAATATCAGGTGTGTTTTTTCCTCAGTTACAGTACTTTGCTACTACCTTCATTTTCTTGTTCAGAGAGTATGTGTTTTTCTTGAAACAGTGAATAAAACATAGACTCTAAAGGGACAAATACCATTCTGTGGCAGAGTTAATTGAAGAAATTCAGAACTTCTGCTGTGTGTTCTGTTAGGGTCCCAAAGTGAAGAAAATTCCATTAGCAAGGTGAAAAGTATGAACATGTAAGTAGTGTTCATCAGATCTTTTTGACGGTAACATTATTAGAGTAGTGTAAGGAAGAATTTGCTTGTAAATGAAGCTTCAGTATCCATGGCTAATAAATAAATGATCAGTGGAACAAGTTTAAATGTCTTACACTCATAGTCTTAGGTAGCCACAATTCTGGCTTTCAAACTGCTGCAGTGTGTGAGCGTTACTGAAAACATGAAAACAGTTCTTGGTGTGTGTTTGCAGCCTACTTGGAAAACAAACAAGAAAACTAAACCCCTGAAACTGTTTCAAGGTGCAGAGGGCCAGTGTACAGCCTTGTACACCTCAGGTCTTGCAGGAGGTGAAAGCTGACTTTGTGAAGTAGCCATGAGCTTAAGAGGCTGTGTCACAGCAGCCCAAAGACTGCTCAAAGAACCTCCATTTTTAACTGAGCTTGCCCAGAATGTGTTGAGTGATGCTTTTCATTGTCATTGGATCTTCCAGTTTTAATAACCCCATAGAGGTTCCAGCCAAAGCAGTAAAATCGATCCTTTTCTGAACGGCGAGAGGTCTACGTGTCTGTGAAACTCGCTCCTGATGAAAAGGATGTTGAATTGCTCAAGCCTTTTGCAATGAGCTGTGTTCATTGACTGTACTTTTATATCAGTGTTTTTAAAGGTTAATTCATCCTAAAATAAGAGTGTGCTGCTCTAGGCTCAGAACCATGAGTTAGATGCAGACAGCTGTAAAAGGATTTGTGAATGCTGAATAACCAGTCATGTCCCTAGAGTGTGCATGTTACCTGGCACAGATTCAGGAAATGCTGCCATCTATTCAGAGCATTGAGCAGATTAAGTTGGAGAATTCTTCCTTCAAGGCCTGTTTATCAAAGACTTGTTTGAACTGTGTGCAGTTCATATATTTGGCTTCCATTTAATGATAGGAAATACATGATTGTAAACACAGTAGCTTTATATTAATTTGCCTTTG
The DNA here is from genome assembly GCF_963513975.1 of Fringilla coelebs. Lineage (NCBI taxonomy): Eukaryota > Metazoa > Chordata > Aves > Passeriformes > Fringillidae > Fringilla > Fringilla coelebs. Next base: position 3,120,218 of record NC_140038.1, on the reverse strand, counting down.
ACTTGAGCAAGGTTGAACTTTGCAGATTTTCTATTTACTCTGCAGGATGGTAAGCATTGAGATCTAGATTATTTGATTTTTTTTTTAAGTTATTCTTGTGTCTATACAGACTTTGGGTTCTTTAGATGATTCCTATTTTGAGATGGATGGTTTAAACACATGGTACTATTTTGGGTGGTTTGGGGTGGGTTGTTTGGTTTTAGGTGGGGGAGAGTCAGTTGGTTTGGGGTTTTTTCTTTAAAAAACACATGTATTCAACTTTCTACTTGGTTTGCAACAGGTAATAAATGTGCATTTAACTGGTGCAGCCCTGGTCAACATAAACTGCACACTTTGTGTGGTTAAAACTCTCTTCTCTGTCACAGTGTTGATATGTTATTTCTATCAGTGGATGACACTGTACTGTGTGCTGAGAACTCATGTTGGTGCTGCTGAGCTCTGAAGAGGGAGGAACCTCGGGCCTGTGCAGTCCCATTGACTGAACACCTCTGAGCAGTCAGCACAGGAACTGTACTTTGGGCTTAGTTTCACTCAAAGTGACTCCTCTTACACACTCCTAAGATGCACACTCCAGTGATGCAAGCCAGAAGGTAGTAAGAGAAATTCATCAAAAGGTGACCAAAAAGGATTGCTTCAAAAGCACTTTTCTCATCCCAGCTAAAACATTTGAGATCTCACCCTTGCTGGGGTAGAGCAGGCTGAAATAAACAGTTCCGTGTTTGTGATGTAAAAGGAAAAGGGAGGTCATCTGGAACTTGTTTATGTGTAAAGTAACCTAGTAGTGTTGCTGTTTTCATTGTTCTGTGATAGACTAAGTCCTGCACCTGTTCAGAAACAGTCCTCAGCTGTGATACATGGGGAAGGAGTTTTAATCTTCATGGCTTTTAAACCCTGTACAGGCTCCAGCAGATACCTCTGCTCTCAGGACCTTCATCCCCCGCAGATTACCTGTTGAAGAGGTAGCAGCAGTAGCTGAGGAGTGTGGTCACTTTATCACAGAGGCAGTGTCTGTTTCAGAAACACCAGTTCCTTGACATTGTTCAGAAGTAAAACCTAAGGCCCAGTGCTGTCATGGATGACTAGTCATTCTTGTACCATGTGTCGAAGGGATTTAATGAAGTATTCAAAGCAGGCAGCTTTTAATCTGTCTAAAGGCTGCAAAAGTAATGTTTCTTAAAATGCATGTGCTTCTTGGAGGAGGGAAGGAAAGATAACACCTGTAGACAGATTTGATTTTTTTTTTTAACTCCTTTTGCTTCAAATACATTCCTCAAATGCATGTGCTTATGCTTGTCATAAATGTGTTTATAATCCAGATTTTTCTTAAACAAAGAGGAAGCCAATTAAATTACAACAAAAGAAGGATAAAGGAGTTCACAAATGGTTCTGATTTCAGCTTTGTGGTATATATTCTTTGCCTGATGCCAACCACAGCTGTGGGTTTTCATCAGCTACCTTGTAACATACCATATTTCTCTCAAGCATTTTAGTTCTTAGAAATTGGGGATTACATCACTGGCCTGCCATTCACAGGCTTCATTGCTAGGCAACAGTTAATGTAATTCCATTGTTCAGTGACACTACTTTGAATCTTTGCTTTGTGTACAGAAAGTGCATGTCTGCATTTTGCCATGTTGTACCTAATATGGCAGGGTTTGTACGGATGGATTAGCATTTCAACATCTTCTGGGCAAGGGGGTGATTCTGCAATAGCTTGTTCACTCTTGTCTGGAAAAGATGTCTTGCTCTTGGTCTTTGTTACTGAATTTTCAGTTTTCCCTCTCCTTATATGTGCATAGCACCTTTTATTGGATGAATGTGAGCCTCCTGGGTGCCTTTAAGATTCCTGCAGAGTACACAGTTCTGCTGCAGAAAGAGAGGTCAAATGTATTGCTCAAATCCATGCAGATGATGATACTTTTGAGCTGGCTCTTAATATCTTTCTTTGACATAGCGTTTCTGTAGCAAAGTGCTGCAGGGAATATTCCATACCTAAAGTAATGTTCTGGTAGTGGTTGTGTGCTATTGTTTTATAGAAAGGAGTTCCAGTGATGTTGCAATACATTAGTATGTAGTGGTAGACAGGGCTGAAATCCTGGATGCCTTTTGTCTTGTGGCTTGTCTTGTTCTGTGCCACGCTGAACAGGCTTCCCAAGGAGGGCTTCCAGGACTTGTGACAAAGTCTTGAGCAGCCTGTTCTGAATTCATCATTGAGCCTGCTTTGTGCAGGCAGCTGGGCTAAATGATGTCCTCCTAGACTGAGATAGGGAGTGAGTCTCTGATTGTACACCAGCACAATCCAGCCTTGCAGTATTACAGCTACTGGAAGCTGCCGTATGTGTGTCTGCCCTCCTCTTCACTGGCAGGGAGGGGGTAGTTGTGAGGCCAGTGAGTGGGAGCATTGGCTGGAGGCAGCCTGCAGTGTTCTTTCTCCCTCAGATTGTACCTGCAGTGTGTTACCTTCCAGTTGAGTGAGCTCTGGCGTCCAGGGTATGGATTGGTTTGTAATAGGGACACCACCCTTCACAGCAGAATAAAATTCCCCAGGTCATAGCCTAGCCATTGCATCTTCTGGGTGCATTGTTTTAGCTCAGCCTTGTACTAGGACATTGGAAAAGCCTGTCATGAAACATCCAGATTATATTGTCCATCACTGCAAAATTGATATTTTGTTCTGCAGCAAGCGTGAGGGCAGTTAGGAAAGACGTTTGTGAAGCACAAACTGATAAGGCCCTTGTATTTAAAAATAAATGTGTGCTATTTTGGCTCCTCAAGCAACAGTTGTCTCTCTTTCACTAGCTCTGCTCAGCTTGAAGATAGTGAAGGTATTGATGTGTTGGGATCCTTGTAACTGTACGGGAGACAAGGTCATGGCAGATGGATGTGAGAGCTGTGTCTTACTGTTTAAATCTGTATAGTTGCAGATTCATCCTACAGAGCTTATTTAGCAGTAACTTTAAGTTGACTTTTTGTTTATTTAGAAAGGACCATTTTGTACAGCAATCCTTCTGAGAACATCGATTTTGCAAGTTTATGGTACATTTCTGTAGGTAGTTGCTTCTGCCTTTTAGTAGTTGGTGGTTTGTATTTATTTCTGCCTGCTTTCTGGTTGGAATCAAATTTTTCCAGTGCTGTGAACCCTTCAGAAATGCTGTTATTTCTAGCGGTTCATCTTTCCCTAGCAGAGGTTGAAGTTCACAATGTGTACATCTATTTTATTGTAACAGTAAGTCATAGATAGTAACTGGCAAAATTTCTGAAGAACGTTACTTTATGATGTTTGTTAAAATAATTGTTACCTTGCTGAAGGAAGGGCTCGGTGTTCCAAGGAACTTACCATGTTTTTGTGTCTGTTGTAGGCAGCAGCAGGCATCCTGTGCTACGTGGGAGCCTATGTGTTCATCACATACGATGACTATGATCACTTCTTTGAAGATGTCTACACACTAATTCCAGCTGTTATCATCATAGCTGTGGGAACACTGCTTTTTATTATTGGACTGATTGGCTGCTGTGCTACCATTCGAGAGAGCCGCTGTGGCCTGGCTACGGTGAGTGCACAGCTCCTCCTGCGTCTTGGCCTGGTGTATACTTGGCTGCTTTCTCTCTTAATAAACTCCTAATATATTACCTGAAGTTTTTTCTTTATGGCCTTAAAAGTTATCTGCATAATTTTAGGAACATCTTATTTCAATTTTCTGTTCTGAATAAAGGTGTTAAATTTAACAGTTGTAGCAGCAGAAGGCTTCTCAGTTTTACCTTTTTTAGTCTGTGGTAATCTCATTAAAAAGTGTAAAACCATATGATTAAGTCATAACAGTTTTTAAATCTCACTTTTATCTGTTGTGGTTTAAAAGATGAATTGGAGGGAGAGAAGTGATTCAGGAGCCTTCTTGCTTTAAGTGTCTTGCATCAGGGTTAACCAAGGGTTGTCATAAGGCCTGATTATTTTCTTCATGGTTTACCTGGGACATCTTTTTTGCAGTATTTTATGCCCTGTGTTTCCAAGTATTTGAACTGTAATTTTGGCTTGAAAACTAGGTAGGGAAGAGGAGAGGCTGTATTTGAACTGTCCCCACAAAAGGGTTTGGGGCTTCTTTTGTTGAATGCTGTGTAGACTTCTTTAAAAGTGCTCTTAAATATAGCTAGACAAATGCATAGCTTGCTGTCTTTTCCAGTTGTCACAGAGCTTAATCTGACGAAACATTCCCTTAGTCCATCTACCACTCTGATTAACTGCCTGGGTAGCCTCTCTGATGAGACATTCCTATTTATCTAACAAAGAAAATTGAAAGAACCACTTGATTAAAGACCTGCAGTATGGTATTTTCAGTACTAATGACAGCTGGACTTGCCTGACTGGTCAGCTTCTTATTACTTGGTGAAGCTGTGAACTCCAAAGTTTCTTGAATGAATTCTGGGCTCATTTGGTCAATGTAAGTGCTTGCAATAAATTATCTGTTAAATCAAAACCTTGCAGCAAAAATAACTTTAAATAGAAAGAAATCTATGTGGAGCCTTTCATTAGTGAAAGCAAATGAATGAAACTGTTTGCATAAAACACTTTTGATTGTATTTTGCAGTTTGTCATCATCTTGCTCTTGGTTTTTATCACCGAAGTTGTGGTTGTGGTTCTTGGATACATTTACAGAGCAAAGGTAAGAACTTCTCAGTTTCAGTAATGTTTTGTTGTGAATTCTGGCCATAATACAGAAGTGTAATCTTTACTGTGTTTGATTCTGTAGAACTGTTAATAGGTGTTTGTTAAGGGATTAAAATCAGACATCTGAGTGGATTAATTTGTGATACCAGTACCTTAAAATTTAGAGCAGGAATGCAGAGAGCTATCTTGTAGGCAAAAGATTACCTGGAGTACATCATTATCAGTTAAACAGGAGAAGGGAGTCACAGTAATTGATACCTTTACATTTTCCAGATGGTCTTCTAATTTGTGTATGCTTTGACTTTGTGAATGATTGAGGCTATGCAATGTTTGAATATAGGGCACATTTTTTTGATATGCAGTAACTTCAATGTTGTCATGTGTTTTGGTGTGCAAACTAACGCTGCATAATAATAAAATGAAATGGATTGAATGTGGTAATGTATACTTTCTAGCCTTACTCAGGTTGTTGACAGGGATTATAGCTACAAATGACAACTTTCCCCACTGTTTGTTTAATGGGATTTAGAAACAGGACCAGAACAAATGAAATTAGATGTTTCTTCCAGCATAATGTATGACAGAAATATATTATGTGGTATTAGGGATGCCACAATGTAACTTAAAGAAATTTCTAACTTAAACAGTTTACTAGCTTTTGATATGTCTATATCTAAATTCTGGAAGGAAAAAAAAAATACTAGAGAAGGCATTTTAGCTGTGATATGGAGCATGTTTGCAGTGTAGGACACTAAGGAATATCTTACCAGCAAGCTGAGCTACAGTACCATGTCTCTTTCTTTGGCCTTTTGTTAACAACTCAGGTTCAGCATTCTCTCCTCCTTGCTTTTTCCTGCTGTCCTGGAACAAATGGGCAGACAGCCTGGAAGTAAAAGTGCTGGTTTTGCTTGGGCCCCAGGGAAGGCTGCTTGGAGTAAGCAGCTGCCCACCTGACCTTGAAGTGTTTGTGTTACAGACCTGCTGCATGACACTTGGAATAGGCTGCTTCAACAGAAGTGCTCTACTGACATGCTTGAACTCAGAATATGTTTTTCTCATGCTTTGCATTTCATTTCTGATAGCTTGGCAGTGAACTGAGATCATTGGGGAGTCTTAAGTTTGTAGTGGAAGTAGGCCTTAGAAGCCACTGAGGAAAGCACTACAATTCCAGGGGAGTAGGAAGTGGGCCTATGTTGATCTGAACGGCTTCCTTCTGTTTCAGTACTTGCAGAGAATAATTATCTGCAAGAATTATGATGGATCTGATCTGGACTAAGCAGTAGTCACCTTAGAGTCTTCCATGGTTCCATCCTGAAGGGACTTGCTGTTTTTCAGTGAGCAGTATTCACAGCAGCTACAAGCATGGACTTTCCTTGCCCTGTTTGTTCCTGTTGCTTCTCTTTTTTTGGTTTGCTCTCATGCAGTTTTCACTGCACTAGGTAATGCAGGGCCAGAGCTTGGGAGAAGAGGGAAGGTTGGCTGGTTTTAACAGCATGTTAAGCTGTTTGTGGAAGTCAGTATTTGAAAACTGAGCCTTAAATCAGACAGGTTCCGTTAGTAAAGATGGCAATTTTCTAGTACCCTGCAGTATCTAGCATCTTAAACTACTGTTTCAAGTGCAACAGAAATAAGCAGAAATAAATGTATTGCCAGTGAGCTGGGAGGGGAAGTCTGCTTAGCCTTCTTATTATTTTTGCCAGGATAAATAAGTCAGCTTTATGCTTTGTTAATTTTAGTCTGTTGTTTCTGACATGGTGTGTACACATCTGTGGGAGCCTTGTTTTGGTTTTTCTAGAGGCACCTGAATCATGCTAGAAGCACTTTGTGTTCACTGTACAAACTTGCAAACAAAAGGAAAGATTAAAGTCATAGCAGTTGTAACATTGGGCATAATGCCTCAAGGAAGTGGCACTGTGCTCTCTTAAGATACCATTATTGATCTTAAAATTGCTTAATTTTCCAGCATGCCTCTGTAAACCTGTGTGTTGATCCTATTCAGAGTCTTTCAGAACTGTGTGAAACGTGCCCAGGCCCTGCTGAGATGGGCTGAGCTGCTGCAGAGCCTTCCAGCATTGGTCCTTAGCTGGAAAAGTCAGACTTTTTGGAAGTGCCAGTAGGGATTAAATAAACCTGGTTGCTTGAGGACCTGCAGGTTTTTTTCCTCTGAGTGGAGGGGTTCATTCTCTTCATTTTTTCACTAAACCTGCCAGTTAACTAGAGCTGGTGATTTCTCTTTGGATCTTAAGGAATTTGCATGGTTTTCAGGCATAATGTTGCCCTGATTGAACCACAAGCCAAATGATCCATGAACAAGCACTGAAATTACATGACAATGGAACCGCTGCTTTGTTATGAGTTGGCATTGTAAATCAAATTAGTTAAATCATCAAACAATTGATTTTAAACTGGTCTGAAACAAGTTGCCTGTGCAGGCTAAATTGACTTCTATGCATACCTATCTTGAAATAGGCAGCATCCTTTAGTAGGAGGGGGTGGTGGTGGAATTCAGCTTGTGCTATTGCTGCATTAAAATCTTCCATTGAAGTATTTAAAGGAATGATGTGTTGACAAGACCTTCCTACTGTAGCTTGCAAATCTGAAGAATTTGCATGCTTAGTGCTCAATCCTAAAACTTCATTCCTTGCACATAATTCCTGTTGAATATGATAGAAAAAATCAAGTTAGCTCTAATCTTAAAATTGCACAAATATTTATCTACACTAAGCTGTGTTATTTAAGTAATAGTTTACAGTAAAATATAGTACTTAAAAGGTTCTAGTAAGATTTCCTCCAAACCAAGCATCATAGAATGCCTTTAGAGGGGACAAGTGGTGGTTCTTGAGTGGCATCCATTTCTAACTCATGTACTTGACAGCATCTTGACTCAGTTACAGTAGATCTAAGACCTATTGCAGTAAATGTTGCTGTACACAATGTCCTGCCCTTGGGGTTCCTTGGGAAGCCCTGGGAGACTGGGGCTGAACAGAGAGCCTGGTCACTGTAGCCAGAAGGCATCTTTGAGAATTTATTTACCTGTGCTTCAGGCAGAAGAGGGGGTGGTATGACTTAGTACCTTTTGATCCCAATATCCTTGTAGTCCCAAGGGGAATGAGTTAGCCCAGACGCTTATAATGGTTTTGGTTTGGGACCTTGAAGTAGAGAGGTGAGTGCATGTTCTTATGGACAGCCCTTAACTTCATGAAATCTCTTCTAGTGTCACAGGAAAAGCGTGTTCCTTTTCTGAGAGACAGTGCAAAGCTACTTTACCTGATATCTGGAAGGTAGCTGCCTGAGTTTTCTTTCTCCTGTAGCTGTAAGCTGGCAACATCTTAGCAAAAGTCAGGGTTGAACTTTAGGAAGCTGTACCACTGAATTATGATGATTTCAGGTGATGGGGAGTTACCCTGGTTTCCTGAAATGCTGTAGCTGGAAGCAAAATGATGTTACCTAACCTGTGCTACTGTGCTGTTAGCTAAAGCAGTTGCTTTCCTCCCCCTCCTAGGTGGAGGATGAAGTTGATCACAGCATTCGGAAAGTGTACAATCGATACAACGGCACCAACCCCGATGCCGCCAGTCGTGCTATCGACTATGTACAGAGACAGGTGAGCCAGCGACACACGGGCCAGTTTAACACTCCTTTCTGTCCCTAAAACACAGATGCTGTTGCTCTGCTGCTTGTGCAGATGTCCTTCCTCCACTCTGACAAATCTAGGAATTTGCTAAATGGACAACAAATAGCTTAACTTTGTTAAAATCAATATTAATGCTGATGGGGAGATACATTTTTATATAAGTAGCTATCTCTCAATCTGTGCTTGTATTCAAACAGGTAGTACTTAAGTATTTTTCTGCAATGGAACATAATAGACTTGTCCTCTTGGTATTGCAGTAGAATTGAATTCTTTACCTGTCTGACTTTTCCAGCTGCGCTGCTGTGGGATCCATAACTATTCAGACTGGGAGAATACTATCTGGTTCAAACAAACTAAAAACAACAGTGTGCCCCTCAGCTGTTGCAAAGCCGCCCTCAGCAATTGCACTGGCAGTTTGACCCGCCCCATGGACCTTTATTCAGAGGTAAGGCAGCCACAACATGAACTGACACAGCTACAATTCATTTTCTTTGGGAGAACTCCAAGCTTGGGTGTATTTGCTTTAACAAAAAGTAGATGTAGTTTTAATCCTCTCTCTCCTCTTTTCATCTGTGAGTAATTTTCATCTAATGACTTTTTTTTAGTATTATCATTATCTTTCTGCCCTATGTCATGCTTTTGGGGTTTTTTGGTGTGTCTCAATATGGTTGCCAGATTGATACATAAAAAGCCTACTTGTTTCAGGGGTGTGAGGCTCTGGTTGTAAAGAAGCTTCAGGAGATCATGATGTACGTCATCTGGGCAGCACTAGCATTTGCTGCTATTCAGGTAAGAGAATGTTCTTTCTTTGTTAACTTCTTTCAAATTAGATCTGAACTGCAGCACAGATAGTTAGTTACAGGTATGCACATAGAGATATTACCCTTTACCACAGAACTTCCCACTGCTATGGGATGTATGTTCTGTCAGAGCTGAGCAGTCAGTGTTACATGCAGTAATCCCCTCTGATGGAAATGGTAAATTATTTTGTGAAAACTTAGTTATCTAAGTATTAAGTGTCATAAATATCCTCTGGCATTTGACACTCAAAGATTTTGCATAGTGTTTAATTTCTAACTTTTAAACAGCTCGTTTTTCATGCTGTTTTAGAGGTACATTATCTTAACTATGGTTAATGCTGTATAAATAATGTCAGGACCACCCAGGAGATACACCAAGGTTTTTGATAGTGTGCTCTGCTCATGTGCAACTGAGCTTTGCTGTGTGTCTTGAAGATTTCTTGGGTTTTGGACTTGAACAGAGAGGCTCTAAACTGCAGACTCTTCCGTGAACCTTGTAACAGTTACCCTGGTCATAAAACAGGTAACTGAGGAAATAAACTAAATTTTAAGGAAGAAAAAAGACTAACTGTCTCCCAAACATATTTGTAAAACTGAAATTTTGAATGCTCATCAACTGGCACACTTAGTACATTAATATCATTATTTTCAGACTGTGCCTGTGTTATGGTCTCTGAGCAATGTAGTACATATGCTGGATCCCAGGAGACTTAAAAACTAATTTCAAAGTTACTTTAGTGCTCTTAATAGCATTTGAATTCAGAAAACATACTTGTCAAGTCTGACAATGTAAGCACTTCTGTTTTCAAAAGCAGCTTTTGAGCTGGATTGTATGTTTGAAGGTAAATAATCTTTTGCAAACAGTCTTGTGAATGCTTCAATATTACAAGGATATACTCATAGTACTGTATACAGTCATGTTGAACTGTTCAGACCCAGACTACTTCAGCTGTGGAACTTCACATTTGGTGAGATCTGTGCTCAGTCTCCTGAAGGGAAGGTATAGTTTGAATTGTCTTCCTTAAAACTTTAGTTGTTGAAGCAATACTTGGTCTGCTTCGACAATGACATGTATGTGTACTGAAAATTAATGTCTTACCACAACCATAGTTACTCTCACAAAATTTTTTATCAGGAAAAATGTATCTGATGAAACTGGCTGAGGAGAATCCCAAGAGGAGGCATTATTCTTAGTTCTGGAGTTTGCAGGTTGATGAACAGGCCTGCCCCAAAATGCAGCACAGTTAGTCCTTTCTGGCCCTGGCCCAGAGTTTGACACATGCTTGCAATGGCAGTGTGGCTGCTTGCCCCCTTCTGTTCAAAATGTTCTATTATTTATCTCCTGAAATTTGGGGCATAAGTTCTGACATCTTTGTCTTTGGCATACACAATTCAAGTATGTACTTGGCTCAGTTCTCAGCAGAATGGTCTGTGGGCTAAGTGAAAGGGAGATGGAATGTAAACTTCAGCACATGGCTGCAACTTGGGTCATGCCCTGTAAACTTAGAGGAATGATTATGTTTTCTTACCATTTGTGCATTTTGCTATCTTCCCTATGCTGACTGCACAGTCCCCTCTGAACAGATTATTTTGTTATGCAATGAGGCTGTTCAAAGTTCATTACCTCTGATAGCCTATAGTCAACAAATTTAACCTTCAGTAATTGCTTTAAAATTAAAAGACTGACGAGTATTTTTGCAAGGCTTGAAATTTATTAACAACTTAGTCTATTCTGCATAGAAGCAATTTTTGGTATGTTCATGTTTCAGTTGCCATGGGGATCTTCCTGTGTGCAATAATTCCCTGGTCCCAGCCACAGTGACAGCACAGAACTATGAATAGATAGGAGGCAAACTGAAGGGAGCAGAGACACAGCTTTTGTGGTGGTGATCATTTACAAAGGGCACCTGTATATACAGCCAGTGAGTTTTTGTACAAAATTGGTTTGGGGAAAGATTGAATGTAGTTATTGCTAGCAGCCAAATTAAAACCAAAATTAATAAAGAACTAAAAAAATCCTCCTGAATGCAGGAGGTGTCTAAACTTCCCTGAATGCTGTTGAAGAGGAGGATGGATGCACGGATCCTTTCTCAAGACAGATGTCTAAAATAGCAGTTCACAATATTAAATAGCAACCAAAGAAACAGACTCAAATGCCTTGAAATGTTTAGAGGTGCTAGCATTCTTTTAATAACATAATAATGTCTGTAGAGAGCACTGAGGTATGTGAGTCACTTTGTTTATAGTGAATTCTAGGAATATGCTCAGAGACCTCCTAAAGGATATAAATGGTTTAAATAGTAACTCAGAAGTTAATTGCATAGGGTTTTACTGTAGTACCTGAATGTTTGAGATTTCACACAACTGTATAAATTAAATATCTCAAGGGAGTCATTGAACAGGGTTGTCTTTGTGCAAATAGCTGTAAATGTGCTGGATCTACTTTTATTCATTTGATGTACTTGGCTAGAATGAATTTTAGGAAAGGACTGAAGGAGGTGTTGCTCTGCATCACACTTCTCATTTTATCCTGGCTTTGAACAGCAGAGAAGTTTTTGTACTTGCAGGCTGTGAGCTTTCTTGAGAGTTCTGTAGCCACTGGCAGCTCCCATAAAATCTCCATTTTTACAAGTGTAACTGAAGTGGGTTTAATTGTAGATATTCCCTCCTCGCTGAGAAGGGCTGTGTCCATGACCAGTCATTCTCCCATGTGAGTTGTTTCCTCTTGCTCTGACACAAATTTATGAACCCAAGCACCCTGATGATGTCCCTGCTTGTTGCAGGAGGGCTTGACTGGATGGCCCTTAAAGGTCTGTGCCAGCCCAAACCATTTCATGATTCCATGATAATATATTTAGGAGTCAGTCTGTGAGCTGGAACCACCTGGGTGAAGAAAGGTGCTGTTTTTAACAACAGCTGAAGTACCATACTGTGTTACTCTCCATATGCTTTTTAAACCTGAGCTGGTTTCTGTTATGGATCCAAAGCAGATAATGCACTGCAGACAAAGAAGAGTATTGATCTTTACAGCTTGTTCCTTTCCAGGAAATGAAAAGCTCATACTAGGATTTCATCATACCTCTTCCTAACCACTGCATATTTAGATTTAGGATTTTTAAACATTCTCTTTTCAGTCTTTCAGCAGATTGGAGTGTGTCTACTATATTGTGTGTACCATCATTTAGTTTTAAAACATGTTACACATCTGATGTTTGCATTGGCCTGTATTTTTAAAAAGTCAGTAATTCTTCTTTTGTCCCAGTACTACTTTGACTGGGCTTTTGCTTTATCAGAGAGGAAAATTTACACTTGTCTGCTCACCCATTTCATTCTAGCTTGCTTTCTGTCCAAGGGGTTTTTTAGTGGTGTATTTTTGGAGTGGGTTCCTTTTTAAGAAATCAAGTAGCTTTCAGAGGGGTGCTTTATAATCCAGAGATACAACAGGAGCCTCCTGAAGTATTTGCATCTGTGAATAAACTTCCATGCATACAACCCAATCAATAAAATCTCACACTTTACTAGAAGCTATTGCCAGTTAAACCACAGAACACCACCAACACTATACCTGCTATTTTTTAGTTGGTACAGTCTTATTCTACCTTCAGTAAGCATGCAGCTTCTTTAAAATACCATGCTCTGTATCCTTGATTATCCACATGGTGTAAGTCTTGTAAGTGAACACAGGGTGATCATACCCTAAATCATGGTAAGCATGCCAGCACAGTTGTGGTACTATGAATTTTAACATGTCTAAAAGTGAATTATTTGCCTTAGATTTAAGCTTTCTAATGTGACATGTTTACAGAAAGATAGTTCTATGAAATCTCTTTCAAAAGCCCATTCTCATCATAGCAGTTAAGCTGATGCATTTGAGTTGCACTTGAATTTTCCATACCAGATACAGTATCTAAAAATCTGTACCTTTCATTAAAAAACATTAGGAATTTCTTTCATCTGAATCTGAATTACTGAGGCAGAATACAAGTGGCTGACCAAAAAAAAGTCTTGTTTTAGATGTCCAGGGTGATCTTGTAAGAAAATGAGGCTGACGTTTGTGGCCCTGGGAGCCGAGGCTCTTTCAGGAAGGGTGGTTTGTTGCCATTTGTTAGTTCCAGTCTTGAAGCATGCTGGCAGTCTGTGCTGAGGCTGTCTCTTGAAGCGTCTCCCTTGTTCTCAAGCTTGTTCTCTGTTTTTTCTCCCCAGCTTCTGGGCATGTTGTGTGCCTGTATAGTTCTATGTAGGAGGAGTCGGGATCCTGCCTACGAGCTGCTCATTGCTGGTGGAACCTATGCCTAGAAGAGAATTCCAACATGCAGTTCAATCTTCCCCCACTTCCCTGGAAGGTGAACGGGCCAGGTTTACTTCCATAGCTTTCTTGCCCCCAGCTTAGTCCAAGCACACCTTTCAGACATGAGGGCAGCCACACTGTGCACTGGTGACGGGCAACAACAGCTTTACACAACCCATAGAATTACCTGTGACTTTCACTGTTTTAGCCAGCTATTCATGTATCTAAATGTTTTAGTATGCTAGTAAACTTTCTAATTTCAGAGCCATTTGCAAGTTAAGTGTAATTTGGTTGATATGAAAGTCAAAGGATGTGTGCCTACTTTGGTAGATTACCTCTAAGCATTAACTGGCTGATTCTTGCATATATAGAGAGAGGAAGTCTTAAATCTTCATTACATGGAACTTTTCTGGCCAAAGTTGTACAAAGGAAGCCAGCTGTATTTAATTTGAGAAGTAAAAAAATGTTTTAATCTTGCCCTTCACCAGTGTCACTTTTAAAAAAGAAAAAAACACTTAAGTCCAGTACACTTTATATATAAAGAAATTGTAGGGGAAAAAAAAAAACTAACCAATTTTAGGATTATGTGACTGCAATTTTGACCTTCAGAGATCCAGTCTTTCAAACATTAGTGGTTTAAAATACAAGCTGGCTTTTCAGGAGTATAATGTATGCACTACTGTTCTATAATGAAATATTTCATTTTTCTATGAAGAGCGTTTTATGTGTTGAGTGAACTGTTAGACTGTAGACCTTCAGTTGGTTTGGAAACAATGTAGCCATGTAGAGTAGCAAAGTAGTATGTGAAAGTGATCTCAACTGTAAATAATAAACCTGATTAAATAAATCTCTGTATATCCTCCCTATAAACATGTCTTGTTTTCTGTTTAAGATTCCAGTGTGTTTGGTCCAATGGAGTCTGGGTGTGCTGGATATACAAACTGTGTGAAAACAACAGTTTTGGGTGGCTTTACTTAAATAATTTGTATTTATGGTTTGCTGGAAACCTGATTGTATTGTTTGCTCTTTTCATTTGAAACAATAGCAGTGAAACACAGAACAACAGACTTGGCTGAACTTGATGAAAGTTAACACCTTGTGCACACAATTAAGGAAGAATCTTTTGCCTCCAGACAGTGGGTAATGAATAGCTTTACTGTAACTGCTGTATGTTAATTATGTTTTAGTGTGTCTTGCATTATTCAGATACTTAGTCACTGCCCTACTTTCAGTGTCTCCAGGTTCTTCCTCCTTTGCAGAAGCCAGGAATGCTCCGAATTTTTACCAGTTGGTTACGTACAAAGCAGACATGCTCAGCTAAACTGACCTCAAGATAATCTCAAGTAACTAAAGAAACATCACTCAGAAAAAGAAAATTCTAATGTGTACACACTGTTGAGGCCAGTGTGGTTTATTGGGGGATTTTTCTCAGGGCTGTTACACTTCTGCAGAAGTGCACCTGTGGAATTCTGTTAACTTCTAAAGGTGGGTTTCAAATGATACTCCCTTGGGACTTAGATTTTCATTCTTAGTACAGCATGTGGCTCAACCCAGAGACCTCCAGACTGTGGCATCACATTTCCCAGATGTGGCAGCAAGCCTGCTCACTGCATTTTATTATCTTCATATTGTATTGCAGATTGTAAGTACAGAAGTAATAAGATTGAGAGGACCCTGGCTTGTAAAAATCAGTGTGGAGAGGTTGTATGACAGACCTGTGTTGCACAAAATAAGGCTAAAGATGCTTAAAGAGGGGGTTAGCTCTCAGCAGCTGCAAGGCAGAAAGAAACTCCACAGTCATGAGCCTGTATGTGCCCCTTTGAAATGAGGATAGCTTGGGGGAGATAACAGGGCTTGGTAATCTTGCTGGAAGACAGGGATTTGAAGTACAGATGGCTTGACAGTACTTGCATGTAAATGAAGGAAGTATTTTTCCTCTTTAAAAAGCAGAACATTTGTCTGGAATGTGAAAAATACTCAATATTTTACAACTTTTTAATAGTCTAAACAAAGCCCAATGGAACTTTTAACTGCTGTGAATTAATTTTTTCTAGGAACCTTCAATTCAAGTGACCTTTTTGAATTGCACAGTTTGTGGTAGGTCTTGGATGTGTGAATGAAATTTTGGTGGTGTTTGGGTTTTCTAAAATATAAAATCCAGCTTCACACATCCCCACACTCCTCCCCAAAAAGCCAGCCAAACACAGACTTGAGAGGGTCTAGCACACCACGTTTTGTGTGGTTCACTGAACAAGTGGTGTAGGTCTGTGCCTTCCCTTACTGAACAAAATTAATAAACTTTGGCTTGCATGAGGCAGGAGTGTTGGTGTGGCTGTAGTTTGGCCTTCCTAATTAATACATTCCTACCTGGCAGTGCATTTTAGGGGACAAGGGCTGATTGAATTTCATTATAGCTCTTTTTTTCTGTCTGGTCTTTTAAGTTCCTGTATTAATTTCTTCTTGGCTGTCTTGTAACTGAGGAGTCTGAGAGGGCTCAGTGCAGGCTGCACAGGAAATCATTCAGACTGAGTGAATCTGTGTGTGCTGCATGGAGCACACAGGCATGGAGCTCTCCTGCAGCCTGATCCAGTGGGGTTTAACACAGGAAATCAGAATTGCCTTCAGGGCTGTTTTTAATTGGGTTTTGCTGTTCTCATTGCTGTTAAAGTGACTTAGGTACATTGTAGTGCAAGTTCTGTGCTTTACTGCCTTTCAGCACCCTCATAGGAGGCTCATGAGAATCGGAGGGTCTCATTCAGATTGTGGTCTAGTCAGGCGTGATCATCTCTATTTGCCCTATTAAAGAGAGAAGTGGTGTAACAAGATCAACTTAACAAAGTTAGTGAAAAAAGTTTCTGCCTTGATAGCCAGAAGAGGACAGCTCATGAGGTTCTTCAGTGCTACAGTTGCAGATGAGATTTGAGATAAGTACTTGTGATAATAGTATCAGTGACAGCCTTCAGAGGACAGTTAGTGGATCTTGTAACTGCCTTAATCTTGGGCCTAAGGCAAATCCCTCTGGAATGCATGACAAGTCTGCAAGTGTGATGGGTGGATCCTTGATGTTCTGTGTGAGGTGTCCTGCAGCAGCAGCACGCTCTGGGGTGACTGCAGTGCCTGGAGAATGCCACCAGAGCCTCCTACCTGCCCCTTGCAGTCTTTGCTCTTGGGTGTCACCCCTACTGACTGGGGCAGCTGTCCTTGCCACACGTAATAAGCTTAGTTTTACTTCTTTGGGCCTCTCCTAGCTGATCTGTTCCCCTGGAGCTGCATTGAGCAGTTGCAAAGCTCTCTTGGGGGTTGCCTCTTTTAAACCATGATGTAAGCATGGGCTATTGCTAAAAGGCACAGGGCAGACTTCCATCTGTGCCACATCTGAGCTGGTGTGAGCACAAAGCTTCCTCTGCCAAACTGTTGATGTGATGCAGTGCCCAATAAAGTGGCAGCATAACTGGTTGCTGTAGGCTGTGCCTGGCTGGGGGAGGGTGAGGTGCTGGCAGTCTTGGCCTGTTTCCCACTGTCCTGCAGATCAGTCTCCTATTCCTAGGCTGCTTCAGCACGGATCTCTCATGTCTGCTGTGATAACTGGGTTTGCTATTTGTCAGTCTCAGTTTTGGAACTGATTAGGAGAGAGCAAACTTATTGGCAGGTAGCAGAATTGTGTTGCTGCTGATCTGTTGAAAGTCTGGGTATGATGTGATTTTGATGGGGCAGTCGTAGTTTGCCTGTGCCCTACACAGCAGTAGGTGTAAACCTTGCCCTTCTACCACCCCATGAAAGGATTAGCTGCAAAAAACCTACAAATAGTCCTGAGGTAGTCCTGTAGCAAGTTGTGTTTTCTTCTGTATGCCTTAACACAAGGTTTGGTGTTTAAAATAATGCTAAATTGCAGGACACTTGTTCCTAGGTGGAGGAGGAGGTGCTGGGGAAGCACAGCTGCTCCGTGGCCATGTGCTGCACCCTGAACATGTTTAATGTCCTGGCAGCTGCCCAGGGTGGCAGGGGTAAGTATTAGATTTGTTCACCCACTCCTTTATTTCTTCAGTCTGGCAATTGCCTTCACAACACAGGTTTTGTGCTCACAATATGTATTTAGTCCAGGCATATGCCTTTGATTTAGTCCTTGCTGTGGCTGCAGTAATCCCTGCTGGATCTGTGCCTGGCAACAGCTGTTGATTCTTTCAGTGTCTGCACTCCAGGATAGGAGTTCAGTTGTTCTGTGTGGGGTATTTACACTGTAGATGAACACAAAGTTTATTCAACATTTAAAAGCAGGGCAGAGTTTGTAGATTAAGTGTGGATGTGGACTTCAACCTGCACAAGTGAGAGGCTATCAGAGCTCCTGTCTGGGGACCTGAGACTTGGTGATCCTTCTGGAGCAAGCTGAGAAGCACTTTCTGGTGATATGCACTGAACCACATATCTTCTCTCACCTGCTTCACTTGACCCTGAATGCTAAAGCTGTGTCAGAGCTTTTGAGTTGAAACTTCTTTGTTTGCCAGAGGGAAGCCTGCAAACTGGGTTGCCTGGGGTAACATGAGCCACAGCAGCATGGGACCATGGAGTTGTTCCTGTTGGCACTCCAGAAAAGAGACAGCTTTGCCTGTATTTGGGTGTGTGGTGCTTTGGGAAAGAGCTACCAAATGGGCTCCCTCCCCTTTCAGAGAATAATTGAAGCATTTTCCAGGATAGTTGTCCTGTCAGACCTTTGCTAGGTCAGGCTGTGACTGAAGAACTGGAATGCACTTCCCTCATGCAAATAAAACACTTATTCTGGCTTAACTGGCAGTTGTGGGGTTTGACAGTATCTAGGATGCCTTGCATGCACAAGCAGTCTGCTCTAGAAAACCACTTCTGAAATGGAGTTCTGAAGTTTTTCTCCCAGCTGGACAAGGGAAACAGCAAGCTCTGCTCTTGCCTGCATGAGTCTGGCACTGAATTGCATTGAACGAGTATTTCAGCACATGAGTGTGTGCAGGGGTAGTGTTCATACATTCTCAGCTGAGAGGAGGAGAGGAATGAAGCCCCTGTGGCAAAGGTGGCATCCTGTGCCAGCCTTTACCAAGCACCTCCTAGGCAACAGGCAGCACTCAATTCCCAGTACACACTGCAGAAATAAGCACTCCTCGGATTTCTGGCCCCATCCTTGGGAAGCATGCTTGGTGCAATGGCCTTGCACTCTGTAAAGTGTTTTTGCCCTTTGAGTGCACTGTCCATTTTGAAAGCTTAAATCCGGGTTTATCCTGATAGCTTTGTTTCCCCTTTTACAGCAGCACCTTCAGCATTGAAAAGTGGTGCACTGAGGATACATTACAGACACTGAGGAAACAGAAGTTAAATTTAGAACTTGTGGGTATAAAAGCTGGCACGGGACTCTGCAGAGCAGGGAGGATGCATTTCTCCAGATGCCCTCTCTCCCTCTTTGGTTTTGCATCCTCCCAGGGCTGCTGAATTGAGCAGTGACCTAGTGAAACCTTTAGCTGCCACTTAGTGGAACAAAGTCACTGTCGCTTAAGTCTCCCTCCCTCAGCCAGGGCTCAGACACAAGAAGGGCTGTGCAGCCTTTCTCTAAAGACAAAGCGCTTCTCACGTCTGTCAGTGCATTGAAAGCTTTCCTATTCACACTTACGTTAGCATTCTTATCCTGGCAAGGTTAAAGTTCACCACTTTCCCAAGAAGTTCCTCCATGGACTGTTCTCGGCTTAAAAATTCAGAACAATCCTTGGGATGCAGCTGTTGAGCATTTGTGTCCTTGCAGAGTGGAAGGGAGTGAGCTGAACTCCCCCACAGGCTCCCTGCCCTGAGCGTGAGCGTTATCTCATGGCTGCACCCCCTTCCTCAGAGCCAGCCAGTCCTGCTACAAAACGAGCACCGTGTACATAATAAAATTTGTCCTTTTGTACAAGATTTTCCATTGCAAATATTGATCCAACCACCACCCAATGCTCGCTTGTTTAGGCTGGGTCTGAGATTGAACAATCACCAAAATGCTGAGTGTGCCAGGAGGGTTTTCAGCTCGGTGTCAGAGTGGATTACAAGCTCCCCACGATGATTGGGGAAGTTGAGGGGTGAGGTGCGACTTCTCCAGAGTCATACCTTTGCTTTGCCAAGCCATTGATTTATTCAAAGGTTTAGCCTGGGCTGCTTGAACAATCCAAGTGCGTAATCCGACACGCAGGAAATTTCATTCAAATTCAGGCTGGAATGTCTTGGGCTCTACTGTGTGTCCATTTACCCTGAGGCAGAGGCAAATGCCTGCATTTCAGTCAAAGAGAATTTCAAAGCACCACTTCTGCAGCTGTAGCTCATCCGGCATTGCACCCATTATCACGCTGGTTACTTCTCTTTATGCCTTGATTTGGTGTTCTGTGGAATTCTGGTAAGGGCAGCAAAGCTGGGATGTGTGTGCTGGTTTAAGCTTCCAAATCTGGTTAACAATGGCTCTTTTAGATCTGGTAAGTAAAATTCCTCCTGCTTTCAAACATCCTCTTAGGGTATCTGTTCCTAGTTCACCTCTGCCCCCAGCTGGTTTTGTACCCTCAGTCCTCAGGATGATATGTGGAATCCCTGGTTATTAACTCGAAGCTCTCCTCCAAGTCCAGTTCTGTTTGCCTGGTGGTTTTGGATGATACTTTCTCCTTAGAAATTTCAGGAATGTCAACTCTGATTTCTGCCGATTTTGCTGGGAGTACACGGTAATTTCTGTTAGTTTTCTATCTGAAAGCAAAATTCAGTCTGTGCTTTCAGTCAGAATAGAACAACTCAGTAAATCTGCCTTTTGGGCGGTGTGTGGGACGGAATGGCTGCAGCCACATGTCACCCAGCAGTGATAGGCTGCAAGTGTGCTCGTAATGGTGCCCCTGCAGCTTTGTCCCAGATCAGGTGTCAGCCGTCCTTTAGCAGCTGGTAGAAGGACAAGTTGAGCCCTGTACCACGTGGAACTGGCTAATTTGATGGAAATATGATTATCCAGCTATTCTAGAAACAGATCAGCTTTGCACTGTGCAGGATCCAGGAGTGCACAAATCTGGAGGTAACTGTGGCTCTGAGCAAAATGTGAGCCTGCTGCTGAATTTAGGTAGTTGCTAACAAAGAATAGATGATGGCTAGCACTTTGAGTAGTTCTTTGCCCTCTCAAGTGAGTGCAGCATTGGCATTTTGTTAATAACATAATCACAGGCAGGACACTAATTCCTCTTCCAGAATCTCATTTTCCACACGAGCATTCTTCCCCTGCAAAGCCCAGCCCATCAGCCCTCGTAGTCCCTTAGCAGCCATTTATTTTCCAGAAGGCAGATAAGACTCAGCATCACAGCTTTGTTTCCTGTCTTGCTCACTAGCTGAGTGTAGTTCCTGTGCAAGGACATGAAAAGTACTGGTATTTGTGTGGCTGCT
Source organism: Fringilla coelebs (assembly GCF_963513975.1). Lineage (NCBI taxonomy): Eukaryota > Metazoa > Chordata > Aves > Passeriformes > Fringillidae > Fringilla > Fringilla coelebs. Next base: position 3,099,438 of record NC_140038.1, on the reverse strand, counting down.
GACTGCTCTTGTGTCAATGCCCCAGCCCTGCAAGCTGGAGAACAAGAAAGCCAGGGGGAAGAGATGGTGCTGAGCAGTCCAGGCTGCTGTTCAGGCCTCTGCAGTTTGTCCTGTCCCATGCAGAGTTGGTGTGGAGGTGAGCAGTGACTTTCCACACCGTGTTTGGATAGTGCTGGTGTGGAGTCCCCTGGGCTGCACAGTTGAGCCACAGCACAGTGACCCTGCCAGGAGGTTCTGTGGTACCACAGTGTGTGTTACCCACCAGTGCTCAGCTGGCTGTTCCTCAGTGCCCACCAGGCTCCTGTCAGACACCTATCACCTGGTGCTTGGCTGAAATGATCTCCTCTTGGATCCATGTGCTTCCACTTCTGCTGCATTCAGAAATCAGCGAGGGATGAGCTGCAACTGGGAGAAAATTACCTCTGGAGAGGAGAGTCATGCCACAAGTTCATCTCTGAGACAGGAAGGAAGCCAAGGGAAGAGTTTCTACTGTTATGCCCAGGTTCTGTTACCACTCTGGCTGATGTGTGCTGGGCTTGTTCACACTACAGAGCTCAAGCCAGGGGTCCTAGGAGAGGTGGCAAACCCTTCAAACCTTGATCAGTCACTGTGCTCCTGCTATTTCTACATGCCCAGCTGGGAAGAGGTTGATTTCTTCCTCTTAGCTGCCTGGTTGTTGGAAGTGCTGGAAGCTGGTTGGCTCTATGGATCACTGAGCCTGGCAGGAGGCCTGGCTGTGTTGGCTGTCCAAGAGCTGGGTCTGTTAGATCTCTGGTTCTAGTCTGATTCTACTTTGTTGTTACTACTGGTTTGTGGGCTCTTAATATGCAGAAATCTGTTCTGTGCAGGACCTCACCCTACACTTGCAGACATTTCCTAATTACGTGTGGTTGTCATTGGTTAAATGTTATTTCATACAGGTTTTCCTGTTCTTTTCCTTAATTGGTAGTAAATGGAAAAAGAAAACAATACACATTTTGACTTTAGCATAAGAATGTCGCTGGAAAGGGCCCATTTCAGCTTCCCACCTTAGCTGAAAATTGAATATGACTTGATTGTGTCAGTTTTATTGCCCAAATGTTACCAAACTGGAGAGGAAATGTTAATAAGGGCAATTTTATTAAGGCAGTAACCTACAGCTGACCTTCCTGCTTTTCCTGCTGATAAGGGTGGGTAGATGGATGACACCTAAAATGTGGCTGTTCTCAGAGGGTGTGGATATTCCTTGATATCTCTGTTCTATTTGTGGCAAGTGCTGCCATGCAGATAGGGCAAACTGAAGCACTTGGCTGGTAAGTAGTTCTGAGCCATATCTAGACAATGTGAAGCAGAGGATTCATGAGAAACCACTGCTGCTGCTTTTTCATTTCCTGAACAGTCTGCAGTTAGCATGTGGAACCCAAATGCTGTGACACTGGGGAGATTTGGAAATACCTACAGCCTCTTGCCATTCAACAGTGTTTACTTGACAGAAGAAGAGATTGGTAGAAAGGAAATTGGTATCCTGACTTTAACAGCAAAAATATGGAATGATTTGATGGGAGAGAAGCAGCAGCCACCATTCCACCAGCTGTGTGTTGGTGATGCAGAGCATGTGGTCCATGGAAGCAAAGATGATCTGCAGTTGGGTCTCAGGGCAATCAAGACTAGGCCCTGCAGTGCCTTGTGTGAAGCTGGACCCCCAGAGAAATGAGGAGTCCTGCAAAATCTGTGTGTCCCACATCAGTAGAGAAGGTGCAGCTCAGTGGTTTTGAGGTTTTTTTTTCTGTTTAATTAAGATAATCTGCAAAATATCCATCTAAATTTATTTATTTATTGCTTCATTACAGTCTTCTTGTGGAAGATTGAGTGTTCAAGAAGTGAATACATTAAATACCTTGTGCATTTGGTTTCCTGCTGTAGCTAAGAAGGGCTGCTGTGGTTGTTGGGCAGCCTCTCGTGCTGTCCTTTGTGTCACCTGGGGGGTGTCACAGAAGCTCCCTTCCCTTTCCAGCCTGGCAGTGCTGCTCCCACTCTGCTGCCTTCAGAGCCATCCCAGCCCTGCTGGGGGCACTGGGGAGTGTGGCAGGACAAGGGGCTGTGCAAAGCACTGCAGGCAGCCAAAGGGAAAGGGCCTGGCACTTCTGTTCCATCCTTGAAGGCAGAATTCAAATAAAATACTGCAAATGGCTCTGACCTTCACTGTGTTTCATTTAAGAAAAGATTGCATTGACCATTACACCTTTTTCTTTTGTCCTAATTTCTCTTGTGTTTTTTGTGTGTCTGAGCTAACAGTCCCTCTCTCCTCCATGCCTTTCGGGTAGCAATAAAATTAATTTTCGTTGTCTTGATTCAGTTTTAAGGCCTGAAACCTTGGCAAATGGTCATTCTGCCCCCAGAAACAGTTTGCTCTGATTCAAATTAAATCACCAGGTTGAAAAATTTTTAAACTATCTTGAAATACCGAAAAGGGAAAAATGGCAGAAACTATCCATCAATCCCTCGTACAGTACAGTTACAGCTGAAAACATTCTTAAATATTAAACTAGAAAGACTGATAGAGCTGAAATCTGTGAAATACAGTGAACCTGCACAGAGGTTTTGTTGCAGAATGAGCACATGAGAGATGGCTGGAAAGAGCCCAGGGTGTCCCTGTGGCAGCAGTCACAGAGGTGCAGAGGCTGCAGAGCAGCCTGGGCAGGAGAAGCAGAGCAGTGAAGGGTGGCTGCCCTGCTGACACTGCAGGGGGAGGGAACTGGCAATTCTCTGGGCTCACAGGAGAGGAATCAGGGCAGTGCAGCACTGCTGGAGGCTTGGCTTAGCTGCTGTTTGTCTTGTTGGATTTTTAAACTTCATAATCCCAGAGAGGCGTTAGGGAAGCCATCCAGCCAAGGCAAAAGCAAGCTTTGGGCCCATCATCTGCCCCAGAATCCAGAGCAAAGCAGAGCCCATGGCTAGCATGGATTCCATTGTGCTAGGAGATGGTTGTGATGGGGAATGGCTCCAGTTTTCCCACTGGGGATGTGTCCTGGTGCTCCTCTCTGGGTGCATTCACTATTTTTTGTATTTTCAGCTGTGACTGATAAACCATCCTCTGTCAAAAATGCCAGCATGGCCTGTGCATGGGGAGAAAGGGATCCATGTGATGGCCATAAGGGGGGCTCCCAGGCTGGCTGGGGACAGTCCTCCAGCCTGCAGAAACTGCACTTGCTTCTGTGATCTTTCCCTTTGCACAGCTGAGATCTGGGCAGCATTTTCCTCCCAGGATCATGAAGCTTAGAAACATTGCTGGCAGCACAGTGTGCTGAGTGACCGTGCCAAAACATGCAAGTCCTCATCTCTCAGGAGTGAAGATGTTTTTTTTTCAGATAGTGCAGGCCAGGAGAAAAATGGGATGAAGCAGGAGCAAGGGAGAGAAAAGCATGGTCAGTTGGTTATTTCCTGACTGGTGGTTGTAGAAAACATTATTATTGGGATGCTGTTGGTCACCTGAAGCAGACCTTGTGTGCTGATTGTTTTCAGTAATGGAATATTTGTAAAGTCTGAGGGCTGGGGGCTCCTTTTCATCAGAGCTTTTCCAGGTAGGAGCCTGGCACGAAGCCCCTCTGGCCGTTCCTTTCTGCTGTCCACCAGCCATCGTCGTTCTCCGCGATGACAACCACGACGTCCCCCTCGCTGATGTCCAGCTCATCCACGTTCTGGAAGGAGACAGGGAGAGAAATGGGGACAGCCTGACAACACAGGGGGCCCAAGAAGTATCTGGTGGGCTCTTCATCAACATTCTGCTAGTGTCCTTCTGGTTCTGAACCACCACACAGTGAGGCATTAAGCATTTTGGCTATTTCTTTAAGATGCTCAGATTTCCCCAGCCTCCTCCTGCACAACCTGATGGATGGATCACTGGGGAAGTCCAGAAAGGGTTAAACACCACTCTCCTAAAGCAGCTCACCATGACCTGCATAGTCTGCAGGTGGTGCTAAATGGAGCACAGCTTAATTCCTAAGGGGGATAACAGTGCCTCTGCTAATCCATGCCTGAAATAGGTCTCTCAGTTGTTTTAGCAGTGACCAGTGGGGGACAGTGACTCTTGCACAGCAGTGACTTTCATCCCCAGACAAATGCAGTAGTTGCAAATAAGCTCTCCCTGAGCTCCCAGGCAGCCATCAGTGTTCAGTGGTGCTGTCCTATTTTCCATAGGAAACCACTTTGCTGCCCACAGTGTAGTAAATAGAAAACAGCATAAGGAAGGCTTCCAGAGATGTTTGAGGTGTCAGCTAAAACTGAATTTAATGCACCTGAGTAGGTAAGAATGGACTCAAAAAATGAGAGGCCTCAATGTACAATATACTAAAGGTAGTAACAGGCTCTTTTCTCAGCAGGGAATATCCCTGTGTGGCACAGTTTTAAGGAACTCCTGGAGAAATGAGGTGATCCAGTAGTCTCCTTAGGGGAACTGCCATTAACAGTGAGCTGCTTCCAACTGTGCTTGCAGGAAATTTCACGTAAATAATAAAAGAAAGTTTAAAATGAAGCAAAAAAAAAAGCCCAACATTGAATAAAAGGTTTTGGAATACTGCTGTACCTAAGGGAAAGTGCTCCCTTTGAGCTTTTTCTCTGTTTTCATAATTTATCTGGCATTTATCTATTTTGTCACTGTCACATTTCTTCAAGGTTGGCTGTTGGTGGCAGGTCCCTTGGTGTGAGGCTCTCTCTGCACTGAGACATCAAACATCCTGGATGCTGCTTCTCCTGCTGATCTAAAGCTAATAAAAGGAGCCCTTAAACTGACATGTAAAGCTGGTGGGGTTGGAGTTTAGGTTCTGGAGTCCATCTGAATTAGCAAATATTTACAACCAGTCCATTCACAACCTTTTACTAATGACATTCTGCCTAGTTAGGACTGGAGTCAGGGAGAGTTCAATATCCCAGTTCAGGATTTGGGTTGTTCTCTTTTGTTGGCAGATGAACCACATCCACTGTGATTCTGCAGCCTGCAACATGGGAGTGCAGGGAAGGAATGTCCTTTATGGGATTCTGCCCTCTCCAGCATGGAGAACCAGTGTGCTGAACTGGAGCAGGACAGATCAATCTTGTCCCTGGCTGTAAGATGACAGTAACTTCTCCTTCACAGAATTTACACTTTCAGAATGTTTCAATCAGCATCCCTTCTTTTAAATGTGACTCTCTGAAGTGTTTCTTTTGAAGCCTTTCTTACCTGGGCTGTGTAGTCATAAAGTACTCTGTAGTCCTGTGATGACGTGCTCTCAGCTTTATCATTGACAAAAATGGATGCATAGACTCCTTCTGTTCTCTCTGCAAGGGTGGGAAAAATAAGGAAGAAATACCCAGCACAGAAACAAAGAGTTCAGTTGCTTCTAAAAGCGTGGGATCATATGCAAGAGTTCACAAATACAAGGCTTTCTGTTCTCCCTCTGCCTGGAGATGCACACATACAGAAAAGCTGCTGTGAGCTGTAGGTAAATCCTGCACAAAAAGCATCCCCCATTGATGGGATGACAATACACCCACTGAACTTTGTGGGAGGTCAGAAACTACATCAGCCTCAGGTTGGGAAAAAGGTTCCCCCTGGTAAAACACAATCCCAGTCACCCAAGGAGGGAAACACTGATTAAAATGGTTTAACAAGCTGCTTCTGGGGGTATAAAATTCTAGCAGTTCCCTGGCTCACACAGGACTTTCCTTTTCCCCTGGAGAAAAATGGAAAACACTGTGCCAATGGGTCACCAGACATTTCCCAGTGGTTTGTGCAGCTCTCACGTAGCTATTTGTCATGGACATCACTTTTTTTTGCAGATGTTTTGTTTTAATACAGCTTATTGCAATTAGGGAAACTTCTCATTTCTTCCCAGCATCTGTCTGGGGGCTTCCCCTGCTGAGTGCCCAGTGCAGCAAGAGAGTCTGGGCTGTTTCTGGGTGCCCAAGCAGGCTGGCCTGACAGAGGCAGCTGATTTTAAAGCTGTTTGAAAACAACTTTTCTTTTGGTAAGAACTGCAGTTAAAATGCCTTTGTTTACTATCAAATCAATAATCATAAACTGTTAGCTTTTACCTAGTCAAAATACTGTGTCTTAAATATCATCTGATAAATTCCTAGTTATAAGGATTACAAGACAACAGTGCAACTGTGAGGTGAGATGGATATTTGTATTCATAAGCCACGTGCCTGGTGTGTTAAAAATGGTATGTGGGTTTTTTAGTAGTAGTTATGCTACACAAGGAGAAAACTAGTCAGAAAAAATAATAGTAATGGTCAGAAAAAATAGAGAAAATCAATGTCAGACTGCTGCTCTGAATGTACAGCCCCCCCCGCCTAGATGGAGGTTTCTATGGATTATTTGGCACTTTAAACTGGGAAATTTGTTAATACACATCCAAGCAAAATTAATTTCCAGACTGCTCTTGCCTGCCAACATGTGAATATGTGCTGTACACTTCTGCTCCATGTCAAAGCCTGGTTTAGCAACACAATCTAAAACAAACACATCTGGTAAACTGATTTCCTGCAGAGCATACCCAGAGGAGGGGCTGAAGGAGTGGCAGTTTCTGTGTTGTTTTTGCTGCTCCCATGCAGTAGTCCAGAGAATCTGCAGAACCAAGAGAAGCCAAACCCAAAATGAGTGAACAGGCCTGGGTATGAGCATTCCTTCATCTCAGCTCTGACTCAGCCTTCCCTCCATCTGCTTCACAGAGTAAATGTCATCTCTTCCCATGGCCTTCTATTTTCTTTTATGCTACAGATATATTTATCTTCCTTTAAAAATGTGTTTTTAAAAATGCAGCAGACTATTGAACCATCAGCCTTCATTAAATTGTGCATGAAATGCAGCAGATAATATTTTTTGTAGAGCCGAAGGCTCATGGTGTGAAACTCCAATTATTCCACAATGTTAAAATGATGAAAATTGTCAGTTGCCTATAAGAGATTAACATCTCTTTGTGTTTAAGGAAAACCCTGATACAATTTAAAATACAGAGCCTGTGTAACAAGTCTTTCTAAAAGCTGTGAGTTTAAGTGAATTTTTATTTTAATCTATCCCTAGTTATTTCCTATATCACAGCTGGGTACTGAAGACTAAATAAAGTGAGCAAATGGGTTAGGATTCTCAAGCAGAGGTAGAAATAGCATTGCATGCTTAAGGCATATTTAAAGGGTCTGATTTTTCAGCTAGGAACATTGTTTTTCTGGAAAATGGATATCCTCTCTCAAGAGTTCCTGAAAGACTCAGGCTGAGTCTCTCCAGGCTCCTTGCCCATGCTGCTCACAGTTGTGCTCTGAATGGCAGGACAATTGTCTTATGTAACTGCACAGGATGCAGCACTGAATTCATGATTAGAGAAGATCCAGTTTCCAACTGAAAAACAAAGCCCTGTGTATGACCCTGAGCAGCTCCCTGGCAAGGCTGGACCACATTCCAAACGGGAGATCACCGCCTGCTTCCTGTCCTTGCCGTGTCATAGGGCTTGTTAAACTTTAAATCTCTTCTGTTCTAACTGTGATGCCCTCCCCACCGTGAGTTTGCCATTTTAGCATTAAATATTTAAACCAAGAGAGGCACCACGCTCTTGTGCTGTTCCAACTGCATCCCTGATCTCACATTTACCAGCAGAAATGGATCACAATGAGGAAAATTGCCTCCCTGATCACCCCAGTTTTTCCACCCTGTGTTTTGCCCCTTGGATCCAGACAGAGAGAGCAGCTCTGAGTGGTGCTGTAAGCAGGGAGGAAGGGCCCCAGAGGAAGGCTCTTCCAGCCTCTGCTCCCAGCCACATTCACCTTCACCCTCTCTGGAACAAACCGGGTCTGTTGCGCTGCCGGCCCCGTGACCGCTCTGAACTGCACCGGGGCAGCCGGAATCGCTCTCACGCATTTCAGTGCCTTCACTTCTCCTGCTGCCCCTGCCACCCTGGAGGCACAGGGGCCTCCCAGGGGAGTTCTGTGCCCAGGCCTGGCTCTGCTGGGCACTGAGCTCGCTCTCACCTCTTGATCATGCCGCAGGACTGGCCGGGGCTGGGGCTGCTGCTGCGCCGGCCGGGCTCCCGGCTGTAGTAGCTCTCGTAGCCGATGGCATCTGCACAGGGCAAGGAAAACAGGTGTTCAAACAGGCAGGTTCAAACAGGAACCACCGAGAAAACTCTGTTTGCTCCCTGCCACAACGTGCCCTGGGGCTGCTGGAGCAAACTCAGGGCAGCACCTGTCTGCCCTCACCTGTGTTACTGATGGATCGTGAGATGATGGAGCTCTCTCAATTAAAAGATAACTATTGTGTCATGTGTGGTTATGTTATTGGAGTTTGGATGTGCTCTGTTCTCCCCACAGTTCCCTTTCCCCCTGCACTGTGCCCATCAGACAGCCTGGGCTGTCCAGGACAGGTACAAAGGAGCTGCACAGGTGTCCCTTACCTGGGGCAGGTGGGAATGGAAAAGCTTGGGGGTGCTTAGGGGGTGCAGCATGCCAACACCTGAGCTCCAATCCAGTTACAGAGCAGTCTGCACTGATAAATGGCAAAGCAGAGCTGACTGACAGACTCTGGGAGGGGCCAGGGCTGGCTGGTGCCACCCCAGGGGTGTAAAAGCCTGAGCATCCACCTTGAAGATGAACTGGTTGGTGGTACCCATGAGGGGCAGTTCCCAGCACTGCAGCTTTTTCCTTATGTAGCCCTTTGCTGTATTTTTGTAAGATTTAATAAACCTCTTTAAATTTTCAAAGTGAGCAGTTGTCTCTCACTTCTGGAACGAGCTGGAGCAGCTCAGGGGAAGCTGGGGGCTGGACAGAAGCCATTCCAGGGGCTGTGAACAGCCATGCCCTGGTGGCCTGAGGCCCATTCCAGGAGCTGGGACTGCCCTGATGAGGAAGGCAGCTTCCTCCATGGCTGTTTCTTCTATGGCCTCAAAGCTCAGGATTTTAGGGGGCACAGTATGGTCACTGAGTGCCCTAAACCGTGTTCACGACAGAATTTGCTGCAGCACATTTTGTTTCTTCTTTCCTCTGTGTATCCAGTCAGGAATTTTTGTCAGAGCTGGGGAGATTTCTGAGTGTTATTGCCTGCAGCAGTAACGAGCAATTTCCTGGTGTTTGCTCGTGTGTTTCCCCCACCTTTCCTACCTCCCCCTCTGCCTCCTGAGAGCTTATTTGCTGTTTACCCAGAGATATTTGGGTTTTGTTCCCTCAAACGCATTTAGGTTGCAGTTCCTTCTCTCTCCCCTATGGTGTCGTTAGGGGTGAAATTCAGATCATTTCCAAGTGTAACTTTACAGATGAAATAGTTACAGACGGATTTATTTGTCAGCTCAGAGCTCCCAGCACAGTTCTTACAGCTGGTGGCCACACAGCCTTTCTGCCAGCTCCAGTGAGAGCCAGGCAAACAGGAGTGAAGCCCATGAGAGGAGAAAGACAGACTGAGGCTAAAGGTTGTGTTGACATCCTCAGCCAAGACACTGAGCAGAGCAGGCACACAGAGCTGGAAAGATCCCTACCAAAAAGACTCACAGTAATTAGGGAGTTTTCTGACCAGTTTAAGGCTCTCCTGTTGCCCCTCTGCATTGTCACCCTGGTGCAGTTTCCAGTCTAGAAGGCATCCTAAGACTGGGTAGGAAAGGAAGTGAGCAACACCACCAGGAAGGTTTGGTCACCTGGGTTTCCTCCTGCCTTTTGCAAATAACAGCACAGATCAACAGCTCCCCACGTGCTGCAGTGCAAACTGAACAGCCAGAGCTGTGGAGAAATTGGGATATTGCTTCCAGAACTTTTTCTGTCATTTTCTAGAAGGTGACAAAAATAAACAGCAAAAAACCAAGTCAGGTTTTTCTTTGCCTTTCAAAAAGCTCTCAAGGGTTTTTTCCATCTAGTTCTTATTATAAATGACTCTGACATGGCCAAGAGCTTTTTGTAGAAATTTCCTAGGTGACTGGAGAATGACACATCTCAAATAGGGAAAAAAAACCAAAAACCTAAACCAAAAAACACCAGCTGAGAATTACACTTCTTTATACTAAGAATTACATTTCTTTATGTAATTTCTTTATACTAAGAATTACACATTTCTTAGTATAAAGAAGTTATTTCACACTGTTGCAAGGCACAGTTCTCCTTTCTGCCACTAAAAATGTATTTTTTTCCTGGGTAAATTCTCCTTATCAGTGAATTTAAATCCCCTGTATGAAGAAGCACAAACTGCAGCAGCAAAATGGCATCCGGTGCACCAGTATCAATATACCAATTTTAAAAAATTCCCAAAATCTCAATTTTTAGCCACTGTAAGAGTTATGGCAAAAAGGCTGAGTGGAAAGCATGCCTCAGATAGCTCAGATAGCACCCAGCTCTGCTGAAGAAGGGCCTGGGGTGTAATTCCTGCCAGCTTTGAGCTCTGCAGTGAAACCAGAGGGGTGGAACTTGTTCTTGTAGGAGATAATTATATTCCTACAATAATTATCCCAGGGGTCAGGCCCTGATTTTGTACCTGTACAGCTCCCAGCATGGAAGGGTTTCATGTAACTCTCTTGTGTTGCCTGTTGAAGCACAGGTGTGGTTTGTGCCTGCCCATGTGACACATCAGACAGCTCCTTTCCTGCAGGGTGCTTGGAGAGCTCCTACCCTGGAGCAGCAGGGTTTCATTTCCCACCTGCTCTTGCCTCATGCTGGCTCAATCTCCATTTCAGAGCAGAGGTTTTGAGCACTGGAGTCAAGGAGAAGGCAGCTCTGCCTTGGATGGGCAGACCCTGTGAACCTGACAGCAGTTCTGTGTGCTGGGGCAAAGCCAATTTCATTCAGAATTTCTCCCAAAGTCTTGGCTTATGCAAACTTCCTGACAGCAGATTTGTTGCTCCCCACTGGGCATGTGGAACAGAATAGAAAACTTCCCTGTGCAGCAAAAGAAGAGGCAGCACCTCTGCCAAGAGGACCCTGGGGTGCAGTTCCGTGGTAAGGTGGCTCTGTCTTGTCGCTGCAGGAAGCTGAAGTTGCCATTTCTGCAAGGCAATTTGCCACCTCCTTAGTGGTGTCAATTCAGCTGTACTGTGAAATGAGCCTGGCTGCAAAGCCAAAACAACTTTTTTCTTCCTTGGAGGGTTATTTTTAAGCTGGATCATTCTGCTATCCCACTTAGAGCATCACTCAGGCAGCGATGGCAGCACAGTGTGGGGGAAGTGAGCCGTGGCAGGTGGGAATGAAAAGTTGGAGCAGGAATTCCTCCAGCTGGTTTCACCTCCAAGGGACGTGCACTGCACAAGCCATCTGACAGGATCAGGAGGAATAATTACCTGGAGGTTGTGTTCCTGTCATTTTTGTCTTAATGAAGTAGTCTATGTCTGACTCTACAACACAGTTCTCCAAGCTGACCCGAACCTCCTCATACATCTACAAAACAGAAGCCAAGAGTTTAATTTCACTTTTAACATTTCACACTGAATTAACAAGCAATGCTCTTGTAGTCATTGTCCCCTTAAGAAACTTTATGCTTGGTACATGTCTGACCTGGCTGCTCTTCAGCCTGCCCCCCAATATTCTTGTAAACACACCTCTTTGTGCTCTGGATAGTCTTTAAAGAGAGCAGGACAAAGGCAGTCCAGAACTTTTCAATAAAGAAATTAATAGCAGGAAACAACATTCAAAGTCAAATCTGGTGTGTTCTTTCCATCTTCCACTTCTGACTGGATGCCTTTTTCGAAACGGAGTCACCCAGCAGAGGATTTTGGGAGCAGGGAGCATTGCCCAGCACCCCAAGGAGGGCACACAGTGCCACCAAGTGACACAGGCATGGGGACAGCAGGGGTGAGCAGTGCCCTGGGGCAGCAGGGCAGGGCAGGGCAGGCTGTACCTCATCATCCTTCACACACTGCAGGGACAGCTGGTTGCAGTGCACCCACAGCGAGTTGCGCAGGATCGTGATGCGGTCGCACTCCTGCAGCTGGAAGACCTGAAACCAAAGAGGAAACGTGATGGAGCCTTGTGGCATCGAGTTCTTGGCTCTGCAGGCTGGGGGTGCAAACCTGTGCTGAGGGCACCATGTTTCACTTGGTGAAGAAACTACATCTACTGTTCGTGCCCAAAAATTTGTTCTAATTGCTTGCACCAAATTAAAGTTCTATTTTAGAGACAAAATCAAAGCAGGGCAGAGGAATCCAGAGCTGGATTTGACTGCTACCTCTGCTGCTGAGGATTTCAGAGTCAGGGTCCTGTCTGCCCATCACACTGAAATCTGGGTGTTTACCAGATCAGTAGAGCACTGGCATGAAAGGGTCGTATTTATGTTAGAGGCAGAGGCAAAACCATCCACCTCTGCCATCTAAAATGTCTCTGCAAACTTTCCTCTTTTGAAAGTAGTGGAGTTGACTCTGCATTTGAAAGGTTACTTTTGTGGTAACAGTTGTTCCCTTCCTTCATCTGTCTGGCTTCCTCATGTTACTGCACTGCTTAGGAAGAAGGAAGGGGGCAGAGAGAGAAGTGTGAACTGATTTGGGGAATAGGCAGATAAGCTCTTTCTTGAAAACTTGAAAAAAAACCCAAATCACCCTGATGTCTACGTTGTGCTGTTAAAAGTAGAACAAAGTTTTGGTTTTCTATGAGGTGTGAAAATCTCAGATGCTTCCAGCCATCTGTCTCCATCTCTATTTGCTAGTAATTATGTCCAGAACACCACAAATGTATATTTGGGTATGCTTCCTGCCATCTAATGACTTACCAACTAAAGAAACCCAGAAAAGGGAATCTGTCAAGGGAGTAAGCTGCTGTGGGGACTGGTTTCTGAGAGTAAAAGCTTTTAAAGAGAAGCTGCAAGGTGGAGAATGAGTATTTGGATGCTGAAACAGCACCAGAGCCAAGAGGGAATTTTCCAGGTGTCCTGTCAGGAAATGCAGTTAATCCAGGAGGGCAGTGGGGTGGCTCTGGCCTTTCAAGCCCTTGTCAGCACCCAGAGAAGCACAGCTGGGTGCTGTGTTTGCACTTCCCTGGTGCTGCTGGAGAACCAGGGCAGTCCAGGACAGTGTGGCACAGCCCCTGTGACAAAGGCCACCCCAGAGCTGCCACTTGCCAGCCAGCATTTTCAGGCTGTGCTTGTCCAGCACTCAGTTACAGACCCAGCACCTCCAGATTCCCCACTATGCAGCCACAAGTGGAGGACTTTGAGCTGCTTTTTGTACTAATTGCTAGTTAAAAAAAAAAAAAAATCAAAGAGTATCAGTTCTTCTCTCTACGAGCACCTTTAAAATAAAGCACCAAAGATGCTCTTGCTTTTTGAATGGCTGTTTGGATTAAGCAGTGGGCAGGTCACAAGTTCTGTGGGCTGGCCAGGATTTAGCTATATGGGACAAAAAAAAGAGTGGTAGGTTGTGGAATACTTTTCTGGTTCGTTGGCTTTTTAAGAAGAGAGAAAATGTGCATCTTTGGAAGACTAAGGCTTGGCACAGTATCTGTGGAACTGTCTGTGCCAGTTGTGGGGCTTTTCAGTCCTCTCAGGGAATATTTAAGAGGAAGCAGAGAACTGGAAATGTATCCTCCTGGCATTTTATTTTATGTGGAAACAAAGCCTGCAACAAGTAAATATAGCAAAATCAGATTTTAGCAGATGGGCAAGTGTACTTGAAGGGTTACTGTGATCAAATGAGGGGCTGATTTGGATGCCAACCAGTTCCTGTAAAATGTTGTGCAAAACTTAATAGCCAAGTGCAAATCTCCTTGTCCATCCTCAGTAAAATGGAGACAGAGACGTCTCTACCACTGCCTTTCAACTGAAAGATTATTTCATTGCAGAGGACAAATATTCTTGCAGGTGAATTTAAAGTGCTACATAAAGAGTGACTGGGGACTGTACCAGTTCATATATTGCTCCACCTCTCCCACCTCTGCACTCATTCCCCTCCTTTATTTTCACACAGCTGTGCTGCCCAAGCAAGGAGGATGTCAGGGATACAAGAGCAGCTATGCCTAAATGAGCTCCAGTTTTTGCAGTAATTTTGCAAAGACATGTGCTGAGACTCCACATAAAGCAAAGAGCAAAACCCTTGGGGTGGCATTTCAGGCCATGGACTGAAATCTTCCAATGGGACAAATAAAAAGTGTGCAAACATCTCTGCAGAAGTCAGTGTTTACCTCACAGGTTTTGATATGTTCCTGCTCCCACTCTGTCCTGACCTTATCCAGCTGCTCGATGTTCTGCTTGTAAACGTTCTCTGTAAACACAGACACAGAACACAAACCCAACAGTCAGGGGAAAAGTGCTACAGCCTTTCTCTCTTCCCTCCTATTGGGCCTTTCCTGTGATTTCCTGTTCTTCAGGCCAGTGCTTTGCTTGAGAATCACAAGAATATGTGAGGTTGGGCACAATAATTACTGGGTTTTCCTTTGTGCTGGGGTTAGGGTTCTCTCTGTGTGGTTTGCAGGCCAGTTATAAACTTTATGGTGGGGATAACACAGTTCAGACATGAAGAGCCTGGATCATGCTTGGGCACTGAGCATCCTTGGGCTCTCCCCATTCCAAGCCAGCCAGCTGAGCCATGTGATTTGGGGGATTCCATGGGGAGGGAGGCACAAGCCTGAGCTCCTGAGCCAGCTCAGCTGTGTGTTGGCCTGTCCTGCTGGGCATACACACTGTGTTTGTGGCTGGAGATCACTGCTGTGCTCGTGCCCTTGGGGATGGGGGATGGAATTTGGGCTGCCTCAGGGCAACTTGAGCTCTACTGTGTTTTCAAACGTGCTTCAAGAAGAGCTTTTCTTCCCTGGGTGAAGTCCCTAAAGGAAGTCTTCTGTAAATTCTGTCATGCAAGCAGGACACTGGTATTTCCACAGGGGGGAGTGAATGCCAGTGACTGTCAGGCTGCTGCTCTTTAGAGGCTTTTTCATTAATATTTGGGTAGGTGACTCTGGGGACCCTGAGAGCCTGGGTGATTTGGATGTGTTCTATCAAAATCCTGTGCTGGTGGATCCTTGCTGAGAGGACTCATAGTTCAGCTGCAAACAGCATCACCTGCTTCATTTGCTGCATCTCTGCATTGCTTGGCTTTGTTCTGGCTCTGAAACAGGAAAAGAAACACCCCAAATTAACTTCTGATATATTTTTGCTTCTGCCCCAGTTTTTTGTGCTGCCTGCTCTCTTTTCCCCTCTAGGGGAAAGGCTCTCACTTACAAGAACTTCCTGCCTGTCCCCCCTTTGTGCACAGTTCTGCTGAATGGAGAAGGGACCAGAATTTCCCAGGTGCAGCCACAGGTGCAATGACTTCAAGGGAAAGCTTTCCATTCAGACATCCCTGCCAGAGGAGCTCAGAGCCAGTGATCCAGCCTGAAGCTGTGCCTGCTGGCTGAGCTGCTTTTTTCTCTGTTGTTTGATGTGCTTTTCTAATAGATATTTATAAGCAGAAATAAATGGCAGTTAAAATTCTTCATCTTTCAAGCTTCTCATGTAGTACTCAGATGAAAAGCACACAGCTTTTAAAATACTTTGCAAATACCAGATTATTTCCCATAACAACTCAGAAGCCTAAAAGTGAAATTCACTCTAAGTAGAAGTCCTCTGTTTTAAAAACCTGCAGCTTTTAGCAAATGAGAAAACAGCCATGAGTGACAGCTCTGTGCTCTCAGGTCCTTCTGCACAGATGGGGGTGACAGCACACTCATGCACCGCTCCAGACATCACTGTCATGCATTCTTCCCCCTGCCCTTGAAGACAAGGCTCAGGTAGGGGCTCTTATGATCATATTCCTCATCACAGCTGGCTGGGAAATGTGGAGTAAGCTGGGAATAGAAGTTTCATTCTCGTTTGCTTCCTGGCCAATTCGTTTGCAAATGCTGAGCGGAGTTAAACAGCTCTGTGCATTCCCAACGTGCTGGCAATGTTCATGGAGCACCCTGGGATCCTTCTGCATGGAAGGAGCTGGGTCAGGTTCAGCTGCCATTGGAGCTGGGAAATGTTTGGTGTCATTTTGGCAGGGCCAGGATTCCATCCCCTCTTTGCAGCTAAGCTGCAAGGGTTTGCTCATCAGAGATTAGGGAATGCTGGAAATAAAATGTAAAGTTCTGGTGCTGTTTTTAGAGTCTCCACACCACCACCCCCCCCTCCTTGAGATGATTTTTGATCCTTTTTGCTTACACTGCACGGATTTTTATCGAGCCAAAGGGAGTTCATTTATTTTGTTTTCTCCATCTGTTTCACTGTAAAATGTTCCCATTAAAAGTTAGTGAATTGTCAGCTGCAAGTATCAGGACGATGCAATGAAGGGCTGCAGTGCCTTAATTTCCAACGATTTATTTTTGAGTCTGTAAATTTAGTTGAAATTAAACTCACCACGAGGAGGAAAATGTTGAGGAAAAAGATTCAATTTAATGGAAGATGCTACGCCTACTAAGCGTAAGAGACCAAAAGGCAAAACTAACTGCATGACATATTTTTGACTTGTTTCTTTTTTGTAATGAGTCATTTCAGAGAAAAATCCCATTCAGCTTCCTTTCAGGATTCACAGAGCAATTGGATCACAGCCTGGCATAAATTAATTCGATAACTTCATCCCTTCCCAGAGGATTCTTTGGGGTTAATTTCCAAACAAAGCCCCTGGCATCCTGTAGAATGGATTAATTGTATTCTCCTGTAGCTGGAGAAGGGAAACCCCCGGTTTTCCCCCCATTTTTTCCCCCCATTTTTCCCCCAGGACAGCTCTGTCCTGCCAGGTACCTTCTCTGTTTGCTTGGGGTTCCCTGCAGCGCTGGTGCGTTCGAAGGATTGCTCGGCCTCGTCCGCCTCCCGGCACTTCTGCTCGTAGCTCTTCTTGGACTGGTGCAAAGAGATCAGACATCAGGGTCTGCCTGGGGCAGCAAGGCTGGATTCCCCCCAGAGGTGTTCCAGCCACTTCCCCCTCTGCAGTCTGGGGCAGCAAATCAGTGCCCAGGGTGGGCAGGAGGAAAAAATCCCAATGGCACCGTAAGGAGGCAGGAAAATAGAACTGAGACATTGGGATAGGGACTGACAGCACAAAGTGAATCCTTCTCCTGCAGCCCTGAAACTGTTTGCTTTGTACAACTGCACCTCCCTGCAGGAATGCACAGCTGCTCTACCACCACTGGTGCACCAGGCACCTGCCCAGGAGCCAAGGAGAGATGAATTTGGGAGCCCACGTTCCCAGGGTGGCCCTGGGGGGGCTGTCAGGGGTTGCCTTGGCCATTGCTCCAAGCTGTGAGGCAGAGCCAGCACCCCACAGGCAACAGTCTTGGTGTAGTTCTCAGAAGCAGGAGAAATCTTTATTTGCACCACAACATCTCTGTATCTTAGAGATGCACTTTTCAAAAAAAAAAAAGGTCATTAGTACAGCTGTGGCACTGACAGGTCTGCAAGCACTTTCCTTTAGAGGCAGTTGCCCAATGGAAACCAAACCCAGCTGCCTGTAGTTTCTGTACCTCCAAGCTTTCCAGATGGAGAGGATTCCTCCTGCCTACAAGAATCCCTCACTGTTCTGAAAACTGTACTTACACACACTGAAAAATTCCATTTACTCCTCTGAGCACACTTGCCTAGAGGGAATGAAATCCTGTTTGACCTGGGGCACCATTCATCCTGCATTGACCTTCTGGAGACTTTCCAGTGGGTGCAGCAGGGCAATCAGCTTCCTCCTCACAGCAGGAATGACATCTTCCCTCCCTCACACACTTTTGCACACTCACACAGCTTTGACCTTTCTTTAAATAGAGGTCCATGTGATCCAGATTTTACTGGAGCCAGTTTGCACCAGGAAAGCTGCCCAAGCCCTCCCTGCTTACCTCCATGGTTTTCTTATAATGGGACACTTTGCTCTTGTGCATCCTCTCCATTGCAGACTCGTACTGTAAGAAACACACACAGGTCAGCATTTCTTGCTCTGGACTCTTCCTCCCCTATCCAGCAGCAGGATTAGGAGAACCATAGCCAGGGCCTCTCTGTAAGCCTCCTCCCAGTGGGCAAAATGACTTCACTCTGCTTTTACAAATGACAGGTTTCTAAGTGACACAGAGAGCATCAAAGTGCCAGGTAAAAAAACAATCCCAGATAATTCTGCTTCAGTGGTTTCCATTAACAGCAGAGAGGATGTAGATCTTCATTTTCTTCTTTTTTTTTGTTGTTTTCTTGAGGAGATGGAATGCTGCAGCACCCAGTCACAGAGCCCCTTTGCTGCTGCCAGGGTTTGATCCCACATCTCTGCAGACCAAAGCACTGCCTCACCCACAGGGGCACAGGCAGCTGTCCATTTCCAATCCAAACAATTCCTGTCTCTTGTATATTCCCCTGGCACCTTTATGCTCAGTGTGATCTGATGTCCGTGCTGGAGTCATCTGGGCAGTGCTGGAAGGACAGAGCTGGATTCTCTTCCATGGTTTTAGTTGGGAGATGCCCAGCTTTATGTGACAATGAGATATGCTCCCACTGGCAGGGGATGGCTTTCTTCAGGGGGACGTTTGTCCTTTAATCTTTACATTCTGCTCGGGCAAAACTCTCTCCAGGGCTCCCCAGATGCTGGTTTCACACTGGGCACAGTTCTGAGACAGCCACAGTACAACACAAACCACAGCATTTTGGGAGGTTACCAAAACTGCTGACACCATCCAGCATGGCTAATGCTGGCTTCCTCACATGCTGGACAGAGAAAAAAGCTTATCTAAGACTCCAAAGCAGTTTTTTCCTTTTTTTTTTCCCCCAGGCCCCTGTAACTGTTCCCAGTTGAGTTACAGGCTTACAGTTCCCAGCAGGAGGGAGCCTCTGTGCACATCCCAGTGGCAAAGGGAATGGGAGACAAACACTGATGACCCTGGTGCCCACTGTCTGTCTTTCAATGCCTCACTCACTTCATCAGATCACTGTCAGCCTCAAATCTCAGTAGCAGCACTGGTTTCACCCACTTTCATATTCCAAATTTTTTGCTATTCCAAGTTCCTGTGTGTCAGGGGCTGGTAGACACACGATTTTTGTGGCACTGGATACTGGTTATATGCATTTTCACCTGTTCAAAATTAGCAAAGAAAGGAATATTTATCGTACTCCTCCATCACTCAGTGCTGTCAGAGTGAAGGGATGGTCCTGTCTTTGTCTTCAGCCCCACAGACCCAGAGGAGGTGTGAGAGTTGTCACTGCTCTCTCTATTGACAGCTTTGTTTCAAGAGACTTAGGGTCTGATGAGGTCAAAGGGGATGAAATGGCCTTAAATATACTCATTTTTTCTGTTATACAACATCAACTAAATGTTACTTATTCCATGTGTTTGGAATTCAGGATATACTGCTGTTGCATCCAGCGTGACATTAATTTGCTTTCATGTTTTTAAACATTTGTGATACCCCTTTATTTAATGTTGGAGATTGTGCAGGGTCATATCAAAGAAAAACATTAGCAAGGGTATAAAAAAGAGAAAAGGAAGGATTAAGTTCTTACAGAAATAATATCAACAGCATCTGTAGTTACACCAGAGAGAGTAAAAGGGACCAAAGCCTCTGG